>NC_091001.1:48737464-49987464 GCF_041146395.1 Eulemur rufifrons
AACTATCTTGGACCCCAGAGAAACCGTGTTCCCACCATAAGTTCCAGGACACCACCAATAGGAACTGCCCCTGGTCAATGAAGAAACCAAAGATCAGGCTTGAGCCCTACATACATTACGTAAGAGCTGTGTGACCAGAGATCAGGATTTCCCCTACACACAATGTAGCTGCTCTCCCTGCCTTGAAAATTTACAATGCATGTTAATATATTGGAAGTTGTGAGAAGCCCAACAGTAAATAAACTGTTTTTTTACTCCATTTCCCCCCTTATTCATCAGAGGGGGAAAAAGAGTATAAGTAATTACACATATTCCTTTGAATATATAAAGTTGCAGGGGATATTTTTTGGGAAATATTGCCTTAGATAAATCATATGCGTATGACTAAATGATACAGCAAAAGACGTGGAAAGTGGGCTGCAAATTGCAAGGCACTATGCACTGTATAGTATCAGATGACAGAAGGGCGTCTTCAAGAAGCTATAACCAGAATCTAAGGAGAGCACTCAGAGGCCACTCACACCATGCCCTGGGAGCTGGGTATCTAGAACAGAGGGAGTGCACAGAAAAAACACAGGTCAAGCCCACTGAGTAGTTTGGGGAACAAAATAAAAATAAATAAATGAACAAAGAATATGGCAAGGGTAGGAAGACATCTTTTCCAAAACACACTGACAAGATATTCCACATAGTTCCCTGAACATCTCAGCAGATACGCCCATTAGCTGATCTCCCTTTTTGAGTCAAGTGCCCAGCTCTTGCAAGTTATAGGCCTGCTGTTGGTCAGTCCCTACAGATAAGGCTACATGGCAGCGGGTAGATCAATCCAGTGGGCTCTGTGATTTCTTTATGTTAAAGCAACATTTTCTGGTAATAACAAAGCATGGTTACTGACCTTGCAGAGATAATTCAAAGGTAAATTCCCCACTTCAAACTTCTTCCTTAGATCCATAACAAATGATAATAATGGGCACCACTAATTGGGCCTTTACCGTATGCTGGATACTGAGCCAGTATTCCCTTTAATCCTCAAAATAATTCTCTAATACGGCAAAACTCCTGGGATATTGATGATAAAACTGAGGTCTGGAGAAGATAATGACTTGCCTTAGGTCCAAAACTAGTAAGTGGCAAAGCTGGGCATTTAGACCAAGTGTCCTCAAACATTTTTTATCCTGCACTCACAATACGTTATTTGCAACTATGCACATGTATCACTGTACTAACAGATATTAAAAAGTATTAGATCAAAGAAATATAAATAGAAATTATAATATTTTAACATCCTAATAAATTGTCATATATACTGTATTTTGGAGATATATTACACTAATTTTCTTCATTTTACAGTTCTTACTTTATATTCCTCTCTGTTCCATTAAAAGCCCAAATTAGTCCAGGTTCATTATCTATTTAGCCTATGTGTCTACTCACCATTGGTTTACTCTTTTAAAAATTCTTTATATTCTCAAAAGTCACATAAAATGCCTATGAAGTTCTGGCAGAAGAATATATTCAGTTGCTTATCGTAGTTTTAGAAGCAAGTAAGAACTCTACTCCATCCAGTGGAGTACTTTACTATGAGTACTATATTTACACCATAGTAAACCATATTTTTAAACAGCCACTTTTGTGTGCCAACCCTATGAATTTAAGTCCAGCTTCTTTAGAAATTCTCAGGAGAAAACCACTGTATTTGAAAACCATTGGATTATGAAGTCTTCTTTGTGCCTTTTAATATTTCACAGCAGACTGAAATTGGTGATAAAAATTATAATACATGCACCTAATATGACTCATATATATAAAATGACATGGTGTTTAAGTTTTATGGGTAGTATGGGAAAATAAATTCATATTAGATGATGATATATACCTTGAGAACAAGAAGACCAGCATTCTTCATTTACCTAAAATAATAATTTTTCATATTCTTGGGGAAATATTGAATGTGAATCTTAACAGTTTGATCAAATGCAGAGTTTTAAGGAAATATATATGCACAAAAGAGAAAAATTATTTCAGACTACATAGGGCCAATAAAACCCTACTTCTCAAACAAAATTATAATAATAAACAAGCTACCTTGTTAAAAGAAACTGGGAATTCTGGAGAGTTTGCTGACTGCTTTCTGTATTAGCTGTGTTGGTTGTTGCTGTGGATTGTGTGATTGTAGTGGTGACGCTGCTTGTGTTAGTGCGCCGGCTTGCGTTGCGTGCCGTCTCCAGTTGTTGCCGTGCTGCCTGGGCATGCTGCCGTTCTAGCTGCAGCTGCATCTGCAGCTGTTGTAACTGAGAAGCGGAAGGGCCAGAAGAATTAAGCTGTCCTCCTGCAGAACGTCTCACTCCTGATAACTGAGATAAAAGCTCTGCCAATGGAAATGAAGGTAATTAATGTCTCTTAATGCTGAAGAAAACAAAATGCTACAGGATCATTCTTTTACTAGAAGAAAAAGCATCATGAACAGTAGGTACCCACAGCAATATACAGTTTCAGCTAAGAGTTCAATACCTTTTAGAATGCCTCCTAGAGGCAGGAGTTACTGTGTACACGAAACACAAATGCATATGAGTATTAATAATTGTATGTGGACACAATTATTTTTGCTTTAAGCAAAACTTAACAGATTGTTTTAAAAATTATTTGCATAATAGACTAATTTAGTTACACTTTCTCTTAGTATTTAATGGATTAAAGTGGTTCATTTATGGGTCCAATCCCATTAGTCTTCTCAATAGGAGTTCCATGGAAGCAGGGACCACGTCTACTCTGTGTAATATACTCCCAGCTCTTTGAACAGGGCCTGACACATAGCAGGAGTTCAAACATTTATTTAATGACTGAAATGAATGGTTTGGGTTAAATACAAGAGGCCTGGATCATTTCTAATTGTGGCCCTGCACACTGGCCTCTGCCTTCTCTCTGGTTCTTTCTGGAACTGTTGTTTCAGAGTATCACTTCAGTGAGTGCCACTAGCAGTGCTCGGTAAGGCTGGTTGGCTCCTGGGGCACCTGGCTGCACAGCCTATTTAGTGGCTTGTTACGATCCAGACTGTCTTATGTCAACAAGGTTGTACTCATCAAGAGCGATGTACACTTTGGCCTTGAGTCTTTATCTAAGTAAGGTGCAGTAACTGTTTCCTCTCATGTGGACGGTCTACCTAGTTTACAGGGAACTGACGATTGCCTTGTAGATGTTCATAGGCCAGCAAACACTATCATGGCTGGGTGTGGTGCCGCATGCCTGTAATCCTAGCACTCTGAGAGGCCAAGGTGGGAGGATTGCTTGAGGACAGGAGTTCGAGACCACACTGAGCAACATAGCAAGACTCTGTTTCCACAAAAAACAAAAAAATTAGCTGGGTGTGTTGGTGTGTGCCTGTCGTCCCAGCTATTTGGGAGGCTGAGGTGGGAGGATCCCGAGCTCAGGAGTTCGAGGTTACAGTGATCTATGATCATGCCACTGCACTCCAGCCTGGGCGACAGAGAGATCCCCTATATCAAAAAAGAAAACAAAACAAAAAAACCCCCCAACCCCCCACCCCACACACAAGAAAACACTCCAGAAACGCTCATTAACAGGGTAAGCTTCTGTTTTCCTGCTTATTGTTGCTTTACCCCAGGGGTTCTTATACCACTCTCTCCTAGAATATAAAGTCCATGACTAAAATAAACTAATTTTCACTGACAGAAAAACATCAAAGTAATGAAGAGAATTTCTCAGTTTGAATGTTGCTCCCAGAAATTACTTGAACTTTTTAGAGCTTGCTACCAAAAATAGTACGTAAATATTCCCTTTGGATGATGAAATATTTTTAAAAATCCCCAAAACTCAGTTTATTGGGCTTGTTTTTGTTGTTGCACATCCAAATGTCCAAAGCACATTTGGAATTAAGATTTTATACTGCATATCTTGCATTTTTAAGAACACTTTATGAGTAAAACTGTTCTGAGTTTCTATCACAGACTTACACTTACCAGTATTTCAGTTGTTCTGCACGGTACCTCATGGTTTCCAGGTACACATTCCACCATGCAGACACATTTCAAAGCTGCTGCTTTAAACTCCCCAGAGTCTTAACTTTTGTCTGCTTGGTGTGTCTTGCAGACTCTCAGGCTACAGTGATTTCTGACTTTTCTTTCTTGAGACAGGGTTTTGCTCTGTCACTCTGGCTAGAGTGTGGCGGTGTCATCATAGCTCACCACAACCTCAAACTCCTGGGCTCAAGCGATTCTCCTGTCTCAGCCTCCTGAGTAGCTGGGACTATAGGCACACGCCACCACACCTGGCTAATTTTTGTATTTTTTTTTTGTAGAGACGGATCTCGCTCTTGCTCAGGCTGGTCTCAAACTTCCGACCTCAAGTGATCCTGCCACTTCAGCCGCTCAGAGTGCTAGGATTACAGATGTGAGCCCCTGCACCCTGCTTGACATTTTATTTTGATCCTATGTTCTGCTACCAGCTTCCTAGGTTTGTCCTGCACTAGACTCAGTGACTTGGCCATGGGCTACAGGTTCAAATGCTGTTTGTTTTTTTTTTCTCAGTAAGATTTCCCCAAGCTTTTAAAACTGTACTGTATGTTCCACAACAATATAGTTCTCAAATCAAGGCAAGGACAGGGTAATTTCTACTTTACTTTCTTTTTGAGGAGAGCTTAATTCTTTGGTCTTGTCAATTAGCTTTTCTATCTGTATACTTGTGGAAGTTTAAGCATGGAATTTTGGAGGTTTTCCAATTCTGAAATCCTTTATGGTTTTCCTGGGCTTCAGTGGAGGCCACAAAATACAACAGAAACCACTTATTACCTTCTGCCCCTAAGTACAGTAGTCCCCCCTTATCCACAGAGGATACATTCCAAGACTCCCAATGAACGGCTGAAACTGTGGACAGTACCAAACCCGATATATACTATGTTCTGTCTATATTTATATACCTATGATAAAGTTTAATTTATAAATTAGGCACAGTAAGAGATTAACAACAATAAAATAGAACAATTATACCATAACAAAAGTGATGTGAATATGGTGTCTCTCCCTAAGTGTCTTATTGTACTGTATTACTCAACTATTTTTGGACTGTAATTGACTGAACGTAACTGAAACCAGGGAAAGTGAAACCCTGAATAAGGAAGGGGGACTACTGGACTTACAGAAACACCGGAACACCACGAACTACTTTATGTTAACTGTTTTAAGAATATTTTATCTTTATAAAATATTTGGGAATTTTGTGAAGGCGCACAAGCATGTGATCAGACAGGTAAGATTAAGACAACAAACCTCACAAAAAATTTTACAAGGCTCGCCCTGACCGGCCATTTCGTTTATTAATATGAAACTAACTTACCAGCTATAGGATCCATGGCTTCCCTATTGCTTGGAGAATATGAACTCTGAGAAGAAGAAAGTCCACCAGTAGAACTGCTAGTAAAGTGCATGTTTGATCTACGAGCACGAGGACCTCCTAATCCCCGGCCAGGGTGAAACATTCTACGTACATGTCGAACACCACTCGATTCATCATAACTCAAAAGTTAAGGACCAAAGTACTTCATAGGAAGGGAAAAAACCACTAGAGCACTCGCTAGACAGATATACAGATTTCCTAAATTATAAGCATTTTAAAACAGTACATTTAATTTTGAATGCAAATGTCCAACTCTATCTATGAGGGTTATTAACCCTAAAAAAGACTCTCAAATACAAAGCAACTTCAGAGAGAGAGAGAGAGAGAGAGAGACAGACAGACAGAGAGGGGTAAGAAAAGTTTCTCCAGGTGGAGAGAAATTTATTCCTAGGCTCCAGCTATGACAACCAGAGTAACACTGCCAGATGAGGTCAAAGGTGAAACATTCCCTTACCCTGATCTCAGTACTGAATTTCATAAATGCTTACATCCAAGTAACTACAATAAGTATTAATTTTTATATTTGGGGAGAGTTATACTAATATATAGCTAATGAAATCTCAATTATCACCTATAATGAAAAAGGAACAGCATGAACAATTTAAATTCAGTAAATACAAAACTCCTTTTACTAGATTTAATCTCTGGCTTCAAGTTTTTCCCCAAGGCCGCTGATAAGCAGAAAACAGAAATTTGAATTTCTTGTGTAAGCAGCCACAAAGAGATTACCACGGCATTTATCAAGAAGTCAAATTTCCAGCAGCCTCAACCACCTTACACTGCTGAGTGCAAGTCAAACCGAAGAAAGTCTTGAGCTACAAAGAGCTGTCAAAACTCACGAAGACCTTCTGTTTCCACATAGGCAAATGTGTGTGTGGGAGGCGGGGTATGGACTAGATCATGCAGAGGAGACTTCTCCTTCAAAGCAGTAAACAGAACAGCTTTATACTGCAGATTAACTTTTTTGCTGGCTTCCTAGTTTTTCAGCTGATGATTTTGGAGTCATTTAGGGACAAGGTGAGTGACTCCAGGAAGCCCTCAGGTGCCACCACAATATGCACTGTTCCAAGTGGTATTCATGATGGTGGTTCAGATTTTAGAGAAAGTGATGTTATGATCATTATATTTTGTTTTTAAAAAGTAGCTGGATATGAAGTGCACTTGAGGAAGAAATCCATCAAAATATTGGGAAAAAACGGTCTGGTGTTTAAGAGGCTTACACAGAAGATACTCCCTAATGTCAAACAAATAAAGTTATTACATAGTAACACTTGGAAATACCTGAAAAATCAGTATGTTTTCAGGCGAACTGCCATGGCAACATTTTTTTTCTAGAACTAAATGATAAGGAATCTAAAATGTAATCTATGTCTTTTCTTATATTTTACATAACTTATTCTTGATAACCAGAGACACATAAAAATCTCATAAAAGTAGAGGTAGATGATGCAGAATATTCCACTGAATGATGCTGATATCACTGGAGGCCCCTGAATTTGCTGAAAAAGTTCAGAATGTCGGCTTGGTTTTAAATTATCTGCTTAGTTTCTCCATGAGGATGGAGTGAACTATGGGTCAAATATACCCCTTCTGGGTATTATAAAGGATTCTTGTGTCAAAATGCACGGTGACTTAAAGGCTTTAAAAACCAAACCAAACCAAAACACTGTTTTCTTCACGTTGCTCTCAGTATCCCCTACACACAGGGCAAGAGGAAGACTGGTCTCCTCTGCTGATTGAGTACAATCCCCAGACTGGCTCAGATTAGGCTGACACACTAATTTCTCAGGTTGGTTCCATTTCTTTATCTTTCCATTAGCTTCCACTTACCTTCCCCTAAATATAAATGGCCATATTGCCAATTAGAAAATCAGTAACTGTGAGCAAGGGATGGAAGCTGCAGAACAGGAAAACCACCCATTTCTTCTTCAACAAGTCTAAGTTTGGATTATGATTGCCAGAAGGCAATCAAAGGAACCAGAATGAAGTCTGGCAGAGAGAAAGGTTCTGACTAGCTCCTGAGTTGCATCAAACTGCAAATGAGCACAGAAACTTTTACATGAGAACAAAACTCTAAGTTAACAGGTGACAGTTTTAGAAAAACAATTTATAAGCTGAAACCAGAGGCACTGTGTCTATAAAATTAACTACTCTGGTGGGCCAGTGATCTCAGCGAACATTGCCAACAACGGTTGAGAGACAGGGAAAGGGATGCAGAAATGAAAGCAGGAAAGGAATTTCGAGCTAGACCTGACCGTATGCTATCCCACTTAGAAACCTGGCAAGAACTGCTCTCTCTGGAGAAGGGGACCCAAAAGGGATAGGAAACCCAACATGCACACCCACCCCACCAGCCCACCATACCACACCCAGAGCAGAGTAAGGCAGCAGAGGAACAGGGAAAGCAAATAAAGCCTCTTTATATTTAACTAATCATATTTTAATTTGGATTGATATCTTCCTCTTTGGTAAGAAAATTTATAAACTGGTCAATTGTCTTAAAAAAAAATCTGATTGTAATGAACTCAAGATGATGGGCAAGTCAACTTTCACCTAAAGAACATGGTTCATATAAGTCATAGAATATAAAAAGAGAAATAAGAAACTGCACTTCAACACTGAGTCACTTTTAGGAAAAGGTCAAATAAATAAAAATAATTTGGAGAATTAGTTTCTTTCTCTTTGGGGATATTATCCTTAAAAAATAATCAAAATGACAAATGTTACAACTCTTTCCCTTGTTGCCACTTAAAAGGATATTAAATCTCTAGGGGCTCTGTGTTCAAGTGTAAGATGAGCTGCAAAGTCATCCGTGACATGATTAGGATCGCCTCCAGGTAATGCTGCACATATTGGACAAATCTGAAATGAAAGTAAAGAAAGTCGGTTTAATACGTGAACATCGATCAGACATCTTCCTGGACCAGTATTCTGCTATAAATCTTACTAGTATCAAGTTTTAACCAGACAAAAACACAGCAGATCCTGAACTAGTGAAAAGTAGCAGAGGCCTAAGCAAGAACTGTCACATATCCACGTTGCCGCTCACAGCTACAGCAGTCTCTCAGGTCAAACACAACAGTTGTAGACACCAAACTTGATCTCTGCAAGGCCTTGTGACAGCCTGGCCCATTGATTTGCAGGTCTAGCAAAATAGTTTCCATTTAAAAACTGAAAATATACTAGTGCACATTTATGTCTAAGTCCAGTCTTGAATGATAAAGCCAGATATGAGCCTATGGCACACTCCCCCAAAGCAAGCTAGACTTGAGGGCCAATCCCCAAATAAGACAGGAGAGGTCTGATTAAATGCAACTGTGCAAATTTATACCTGTTGAATGTGATAAGGTAAGATAGATAATGATTACTGAGGATATGCAAATGTGCTCTGTAAATTCATGAATGGGACTTGCAAGGGGAAAACAGGATGGGGGCCCATTTTTAGAACCTTATCTCCCAAAGAAATGGATGGTGGGGCAGAAGCTTGTGACTGAGTCAAGTTCAAGAAATATTAGATCAACTTCCTTGGAGACCTTATGGCAAGAGATAGAAGGAGAAAGCAGGAATAAAATGCTGTGTACACAGGCAGAGTTCAGGGGAGGCTGGACAGGTTAGGAAGATTGTTTCTGAAAGAGCAGTTTCAATAAAATTGGTGAAACAGGGAGCAGGACAGGGGAAGGACACAAAGAAGGGGGAGCTTTTTAAGTGGAAGGGCCTTTACTGTTTCCAGAAATCGAAATGAACAGATGATGGTCTAATGGTGACAGCAAGGCCTTGAAGTATGAAGAACTTCAATCTTAAAGAACAGGGCCAAGAAAATAGGTGTGGTACACAGTTAAATTTATAGGCACATATGTGCCTCTCCATGGGTAAGAGGGTTAAAGGTAAGGTATGTGATTCATCTTGCCAGTACATGTACCAAGTGCCAAAATTCTTTCACCTGGGGTAAAATCGAGGTTGATCTTACTGTTCGCTGACAGCAGAGTGGGAGAAGGTGGTAGCGTTGGAGATGAGGAGGCAGGGGAAAGGTGAGACTTAAAAGGACAACGTCGTGGTATGGAGGGGAGGATAAACTATTTTGATTCCTGGAGCCTAAGCAAACATAACTTCCCATCTTCCAGTGATGAGAAAGCAGAAGTCCCCTGAGAGTTTGACTCTGATTTGATACCAGTCTCTCTTATGCCCTGTCAGCTATCTGATTACGTGACTCAGGACTCTGAGAAATAGCCTCACAAAAACCCAAAGATGCTCAAGAGAAATCACTCAAACATGAGAATGTGCAAAAGAACTGGAGAGGTTACAGTGGAATGTGTTGACAGGCAAATGAGAAAAATAAGTAGACAGACATTCTTGTGCCTTTCTTAGAAGATGCCATAAACGTGGTCAGACATTTTTTTCCTCCATCATAGAGAAAAGTAAATTTTATGTGTTCCTAAGTTTACAGATATCAACTATCTCTTTACCAGGAATTTAGATTTTACTTTCTGTTCCATTCTGACATTGCTGGGTAGTGTCTGATATACTTATTTTACTTCTCATATGCTTCTGTCTTGCCTAGCTAAATTGTAAACTCTTCTAGAGATGCAGGACAGGGTGATTTGCCTTTGGTTTTTAACTGTGGCCAGACTCCCTTTAAACAAACAAACAAACAAACAAAAAACAAGGGCAAAAAAGTTTGGAGAAACAGAAACAGCTCCCGGTATTTAAAAATAAAGCAAACAAGTCAGTTTAGGTATTTTTGAGACTCTTTATTTTGCAACAAATTAACCAGTGCTGGACTATGTATAGTTTTATTATAATATCGTAAGACTGTATAAGATTTTTATCCAAAAAGAAAACAACCACCAAAAGGAAAAAAAGCATCTTCCTCCTAAGATATTTCCCTTTAGACTGGCCTTTGGATAAAATCTATGCACAACTTGAACTGCACAAAGATAGCTGCAGAAGCTTCAGTACTTGAGGGCACTTGTTAAGTGTTCACAGATGGGAAAAGTCTCCTCAAGGATATATTATTATGCCTTCCTAGAGGGAAGACAGAAGTACAGATACCAAGCGTACTAAGAATGTCCTAATAAGATAGATAATCTACAGACTAGAAAAGCACCTTTGAAATGAGGATTTAATATAGAAAGAAACTCAAGATCCTTCATTATTGTGTATTAACTTTATTTCTTTATTAAAAATCTTTCAATTTCATTGTAGTAACTGTGCTA
This sequence comes from Eulemur rufifrons, assembly GCF_041146395.1. Taxonomy (NCBI): domain Eukaryota; kingdom Metazoa; phylum Chordata; class Mammalia; order Primates; family Lemuridae; genus Eulemur; species Eulemur rufifrons. The sequence goes on from NC_091001.1 coordinate 48,748,087, forward strand.
AGATGGTAGAATGAAGGTCTTCAGAACTGTTCTGTTCAGAGAGAAATAATACAAAACCAACCAACCTACTTTCTCTAATGACTAGGGATAAGAAATTACTGAGAAGTGAGGTGGGAGGAACACCTAGGTTGACAGCTGAGTCAAATCAAGAGATTAGACTTAGAACCAAGTCGAAGATGCTGCACGAAGTTAACTCGGATGAGGACTTGGAAAGGAAAACTAAGCTGTGATGCTGATGGGACCAGAGGCCTGGTCATCTTTTAGGTTTTACATTTTATACTGAGCAAGCTAATTCAAGTTTTAGGATAAAACCTCTGGTATCTCAAGGTTGTATTTTCCGGGAGGTAATGGAGGGAACAGAAGAGAGAAAGACAAAGGAGAGCAAAGTGGGGCATGGGAAACAGAAAAGAGTTGGGGGGCAGGGGGAGGGAGACACAGAAGCCACTCTGCTACTCAGGGGCAAAAATGCAGCTTAGTTTTGAGTGTGCCTTTAATTCCACATCATGGTACCTAATACCTTTTATGGGACAGGAAAATTCTATACAAAGCTATTAACCCTAAAATTATGACAGTTTGTCAACATTTTTACACACTTCTGCTGCCACAAGATACAGTAATATCTATTACTCATACAGGAAAATTCCATATAACACAGTAACTTAAATTTATGACAACTTGTCATCATTAAGGCTTATGGAATTGGCTTAAGTCAGTGTTTCCCAAATTTGGCTAAGAATACAAATTATCTGGAATACTTGGTAAAAATATAGTTCCGTAGGCCTGGAAATGGATTCTGGGGGTTTGAGAATCTATTGTTGACAAAGGTCCCAGGTGATTCTTATAACTGGATAAGTTTGGCAAATACAGCTTAAATATACAATAGTATTAAAAAATTATATTTACCCTGTTATATGAAACACCAAATGTTATTGCTACTTACATAACCAAAAGACAATTCTTATTCACAAATGTTCTTGCTATTCTCAGTCTTGTCTCTGCTATTGCTTCAGTCTTCCTCTTCTGCTTCATCGTGCCATTGAGGGTCACCATCAGTCTTGCTTTTTTTTAATCTGTAGCCCTTTTGGAAGCCTTTACCAATTGAGATGAGGTCCCATCCCAAGAACGTAATGCAGTTTCCATTTTTCCACGTGGTCCCAGTACATGATTGCCAGCGTGCAACCAGTCAGTGCCCATATTAACACAGTTTGTTACCAACGTCGAGAACATACTTTCTCAAGTCATTACTTCATATATAAACATCAAGTCATGGCTCAGTGTACAAAACTTTCCCCCTATGACACAGGCTATATGTCCATTAAAAAAACCACGTAAAGTCAGCATGCTTGGTTGTTTCCACACGTTCTTCCCTATACAATTATCAACCACTCTAAAATTTGGATTTCATCCAGCCTTTCTTGAACTAATACAACCACATCAGACATCACTCTCTTTCTGGGTACTGTGCACAGCTTTAAAAACTACTCTTGGCCGGGCGCGGTGGCTCACGCCTGTAATCCTAGCACTCTGGGAGGCCGAGGTGGGCGGATCGTTTGAGCTCAGGAGTTCGAGACCAGCCTGAGCAAGAGCGAGACCCCATCTCTACTAAAAATAGAAAGAAATTATATGGACAGCTAAAAATATATAGAAAAAAAAAAAATTAGCCGGGCATGGTGGTGCATGCCTGTAGTCCTAGCTACTCGGGAGGCTGAGGCAGGAGGATCACTTGAGCTCAGGAGTTTGAGGTTGCTGTGAGCTAGGCTGACGCCACGGCACTCACTCTAGCCTGGGCAACAGAGTGAGACTCTGTCTCAAAAAAAAAAAAAACAAAAAAAACAAAACAAAACTACTCTTTACATGACATCCCTATTTCTAGTTAAAGGATCTATGCTATAAAATCCAGGTGAGCTAATAAAGTTAATTAAAGTTCTGACTAGCTAAATTTGTTATATTGTATAATTTTGTTACGACGGGTTAACTAATCCATTAGGTATTTACTGAGTACCAAATCAGTGCCCACTTCACATTCTGGGTTAAAAAATTATCAAGAAATGAATAGTTTCTGCCGCCATTGACGTTCTTATCAATTTCATCTCTTATTAAAAGTTGGTATGGATTTTTCATTATTTCTTCAAACTGGGATACTATTCATGTCTCTGCTTTTAAGGGGCTCTTAGAAGTCAGCTCTAGAAACACCCCAGGCTTATTCTACCAGGCAAATTTCCTGATCACTAGAAATACAATGGGGGAGGTTTTAAATAGTTGTGTTCCCCGCCTCCCCCCAGAACAGTGATGACTCAAAAAGAGCCAGGAAAATTTAAAGCCAAGACACAAAACACTGTCACATGTGTTATATTTTAATACTTTTTTTTAAATGAAGGGAATGTTCATTCTTTTGAGCTAACTACTGGCAATGCCAATGATAACTTCAGGTTTTTGGGTGTCCTGCTCAACTAAAAATATTAGCTTATCTTATAAAAATCTGCAGATATAATGAATACCAGACTGAATACTGGAGTTTTGCTTTGAGAACATACATAAAGCACTAGTTGAAAATCTATGCTAGATGGTCAAGAAACTCCTTTTGGGCCTTCCTCTAGAACCATCTAACTTATAGGTACTTGTACCTTGGCCAGACATTTTGCTAATACAGATATAGGTCCTTTCAAGATTTGAGTGAGCACACTGTTCAACTAGATTATAATTTAATTTTCTATTGCTGCAGGTGAAACACTAAAATTAACTTACAATTGAGTTATTTCATGTTAAATTTATTTTTCCCCACAGTTCCATTCTCCGCATTTTAATGCTAAAGTTGGAACTGTCACTTGCTTCTGAAGAGCAACACTTAGAACATTAGGGAGTTTTTGCTACATATAAGTTTTAATTTTCCTTACTTTTTATATGTAATTCAGAAAGTCCTAAGAAGTAATTAAATTTTGGTTTTAAACATGTTTCTTGTATAGAAACATAAATTATATGTATATGCCTTGGGAATTCACAAAACTTGAAACACAGTTTAGCCACACTGAAAAATAACTCCAAAGAAATCAGAATTGTCCCATAATTCACTCTGGACGTAAGTATCCATGCTTAGGTAGAAGAAAAACCCCATCCTAAGAGTTCTATGTTTTCTATCTTCCCTGGAGTAAATATTTTACTTATAGACTTTTAGAAAGAAAAGGAAATGCTTGAAGGTGTCAATAGGAAGCTGAAATCTGGAGTGGGATGAAGGATGGGGCAGGGGAGGCAGTGCCCCAAAGCTGGCAACAATTTTAGTGAAGAGGAGAAATGAACTCTACTTAAGTCAGTAGGTTTGTTTATCTACAATGAGTTTAAATTAGAGTTTGGCAATGTTCTATGCTCCTCTTCTCAAGATAATGACCAGTTTGTCAAGCAAAGCTGAGTTTGGCAGAGCATCCTAGAAAAAATGCATTCAGGCACAAATACCAAGCGAGATTGGCATTTTCAAATAATTTTCTTGGCCAGTATTTTTTTTTTAAACCTGGGGGACAGGGCAGGAAAAGAAGGGGTAGTAGGAGGAAAAGAGACAAGGCTGAAGAGTGCTTAAAGAACTACTGAGCAGCTCGTGCATGTAACCCCAATGCTTTGGGAGGCCAAAGTTGGAGGATCGCTTGATGCCAGGAATTTGAGAGCAGCCTGAGCAACATATCAAGACCCTGTCTCTATAAAAAATTTTAAAAATTAGCTGGGCGTGGTGGTACACGTCTGTAGTCCCAGCAATTTGGGAGGCTGAAGCAGGAGGGTCGCTGGAGCCCAGGAGTTTGAAGATGCAGTGAGCTATGATGATGCCACTGCACTCTAGCCCAGGCAACAGAGTGAGACCCTTTTGCCAAAAAAAAAAAAAAAAAAAAAAAGTCTAAAGTTAGATTGTAGAAAATTTTTAAAATTACTCTTCCCTTTCTCCTTGATTTTTTAAAATCAAATTGGTATAACTGTAATGTAATATTACAATCCCATGTCAAAATTAAACTCAATTTGCTATGAACACATCTAGGTTTTGATTAAAAAAGGAGGGACTATATCACTAACATATACTGAGTATACCTAAGAGCTGTTGACTACCCTAACTCCTTTTCTGGAGGGTAAGTAACATAAAGAGTAAATAATTCAGATGAAAAATAGAAAGCAAAAAGTTCCTAGCAGTGAACTAACAAAAGACTGCTGCAATTACAGGCAGAATAATGTGTTATAATTTTTAGAAGTGAGAAGGAAATGTTGGTGAGCCAAAAATACTTTTACTTTTTAAGCATAATGTTCTTCATATAAATTGCAAGACATTTACTAAACAAAAGATTAATCATATATCATTAATTAAAGGTATAGGCACATTTCATTTAAAGGCAAAGCAGAGCCAGACAAAATAAAACCCCAAAGGCATTCCTTCTCATTAGCTGCAGTGTAAGTCAGCCCAAATGTGAGATTTAAGAAAAATTTCAGAGAAGCCACTCTTAATGCTCGTTTTTTTGTTCAAAAATAGATGTAAAAGCAAAGCAAAGCTTTTCCACCATGTTTACACGTACCTTTCACAATCCTGACACTTACTCCATAAGTCTTTCACATTTGCCGTCCTGTTTGATCTCTGTTGCTCACTTCTAACAGGTTGATGGATTTTGATAATTACATATTAATACTATGCTACCTCCCCTCTTAATCCTTTCCACAACCAAAATCTAGTCAGTTGTCCCAACCCACCAAATTTCATAATAATTATGAAGGTTAAAAACTTGTGCTTTATTTAAAAATCATTGTTTGTCATATTTGGTGTTTATATATGTATATAAAGATTCCCAAGACTAAGTATCATACCATAGTAATTTTTTTAAAAAAATTTTAACAAGTAACCACCTTTACCATACTTTGTGTGTCAGATATTGTTTCTCATGGTATCTGGTTTTGAAGCGTCCTCCATACTCTCAAAATTAAAAGCCTCTTGAGTAACCTTACATTAATCTTAAGAAAGCAGACAAATCTTATGTTGGGCCATAGACATCCTAGTTGAAAAAGGAGGCAGAAAAATATAGACAAGGACTACAATTTTTTTTTTAAGAGTTACCCTTAGTAGACTTTCTTACTAGCTATGCCAGGTATCAATAAACATTTCCTAGTGGTAACAGTGATATATCCTCTTGTCCCTAAATATTCCAATGGGATGTTGGTTAGAGGGGTAAGATCCTTAAGTTCTATAGGAAGAGATGCATATAAACTGGAGGTCTAGACAGAGGACACATGCAGGGGGCAAAAGCAAGATAGCAAACTGAGCATCTAGAAAGGAATATGTTAAGAGGAATAGAAAAGGAGATATAGCAAGTTTTTATGTGACTGTAATCCCCCACCAAAACGATGTGGGTCACTCTTGAACTCCATAATTCAAAAATGTTTGATTTATCATGACTGGCAAAACATTATCACCTGGACATTTACATATAACTGTAACACATTAGAACTGATAATGTGCTTCTCTCTCTCTCTCTCTCTCTCTCACAAACACACACACGCATATATAAAGAGAGGCATTCAAAACACTTAACAAGTGGTACGGCATAGGCAGCAATCTTTCAGAATGGACACTGGCCAGCATGCCACAGTGGGGTGTACCTGCTGAATGCCAGCCCTGGCTCTAGGACATGATCCATGTTATTTAAAAAAGAAAAAACCCTGTTATAGCACAGATTCTTGTCTGCTTGCCATTTTTCATTTTGAAATGTCTGGGTGTGTTATGGGTGGGAACAGAGGTAGATGTGGTAATCATGCAAAGACTAAGGGCTATTAAGGAGGCAGAAATCCTTAAAATGTTCCACAAAAACCAGCATGAAAAACTAGAATGCTGACTACCCTGGGCTATGTACTGAAAGCCTGGGAACTTAACGAAGGCATATAACTGAATACAACTTATGGGAGACAGACCATGAAACCATTTGTAGATGGTAGGTATTTAATTTTCAAACGGTGTATCAGGTATAGACAAGTATAAACAAATTTTGGGTATTCACTTTTAGGCAAAAAAATAGAGGAAAGGATGTAGAAAACTGGGTAGCTGCCCCACCCCAGTGGGGTGATGAAAGTATCATACAAGGGCCTATTGGCTAATAATGACTTTAAGAACACCTAATTTGCAATAAGGGACGCCTCCCCCACCCGCCTTGCCTTACTGTGTCTAGGGGGGGGAAAAAAAAAGTACCCTAACATAATAGAAACTCAATCAAAGAAAAATGATTAAAAATTTCCCATAACAACCAGGATAGAGATGCAATCGAGTCAGGATTCTTAATACTGCTACACGAGACTGTACAAAAAGGAAGCAAAATCACTTTACAGAATAAAAAGAACAAACTAAGAATAGTAGTAAAATGTGGTAACAGTGCTCTGAGGTTCCCCTAGGTGAAAGATGAGGGCATTTCTGAGCTGTTAGTAAAATTTGGCTTGAGGACAATAAAAAGTAAATTAACCTATTGTTTGAACTATAAATCTTTTTTTTTTTTTTTTTTTTGAGACAGAGTGTCACTCTGTTGCCTGGGCTAGAGTGCCTTGGTGTCAGCCTAGCTCACAGCAACCTCAGACTCCTGGGCTCAAGCGATCCTACTGTCTCAGCCTCCCAAGTAGCTGGGACTACAGGCATGCGCCACCAAGCCCGGCTAATTTTTTATATATATAATTTTAGCTGTCCAGATCATTTCTTTCTATTTTTTTTAGTAGAGACGCGGTCTCACTCTTGCTCAGGCTGGTCTTGAACTCCTGAGCTCAAACAATCCACCCGCCTCGGCCTCCCAGAGTGCTAGGATTACAGGCATGAGCCACCGCGCCCGGCTGAACTATAAATCTTATAACAACTTTACACATCAAACTAGCAGCGTCAATGGGAACGAAAGTAAATCTGCATTATGCAGAGCTGCAGCAGAGTTAAGTAGAGACTTTAGAACCTAGAGGGATTCTGCCTGAGTTCAAACACCTGTCTCTGCCCCTTACTAACTGTATGTCCTTGAGCATGCTACTTTATTTCTCTGGGTTTCCATTAATTTGTTTTGAGTACATTTAGGGGCTTATTAGTTGATGCAATATGCAATTGCTTGTGCTAAAATTCTCCAAATTCAGTATCTATAGTTCCACACAGAGCCTTCACTTTACCTATTATTTATCAATGTTAGAGAGGTGGGGGAGAAACTCTTTTGGGTGTACTTTATCATTTCTTGAAGCTGGACGCATGCTGACTCGGATGTCAAGTAAAAAATCCAAAAAGCTCTTAGGGTAAAACTTTCTTTGTGTATTATTCTGGGTCCTTCTTGGCTATTAGCCACTAGAAAAGATCAGGGTAGGAAGAACTTCTAGGACTCCCAGAGCCTTGACCTAGGAACAAGAGGTCTGATCTGATAAAATCCAAGTAAGGTTAGCAATATGCTACAATGAGACGTGGCAATGGATTACTGCTTGAGATACACAAGATTTTTAAATTTCCTTGTGAAAGTTCTTTGTAGAATAAAAATTTAAGCAGATAGCAAGAATAATACTATAAAAAGAGTTGTGTTGAAGGTTGGGGTCCTTTTAACAATGCATTTAATATAAGGCTCCTGAATGTGGTCAAGACTCCATGCTGTGCTTTTATTTTAGCAACAGGTTAAAGCTAGTGTGGATAAATAAGGGACATTATTTTGTACAAATGCAGGTTCCTAGGATGTGTAAAATTTGTTATAAAAGATAACTTTAATAATTATGCAAACTGTATCAGTATACTGACCAGGAAGTAGATGACAATGACCTAGCTTTATTAATGTTAGAAATAATGTTTGCAGTATCATTTTAGACACAAAGCTGCTTCACTCACCACTTCTGTTGATGTTTCTGCATGTTCAGAAGTAACATGTTCTTGAAGAGATGTCTCCGTATAGCCCATTTTTCCACAATATGGACAAGTAAAAGACTGTGGCTGCTCTACAGAGAAAGCTTCCCCACCATAGTATAAATCTGAAAAATAAAGTAGAATTGCACTGAGGAATAATCATTAGTTTTTACAAATATATAAAAATGTAATCATATGGTACAATAACGTAAAAAAAAAAAAAAAAAAAAGTGTGCCTGAAACATCCACCAACAACTTCACTCTGTCAAGCAGTGCTTAGGTACTCCTGTTTACATTTGTAACATCTGTATTCCCACAAGGACTCCATGGTACTCCTCCAACATTCCTTCCCCAGATAGCTACCATAGCCTTAAGAGAAAACAAAGCAAAAAACTCCCCCTATCCATTTAATTTTGAAACACTGCTCATTTTACATCTGGTTCTAATTTTATTGTAATTTATTTTTTCCTTATCTGTGTATAGACTGTGGCAAAACTGCTATCAACAGAAATAATCAACAGTCTATTATATACAGGGAGACAAGTACTCAGAGGGAAGGAACAAATAACCATGATCAATGAGCCAACTGCCAGATGCAGCTATTTATCTAAAGAACATACCTTCTTTGAGCAGGAAGGAACCTAGGCATTGGGTTCTTGTAAATGCTAACTTGAATGGGGTACTACCACAACATACTCTGCCCACCTGGGTTACTGAAGAACTGACCAGCTAGAGTCTGTGAGAATAATTTGTTCATCTCATTAGTATATCTCAGGAAATAACTCTATTTTTCTCCATTAGTAACTGCTATGGCATGAATATGGTTTGTCCCCAAAACTCATGTTGCTGCTCGGTCCCCAATGTGGTAGCATTGGCAGGTGGAACCTTTAGGAGATGATTAGGTTAAGAGGGATTAATGCCTTTTTTGCCCTTTTTGCTTTTCTTGGGAGTTAGTTCTCGTTCTCTTGGGACTGGATTAGTTACCAAGAGTGGGTTGTTATAAAGTGAGGCCGCCTTTCACTTATTGTTTGGTGCCTGTTTCCCCTTCTGCTTCTCTGCCATGTCATGACACAGCATGAGGCCCTCATCAGAAGCAGACCAGATGTAGCTGCCTGATCTCAGACCTTCCAGCCTCCAGAATCACGAGCTAAATAAACTCCTTTCCTTTGTAAATTACTCAGTCTCAGGTATTTTGCTATAACAACAGAAAAAAGCCTACGACAGAAACACACACACACCCCCCAAAAAAATGAAATTGCAAGTTTATTCAGTATCCTTTTCCACTTTACTACAAATAAGTATTTGATTCTTTAACATGAAACAAATGACCAATTTAAGAGCACATGATTGCTCTTATGAGAAGAAAAAAATGGAAGAAACTGTTCATGACTGATATGTTCATATTCACTTTTAGGGATATTTAAACTATTTTAAAAGTATTTACCCATTATGTATATACTGACCGTTTATTATGTGCACAAGACTTGCCAGATGGATTTGGGGTAGTTGGGGATTAATACATAAAAAAGAATAGAACTTCCTCACCTGATAAAGGGCACCTATCAAAAACCCATAGCCAACATCATATTTACTGGTGAAAAACTGGATGCTTTCTCCCTAAGATGAGGAAAAAGACAAGGGTGTCCACTCTTGCCACTTTTATTCAGTATTTTACTGAAGGTTCTAACCAGAATAAATAAAAGGTATCCAGATGGAAAGGAAGAAGTAAAATGATCTTTATTTGCAGATGACAGGACCCTATATAAGAAAATCCTAAGGAATCCGCTAATTAGATCCATTATTAGAACTAATAAACAAGTTCAGCAACATTACAGGATACAAGATCTATATAAAAAAAATCAATTGTTTTTCTATACATTTGCAATAAACTATCCAAAAATAAAATTAAAAAAAATTCTGTTTATGATAGCAAAAAGAATAAAATACAAATGCTCCTTGATTTACAATGGGGTTACATCCTGAAAAACCTACTGTAAACTGACAATGCATTTAATACATCTAACCTACCAAACATCATAGCTTAGCCTCGCCTATCTTAAACATACTCAGAACACTTACATTAGCCTACGGGTGGGCAAAATTATCTAACACAAAGCCTGTTTTTATAATAATGTATTAATATCTCATGTAGTTTATTGAATACTGCACTGAAAGTGAAAAACAATGGTTGTATGGGTACTCGAAGTACAATTTCTACTGAATGTATATCACTTATGCACCATTATAAAGTCGAAAAATTGTAAGTCAGGGACTGTCCCCACTTAAGAAGATATATATATATATATAATGAAAGAAGTGCAAAACTTATATTCTGATAACTATAACACTGTGTCAAAAGAGATTAAAAAAAGACCTAAATAAATGGAAACATATCCCATGTTCATAGATCAGCAGATTTAGTATTATTAAAATGGCAATACTCTCTAATCTACAGATTCAATATAATCCCTATCAAAATCCCAGTTGAATTCTTTGCAGATATTGACAAGTTGATTCCAAAATTCATACAGAAACTCAGGCATTAAGAATACCCAAAACAATCTTGAAAAAGAACAAAGTTGGAAGATGCACACTTCTCGATTTCAAAGCTTACTACCAAGCTACAGAAATCAAGGCAGTGTGGTACTGGCATAAAGCTAGAGGACATACAGATCAGTGGAATAGACTGAAAGTCTAGAAATAAACCCTCATTTACAGTCAACTTACTTTCAACAAGAGTACCAAGACAATTCATTGGGTAAAGAATAGTCTTTTCAACAAATGATGCTGGGACAAGTGGATATTCATATGCAAAGAATGAAGATGACCTTCTACCTTGCTCCATACACAAAAATTAATTCTAAATCGATCAAAATCTAAATATAAAAGCTAAAGTTAGAAAACTCTTAGAAGAATACACAGGTTTAAAATCTTCATAACCTTGTATTAGGCAGTTTTCTAGATATGACACCAAAAGCATGAGAAATGAAAAAAATAGACAAACTGGACACTATGAAAATTAAAACTTTTCGGCTTCAAAGCACACCATCAGGAAAGTGAAAAGGAAACCCAAAGAATCAGAGAAAAATTTTGCAAATCATTTATCTGATAAGGAACTTGTGTAGAGAACACATAGAGAACTATTACAGGCCGGGCGCGGTGGCTCACGCCTGTAATCCTAGCACTCTGGGAGGCCGAGGCGGGTGGATCGCTCAAGGTCAGGAGTTCGAGACCAGCCTGAGCAAGAGTGAGACCCCGTCTCTACTAAAAATAGAAAGAAATTATATGGACAACTAAATATATACATATAGAAAAAAATTAGCCGGGCATAGTGGCGCATGCCTGTAGTCCCAGCTACTTGGGAGGCTGAGGCAGGAGGATCGCTTGAGCCCAGGAGTTTGAGGTTGCTGTGAGCTAGGCTGACGCCACGGCACTCACTCTAGCCTGGGCAACAAAGTGAGACTCTGTCTCAAAAAAAAAAAAAAAAAAAAAAAAAAGAACTATTACAATTCAATAATAATGACACATCCAATTAAAAAATGGGCAAACGGTTTGAACAGATATTTCTTCAAACGAGATATACAAATGGCCAATGCATAGAAAAGATGCTCTATCTCATCAGCCATCAGAAAAATGCAAATCAAAACTAACTGCTGGAGATACCACTTTATATCCACTAGGATGGCTGTAATCAAAAAGACAGATATTAAAGTGTTAGCTAGGTAAGGAATTATAGCATGCAACATTTATAGCTTTTCTTATGACAATGTCTTCTAATCAGCTGTAGAAACAATCTGCTTTCTGATCACCAGAACAAGAACTAGTACTTTGTGTGCTGTTAACAAGAACAGTCAGCTTGACTTTATTCCTTCTCTACTGAAGTGCTCTTCTATTTCATACCTTGTCAGTTGTGTATATTTGTGAATGGCTTTCATAAACCAAGTAAACTATGATTAAGAAACAGAATTACTTAGAATATAAAAGTAAGCTTCATTTTATTTTTAACAAATTTGGGGCCTCATGTATGCTATTGAGGATAGTTTTGGAACATTTTACCTTTACTTCTTCACACACATACAAAATTCTAAATGATGTAAGTCATTAAAATTTGAATTAAATACTTACCAAAATCTACCCTTGTTAATATGCACTGCATTGGGTGGTCAGTTGTATGCCTTGTTGTTGTTGCACCACTTTCATAACAAGATGCACAAAGATCGTAATCGTAGCAAATTAAACACTTATATCTGCGACCTCGAAAATTTCCTTTTAAACATGCATCACAGCTGACACCTATTAAAAAAAGAAATAATTTTAACTAGCAGCTGTAAAAGGCCACTCTCCATTTCATTTTTATAAATGTTTCTTATGCTCATTTAACCCTACATATCCTTTCCAAAATGACTAGAAATGACATAGTAAAAAGATGTGGGAATTTCCAGCAGCGTGGTAGACTCATTACTCTGATTTATACTCCTAATAAAAATAACTTAAAATGTTTGTTAAAATGTAAAAACCCCCTTTAAAAATGTCTCGATAAGCCAGCAAGAGGGTAAAAACCAAGGGAAAGAGGAACTGGTGACTAGAAGCACTGAAGGGGGGGCTTTTCACTTTTCACCCTGAAGGCATTTGCCAAAGCAGGTAAAACTCTGCGCTTAGTTTTCCACAGCATTGCACAGGAAACAAAGACCAAGGCCTGCTGAAGGTGGAGTATCTAAGAGGAGATTCCTCATAAAGCTGAGACCCTAATATACTCTCAATGTACGGTGAGCTAGAAATTCTCCCTAGAGGATTACAAAAATTGCACTAGTGAAGCTTCCCACATCCCCTGGGCACAAAATGACAACAAAAAACCCTGAAAAGTCATAACCACAAACCAGCCCTCTTGTAGGTTTATAACCCAAACTCTAACAAATGGTTCCAAAAACCTCAGGCCAAGAACTGAGTTTAAAGTGGTCTTAAGTTAGCATTGCCACCAAGCATCTGGCAGAAATAAACTTTGGAGGAATGAGTTCATAGTTTAAATCATAAAATACACACAAAAAACAAAGCACCACCAGGAATAAGCAGCAGAATCAGACAGAGTTCATGTCTGAATTAGATATCTAATAACAATTCTTAATATGTTAAGAGAAATTAAAAAGGAGCTTGAAGAGGCAATCAGCAGATCTGAAAATGAACCGAACAACTTCTAGATATAGATATAAAAAACAAGTTAAAATTTAAAACTCAATGGGCAGGTTTTCATAGCAGGAAATTTTACTCACATGTGATATGTTTGTTTATGTAGAAAACCTAAATACAGCTAAATAATTAGAATTAAGTATCAAGCAAGGTTGCTATATACAGAGACCAGCTTAATAAAATGATTATATATCTTTACTCTCAAACAGATAGAAAAATGTATAATTAAAAATGTCATTTATGATGCTACCTAGATTAGCCAATTAGAGAAAGAGAGCAGAATACTGGTTACCAGTTTTGGGGGGAAAGGAGAATGGGGAGTTATGGTTTTGTGGGTACACAGTTTCGGTTTGGGATGATGAAAAAATTCTGGAGATGGACAGTGGTGATTCGTTGCACAATAATCTGAATGTACTTACTTCAGGTGAATTGTACACTCAAAAGGGGTTCAAAATGCCAAATTTTATGTTATATGTATTTTACCACAATAAGAAAATAAGCCATATAGCATTTTTAAAAAGTGGCTATGAATAAGTCTAGCCAAATATAGGCAGCCTGCTATGAAGCAAATTAGTAAAAATGAATTCAAAGACATTAAGGGACTTTTAAAAAATATAAATACTAGGTTCATGGACTGGAAGGTTCATAATAAAATGACAATTCTCCCCAAACTGATCTGTGGATTTAATAGTAATACAATTCTAACCAAAATCACACCAGAATTTTTTTGTGGACCATAAGCTGATTCCAATTTTGATACAAGTTACAAAGGGCCAAGAACAGTTAAGAAACTTCTGAATTAAAACACGATGGACTTGTTTAGCATATCATCAAGAGCTACAGTAATAAATAATAAATAGCACAATAACAAATAAGAAAGCTATAGTAAATTAAGATGGAATGGTACTGGCATAGCGACAAACTGACCTATGGAACAGAATAGAAAGCAAGCCCAGAAGCAGACACACACACATTGAAATCTGTTCTACGACAGCAAGGTCACTACAGAAAGAAGGGGGCAGACAATGAATGGTGCTGAATAGGTGATTATCCCTATGTGGGGAAAACAGAACTGGATCTCTTCCCCATCTCTCTCTCTCTCTCACACACACATATACACAATCAATTCCAGATGGTTTAAAGACAAATCCAAAAGAAAAATGAAAAAAAAAATCTCCAGAAGACAATATAGGAGAAAATTTTTATGAGTTCAGAATAGGAAACAATTTCTTAATCAATATCTCACTCACTCATATACACTCACGCACACACACCCCAAACATAAAATAAGAGATAAAGTCAACCACATTAAAAGACTTTTTCGTCACCTTTTAACAGCCTAGAGTGATTGAAAAGATAACGCCCAGAAACAGGCGTTATGAGCAATACACAGGACAGACAAGTTTGGTATTCAGAATTCATTAAGAACTAAGTAAACAAATCCCAGCTCTGCTTTGTATTTACTTATTTATTTTTTGTTTGGAGGAAGGGACTTTAAAAAACAATATTAAGTGTATATACGAGAATATTTGTAAAATAATTCCAAGGGAAAAGAATGGTACTATAGATCCCCTTGGCCAGCTCTAAAAAGGTTATCTTTCAAGATCCCTAATGGCTCCATATTATTGTTTTTTTTTCCCCCCCATACTATTCTCTTAATCTCCCCTCACCCACCAGAGGGAGACTCTGATCACAATTTTGTCATTCCTTGTTTTCCTTTTATAGTTTTAGTACATGTTAGATTTCCTAAACTAGACATTATTTTTTAACCTTATACTGTATGTTTTCTTTGAGACTTCCTTTCACTCATCTGAAACTGTTAGATGTTCTTGCCTGTGGCTTTGATTCATTCTTTTTTCAGTTCATCCTATAGATATGAACTGTTGATGAGCCTTTGGGTTGTTAATAGCCTTTTTTTTTTTTTTTTTTAATTCTCCTGGTGCACATGGAGAAGATTCCTGGGGAATATATTTAAGAATGAAATTGTAATACCATAAGAAGTACATGTGTTTAACTTGATTAGAATGTGAACAAATTTTTCAAAGTGGTTGTACCGGAGTCTGCTTCCACCAGCAGGGTATCAGTATAACAGAATCCTTCCTAAGTTTATCTGTCAGGATTTATATCATTTTATAACACAGATGAACAAAACTTGCTCAGTGAGTGTCAACTACAGGAATGTACAGTTCCCATTAGAGAAAACAAGTTAACCCTTTGCTGCAGTTCCTTGGTTAACAACAGTGGTTCTACCTGGTACCAGGAGGCTCAGGGAAATCTGGAATAGAACAAATACATGACATATATAAAATTACCAATTCCTTGACAGGAAGAATGGAGTTGTTTCTGATGAGATAGCAATAAATTATATTTAAGATATTAAGAATCAAAGTTCCTATAGAAAAGTATTATGACAGAAACAAGAGTTCAAATATTATCAAATAAAATATTGCCTTGAGAGGCAAAGCTGAAGAATCATTGGTTGTCTAGACAGCACTAAGATCTATTATATTAGAAAATGTTAGGTTTCATTTACTCTCTCTCTATATATATATATATAGTACGGATATATATATATCTCCATCCTACAAAAGCTGAGTTAACCAAATAATAAAATATGCAACTCATCTAGCTTAGTCATACCATGTCATAAAGAAGCTCAGAAAATCACTAGTTTGTAAAATGGTAACTAGCACAAGCCACATCACAAAGTTATGGTGGGATATTTATAATCCCCCATCTGATCATATTTACCCAGCAAGATAAATGAAAATGCTAACAGATAGAGTTTAACCCCAATTTTGACACTGACACCATTAAATCAAAATAAAAAGAATGGTGTATATCTGACAACCCCTATCTGAAAAAGTAATATCTGAGCATATTCATATCCTCTGCATTTACCTCGTATATGGCAGTTCTGTAAAATAAATAAATAAAAGTTATGAACTAAAATCAGAGAGAAAGAATGCCCTCTAGTGGGAACAGATTTTTTAAAGGCTACTGAAATAATATGTAAAATCTTTTCTATTTTTAAAAAATGAAACAAAGAGGTTTTTATACTTACTTGCTTACAGTTTTTTAAAGGGGAAAATCTGAGGTTGATGTAGCTTTTACTTTTGATTTGAATTAATTTTTAGATAGGGAATAGGGAGTTAGTGGGAAGGAAAGGTCAATAAAGGACAAGTTACCTGTCAAGAAACACAGTGAAAAACAATACAACAGAAGTTGACCCCACCTGGAATCTGAAGGTCTGGGATGGGATTATACAGCAGTTGACAACCAATTTTAACTTCTAGATACCATGTAATTTGGGGGTTGGGGGAGAGTCCTCTTTTCTACTTCTGTGAAATGGCTTTGTATTATCTTTTCAAAAATTGTGACCTTTTTAAAAAAAGGCTGTGTTATTATATATAGTATACACTAATTTTAATATTGAAAACTGCACAGAGAACCGTACTACTAAATGTAACTTTACGATGATAAAGACAATCTCCAAGAAGAGGCTCTTTGCATTCAAGCAGTTGAAAAATTGTATAACCCTTTCAAGAGGATCTCAGATGAACACAAAAGTAAAGAAATAAACTATTAGTAACTCAGTGAAAAGCACAAGTAGTTAGAATTATTATGCTTTAAAAAGATGGTCAAAGGGTACTTCCAGAAGTGAAATTCCTAGAGGAAGGGAATCTAAGACAAATTTTATAATGTTTCCTAAATTGGGAAGGAACCTAGATCAGAAGTGGAAAGTTTTTCCCTCTTCTATTTAAGAATCATAGGGGAAATATAAATAACTATCCCTTGCAAAAGTAAAAAGTAACTTTAGGGGTTTGTTTCTTAAAAACAAAAAACTATTATTAGGATTAGGAACAGGACTAAAACATCTGTTAAGTACACGTATTTAACTCTATATATGTGTATCTTTAAAAATCTATGCTACGTGTTTAAGGGATAGACTCAAGAGGAGCAACAGGGTACCGAGTCCCATACAAACACACCTTTCGAGAAAAGGCCTATAGCTAAAGATATTCCAGCAGCAGAGAAAGAGAAATGAAAAAGAGGGTATAAGTTGGGGGACAGCAAGATCCAGAAGAAAGAGAACTGGGTGACTGAGAAGAAGATTAGTGTAGAGGAAAACACAGAAAGCTCAGTAAGTAGGCTTTGCAATATGTGTGCTCTTCACACTTAGCAGTCTTGCTTGAAACTCACCCAGCAACTTAAAACAACTCTTTCTGTACTGGGAATCAGCTTTTCTACTTTCACTTAATTTTTTTTTTCAGGTGGAATTCTGCAAGTTCTGTGATAATGTGACAATAGGAGCATCCACCCATCCTTTCATTATTTATTATCTATATGTGCCAAGATACAACAGTAGACAAAAATATTTGCTAAGGATATAGCAGTGAATAAAAATCTTTGCCACATAGAGCTTACACTCTAGTGGTATTAGCAGCAACCTCCTCACTTATTATGTGTCAGATGACTTACATATACTACTTTATCAATCTTCACAAAGTCCTGAGGTAGGCTGAAAATGTGATAAAACTTCTTTTGTGGATAGACATGATTCAAAGTTGGTTCAAATCTGCCTAGCAAAGTGGACAGAAAGACGAAGGGATACTGTATATAAGAAGTTCTTTATAAACTTTGTCAAAGAAGGAAGTTTAATTCATTTCTAAAAGTTTTCAGTATAGAGGAAGCTGGTACGTTTTGAAACAATTGACTGGTTTGCTTGGTTTTAAAGAACTGGTCTGCCTGCACTCTTATTCACAGAAATGTATCCTGGCCTGCAAACAGAAGCCTATCTTAGTAACAATGGACTTGCTCATGAGTGAGCTTGGGAACAGCCTTTCAGAGCCTCTTATCTGGAAATAGAGAAGCTTCTATATCATTCAATCTACTATTATACTCAGCCATGATTAGAGTTGTTTTCTGACTCATAAAATGAAGGAAGAGGAGGTATATAAGGAGTGCCTAGGACAATGCAGTGATTCAATAAATATCTGTTGAATGAATGAAGCGAATGAATGAAGCAAATGAAAAGAGAAGGGGACATTTCCTAGAGTAATTCAGTAAGAGCTCAAAAAGACAGATGGGAAAGAGGGATTAATGTGTATCTATAATAGACTTCTTGATGTAAGAATTACTGAATAGTGAAAGCAGACAGGAGAATAGAAGGGGATGAACAACAGGTACTTGTTTCCTATAGAATTAAAAAAAAATTAAGTAGGTAAAAATGCTGCACCAAGTACTTCTAGGAGTAAGCCACTAGATGGCAACACGAGCCCAGGAGAGCTTAGTTGCAAGTTGTAACAATAGGGTAGCTGGTGGAAAACAGGTTTTAAGAAAAGAACGGTCTGTCAGCCATGGTTCTGCAGGTTCTGCATATAAACAACTTTATATGTAAAAATAAAAATATAAAACCCAGTATTTTCATATACATGCACAGTTCAGTTTAGTTGCTTTAAACAAGGCATACTAGATAGAAACTACTGATCCGTTTTGAAAACCTTGCAGGCAGGTCTGTGGGTAAAGGCAAAGAGCTTGGTTTAGGCTCTATACCTCCCAAAAGACAAGAGTTCTTTAGGGAAAGTGCTAATTTTTACGAAAATATCTAGTGACCACATGAGCATTTTGCAGAGATTTGTAAAAGAGAATATCTGTTAAAAAATACATTAAATTTCAAACTTGTAAGGGTCTGAAAAATTAAAACAACACGGCATAAGAGAATCTCCCTCAGATCACCTCTAAGCAGCAATGTTCCCTCAAACCACCAATCTGGTCACTGAACTGTTTGTTGGTTCTTTTACAGATGAATAAACCAAGGGGCATAGGCACTTGCTCCGAAGGCACACAGCCATCAAGTGGCAAACTAGTGACCTCCTGAAGTGTATCTTCTGTTAACAATCCGGCTTTTTTTTTGCCCCCAAAAGTAGAGGTCTTCAGAACTTTTTATTTATTATGGTATAGAGATACCTATTTAATGTCCTGCTTATTGTTTTTCCCTCAACTTCTTATTTTCTAAGACCTTAAATTTTACCAATTACATAGCTTCTTTAGAATGGAATCCTGAAGTTAAAGAATTATTCTTGAGCAGGTGCTTAAAGATATTAATTTATTTTCAGATAATCACAAACATAATTCTACCTAAAGTTACTATTTTGTAAGTTCTTACCTCAGAGTAGTGTTTTCTCAACTCTTTGAAAAGCCATGTCCCATATTAGTAAATGTTTTAAAACTTTACCATACCATCTCCTTTATCTAAAATTTCAGTAAGTTAGAAATTTGTCTGGTCTCACCCCCTCATATCAGTGCAGAATAACAATCAACATGATTCTCAAATACATGATTTTTAATTTTTGGTCTTTTCAAACATATAGAGAAATCTGGCATAAATACATCTTCAGACAGGGGAATCAACAATCTATGACACATGACATCACATAATGATTTGAATACTGGAACACTATACTCCAATGAAACAGACTTACACATATTAACATGTGAAAATCCCCACAAAAACAAGTTGTGAAAGAATACATATTATATGGGAACACTTACGTAAATTTAAAAATATACAACATGAACCTATATAATTGTTTAGGACAAATACCTATGTGGAAAATATACTGAAATGTGGATGGGAAGGATACATACACATCAACAGCAAAAGTGGTGACCTCTGGGAGGTAGAGAGAGGGAAGGAAACCAAATAGAATCAAAAAAGGGCACAAAGCAGAATTTGTCAGTATCTACACTGCCTTAGTTCTTTCTATATTTTTGAGATGTTTCATTAGAAAAAAAAACAACAACATGGACAATTCTCCATCCCGTCTTGACATAAAGTAGCACGTAAGATGACTTTTGGTGGCAGGATGGCTTGTTTTATGCTGAAATATAAATGGGTAAAATAGTTGGATCTAGTAAATTCATGAAATAAAAATATCCTTTTTTTTGTTCCCAGAGTTGGAGTCTATATCCCATACTGGTTAACTCCTGTGTAAACTAATCACTGAGTTTACAACTAAGTGCTCACAGAATGACTTTTCCCAAGCACAGTGTATGATCCAGGCATGCTAGACAACTTATAGGCAACACATAAAGACTGTACTATTGAGCACTGACAACAGGGTCTAGGAGCTGTTTAGAATGCTTTCTCATTGTATACTTGGCCAATAACGAAGAGACGGCAGGAGATAACTTCTGGCCTATAAAGACAGACTACATATTTATGAAAGAAGAATGTCATTTCAAACAATTAAAAGGTAAAACATTTAATGGGGGTCTTTCCCCGCCTTGGGAACTTCTTGGTCTATTGTTTGACTACTTTTATATTGATTTTCTACAACTGTTTGAGGGAAAGAGCTTCCAGAAAAGTGGAAATCCTCAATGTACCACAAGATGTGTAAGGAGGGAGCAGAAAACATACTGTTTGCTAAATATTTATTTAATGATGTTTGAGCTAGAAATATCTGCACATGTATTTATGATAGATTCCCAGTCAAGTAAGACACATGACAACTCTTTCTATTGTAGTGGAAAAGGATTTGTCCTAGATCCGTATTAGACCATTTCACATTGACTTATCTTAACATTATTTCTATCAACAAAAATTTTTGAGCACTTACAGTACAGTGTTTTAGGCCTAATGGGGAATAAAGGAAGTAAATAAGCAAATAACATACAGTATGAAGACTAACGGGCCAGGTGCAGTGGCTCACGCCTGTAATCCTAGCAATCTGGGAGGCCAATTGGTTGAGCTCAGGAATTCGAGACCAGCCTGAGCAAGAGCGATCAGTCTCTACTAAATATAGAAAAATTAGGTGGGTGACATGGGTCACACCTGTGGCCCATGCCTGTAGCCATAGCTACCCAGGAGGCTGAGGCAGGAGGACTGCTTGAGCCCAGGAGTTTTAGGTTGCAGTGAGCTATGACGACACCACTGAACCCCAGACAGGGTGACGGAGTAAGACTCTGTCTTGGGCGGGGCGGGGGGGGGAACCCCACAAAACTAACAGAGATCATAGAAACAGCCAACATATAAAAAAGATAAAAGACGACCTATTCTGGTTGAGGGAGTACAACAGCCTCACCCTGACACAACTCTTCAGGCCAAGCAGTCCCTGACGTATCTCTTCTTCAAAACACTAAAATATAACCTCAGGTCCCTTTGTTCCCATGTTCCCTACACATAGAGCAGTTACTCTAAATCCAGTCTCAAAAACCCACAAGAATGTGGGTTTTCCCTCTTTTTTAGGCTAACCAATTTAAGATCTAACAGGTCCTCCAAAATCCTACCTTCAACTGTTAAATTACTTTTCTTTATATCTGCTCCAGTTCCTTCATGGATTTTTAACTAAAGGGACCCACTACAGCAGACATAAAACTATGGATAGAACTAGGAATAACTGATACAAAGTATAGAGAACACTCTAGCACTGGGAAAAAAGAGGCATGGTTTATGTCTGGTTTAGGAGGCATGGTAGCCTAATTTTAGACATGTTTGGTTTGAGGTGATAATGAGACATACAAGCTGAAAGTTACAGTAAACAGTTGGTTAGGCTAATCTAATCTTTGGGAGAGGGCATGTCTCCCAAAGATCAGATCACTGAGAGTGATAGATGATAGCGTGGAAAAGAAAGACGGAAAGATTTAAGTATAAAGACGAAACGAGGAAAATGGATAGTGTTTGTATGGTTTCAAGTGAATCTGAAATAAACCAAGGTACTCAAATACAGTATAATGGCCCGGTGCGGTGACTTATTCCTGTAATCCCAGCACTTTGGGAGGTCAAGGCAGGAGGACTGCTTGAGCCCAGGGAGTTCGAGACCACCATAGGCAACATAGCCAGACCCCATCTCTACAAAAAATTAGCTGGACTCTGGGAGGCCGAGGTGGGTGGATCATTGAGGTCAGGAGTTCGAGACCAGCCTGAGCAAGAGCGAGACCCCCGTCTCTACTAAAAATAGAAAAAAATTAGCTGGACAACTAAGTATATAGAAAAAATTAGCCAGGCATGGTGGTGCATGCCTGTAGTACCAGCTACTCGGGAGGCTGAGGCAGAAGGATCGCTTGAGCCCAGGAGTTTGAGGTTGCTGTGAGCTAGGCTGATGCCACGGCACTCTAGCCCGGGCAACAAAGTGAGATGCTGTCTGCAAAAAAAAAAAAAAAGAAAAAAAAAAAAAAAAAAAAAGCTGGGCATGGTGGCATGCACCTGTAGTCCCAGCTACTCAGGAGACTGAGCTGGGAGACTGCTTGAGCCTGGGATTTGGAGGTTGCAGTAAGCTATGATTGTACCACTGTACTTCAACCTGAGCGAATGAGCGAGATCCTGTCTCAAAACAAACAACCTCCTCAACAAATACAGTATAATCGTCCAAAACTGAAAAAAAAAATTTTAAATATTGATTTTAATATAATTATTCATGCTTCTTCATTCTATTTATGAACATTTCCATCCAGGATTCTGAGAATGACCCTAATAGAGCAATATCCAGGTTAACAATGTATCAATAACAACTCTGAAATGCAATTCAGTCAGGAAGCAATTCACCCACTTAAAAACAGTATGGCAATAACTTCAACTAAGAAAATTCAAAACCAAACTTGAACAACATGTAAATAAATATTAATTTTATCAGCAAGAATTTGAATCTTGCCTGACTATAAAAAGACTGCTTACCTGTTCCTCACTTTCCTCCTCATCAGTGAAAAAGAAAGAAAGAAAAAGGAAAATGTAATCTCTATATTGCCGGGCCATCACAAGCACATAAACATTAATCTCTCTTCCCTGCCTCATATTTCGAGGACATTTGAAGTAGGGTGTTGGTTATTACTGCTGTTTCTCAGCTCCAAGCCTACCCTTCTATACTCTGTTCTGCAATGCTGGGTCTAGGAAATGGTTCTCAACCAGGGGCCATTTTGCCCTCCAGAGGCCACGTGGCAATATATGGAGACATTCTCAGTTGTAATAACTGGAGGGCAGGGAAGGGCTACTGGCATCAATTTTGCAAAGGCCAAGGATGTTACTAAACATCCTACAAAACACAGGGCAACCCCCTGGCCCAAAATGTCAATGATGCCAAAGTTGAGAAACCACGGTCTAGGTTCTGCCAACTCAATTATTCTGACTCCCTCAGCAGCTTGCTTCTGGTTTACGTTCTGCCAGTGGGAGGCCCCAGAGGGAGAGGAAAAGATAGGAAGAGGTCAGCATCCCTCCAGCAGCAGAGAGGCTCCAGCATCTGCCTCTTCGGGCACTCTCATCACCAGCCAGCTGCATCCCATCCCACTCAGAAGGCCAAGTACCAACTGTGTGTAGATGGGCAGGGGGCCTCTGAACTCCAGAATTTTAGGAACTCCATCTTTCCCCTTTTTGTAATGATGGAAATGTTCTACATCAGTACTGTCCAATGTAACAGCCACTAACAATTAAAACACCTTGTCAGATGTGCGGGCCTAGGATGATACTCCAGTGGCAATGAGCACACCTAGCAAGCACCGAGATCTTGGTATCTAAATAGTATCCTCCACTAAGAAGAACAAGGGCTCCGGGGAGAATTGGATGATTCTAGGGGCTGAGCAGGGCCAGTACACGAGCCTGTGATACCCAGTTCTAAAATGAGTGACCCAGAAACTACCCAGAAAGAACAACGGGGGAATGTCAAAAGGACATGGAAGAAACCCTGAAGCAGTTCCCACTGGCCAAATCTGGGACAATCTGAGCATCAAAATAAATAATAGAAGTAATAGATTATAACCCATTAAGAAATAACAGGAATCAATGACTCCTTACTGGTATGAATAAATAAACCAGGGAGAAGGAAACAGAATAAAAAAAAAATCTTCCAATGGTTGATATACTGACGAGAACTTACATTCCACCTCCTTCACTAATACTGGAGCACTGCAGTCCAGTATGGTAGCCACTATGCACATGTGACTATTTAAATGTTATATATTTATTTATTTGTTTTTAATTAATTAATTTTTTGGAGACAAGAGTCTTGCTCTGTTGCCCTGGCTAGAGTGCAGTGGCATCATCATAGCTCACTGCAACCTCTAACTCCTGGGCTCAAGCGATCCTCCTGCCTCAGCCTCCCGTGTAGCTGGGACTACAGGCATGTGCCAACCACGCCTGGCTAATTTTTCTATTTTTTGTAGATATGGGGGTCTTGCTCTTGCTCAGGCTGGTCTTGACCTGCTAAACTCAAGTGATCCTCCCACCCTGGCCTCCCAAAGTACTTAGGATTATAGGTGTGAGCCACTGTACCTAGCCTAAATGTAACTTATTAAAATTAAATAAAATTTAAAATTCAGTTCAAGTGCACTGGCCACATTTCAAGTGCTCATGTGGCTGGCAGTACTGCACTCAACGGTGATGTACTGGACAGTGGTATTTGAGACTCAGCCATAATTTTGTAAAAATAAAGTCTAGAACAGTCCTAAGATAAAACTGATTTTGTTCCTTTCTGAAACTTAAAATTTTGTAATGGAACTGAAATGAAAAAGACAAATTCACAAGGATAAGGAAAATAAAAGTAAATAATAGCAATAAAATTTTGGAAGCAGGAAAGGAGAATTAGGTAAATGAATTAGGAGATTGGAAAAAGCTGAGCCGTAGTATGCGCGAAGGGGAAAGCTAAGAAACAACCCAATTTCAAATGCAGATTTAACAAAATGTCCAAGACTGGCAGCATCAGGTAGTACCAGAACTAGGGTTAGGGTAGAGAACTGCTGAAAGATGGACTAGGGGTAAAAGCTCTTTGAGAAGCAGTTAAATTTCTAAGTTGCCTCTCCAACATTATACTCCACTTTAAGTGGAAAGCAGAAGTTTATTCATTACAGAGGATCACTGAATTAGGGAATTCAAGACATCGTTGACAACAGAATGAAGTGCATACTTTACTGAAAACAGATGGATTAAGTAACTAAATCATTTCCAGAAAGGGGAGGAAAAGGAAAAAAGAAGAGAAAAGAGAGACAAAAAATAGAACATAAAAGAGAAGAAAACTGGAACATCAGTCTTCTTTAATATTCTGAAAGTGAGAAAATGGAGGGGAGGAGGTAACAGAATAATTCAAGAAAACTTCCCAGAATAGAGAATACGAGCTGCCAGACTGAAAGGGCCCACAGCGTACTAAACACAATGAATAAAAAGAAACCTATACCAATCACATTTCAGAAGAGCAGGCCTCAAAAGGGAGATTCTACTAGCTTCCAGGAGAGCAGGTAAGGGAAGGGAGTAGAGATTGCACACAAAGATCAAGAATTTGATGTTTTCAATAGGAATACTGGACAAAAAGTAACGCACTAATGTCATCAAAGTTCTGAAAAGGAAAGGATCTCCAAATTAAAATTCTATACCTAGGAAAGTTATCGTTCAAGTATGAAGGTAGTAGAATAGTATTTTCAGATACATTAAGTTCTGGAAAAAATTACTTCCCGTGTACCCTCTTCGCCACAAACTACAGAAGCATGTGATACCAGAAGCGTGAGAGAGGGGTAAAAAATGGGGAAATGGAACTTAGGAATAAGGAGATCCAATATGAGATGCAATAAAAATCACCAGGAAGACAGTGAACGGACAACCTCTAGGATGACACGCCATGAAACAGCTGAGGGCAACTACTCTACCACATTGGAGGAGTGACACAAGAGTCCACTCAGGGTGAGGGTACTGTTTGCTTTATACCATTTTCTGAAGTGTAACATTCAGAAAAGGACACAAATCATAAATGTACAGCTTGGTTTTCACAAAGTGAACACATCCTGTAAATCAACACCTGGATCAAGTTATGGAACATTATCAGGCCCTAAAAGTGTCCCCTATGCTCCCTTCTATTAACTACCCCAAGGTATTATCCTGAACATCCTAGATTAATTTTGCCTGTTTTACGTGTATGTATAAATATGTATACATAAACACATATCAATACTTGCAGGGCCTTCACAGTCATTCCAGGACATTTACAGAGCTGCATAATAGCTGAGTGGCCTGATGCCCATGTTCCAGCTTAGGTCCCCAGCTCAGGTCATACAAGGCAATACTCTGTCTTCTTGTTTCCGCTCTCATTTTGTGAACAAGTGTCCTTTTTGTGGTCCATTTAGTGCCATGTTTTTTACCTTTCTGTGATGTTTGTTGATGATTTTGCTATTTAAAATGGCTGAAAGCATAGTGATGAAGACTTACACCCTAGCGTTCCTAAGCAATACAAGACTGTGATCCATCTTATGGAGAAAATACATGTGTTAGATAGGCTTCATTCAGGCATGAGTTATAGCATTGTTGGCTGTGAGTTCAACATTAATGAATCAACAATATATAATAAAGTGACCTCCAACAGAAATACACATAAAACAAGGTTATATATTGATCTGTTGATTAAAATATTGTGAACGTAACCCTATACTTCATCTAGAAGTGGAGGTTCAGTATTTGCTAATTTGGTGTTCATGTCAACTTTATAGCTTTCCTCCCTCTCTCTGTTTCTCCCTTCCCCCTTCCTCTATTCTTTTTCCTTCTTTCCTTAATCCCCTCTCCTTCCTTTCTTCCTTCCTCCCTTCCAAAAATAATTTTAAAAAAATTAAAAAAAACACAACTTTATATAACACAACTAGCATGTATAACAAGAATTGATTACACAGAGAGGGAGAATCATATAGTATTTTACCTTTTCTTTTTAACTTGAGGACAGAATAGTGTCCAGGGAGTCTGGCCAGGTCTAGCCTTTTATCTGGACTTGGCTGGTCTTGCCCATGTGATGATGAAGTTCCTGCTCTCTCCTTCAGAAGAAGGGTTCAGCTGAGGACTCTCATTTTACCCCAGGGGAGCATCCTGCTCTGATCTGCTCCTGGGAGCTGAAGGTGGGCAATGTTGAGCAGCCATCCTCTGACTACATCTCTGCTGGAAATCCACCCTAGTCCACACAAACAGCCCAGCTAACCCCCCTCTATAGTGGGCCCTGAGTTTCAAAGGTTCATTTGTGAATGATTTCCCCAAAGGGTCTCTTGCAAACCCTTAGGGAGGCTGAAGGCAGACTTTGTTCAGCTTCTCTTCTCCTTGGAGCTTCTGCCTAATAGTGCAAATTGTCCTTTCCTCACATTGTGAGGCCTGAGCTTGCTATTCTGTGTTTCATAACTAAACAATATGTGGCTTAGACAGGGATGAATGTCAGAAGTAAAACTACAGAGAAAGGCAAGAGGATGATCAAAATGGAGGTCCAATTAATGGTTATGAACATGTATGCGAGATGTTTATTTCTTAATGTGAGTAGTGGATATGTGCACGTTTCATTCTCTTTTTACTGGATACATAATTCTTGTACACTCTTCTGAATACATGACACAGTTCTTACGCAAACATAAAAATTTCATTCTCAAAGGACAGGCTAGCTGTGTACCTCAAAAGCAGCAAATATTGTTTCAGGTTTTTTTTGAGACAGGGTCTCACTCTGTCGCCCAGGCTAGAGTGCAGTGGCATCATTATAGCTCATTGCAATCTCAAACTCCACGGCTAAAGAGATCCTCCTGCCTCAGCCTCCCAGAGTAGTTAGGACTACAAGCAGGTGCCTGCCATGCCTGACTAATTTTTTCTATTTTTTTTTTAATGGAGATAGGGTCTCGCTATGTTGCTCAGGCTGGTCTTGAACTCTTGGGCTCCAGCGATCCTCCTATCTTAGCCTCCCAAAGTGCTGGATTACAGCCATGAGCTACTGTGCCAGGCCTCGATTTTTTTTTTTAAAAAGGCAAGCTTCTTATAAGAAAATGAGAATATTTTTATACTTCTTGGTGGGTAAATGCTTTCTAAGCAACGGACAGAAACTGAAACCATAAATGGGGAGGGAGAAGTACTCGTAAATTTGATAATAAGTACAAAACTTTAATATTGACAAAGGGTCCCATAAACAATGTCAAATGAAAGCAAATGTGGAGGAATATCTGTAATAAATACAACAAACAAAAAAATGGGCTCCTAAAAATTAAGAAAAAGACCAATGGGGGGTGCCCAACAATAGAAAAATGGGAAATGATATATGACCAAGCATTATTAAAGAGGAACTATGTCATTCAAATACCTCCTTGGTAAATAAAACAAGTACGCCTAGCTAACCATAATTTATTACATATTTTCATATAGCTACAAGAGAGGATTCTGAATGCTCCTAACACAAAGAAACAATAAATATTTGAGACGATAGATGTTAATTACCCAGATTTGCTCGTTACATACATATACATTCACTGAATATCATTCTGTACCCCATACATATGTACAAATATCAAGTGTCAATTAAAAATAAAAAAGTATGTCAACGGTCCTCCAAAATTTTCAGTACTGTTCATAAAAAAGCCTAGTTCAAGCAAGGATCATGAAAACCTCCAAGTAGAAGGCTCAGGCATGACCAGGAAAATAAAAGGTAAGCTAACAAGCCTGTGAACCACAACTGGCTTCATTCTTAGTGAAGACTGATCCTGTGCCCACCTGTCCCCCTCCAAGAAATTCAGTTGCTCTCATTCTGCAAGAGTTCTAGCTTAGGCACCAACCACAGTTCTCATTTATAGTAGTCCCCTCTAATCTGAGGTTTTGCTTTCTTTCTTTCTTCTTTTTTTGGAGACAGGGTCTCACCCTGTTGCCCAGGCTGGAGTGCAGTGGCAGGATCATAGCTCACTACAGCCTCCAACTCCTGGGCTCAAGTGTTCCTCCTGCCTCAGCCTCCCATGCGCCTTGGAATTACAGGCGCATGCTACTGTGCCTGGCTAATTCTTCTTATTTTTTGTAGAAACAAGGTCTTGCCATGTCACCCAGGCTGGTCTTGAACTCCTGAACTCAAGCGATCTTTCCTGCCTCAGCCTCCCAAAGTGCTGGGATTACAGGGGTGAGCCACAGTGCCCGGCCCGAGGTTTTGTTTTCTGAGGTTTCAGCTATTCATGGTAGACAGTGGTCCAAAAATATTAAATGAAAAATTCCAGAAATAAACAATTCATGTTTTATATTGCACATTGTTCTGAAATCTTGTGTAGTCCCACCTGGGAAGTGAATCATACCTTTATTCAGCATATCTGTTCTATATAAGTGCTCACTAGTCACTTAATAGCCGCCTCAGTTATCAGATGGAAAAACACAGTTTATATAGGGTTTGGTACTATTTGTGGTTTCAGGCATCCATGGAGGGAACATCCTGAAACGCATCTTCTGTGGATAAGGGGGGACAACTGTAAGGAAGGCAGAATCGAGGCTTCTGCCTTATGCTGACATGTTTTCTCCACTTCCTCACAGTTACATACTTGCTATTCTTTTCATTTGCCCAGTTATCTTGCACCATGGTAAGGTCCTGTACTTGACCCTATTTTACACAATGTTTTTACTGGTGACTTAGAAAATGACAGCAAACATATTTATAAGTTTGTGCATAAAAGAAAAGTTACAATATTAGATGACAGAATAGATATCAAGAGAGAAAAATGTGTGTGCAAAACAAGATGAATTCTAAAAGCAATTCATATAAAGTCCTACCTTTGGATTAAACAGCAATTCATATGGCACAAAATTCTAGATGAATTAACTAAACAGAATCCCAGCTTCAGTATTAACCCAAGATGGGATGTAGTTGCGAAAACAGCCAGCAAATAAGCAAGCAAGCTTAGGCTGCATTAACAGCTGTACAAGATCCATAACTGTAATATTTCTACAACATTTTACTCTTGCCAGACCATATGTGAAGAACCACATTCAGTTCTGTGTGTCTTGTTTTAAAATGGGAAACAAGTATAGTAGTATATTGAAAGAATGGCAAAGTATCCAGAAACTGCACCAAGAGAAATTACGAAAGGACAAAATGGGCTCTTTAGCTGAAGAGCTGGGAATAAGCAATGCTGAGGGGGGTGCTATAGCTTCATACAGAACTAGTAGGAAGATGCAGTGTACTCAGTTCTCTGTGTAGCAACTGAGGTCAAAAGCAGGAAGCACTAAATGCAACAAAGTATCCTGGATCCTGCAAGAGAAAAGGGATATTAGTGGGAAAAGGGGCACCTGAATAAACTCTAGAGTTTAGTTAGTAATAATGTACCAATGTTGGTTTCTTAGTTTTGACAAATGTGCAAGGTAATGCAAGATGTTAACATTAGGGGAAACAGGGTGAAGGGTGTGTATTGGGAAGTCTCTATCTTTGCAACTTTTTCCATAAATTTAAAATTATTCCAAAATAAAAAGTTAAAAAAAAATAAACAAGGGGGTAGATGGTTCAAAGGATGATTCTCTAACAGTACAGTGAAAGCTCTGTTAATGCATAGGTTATGTTCAGATATTAGAAGACAAACATGCTTTTGAAAGGATTTCTGCATATTTCATAGGACACTGGTACCATCTAAATTGGAGGGCAAATGAGCTTAGTAGGGCCATTAACATTTATCTTGGAGTCTGAAAACCAGAATGTAAACAACAAAGCTAACTGAAGGAGATCCATTAACACTAGGAAAGTAACAATTTTATATTTGCAATAATGCTGCAATTAATTCTCCTGCCAGTTTTGGGGAAGATGCCAAAGCTCACCATGGTTGGGTCAATAACAGATCGCATATATGACTGTGGTCCCATAAAATTAAAATACGGTATTTTTACTGTACCCTTTCTATGTTTAGACACACAAATAGTATTATGTTAAAACTGCCTACAGTATTCAGTACAGTAATGTGCTGTACAGGTTCAGTACCCTAGGAGCAATAGTTTGTGTCAGTATACTTCATGATGTTCACACCACAACAAAAACTGCCGAACAATGGATGCATTTCTCAGAATGATACCAGTTGGTAAGTGACACTTGCCTGTATAAGTGTTTTTCAAACTACAGTTCATGAACAAGTAAAATAAATTTAGTGACTGTAGCGCTCAACTTGGAGGCATCACCTCCACAGGGCATTCTGGAACTCTGTGGGGGGTATTTTTTGATTGTCACAATGGGGACCCTACTGGCACTATTGGGGAAAAGCACTAAAGGTACTAGGTATCTTGCAATGCACAGAAAATGTAATGAAGAATTATCCAGCATCCCAACAGGACTTTCCAAATCTCCTATGAGACATTCAAGAAGGAAACTAAAAAACAAACAGCAAAAAACAAAACTTTAAAATTATCTAAGCGTTAATACCTAATTAATTCCATTTTTCACATTCACCCAAAATATTTGCAGTTTTAGTAAAAACACTTGTTTTCCAGTATTTCCCAGGTATGCCACAACCCCACAAATTAAGATTGGTTTGCTTCATTTAGAACTTCACCAAAGACTGCTTAGCATTTCAGAGAATCTGACAATAAAGCTGTTTAGAGTAGCTGAGTTTCCAGTACAACATACCTGATCAGCCTTTCACAGCAATAACTTCCAAATATGTAACACAGACTTTTCTAAATAGACTGATTTCCAAACATTATTAAATTAGTAGGATTTATGAAACACAGGGTTCCTGTGAAAATATATTAATATAAAAACATTCATATCAATGTCATCCTATTTATATTTAATTTTTTATGACAATGACTAGAAAGCTATGCTGTAAAAATAGTGAACTTATTTGTTTTGGTGTTGCTATTATTTTTCTCTTTTTACTCTAACAATATCCCCTGAAGTCTACCACACAGCTGTTACTGTTTCTTTTTCCAATCCATCCTCTGTTCCTCAATGCCTATCAAAGAATATGCTCTGTAGGGTTTTTTTTTTTGAGGCAGAGTCTCACTCTGTTGCCCAGGCTAGAGTGCCGTGGCATCAGCCTCACTCACAGCAACCTCAAACTTCCGGGCTCAAGCAATCCTTCTGCCTCAGCCTCCCGAGTAGCTGGGACTACAGGCATGTGCCACCATTAGTTGTCCAGCTAATTTTCTTTCTACTTTTAGTAGAGATGGGGTCTCGCTCTTGCTCAGGCTGGTCTCAAACTCCTGACCTTGAGCAATCCTCCCACCTCGGACTCCCAGAGTGCTAGGATTACAAGTGTGAGCCACCGCGCCGGGCCTATAGCGGGTTTTAAGTACCAGAAGCTCAATGTAGATTGGTAACAGTGGGTTCCAGGTTTTCCGTAAGATTTCCTGCTCCCTTGGTCTCATGTCAGCTCATTTCACAGGGAATTATTTTGACCTTACACTTATAAATAAGGTGAAACTCATTGGTGACTATGTGATATTACTTTTATTTCTCCATGTTGACAGTCCATAATTTGTCTTATGGTATCCCCACATCAAATAAGGTTATTTCCCCCTTTCTGTTATCATATATTAATACAAATAATTATTTTTATTTATATTAACAATTTTCTTTCTAGTAACTACCCCATATCTCTAACTATTTCCTATACTATAGTGTAGGAAAATGAAAGATCTTCTGCTCTTATTTCTTTTAAATCCAAAGTTATTTATTGTAAAGAGGTACAGGTACTCAACTACTTCACTGTAATGTCTAACTGTAAAGACATATATATCAACTTTATTTTAGGCTAATCAGCAGGTGTTAAAATATTTGTTATAAAAATAAACGAGGCACTGAGTTTGGGTCTGACAGGGTTGAGAATCACTAATTTAGTGGCTCTCAACCAGAATTTCTTAAAAATAGAATTGAAAATTATCAGACTATACTGTACTAGTTAGGGTATTATTTCATGAAACTTTTGTTTCAATTATGTGTGTTTTCTGGAGGCTACAAAAATGTATTTTTTGCTGTAAGTCAAGATCAAGTAAGTTTGCAAGCCACTATTAAAGTACTCCCCCAACCCCAAGGCCTTTCAACACTTGGAGATGAGGCACAGTAACTGAGCAGACCACACTACTCAACAATTCTCCTATCTCACACTCCTGCTTCCTTAACGAAGATCTCTTCCCCTCTTGGGCCCTAGTCTTACTCTGTGATCCATTTCCCACCTCCCCACTGTCCCATGTCCTCCTTTCTCTAAGGTGAATGCATTCACATCGCCCACTTCCACATTTATGCTTTCAAGTCACTTCCTGAATTGTTTTTTTACCTTTTCTGTCTTAAAAGCAAACAAAAAATTATGGGCATGGCAGTGGCCTTTTTAGACATGATGGAATCCAGAAGGCATAAAGAAAAGCCAGAGGATATATCTACAATAAAAATGAAATCCTTTGAGGGAAGCAAGACACTACATATAAGCCAAATGAGAATGGGAGAAAAGTCCTAGAATATCAAAGAAGCTTAACATCCTTCAGACCTGCAACAATCAGGGAGAAACAAGCAATTCTATGAGGGCGGGAGAAAGTGAGTACAACAAACAATTTTAAACAAAACTAAGTTGTATACCTATCCCAGGACCCAGTAATTGTCACTACTAACTACAGTTATGCACCACATAACATTCTGGTCAACAACAGACCACATGTACAACAGTGGTCTCATAAGATTACATACTTTTACTGTACCTTTTCTATGTTTAGACACATAAATACTTACCAGTGTGTTACAACTGCCTACAGCATTCAGTACAGTAACATGCTGTACAGGTTTGTAGCCCAGGAGCAACAGGCTACACCATACAGCCTAGGTGTGTAGTAGGCTACACTATCTAGGTTTATGTAAGTATATTCTATGATGTTCATACAACAATGAATCACCTAATGACGTGTTTCTCAGAACCTGTCCCCACCATTAAGTGACACATGACTGTACATACCATACCCGGTTATTAAATTACCTCATTAATTCTAATAATTTTTAAAGAGTCTCAGGTGTTTTAGATATAAAGTAGTATCAGGAAAAAGATATAATTTTTACCTCTTATTTTCAAATGTTTTTTTCTACTGGTTATTTGATTTCTTGTCTTTTATTACATTCACTTGACCAGTGGTTCTTAATGAGGATGTTATTACTTCCTAGAGGGTATTATGAAAATTTCGTTGTCACAATGACTGGGTGTCATTTTGGCATTTGGGAGGTCATCGCCAGGGATTCTAGACACCTGCAGTGTTATGCACAATACTATACAATGAAGAAATGTCTCACCTTGCACATGACTTTCAAATATCCCAACAGAAAAACCTGTTTAAAACTGAGTTTAGAAGCTAACTCAATTTTACGTATAGATATTTAAGTATTTTTGCATGATTTTAACATACATGGAAATCATCAGTAATACAATTGTTTGGGTTAAACTGTTTGGAACATGACATCATGAGTTGTTCAAAAAGAAAAGACACTGATGGCAACACTGTGTTATTTCAACGGTCAATACAACAAGTCTGTCAAGGATTTGCATTTGAAGCTATCACATTCATAGTGATCCTGCATGTATGTACAAGTATCTATCTTCATTATTTCCTTTAAATAATTATTGCTGAGCATTTATATCTTGAAAGATGTATTATTTTATGTTTTTTCTTTTATATTAAAGCATTCTAGTGATTTCTTTAAAGTATGTGAGTAAGAGTTCTTTACAGAAGAATTCCAATGAATAAACACAGAGAAAAATGGTAAGAGTTGGAAAGTCAACATCTTGCAATCACTATGAAACACATCAGTGACCACCAATGGAGTGACAGCCTGACATCTGAACCCCCTGAGACAAACAGACATTACGGGCCTCTCGGTGTGATGTAATAATAAATATAATACTAATATTTTTAAAATAAACTATCCAGCACCTATGAAATATTCCTACCAAACAAAAACCTAAATCAAGCTTCTAGAAGTGAGTACCACTTAAAAGAAATACGGGGCATGAAAGGATATGTTAAAATGCAATCCAGACTGTGGGAAGTACCATCAAAGAAATGATCCAGTTTTTTCAACAAATAAATAAGATTTTTAAAAGAGGGGAGGGCTGTTATAAATTAATAGACATCCTAAAGGACCTATCAACCAAATGTGATATGCGACGTTATTTGGATCCTGATTTTAAGAAACTAAATTCAAAAAAACGTATTTGACAAATGGGAAAAGTGAATATGAACTAAGTATTAGATACCTATCCATTACAGATAAATACTGAAATATTTATGAGTAAAATGATATATGGGTCTGGAATTTGCTTTAAAATATTCAAACTAAAAAATGGGGGGGCGATAGGAATCAATATAAAAATGACAAAATGTTGATGTGAAGCTGGATAATACAACATGAAGTATATTATCTCCATGTTAATCTTGTTTTAAAAAATATCTTATAACAGAAAAAAGTGATACAGAATCATTTCAGTCACCCTCTCTGTATTCCAGGTTGACACTAACCTAGG
Organism: Eulemur rufifrons; assembly: GCF_041146395.1. Lineage (NCBI taxonomy): Eukaryota > Metazoa > Chordata > Mammalia > Primates > Lemuridae > Eulemur > Eulemur rufifrons. The sequence goes on from NC_091001.1 coordinate 48,783,338, forward strand.
GATCAATACTCTAATGAGCTACTCAATCAGTGGTAAGTCCCTCTTATATCATCATCCAACACAACTATCATGTCCATGAGGACAATGATGGTCTTTGATATACTCTAATAAAGGAAAGATACTGTCTATGGTGATGCTTTGATATACCAACTCAGAAGCCCGGTCAAAAAAAGATGTAACTTTGGTATGCTTGGTCTTGGTACATCTTCAGTGGATCCTAATCACTACCATTTTTCATGGGTCCTTTCCTTAGCAAAACTGTTCTTTTCACTGTTCATAAATTCTTCCTTGTGTTTTCCTACCTCAGCTGCCTCCTTACACATGCGTAGGCCTGGAATGTCTATCAGCTTCTACTCTAACCAGACAAGTCTCTTCTCCACAAAGCTTGTTCGAATCCCTTCTCCTCAGTCCCCTGGCCTTCATCTGAACATACTCTGAATTCACAGAATGTCAGAAAAGGAAGAGACTATTCACAGCTCTCACTGTCTTATTAACATAATTTTAAACAGGTTAAGCCTAGTAATATATTTTTAATTTTTGCACTTCCCTGTTAGAATGAAAATTCCTAGAGGGCACAGACCATACCTAAGGAAACACACCTTGTACATTGTTATCATTCAAATTATATGCAAAGTCACCACAAATAAGTATGTGAGGTAATATGTATATTAATTAGCTCAATTTAGCCATTCCACAATGTACATACATTTCAAAACATCATGTACACAATAGATACAATTTGTCAATTAAGAAATATATATATAAATAGGCTGGGAGTGGGGGCTCACACCTGTAATCCCAACACTTTGGGAAGGCCAAAGCAGGAGGATTGCTTGAGGCCAGAAATTCAAGACCAGCCTGAGTAACATAGGGAGACCCTGTCTATACAAAAAATAAAAAAAATTAGCCAGGTGTGGTGGCACATGCCTGTAGTCACAGCTACTTAGGAGGCTGATCAAGAGATCTCCTGAGCCCAGGAATTCAAGGCTGCAGTGAGCTATGATCATGCCACTGTACTCCAGCCTGGGCAACAGAGCAAGACCCTGTCTTGGGAAGGGGGAAAATATATATGTATAATTTTTAAAAAATTGTATGTGAAGTCTTTATAAGGATGGTAGGCAGCAATTTTCTGTACACAAAATGAAAATGATGTAGATAGTTACCAATAGCTAAAACAATGAGTGCTTACTATGTGCTAGGCACTACTCTGAACACTTTATACATAATAATCATCAAATACAACCACTCTCTAAGTTTACTAAACATTTTGCCCATTTCATGAAATGATACACAGAAAGATAAATAACTTACCCAACCAAGGTCAAGGTTAGTAAGTGACCAGGCTGGGGTTTGAACCAAGGCAGTCTAGCACCAAAGTTCCATTCCTAACTTCACTATTCAGCATCTCAGGAAAAACTTAAGAGTAAACAGAAGAACTTTATCTACTGTAAAAGTATGGCCTTAGGGTATCTACGAACTAATAAATTCTCTCCGAAAATGCAGTTTTGGGTCTCTCATACCAGCAGCATATGCAGTAGAAAGCGGGCTGAAATAATAGTCACAGGATCTGGATTCTAGTCCTGACTTTGTTGCTAACTGGGAGTATGATGTCAAGTTGTATGACTCAGCCTTTCTAGATCACAGCTGGAGGGAGAGGTAGGAAAAGGGGAGGGGGAGGAGGCTACTGCAACTGATTTCCTTCTGGACCAAAAGGTCTATTATTCTACCTTCCTCTTGGTTTTATTGGAAAGAAAAGAACTAAAATAAACTAATTCATTATCCAGCTGCCAAACTGGCCTAATTCCCACAACGAGATTTCCAGGCCTGGACCTGTATCACTGTAGCACTGGCATAGAAGATACACTGGGCTTTCTACGTCTTTGCTCCCTTTCTTCTGCTACTGTGGGCGAAAAGACAAGGTTCACAGGCCACCAAACTTATGTTTACCTAATAAAAGGTTTAAACAGAAGAGAAAGGCAACATAATCACATCAAGTCTAAGATTCCTAATGATACTGCTGAGCAGTATTGATTCACATTCCAATCTGTTCATTCCAATGGCCTATACATCTCCACTTGAACATCTAACAGACATCTCTAACTTAACAGGGTTGCAACAGAACTCTTGACCCCTACCCTCCAAATATTTCTCCGCTCCTCCTGCCTTCCCCATCTCAGTAAATGATCCTTTTCTCTAACCACTTGCTTCTCCAAGGATGACCTAGCTGTCATCCCTGATTCCTCTTTCTCCCCCTACACTGTACCAGCAAGTCCTGTTGGCTGCACCTTCAAAATACACTGGGGACAGATCACCTCTTCTCATCACTGTCATGTCTTCCCCCTAGCTCAAGCCACTTTAATCTTTTGCCTAAAGTAGCCTCCCAACTGGTCTTCCTGCCTTCTACTCTTGCCTCCCTTCACCCTGCAGCTAGAATGATCTCTTAAACACAGATCAGGTTAAGTCCACTGGGTTCTGAGTAAGAATTAAATTCAAATTCCTCACCATAGCCTATAATGCCCCATATAATCTGAACCCAACCTATCCCTAACTCCTCTTTTCTACTTCTCCACTTTGCCTAGCTCCAATCACCCTGTTGTTCCTCACACCCCAGGGTTTTTATACTTGATAAAGACTCTCCTCCAACATCACCTCCTCTGAAAGGCCTTTCCTAACCATCCTTTCTAAAATAGTCACACAGACCACTCATCACTTTTCATGGTTATTCAATCCTTATTTTCTTGCTCTGCTTTATTTTCTCCAGAATATTTATCACCATACAAAATTATATGTTTCATTTCTACCTCTACCCCTCACCCCTAATCTCCACTAAAATATAAGCTCTACAATGACAACAACTTTCTCTTATCTTTCATCCTATCTCCAGCTTCAATGACAGTGCCTGGCACAGTACTTGTTGAAAGAATGAATTTTCCCAGTCTCTATTCTGTGCCAAAAGTTGCACTAGGTGCTAGAAATACTTTTCTAGCTGTTGTCATCTCTGCTTCTCTTCACAGCTGAACCTTTGGGTAGTGTCCCCAATTTCTCATGTTCATTCAGGATTTAACACACAGCAATCTGGGCTCTAGCCCACTCCTTTGAAGCTACTCATTAAGTTCCACAACTCTTCCCACTCCAATGACTCAAGACAATGAACACTTCATTCCTTATCTTCTTGGCCTTTCTGCAGTGATATCAACCATATCCTCCTTCAGGAAAGTCACCTTCCTAAATTTTAATACCAATACTGTCTCTTGGACCTCCTACTTTCCTGGCTGTGGCCATGCATTCAGTCTCCTGCTCTCTCAATGGCGTGTGTCCTCCATGGTTTAATGATCAGTCTCCTGATCTTCTCAGTCCATGTGTTCTCACCACCCCTGAGCAATCACACTCTACTACTATGGATTTTTCTTAGCCCAGACTTCATGTTCATATATTCGACTCCCCCTGGACATTTCTACCTGGATGTCCCTCAGGCACCTAAAACCCAACATGCTAAAAACCAGAGTCACTTTTCTATTTCCTGCTTCCTGCACTCACCCTCAAAGCATGCTTCTCTGTCCTCTATATGCATCTTGATAAATGCCCAACTAATCAAGCCAGAAACCTGAGTTTTCATAGACTTTTCATTTTTCTACAATCCCTAAGCCTAATCAATCACCAAATATGTCTCCTATTTGCCCCTATAACTACAGCACTTATCTTGTGTGGTGGTAACTCACCTGTGCCCCTCCTGACTTCCTCCCTGCAAATCTATATCCTAGAACACATCTTTCTAAAACACAAAGATCAGACCATGTTACTCCTTGGCTTAAAATTTCCTAAAAACTCACTCCCCATTGCTCTATCCTCTTGACAAAGTTCATTTCCTGGCATCAGCCCCTCCCTTTCTGCCCCAGTAATGCTATGCCTTCCCCTATACCATAAGCCTAGTAATCCATCACTAATACTCTTTTTGAGATGCCTTCATAAATTCATCCATGAAACTGTGGAGTCTCCCGTTATCTGTTCTTCCACTATATTCTGTAAATATAAATGTATTATAGTTCTTACTACACTGTACCATAATCACCTGTTTCATCTTAGAGGGCTGGAACTCCCCTTTGTCTTTTGTCTCCAGTGCCTAGCACATCTCTACATAGAGTAAGTATTCAATGTGTATTTATTAGATGAATGGATTAAAGCAGAGGTCAGCAAAACTACAGCCCATGGGCCAAATCTGGCCCACCATCTGTTTTTGAACAGCCTGCTAAGAATGGTTTTTACATTTTTAAATGATTGAAAAAGAAAACTTTAAAAAGAATAATATTTGGTGGTGCCTGAAAATTATATGAAATTCAAATTTCAGTGCTGACAAAGATGTACTGGATCATAGCCATGTTCATTTGTTTACATACTGTCCTATGGTTGCTTTCATCATACTACAACAGCAGAGTGGAGTAACTGCAATCAAGACCATATGACCCACAAAGCCACATTTACTATTTGGCCCCATACAAGAAAGTTTGACGACCTCTGAATTAAATATGAATGAACATGGGCTTTGGTTTCTGACATAATTTGATTCAAAACTCTGGCTTTAACCATTTACTATCTGTGTGACCTGGGACAAATAAACTAACCTCTCTGAGACTCAACTTCCTAATCTGTAAAACAGAATAACATATACCTTACCGGTTTGATTTGAAATTTTAATAAGCCTTCTAACTGAGGTCCCTTCTCTAGGAACCAATCTAAAAGTTCCTGGTACGGAGCATAAACTTCATGTTGAGAACTCAGGCCTGGGTTTGAATTCCAGCTCTATCACATCCTTTGTCACCTTGAGCTAGGTACTTAACTTCTCAGTGCACTAATTTCCTTATCTATAAAACTAGGATAATAATATATATCTCATAGGACTGTTGTGAGATGTTGGTACCTGTGAAACACTGACAACTTGCCTGGTACACAGTAAGCATTCGATAAATACTACTAGTAACACAGCAGATGCTTGGTTAATGTTAGTTTCTCTCCCTCCCACCTCCATTCTCAAGAAGCCTACATTTAAAAGAGACAGGAAAGGCAGTCAATACTTGCACGACAGGTGCTAATATAGAAGATGGCTTCCAAGTCAATATACGACAGTCGTCCTCTTAGCTCTCTGATTGCTTTTATTCTGAACTACTTCTCTGTCCCTTGTTCCTAAATATGACCTCACTTCTCCCTACCCTATGCTTTCTTCCTTAGAAATCTGGGCAATCCCCAGGCTTCAATGTAGAGGGCCATACAATTCGTATCTCTGGCCCCAATTTCTGTCCCCTGAGCCCCAGTGTAGTATCTCCCAATTTCTGATTTCTATCTAATGGCCTACCATCACCTTAATTCAAAATGTCAAAAGCTGAAAATCATTCTTTTTCCTTTCTCTCCCCTCCTATCTTCCCAATTTACTTGAAGAACCTGCTATTCTTCCAGTACTCTGGCTGGTTGTCCTGCAATTATACTTTATTTCTTGTTCTCTCACGATGAGATTTTCCATCTTAAGTCATCTTTTTCCTGTCTGTTCCTACTGCCATTGACTAATGCAGACCCTTTTTATTTGAAGCTCATTCCAGCAGAAAGCCTCTAACTGGTCTCCCTGCCACAGGCACCAATCTATCCCTCACATACTACCACACCAATCTTCCTAAAATACACCACTTTTCCTTGTTCTCTTTCTCTGTTTAAAAGTTTTGGTACAGGCCGGCGTGGTGGCTCACGCCTGTAATCCTAGCACTCTGGGAGGCCGAGGCGGGTGGATAGCTCGAGGTCAGGAGTTCGAGACCAGCCTGAGCAAGAGCAAGACCCCCGTCTCTACTAAAAATAGAAAGAAATTATCTGGCCAACTAAAACATATATAGAAAAAATTAGCCGGGCATGGTGGCGCATGCCTGTAGTCCCAGCTACCCGGGAGGCTGAGGCAGGAGGATCGCTTAAGCCCAGGAGTTTGAGGTTGCTGTGAGCTAGGCTGACGCCACGGCACTCACTCTAGCCCGGGCAACAGAGTGAGACTCTGTCTCAAAAACAAACAAACAAACAAAGAAAACCAGTTTTGGTACACTACCCTCTTTACTCATCCCATAATCTATATGGAAAAAAGACAACATTAACCTTTACGTGGCAATCAAAATCCTTCACTTATTTACCTTGCTCCAACCCCCATTTCTAATTTTATCTCCCATGATAAAAAATACCATCACATTACATTCACACACACAGGGCTTCATCTAGCTTAGAAAACCTTGCATGCACTGGCATTTCATCTCCACAACAACCCTGTAGAGAAGCTAAACAGGCATCAGTGTCCCTTCTTTTACGCATGAGAAAACAGACTTCTAGCACTGAACCGGAAGTCAGAACAAATGGCTCCTTGTCCCACTTCTCCCTTGGAACCTTAGGTAGTCAATCAATCTTTCTAATATGCCTCATTTCCACCACTTACATACAGGAGTCTTCTGTTCCAGAAACTCTGGTCTCCTTACTATTGTCCCACCCACCTCTCTCCAATACACCTCATGTTTTCTTAGCTCTGCAGTTTACCTGCTACCCATTCTCTCACTTGGTAGACACCCCTTCCCAACTATGCCTATAAAAATACAGTATTTTTTCAATTCTTGAGTTTAAATGCCAGCTGTTTGGAAATCCCTTCTCTGACACCCAAATACACCTTGTTCCATTTGCCAATACTACAGAACTTGTAGTAAACGATTTGACACTTTTTATTGCCCCAGTCATACCACAGCTTTTTTACATGCTTAGATCTTACCGCTTCAGTCATACCATATACCCCTTTAAGAGAAAAAAAAATCTAAGTTTGCTATATATCTCACAGTACCTATCATAATACCTTTCACATAAAACTCAAAGTTTTGGATTAGACAGCCTGCACCAGTGTTTTTCAATAGCAGGTTACAACCTATGAGTAGAATATGAAATCAATCTAGAAGGTCACAAAAAACAGTGTTTTCAATGAAACAAAATTAGAAAGAGCGTATCAAGGCCAGGTGCCGGTGGCTTACACCTATAATCCTAGCACTCTGGGAGGCTGAGGTGGAGGATTGCTTGAGGTCAGGAGTTTGAAACCAGCTGAGCAAGAGTGAGATCCCATCTCTATCAACAAAAATAGAAAAACTAGCAGGGCATGGTGGCACATGCCTGTAGTTGCAACTATTACTCGGGAGACTGAGGCGAGAGGGTAATTTGAACCCTGGAGTTTGAAGATGCAGTGAACTATGATGATGCCACTGCACTCTAGTCAGGGTGACAGAGTGAGATTCTGCCTCCAAAAAAAAAAAAAAAAGAAAAAAGAAATATATCTTTCAAGGAAAAATAAGTACTATTTTGCAAAACTCTTGCTTCATTACATACATACATGACTACTGAATCAGAATATAAAATACTACTTTTTTTTTTTTAAGTTTGAAAGCTGCTAATGTAGCCAACCCAATTTCTAGGCTCAAGGGCTTTTCATTCAAACCAGGGAGATCTGCTCTTCACCAAACATCACACCTTCCAGGAAACCTCAGCTACATAGAGTACATACATACATGGAGACTGAGGAAGACAAAGCTTAAAAGAGTGATAAATGAACTGGGCGCGGTGGCTCATGACTGCAATCCTAGCACTCTGGGAGGCCGAGGCGGGCAGATCGTTTGAGCTCAGGAGTTCGAGAACAGCCTGAGCAAGAGCGAGACCCCGTCTCTACTAAAAATAGAAAGAAATTATATAGACAACTAAAAATATATCTATATAAAATTAACCGGGCATAGTGGTGCATGCCTGTAGTCCCAGCTACTCGGGAGGCTGAGGCAGAAGGATTGCTTGAGGCTCAGGAGTTTGAGATTGCTGTGAGTAGGCTGACACCATGGCACTCTAGCCCAGGCAACAGAGTGGGACTCTGTCTCAAAAAAAAAAAAAGTGATAAACGTAAGGTAAAAAAAAAGTGTATAAAGAAATGTTTCTTAGAGATGCTTGGAACAACACTTTCTAGCCTCTGCCATCTGTTTAACAAAAAAGACTCTGCTATAGAAGCAGGGCTTCTAAAGTGTGTTTCTCAAAGCACTCACAGTACAACAGTCCTCACTGCAGCCTACACTACAATGGCGTGCAGGATCTGGCCCTGACTATGCCAACTAGATTTCCCTTTTGAACTCAATCACTGCCCTCCAGCCACACAGCCTCTCTGCCATTCCAAGAACATTCCAGATTTCAGGGCCTCTGCACTTGCTCTATCTTCAGCCATATCCTTTCTCCTTTAAATATCTCTCACTTAATTCAGGTTTTTCTTTAAATGTCTCATCTTTAGATAGGGTGGTCAGGAAGCCCCAAACTCTATACATTGCTAAAGTAGGTTAAAAATAATTTTAAGGTGGAAAACAAATGTAAAATCTAGGTTTTCTAGAGAGAAACTGAAGCAGAAATGCAGAACATTAATGAACGGCCCAATAGCAGAAGGCAACACTGCATCAAGATGTACCTACAAAAAGAGGCAGCTTATGACAAAAAGATGAACTAGCAGACCTGCAATGCACAAGTCTAAAGATCAGATATTTCTGATGAAAATTTGGCAACTAAACTAAAATGTGCTGGATATAAAATTGAAGACTTAAGACTTGGTAAGAAAACATGAAAAAATATCTCATTAACAATTCTTACGTTAGTTACACGTTGAAATGATATTCTGGATATATGGATAGTTATTAAATTATTAAAATTAATTTTACTTCCTTTTAATTTTTTTGATGTAGCTGCCAGAGAATTCAAAATTACATATGTGGCCTGCATTAAATTTCTATTGGATAGCAATGGTCTGCTCCAATTCTGCATGTAGATTTGCTCTTTTCCATTGAGTGGCTCTTAAAAAGTTTGTAGGAAATGACCCAAAGCAATGAAGGAACATGAAGACATATATTATTGTATGTCTGACATGGAGTGAAGATCCTTTATCCTGGCCTAATATAGGAACACCTATATTCCTCATCCACTGCTCATCCACTGTCTCTTGAGGTTCTAATCACCATTTTTCCTAAGGAAAGGAAGATTAAGCCCATTTCTGTGACCAATATGTATCTACAGCCATACAAACAAACACACTGCACAGTTTGCATTCATTTCAAATTGTAATTAACTGTTTCAGAATTCGTAACAGGGCCAGTTAGGCTGAATGTCAAGATTTCTAAATATAAAAACTACCTGATTGCCATCCATTACCCAACCAACCTCAGCTCCCAGCATGTATTTCATTTTTACAGAAAAGAAGGGACACATCTGTAACAACTCCTTTACATAATCCCTGGCTGCTCTACATCAATGTCCTTAACTCCTAATTTAGAAAGCTTCTCATTTACTTGCACTGCCAAATCTCTACAACCATAGAGGACACCAAAGGAGAAGACAGGCAGACCAAGTATAAATTATTCTCGAGCAGTGGGAAACCTGTGGCCTTGGGGCCACATGTGGCTTTCTGGATCCTTGAGTGCAGCCTTTTAACTGAACCCAAATTTTACAGAACAAATCCTTTATTAAAAGGATTACATTCAATCAAGGGGCCACACATGGGGATCTGGAGGGCCACATGTGGCCTTGCGGCTGCAGGCTCTCCACCCTTGTAGGAATAATCTAGTTGAACATATGCAGATATGTATTGAGACTTCAGAATGACAGCACAGTTTAAGGAAACTACTGTTAGGGAAAGAAATGTACTGCTGGGCAGGATTAGAAATAATTGTGAAACATAAATGAAAATAAGCTTTAAAAAGGGGAGAGTGCACAAATATTGCCAAAACTTTAAAAATATTTATATGATTTAATTATCCTGTCATAAGACATAAGCTTCAAGGACTAATTCCAGCACGCTGGAAAACAGCCACAGCCTATGCATCAGCAAAGCATTTAATTCCCAAACATGTGTTTCAAACCCACCTAATATCATCCTCCTCCAACAAGGGGTCAATGACTTGTGGCTTGCGCTGGAGAGGACTTTGAGTGGTACTAGAGTAGGCAGTCCATAAATATTCACTGAACGAACCAGAAAACTCACACACATAGTGCAACTAATATGCAGAGCCCATGGCCAGTTAATCTGAAACCAGAGCCAGAGGTAGAACAAAGCAGTATCCCTAGTCCCAAGCCATTCCCCCAGGAGTCAGCTCCCCTAAATTATTTTTGCCCTGTGTGGTTTATTCATCCCCTCTTACTTCTGAAAGTTCCACGTCCCTCTTAATCAGCTTCCCCAGATAAAAACAGAGAAGAGCATTTTCCAGCCTCACCATTTTTAGACAAGTAATAACATATCTATCTAACAATCACCCATAAGCCAGACACTGCGCTAGGTGATGAGGTACAAAGGTAAGTGTAACATTACACCTGCCCCTCAGGTACTTTGTGGGGGAGGCGGGCAAATAAACAATTATAGGATAAAAAATGCCTGGAGAATAAGGCAGGACTGCCACTGGAGGGACCCTTAACTTTGCTAACTGGAGAGGGTGACAGTCTTAAAAGGAACAATAAAAGGAAAGTCATAACTAAAAAATAAGTTATAGCCAAATACATCTGTGATGGTTCTAACAGTTAACTCATCAACTTAGTACTCTACAAAGTGACTCTCCTAATGAAAATCCTCTTAATATAGAAAAAGTTGAAGATCATGACACTGACACCTACTACCAGTAACAGAGAGAAAAAACCCACATAATTTGACAGAAGATAATGTGCAAACTTAATTAGTCATGATATCAAGAGGCTTCACCCACTTACTGTTCTGTCCCTCCTAGCTGAAGGTGACTCAAGTAACCCACTCTTGTGGTTTCAGTTGTTTTTTCTAGCAGCAGTGATGGATTTATAGGGAGACATACACACTTTCTCCCCAATACGCCTGTGGCCATTGGCAAAGTTTGCTGGACTGCTGGTTGGCACTGTGAGCACAGAAAAGACTAATTGGCCATTTATATGAACTAGATGGACCCACAACTCTGTTTTGTTACAATTCAGAAAGACAACAACTAAAAACAATTCAACAATTCAATTAGGCAGTAACCATGATTACCAAATGCTGGGAGGATCAAGAGGGAGGTGGCAGAGATGGCACTGTGGAAGGTGCCTAACAAGGCAATTCATGTCTTGCTCATTTCTCTGGACACAGAGTTTTCACCTCCTGGTACTCAGCTCTTGAGGACATCACACGCAGCACGAGAGCTAGTTTTCCTTTTCTGACACCCTATAGCTACAGCTCATTTCCAAGCTTCATACCCACCTTGCCTGTCTTTCTTCTGCCAACACCCACCTGGCCTCTTGTCTTTACCATCCCAAGAACACCGTCTTTTCCTGATTGCTCAATTCCTTCCCATGTAATATAGGTAATAATGTTCTCTTAGGAAACCGTCTGCTTTATCCCAGATATCTAACATGAATCAGGACAGGTCATACATATAAAAATTGCCACATTTTTAAAATGCTCTGATCTGTGTACCATTTAATGGCGCTTTCCTCAATTGTAATGAATAACTTCAATGACTGAAAAGAAATATACCCTATCATTTTAAGGAAATGAAAAACATCATGGCCCTCAGCACAACACTAAAATTAATACAAAATTAATCTTCTATAAACAAAGACTTATGAATAGTATTCTACTTTTAACTTTTATGAATATGAAGTGTAGGGAATGTTTCCTTTGAGTCTATATTCATGAAAGTAGCCCCGCAACAATATTTATAAAGTAATCAAAAAACATTATTTCTAGAATAACTCAACAATATCTTAACCTTCACCAAAAACAACTTTTAGAACTTCCAGTTTAAAAAACAAAAAACCTGGGCAAATGTATATGGTAGGTATTGTAAAGCTGATGTTTTAAAAGTTAATTTATGACTTATAAATACTTGGTTTTCTTTTTAAAAGACTGCAAGCCTAATATGAAGAGATTTGTTTGGTCACTTTACATCAGAAGTTTTGTAAGCTGCTACTGTGAAAAAGTTTTAGTATATTTAAACAAGATTGCCGCCAATATATCTTAAAATTCTAAGACTAGCGGGGTAAGGTGGCCCTTGCCTGTAGTAGTTCCAGCTACTCCAGAGGCTGAGGTGGGAGGATCGTTTGAGTCCAGGAGTTCGACCCCAGCCTGGGCAACATAGCCAGACCTTGTCTCTTAAAAAAATAAAATTCTAAGACTAAAAATTTCTTTCAAATTAAATTCCCAACTTAAAACAAAACAGTTATATTTTACTATTTTTTAACTTAAACGTGAATGTCAAAATATGGGGAAATGGGCTTCAAAATGAACTTTATATGAAATCATGAAATAAAGGACCCTATAAATTAAAATACAATGCATTTTCCCATAAATTTACATTCTTATCTATTCCCTACTGAAAGTCAAAGCAAATGTAATTCATGATTTATTGAAATGGAAAAAGTTTTAAGAATGTCATAATCTTTTAACAGATAAAAGTTAAAGTAAAATAAGTTGTAAGAAGATATGAGGGTAAGGACCTTATCAGTGGGAGTCAATTGTCAATTTATTTTTCTACAAAAAGGCAAAAGGTACCACATTAGAATCATGCACTAATTACCAGTCCTGGTTTTGTAGTCCCCTAAATCCTGAAACCAAAATTATTGCAATTCACTCTGGGATTGTCAGTATGTGTGTTTTTAGTGGCAGACATCATTTTCTGAGAAGAGAAAATTAAAATCTACCAAGAAAAGGTGGTACAACTTTCAAAAAGTTAGGACCGCCATTCTACAATGTATACATATTTCAAAACATCATGCTGTACATGATAAATATATACAATTTTTGCCAGTTAAAAAAATAAAAACCAAAAAAAAGGAACTACATGAATAGCCTACATAGTCTTGTACTTTACATTTTGAAAATAAATTATATTAAATGCTTTTGAGAATAGCATAACAATACGATCACCTGCCCATTTATCCACCAGCATTTTTATAAGTGAAAATCCTCCAAAAGCTAGGGGAATTATAAATCAGGTAAAGATAAGAACTCTATTTGAAATCTCAAACAATTTTACCCAAAATCAAGAGTGGTCCAGAAAGAAGGCACTCAAAAAAAGGTGTTAGGGGCAGTGCGGTGGCTCACGCCTGAAATCCTAGCACTTTGGGAGGCTGAGGTGGGAGGACCGCTTGAGGCCAGGAGTTCAAGGCCAGCCTGGGCAACATAGCAAGACCCCATATCTAAAAAAAAAAACAAAGAAAGAAAGAAAAATTAGCCAGACGTAGTGGTGTGTGCCCGTAGTCCCAGATACAAGGGAGGCTGAGGCAGGAGGATTGCTTAAGCCCATAGTTTGAGGTTGCTGTGAGCTGTATGATGACACCACTACACTCTAGCCTGGGCAACAGAGCAAGACCCTGCCTAAAAAAAAAAAAAAAAGTGTTAGATCACATTAGATTCCTTCCCCGAAATTGGGAAAAATTAGTCAGGAAAAAATGGTAATTATTTTGTCATCAATTGGTTTATCCCTTCCTTATGGCATGTTTCACATTGTGCCGTGGAAGCTCTGTACAAATGCATCTTCCCCACTAGACTTAAGGTGAAGACTTGTGCCTCATTCATTCATCCTCACATTCCTTGGTAACTAACAGAGTGCCTTATACATAGCAGTGACTGAAAAAGAGTTGAATTATTTAAAGCAATATATGTACACCTAAGTCCAGGTAATTAATTATGCTCCAATTCAAGGAAGAACATTCATAATTTCATTTTAGCTAATAAGCACTGTGTAATTTGATAAGTGTTTTTTTTAAATCTGCAAAGCCATTAAGTGGGTTTTAAGCCCTGAATAACATACTAATATTTTAAATGTATTCAAAAGAAAGTATGGTAGTGAGACATTTTAAAAAATACACAATTAAAATAATAATTGCTTTTGCTGTGTATAATACAGAACTAGACAGTGTTGGTATGGTGAACATAAAGTGACTGGGTGCTAATGTCTGTAAAATGTTTATTAACATGACAAAAACATTACAAAGTGAGTTAAAAACAGGCCCTGGAATTCTCCTTAGAAAAGTCATAATGGGCAAATAGAAAACTTAATTGATATTCTGCCATCTCCACTCAGATAGGGTCTTGAAGGTAAGGAGCCTGTTCCTTACCCCTAAGGAACAATTACTTCTATTCCAATCTACACAGTATTGCTGGAAACTGAGGTACAGAAGAACTGGTTCAGTCCATGAACTCAGTCACCATCCCCCAAGGAAATGATGGAATACTAAGCAGAGTAGGCCCTTTCTAGACTCCCAACAGTTCCAGTTCCATCAACTCTCTAAAGCTCTACTGTAGAGCAGAGGTAGGCAAACTATAGCCCGTGGGTCAAATCTGACCACCATCAATTTTATGTAGCCCTCAAGCTAAGAATGGTTTTTATACTTTTAAATGGTGGAGTGGGGGGATCAAATGTAGAATCATATTTTGTGACACATGAAAATTATAAGAAATCCAAATGTCAGTGTCCATAAATGAAATTTTAATTGGAACCCAGCCATGCTCACTCATGTTGTCTATAGCTGCCTTCGTACTACAGCGGCAGAGCTGACAGAGATCTCACAGCTCACTAAGCCTGTGTTTACTACTTGTCCCCTTACAGAAAAAGTATGCTGACCCCTGGTATAGAGCACTTCTCTATGCTCCTGGTTGCATCTCCTTTCTCAGAGGCAGTCCACTGCTTCACAAGGTTGGGCCTCCAAGCTTGACAGGTGTCCATCCTGGGGCTGTGCTGTCCAAGGTTACATCATTAATACAATCATATAATATAGTACAATTCATTAGAGTGGCACAAAGACAAAGTAACAAATTACTTGCACACAGAAGGCACTGCAAAGGAACCACCATGCAAGTACATTATAGCCAGCACAGTTCAGACCCTTTACCAGACTGCTACATCCAGTTCTGGGTCACATTACCAAAAGGAAACGAGGAGAACTACAGAGAATTTGGAGGGGCATAGATGATTAAGAGAGCTCAAAAATCATACCACTGAAGACACACTAAAAGAAATAGGATTAGTTGGTCCAAAAAAGATAAAAGTGAGAAAAGAACCGATAACAGTGAGGATGTGAAACTATATTTGCTGATAGGTCAAATTCTTATTGGTGACAATAATAGCAGTCTGAACTAATACTCCGAAAAACATATAGGTAACAAATAAAATGGGATTCATGAGGCTATTCCTGCTTTAGGCCATTAACTACTGGACCCTCGAAAGATAGTCACTTGTCAAATATTGTACTATAAATTTTCAACAGATGTATTTAGGAATGTTCCTTTTCAGAAATATCTGACATTAATACAAGATACCAGGAAAGGTGTGCTATTAATGTGCTGAGGTTCAGTAACATTCAGGTAACTACAAGGTAATATAAATTTCATAACCACGTGCATTTCCAAAGGACCAAACAGGGAAAAATGGGCTTAAATTATAGAATGTATATTACATTCAATAATGTTCCAACTATGGGATTTTAATTACTCCAACAGAGCACAAAGGGTGAAGGAATCTTCTTCCCAGGACAGCATTCAATTAGAATGCTCAGTCTGAAACTATATGGATGCTTTCTTAAAGCCAGGAGAATGGGTCTCAAACATTCTTACATGACTATGATTCTGTAATTTTAACTCTCCCAGTTCTTACGAGTAAGAGCCTGCAGCCATTGCTCACTTTCATTTTGCCTAAAGTGGTCAATGTTTACAGGACTAGAGTTAACAACTACAGTTTAAGTTTATTTTAATATCCCAAATTGAAATTTGATTATAACTCTAATTACAACTTTTTTAAATTACAGAGGCAGGATATATTTCCAGTAAGCAGATAAAATGGGAAAACAGGTATAGCTTCCAAATATTTCTATGTTCTTTTCAATGAAACTAAGTACCTCATTATTTCAAAATGTCCAACACTTGAACACAGTAAGTACTCAATAAATGCTTTGTGAAGACAATACAGTATACTTCCTATTAGTTCTGTAACTTCTGAAATATAGAAACCTTGAATACAAAATGTTCTTTGATTCAATCTCAACGTTGCAATTAGAAATGCAAATTCTGAAACTTACTCTAAATATAATTTTAATCAATCTGGGTTTTTCAACCTTGAGATTCTAATAAGGTCTGTATTTCCCAAAGAATACCCTTCCTTCCCACGGTGTGAAGCACACATTAATCTGACTCACTAAACTTTCTCCACTCCTACATCATCTATACAAGGATTTTAAAATCAGCAGTATACAATACTTTAAAGCCACTTCTAGAATCCTGCATTAACCTTACCAGGATTAACTTTTCGCCAAGTCTCTTAATACTTTTACTTAAAAACCTGTAGTAGTGAACAAAGAAAACACAACCCCCCTCCCCCTTTTCGAAACCATATGGCAGTAAATTAAAGTTAACTTATTTTTTACCAACTCAATGCCTATACATCGGCCCTAAACATCTTTCTCTTTGTGCCCTGGGACTGGGTTAGAGCTGTCTGCTTCTTTGCAACTGACCCAAACTGTGTTTTTAAATGGTACAACAAAGTCCAAAATGCCCCCTGACCATTAACAGACCTCACCATGGTCATTTACCAAAACCTAGTTTGGTAGGCAGCACACGCTGATGAGGGCCCTGGGGCAGGCCGTGAGCAAGCCCGCTCCGGCGGGGTGACTGAGCAGGGAGTTTGCTCGCCGCGGCCGGGTCGGATCCACCCCGGGAACTTGGTTACCCGAGCCCAGGGACGCGCCGAGGCCTAGCCGCGAGGCCAGGCGGGCTCCAGGCGGCGGGAGCTTCCCGTCCCCCGGCCGCAGAGCCTTCCCGCCCGCCCGCGGTCGCCCGCAGGCGGGGCACTCGCCGTCGTCTCCCGGCGACCGGACGCGCCCGCCAGGTCCCGGGTTGGCTCTTCTGCCTCCAGCCGCCGCCCGCGGCCCGGCTCTGCGACCGCACCGGGCCCTTCCGGGGCGGCGGGAGCGCTAGGCCGCGCCGGGGCCCGGGACTCCCGGGCCGGCCGGCCGGGCCTCGGCGTCCGGTATCAGTCCCGAGGGCCGGGCTCCCGCCGGTAACGGGCCCCGCCACCTCCCCTCCCCCTCCCCCGCCCCATGACAGTGCAAACCCTCCGGCCGCCCCGGCCGCCCCGCCTCCGGCACCAGGCCCAGCTCAGGGCCGCGGCCGTGGCGGCGGCAGCGGCGCCGCGGCTCTCCGCCCTCTCTTGCTCTCGGGGCCAGCGCCTCGGGCCCGGCTCGGGCTCGGCCAAAGTCTCTGCCGCTTCCCGGCCGCCCTCCGCGGCGCTGGTCCGGGCGGGGTAGGCCGAGGCCCGGGCGGTGGGGGTGGGGGCGGGGGCTCCTCTCACCTTCATGTCGGGACATCCTAGTTCAGACGGTGGCGGCGCGGCCCCTCCCGGGCTCCGGCTGCAGTGTCCCCCGCAGGGTCCCGGCGCTACCCGCGCCGGCCGGCCGACTCCCACTCGACTCCCGGGCTCGGCCGCGGGGGCGGGGTGGGCAGGGGAGCGCTCCCGCGGCGGCGGCGGCGGCGGCGGGGAGGCGGCGCGGGGCGGGAATGGGGCCGGGCCTGGCCGGGGCTGAGCTCCTCCAGGAGGCGGGTCCGACGCCGCGGCTCCGCCGGCGCCCGCCGTGACTCGGTCACTCTCGGGCCCGCCGGCTCCCGGCAGCGGCGCCGCGCTCCGCAAATCCCGCTCCTCCCCCGGCCCACCCCCCGCCCCTCTCCCCCGGCTCCCGGCCGCCGCCTCCTCCTCCTCCTCTTCCTCCTCCTCCGCCTCCTTCCGCCGCCCGCACGCCGGCCCCGCCTCTCGCTGCCCGCGCCGGGCCCAGCCGCCCGGAGGCCCCGCGGCCGCCGGTCGCGGCTGGAGAGGCGCGGCAGCGGCGGCTCGGGGCGCCGCGCTTGCCCGCGCTCGCCAGCAGGCCGCGGTCGGGCGCCCGAGCCCGGCCTCAGCCCGGCCGCTGCCTCGCAGCGCGTAGAGAGGAAGAGGAAATGCCCGGCGGCCGGCTCCCGTCGCTCGCCCGCCCTGCCTCAGCGACGCCCGCTTGCCCCGCCGCCCCCAGCCCTGCCTGGGACCTGTCTGGGCCCAGGCTGTAGGTGTCAGTCGCACTCGGCTGGGCTGACCGCAGCCGCTGGGTGCGGCCCGCCGGCGAGCTGCGACCCCAAGGGGCTCCTGTTCCCTGGTGCATGGGTGCCGGCGGGCAGCGAGCTCCCGCCTCGAGAAGAGGCCAAGGACCGCCTGGGGACGTGTGTTTGTGTTTATTTTTAAGCCAGGAGCCCAGAAGGGGAAGGCGGCCGGCCTCCAGTAGTCGCCCGGTGTTCCCCTGCCCGGTTAGTCGCGGTTGGGAGGGCGCGGGCGCAGGAGTGAAGCCGGAAGGCGGCCGGCCTTGGCTGCCGTACTCCAAGGCCGACTCCCTGGGAACCAGCTCTTTGAAGACTCCGCTGCGGCCAGCCTGGGAGTCCGGCGGCACCCGCGCAAAGTTTGTTCCAGCGCCTTGGCTCACCATGAATGCACTGCCTTGAAAACGGGTTTTTTTGTGTTTCCTGCCCGTGGACTGCTTTTCTGATTATATCTCTTTCCGTTTTTACCCTCTTCCTTATTATCAACTTTGTTTTCAGGCATTATTAATTCAGCAAATATTGTACTTCTTACCACGTGTCTTGATGTTGGTAGCGATGTTTAGTGGTAATAGATCTCGAGCTTTGGAGTCAAGACAGATCGCGGCCATGGGATTCTGGTTTTGATATCCTCTGTGTAACCTTGGACGAGTAATTTAACCTTGCTGTGTCAGCATTTGTCTGTTTATTTGTTTTTGGTGGTTATTTTATCTTTTTCCATTTGAAATTGGGGGGGGTGGTGCATAAGATAGACTGTGTCCCCGAGCTAGGTCTACTGAAATTGGGTTATAGGGTACTGCTTGCTTTGTTGTGCTCTTATCCTGTCAACCAGGCTATGTGACCTGGGGCAAGTGACTTGTGCCTTGACTTCCCTGTCTTAAAAGTGGGCATAACAACAGACATTTAATAATAAGGGTTAGATGTTTGGAAGATTAAGTGCTAAAATGTATATAAAATACCTAGCACAGGACACAGTAAAAAGTTTGTTACCATCTTTCATTAATCTGGTTTTAAGATACTTCCTGATTTCAAAGATACTAAACTCATCTTAAAGTCAAGGAAATAGGTATCGGGTCACTCAGATCTACCCAAGGGATTGTATTTGGTAGTAACTAGTGATAAACTAGGGTTTAAATGAGGACTTTGTCACCAGAAATATTTCCATTGCATGTATGGAGCTTTTGCCTAAATTTATTCCAGCTAAATTGTAGAAAGATGTCCAACCTGGCCACAAATGGGGGTTGTTGGACTAGAGAGAACAAGGCTTTAAACAAGACTAGCTATAGTAATTGCATGCCTACCCTCTTCCTGTGCCTTTCTAAGCATTTTGAGGTATTGACATATGTGATGCTGGATACCACTTAGGAGCCTCAATTTCTTGGGCAATAAAAGTGAGGACAGCACTTACCCCACTGTCTCATATGAGTAAGTGATGTCTATAAATAAACTATATAGATATTAAGCATTATCAATAATGTAGTCAGGTAAAATGTTGGAGCAGGTAAGAAAGCTTACAAAAATACTCAACTCCAGTAAGGAGTAAGAGTAAGTATAGATGTTTAGTTTGTTTGGCTTTGGTGAAGGGTTAGCTAATCTTAAACAAGTAACTTTTTCTAAACCCCATGGAATATCAGGTTTTTGACAGTTATTTCATTGTTTTTAATCAGGCAAAAGTAAGGTAATGAAGACGGTAACTAAACATTTTTATTCCTGTTGGAATAAGAGGAAGCAGGAATATTATGGTTATCTGGGGTTTTCATGACCTTCATTCAATTAACTGTCAGGCTGTTTAAAACAACCTTCTGCTTGTTGTCCTGCCATATGGGAAATTTCATTTCAAAAAAAAGGATTAATTTAAACTTTTTTTTTTTTTTTTTTTGAGACGAAGTCTTGTTCTGTCGCCGGGCTAGAGTGCCATGGTATCAGCCCAATTCACAGCATCCTCAAACTCCTGGGCTCAAGCAATCCTCCTGCTTCAGCCTCCCGAGTAGCTGGGACTACAGGTGTGTGCCACCACGCCTAGCTAATTTTATCTATTTTTACTAGACATGGGGTTTCCATCTTGGTCAGGCTGGTCTTGAACTCCTGCCCTCAAGGAATCCTCCCTCTTCAGCCTCCCAGAGTGCTAGGATTACAGGTGTGAGCCACTGCACCTGTCCTAATTTAAACTTTTATACCAAATTGTCCACCAGATGATTTCTGTTCCACTCCAGAAATGTTTTCCTCTGGTCCTCTCCTCGCACCTCAAGTTCTCCTTTCCTCTGTGGACAATAGTAGCTAACTTCTGTCCTTGCCAGGCCAACCCTTCTTTCGTACTATGGCCTAGTTAATGTTCTTCAAAACAAGCAATGCATGTAAACACTGGTGAAATCGGAATAAGGTCTGAAGTATAATTGATAGTATTGTATCAATGTTAATTTCCTAGTTGTCATATTTTTTCATAGTTTTTTAAGCTGTTACCATTGGGAAAAGTGTACATGGGCCCTTTTTGCAAATTCCTGTCAGTATATAATTATTTCAAGGTAAAAAATTAAACCATACGGACAAACCAGATCAGGGTGGTTACCTGCAGGTGTATTGACTACAGAGAATTTTTTGAGTTGATGAGAATATTCTTTATAAGTCTGTCAAAACTCAGAACCAAATACCTAAGAGGGAGAATTTTACTTTTCTGTAAATTATATCAGACTTAAAAAAAAGAAAAGCAGGCCAGGTGTGGTGGCTCATGCCTGTAATCCTAGCACTTTGGGAGGCCAAGGCAGGAAGATGGCTTGAGCCCAGGAGTTTGAGGTTGCAGTGAGCTATGACTCCACTGTACTCTAGCCCAGGCAACAGAGCAAGACCTTGTCTAAAAAAAAAAAAAAAAAAAAAAAGAGAAGCAAGCTGTCATCACCCCAGCTTCCTGTTGCCTATAGGATGCCCAACATGCTTTTCCAGCATACTGACTTTTCCTTCCGCCAAGGCACCCTGTGCTTCCTTCTTGTACTATACTGATCTCTGCCTCTGGGCCTTTGCATGTGCTCTTCCTTCTGTTTAGAGGGAGCATAGGAAATTCAAATTCCCTGTACTTGGGTACACCTTCCCGGCCTCCCTTGGCCCCATGGGTAACTTCCTGACTTCCTCCTTTGTGCTCATTCATGCTGTGCTATAATTTTTAACTTGTTTTCATCTTTCTTCTCAGCTAGACTCCTCCAAGGAAGTGACCATATGGTTCACATGGTTCATGTTTGTCTCTGGGATCCAGTAGTGTTGAATGAGTGAGTGAGTGAGTGAGTGAATGATTTAGAACTGAAAGAAAGCTTAAAATAATGGTTATCAAAGTGTGGTCCAGAGTCCCCAAGACTTTCAAGCGATCAGTGAGGTGCTAGAATTTTCATACTTTAAGCAAACAGGCCGGGCGTGGTGACTCATGCCTGTAATCCTAGCACTCTGGGAGGCCAAGGCGGGCGGATCGCTCAAGGTCAGGAGTTCGAGGCCAGCCTGAACAAGAGCGAGACCCCATCTCTACTAAAAATGGAAACAAATTATCTGGACAACTAAGAATATATACAGAAAAAATTAGCCGGGCATGGTGGCGCATGCCTGTAGTCCCAGCTACCCGGGAGGCTGAGGCAGGAGGATTGCTCGAGCCCAGGAGTTTGAGGTTGCTGTGAGCTAGGCTGATGCCATGGCACTCTACCCTGGGTGACAGAGTGAGAATCTGTCTCAAAAAAAAAAAAAAAAGCAAACAGCACATTTCAACAGATTGAATGCAGAAGCAGATAAGACAATCCGGCTATCTTCAATTAAAACAAACATTAAGGAGATTTGTAAAATTGTAAAACAATATCACATTTCCACATTTTTTAGAAAAATATATTTATTTTTCTTACAAATATTTATGGTATGAGGTAATG
This sequence comes from Eulemur rufifrons, assembly GCF_041146395.1. Lineage (NCBI taxonomy): Eukaryota > Metazoa > Chordata > Mammalia > Primates > Lemuridae > Eulemur > Eulemur rufifrons. The sequence goes on from NC_091001.1 coordinate 48,805,346, forward strand.
GGTTTATTGTTTTTAAGTGAATGAGTATTTTTAAAGTATTTTCTTCATTTTAATTTCTAATAAGAATAGTGATAGATATGCACATTTTTACCAGGTTCTTTGGAGTCTTCAGTAATTTTTAAGAGCATAAAGGGATTCTAAGGCCAAAAAGTTTGAGAGTCTCTGCCTCAGACTGTTACAAGCCCCTCATTGTTCAAATGAGAAAAGATGGCGCTGAAGTGTAAGCAGTGCTGTGGTACCTGTGGTGGGCCTTGTTATAAGCACTTTCCTGTGGGTACTAGTGCGTCTTCATTTTACTGATACGCAAGTGAGGCACAGACAGGTTAATTGACTTACCCAAGGCCACATAGGTGGTCACTGGTGGAAACAGGATTGGAGCCCCTCTGTACTCCAGAGGCCCTGATGCTAACACGGTGTTCTGCCACCTCCCTGAGGCCTGGAAAGGGTGAGAAAGGCTCATGCCATCTGGTTACCTCACCAGCTTTATGTTCTCGGCCAGTCTCACAGTCACTGTGCAAGAGTCACTAGGCCTTGAATCTGCTTTACAGTCTTTATCCCAAATTCCACCACTCTTGAGTGTGTCAAGCGTGGCCTTCTAATGCCTTTATTTCTTCAAATCCAGCACTTCACCTTCCACTATGCATTCCCCTCTTGTGACCATATTTCAGGTTCTAATAGTCTTGTCTTATTGTAACTTCATATTTTCCAGTTTTCTTACTCTCTACCACTAAATCTATTCTTTTGCTTCTTTAGGACTCTAATCCTTTGATGTTTCTACTTGGCCTTATTTTCTTTTTCCTTTTAATCCCATTCTCTACCTGACCAACTGGTGCCCTGTGTTCAATTTAGACTTCTCATTCGTACCTTCACCTTCCTAGATCCCTCATCCTCAAATTGCACCAGCTTTACCAGCTCCCAATCCTGAGTCAATTGCATGACAGTTTCTCCCTACCTATATCTTCTTGGGGTGCAAAACTTAGCAGCTAAAAATGACAGATTGGGGCTGCTACAAACCTCGGGAATCCAGCTGCAGTTGGGCCTGCATGCCATCAAGCATGGTCAGTATGGCCTGTGATTCTTCTCAGATCATTATAAACCTTCACTGCGTGGCTCCAACTGCTTACTAACCCACATCCACAATAGAGAACTTCATGTTCTAATTCACAGAGGGAGGAACGTTCAAAAACCAGGAACTTGTTCCCCTTCCCGCCATGAGCCTCCAGAGGGATCTGTACATCTGCGTCCTGCTGCCTCATCCTCGCTGCCATCCCAGAATGGCAATGCCCTTTTTTCTGTTCAGCTCCAACTCTGCTATGATCCCAATTCACCCATCTTTGGGATCTTGCTCTTTTAGCCACCCTCTTGGCACCTGTACTTTCTTTTTTTTTTTTTTTTTTGAGACAGTCTCACTCTTTTGCCCTGGCTAGAGTGCCATGGCGTCGGCCTAGCTCACAGCAACCTCAAACTCCTGGGCTTAAGCAATCCTGCCTCAGCCTCCCAAGTAGCTGGGACTATAGGCATGTGCCACCATGCCTGGCTAATTTTTTCTATATATTTTTAGTTGTCCAGATAATTTGTTTCTATTCTTTAGTAGAGACGGGGTCTCCCTCTTTCTCAGGCTGGTCTCAAACTCCTGACCTCTAGCGATCCTCCCGCCTCGGCCTCCCAGCGTGCTAGGATTACAGGTGTGAGCCACCGCGCCCAGCTGGCACCTGTACTTTCAACCACTCAGCCTCTACTGGTCCATTTCCTTCAGCCAAAAAAATATTCCTTCAACCCTACACTCTCTCTGATTATTACCCTATTGCTTTTTTTTTCTCTGTAGACAAGCTTCTTGAAAGAATTGTCACTCCTCTTCCTCAACTTTATAACCCAGCTAATCTGATTGCTCAGCTTTTGGTGCTGTTGGCCACCCTCTCGTTTTTTGGGACACCACTTTCGTCATCTCTCCTATCTGTGCTCTTCTCTCCCTTTTTGGCTTGAGTAGGGTCACCATCAACCTATTCAGTCACCATCAACCTATTCAGTCACCCAGGATGGAACCCAACGGTCATCCTAGACTCTTCCCTCCCATTTATCTTCCACAGCCAATCAGTTGCCAAGTCCTGTGGGTTTCACCCACTAAACATCTGTCAGGTCCACCCCTTTTTCTTTATTCTCATGGCCACAAAACCATTCCAGGCTGCTTCCATCTCTCTTCCAGACTCAAGAGTGATCTTGGCTCTTCACCACCAGTCATACTCCTTTTATGTGGTCCCTTGTACCACCCTGGGCAATGATGACGCGGAAGGGGCCCACAGAGAAGAAATCTACACCAGAGAACAACAGTGGCCAGGAGAGGCTATGCAAGCAGAAGCCAAACAAGCAGAAGGAGAGACCAGTGGTGTCCACCCAGCAGAGTTACCTCATGAGGTAGACGGAAGTGCAGCCCCTGGATTTCAGAACACAGATATCATCTGTCAGTGAAGGAACAGTGGGAAGCCGAGAAACAGAGTAGCTAGAGGGGTCTTCTTTCAAAAGATGAGCTGAAATAAGCGCATAAACAATGTGTAACCTCTAGGCATCAAACAAATACAAATTAAAAGGAGATACCATTTTAAGTTGACAAAAAAATATTTTTAGTACTGCTTGGTGACAATGAGGGTGTTAAGAAAGGAATATAAACTGTTAAAACCATTCCAAAGCAGGATTTCATGGTAGGCTTCAAGCCCCATAGATGTTTGCCCATTCTTTGACACAGCAATCCCACCTTCCCTCATTTAGCCTTTTTAAATGGTTGATACATGGAAAGATTTTAGACACGAGGATTTTTACCACAACATTCTTTTTAACATTTAAAACTGAAGACAACCTAAATTACGGTCTATCCAAACCCAAAGCAGCAACTAAAAATGAGGTGGTAGATGAATAGGTAATGAACTAGAAATATATTTATGATATGTTTTTAGCGAAAAAGTTTACAAAACATATCCTTTTCCAAATTATGTATGTGCAGCATGATGCCATTTTTGTTTTTTAATAGAGGAAATATGTAAAATAAGGATTGGATGGGTATCAGATTCAATATGGTTATGGGGGTGTAATATGGACGATTTGTTATTTTTGCAATTATACGTGTTTATTGAGTCTTTTGTGTCTACTGACTGAGGGCGCAGGGATGCAAAAGAAAACCAGGTCCCTATCCTTAAGGTGTTCACACTGGTAACAAAATTAATTGAAGCAGTTCTGATAAACATTTTGAGAGCTTATCATGGGGGCATGAGGTGCTTTTTTTCCCTTTAGTTTTGTAATATGTAGTGATTTTATAGCCCTTTTCTTTTTTCTTTCTTTTTTTAAATTTGAATTTAAATTTTTCTTTGAGACTAAGTCTCACTCTGTCACCCAGTCTGGAGTAAGTGGCTAGATCATAGCTCACTGCAGCCTCAAACTCCTGGGCCCAAGCAATCTTCCCACCTTGGCCTCCCAAAGTGCTGGGACTACAAGGCATGAGCCACTGCTCCCAGCCTTTTCTTTCTTTTGTGGTTAAAGAAGCTTGGCTGAGAAATAAATAGGAACTAGAAGGTGGGAGGTGGAGAGGCCCAGAGTGAAGGAAAGGATCCTGACGGATTTTTGGATGGGAGAGACTCCAGTGTGTTCAGAGGCTTAGAGGAAGGACCCTGGAGAGGAAATTGAGAAGTTCAGCGTGTACCTGTGTGTGGAGCAGGGAGGTGGGGGTGGGGGAGCGAATGGTAAGGAGGAGCCCAGATGAAGCTAGCTTCGCCTGGGAGGCAGGACATTTTATCCTCTGCTGACACTGGAGAGAGTTGTCAATGCAGACAAAGGTGTCAGTTTGTGTAAGCCAGGAAGCTGTGGGAGTCAGGGCTCATGGCCTCCATTTTTCTGAGCGGAAGGTAAGATCATGCCATTTTGTGCCTTTGTGTCTGGTGAGTTTCTGCTCCTTCCACCTTTAAAAATCTGCTGTAGACCCCAGCTGCTGTGAACCATTTTTTGAAGGAAGGTGTGGGTTGGGGCCACTTCAGCGGAATCACCCTCAGGGAGGGGAGTGAAGAAAGCGGGGAGGGCTTTCTGATAAACATCCAAAGTCCTTGAACACTCCCAGATCCTGGAGATCAGAATCTCTATGGAGTGGGGCCCAAAGATTGGCATTTGAAAGAACACCCATGGGGATCCGGATGGTGCGATGAGGTTGGAGAAGTACTCCACTAAGTGCTCCTTTTACTATTCCCCCTGTACTGCCATTAAACCATTCCCTTCCCCCGCTGGGCTGTCCTTGGGCTGCGGTAGGTGTCTCTTCATTGACACACTTCTAGCAGCGCTGCGCTTGGCTATCATAGTGGGCTTTGGGCCCTTATTTGTCACATGAGTGAATCATGTGTCCAAAATTGGAACAAAGGTGTGCTGATCCCCAAACCTACGGTTTGCCCTGTCACATCATGTTTTATCTGCAGAAGCTGCTGAATTCTCCATGAAGGCATTTCCTGCTCTACGGTGCCTAAAAATCATGTACCTCACAAACCTACATAGAAAGATCTTTGGAAGTCTAAGACAGAGTATATGGGGGATGGGTTGCTCTAACAAAGGTCAGAAAATGAGGTCATCTGAAAGTGAAGGAAGTAGGATTCTCATAACATGGATGAGTAAGCCCCTGCAGCAGCTGTCATCCAAGTCTCCCCAGAACCCATCAAGGAGTTAAAACACCCTGGAAAAGAGTCCTGGAATGTAAGTTAATAAAGTGGCTGCTCTGGAAGTAATTAATGAGTTATAACAGAAGGCTCGTCTGTGGACTGCGTGGACTCCAGAAAAGGGGGAGCTGTAGATTAGAAATTACAATCTCTCATATTATCCAAGGATAGAGCTGCTCTGATACTATTGAGTACTGCAGTTAATTCAGAGAGAACTAGCCCCAAAGAATGTCAATTCATCTTAGAAGAAATGAGTCTTTGCCCTAAGAACAGCCCATCCCTTTTCTTTAATCATTCAGCAAGTTCTCATAACTCGAGCACCTCCCCTGTGTTGAGCTGCAGTAGCTGCGGGACACGTGAGAATGGGCAAAACAGGCACAGTACCTGCTCTTGAGAAGGCACAGTATTATTCTTGCTCACTCATCAAATTTCCAACCTGTACTTGGGTATGCTTTGTGGGTTTGCATGGCAAGGCATAGTACTCAGAGCAAATGACCAAAGCCAATTATTTTGCCAGTTAGGCCTCATGTTCTCCCATCATTAACGTTCTAGTTTTAAGTCATTGGGTGAGTGTAAAACAGCCAATTCTTCCTGGAATTGATTTTCCCTGGACAAATGGATACAAAGCCAGGCCTGCCGATGAGCTCAAGGAGAGACATCCCTACCCTGGGAAGCCCTGCCAACCGCCAGTGCCCTGCCTTCAGTGGGCTCCCAGCTACTGCACAGCCTCAGTCGCAGCTCCAGCTCTGTTAGGACTGTGTGTGTCCTTTCCTGCCTGAATGGCCCACTGAGAGGTCCTTGAGAGGAGTCTCAGACCATTGGATTCCTGGGTGTCTTGAATTCCAGAGAGCTTGAGTCGGCAGAATCCATAGGGCCCAGGGCTGTATTTTCAAGGAAGCAAGAGCAGGGCAGGTGATGGGAAGTGGAGGAGAGTGGATGTGGTAGGAGGAAACTTTGGATTGGCTGCACCTGTGACTTTGAGGCCAGCCCCCACCCCCACATTCTTAGTTCTCCTAAGAAGCCACTGAGGGCCAAAAACAGGATGCTCAGCCCCTGGTAATTCCTAACAAATAGGCCTCAATCAGACCTGGCTCTGAAAAACATTAAGGGAGGTACAGGTTTGGGGGCCTGAGGCTTGTATGTTCAGGACAGGTGATTCTAAAAGAAATGTACAATTTGGCCGGGCTCAGTAGCTCATGCCTGTAATTCTGGCAGTCTGGGAGGCCCAGGTGGGAGAATTGTTTGAACTCAGGAGTTCGAGAGTATTCTGAGCAAGAGTGAGATACACCATCACCATCACCACCACCACCCCCAACCCCCCACCTCATCTACTGTAGTCCCAGCTACTTGGGAGGCTGAGGCAGGAGGATCACTTGAGGCTGGGAGTTGGAGGTTGCAGTGAGCTATGATGGTGCCACTGCACTCTACCCAGGGTGACAGAATGAGACTTCGTCTCAAAAAGAAAAGAAAAAAGGAAACTGAACCCCACTCCTCACTGTCTCCCCCAAAATAAATAACCTTTGAAAATGCAAAATTAGATACAGGACCTTGGAAGCCCTGGTTCAGGAAGTGAGGGACCCTGAAGCTGAAGCTTCAACAGTTTCACAATAAATCCAGCTCTGCATCCAGGCTAAAGAGTAAAAATATCAGGTGTCTGTGATCCCAAAGGATCAGAGAGCTTTCTCTGGATGCTTAGAAGAAGGAAGGAAGCAGGGATGAGAGCAACTTTAATGTTTTACCTCCTTGATCTTATTAATAAATCACATTCCCTTTTCTTCATCCCCTATAACCAGTTATAGGTTTAAATGCTAGACTCTGAGCTACTCAAGGATAAGAATGATATTTCATTTGTCTTTCAATCCCCAGTACTTTGTAAATAGCGTAAGTATAATATTTGTTGAAGGAATGAGTGGATGAGCGAGTGAGTGAATTCTCTGAAGCACTGAGACCTGACCGTCCTATATATCCCCTCCTCCCTTCCTCTGGACATCCTCCAGTAGGTGGCAGGGAGTAGCCATCAGCTGGAGTTGGAGCTGAGTTTGAATCCCATCTTTGCCACACACCATCACTATGACCCTGGGCAAGTCACCCAACATGTCTCAGCCTTAATTTCTTTATCTGTAAAAGGGAAGCAGCAATGCCTCCCCTGCAAGGTTGTTGTGAGAATCGGCAATAAAGTCTGTAAAGTGTCTAGTTCTTAAAAAATGGTAGTTGTTGTATTATTACTTTAGGTCCAGGGTAGGCAAACTGCAGCCCATGGGCCAAACCTGACCCCCACCACCTTTTTTATAAATAAAGTTTTATTGGAACACGACCTGCCTATTTGTTACATATTATCTATGACATCTTTCCAGCTACAACAGCATAGTTAAATAGCTGATACAGAGACCATATGGCATGCAAAGTCTACAATACTTACCATGTGACCCTACAGAAAGAGTTTGTCAAACTCTGATTTCGGCATTCATCACTTTACTCTCAACTTGTAGTTGCCTCCTGGCTGGTCTCCAAACCTGTGGTCTTTCTCCCATTCTGTTCTCTCTCGACTGTGTGCTTTTTTTCTAAAATATAAATCCCATTAGGTCCTTCCTCTACTCAAAAAATTTTGCTAGCCGCTCATTTTCTGCAACTTCCTAGTGTAGTTTTCCAATTGTCACCGTCTGACCCCAGTCTTCTCCTGCAGATTCGTCTCCTTCCACTCCCCCCCCTCTCTGTATCCTGCACATCAGCCGCAGCAGACCGCGGCCCGCCAGCGGCTCACACAGCTCTGCCATTCTGCACCCTCCCCCCTCTGTCCTCTGCCGCTCCAATCTACTGCCTTCATCTCTCCAAGCTTTTCTGTGAAGCCTGTCCTGATCTCCTGCCTCTGTACTCTTATATGTCAGGATAAGGTAAATTATGCCATGATAGTAATAATCCCAGTAACTTAAAACTACAACAAAATGGAAAAGTGCAACGTATGTACAAGTGTCCCACTCCTGGAGCACTCAACGAGCATCTAGGATGGGTTTTCTTCCTTCCAAGAATAGAAGAAAAAAAAGAACTGCCTATCCTTTTCTTTGTAATATGCACACTACAATTGAATTACCTTATTCACAAATACTTGTCATTTTGCCCAAAACAAATGTTCTCATTGATAAGTAATTGTAAAAAGAGAACTTTGTTTAAAGAAGAAGGAATGGAAAGTCTGGGTGAATAAACTGCAATTAAGGAGTCATACTTAGAATTGCTCTTGGCCACAGTGAGAGCTGGGCCCACTGCTGCTTTCCCTAGCTCTAATTCTTCAGCCAGTTCTAGAGGCAGGGAGTGTGTGCTCAGGGGAGGCCCAGGTGGTGGGACTGAGAGAGGAGGGAAGGAGGACACAGCCTCTGTCTGACGCAGCGTTGTGTTTCATCGGCACCCTCCTCTGGGGGCATAAAAACCACATTTGACTGTGCCTCAGTAGCTCCAGGGAGTTTTCCAGGGCTGTCTCCCATTTCCTTTCTGGACACACTTGCTCTATCCAGACATCCCTAGTCCTTGTTCTGCCTCCTGAAATTTGGTTTCTGCCCAGCTCCTTCAGACTGACGCTGGAAAGAGATTCTGCTAGGCTTGCCCTTTGCTTTCCCTGATGCTATCCTGTCTCATGGGCACCCTGTTATGCACTCTGTAGGCCCACCTTCATTCCAGGGAGCAAGTTGGGAGCAGACTCAGCTCTGTTAGCCCCCAGCTGAGCCTTGAGTTCATGTTGCTGTTTCCCATACCTTTGCTTTATACCCTGGCCCCCGCAGACAGTGGCCCAGGGAAAGCCACTGGTCACATGTTGTTTCGGAAGTCATTGCTTGCTCTGCCCATGATCCCCATCCCTGGGTTTGGCCTTTCATTTCAGCTCTGCTGCTGTCTTGCTCTCTTCATTGCTCTCCTTGTGGCCTGGATCTCTGATTGTGAGCACCACCCCAGAGCACTGGCTCCTGCCCTTATTCTCCCAGGCACTGCTCCATGAGAACCCAGGGAAAACCCAGGCTTGGAAATTGACACCGGCATCATCCCTGTACTCCACATCTCAGACCTGTGCCTCACCCCACACATCTTGGCCCCAGTCTGATTTCATGTGCATTCCCAACAACTCTTGACATAGACCTAGGTTAAATTTACCATGTTTTGTTGGGATTAGGTGTTGTAGCACCAGCCTTTCCATGGGGCACTGAACATCGTCCCATTTTGGGAACCCACTTCTCACTCTGATTTCTTTACCAATTCCAGTCTGCAACCTAGTTCCTGATTTTGATCTTTACCTTGTTCCTCTGTTGCTGGACACTGTCCGGGGCTATTCTCTATTAAGGTTCTGAGTTTTCTTTTGATTCTTTTGAGCCCTGTGCCCTGTGCTCTCTCTCCGCACCACTGCTGCCCACCATCCCAGCGCGTAGACCAAATCTTCAGAACTCAAATGGGCAGACATCCAGGACCATTGGTCCAGAAGGATAAACAGTGGATCCTCCCACCCAATGGAGTTCATGGATTCATGTAGAGCACTTTGTGTAGTGTCTGACCCAGAACAAGTCTATAGAAGTGTTACTCATATTTTAGATGTGCTAACATTAAGCAAATGAAGCAAATGTTCTCTCTTGTACAGGAAGATCTTTGGGATGAAATGTTAAGGCAAATCACCAATGAAAATGGTTCATTGGTATAACAATATGTGACTTTTAAAAGAATTTCATTCACATACCATAAAATTCACCCTTTTAAAGGTTTTTAGTTTATTCACAAAATTATGTAACCATCACCACTATCTAATTCTAGAACATTTTCATCATCCCATTCCCATTAGCAGTCACTTCCCATTTCCTCCTCTCCCAGCCTCTGGCTGCCACTAATTTACTTTGTCTCTGTGGATTTGCTGATTCTGGACATCCTATACAAATGGAGTCATACAATATGTGGCCTTTTGTGTTTGTTATTTCACTTAGCATGTCTTCAAGGTTTATCCATGTTGTGGCATATATAGGTACTTCTCATGGCTGCATAATATTCCATTATGTGGATATACCATATTTTGTTCATCCATTCATCAGCTGATGAACATTTGTATTGTTTCTATTTTTTGGCTATTGTGAATAATGCTGCTGTGAACATTTGTGTACCAGTTCTGTGTGATCACATGTTTTTCATTTCTTTTGGGCATATACCGAGAAGTAGAATTGCTGGGTCATATGGCACCTCTATGTTTAACTTTTTGAGGAACTGCTAAATTGTTTTCCATAGCAGCAGCACTATTTTAAATTTCTACCATCAGTGTATGCAGGTTCCAGTTTCTACACATCCTTACCATCACTTGTCACGGTCTGTCTTTTTACGGTAGCCATTCTAGTGGGTGTGAGGTGGTATCTCATGGTATTAATTTGCATTTCTAACAACTGACGATGTTGAGCATCTTTTCATGTGCTTGTTGGCCATTTGTATGTCTTCTTTGGAGAAATATCTACAGCAACGTATAACTAACTCTTCTCACACATGTCCATATTCTCCTCTGTGGTCTGAGATTGTGCACGCACTCTGATAATTGCTTCTTCAGCTATCACCGGTGGTTTAGAGTGGAGGGGGAGCAAATCCTGAGACTTACCTGGAGGAGGACGAATGCTGTGTGGGTTGATGTTTTTCCTCAAAGTTGCTTCTCTTGCCTGTCAGGTGTCATATTACTGTGGGGATTAAATTGAGTATTGAATACCAGCAGTGCGATACTCCGCAGCTCACATCGACTCGGTGATTACAGTTATTCAAGGTCTGCGTCTGCTCTGATTGGCTGATGCCTGTGCCGTGATGGTTATTTAACATTCTGAACACCATGCGGGCCTATAGAGTATGAGGCACAGGTGCCTGGCATATGCTTGATAATTGCTAACTTCCTTTTCTTTCCCATCTCTTTTGGGCTCCTTTATGTCCCTCCATCATTGGTGGTAGGCCACTGATGGCTACTATCTACATTTTATTGTCCTGCATCCCTGAATTCTCACCTCATCCTGGACCCTGGAGTGTGCTTTGATGTTCTTTGCTGAGTGTTCTGGTTCTTTTTTTTTTTTAATTAATTAATTAATTTATTTATTTATTTTATAAGATGGAGTCTTGCTCTGTCACTCAGGGTAGAGTGCAGTGGCCCAGTAATAGCTCACTGTAGGCCGGGCGTGGTGGCTCATGCCTGTAGTCCTAGCACTCTGGGAGGCCGAGGCAGGAGGATCACTTGAGGTCAGGAGTTTGAGACCAGCCTGAACAAGATCGAGACCCTCTACTAAAAAAAAAAAAAAAAAAAAAAAAATAGCTCACTGCAGCCTCAAACTCCTGGGCTCAAGCGATCCTCTCAGCTCAGCCTCCTGAAATGCTGGGATTACAGGCGTGAGCTGCTGTGCCCAGCTCTGGTACTTTATTATGAAAACAATATCTTTCTGTATAGCCTTGATGGACTGGCAATTGCTCATATTCCCAGAGTCGTCCCTTGAACCATGATGTCTATTAACTTGGAGGCCTCTTTTTAAAGGAAATCTTTCTGTGTGGACACATTGGGTTCTCACACACTGATACCCATGTTGGTCATCAACTGATGTAATGTTGAAAAAGAAAGTATTAATTGTGAGATTATTTGTAATGCTAAACAAATGGAGACAATTTAAATGTTATTAATAAGGCACTGACTAAACAGAGAATGAAACAGCCTTATATTGCAGGGGTTGACACACTTTTTCTATAAAAACCTAGACAGTAAACACTTTAGGCTTTGTGGGCCATGGAATCTCTGATGCAACCTCTCAACTCTGTGGCTGGAGTACAAAAACAGCCAGAAACAATCTGGGAATGAATAGGCATGGCTATGTTTCAGTACAACTTTATTTAGCTGGTGGGCCATGTTTGGCCTGCAGGTCATAGTTTGCTGACCCTGATATAATAAACCCTTACTATGTCACCATTAAAAAGTATCGAACAGAATTATATGTACTGACAAAGATGTGGATCAAGTTGTTTTTATTTTAAAAAGAACATACATAACATACACACACACACATTGGGAGGGGTCAAAATGACATACACACACATTTGTGTAGGCCTGAAGAAGAATGATAAGGACACACACCCAACTGCTAGCAGTAGTCACACCAAGGTGGGGCAGGTAGGCGCCTTATTGTTTGAACGTTGTACAACGAGAGACTTTCGAAATAATTAAATAAAATTGAATTGGGATTTGTTTTTAAAGTTTCAAAGAGTCTTACTAGTCTTAATCATAATGTATATAAACTTGTATTCTACATAAAATATAATCACAATCCTAATAAACACACACCCATCACTAACACGGTGCCTCTAAACCACAGCCTCTCATGGTTATCAGCGGGAGGATGGACGGATCCATGGACACAGGGAAGGAAGGTTTGGTTCATGAGCCAGTTCAGGGCCTTGGTTGGAACCCATGAGGCTGTTTCTGGAACGAGCATCTGAGGTGAGCTGGGGACAGAGGGGTCTCGGCTCTGGCCTTCTCTAGTCAGCAACCCCCTCACATGGAGCTCCTTCTGAGTTTAAAGGGTCTCAGGAAAGTTAAAGAGCTTCTAGCTTCCTGGACATTAGCTGCATTTTCACCTCCTAGGAGCCTCGATTCCTCCTTTGCTGAAGGCTCAGAGCAGGTCAGTCCCCGGTTCCTCGGGAGGAGTCATGCACCCTCACTGTGGCAGCAGGAAGGAGAGGTGCGGAGAGGTAAAGTTCACGGCCCTGGAATATGTTCACCTCAGAGGTGAGTGCAAGTGGGAGGGGCCTTTGCAGAATCAATCACATCTGAGTCACATCTGAGTCACTCTGAAATATGAATAAGAGTCTGCCACATTAACCAAGGCAGGGCAGGAAATTTCAGGCAGACAGAAGCCCGGGGATGAAGGTCCAAAGATGGGAAATACTGTTGAAGGTACCATAAAGAAGTTTATGAACAGAGGTGAGGCTGAGAGGCCACAGATAAGAAAGGGGAACCTGCAGAGGGTTGCAAGCAGGGGAGACAGGAAGTCGAATTTGAGCTTTAGAGAGATTTTTCGGGTGACAAGGGAGGAGAATGTACGGGCAGAGCAGTTAATGCTCTCCTGTCCAGATGAGAAGTAATGTGGGCCTGGATCCAGACCACAGGTGGATTCAGACCTCCATTTCCTTGCCTCTGGGCCCTGCCCAAAGCTGCCTGCACATCTGCTGTGATCTCTTCTTTCCTTTTGAAAGAAGAGGCCAGCTCTTCTTCAACCTTTAAACTCTTAAAACAGGGGCATCACCCCCCATCAAGAAAAGCCCACTGACATCCCCACCCATCCTTCACTACTCCTAAGCCGGGTCAGGGACCCCTGCTCTGGTCTCTAGGATCCTCTGTGCCTTTCTCTGTGTGTGAATCCCATTGCTGTATGATTGTGTTTTTGTTTCTGTTTTATCACTAGACTGTGATTTTCCTAGGGCAGGGGCCAGGTCTCATTAGTCTTTCTGTCTCCCATGCCTAGCACAAAACCTGGCACGGAGAAGGTCATTAGCGACTATCTGTGATTGAATGAGTAAAGGATGAATGAAAAGTGAAGAGGGGAGATGAGTGAGATATTTGGGGGTTGGATCAGGATAACTTGGCAAGTGACTGGCAGGGCTACTGGGGAGGATGGGCAGGGAGAGGGTGGCATCGATGGCTCTGGGTTTTCTGGCTTGGGAGTAGGGGAGCTCTGAACTGTTTTTACTGCTTTTACTCACAATGCTTCTGACACCTAATGTGTAGGTTGGTTTTCCCTGATACCAACCAATTGTCCTACTCTCTGAATACCAACTGAGTATCCAACAATTCAATTCAATTCTGACACTAGCTGCCTGGAATTACCGTCGGATTCCACAAGTTAAAGGGTTCCCTCCCTCAAGACTGCTCTCATTTCAGATGCCAGTTGCTAGTCCAAGGTTGCCATCTGTACTTCTGCCAACCAGCTATAAATCTCGGCTTCCCATGACCCCCTCTTCACATCTGACAATTTGTTAGAACGGCTCACAGAACTCAGGGAAGCACTTTAGTTAGGCTTACCGGTTTATGATAACGGACATATGTCAGGAACAGCTTGGTGGAAAAAGTGCATGGGGCAAGGTGTTGGGGGACACACGGAGCTTCCATGCCCTCTCTAGCATGCCACCCTCCTAGCACTTCAAGGTGTTTACCAACCCAGAAGCTCCTTTAACCCCATCATTTAGAGATTTAATGGAAGTTTCATACACAGGCGAGATTGATTAAATCATTGGCCATTGGTGACTGACAATCTTCAGCCCCTTTCCCCTCCTGGAGGTTGGGGGGTGGGGCTGAAAGTTTCAAGGCTCTGTCATGCCTGGCTCTTTCTGGTGAGCAGCCCTCATCCTGGAGCTATGTAGGGGCCCCCAGCCACCAGTCATTCATTAGCATACAAAAGACATTTTTATCATTCCAGAGATTCCAAGGGTGCCAAGACCAAGGACAGAGACCAAATATATACTTATCACAGGAGGTGATGGTGTCATTAACCAAGGCGGGAGATAAGAGTAGAGGAGCAGATATGGGAAAGAAGATTGTTTCAGTTATCTATCGTGTCATAACACAAAACAACAACAATCCTTTATTACCTCTCATGGTAATAGGGCTTGAGCCCCACCCCCACTCCTGGACTGAGCTGTCAACCCCCAGACACTGGACTTGGCTTTTGACTGACCATCCCCATTCTCTTCCATGTGTTGACACATCTGTTGCATGTCTGTGTAGTGCAGCAGGCCTCTTACTGACCTTCATCAGTGCCTTTGTTTCATCCATGTATCTAGGGATCTTTCCTCTTCATCTTCACAAGGGGCCTCTCACCTATACCCAGACCCATAGTTCAGGCCTCTGGCAGCTTTGCAAAATAAAATTTGTCATGTGACCAACTTTCTTTGCTCAGAGGGACTGGGGAATAAATGCTAGAGCCTATTCTTGCATTTGACTGAACCTAACTTTAGGCATGGCTGCATCTAGGGATGTGAATGTTGTCAGGCCCTTGATTTCACTCCCTGAAGATTCAGTCTCACTTCTTCTTTCTTGGCTCTAATTCTCAGGACGTTCTCTCTGTGCAGTGGCAAAAATGACAGTGGTAGCTCTAGCTTGTTTCTTTCCAGCTCAAGTCAAGCCAAAAAGAGCAAGCCTCTATTCATAGGTGCCTGCGACAGTGCTGAGAGTCACTCTGATGGGGCCAGCAAGGTTATCTGTTGGCTCCTGAATGGATCTCTGAGGTCAGCATCTTGCAGCAGGGTCTTGTGCTGGAGGAAGAGGGATGGGTCCTAGGTGGGGGGAGGGGAGGAAACAACAGGCATTCACTATAGGAGGGTAATGCTCTGAAATCCACCCCGCTCCCAGGTGGAGCTCTGGCAGCATCCACACAGTGCCTGCACATTGCAGCCCTTAGGAAATACTTCTACTTCTGAAAATATGGCAGCACTGAGCCATGACCTAGGATTCTAAGGCCGAAGCTACATCCTAGCTTTACACTCAGCGTGGGCCCGGAGCTGAAGAAGCCTGCTGGCCGAGTCAAGATACCCGACATGCCTACAAAACATGGACCCTTTTTGTTTTAGATATTTAATTACTAGTCTATTTCAGGAAATACAGGTGAGAAGACAAAAACCCCTGCATGTGGGGAAGTTACAGAGTCATTAAGTCTCTTAAGATTATTATAGTCTTAGTCCTTAACAGTGTACGGTTTCCAATTCTTTTTCCTAGATGGAACCTGGCAGCCCAATTTATTAATTTGTTCACTCATCTAGTAAACATTTATTGATCTCCTACTCTGGGCCAGACACTGGAGGTATAAAGGTGAACAAGGACTAATCTTAGCTCTCGAGAAGTTCACAGGCCAGAGTGGGGAGAATGAGTAAACAAATGACCATGGTGAATTTGATGAGTTGGAATAATAAAGGTTTAAAGGAAGAGCTTTGCAGGAAGGAAGCTGGCCCTTCCTCCTAGGGCTCACTCACCTGCTCTGTAGAAGCCACCAGGAAAAGCACAGTGGGGTTGGAATCATCTCAATTCGAGCTTGGAACACTGCCCTGTATTGCAAATATTGTATTTGGAAGGTATTACAGGGTGAAGTTGGCATAAACTTTATGGAGGACAATTTGGCAATAACTAGCAAAATTTTGCCACCATTTTCTCTTTTAGGACTATTTCTTTCCTTGTGTATGTTAAAAAAATTAAATTTTTACAAGGTTTTTCACTGCAGCACTATTGGTATTGTAATAACTAAGACTGGAAATAACCTCAGTGCTCAACATAAATAACAAAGATGGTACAACCATACAAAGAAATATTATGCAACTAGGAAAATAAAGAGGAAACTCTTTAGTGTACTAACCTGGAACATTTGCCAAGACATACTGATAAGTGAAAAAGCAAGTAGCTGAACCATGTTATAATATGCTGCCTTTTGTAGGAAAAAAGAAGAAAAAATTACACACACACACACACACACACACACAATTCCTTGTATGTGCATAAATCAGCTCTCGAAGGGGACAAAAGAAACTGATAATTTCTTTGGGGAAAAGAAGTCGGTGTCCCAAGGAGGGAAACTTCACTGTGTAATCCTTTTATCATTTGAATTTTGAATGTATTGTCTATTTTTGTTGTTGTTGTGGTTGTTTGTTTAAAAAGCCCTCTCCCCACCTCTCCCGAGCTGGGAGCAGAGGGTGAGGGCAGTTTGCATCTCAGGGAAGGTATACAAGGCTGATTTCATCTCAAAGATCCTTTATCCTCCACCAGAAAGACCATCTTTGGGCATTTCTTTCTTCCGCATTGATTTGGCATGAACTTTTACTGTTCTCAACAGCTGCTTAACCTAATATTAGCTTTCATTTCCTTTTCTTGCCTTCCTACAAAAGGCTTTGTGCTTTCGCAAACCTCTGGGTTTGGTCTGTGTAAGGTCCTGGATCTCAGGCTTGATGGGCACCTTACTGGTTCCAGCTGCCTGCAGCTGTGTGGACGTGCCAACAGCTCAGCCTTTTTGCTTGCCAGCTGTGGTTGTTTTGGCTAAGTTTGCTCCTTGCTCACAGGCTGTTCCAGTTGTCAGCTCTTCCTCCTACTCTGGTGGGGAAAGTCCCCTTTAAAGCCACGTGCTTAAAACTGAAACTGAAGTATAACGGCCAACCAGCCACCAAAAAGGCGGGGTCTCCACACTCATCTTGGTTCCACCAATTGCAGGCTCCCAGGTACCTCCTTTGCTGATGACCTTTTCTCGTAGGAAGTTCAAGGCCAAGGTGGCTCAAAGAACCCGGCTCCTGGCAGTTTCTAAATCTAGATTAATTTTCCCTCCAGAAGGGGATTTTTGTCCCCTGCCTCTCCTTCCCACCATGTCTTTTCTTTTATGATTCACATTTTAAATTTAGCCAAGAATTGCAGAACATTTCTTAAAGGTGAAAAGAAGCCACCAGGCAATCCTCTCTCTTTTTCTTTCTCCAAAGTGGAGGGTTGCAGAGGAATCTCCCGTATTTTCCTTGGAAACCCTAAGGGTGGGTGTGGGTCGAGGTGTGCCTTAAGGTCCAGGCAGGCAAAGGAAGTGAGAGCAGCCACCCAGGGAGAAGGTGGTAGGGGCAGTGGGCGCCATAAGAGCTGGGGGTTCCACGGCCCTCTGCTCCAGCCTATAATCACACCTGGGATTTTTTGGTTGGGGGAGGAGGCACATAAGATTTTGATGTGAAATTCTATATATCTTTAAAACGTCGTGAATAGCCAAATCTAGGGTAAGCCTCCTATGTACACACTCTGGAAAAAGCCTGCCCTTCTGCAGTTTTCTCCTGACTGCTTCTCAGTCTGAAACCTTGCTGGGACTGCCTCCGGGCCGCTGCCCGCTGCTGACCTTGTACCAGACAGTGCCCACGTCCTGGGTGACCAAAGGCTGTTTGATCAATACGGCCTCTCAAGGAGAACCCAGCCCTGGATTTGGATGGTTTTAATATTTGTTTTGGTTGTTTTACTATTTAATCTGTGTCTCTACCCTTTAGCATTTCAAAATCACTTAAAATTGCTTATGTCGTCATTGATTATTTCGAGATGTTCCCCCCCCCCACTGTTTTTGGCAACAGCTTTATTGAGACAGAATTCACATACATACAATTCATCCATTTACATTGTACAATTCATGGCTTTTAGTAGATCCATAAAGTTATGCAACCATCACCACAATCAATTTTAGAACATTTTCATCACCCCGAAAAGAAACCCTGCTAACAGCAGCCACTCACATCCCCCCGCGCCCGTGCCGTGCAGGGGAAATGTGGCCAGCCCCTGACAATCACCAATCTGCTTTTTGTTTCTGCAGATTGGCCTGCTCTAGCCATTTCATGTAAATGGAGTCATGCAACATGTGGCCTTTTGTGTCTTGTTGTTTCACTTAGCACCGTGTTTTCAAGGTTCATCCATGTTGTAGCATGTATCAGTGCTTTGTTTCTTTTTATTGCCAAATAATATTCTATTGCATGGATATAGCACATTTTGCTTATTCATCAGTTGATGGACATTTGGGTTGTTTCCACTTTTTGGCTATTGTGAATAGTGTTGCTGTGAACGTTCACGTATATTCTTTTTATTGTGGTAAAATATACATAATATAAAATTTACCATTATAGCTTTTTTGTTATTACAGAATATTTTATGCAATGTATAAAATAATTTCTGGGCTGGGCATGGTGGCTCACATCTGTAATCCTAGCACTCTGGGAGGCCGAGGCAGGAGGATAGCTTGAGATCAGGAGTTTGAGACCAGCCTGGGGAAGAGTGAGACTCTATCTCTAAAAAAAAAAAAATAATAATAATGATAAAATAATTTCCTTAAATTTATGGAACTATATTTGTATGCTTTATTTCTACTTCTTTGATTTTTTTTTAATTTTTGGTAATGAATTTTAAAAATTGTGGTAAAAGATAACATAACATTTACTATTTTTACCATTTCTTTTTTTTTTTTCTCTGATACAGGGTCTCACTCTGTCACCCTGGGTAGAGTGCAGTGTTGTCATCATAGCTCACTGCAGCCTCAAACTCCTGGGCTGAAGCAATCCTCCTGCCTCTGCCTCCGGAGTAGCCGGCACTACAGGCACCACGCCTGGCTAATTTTTCTATCTTTTTTAGAGTCCTCCCACTTCAGCCTCCCAAAGTGTAGGATCACAGGCGTGAGCCACCATGCCCAGCCTCCTTTTTTACCATTTCTAAGCGTACAGGTCAATGGCATGAAGTACATTCACATTCTGGTGCAACCATCACCACCATCCATCTCCTAAGTATTTTCATCTTCCTTAACTCTGTACCCATTAAACAGTAACTCTCCAATCCTCCTCCCCTCAGCCCCTAGCAACCACCATTGTACTTTCCGTCTCTATGAATTTGCCTATTCTAAGTACCTCATATAAGTGGAATTGTATTTGTTGTTTTGTGACTGGCTCATTTTACTTAGCATGTTATCTTCAAGATTCATCCATGTTGTAGCATGTGTTAGAATTTCATTCCTTTTTAAGGCTGAATAATATTCCATTGTATGTATGTACCACATTGTGTTTATCCTTTCATTAGGTACAAGTTTTTATATGAACATATGTTTTTATTTCTCTTGAGAATTTTCCTAGGAGCGGAATTACTGGGCCATATGGTAACTCTGTGGTAAACCATTTAGGGAACCATTTAGCCAAACTGTTTTCCGAAGTGGTTGCACCATTTTACATTCCCACCATCAGTGTATGAGGGTTCCAATTTCTCTACAGCCTTGTTATTGTCTGTCTTTTTGATTATAACCATCGTAGTGGGTATCTGCTATGATTTGAATGTGTCCTCTCCAAAATTCACGTATTGGAAACTTAATCTCTAATGCAACTGTGTTGGGAGGTGGAGCCTTTTGGGAGGTGTTGGTCATGAGCCCTCACAAATGGATTAATGGGGCTATTCAAAGGGCTTGCAGGAGTGGGTTTTCTTGCCTGCTCTTCTGCCATGTGAGGACATAGCATTCCTCTCCTCCAGAGCACACAGCATGCAAGGTGCCATCTTGGTAGCAGAGGGCCCAGGCCATGACCTGTCAGAGCCTTGATCTTGGACTTTCCAGCCTCCAGAACTCTGAGAAATAAATTTCTATTCATTATAAATCACTCAGCTTGTGGTATTCTGTTATAGCAGCACAAGGCAGACTAAGATAGTATTCTACTTACTTCTGTAAACATTTGGAATAAATAGAAAAGCAAAAATGAGAAAATAAAAGCTACCCATAAGCATACCATTGTATCGCCAGAAGTAGATCTACTTTTAATTTTTTGTTTTCATCTTCCTCATTCCTAATAATTTATATATACATATGTATAAAATATATATACACACATATGTATATAGTATGCATTCTTTTACAATCTGTTTTTATTTAACTTAACAATATATGATATTTTTCTATGTCATTACCTACTATTTTGCAATGATTCTATAATGTATTTATAGTGAATGTGCCATTTTTTGCTGTACCCTTTCCTACTGTGGACAATCTCCCAGTGCATGTGCTTTGAGAGTAGGCAAGGTAGAAACTGGCAGGGGAGCTGGGTGTGGTGGCGTGCCCCTCTGGTCCCAGCTACTCAGGAGGCTGAGGTGGGAGGATCTCTTGAGCCCAGGAGTTCCAGGCAACAGAGTGAGACCCTGTCTCTAAAAAAAGAAAGAAAGAACGAAAGAAAGAAAGAAAGAAAAAAGAGACTGAAAGGGAGCCAGACACTTTGCCACTTGCAACCAGGGTGCTGCCATGTTACCAAGCTTGGCCAATCCAGCTCTTCCCCAGGTAGAAGGATCTGGAAGGACTGACCCTTAGATGACAGACTAATAGGGATTATTCTCAGCAGCCATGGCAGTGGAGTGCAGCCTGCAGCTTTAAGTAAGTTGACTGAGATCTGAGAGCTAGTAACTAGCAGGCCTAACTCCAAACCTTGAACTCTGAACCATCACAAAATGTAAGGCTTTTATGCAGGTTTCCTCTGCCTTTGATTCTGTGGCAGGAATGATAGAAGCTAAGCTAAGGTACCAGCTGGGGTGCTCCTTACCTTCCTTGATGGTGATGTCACTATATTTTTACATAACAGTTTTTAATACTAAGACAAAAGGCATTAGAGTAATAATGTAAAATCAAGCCTGGCAGCTGGCCTTTTTGTAAGCTGGCTTCCAAACCAACCAACAGGTCAGCCCTCCCACCCGTATTCCATGAGCCAGTACCTTCTTCCAGCTGCCCCCCAAAGTTAGAGCCTGCTTCCTGCCTCCACCCACAGAGTAACAACACCAGGACAGCCAGCAACCCCAGGCACAAAGCAGTTAGGACACCCAGAGGACCCTTGGGAACTGTGTTCTGCCCTCCCTTCTTTATAACTTGCTTCCAAATGATCTGGGCCAGCTTTGGCATGGCTGCCCACACAGCCACTGCTGCAGAGAACAGAAAGGCGAGCTTTCTCCCACAAATGAGGAGATGGCTCTGTCACACTGAAATAGATAGGAGGAGTCACAGTGGGCAGAATGATTGCCCAAAGGCTCACAGTTCAATGAATGTAAAACATAAGCTATGATTTTGGGGAGATGTTTTCCATCTCTTGGCTAGTTTAAAAATAGTAATCTGGGTAATCTAGGTGTGGTGGTTCACACATGTAATCCTAGCACATTGGGAGGCCAAGGTGGAAGGATTACTTGAGGCCAGGAGTTCAAGACCAGCCTGAGCAAGAGTGAGATCCCATCTCTACAAAAAATAGAAAAATTAGCCGGCCGTGCTATCTTGCGCCCATGGTCCCAGCTACTCAGGAGGCTGAGGCAGGAGGATTGCTTGAGACCTGGAGTTTGAGGTTGCTGTGAGCTATGATGACACCACTGCACTTTAGCCCAGGCTACAGAGAGAGACCCTATTTCAAAAAAAAAAAAAAAAAAAAAGGGCAATCTAAGCCAGGGGTTGGCAGATGATTGCCAGCAGGGCAAATATAACCTGCTGTGTGTTTTTATAGGACTTGGAAGGTTAGAATGGTTTTTACATTTTATTTTTTATTTTTTTATTTTTTTTTTGGAGACAGAGTCTTACTCTGTTGCCCAGGCTAGAGTGAGTGCCGTGGCGTCAGCCTAGCTCACAGCAACCTCAGACTCCTGAGCTCAAGCGATCCTCCTGTCTCAGCCTCCCGAGTAGCTGGGACTACAGGCATGCGCCACCATGCCCGGCTAATTTTTTCTATATATATTTTTAGCTGTCCATATAATTTCTTTCTATTTTTAGTAGAGATGGGGTCTCGCTCTTGCTCAGGCTGGTCTCGAACTCCTGAGCTCAAACGATCCGCCCACCTCGGCCTCCCAGAGTGCTAGGATTACAGGCGTGAGCCACCGCGCCCGGCCGGTTTTTACATTTTAAACGGTTGAAAAAAATCAAAGGAAGAATTGTATTGCAGGATTTGTGAAAATTATATGTAATTCAAATTGCAGAGCTCATAAATAAAGTTTTATTGAGACACAGCTATCTTGTTCATTTACATATTGTCTGTGACTGCTTTTGTCCTACAACGGCAGAGTTGAATAGTTACAGCAGGGATTGCATGGCCTGCGAAGACTATTGGCCATCTGTCCTTTTGTAAGAGAAAAGTTGCCAATCCTGGATCTAAGCAATCAAGTTACTTTAAAAAAAATTATTTATTCTTTTATTGTATATATTTATGTGCACAATGTGATGTTTGTGTTTCTTTTTAATTGAGACAGGGTCTTGCTATGTTGCCCAGGCTGGACTCGAACTCCGGAGCTCAAACTATCCAAGGCCAATGCCTCGGCCTCCCAGAGTGCTAGGATTATAGGCGTGAGCCACCACGCCCAGCCTTTGGCCCATTGTTTAATTGGATTATTTGATTTTTTTCCTACGGAGTTGTTGGAGGTCCTTATATATTCTAGTTTTTAATCCCTTGTCAGATAGATACTTTGCCAATATTTTCTCTCATACTGTGGGTTGTCTCTTCACTTTGTTGATTATTTCCTTTGCTGTGCAGAAGCTTTTTAGTTTGACGTGATCCCATTTGTCCAATTTTGCTTTGGTTGCCTGTGCTTGCCAGTGTGCCTGGGGTATCACTCAAGAAGGCCTTGCCCAGACAATGTCCTGAAGTGTTTCCCCATCTCTATCCTACTTTTGCCTCAGTTTTAATTTCTGTCCTGTTATAAACCTGTAAACCACCTTAAATCCTTTCTGGAACAAGACAGCAGTTAGACTGGGCAGATGTACATCAGATAACCCCCCTCATATGTAAACTGAAGAGATTGTGCTAAAAATGATGGGGGAGACCTCTGGATATTACACGTTGAAATTAAGGTTGCTTGAATAAATCCATGGCTCTAATCTCCTGATGATATTTTTTGCTGTATTTCTGAAATTTTAGCAGTGGAAGTATTCATTTATTCAACAAATATGTATTAAGTACGAACACTGTTGGGGAAACAACAATGAGAAAAAGCAAAAAACCTCTGCCTCACTGAGCTTGCATTCTAGTGGAATATTCTCTGAAAATGGAATTTCATGTCTACCCCTGAATAACTGGTGTCTTGGGGGAAAATCACTTTGGTCTGCAGTTTCCTCATCTGAAAATGGGGATAACATCTAACTGGTAGTACTGTGTGAAAAGTAAGTAAAATATGTATATATCATTAAATAAGTCCTACCTAATGGAAGGCAGTATAGCATAGTTCTTACAAGCATGGTCTCTGGTGTTTGATTCCTGTATGTGTGGCCTTCCTGAACAAATTGTTTAATTTCTTTGTGCTTCTGTATCCTAATTATCCCCATTTTTAAAATGGGAATAGTAATGGCATCTCTTTCATAGGCTTGTCAGGACTACAAGGGTTAGTAAATGGAAAAACTGGCACAGAGCAAGCCCCCAATAAAAGTTAACTACTCTCAATTACAATGAAGTCTTAGTCCTGTGTCTCATGTCTTCTCTCCCCCTAAACATATAGTTCATATTTATATAATCATCCAATCAGGACACTATACAGGGTAAGAAAAGTATGATAATTAAGCCGCACTGCAAGCACCAGGGGGAAAGGCAGGCTTGGAATGGGGAGGGTGGGGCAGGACCGAAGGCGGGTAGAACCGTCCACACTGAAAAGCTTCTGGGGATGGGAGCGATCTGTTCAGATCATTCTTGTTACCAAAGACAGCAAAGATACTGAGCTAATTTTTTCTCTTCACCCTTTTTTTTTGCGTATCAGAAATGTCATTTATAAGAACTGCTGCTCCCTGGGAAGATTCCATTATCAAGGAAGGCATTTCAGATTCTGGCTTAAAGCGCACCTCTGAATGTGCTGCTACATACCCTGTTTTAAGGGAGGAAGCATTCTGCTCTTGAAGAAAAATATCCCATTTTTCTCTTTTCTCGAAGGCATTTTTTAAAAGTATGATGAATGCTTTTGATGAGAAGAGTACTGAAGAGCAGCAAATGAGAGAGAACACCTAGAGGCCAGAACAAAGATGGTTGGGCTGATCCTTTGTGTGAGTGAATTCTAGCCCACAAACTCAGATGCACAAAGAACGTAACTTTCTGTATTATAAAACAAAAAAAAAGGCCAGGCATGGTGGCCTGTGATCCTAGCACTCTGGGAGGCTGAGGTGGGAGAATCACTTGAGGAGTTTGAAACCAGCCTGAGCAAGAGCAAGATCCCGTCTCTATGAAAAATAGAAAAATTAGTCAGATGTGGTGGTGCCCAGCTATTTGGGAGGCTGAAGCACGACAATCTCTTGAGCCCAGGAGTTTGAGGATGCAGTGAGCTATGAAGACGCCACTGCACTCTAGCCTGGGCGACAGAGCCAGACTCTGTCTAAGAAAACCCCCCAAAACCAAATAAATCCAAACAAAACTCACCCTAATTCCTATTTTTCAGTGAATAGGATCAACTGCTAGGATTTGTGTGATTTGGAGGAGTGTGCAGAGGGTCCTGGCAGTAGGGTGGGGACTAGGGGTGAGGAGGGGACCCGTCCTTATTGTCGTCTGTGGGGCTGGCGCCCACCCAGGCGCACACTGTTCTGGGCCACGAAGGTCCCTGCTGTGCTGTGGCTTCTCACTGAGGGCCTCCACAGGCCTGGTTTTGTCAAAGCTCCTTTCTCCAGGAGAAAGCTGGCTGCTTCTCCTCCCACACCAGCCAGGGATAACAAGGTTCTGGGGCTGCCTTGGGCCTCTCCTCACTACTGTGCCCCTGCCATGCTCGGTGCCAGAGAGCTCCCAGGCCTCCCAGCCCCAGGGTCTGTCCAGGAGAGGTGGGAGAGGTCTCTCTGCCCTCAGACCCCACCCAAACCTCTCTGGGCTGTCTCCTCTGGCTTCTCCTGTAGCTCGGGCCCCTCTCAGATCTCTTTCATTTCCACCTTCCTGCTTCTCTTAGTCCTCGTCACCATTCCCCTCACCCCTACTCTCTCAGTCTTTCTGTATCTCGCAGTCCAGAACATTTTTTTCTTACTTTTCAAAGGGAAAACCTTACACAGACTGATTGAATAGTCTTCTAAATCATCTTTGGATTTGGGAAGCACCAACGTCAAGATTCGAACATTCTTGATCCTTGATCCTCTGTAATCACCGCCCCCCACCCCGTGAATCAATGGAGGACCCTTGGTCTAGCCGTCTGGGTAGGCAGGGTCACCGGGTAGCAGGAAATACCAGGGAAAAACACGTCTGTCTGGACATTTACGTCACAACACTATCCATCAGTTTAAGCTTCATCTGTTTTTTAAAATAATAGACTATTTTTAGGACAGTTTTAGATTTACAGAAAAATAGTAGATAGTAAAGGAAGTTCCCATACAACTGCCACCCAGAGTTTCTCCTATTATTAACATCTTGCATTACTGTGCTACATTTGTTGCAATTAATAAATCAATATTAATATGTTATTATTAGCCAAAGTCCACAGTTTACATAAAGGTGATTCTTTGCGTTGCACAGTTGTATGGGTCTTGCCAAGTGTGTGTCATGTATTCATCATTACAGCATCATGCAGACGAGCTTCACTGCACTAAACCCCCTGTGCCTCCCTGATTTATCCCTTCCCTCCCCTGCCAACCACTGATCTTTTTACCATCTCTATAGTTTTGCCTTTCCCAGAATGTCACACAGTTGGAATCATACAGCCTTTTCAGATGAGCTTCTTTCACTTAGCAGCATGCGTTTAAGGTTCCTCCAACGTCCTTTCTTGGCTTGATAGCTCACTTTTTAAATTCACTTAATAATATTTCATTGTATGGTTGTGCCACAGTTTGTTTATCTAGTCACCTATTGCAGGACATCTTGGTTGTCCCCAGCTTTTGGCAATTATGAATAGAGCTGCTATAAGGATTTATGTGCAGGCTTTGGTGAGACATAAGTTTTCAATTCAATTGAGTAAATAGCTAAGAGTGTGATTGCTGGATTGTATGGTAAGACTATGTTTAGTGTTATAAGAAACTGCCGAACTCTCTTTCAAAATGGCTGTGTCATTTTGAACTCCCAACCAGCAATAAATGAAAGTTCCTATTGCTCCACATACTCACCAGCCTTTGGTATTGTCAGGTTTTCGTTTTTTTAAATTTTAGCATTCTAATAGATGTGCGGTGGTATCTCATTGATGTTTTCATTTGCAGTTCCCTAATGACATATGATATGGAACAGCTTTTCATACACTTATTTGACATCTATATATATTCTTTGGTGAGATATGTTTAGAGCTTTTGCCCATTTTTTTTAATGGGTTGTTTCTTTTCTTATTGTTGAGTTTTAAGAATTTTTGGTATTTTTTGGTTATAAGTTCTTTATCAGATAAGTGTTTTGCAAATATTTTCCCTTAGTCTGTGGCTTGTCTTTCATTCTATTCACAGAGTCTTTTGCAGGGCAGAAGTTTTTAATTTTAATGAAGTCCAATTTATCATTTATTCTTTCACGAATTATGCTTTTGGTGTTGAATCTAAAAACTCATTGCTATCCCAGGTTGCCTAGATTTTCTCCTATGTTATCTTCTAGAAGTTTTACAGTTTTGCATTTTACACTTAGGTCTATGATCCATTTTGAATTAATTTTTATTAAAGGTGTAAGTTATGTGTCTAGATTTTTTTGCATATGGATGTTCAATTGTTCCCAACTATTTGTTGAAAAGACTGTCTTTTCTCCATTGAATTGCCTTTGCTTCCCTTGTCAAGGATTAGATTACTATATATGTGTGTATCTATTTCAAGGCTCTCTGTTCTGTTCCATTAATCTATTTGTCTATTCTTTTGCCAATACCATGCCACTTTGATTATTGCAGCTTTCTAAGTAAGTATTGAAGTTAGATAGTGTCAGTCCTCTAACTTTGTTCTTCCTCTTTAATATTGTGTTGATTATTCTGGGTCTTTTGCCTTTCCATATAAACTTAAGAATCAGTTTGTAGATATCTACAAAATAAGCTGCCAGGATTTTTCATTGGGATTTTCTCAAATATATAGATCAGGTTGGGAAGAATTGACATCTTAACAATGTTGATTCTTCTCATTCATGAACATGGAATATCTCTCCATTTATTTTTGTTAGATTTATTCCTAAATATTTCTTTCTTTTTTCTTTTTTGGTACTAATGCAAATGGTAATTTATTTTATTTTATTTTTTGGAGACAGGGTCTCACTCTGTTGCCTGGGCTACAGTGCAGTGGCATCATCATAGCTCACTGTAGCCTCCAGCACCAGGGCTCAAGTGATCCTCCTGCCTCAGTCTCCTGAGTAGCTGGGGCTACAGGTGTGTACCTCCAAATCCAGTTAATTTTTCTATTTTTTTTTTTTTGTAAAGACAGGGTCTCACTGTGTTGCCCAGGCTGATCTTGAACTCCTGGGGTCAAGCAATCCTCTTGCCTCAGCCTCCTAAAGTGCTAGGATTGTAGGCATGAGCCACCATGCTTGGCTGATATTGTGTTTTAAATTTCAAATTCCAATGGTTCATGCTAGTATATAGGAAGGGCAATTGACTTTTTTTTTTTTTTTTTTGGAAACAGGCCCTCTTGCTTTGTCACCCAGGCTAGAGTGCCGTGCAATTGACTTTTGCATATTAACCTCCTATCCTGCAACTTTGCTATAATGCTTAATAGTTTTAGGAGGTTGTTTTTTATTCCCTGGGTGCAGAGACATTCATGTCATCTGTGAGCAAAAACAGTTTTTCCTTACCAATCCATATACTTTCCCCACTCCCTTCTTGTATTATTGCATAACCTAGGACTTTCAGTATGATGTTTCATAGGAGTGATAAGAGTGGATATCCTTTCCTTGTTTTTGATTTTATGGGAAAGTATCTAGTTTCTCACCATTATGTATGAGGTTAGCTGTAGATTTTTTTTGTAGATGTTCTTTTTCAATTTGAGGAAGTTCCTCTCTATTCCCAGTTTGCTGAGAGTGGGTGCTCATTTATCATGAATGAGTGCTGGTTTTGTCAAATGCATTTTTCTGCATCAATTGATGTGATCATATGATTTTTCTTTTTTATCTTGTTGATGTGATGGATTATATTAATTGATTTTGAATGTTGAACCAGCCTTGCATACCTGGAGTAAATCCCACTTAGTCATGGTGTATAATTCTTTTTATATACTGTTGAATTTGATTTGCTAATGTTTTGTTGAGGATTTTTGCATCTATGTTCATGAGAGATATTGATCTGTAGTTTTCCTTTCTTATAATGTTTTTATCTGGTTTTGGTATTAGGGTAAGGCTGACCTCATTCAACAAGTTAGGAAGTTATTCTAAAATGTGTACTTGGGATTTGTTTTCATTAGGTATGGTAAGGTGACAGGCACTGAGACAACTTGCCTTTGAAAGAAGAATTTATTACTTATGTTTCCCAGGAAAAGAGGGGAAGCACCGAAGTAGGTCAGGAGGCAGAGGGAGCGAGGGGAAAGCCTGACCCAGAGCCTTCCGTGGGCTTTCCGTGGGAAAGGCAAGACAGGCAAGGGATACAGCTTGGGATCGGCTGGTTGGAATAATTCCAGTGGGCTTTGGGGCATAGGGCCTGTCCCTAGTTGTCTGGTACCTGACCCTGGGTTGATTTAGGGCAGGGAAAATGTCTTGATGTGTGAGAACTAGATAAAAAGGGTGGCTCAGAGTATGGACTCTGGGTCACATACTCTATTAACAGGTGCTAACAACTGTGGCCATTAGTTTGGCCCTGTAACTAATGGATGCTAAATAGACAAAGAATCTAACAAGACACAGAACAGGAGTATTGTCTCTGCTTCTATTTTCTGGAAAAGATTACAGAGAATTGATATCATTAAAAAAAAAAAAAATGTTTGGTAGACTTCACCAGTGAAATTCTCTGGGTTTGGTACTTTCTTTTATGGAAAGTTGTTATTATTAATTCAATTTCTTTAATAGACATAGGCCTATTTGGATTATCTATTTCTCCTTGTGAGTTCTGTTAGTTTATGTCTTTCAAGGAATTGGTCTATTTCATTTATATCATCAAATTTGTGGGCTTAGGGTTGTTATTCATAATATTCCTCTATTATCTTTTTAATGTCCATGGGCTCAGCAGTGATGAAACTTCTTTTATTTCTATTATTAGTAATTTTTGTCTTTTCTCTGTTTTTCTTGGTTAGCCTAGCTAGAGGTTTATTAATTTGCCTGGTCTTTTCATGGAGCCAGCTTTTGTTTTCATTGATGTTTTTTGGTACTGGTTTCCTGTTTTCAGTTTTATTGATTTCTGCTCTAATTTTTATTCTTTTCTTGCTTAGGCTGATACTGCTCTTCTTTTTCTAGTTTCATAAAATAGAAGCTGATTTTATTGAATTTTAGATCTTTTGTCTTTTCTATTATATTTTCTGCTGATATTCAATGTACTCAATGCTATAAATTTCCATTTAAGCACTGCTTTTTGTTCAGTGTTAGGATCATAGCTCACTGCAACCTTGAACTCCTAGGCTCAAGTGATCCTCCTGCCTCAGCCACCTGAGGAGCTAGGACCACAGGCATGAGCCTGCCTGAAGAATTTTTTTTATTTATTTATGTTTGTTTATTTATTTATTTTTTTGAGATAGAGTCTTACTCTGTTGCCCGGGCTAGAGCGAGTGCCGTGGCGTCAGCCTAGCTCACAGCAACCTCAAACTCCTGGGTTTAAGCGATCCTACTGCCTCAACTTCCCGAGTAGCTGGGACTACAGGCATGTGCCACGATGCCCGACTAATATTTTCTATATATATTTTTTAGTTGGCCAGGTAATTTCTTTCTATTTTTAGTAGAGACAGGATCTCACTCTTGCTCAGACTCATCTTGAACTCCGGACCTTGAGCGATCCACCCGCCTCGGCCTCCCAGAGTGCTAGGATTACAGGCGTGAGCCACCACGCCCGGCCTATATTTATTTATTTATTTTTAAAATTTTTTTAATGGAGACAAAGTCTCTGTTGCCTGAGACAGAATGCAGTGGTATCATCATAGCTCATTGCAACTTCAAACTTCTGGGCTCCAGAGACCCTCCTGCCTCAGTCGCCCAAGTAGCTGGGACTATAGGTGTGCACCACCATGCCCAGCTAATTTTTCTATTTTTTGTAGAGATGGGGTCTCACTTTGCTCAGGCTAGTCTCAAACCCCGACCTCAAGTAATCCTCTAGTCTTGGCCTCTCAAAGTGCTGGGATTACAGGTGTGAGCCACCACACCCAGCCAAAGTTTTTTAATTTCTTATTTTTTGTAGAGATAGGGTCTTGCTATGTGCTATGTTTACCTGGGCTGGTCTTGAACTCCTGGCTTCAAGCAATCCTCCCATCTTGGCCTCTCAAAGTGCTGGGGTTACAGGCGTAAGCCATTGTGCCCAGCTCACTGCTTTCACTTCATCCCACAAATGTGGATAAGTTGTATTTTCATTTTCATTTAGTTCAAGATATTTAAAAATTTCTCTTTATATCTCTTCTTTGACATATTTATTTTGAATATTTAGACTTGTTTAATCTCTAAATGTTTTGGGATTTTTTTTGGCTGTTTTTCTGTTACTGATTTTTAGTTTTATTCCATTGTGGTCTAAGGACATACTTTGTATGTTTTCTATTCTTGAAAATTTGTTGAGGCACGTTTTGTGGATCTGAATATGGTTTATCTTGGTGAATGTTACATGTGAGCTTGAGAAGAATGTGTATTCTGCTTTTGTTGGATGAAATATTGTGTAAATGACAATCAGGTACAATTGATTGATGGTGCTGTTCAGTTAAACTATATCCTTAATAATTTTCTGCCTGATGGATGGGTCAATTACTGGTGCAGGGGTATTGAAGTCTCCAACTAAAATGGTCGATTTTTCTATTTCTCATTGCAGTTCCATTAGTTTTTGCCTCACATATTTTGGTGCTCTGTTGTTAGGTGGATGTAGGTTAAGGATTGTTATATTCTTTTGGAGAATTGACTCTTTTATCATTTCATACTGCCTCTTTATCCATGATATTTTCTTTGTTCTGAAGTCTGCTTTGTCTGAAATTAATATAGTTATTCCAGTTTTCTTTTGATTGGTTTTGGCATGGTGTATCTTTCTTCATTCTTTCACTTTTTGTGTGTGTGTGTGTGTTTTTTTTTTTTTTAATGAAACAAGGTCTTGCTCTGTTGCCTGAGCTGAGGTGCAGTGGTGTTATCATAGCTCACTGTAACCTTGAACTCCTGGGCTCAAGAGATCCTCCTGCCTCAGCTTTCCAAGTAGCTGGGACTACAGGGCACACCACTATGCCCAGCTAATCTTTACTTTTTGTAGAGATGGGGTCTCACTGTGTTGCTCAGGCTGGTCTCGAACTCCTGGCCTCAAAGTATCCTCCCGCCTCTACCTCTCAAAGTTACTTTTTTTTTTTTTTTTAACAGATACGGTCTCACTCTGTTGCCCAGGCTAGAGTGTAGTGGTGCGATCATAACTCACTGCAACCTCGAATTCCTGACCTTAGGGGATCCTTCTGCCTCAGCCTGCTGAGTAGCTGGAACTACAGGTATGTGCCACCAGGCCTGGCTAATTTTTTTTTCTTTTTGTAGAGACAGGGGTCTTGCTATGTTGCCTGGGGTGGTCTTGAACTCCTGGACTCAAGTGATCCTCCTGCCTTGGCTTTCCAAAGTGCTAGGATTACAGGTGTGAGCCACCTCGCCCAGCTCATTTTAACCATTTTTAAGTGTACAATCCAGTGGCATTAAGTACAATCACAGTGTCGTATAAATATCAACACTATTTCCATAATTTTTTATCTTAAACAGAAACTCTGTACCCATTAGACAATAATTCCCCGTTCTTCTCTCATCCTAGCCACTATAACCTCTACTATACTTTGTATAAATTTGCCTGCTCTAGTTACCTATATAAATGGAATCATACAGTATTTGTCCTTCTGTGTCTGGCTACATCCACTTTTAAATAACACTATACCAATTCACAAGTACTACAAGTAGTGCAGGTACTTTGTAACAGTGTTCACAATTCCTCCTTCCCATCCTTTATCACGTTGCTGTTATTCATCTCACTTACCATAAGCTGTAATTGACACATACATTGTGGAATATTAGATCAACTAAGAATAAGAAAAGATTTCGTTTTGCCTTTATTACTTCTATAATGCCTTTTGTTTCTTTATGTAGATCAGGGTTTCTGATTTATATCATTTTCCTTCTTTGAAGAACTTTAAAAATTTTCCTTTTCTTTTAAAATTTTAATAGATTTAGGGAGTACAAGTTGAATTCCGTTACATTGAACAACTTCTTTTAGCATTCCTTTTTTGTTGTTCCTAGCCTGGTGTGGTCCTGAGGTGCTACACTGATCTCTGATTTTTCCTGCTTGGTTCAAGGTCGTGGGACAGAGTCGGAACAAAATATGAAAGTGTCCCAGTTCTCTGCTGCTACTCCAAAAATGACCACCAGATGGCACTCTTTCTCCCGTCTAAGGTTTCTGGTCTTTGGCATAGCAGCCAGGACCTGGGCCCTGGCGTACCTGGAATCTGCTTATAGCTGCCTGCAAGCTGGTGTTGAGTTCCTCGGGCTCCCTCCAACCCTATCCGAGAGAAGAGGTCTGCTCTCCCTCTAAAACAGTGTTTCCTCGAGGGAGGACAGAGTCACAGAGAATGGAGTCCTGGGAGGAGGAGGAAGGAATCCCTGAAATAGGGGCAGCCCAGATAGTGCCCATCCGAAGCAGGGACAGGAGAAAAGCAAGGACAGTACCGTGCAGTACTGTGTCTGGGGGCCCTGTAGGGACCAGGGAGGCAGCCTTTCCTCGGGAGCCTGGGAGCCTCAAGTCGTCATATACTGCTGCTGATGGGGCGGGGGGCACCCCCAAATCACCCAGTGAGAAGGACTGCAGGCTGGCAGCACACCCCTCCTGCCACTGGCAGTCATGCCACTCAAGGTCAAGCGCGACCTTGCAGGGTCATAAATGCATGTGCCTCAGGGCCAGGGAAGTGATGCAATGTGTGCAGCTGGGGTTAATTACAGACTGTAGAGAGCGGTGGGGTCTGTGGGCGAGCAAGCTCCTCCTGAATGTATCCACATCCCAAATTGCTTAAGACACTGTTGGCCTAAAAAGGCACATCTGTAAGCTACTTACCTTTAAAATGCCTGGCACAGGATAAAGTCCCAAATCCTTAGCAAGGCTCTGGGTACCCTTCACAGCTATTCCCACCCTGCTTTTCCATCCTCATCTCCTGCCGCCGCCCCGCGCACTTTTTGCTCGGTCCAGACCGAACGTGCCACGCCCCTCTCTGCCCTTTGTCTGGGGCACACGCCCTTGGTCCAGAAGGCCCCTTCTCCTCCCCACCTCTTTCACAATCCAGCTCAGGCGTAGCCCGGGCTCCTCCAGTGGGCTGTGGGCACAAGCAGAGCGGGCACAGGCAGAGCTCCAAGGGGCACCGTTCGCGTGCGAGCGTGCGAGAATGGCGCCCCGGAGTGCCAGGGGGTGTGCGACGCCGCTGCCGGGCGCGCGGCGGGCCCTCCACGCGACCTAAGTCACTGGGGTCACTCCTCTCGAGGCTATCTCCCCGGCCAGCCACCAGATGGCGCCCTTCCACCCTCCGGGGGGCTCCGCATTCCTTGGCGAATCCACAACACGGGAGCCGGTTTATACGCGCGAGGGTGGCGCTCTTGGGGCTCAAGCTTCCCTTTGCTCCGCGTGGCCCCTGGACCTCCTGAGCCCAGTAGGGGCCGGCCTTGAGGTGCATTTCCACTCCGTATTGCCCCATAGCTGCTCCTGAACACCCCATCAGCCACAATTCATGCCCACGAGGACAATGTGGGCTCAAGAAATTGCCCCCTGAGTCGTCAGACCCTGTTGTGATGCTTAACCTGTAATATATCAGCCCTCCACGCCCCGCTTGCCCAGACCTGCCCTGGACCATCAGCCTATGCTCTCTTGGCTAGGGGAGGCCAAGAATTGGGCCTGCTTGAGGATGGGCCAGGCAGGCAGCCTAGCCAGGGTGACCTAGAGACTCCCTGAGCTCGTGGGCAGAGGGGAGGACCCAGTCGTGGCAGGGGAGCTGGGCATGGGAGATGGGAACAGCCGTGGATGAAGAGCCATTCACCTGCCTTGCTTCATATCCTCAGTAGCCTCTAGGATTTCTAAAAACAAGGGGCTCAGGGGCTGCCATCTGGTTGGAGGCGGGTGGTGAGTCGGGTGGGGATGAGGGGCACCTACGGATTTGCCGTGAAGCTTTGTGTGTCTAGTAAGGATGCTGCTTTTGCAGCTTAATAAAAACAGCCACAATTTCCAGAGATGCCTTTATTCACCTGACCTTTACATGAGGATATTTTTGTAAGTGTTTATTTTATTTACGAGGGTGGTGAATATTACAGTGGGGCAAAGCATCCCTTGGTACAAATCGTGTCCTGGGTGACAGGTGCATTCATGAGCAGTGTTGGTGGTCAGGAAATCCGGTGGGTTTTAGCACGCCATTGGGCCACTTCAGGAAGGAATGGCCTGCACAGGGGTTCTAACGACCAATGGAGGAGAGATTATGTGGATTCACCCCAAGGGAAGAGGATGGGAGGAAGTGTAAAGACAATGGGAGGGAGGTTTGGGAAGACTTCCTAAGACTGGGAGGGGCCAGAAGTGTGTAGTTTCCTCAAGGAATTGAGACCCACACCCACTCCCTCTCCCTGTCCAGGGAAGTGGCCTTCCCTTGCGGAACACGGATGTGGTAGGTATACCTAACAGTGGGGCGCTGGGTCAGATTTAATTTCACTAGAATAATATGGTAATGTAGGGGGAGGGGCCTGCTCCAAATCTGGGCTGTATTAGGAATGTCTGCGAGGTGAAGGATGAAGGAGTCTGAGCTGGGACTCGGGAGTTCAGGGACAGGTTGGGCAGCAATGGAGGCCAGGAGGTAGGGATGGCAGAGACCTGGCGCAGATGCTAGGTGTGGGGCCCTGGGGAGTAGGTAAAAGAAACCATCTTTTCTTAAATATGGTGCAAAAATCCAAAGCCATAACAGAAGTGATGAACTTTATATGTAGAACTTTGGTGGCTAAATGACATCACAAAGTTAAAAGACAAGCAATAGGCTGGGAGAAAATATTTGCCACATGTATGAATTCTGATAACATCCAGAACTCCTACACACTGATAACGAAAGGACAAATAGCCAAATAAAACAGAGACAATTCATTCAATTAGGTAAGTCATGAAAGAAGAGACACAGATATCCAATAAACTTGTGAAAAGTGCTCTCAGCCTCAGCTGTAATCATTGAAACGCCAACTCAAAGGATATACTGTACTTTTTATCCATCAGAGTGATAATCAGTAAGGATTATTAAATATATGAATAACTAATCTTTATTTGATAAAGATTTTTACTATTAAAGTGACAATAATTAAACATTTCCAGTGCTGGTGAGGTATGGGGAAAAAAGCATCCTTGTCTATAGTTGATGGAAGCATTAACTGGCTCAACTTTTTGGAGGCTGGGTGGTGGTATATGAGTAAAATGTGCATGGGCATTCCTTCCATTCAGAGACGGCCCTGATAGGAGGTCTTTCCACAGGAACTCAGGCTCAAGTTTGCAAAGCCATATGTGTTAATACATGTGCATACTTGCCAGCATTATTTATCATCACAAAGAACTGTGACAGCCTATATGTTCATCACTGGGTGGTTATGTGGAATTATAGAGAAATAAAATGGAAATATTTTTAGAAAACAAGATTGATCTGTACATACTGCAGTTGAAAGATGGCATATTATTAATGGAAAAAGCAAGTTGATGAACGTGTCTTACATTAATAGTATGACCCTGGTGATGGTCATGCCACAAACAAAACTTTTTTGTGGTTCTACAAGTATATGCATATATGTAGTGAATAAATGTATTGAAAAAGGTCTGCAGGATACACACAAACTGCCCACAAGTAAGTTGCTTCAGAGGGGAACAGGATGGGCAAAATGTTCAAGGGGGATTTTGTTTCATCTGCATTGTTGGAATTTCAGCAAGAATGAATTCATGTAGTATTTGGCAAATATGAAAGACGCATAGGTCAATGGGACAGAATACAGAACCCAGCAATAGGCCCACACAATTACAATCAACTGATCTTTGAAAAGGTACAAAGGCAATTCAATGGAGGAATTGAATCTGAATTGATTTGAATTCAATTCAAATAGTATTGGAACAACTGGGTGAAAAAACAAAACAAAGACAAAACAAAACCTGAGCTAAATCTCACATATATATAAAAATTACCTACAAATATTAATAAATCATAAGGCTGGGTGTGGTGGCTCAGGCCTGTAATCCTAGCACTCTGGGAGGCTGAGGCGGGAGGATCGCTTGAGCTTAGGAGTTTGAGACCAGCCTGAACAAGAGCAAGATCCCGTCTCTACCAAAGATAGATAATATTAGCTGGGTGTCGTGGTGCACACCTGTAATCCCAGCTACTCAGGAGGCTGAGGTGGGAAGATCTCTTGAGCCCAGGAGCTTGAGATTGCTGTGAGCTGTGATGATGCCACTGCACTCTACCCAGGGCGACCCTATCCAAAAAAAAAAAAAAAAAAAATTATAGACTTGAATGTAAAATGTAATACTCAGAACCTATGGTTTGGTGGAGAGTTCTTAGACATGATACCAAAAGCACAATTCATAAAAGAAAAATCCGTAAATTAGACATCACCAAAATTAAAAACTTTTGCTTTGGGAAAATCCTTTTTCAGAGGGTGAAAAGACAAGCTACAGACTGTGAGAAAGCATTTATAAAGCACTGATTAGTTTCCTATTACTGCTGTAACAAATTACCCCAAACTTAGTGGCTTAAAACATCACAAGTTTATTCTCACAGTTCTGGGGTCTGAAATTTAAAATCAGGGTGTCAGCAGGACTGGACTCTCTCTGGAGGCTTCCGAGGAGCATCCATTTCCTTTCCTTTTTCGGCTGTTAGAGGTTGTCCACATTCCTTGGCTGGTGGCTCCTTCTTGAAATCACTTCAAATCTCAGTTTCTATTGTCACATCTCCTACTCTGTCCCTGAGCCTCCCACCTCTCTGAGGATGCTTGTGATTACAGTGGACTCACTCAGATAATCTGGGATAATCTCCCCATCTCAAGGTCCTTAACATAATCACATCTGCAAAGTCTCTTTTGCTATATAAAGTTACATACAGGTTCTGGGGATTAGGATGTGGAAGTCCTGGAGGAGCTGACAAAGGACTCATACCTAGAAACTATAAAGAACTCTCAAAACTCAACAGTATAAAAAACAAGCAATCTTATTAGAAAATGAACAAAAAATGAGGCATTTCTCTAAAGAGGATACACAGATGGTGAATAAGCACATGAAAAGATGTTCCACATCACTGGCCATCAGGGAAATGCAAATAAGGACTATGATGAGATATCAATACGCAGCTATTAGAACAGCTAAAATAAAAAATAGTATAACATTAAATGCTGGTGAAGATGTGGAGAAATTGGATCTTTCATACATTGCTGGTGGAAATACAACATGGTACAGCCACTCTGGAAAATAATTTGGCAGTTTCTTTAAAAAATTAAACATACACTTGCCATATAACCTATACAACTTAATTGCACTCCTGGGTGTCTAACCAGAGAAATGAAAACTTATAAACTTATATCCAAACAAAAATCTGCACATGACTGTCCATAGAAGATTTGTTTGCAAAAGCCAGTAATAAGCAAAATGCCCCTAATAGCTGAATGGTTAAATAAACCGTGGTATTCCATACTATGGAATACCACTCTGCAATAAAAACGAATAAACTGTTGATACACCCAAGAACCCGATGAATCTCCAGAGAATTAAGTGAGTGTAAACAGCCCATCTCAAAAGGCTACATATTGTATAATTCCATTTATATATCATTTTTAAATTGACAAAATTATACATTTGGAGAACAATTTAATGGTTGTCAGGGATTTGGGATGGTGGAGGGGGGCTGGGTGTGACTTTAAAGGGGTAGCCTGAGATACTAAGACACTAAGAGGAAGATCTTTGTGGTGATGGAACAGTTCTGTGTCTTGATTGAAGTGGCAGTTGTACAAATCCATGCATGTGATAAGATGACATAGAACTATACATGGACATTATGCCAATGCCAAATTCTGGTTTTGATACTGTACTATAATTATGTACGAGTGGAAACTGGGTGAAGGGTATGGGAGACCTCTCTGTACTCTCTTTGCAGCTTCCTGTGAATCTGTAACTATTTCAAAGTAAAAAGTTAAAAATTAAGTTAAAAAATAAATATAAGGGAATGAATTAAAAAGAAAAAATAAAAAGAAGGGGGGGGGAGAGAGAGAGCGAGAGAGAGAGAGAGAGAGAGAGAGAGGAGAACCCATCAGAGTGGAAGAGCAGCTAGATGGCCGTTGCGGATTAGGGCTGGAGCCGAGCCAGGCAGCCCAGGGGCGGGGAACGATGAGTGTGGGGCAGCTGGCAGCACCAGTTTATCTTCCGAGATCACATTCTGGTCTCTATTTCTGATTCCATTTTGGCCTCCTTGGGTAAACCTAAGCAGCTATCCAGCTACAACAGCATCCCCCACTCCCAATAAAACCTGCCCTTAGGAACGCTTCTAACATCTGTCCTCCCTCTTTTCAGGGACTAATTTTTCATGGTGGAATGAAGGCAAGATAAAATCAGTCCATGTATCAGCAAAGGCGGGTGGGATTTGGGGGTGAGACAATATTGAGAGGCAATTTTACATATATTATCTTATTGATTGCGTATAGGGCATTGGTGCTCTGTTTTTCAGATGAGGAAACTGAGACTTGGAAAAATTACCTAACTTTCCCAAAGTAGCCTAGCTGGTGCAGGTCCAGGCAGAGTTACTCCTTAGTCCTCTTGAAGCCACCCAGCCCTTGGTAGTACATGGCTGCCTCCTTGACCTTTGGGAGACTCGGGCAACCAATCTGCAGTGGCTGTGGACAGGGACAAGCTGAGGCCTCCCTTGGAGCAGTGCTATGTGGTCCTTGGACTTGGTGCCTGTGTAAAAAGCCCTTCCCTCACTCCAAGATAAGGAAAAGTATTTCTCTATATTTTTTCTTGATTATTTTATGTTTTTGGACAATATTAAATCCTTAATACATCTGGAATTTCTTTTGGTGTCTGATGTGACACGAGTATCTATTAAAAAAATTTAAACTAATTATTATGTATTTATTTATGATAAATGGTACTTACATTTTTTTCAGCACTGATTTGAAATGCCACCTTTATCATACATATACATAATGACAAAAGTTTGGATCTATTTCTAATCAATTCCATTGATCCAGCTGGCTATTCTAGCACTAGCTCCAAACTAAAATTTATTGTGGATTTACGAGGTGCTTTGGTATCTGGTAGTGTGAACATTTGTGATGGTTAATTTTGGGTGTCATTTTGCCTAGATTAATGGCTACCCAGATAGCTGGTAAAGCATTATTTCTGGGTTTGTCTGCTAGGGTATTTCCAAAAGAGATTAGCATTTGAATTAGTGAACTGAGTAAGGAAGATCTACTCTCATCCAATGTGGGCGGGCACCATCCAATTGGCTGAGGGCCCAGACAGAACAAAAAGGCAGAGGAAAGGCAAATTCACTCTCTTTCTTCTGGAGGAGTCCCAGTTTGGACATCAGAACTCTAGGTTCTCTGGCCTTTGGACTCTGGGAATTGCACCAGCAGTCCCTGGGTTCTCAGGCTCTTGGACTTGGACTGAGCCATGCTAACAGCTTCCCTCGTTCTCCAACTTGCAAATGGCATATCGTGGGACTTCTCAGGCTTCATAATCTCATGAGCCAATTCCCCTGATAAATCCCCTCTCATATATCTGCATCTATATATATCCTATTGATTCTGTCTCTCTGGAAAACCCTAACATGACATTCGTCTCTAAATTTTTTTGAATATTTCTACTATTTATTTTTCTAGAATGAATTTGTTAGTTTCAAATGATAATTTCATTGGGGTCTTAATTTAAATTGCACTAAATATATAAATTAATTTGGAGGATAATTGTCATTTTTACAATTTTGAACATTTCTATCCA
Source organism: Eulemur rufifrons (assembly GCF_041146395.1). Classification (NCBI taxonomy): domain Eukaryota; kingdom Metazoa; phylum Chordata; class Mammalia; order Primates; family Lemuridae; genus Eulemur; species Eulemur rufifrons. The sequence goes on from NC_091001.1 coordinate 48,845,510, forward strand.
GGAGCATGGCATATCTCTCATCTTATCTAAGACATTTTATTTCCACTAGTAGAGATTGGTAGTTTTCTATATATAGGTTCTGTACATTCCTTGCTAAATTTATTCTTTTTTTTTTTTTTTTTTGAGACAGAGTCTCACTCTGTTGCCCAGGCTAGAGTGAGTGCCGTGGCGTCAGCCTAGCTCACAGCAACCTCAAACTCCTGAGCTCAAGCGATCCTCCTGTCTCAGCCTCCCAAGTAGCTGGGACTACAGGCATGCACCACCATGCCCGGCTAATTTTTTCTATATATATTTTTAGCTGTCCATATAATTTCTTTCTATTTTTAGGAGAGATGGGGTCTCGCTCTTGCTCAGGCTGGTCTCGAACTCCTGAGCTCAAACGATCCGCCCACCTCGGCCTCCCAGAGTGCTAGGATTACAGGCGTGAGCCACCGCGCCCGGCCTAAATTTATTCTTAAACATGTTTTGTTCTGGCATACTGCTGCTTAACAAACGACTCTGAAACTCAAGTGTCTTAAAATGATAACCATTTTATTATATTGCGCCTATCTTGTGGGACAGGAATTTACTTAACAAATTTTTTTTAATTGCTGTAAAATACACATAAATATAAAATTTACTGTTTGTATTAGTCAGAGTTCTTCAGAGAAACAGAATCCATAGGATACATATATATATGATGAGATTTATCATGAAGAATTGACTCATGCAATTATGGAGACTGAGAAGTCTATAGGCTGGAGAGACCTGGGAGAGGCTGGGATGTGATTCAGTCTGGGTCCAAAGGCCTGAGACCTTGGGGAACTGATGATATAAATCCCAGTTTGAGGGCAGCAGAAGATTAAAGATGTCCCAGTTCAAGCTGTGAGGCAAGGTAAAAGGGAGTGAATTCCTCCTTTCTCCACCATTTATTCTATTCAGGCCTTCAGTGGCTTAGACATGCCCACCCACATTGGAGAGGGCAATCTATGAGTCCACTGATTCAAACGGTACTCTCATCCAGAAACACCCTCATAGACACACCAGGAACAACGTTTAACTGGGCCTCTCATGGCCCACTCAAGTTGACACATAAAATTAACCATCACAGGCTCATATCAAGATAAGCATTTTTTCTTTTACCAATTAACATGCTGAATTATGGCAGTAGATTTTCTGATATTGAAATTTTGTTGTATTTTTATAATAAACTTAATTGGCCATGTTGTAGTATTATTTTAATATACTTCTTGATTAAATTTGCTAGTATTTTATATAGAATTTTATCACAATATTCACAATAGATTTTGTTTTCAGGATTATATTGGCTTTGTAAAATGTATTGGGGGGTGTATTAGTCACAGTTCTCCATAGAGAACTATAGAGACAGAACCAATAGGACATGTATATGTGTGTGTGTGTGTGTGTGTATACAAAGTTGGCCCTCTGTGTTGGTGGGTTCTGCACACCAATTCAACTAATTATGGATCAAAAATATTGGATTAAACTGAGACCCCATCTTTATAAAAAATATTGGTTGTACATGCCTGTAGTCCCAGCTACTCTGGAGGCTGAGGCAGGAGGATCACTTGAGCCCAGGAGTTTGAGGCCACAGTAAACTATTATCATGCCACTGCACTCCAGCATGGATAACACAGAGAGATCCTATCTCTAAAAAAAAAAAAATTCTTTTAAAACAAGCATATGTACTGAACATGAACAGCTACAGACTTTTTTCTTGTCATTATTCCCTAAACAATACAGTATAACAACTATTTACATAGCATTTACATTGTATTAGGTATTATAATTAATCCAGAGATGATTGAAAGTACACAGGAGGATATGCCTGGGTTATATGCAAACTTGACACTATTTTCTATCATGGATTGAGCATCTGTGGATTTTGCTATCTGTAGAGAGTCCTGGAACCAAACTTGCACTGATACTGAGGGACAGTTGTCTATCGATAGATGAGAGGGATTCATTAGGGGAATTGGTTCCTGTTGTTATGGAGGCTGAGAAAGCCCATGACAGGCCATCTGCAAGCTGGAGACTCTGGGATGCTGGTAGCATGGCTCAGTTCAAGTTCAAAGACCCCAGAACCAGGGAAGCTGGTGGTGTAACTCTCAGTCCAAGGCCAAAGTCCTGAGAACCTCCTGGGAGGGGTCAGGGGCTGCTGATGTAAGTTCCAGAGTCCAAAATCTTGGGAGCCTAGAGTTCGTTGTCCAAAGAGAGGAGAAGGGTGTCCCAGCTCCAGGAGAGAGAAAGAAAAGAACTTGACCTTCCTTTGCCTTTTTGTTCTATCCAGGCCCCCAGCTGATTGGATGGTGCCTGCTCACGTGGAGGGCAGATCTTCCCCACTCAGTCCACCCACTCACATGCCAATCTCCTCCGAAAACACCCTCCCAGACATACCCCAAAATAATGCTTTACCAGCTCTCTAGGTACAGTAGTCCCCTCTTATCCTCACTTTCACTTTCTGTAGTTTCAGTTACATCAGGTCAACTTCGTCTGAAATATTACATGGAAAATTCCAGAAGTAAACAATTTATAACTTCCAAATGACACACCATTCTGAGTATCCTGATGAAATCTCACGCCTTTCCACTCTGTCCCTCCCAGGATGTGAATCATCCCTTTGTCCAACATATCCACGCTGTCTATACCAGCTGCCGTTAGTCAGTCATCAGCAGCCACCTCAGTTATCCGACTGACTGTCCCAGTGTTGAAGTGCTTCTGTTCAAGTAACCCTTGTATGGCTTAGTAATAGTGCCAAAGTGAAAGAGCAGTGATGCTGGCGTGTTGTTACAATTGTCCGTTTTATTGTTAGTTATTGTAGTTAATCTCTTACTGTCCCTAATTTATAAATTAAACTTTATCATAGGTGTGTAGGTATAGGAAAAAACAGTATATGTAGGATTCGGTACTATCTGCAGTTTCAGGCATCCACTGGGAGTCTTGGAATGTATCTTCGGTGGACGAGGAGGGACTGCTGTATTCCTTAATCCAGTTAAGTTGACAGCTGAAATTAACCATTGCAGGAGGCATATGTCCTTTTCTAGCTACTGAAACAAATTTTGAGGTATTGAAGTTATTGCTTTCTTGCAGCTTTGAAAGAAATCATCTGTGAAACCATCTGGGCCTGGCACTCTTCTAGGTGGTAACAATGTGCGTGTGCGTGAGTGTGTGTGTGTGTGTGTGTGTGTACATGTGTGATGTTACTCAGAGTATAAAGACTTATGGCTGATTTTTAAATAGTAGACTTCAATATTAAACTACTCTCTTTAATTATGTGATGTTTTCTGGCTTGAATTTTACTTTGTTTGATATTAACATCCTAATCTTACTTTTCTGAAGAAAACTGTTGCAGATGTGTCGTTCCTGAAAAAAGTATGATTGAAAGTGGTTTTGACTCAGTCTGAGAATCTTTCACAAGGATTTTAAAAAATAAATTTATATTCATGGTAAAAAAAATTTCCTTAGTCTTATTTCTGTCATCTTGAATTATGCTCTTTGAAAAAATGCTTCCTTGTTTAGTCTTCTGTTTACCATCTTTTCTTAAATGAACTGTATTTTCTTTGATTTTTGTATTCCATAGAATTAGGCTCAGCTGCATATGACAGAAAACCCCCTAAAACCTAGTGACTTAAATATCATAATAGAAGCTTATTCCTTTCTCTGCATAGTAAGTCTCAAAGTGGTAACCCAGGCCTGACCCATCTCTGAGATCTTGGGCTCAGAACAAAAACTCCTTCCAGCCTTCTGCTTCACCATCCAGCATCTACTTTCTATCCTTAGGGCCATTTCCAGGCCCCAGGTGGGGGTGGGAGCAGGACTTCTGCATTCAGTGTTTCTGCTCTCAGCAGCCTGGCGTGGGATGGATGGGTGCCCAGATCTAGGGAGACAATGCCTGCTGGAATGCGGGTGCCTGTGTGGATGACGTGGAAAATAAATCCTCAAATGCTGTGATGGCTCATTTTATGTGTCAACTTGGCTAGACTGTGGTGCCCAGTTATTTGGTGAAATACAGTCTAGATATTGCTATGAAGGTATTTCGTGAAGGTGGATGTGATTAACATTTACAATCAGTTGATTTAAAGAAAAGATTATTGGTGTGGGTGGACCTCATCCCATCAGGTGAGGCCTTAAAAGCAAAACCTGCAGTTTCCCTGAGAAGAAGGAATTCTACCTTAGCACTATAACATGGAAGAACTGCCTGAGATTCCAGACTGTTGACCTGCTCTGTGGATTTCAGACTTCGAGCTCCCACATTTTTATGAGCCAATTCTTTAAAATCTCTCTCTTTGTATATGTATGTGTATACACACATATGTATAGTGTGTGTATATGTGTATGTATATGTATCTCCTATTTGCTCTGTTTCCCTGGAAAATTCTGATATAAACACTGAACACAGTTTTGGGACTCAGGAATGGCTTCAGCTATTACTATGGATGTCGCCCCACTCTGAAGCCTGTTTACACATCCCCTGAGATTCAGCTTCCTCACTCGGCCCCTAAGCCCTGTTGCTGAGTCCAACCCACCACGGCTTTCAGGCTGGAATGTCTGAGCTGTAACTTATTGTGTTCAAGGTTTGGTTTTCTATTTGCTTTAATGGATCATTCTAAAGGTAAATATTTCATAAATAGCCCAGTTCACTTTACTGTTTTTTGAAATTATTATTTCTTCAAAATAATATAAAGATAAAAGAACTTCACGATGTGTCAGATCCATTGTCAGTTTAGACCACATGTCTGGTTTTCCATAGTGTTGGACTTAGAGTAGTACTTATGTATTGCTCTCTCCTTTTTAAAAAGCCATACTCTGTGAATGGTGATATATTATTATTTTTATTTTTTTAACTTTTTATTTTGCAATAATTTCAAACTTACAGAAAACTTACAGTAATAGTACAAAGATCTATACTCCCTCTACCTGGATTCAACTATTAATATTTTGCTACATTGGCTTTCTCTCCCTCTATACACATGCGTGCACGCGTGCGGGCACACACACACACACACACACATTATTTTGCTGAATTAGTTGAGAGTAAGTTGCAGACATGCACCCCTTCATTCCTAAATACTTCAACCTGTGCCTCCCAAGGACAGGACATTCTCTTATATAATCACAGTACAATGATCAAAATCAGGAAATTTAGCACTGCTAGAATGTTATTCCTTAATAACAGTCCAATTTTAATTATAAATTTCTAATTTAATTCAAATTTCACCAATTATCCAATAATGTTTTTGATGGCAATTAGCTTTCCAATGCAGAATTCAATGCTGAATAAAGCAATGCGTTTGGTTGTTGCATGTCTTTAGTCTTTTAAAATCTGAACAACCTTTCTTTATCTTTCGTCATCGTGACATTTTCAAAGGGTATAGGCCAGTTGTTTGTAGAATGTCCTTCACATTTGGTTTGTCTGGTGTTTCTTCATGATTGGACTCATGTTATGCATTTTTGGCAGGAATCACGAATGTGATGGTGAATTCATTTCAGTGTATCATATCAGGAAGTACATAATGTTGCTTTCTTCCATTATTGGTGATGCCAACTTTAATCTGATCTTTTTTTTTTAATGATAGCATACAACCTAGGTTTAAAACAATCTCCGCCAGCCGGGCTTGGTGGCTCACGCTGTACTCCTAGCAATCTGGGAGGCGGAGGCCCGAGGATCACTTGAGGTCAGGAGTTTGAGACCAGGCTCAGCAAGAGCGAGACTTCGTCTCTACTAAAAATAGAAAAAAATTAGGCAGATAACTAAAAATAGAAAAACTAGCTGGGCATGGTAGCACATGCCTGTAGTTCCAGCTACTCGGGAGGCTGAGGCAGGAGGATTGCTTGAGCTCCGGAGTTTGAGGTTGCTGTGAGCTAGGCCGATGCCACCCAGGCAACAGAGTGAGACACTGTCTCGAACAAAAAAACAAAAACAACAATCTCTGTCTTCCCTTCCCCTAGCCAGAGTGATTAAATCAAGGATGGGCCTCTGGCTTAATTCAGGCCAGTGAAAGACAGGCCCAGGGTTTTTGTTTGAACTGGATGAAGAAGAAAGTCCTCTGTTTTCTGCTGTTCCTATACCTGGGAGGAATGTAATCTTTGAGCTGTAGGAGCCATCATGTCACCATGAGGGGTGAGTCAGCCCGGGAATGAAGAAGCAGAGCTGAGAGATGGAGAAACAGAAACATCAGGTCCTTGTGACATCATTGGGCTTTCTCCATCAGCCACACCTGAAGCAAAACCTACTCCACAGACTTCTCATTTATGTGAGTAAATAAATCTCTTTTGCTTAAGCTGGGTTAGAGAGAGTGGTTTTGTTTTGGGTTTTTTTTTTTTTTGTCTTTTTTGGTCACCAAACCAAAGAATCCTCACGATACAATTACACACTTTACTGATTTTTTTCTAAGAACAAGCCAGATCAACTAACCTGAACAACTGAGTAGCAGGAAACAAAATAAAGGATAGCTTGGCAAGGAGATAACATTCGGACAAAAAAAAAAAAAAAAAGACTCAAAGAATAGGTTCTTTTTAGTACAGATGCCTCAGATGAAGGTCTTGTGGCTGCATTGATGCAAGAGTAAGAGTTTTTCTTGGCTGGGCACGGTGGCTCATGCCTGTAATCCTAGCACTCTGGGAGGCCGAGGCGGGTGGATCGCTCGAGGTCAGGAGTTCGAGACCAGCCTGAGCAAGAGCGAGATCCCGTCTCTACTAAAAATAGAAAGACATTATATGGACAACTAAAAATCTATATAGAAAAAATTAGCCGGGCATAGTGGCACATGCCTGTAGTCCCAGCTACTCGGGAGGTTGAGGCAGTAGGATCGCTTAAGCCAAGGAGTCTGAGGTTGCTGTGAGCTAAGCTGACGCCACGGCACTCACTCTAGCCTGGGCAACAAAGTGAGACTCTGTCTCAACAACAACAACAACAAAAAAGAGTTTTTCTTGGCAGAATTGTCTTCCTAGAGAACAAGATTCTCCACAATATAGAAAAAATTCTTAGTTATGCATGGGGTGTTTGATAACCTTAACTAGCATTCATAGGGCCAATGGTCTGCAATCTTCTAAATCTTCTAACTGATAGTCAGGCCAAGGAGCCAAGTCCTTCTGATCTTGCTGATTTTTGTGAAACACACCAATTTAGCCTTAAAGAGATAGACAAGGATGCCGCAGGATTTCAGAGTAAATGCTGAGTAAAGTCAGGGTGGAGCCAACACAGCCGTCTCTCAGACAACGTTAAAGTCTTGGTATTCTGAACTTTGTTGGGAAGGTAAAAAAAAAAAAATAAGCTTAGTGCCCTTTCAGTTTTAAGTCAGGATACAGAATTCTATGATCCCATATTTTGTCATTATCTGTTATCTGTTCATCTGGGTTATCTGTTCATTTTACCTTTGAGAGAAGATTAAAAAGAATCCATTTTGTTTATCCTGAGCAAGTACCTAGTCTAGGACCCCCCAGTACTTAGCAGATGCTGAATAAATTGTGGTTGAATAAATGGAGAAAGCAATGGATCAGTTAATAACTACAGCTCCGTTAGTCTGTCTGGCCCTAACTAGCTGTTGATTCCCACCAACCCAGCCTGCTTTTCTCCCCCCATGTGCTTCCACCCAGACTCCCACCAGTGTGTGCTCTCTGGGTGTGCTTGGTACAGGTTCTCTGACACTGTGATGTCTTCCAAATTCACCCTGACCTTCTCAGGGATCGTAGCCACAGGCACCAACTTTATTATGGCCTAGTTTTATTGTCTCTCTTTACAATGTGTTGGCCATAAAATTAATTTACGATACTTATTTGGGAACCTGTAAAAAAAAAAAAAAAACTTTCTCCAAAGTACTGTGTCTCCCTATGTACTTTCTGGGAAATGTCCTGGCTATAGAATGCTTTAGTCTTCCCCTCTGCAACTGAAGGTAGAAAAACGAAGTCACACAGACAAATAAAAGTTTCTGTTTGTCTGTAATTTGCCCACATAATCTGAAGTCTTGCTAATTCTCCCTCTGCAATATCTTTTATATCGGCCCTGCTTTCCTATCCCTGTAGTTAGTGGTGGGCTGGAGCCAACTGGCACCAGCTTGCAAAGAGCCAATTATTAAATTTGCAGAAAGCAGGCAAGTTGGTTGTTAAACTGTCGGCAGCTTGAAATTGGCAATATTTATACCACAGAAATCAGCAAATGCTACAAATCAGCTCCTCCCACCTCTACCCAGAACCAAGCGGACTGCTAGATACTTGCTCATACTGTTAATATTATGTAAAGGTCTTTCTCTGATTCAAGTCCTCACTCCCTCTCGTCTGGACTATTACAATATCCTACTAACCAGTATCTCTGCACTTGGATTCTTCTCATTCCAGCTGATCATTGTTAGAATACTTGTGACTATAAGTAACAGAAAACCCAACTATAGACTTCTTAAATATAAGAAAACTTTATTATTTCACAGATCTTATTTCACAGATAAGGCACTCTCAGGAAAACTCAGCAGCTCAAGGGCTTTTTCACCAAGTACCCAGATTTTTTTCATTCTTCAACTTTGCCACCCTCAGCATGTTAGCATTTCCCCTAATGGCTTCAAGATGACTGTCATCATTCAAGCAGTACATTCTCACACCATGACGTTAGTACTTTTTCGTTATGTCCTTCTTAAAGTGCAAATACGAGCTTCCAAGAAGCCTCTATGCAGGCTTCCTCTTGGGTCTCCTTGGCCAGAATCACAGCGCCACCTTTTCTTAAGTCAGTCACTGGCAAAGGTAATGGAATTATCAGGATTAGTTCAGATCACTGGTTTCCAAACCACTAGAACCAACACCTCCTTATATATAAAATATTTTATAATACTCCTCTTTCCTGAAATGAAAATGAAAGATAATAAAGCCTGCCCCAACACACATTTTAGAAACATAAATCTATATAAACCCTAGCTGGAATATGAAGGTAAAATAAAGAAACTTAATTTATAAAAAATCATAGGTATATACATTTTAATGTATATGATATATTGTCTGATGGGTTCTAATTATTTCCTGTTTTCTCTATAACAGAATTATATATCCAAGCCTGATGGCTTGTGACTAACTAACCAAATTGATGTAAGTCTTGCTTTAAAATTTACTTTGGCCAACTTTGGCCAAATTTTACTTTGGTAATGTGAATGGAAGTGCCACATCTGAGAAGAGCTTGAAAAGCCATTGTGTGACTCTGCCACTCCTTTTTCCCTCTGCCAAAACAAAAGCATGTCCCAGATCGAGGCTGCTCCTCTACCCTGGCTCTCAGAATGAGAAAGACACGTGGAAGAGAAGCGGAGCTGCAACTGATGTGTAATGTGAACAAAAAATAGATTTCTGTTATTGTATGCCAGTGAGATTTTGGGGGTTGTTTGTTACTGCAGCATAACCTATCAAAAGCTGACTAATACAAAATGGCACAACAACATTCTAGAATATAAAGAGGCAGTTTGCACTTTGTGTATGTTTTTACCTACACATAGCATTACCATGATCCATCAGCTTCAGATAAACACTGATACAATTGTGTTGTATGAAACAATCCGGAAACCAAGAGGACATTGCTGTTAGCGCTATGATTTTCTGCAATGGTGATCAACTCTTAGTGAAGCTGTAAGTTAAAAATAGGCATCTCTAGGCCGGGCGCGGTGGCTCACGCCTGTAATCCTAGCACTCTGGGAGGCCGAGGTGGGCGGATCGTTTGAGCTCAGGAGTTCGAGACCAGCCTGAGCAAGAGCGAGACCCCACCTCTACTAAAAATAGAAAGAAATTATATGGACAGCTAAAAAAAATATATATAGAAAAAATTAGCCGGGCATGGTGGCACATGCCTGTAGTCCCAGCTACGCGGGAGGCTGAGACAGTAGGATCGCTTGAGCTCAGGAGTTTGAGGTTGCTGTGAGCTAGGCTGACGCCACGGCACTCACTCTAGCCTGGGCAACAGAGTGAGACTCTGTCTCAAAAAAAAAAAAAACAAAAAACAAAAAAAAAAACAAAAAAATAGGCATCTCTGAATTTATATTTGCAAGTTTGCATTCTTGGAAAATGAAGTCTATAATAAAATTGGCAAAATCAGTTGTTCCTAGACTCATATGAGATGTTTCACCTACATGAATAGAAGTCATGTGTCTATTTACATAAAGTTCAAAAACAGGCAAAATATATATATGTTGTCAGAACATACAATAGGTATGTAGACTAGAAGGAGGCACAAGGGTGTGTTCAGTTTATGAAGATTCATCAAACTGTCCACTTATGTACATTTTTCCATATGTATGTTATAGTACAGTAAAGAGTTTTAAAAAAGGCATGCAGGGCATGAAACAGATCTTTGATGTGTAGGATTGTCCTATGCATTGCAGGATGTTGAGCATTCCTGGTCTCTGTCCATGAACTGTTAATAGTGTCCCCTAACGATTTTGGCAACCAAAACAAAATGTCCTCACAAATTTCTATAATGCTGAATTCCTGAGTGCTATAAGTTTACACTAATCAAGACTCACTTCCTGGGCTGGGCCCCTTGAAGCTTATCAACTGTCTGATACCTGAATAAATTGGTCTTCCATTGTCCATTCTTCATAAGCAGGGTGGAAGGAGATGAGGCATGGGTGGTGGTGTTGGCATTGTGTTGTCGTCGGTAGTGAAGATGATAGTGATGGTGGCAGTGGTGAAGGTGATGGCAGTGGTGATGATGGAGGCGGTGGTGATGGTGATGGCCATGGTGATGATGGTAGTGATGGTGGTGGTGATGGTAGTGGCTGGGTAGATAACCACCCCGTCTGTAACAGTATCCTCCAGATGCTACCACATACATCTCAGATCACTTTGCCCTGCCCCTCATATCTCCAGTGGCTCCCAACTCTCTATAGATAAAACACATCCAACTTACCTTATAGGCTAATTTTGAGGCTGCTTCAGTTTTCGCTGAACCATTATTGCCTTTCCCTTCACTGAACGTATCACTACGTGTTGCCCCTCCTGTTGAGACAGCCCTGCTTTCATTTTCACTTCTCTGAGTCTTCATTCAAATTAATTCCTCTTCTATGAAGCAGCCCCCTGTCCTGAGTTAACCATTCCTTTGTCTACCTTCCCATGGTTCTTTACTTATATCTCTCTTTAGCATTCATTTCTTTCTGCCTTTTGTATAGTTAGTTGGCACGTGTCTTTTAAGCTTCCACAGGCCTTGTACTGTGATAGGCACTCACAGGCTGCTAAACAAATGCATGCTGAATTAAACTGAACAAGAACACAGCTTCTGAATTTCACAGAAATCAGCAAATCAGCACCCCAATATCCAAAATCTTTTAACTGGCTGAGACCTATAGTTGCCATCTGGCAATTTCTACCCATCGCCTCAATTGTGAATTAACTGTACTTCCTCTCATTGTAATAAGATTGTGTCCTGGACTGGGCTCAGGGAAGGAAATGAAGATGTTTGGCTTCCCTGAACCATAGTAACTTCCACAAATTCATCATGCTAGGGCCCTATCACTGCACACGGGAATCAACAAGACAGAGGGGGAGGGCAACTGGTGGCAGCTCGGCTTTAGCAGGGCCAAGATGGAGAAGGTGAAGCCAGGTGATTCTTCAGTTACAATTCAATAAACACTCAGAGTGTCTATTATGTGCTGGCTAGTGTGGGAGTCACCAGTGTCAATCAGTAGGAATCCTTCCCTGTTCGCTGTACCCAGGAAGGTGATCATGTGTCTAGGTACCAGGAGGGAGGTGCAGATAGGGGCTGAGAGGAGGAATGTCTTTGGGCCTCAGTTTCCACGGGCAGTAGCTTCCTTGGTCTGGGTGTCCCAACTCTGGTCTGCTGTGGCTGCCCGTCTCTAGACTAGATTTGAAATTCCTTGTGGACGGGGATGGTACCTCATTTGAATTAACTGCCCTCACACAGTGCCTAGCCCCTTGGGGCCTGGCAAAAACGTGAAACAAATCACCAAGCAATGTGTCACTCTTTCCTCCCTCCATAAAGTAAACTCCACCCCCTGGAATGAAAAGCCAGTTTCTTCTGTTCCTGAATGCCTTGTAGCCCCAGGCTCCAGGCCCCTCTGGGCTGGTGCCACCCCTTCCTGTGGGTCCAGGGGTGTGACCCCATGGGGCTCTGCTGCCAGTGCCAACCCCCCCTTCACGTTCCCACCCTTCCTGCTGAGCACAGCACTGCACTCCCTCTAATGGCCAATGCTTTTGTGAGAGGTTCTGAGCGAGGGTTAAAAGACAAAAAGCTAGGCTCTCCGTCCCCCCCCCCCCCCCCCAGTCCTAAGTTCTAATGTGGGTTCATCTAGTTCCCGAGTTCCTGCTGCTGTTTCCCTAGATCCCGCCTTTGGTTTTGTTCTAACGCCTCTTTTTTTTTAAGCTCCAGAAGAAAGCCTTCTGGAGACTTTGTGACCTCACCCAATTTCCAACATTCCAGATTGTCTCTCCTCCCTTTCTTCCCAGACTTTCAATCACTGTTCTCTTCTGGGCAAATCAGCTATGAGAAGGCGAGAGGGAAACCAGTGGGACTCCAAAAGCTTATTAAAACCAAACCCTGCTCTTTTTCCCAAACAGCTTGCAAGAGACAAAGTTGGGTTAAATTTTACATGGATTGCATTAAGAGCAGGAGCTAGGCAGCTAATAAGCCATGAATTCTTATGGAGAAGCAGATATAGCCAAAATTAAAAATGGTCCCTCCGAGCCAGCCCATTCTGCGACCCCCCTCCTCCCTCCTGCGGCAGGAACTCGATTCGACGAGTGGGGCTTTGCTGCAGCGGCACTACCCACGCATACTCAACTAAGAGACTCAGACCACGCCAGCCATGCCACGAGGTGTGTTTTATTTTCATTAATCATACAAACAATTTTCTATAATATCCCAGGGCAAACCGGAGAATTTGGCAGTCTGATTAGGGGTCCCCTCAAAGACCCACAGGCCGGTGGCATCGGCGCGGAGTGCCCGGGTTCACAGTGCAGCTTGTGGCTCGTGTCCATCTTGCAGGTGGCTCTTCCTCCACATCACGACTGGGGTCTCGAAGATGACGGGGATAGGGAATCCTCCAAGCTCTTAGGAAATTTCACTCCGCTTCTCCTGCTCAATGGCTGTGGAGAGCGGGAAGCGGTCACGGGAGGGTGAGGCTACCTTGCAACCCCCCAACCGTGGCACCCACTAAGTCGGGGATTAAGAAAGAAGCTTGGGGTTGGGGAGGGACAAGGCGCTTTGTGTAACTGACAGGGTGGCTAGGGCCACCCAGAACAGGGGCATCGGCCGGGGGTGGGGTGGGTCTGCAAGGGAAGGGCAGGGTGAGGGGCTGGGCTGGGGGCCCGGGAGGCGGGGGCACACTCACTCTCTTTGGTCGGCAGGGTGTTCTTCTCCTGCGTCTCCGTCTTCTTCAGCTTGGCCTTATCGAAGCTGGCGATTTCCCCCATGTCCGGTTTGTCTGCCATTTTCTTAAAACAATCCTAGTGGGCAAACCAAGGCGGTTGGCCCGGGGCTGGGGCCAGCGTCCCGCTCCGCGCACGGCCGACGCCTCTAGACGTGGCACTCGCGCCCGGGCGTTCCCGGCAGCCCCGAGGCCCGGGATCTGGGCGCGCCCCACACCCCGCTCCGAAGCCCCAGGGCGTGGTCCGCCGGCCCGACGTCCCGTCGGGGAAGGGCGCCTGTTGCGGCCGCGGCGCGCCCGCCCGATGCACCGGCTCCCACCCCACCCCGGCCGGGTGCCCCCCCCCGCGCCGCGCTCACCCTGGCGTCCCGCTCCGAGCCCGGGCTCCTGGTGCTCCCACTCGAGTTGCTGCAGCAAGAGACAAAAGAGCGGCGCCCGCCCCTCGCCTTATATACGCCGCGCCCCGCCCCGCCCCTCACCCGCCGCAGCGGGGGCGGCGCTGGCACCGGAGGGGCGGGGGTGGCGCGGGCGGCTTGTAGCCCCAGCGCGGTCTCCGCGGGGCTGCCAGCCGGGTTGGGCGCGGCTCCTCCCGCGCCCAGCGTCCCCGGCTCGCCGTGTCCCAGGCGTGGGGGCTGCAGGCGCTGCTTGGGTGGGCGCCAGGCCCCCGGGTTTTCTTTTTGGCTGCATTTCCCTCTCTCTGGGGAAGCTGCTGCTCAGCCCCGCAGAAAGGGTGTGGAGGCCGGAGGGGGAGGGGTGCGTGGTTTCGAGTGTGTGTATGCAGTGGGTAGTTGCGGGAGTGGATGCACGCGCGCTCTGCAGCAGTGGTTGGTCGCAGGAGACACCCCACCTGTGTCGCCCCCACGTTTCTCGCCTTTGCTCCTTTTTCCCTCTCCTTGGGGAGTTTGAGTCCTTCCTCGGTCTCGAACTAAAAGAAGCCAAGCCCAGGGCCTCGGGGGCGGGAGAGGGGGCCGGGGGCGCAAAGAGGTTTCCAGTGCTCTTGGCTCAGGTTGGGGGCCAGTTGCCCTCTCATTGTCGTCCCCCTTCCCGGATCTGGGCAGTTGCTGCAGGAGCCTTGGCGTGGTGGGTGCTCCCTAAATCCTGTTTGGAAGCATTGTCTGAAGGGCGGTGGTGAGAGCAGGGAGTCCAAGAGGGCTCTCAATGTTCCTTCTCTCCCAGGGTTCCTAGGAACACGGTATCAGCGGGTGCGATTTTCCTCCTTGAAGTTAACCTTGAAGATAATAGAGACCCATATGCCTACAAACGTTCTTATTTTTCTTATCAACGCATTATAGAAGTAGTATAATGCAGTTATTCAAATGTCTTAGACAAGTACTTTCAGCCTGTGCAACAGCTTTAGACAATAAGTTCCATGAATTAACAGCCCAGGGGGGTGAAGCTGATTATTCTTTTATTTGTCCTGAACTTTCCTTTTTCAAATGTGAAGGAGTATTACCAAGCCCTGTTTAAGTGGGATTTGGTGGAAATGTCCTAAATTCTGTCCAGTCCCTTCCTAATTTTATCTGCTTTTCTCACATTCCCTCAGTGTATTTGGAACAGTGGGAAGAAAACTTAGGCTTATGCATTTGATATATCAAATTATGTGACCTTGGGCAAGTCTTTTCCTGCACCTCAGTTTCTTTATCTGTAAAATAGCTTTGGCTTAAGCTTAAATGAGATAAAGAACAGGCATCAAGTGGATACTTAACATGGCAGCCCCATTAGGATGCCACACACAAAATTTGTTAGTGTATCAGTCAACTGCTGCCACAATATGCTATGTTAAAAACCACCCCAAAAGTCAGGGGCTTAAAATAATGATTTATTCTTGTTCATATATGGGCAGGTCAGACGGTGCTGGGCTGGGCTAGGCTGGGCTTGGCTCCAAAGTGTGGGTCGTGTCTGGATTTGCTCCACTAGTGTCTCATCCTCTGGCTTCTTCTCCAGGTGCTGGCAAAACAGCCAGAGGGCTGTAGCACAAGAAAGTGTAGAAATGTTGAAATATAAAAGCATGTCATAGCATGTCATATCTGCTAACATGCCATTGGCCAAGCCCACCAGGGGAGTGGGGAAGTATATGGTCGGAGAGGAAGAGGAGTGAACATTTCTTGAATGAAAATCAAGCTTCACAATCAGGTTGAGCCAATAAATGTAAAACAGCCTCCAAGGTGGCTTAATACAATAAAAGTTTATTTTCCACTCATGCAGCAATATTCTATGCTGCTGTTCCTGGTCAGGCAGCTCTGTTCCATGTAGCAACTTAGGCACACAGGCCCCTTCTCTCTTCTCACTCTGCCCTCCCCTAGGTCCTAGAAGTCCACATTATCCAGCCAGTGGATGGGGAAAGAGGAGAGGATAGAGGACCACACTAGAGTTTTTATGGACCAGGCTTGGAAGTAGTCTCCCTTACTTCTGCCCTTATTTCTTTGGCCAGGGCTCAGACACATGTTCTCACCTAACTGCAAGGGAGGCTGGGAAATGTAGTCTAGCTGTGCCTAGGAGACAGAGAAATCAGGGTTGGGTGACTTGAAACAGTCTCTGCCGTACACTGTTGAAGCATCTGCTGAACTTGAACATGAAAACGTACAGACATCTGGAGACAGCGATCGTTCAGAGGGTTTCACTGGCACTTGATTCCTTTTCAGATGCAATGCCAAGCATTATGTAGATATTACCTTCCTGGGCCTCGCCTTTGGACCGGCAGTCATTCCTTATTCTTACTCAGTGCAGATCTGTGGTCCATCTCTATGGCAGTGGTTTTAAAACATCTGCCTATTCTTTGGCTCTTCCCACCATTTCTTGACTGGCCTTAGTGACTTTCTTCTAATGAATAAAATGTGGAAGAAATGATGCTTTATGACTTTTGAGGCTAGGTCATAAAAGACCATAGGGTTCTGCCTGACTTTTTCTCAGGCTCCCAGGACTGAGGAAACTATGCATCTATAAGGAAAGGCCTCACTTAGGCATTCTGGCCCCAGCCTTAGCTGAGGTCAGAGCTAACAGCCAACATCAGCCACTATCTGTGCAAGTGAACGAGCCTTCAAATGTTCAAACTGCCCCAGCTAATGCTGAGTGGAATAGAGACAAGCTGTTCCTACCCAAATGGCAGGCTCATGAGCAAGGTGAATGTTGCAGTTGTCTTAAAACACTAAGTTTCAGGATTTTTTGTTACACAGCATTAGAAAACTGGAACACCGTGAGACAGAAAAATCATAACCTGGTAGCCCCAGGGTTTCAGGTCCCATTGGGGATGTTTCCTAAATATTTTCCATAACACTCACACATATACTTATTCAATAAATGTTTATTGAACGTCCATGAAATATCTGGCAGTGTTCTGGGGGTAGAAGATATAGTGAGACTCTCGAGTTACAAGTCTAGTGTAGTAGATGCATGACTCAGTCAATCAACAATGTTCATGGTCATGGCTTTTGTTTACTTATGACTTGGGTTGTCATTTATATGTGACAGCATGTCAGCCTGCTGCTTGGGACAGATTTTATACTGTTCACAGATGGCACAGAAAAAGCTGAGCCCCTAGACTCCAATTACATTTCCATCTTCCTTGTTGAGAAGGATGCTCTGGAAAATGTAGAACTGATAAGAGGGAACTGAGAGTCTTGATGACTCAACCTGGCGGAAAGGTCAGAGGGAAGCCTTTGAAGGTTTGCTGGGGGCTTCATTCCTCAGACTTGTCCAGCTTGACGTTTTTATCATATTGGAATGAGGATGTAGATAGAATGCTGATTACGGAGGACGAATCGCTGTAAACTCCAAAACCAGCTGGATCCAGTAATCCAGAGAAATGGACAAAATATGAAGAGAAGAACCTGATAGAGGCACATGTGTAGGCTTCGTGGCCCTCACAGCAACCCCACATGTACAGGGAGACATGATTAACATGGTTAAACTCTCAAGTGGCAGCGAGATTTGTGGCTGTATGGCTGGGAAGGAAGAGTCCAGTCCGGATTTCCTTTGATTGTAAGGAAGCCATTCACTCCTGCCTTAGGGCCTTTGTCCTTGCTAATGCTCTTCTCAGTCTAAATATTCACATTGTGCACCTGCTTCCTTCTTTCAGGAACCTAGTTACATGTCTGTCTCCCTAGAGAACCCTCTTTGGCCACCCGTATAGAGCTACACCCTCGTCATTCTCTAGCTTTTTACCATATTTCATTTTTCTTCATAAAATCCACCTCTAACCAATATATAACCAAGCATGCTACATACTCATTTCTTTGTTTATTGTCTATGTCCTGCAATAGGAAACGGGAGACCTCATCTGTCTCATTCATCATTGTATCCCCAGCACCAAATGCAATGTCTGACATGCAGGAAGTGCTCAATCAATAGTTGTTGAACAAATGCTTTCACTTCCTAATCAAAATGGAGTGAGCTACTGTGGGGGAGGTGATGAGTTCCCTCGCATTGGATGAGAAGTGGGTAGCGAAGTGTTTGGACTGTTACAGAGACGATTCATACCTTGGGCCAGAGTAGGCTCACAGTGAGTGACACATCTCCCTAGATGACCTCCCTCGTCTTCCTTTTGCTGCTTTTCCATTTGTGAAACAGCCTCCCTTTGGTGCCAGTTTTGCCAGCCTGAAAATAATTGTGTGACTCTCACACAAAGGAAGCACAGGAAAAGTAAAGAAATCAGGATGTGACCTCTGTATTTTCCATACTATCAAAATGCTGAGCTGTCTTTCTTTTTTTCTTTCTTTTTTTTTGTAGGTCGTGGTTTAAGGGCTCATCCAAGATAAAACTGTGAAGAAAGTAAAGTGTAAAGTGGGCCTTTGACATGTGGCCTCTGCAGGGATTGTCCTGCTCTGTAGATGTGTGGGTTGTCTCCTAAATACACCTTGGCAGTTGCTTGGGTAGCCTAAGTGGCTAACAGCCACAGTTCGAGTGAGAATATTACAGTTTCGTTTTTCATCTCTGCTGTTAGAATAGCGATAATGACAGCAAGTCACATTATCGAGCAGTTACTGTGTTCTCAGGACTTTACATGTATTATGTCACTTAATCCTTACCAAAATAGTGTGAAATGGCACTATTTTTAACATCTCTGCTTTACAGTGTAGGAGTCCGAGGCTTGGTCAGGGTCACACAGCTGTCGTTGGCATTGCTGGGACTTGATCCAGGTCTGGTTGACTCCAAAGCCTGAGCTCTCCGTGTGCGACTCTTGCCCAGACCTTGCAGCGGAGTGTGCAGACTAGCAGCCTGCACTCAGCTGGCATGTATATTTTATTTGGTCACATTAAATGTAGCAAAAATCTTCAGCCAATCCTCAAACATTGGAAGAGTTCCATAGTGAAGATCCACTAGCACTGGGTGTATATATTGTCATGGCAACATCATGATCAGCAGCTGCCCCCTTGAGATGGGGCATGTCCTCTTCACTTTGCTGGATTCACCACCTTCCCTAATGTTTTCCCAGCGTGGAAACCAGTGGCAGTCGCCACTTATCATATTTGTGCTAGCGTTCGGTTTATAGCACAGAAATATTTCTCGTTCCTCAGTCTCTGTGGGAGCTAAACTGTGAGATGGCCCCCTGTTCCCATCCTTGTGCAGTTCCCTCCCTACACTGCACCAGGGGTGCTCTGTGTGCCCAATGGCATAGGGCAGAGATGATAGTATGCTGTTGCTGAGTTTAAGTCATAAAAGACTATAATTTTCATTTTGGTGCCTGGCTCTATCCGTCTGTCCCTCGGATTTCTCACCCTGGAGGAAGCCAGTTGCTATGCTCTGGGCAGTCCTTTGGAGAGGTGCTCACGTGGGGAGGAAATGGAGTCTCTGGCTAACAGCCGGTGAGCAGCCAAAGTCTGCCAACGACATGAAGAAGCTAAGAAGTGGGTCCTCCAGCGTCAGGTGAGCTTTCAGATGACTGCAGCCCTGGCCTTCAAGTCGAATGCAACCTCATGAGAGACCCTGAACCAGAAACTGTGAGATAATAAATCTTTGTTGTTTTGTGCTGCTAAGTTTTTGGGTAATTTTTTATTTAGCAATAGCTAAACCAATTCATTCTCAAGGGTAAGAGAAAATACACAGAAACAGAAAGTAGAACAGTGGTTGCCAGTGGCTGGGGGGGAAGGGAGAATGGAGAATTCTTGTCAGTGGTACAGAATTTTAGTATGAGATGATGAAAAAGTTCTAGAGATGAATAATCTTGATGTTTGCCTAACAATGTGAATGTACTTAATGTCACTGAACTGCACACTTAAAAATGGTTAAAATGGTAAATTTTATGCTGTGTATATTTTACCACAATGAAGAAAAAGGTGAAAAGAAAGTGAGGAGAAAAGATAGGAGTGCTATATAATTCAAGAAAATAAAAAACAGCATATTTATTTGTGGAAGTGAAGGATATTTATATCATTATAAAACCTGCCATAGTAAGAACTTTGTACATGGGAAAGATGAGTGACAAGTCTTAACAAACTAGGCCTGTTTTACTTCCTCCCATGGTCTACTTGGCCCCTATGTCTTTGAGGTAGCTGAGCTTGCTGCAGAGCTGTGGTTTTTAAACTGTTTTTGACCTGAGAGACCACCCCCAAGAAGTACATTAAGTACCTTTCATATGGTGAGCCAGAACTCACAGGAGCACACACAAATGAAACAAAAGTTTCACCAGAACAATACTCACCCTTACTGTGCATGAGGAACTATGACCTTCTATTCTATTCCTTTTCATTTAAAAAATTTTTTTTTAATCTGAAATGATGATAGATTCACAGGAAGTTGCAAAGATAGTGCACTGAGGTCCCCTGTACCCTGCTCTCCACTTTCCCCAATGGTAATATCTTACATAACTATAATGCAATATCAAAACCAGGAGAGGGACATTGGTGTAATCTATAGACTTTTCCCAGATTTCTCCAAGTTTTACTCATTTGTGTGTGTGTGTATGTATAGTTCTGTGCATTTTTATCACATGTATACAGTTGTATAACCACCATCACAATGCAGTTACAGATTTATTCCATCACCACACAAGGAGTCCCTCATGCTATCTCTTTATAGTCCCACGCACCGCCCCCCGTAACCCCTGGCAACCACTAATTTGTCCTCCAACTCGAAAATTTTGTCATCTCAGGAATGTTATACAAATGGAATCATGCAGCATGCATCCTTCTGAGATTGACTTTCCCCACTAAGCATAATGCCCTTGAGATTCTTCCAAGTTGTTGAGTGTATCGATAGTTCATTGATTTTTATTTCTTAGTATTCCATGGTATGGATGTGCCACCTATTGAAGGGCATTGTGGTTTGTTTCAGATTTGGGATATTAAAAATAAAGCTGCATTAAAAGTAAATGAACATCTGTGTACATTTTTTGTGTGTGGACAGTTTTCCTTTCTCTGGGATAAATGCCCAAGGGGGCGATTGTTGGATTATATGGCAAGTGTATGTTGAGTTTTATAAGAAAATGCCAAACAATTTTGCAGAGTGGCTGTACAATCTTATATTCCCACCAGCAATGTATAAGAGATCCAGTTTCTTAGCATCCTCAGCAGTATTTTGCATTGTTGCTGTTTTGTTATAATTTTAGTTGTATTAATAGGCATGGACTGATGTCTCATCACGGCTTTAATGTGCATTTCCCTAATGGCTGGCGGTTGAGCTATTCCTTTCCATTTTATTATTTCATTAAAAATGCTGATTGTAACCTGCCAATTTGATTTTATTGCCCACTAATTGGCTGTGACCAGCAGTTCAAACACCGCTAGAGTGGGACCACTTCATCAGTGGCTTAGCATCTATTGTTCAGAAATCATCCCTTTAACATCTAAATTCTCCTTTCACCTTCACAAGACAGACGTTTCTGAAATTTTACGTGTAACTCAGCCATTCTCTGGAGTCTGACCAAATCTCGCTAAGAATGATTCCAACTCCTGTTTGATGTTTTCTCTGAATGTTCAGGAATATTCTGTT
Organism: Eulemur rufifrons; assembly: GCF_041146395.1. Taxonomy (NCBI): domain Eukaryota; kingdom Metazoa; phylum Chordata; class Mammalia; order Primates; family Lemuridae; genus Eulemur; species Eulemur rufifrons. The sequence continues at coordinate 48,866,782 of NC_091001.1, forward strand.
CTTATGGTTATTTCTGATGGCTGTGAATTTTTATGTCTCCACATTAATGCACCTCTAAACATGGTAGAGAGCCCTCAGCCTTGTTTCATTTTCAAAGCAGCTATGTAAGGTAAGGCTGACGTGTGCCACACACTTTTATCAGAGATTTATGGATTAAGGAGAGGTGCAAACATATTTTTAATGACATATCCTTGTGCCATGGGGGACCCCACCTGCACCTGAGCTTCTCCCAGGTAGCCCCAAACTCACACTATCTAACTATCTTCTCCTCCTTTCTGATTCCCTACTTCCTCTCTTAAATCTTCCCTTCCAGAAATACCAACTCCCTGCTTTCTCTCCAGCAGAGCAGTATATTTATTCTTTGCTACCTTGGTTCTTGCTGAAAGGTTTTTGAACCCCCCTTTCTACCACAAACAACTAATCGAGATATTTCCCCAAAGATGGTTCCTTTCCTCAGTGGAATTTTGGTTTCAGCTGTTAAGATAATGCCCCAGGGGAAACAGAGAAGCTTCCTGAGGCTAAGTTTGGGGGGGGTGGTGGTGGCGTCACCACTTCAGGGTGGACCGGCTCTGTAAAGATGGGCCCCCCCAGGGAAGGCTGCCCAAGCCAGGGATTTAAGGAAAGTGGCAGTCAGGTCTTGGGGAATTTGCAAAGTCAGGGAGGTAAAGGGGAAGGCTGAGTCATCAAGGGGACCCCCGGACCTTGACTCTGCCGAGAAAGCAGGCCCCGAGGTGTGCAAGCGGCAGGGGCTTCCCCAGCAGACTCAGCCGGCGTGGCCACAGGACAAGAGCCAGGAGCGTCTCCTCTCGCTAACGACCCTGAGGCAGGTAAGCCCTTGGCCTGGGCCCTCCCTGGGGAGGAGGGAGAAAGAAGGAACCCCCCAGACTAAGGATTTCTGCCAGGGAGACTGAATGAAGCCCAAGAAGACTACTGCACACAGGAAGAGACTGAGTCTCCTGTAATTGGCTCACCCACTGCCCAGCTGCATCCAAATGCTGACAGGGAAATAAAGCAAGCTGCTTTTTTTTTTTTTTTCTAAATATGGGTCTCAGTGTGTTAACTTTGACCTCTTCCCCCCACCCCCAACTACTGTGTACAATTTAAGTCTCTCCTATTTGTTTTGTCTTCCTCTGGTCCTGACGTCGGTGTGATTTCTATCAAGAAGGTACAGTATAGCAGTCATCTCAGCCCCAGTGTGGTGACTCACTAGGTGACTGTGTTAATTACTCTCTTTGGATTGGAAGGAACAGAGACTCACTGGAGCTCCCTTAAGCAAAAGGGGGTGTGGCAGGTTGGATTTCTCTGGAAGCAAACTCAGACAGGGTTAGTGTGCAGGATGTTTATTAAGGAGTTCCCTGGGATTAGGTCCTATTGAAGGGGAGGAAGGAAGAGGGCTTGGGCAGGGGGAGAAGTCAAGCTGTGAGGAAGGCTTAATGGCAGCCTCAGCAGCCCCAACACCCCAGGGGACCTCTGAAGTTAGAATTGTCCCAAGATGGGCTGAGATGGGCTGAGACTAGAAGGGGAGGTGGCTCTCAGTGCTGCAGGGGCTGACATCACATTCCTAGCCAGGGGGACAAGTCCTCCCTGGAAGGGGCATCTGAGCAGTGCCTCACAGTGCCATCCCGGGGCGTTCAGGGTGAGAATGCTTTAGGACTGCAGCTGGACTGCTGCCAGCAGCCCCCAGGAGCTCTGAGTTTCTCCCTCCCTCCCCTGCTTTCCTCACCCCTCTTCTCTCCCTATACGCTGTCTCTGCTTCCTCTGTGCCTCTGGTCTGCTCTTTCCTGGATTGCCCTTACCATGTTCTTCTCACCAAATTCTGGAAGAACCATTCACAGTGACCTAGATCTGGGATTCCCAAACTGTGTTCCATGGAACCCTAGTTCTGGAGCTGTTACTATGTCCATCAAGAGCTGGGTGGTAGGCTGGGTGCAGTGGCTCACGCCTGTAATCCTAGTGCTCTGGGAGGCCGAGGCAGGAGGATCCCTTGAGGTCAGGAGTTCAAGAGGTCAAGACCAGCCTGAGCAACAGCAAGTCCCGTTTTTATTAAATTAGCTCGGCGTGGTGGTGCTTGCCTGAAGTCCCAACTACTCAGAGGATCACTTAGGCTGAGGAGTTTGAGCTTGTTGTAAACTAGGCTGACGCTACTGCACTCTAGACAGGGTGACAGAGCAAGACTCTGTCTCAAAAAAAAAAAAAAACCTGGGTGGTACATAACATACATACGAGTTCATTATACTCTTCTCTCTTTTTCTTCTTCTTTTTTTTTTTTTGAAACGTGGTCTGTCATCCAGGCTGGAGTGCAGTGGCTCGATCATAGCTCACTGCAGCCTCGAACTTCTGACCTCAAGGATCCTCCTGCCTCAACCTCCCAAGTAGTTGGGACTACAGGTGCATGCCACAGCACCCAGATAATTTTTAAATTTTTTGTAGAGACAGAGTCTCACTGTGTTGCCTAGGCTGGTCTCAAACTCCTGGCCTCGAGTGATCCTCGCTAGCACCTTGGCCTCCCAAAGTGCTGGGATTACAGGTGCGAGCCACCTTGCCTGGCTTTCTCTCTTCTTTTGTGTGTGTTTGAAAAATAGAATATTCAATTATGGGTTTTTTTCAAACACACACTATTCTATAATTGCTGTCTTTCAAACACACACACACACACATTCTTAAAATGCTAGCTGGTAGTGAGAAGAGGCAGTACAGGGAAGTGGGTGAAAGTTTGGACTCTAAAGAGTGTGTAAATTTGAATCCAACACCTACTAGATGTATGATCTTGGGCAAGTAATTTAACCTCCCCATGCCAACCTCTGCTTCCCTGAAGAAGGGCTGTGCACGGGGTGGCTCCTGTTATATGGGGACACTGAGACACTGGCATGTCCATGGCAGTTATTTTCTGAAAAATATGAAGCCCAAAATGTATTTTAATAAAACTGTATATATATATGTATACAATGATCAACTGGAACAAATAAAATAATTTTGTTGATGCTTCATTTCTGGGAGGCTGTACACCATATTTTCCTTTGTAGACATAGATCTTTCCCTGGAGTAATCATGTCCGTGCACATCTGGGGAGAAGCTGTCTCTTGGGCTGGAGTTCTGGGCCAACTAAGGAAGTTCCACAGGACCCATAGGAGGAAGGAAAGTAGACTTCTGACCCCGTCATGGCCAGGACAGCTTCTGGCCTGCAGGGGAGGGGATCTGGGCAGATCTTCTCCCTTACCTAAAGCTACCAGCATTATTCTGTGAGGCCAGGCCCTATTGCTCACTATACATGTGGCAAAAGGAACTTGCTACCCAAGAAACAGTGGATCTCTGGCAAGGAATGAAACGATTAGGAAAGAGCACCCATGCATCTTTTACCCCGTCATAAAAAGTATCAGTTGCCAAAGGCTGGTGGGATCTCAGGGGCCAGATGGGGGCCATGGCAGCCAGCCAGCCAGAGAGACCATGGCCCAGGCTGCTGGCAGTAGGTTGCACCTGTTGGAAAGAACCAGCTAGGCCAGCACCCGGGCCCTCGGGGCCACTGCTCATAACAAACAGGTCAGAACAACAAGAATGATAATCCCGATGTTTTCTGCAGCGCTGATTTTCTTCACTGCACTCTTCCCTGCAGCATTATTTATAATCATGAAAAATGGCAAATAAGCTACGTTGTAGGAAGCTCTGTAGTCAGTAGGAAGAATGAGTAGATTGTTATGCTTTGACGTATAAGGCACACTCCCAACTGGACTGGCAACATAACACATGCCCAAGAAGCAGCCAGTTTTTGAAAAATCATTAAAATTAAAGAAATTATCAAAGATGTGTTTGTTATTTAAAAAAATACAATAGAAAACATAGTAAACACTGAAAGGCCCTCTTTCCCTCCCTGCCCCACCCCACAACGCTCCCACTCCCTCCCCAAAGAAGTGGGCGGCTTGCCATGTGTCCCTTCATTCCAGAACCTAAAGATCTACTTCTTTTGTTAACTTTCCATTATAAGGGTTGTTTGAGACTTTTCACTGTTTTAATGCTGCAGTGACCCGGGCTCAGTGATTCCCCACCTGTGGTGTGTGTGTGTGTGTGTGTGTGTGTGTATGGGTGTGTTTGCACACCAGTCAATATTTCCTTAGGACAGATTCCTGTGGTGGAATTTCTAGGTCAAAGGGCATGCACATTTTAAATAGTGCCGATTGCCTTACAAAAAGCTTTTTTACTTTCTATTGGTCATTGCTATGCTTTTATTTTTGCCAGTTTGAGAGGTGAAAATGCACCTACTTGTTTTAATTTGCTTTTGAAAAATTATTTTGTTTGAATTTTTAAAATTGTGCCAAAATATATATAACAAAATTTACCATTTTAATCATTTTTACATGTCCAGTTTTGGGGCATTAAGTACATTCACATTTTTGGGCAACCATCGTCACCCATCTCCAGAATTAATCTGTTTTTATTTAGTAAGCTAGTGAGTATTTTTTCATTTCTTTATGAACTACTGTCTTGCTCCTTCTCTCCCTCTCTCTTCTCTCCCCCCCTTTTCCTTCCCTTCTTCCCCTAACCCCTTTCTTTTTCTCAGCTCTTTATGATCTTTGCAGTGTTTTGTTTGGCTCCTTATATATTACATAAGTTCTAGTCTTTGCAATATCCCTGCACGACAAGTATTTTTATTCTCATTTTGCAGATGAAGAAGATATAGTTCAGAGATGTTACATGACTTGCCTGAGGTCACAAAGCTAAAAAATGGCAGAGACAAGACGGGATTCTTGTTCTATCCCTCTCCAGGGCCAGAGTGCTTCTCACAGTGCTCAGGCCAAAGGTAAACTGCCTGAGCCGGTAACATTCTGCTAAGGGCAGGCAAGACTTGCAGGGTATCTAGGAAGGCCAGGGGAGTTCTAGAGACTTCAGGGGGAGGCTGGGGTAAAAGAATTGGGGTGGATCCAGAAGTGCTCCTGAGCATGGAGGAAGTGAGACAGACTCCTTCTTCCTCTTCTGCTCTCCTGGCATGAAGGACTATTGAAACGCTTATGAAATTGGGGATCTTGTGAGTGTTCATTCCTCTTACCACTGTGGCTGCAGAGTTGAGGCCAGAGGGTGAGGTCTGGAGGCCCTTTCTGGGCACTAATTGCAGGCAGTTTCTTGTTCTCCCTCTCCCCTACGTCCAATCAACCACCAAGTGTGGTGGATTTTACTTCCACAATAGCACTTTGCTCCTCTTCAGCCCCTGCCAGAGCCTGGAGCAGGTCCCCATTGTCCTTCCTTGCTCGCCTCACCATTTCCTCTTTCGCTTTCTCCCATTTCCCCTCCACGCTGCAGCCTGAGTGATCTTTCTAAACTGTGCACTTGATTACACAACTCTTCTGCTTAAAACACTTTGATGGCCCTGCAATGCCTTCAGGATGTGGGTCAAACTCCTCAACCCTGCCCACAGGCCCTCTGCTGGTTTCTGCAATCTCTATCGCTCACCCTTACCTGCTACCTCGTGCAAACAGATTGAATTCTGTGAGCACAGGGAACGCTCTCTCATGCCTCAAGGCCTTTGCCTGTGCTCTTCCTTCTCCCTGGAATGCTGTTCTCCAGTGAACTCTTACTCAAATCTTAGGTCTCTGTTTAGACAACATTCTGGTGGGAAATGCTCCCTGGAATAATGGGTGCCATTATGGGCCGTCATGGACCTTGTTGCACTCATGACTACCACCTTGTGATTTTCTTTTTGTCTGTTTCTCCATCCTGGCTCACATTAGAATTATCAGGGCAGCTTTTAAAATGCTGAGGCTGGGGCTGCACCCCCCAGAGATTCTGAGTTAACCAACCAGGGCAAGGCCTGGCTTTTGGTAGTTTTAAAAGCTCCCCGGGTGATTCTAATGTGCCACCGGGGCTAACAGCCCTTGACACGAAGTTTCAGGGGGCGGAGTCATGCCTGTCACAGTCATCATTGTCAACCCTCACTTGGCACTGAAATGCTCAGGTATTTAATAAGAGTGTGGGAGAAAAAAAAGAAGCAGTTTGTAGAAGGGATGCAGGATCCCTTAAGGACAAAAACTGGTGCATACCAGACATGCATTAGGTAGCAAGTTGGAGCTTTTTGAAGGTTCTGTGGAACAATCACTAACTTTTCTTACAAAAACTCACTGACCATTCAGGTCACTTTTAGAAAATATTTGTAGTTTTGTTTACTTTAGATTCATAGTAAAAATTACACATTTAGGTCATTGTCACTTGTCTGTGGCTGGGCCCCCTGTGGAAGCCTTCTCTCTTTCCCCTGCCCACACTGAAGTCAAATGCCACAGTCAGGGGCCTAAAAACCTTCTTGCTATCGTCCCCATGGGGTTGTCCCTCCATGTGTGTCCCTGGTGTCTCTTTTGTGCGTGTAATCTAAATTTTACTGAAAATTTCCTGAAATTTCCATTACTCATGAAGAGTAAAGCATAATAACCCCCCCTGGCCAACATCGCTGCTTTCTTTCCCTCCAACGGCTGCCTTCAGACTCCTTGTCTCTCATTCCTTCTCCCTTCCTGGCTTCAGCAATTCAGCTCGTTCTCTCCACGTGCCAGTTCCACATAGCAAGGCAGAAGCCTGACGCCAGTGGCACAGTCACCACCCATTGCTTCTCCTGTGCTCTCCTGGGAGAGGCCTCGTTTATCCTGACCTACTATTAAGCCCTTCCTGTCAGGAACCCATCATGCAGGCACCGGCTTGCACCAGGCTTCCAGGAGCAAGTTAGCACTTACCTCCGCACAGTGTCGCCCCGTGTGGTATGCGGGGAGGCGAGGGGCAGGAGAGGGGGAGTACGGGGGAAGGTGGGCACCTGCCAACACCAGGAGACCCTCTCCCTGCACAAAGTCTGATGTAAGACCAGTGACAACCCAAGGATGGCGTGGGTGCTGGCCAAAGTCACCCCAGTAGACATACAGTTATCAGTGCCCTTCAGTCAAAGATCACCTGAAACTGAATTAGTTGGATTGATTGCTCTTTGTGATGGGGAAGAACTCTTGCCTTTGTGTGTCCAAATGTCCTCACACCTTGAGGAACTGCAGGGCGTCTCAGCAAGAGGATGTTAGAAGGGCTTGTTAAAGGATTTGAACTTGTGTTGTCAGGTGATTTGGGGGAAGGTTCAAGGAAGTGGGGTTTTGCTGTGGGTTGGGTGCTCTCAGAAAACGGTATAATTCTGAGTATCTGTATTAGTCAGCTCTGGCTGCCATAAAAAAAATACCCCAGACCAGGTGGCTTAAAACAAGAGAAATTTATTTTCTGTTTATTTTCAGTTCTAGAGGCTGAAAGTCTGAGATCAAGGTGTTGGCAGGTCCCCTTTCTCCTGAGGCCTCTCTCCTTGGCTTGCAGATGACCACCTTCTTGCTATGTCCTCACGGGGGGTTGGGTCTTCATTCGAGCCCCTGGTATCTCTTTTGTGTGTCTGAATTTCCCCTTCTTACAAGGACAGCAGTCAGATCAGATTAGGACCCACTCTAACGGCCTCATTTTAACTTACTCACGTCTGTCATGACCCTATCTCCAAACACAGTCACATTCTGAAGCGCTGGGGGTTAGGGCTTCAACATATGAATTTTGGGGAACATAGTTCATCCCCAAACAATATCTTAATGTATCTCATCTATAAGGGGGGGAAAATGAGGGGAGGCAAGAGCTGGCATTGGTAAAAGAACAGCAGTCACTCATTAGCCAGTAGAGGAGAACGTCTGCTCCTTTTTGTGGCTTGGACAATGTTCATGTTTTGTTTGTGCCGAGATGTGATTGTGGAGGGGTCTTGTTTTTGTCTTCATCCATCATGGACACAGAGTGGCTTGCCTGATACTGCTGCTCTGTGAAATTGCTTGTGTTTAACAAGAGAACACCATGGCCTAGCTGTGGGTACCAGCAGGCTTATAGCGACACTAAGCCCTGACTAATGAGCCAGGCCAGCTCCTGGCTGTCAGGTGATGTTTTCTCTCTCTCGCAATCTGGTATGATCTTGTAAGCAGATGCAGCTTTGCGATAATCACTACCCTTTGCTACTCAGAAATTCCAGTGCTAACACTGGGTTACTGAGGTAGTGTGGCAACACTCAGTCCCCTTCCAGGAATGCACAGAGCCTGCAGACCTGGCAGTGGAGAAGGTAGGTGTTTCCACGACTCTATGGGCTTAGGTCCTTAGCTGCTCACCTTGAGGACACACCTTGCTGGTTGAGTGCCATGCTGGAACTCCTGGGAATGCACTTGGTACCCTACTTCACTTGGTATATTAGTTATCTACTGCTGTGTAATAAATTACCTCCAACTTAAGTGGCTTAAAACAGCACACGTTTATTATCTCAGTTTCTTTGGATCAGGAGTGTGGACATAGCTTAACTGAGTCCTCTGCTTTGGGTCTTATGAGACTTCAGTCAAGGTGTTGGCCAGGACTGAGTTCTCATCAGAGACTCAGCTGGGGAGGGATCTGTTTCTGAGCTCACCTAGGTTGTTGGTTAAATTCATGATCTCATTATGTAGGACTCATGGCAGCTTGCTTGTTCAAAGACAGCAATGGCGAGACAGACTCCAGCAAGACTGGCACTATATTCTTCTGTTGTCATGTACAAGCAATCACAAGACATCTCAGGACCTTCATCACATTCCACTGGGTAGAAGCCAGTCTCAGGTCCTGCCCACACTCAAAGTGAGGGTTTTAAACAGAAGAGTGACTATAGGGAGGCAGGATCAAGGTGGCCTGCCCACCACACCTGGGCTGTCCTGACCCCCTTGGGGACTCTGTAGAGTGTGCTAAGTGATTCAGATCTTGGATGGCTGTACATTGGCCAAGCCAAGTAGGGAAAGGTGGGGTGAAGGCACAGAGGTGTGGCTGAAACCACAGCAAATACTCTGTATACTCTGAAATTTTTATTTCTGAGAGTAAATCTGATGTTTTGGAAAAAGCAAAAAGGTATCCACAGTATAATTTCCTCAGGTGACTCCTATGAAGGAGACAAGCCTATAGATAGATTTGTGTAAATTCAGAAAGTCATTAGTAGATGTAGAAGGGAGGAACTTAAGAGTAGGTTAGACACAAAGAGTTGCTATGGTTTGAATGTGTTCCCCAAAAGCATGTTTTGGAAACGTAATCCCCAGTGCAGTGTTGGGAGGTGGGGCCTAGTGGGAGGTGTTTAGGCCACGAGGGCTCCACCCTCATGAGTAGATTAATGCCAATTATAAAAGGGCTTGAGGCTTCGAGCTTGACCTCTTGGTCTCTCCACTCTCACCTTCTGCCATGGGATAACATAGCAAGAAGGCCTTTGCCAGAGTCCAGCACCTGGATCTTGGATTTTCCAGCCTTCAGAACTATAAGGAAATAAATGTTCTTTATACATTACTTAGTCTACGGTATTCTATTACAGCAGCACAAAATAGATTAAGACAGGAGGGTTGCCAGGAGTATCGACTGGATGAGAAGGGGAAAGAGAAAGGATCAGGGTAAGCTTCAGAAGCATTCAGGCCTCTGGCAGTGGGGTGCCAGAGTGTGGTACAGTAACAGTGCTCAAGGTAGGGAGCTCAACTTGATACAGAAACTCTGTGGATAGGCAGAAAGGAGGTCAGGGATGCATGTAGCATCTCCTTCTTTTCTTTTCTTTTTTTTTTTTTTTGAGACAGAGTCTCGCTCTGTTGCCCGGGCTAGAGTGAGTGCCGTGGCATCAGTCTAGCTCACAGCAACCTCAAACTCCTGGGTTTAAGCGATCCTACCGCCTCAGCCTCCCGGGTAGCTGGGACTACAGGCATGCGCCACCAATGCCCGGCTAATTTTTTCTATATATATTTTAGTTGTCCATATAATTTCTTTCTACTTTTAGTAGAGACGGGGTCTTGCTCTTGCTCAGGCTGGTCTCGAACTCCTGACCTTGAGCGATCCAGCCGCCTCGGCCTCCCAGAGTGCTAGGATTACAGGCGTGAGCCACCGCGCCCGGCCAGCATCTCCTTCTTGACCAGGAAGTGAAAGCCAGAAAGGCCTGCAACCCAAATATCTTTAGAAGGCTGGTGAGGACCAGGCCATGTCAACTGGACAGTCACCAGGTCTGGGTCTGTCCAGTGGAGTGATGGTGGACTTAGGAATGTCTGCAGAGACAATGTGTGTAGAGTAGATGTGATTCCACTGAATGTTTGGACACTGAGTGTCTCTCAGAACAAATCCTACTTGGTGATGGGTTTGGCTAAGACAAGAAGCCTCACTTAAACAAATTTCAGAGCCAAACAAAGTTATCCACGTACTAGACATGTCAAACTCAGCATCTGATCATATCCTGGGCCTTAAAACAATTCCCAATAAATTTAAAATGATTAAAATCCTACGGAGTATGTTCTTTGATTATAATGGAATTGGGTCCGGAATGGTGGCTCACACCTGTAATCCCAGTACTTTGGGATGCCAGGGCAGGAAGATCACTGGAGGCCAGGAGTTCCAGACCAGCCTGAGCAACACAGACCTTCTCTCTACCAAAAAAAAAAAAAAAAAAAAAAAAAAAAAATTGCTAGGTATGGTGGTGTGCACCTGTAGATCCCCTGAACCCAGGAGTTTGAGGCTGCAGTGAGCTATGGTAATGCCACTGCACTCCAGCCTGGGTGACTGAGCCAGACCCTGTCTCAAAAAAACAAAGCAAAACAAAAATGGAATTGGATTAGAAATGAATAACAATAAGATATCTAGAAAACCTCCATAATTTGGAAACTAATCAACATACTTCTAAATAATCCACAATCAATGAAACAATCACCATAGAAATTAGATAATGAATGATAATGAAATACAACTTTTCAAAATTTGTGTGATTCAGCTAAAGCAGTGCTTACAGGGAAATTTATAGCTTTAAATGCTTATATTAAAAAAGCAGAAAGCCTTAAAGTCGATGACTTATGGTTCCACCTTAAGAAGCTAGAGAAAGAAGAGCAAAGTAAACCCAAAAGTAAGTTAAATGAAGGAAAAAACAAAGGTAAGAGTAAAAAACCAAGGAAATAAAAGAGACAGTAAGAGAAGATTAACAAGCTCAGTCACGTTTTGTGACACATTATTCCTCCCCTCTTCCCTCTCGTCACACTGATTGGTCGATAAATCATTTGGAGTGGGGGAAACAATATGAAATAACAGGTAATTACTTCCTTTTGAGTGCTTGTGCTTTCCCCTCCACCTCACAGCCGGAGGAGAACGTTTTTGCCAGTAGGTGGCAGCGCTGGCACCTAAAATCCCAGACCCGCAGCGTCTGGCTTGGTCGGGGGACCAGCGATTGCTGCCGGGCTGAAACCGCGGAGTCATTTGAAGACTGGAAAGCGTCAACTCCAGAAACAACCCCGCGCTCAAACTTAGAACCGGAAAAAGTTAGCAATTTCACAAAAACATCTCAACCCCAAGCGTTAGGGGAATCAAAGCTTGAAAAATTTGGCTCTTTAAGCCAGGGGTTCTTTACTGGAGTCCTGGAAACCGGCTTCCGCGTCTCAGAAAAACCCACCTTCCATTGTATGCAAATCTGGGCCTCTTCTCTTTTGTCCCGGGAAGTCGTCTAGTTTCTATTAGAATTTCAAAATGGATCGTGATTTAAGACGATCAAGAACCCCTGCGACAAATGCTTCACTAAACACCGCTCAGAAATTAGTGACGCGTAAATCCGGACTATAAAAGGAGGGGGTGAAGTGCACTCAGGCCTGGGTGGGAGGTGGGGCAGGCGGGGCCCAAGTAGCTGCTTATATATATATTTTTTCTTTCTGAAGTGCCAACGCTGTGAAAAATCCTTGGTGGGGATTTGGAGCTGAAAGGGAGCGAGTACATTCTGCGGGCCTACTATGTGCACCAAACGAGGTGCTTTTCATAAATGTCCTCATTCAATCTGCAGCAATCCTCCGCGTTCGGTGTTGACATCCTTCCTGTTATCCCCGAAAATCCCTCAAGAGGGCGCTTACCGGAGTGCCGGCTTTTGTGGTCCCGGACTTGAAGTGGATGCACGCACTGACCATTTCCCTCTCTCTTTTACAGACAAAACTTCCATGCGACTTTGTTTACGTGAACTTTCCTGTATAAATAGCCTCTCGTTTGTTTCTTTGGTCTATCTATTTCAATCGAGAGCCACCCTCCCCTCGACATTGGCAGCATAAGCACAGACGTAAACGCAGGAACCAATACAATTTTAAGTTGAATTTTGAAGACAGCGCTGGAACTTCACTTTTCCCTTCTTGTGGGCTCACCAGGTGGGCGGCGGCCCTGGCAGGGTCGGGGCGGGAGAAACGCGGGCCGGGACTCCCGCGGCTGCCTCGGCGCCTCGGGGTGGGGGGTCAGGGCAGGGCCCCACGTGGCTGCGGCCGCGCCAACTGCAGAGGCAGCAGGCGAGAGGCTCGGGGCGGCGGGCGAATGTCCTTGGCCCCCTAGACCCGCGCGGGCGCCCGGCGTGTCCGCAGCTCTGCGGCCGCGGGATAGCCCAGCCGGGCCGGGCGGACACCGCTGCCCCACTCCTTCCCTTCACGTCCCGGGCTTCGGAGCTGCCGTGAGGACCTTGAGTCCCTGGAGCTGGTTCCTGCTGCCGACCCTCTGCCTCCTGCCCATGGGCGCAGCCCCTTGGCGCCGGACGCCCGCCGCTGCCAACGGCGATCTCAAGCCCCAAGTAAGGCGCGCGTCGGGCGCGGGCGAAGCGGCCTCCCCGCACCTCCCTGGGGTGATTTCCTTCTGAACCCCGCGAAGTACCCGCTCTCGGACTCCGAGCCGATTCTCAGGGCTGGGCTTCCACCTGGCACCGCGGCGCCTCCTTGCTCACGAGCGTCTCCGCGGATTCGGCTGCCCCATACCGACCCGGGTGCAGCCCGTTCACGGCAAGCGACTCGGTGCCCTGGCTGTTGTCCCCGCCAGCCCCAGGGCGTCACGGAGGGCCCCGGGGTCTCGCCAACTGCTTCGCCGGCGTTCAGGTGACGCATCTGCGAGGGCAAAGCGGTGCCAGAACTTGGGCATGTTTGCTTTGGAAGTTTGCTTTGCCCTATTTTCCCTAAGAGTTCGAATTTACCTGGTTTTATCAAAATATTAAAAGCACCCTACATCTGCTTGATCTAACCTTTGTATATTCATCGCCTGAGTTAGAAGAGACTTGAGGGAGCTGAATCCATTTCCCGTGTTTTACTGGTCTGGGAAATCGAGGTTCAGAGGAGGACCGGTGTGCTCCGAGTCACAGAGCGCTTTCGCGGAGTGACCACTATCTGACAAGCTGGCACACGGCGTTTCCTTAGATACTCGCGTCAATATCTATTTTGCCGGTGAGGGAAACTGAGGGCAAGGAGGCTCAGTGACCTGTCCCGGTCCACCCAGGGCTACCTACAGCAGCAGAAGCGGAGCGGAAACCGGGCAAGTCTTGCATCTCCGAGGCTAGACCTCTTTCGGGATGAAGTTTTCTTCTCTTGATCAGTTTTCTTCGGAATTTTCATTCCCTCTCAAGTCCCTTTCTTTTGAGTGCAGCGGAGGTTGAATTTTGCGCATTTGCATCAGCGGGTTTGATTTCCCCGATTCCAGGGAGGGCGATCCTGGGCTTGTCCTTCTGGTGGCTTGTGCGCCCCCGGACGCCCAGTGCAGGAATTCGGTGGTCGGCCCGCCTCCGATGACTCCTGCGCAGCTCCGGACCGGCCTCTACCCTTGGCGGTTCGCAATTTTATTCATCGTCCTACCCACAGCAGAGCAGAGGGTGGCCTAATTGAGCGGTTCCTGGCCGGGAAGCCGCACAGTGTCCCTAGGGCGCCGCCGGGCTGCGGACACTGAGGCTCACGCTCTACGAAGGCGGGAGGCACGGCTGCCCGCGAGGGACGACCGCGCCAGGCACGGTTTCAAGTTTTGCTGCCGTGTGGCTTGTTAGATAAGGCAGGACTCCGTCTCTTCATGTGAAAGCAGAATGTCTTTCATGCCTGCAAAGTCTGTTACCAACTCGTAGTTATGACCAACGAGTCTTGATAAGGTCTCTCTTCTCTCTTCTGTCTTCATGAGTCTTTTAAGACCTCGGTTCTCTAACCTTTTGGTCCCAGGATCCCTCTACACTCTAAAAAAAGTGTTAGGCCGGGCGCGGTGGCTCACGCCTGTAATCCTAGCACTCTGGGAGGCCGAGGCGGGTGGATCGCTCAAGGTCAGGAGTTCGAGACCAGCCTGAGCAAGAGCGAGACCCCGTCTCTACTAAAAATAGAAAGAAATTATATGGACAACTAAAATATATATATACAAAAAAAAAAAAAAAAAAAAAATTAGCCGGGCATGGTGGCGCGTGCCTGTAGTCCCAGCTACTCGGGAGGCTGAGGCAGTAGGATCGCTTGAACCCAGGAGTTTGAGGTTGCTGTGAGCTAGGCTGACGCCATGGCACTCACTCTAGCCCGGGCAACAAAGTGAGACTCTGTCTCAAAAAAAAAAAAAAATAAATAAATAAATTAAAAAAATAAATAAAAAAAGTGTTGAGGACTTCAGAGAGCTTTTTAAAAATGTGAATTAATGGAGATATTAGTAAAACACAAGAATACACAAGCACATGTTCGATTGACCAAAAGAGCAGTGAGGTCATGACATGCATGTAGTCTCCAGAAAATTCTTTACTGTGCTTGTGAGAGAGTGCAGGTGAAAGAGGGAAATACCTTAGTATTATGAAAATAGTTTTGACCTTACGGACCCCCTGAAAGAGTGTTGGGGACACCCACAGGCTCCTGGACCACACTTTGAGAACTGCTGTTCTACTCTGTGGGCAAACTATCTTACCCGCTGCCGAGCTGGGACGGCCAGTCAGTGGCGGGGGTGTACGCCTGACCTGCGTGCTGTAAGGGGGTTGGGAGTGGGTCCCTCAGGGGCTTGGTGTCTTGAGATTGCAAAGTGGACTCTCTGGAATGCAGCCTCCGGTCAAGGGTGGCAGCTCACTAGGATTCTGGAGGACTGTGAGCTTGAGAGCTGCTTTGGTTTTCACTGTTGGTTAATCATTAGAGAGGTCTTCTGAGCCCAGGTCGGCGCCCAGACCTCAGATAAGTTTGGGCATCCCAACACGCTCTCCCTTGCTCAGGGAGAATCACATTGCACATTAGTGTATCAAAGGCTGAGAAGTTCTATAAAAATAAAACTCGATTAATTTTTTAAGCTTTCATCCCCCCCCCCTTTTTTTTCCACATTGACTTTCATTAACATCCCGTGGATCTCATGAATTCATTAGCTGGCAGTATTGATCGTTCCTGTCTGGTCCTTCATGTAATTGGAACCCATCGGTATTGGGTCTGCCTGTGTGTCCCCAGCCCTCTCCCTGCCCCACTCCTGGCTTCTTCAGCTGTTCCTCACAGCAGCTCTTTCTTGGTCACTGTCCTGGAAGAAAGAGTTCCAATGTGCCTGCCCCACCTGCTGCCGCTGGCCTGCAAGAGCCACCCCGATGGTCACAATTTTGTTGTACTTGCATCCTGTTGTCAGCCAGACACTGAAACCCGCTACCACCTGTACCAGAATCACGTGAAATATTTGCCCAGAGGGCAAAGAACACTGGGGAAAGCCAGAGGGAGAAGTAGGAAGTGGAGAAATAACGAAAATGTAAATGTATAGGATTTATAAAACAGTTAAACATTTATAGAAATTCCATGTTTGTGGTTGTGGAATCATAATTATTAATTCTAAAATATGTAACTATATAAAACTATTTTTATGTAAAAAAGCATGTGTGAATCAAACAAGTTAAAACTAGGGATGTGCTATGCAAACATATGGTGCACTTGTATAAACACATGGCATCAAGCAGAATCATTTAAATGGAACAGAAGTACTGTGTTAAACAGCAAAGAAGTTCATTCAGTGCACTTCATTTAATGCTTTTGCACTTTAGTTGCAGAGAATGATATTATAGCAGACAGGAGACTCCAAGAATGGTATATCCTCCTCAGCTTTCTCCTGACAATGTCTTGACCATCTAGGCTGGGGGATTTGATGCTCTAGTGAAGTAACTTTGTTAAAACTCTGTTGCCCTTATTTTATTTTTTTCTCTTTATTTTGGCGGAGGTTCCCAATTTTATTAATGCCACGCTACTGCCTCAGGAGCGCATCACTGCTCAGGAGACCGACAGCTACTTCCGCTGGGAGCTGATCTACAAGTGGAACGAGAGGATGGGGAAGTGGGTGAAGGCCCTTTTGGAGGAGTTCCCTAACAAAGGCTTCTTCTTTGCCTTTGTAGCTGGTGAGTAGTAGGTCACCTCTGATGAGACGCTGGGGTCTGATGCTTCTCCCATGAGGGAATGTGAAGGTCAGCTCCTGCTCAGTGCTTGTGTTGGCCATGAAGTGAGATGAGGGCGGTGGTGATACTTTCCTTGACTTATTTCAGTTGCAAAGTGGCTCCTGCTGGTGCCTGAGCATCCAGTGTGGTTGAAATGTTGCTGGATGGGCTGGTGCACGTGATGTCACCTAGAGCTGTCTGCATGTGGCTTATGACACATGAGCCAGCTGGGAAGGCATTTCTGTCTTCCTAACGCTGCACTTAATCCTAACTTCTTCCTGGAAACTTTCACTTTTTAGACTTTCACTGAAATTTGTCTCTCTTCACTCTCCTACCTGACTATGAGCCTCCCAAGTATAAGGCCAGGGGCTGATACCTCAGTTATTCTTAACTATTAATAGCACACATGGAGACAGAGTGGGCAAATTATTTCCTTTGGTTGGCTTTTTGAAGTAATTTCTCTCCTCTTGAGTGATTCTAATGTAGAATTCTTTGCAGCTTCAGGAATTAAGGACAGAAATGCCATTGGGCTGGGTTTTGTTCTTTCAGATTTTTCCACTAGCCTTATAAGCTTGGACAAGTCATGTCCCTCAGTTTCTTGACCAGGAAAATGAGGGGTAGACAGAAGCACTTCTAGAGTGGCAGAGTCAGGGCCTCCAGAAATCTGCTCCTTCATAACAGCAATGAGAACACTGGAAAAAAATGATCAAAATCAACTTCCTTTAAGCTCTGGAAATTAACTAAAGGCGTAAAACTCTCCTAGAAGTGTTTATTTAAGAAATCTGATTGAATTTTGGTAAGAACAGTGAGCTTTGTGGATTTCAACTTGCTATATTCTCATCTCGCTTGTACCAGCTTCACAGTAGCCTTGAAAACCAACAGCCTTGGAACTACGGTAGCTGTGAAAACCTGTTGCCTAACAGTTCCTAATGGGAGCAGAATGGGTTCAGAGTTCCTCCCAAAGCTAATTCCTCATGGAATCATCACTATTTGACCTGTCTGATAGTTCCCTGAAAATTCCATTCTCAAGCTTGTCTTCATTTGACCTGACTCTGAACTTGCCCTGTGTGAGTAGCCCTATTCCTAGGGTGTTTGTTGAAAACAATTAATGGCAGTTGTTTAACATCATAGCTGCCTATTGCTGAGTCAGCAATATCAGCTGGGGCTTACAAGGAGCTGCCCCAAAAAATTAAAAGGAAAATGGAAATGAGATGCCCCATATGGGATTTTGAAAAGCTCTGACATATTTCTGGGAACCTAGAAAGCCATGTGCTTGAGAAGGACTGTGCACTTGCCCAGGAAAGACCTGAGAAGGTCCTAATCGCTCACCTCTGGCTGATCTTGAGGCTTTGTGGAAACAGAGTATGAAAGCAAAGGCAGGGTTGTAAACTGCCTGCCAGGGCATCGAAGGCATGTCTCCAAATGCACGTAGTCCCTCGCCAAAGGCTGTGAGGCTTACTGGTTCAAGGTATTTAAGGAAATCTCTTTTCAGCCATAAGGTGACCACAGCAAAGAATACAGGCTTTACAGAATGGGTCCTACAGATTTTGTCACTAGACAAACAAACAGCGACAATGCACCCTAGGAAGAGGGGAGAGCAGATGTGATTTCCAGAGATAGTATATTATATTATTTAAAATGTCTAGTTTTCAATAAAAAATTATAAGACATGGAATGAAACAGGAAAATATTGCTCATACTCAAGAAAAAAAAGAATTAATAGGAACTGTCCTTGGGGAAGCCCATATGTTGGACTTACTAGACAAAGACTTTAAATCAGCTATTAGAAATATGTTCAACAAACTTAAAGAAACCATGCCTAAAGAATTAAAGGTCAGCTAGAAGCAGTTACAGAAGATGGAAAGAAAAAACAAAGAAAAAAAGAGAAAAAAATAATAAATTAAAAAAAAGACTTAAAGGAAAGTATGAGACTATCTCACCAAATGTAGAATATTAATAAGGAGATAGAAATTATAGAAAAAGAAACAAATAGAAATTCTAGAATTGAAATGAAAAATTCACTAGAGGGATTGAATAGTAGATTTCAACTGGCAGAAAAAGGAATCAACATACTTGAAGACAGGTCAATTGAGATTATTCAGTATGAGTAATAGGAAAAAGAATGAACAGAAATGAGCAAATAAATCCTCAGAGACCTGTGGGACATCCTCAAGTGTATCAACATGCACTAAATAGGAGTCCCAGAGAAGAGGAGAGAGAAAAAGGGAATAGAAAGAACATTTGAATAAAAAATACTTGAAAATGTCCCAAATTTGGTGGAAAACATTAGTTGCACATCCAATGAATGAAGTCTAAGTTGTATAAAACCAAAAAGTTCTACACCAAGACATACAGTCAGACTGTCAAAAGCCAAAGACAGAATCTTGAAAGAAGTAACAGCAAAGCAACTTGTTCCATACAAGGGATCCTCAGTAAGATTAACGGTAGATTTCTCATCAGAAGCCCTGGAGGCCAGAAGGCTGTCAGGGGACTTATCCAAAATGCCGAAATAAAAAGACTATCAACAAACATTTCCACTTCCAGCAAAACCGTCCTTCAACAATGAAGGAGAAATATGTTCCATGTAAGCTGAAAAGAATGTGTATTCTGCTGTTGTTGGATGAAGTATTCTATAAATGTCAATTAGATAAATATGGTTGTGATGCTTTTTAGTTCAGCTGCATTCCTTATGTGATAATTCCAGAATTTTTATCACATCTGAGTTTGGGTGTGATGCTTGCTTGGTTTCTTCAGACAGTTATTTTTCTTGCCTTTTAGCCTGCCTTGTAATTTTTTATTGAAAGCTGAACGTGATGTATCTGGCAATGGAAACTGAGGTAAATATGTCTTTAGGGTGAGGTTTTTATGCTAATCTGTCTTGGAGATGGGTTGTGTTTAATGTTTTGTTATGGTCTGAATGTCCCCCAAAATTCATGTGTTGAAACTTTATCCTTATGGTGGTGGTGTTAAGAGGTGGGATCTTTTGAAAAGCGATTAAGTCATGAGGGCTCCACCATCATGAATGGATTAGCGCCTTATAAAAAGAAGGAACTAGTGTAGGCTCATTTTTGCCCTTTGTCCATGAAAGAACACAGCATTCGCCCCTCCTGCCATGTGAACACTCAGCAAGAAGGCCCTCGCCATGCCTTGATATTGGACTATCTGGCCTCCAGAACTGTGGGAAATAAATTTCTATTATTTATAAATCACCGAGTCTGTGGTGCTTTGTTATAGCAGCACAAATAGTCTAAGACATGTTTGCTGTAACTCTAGGTGCCAGAGGTTTCAGTTTCCTCTACTGTCATTTTTTGTCTCCCCTGTTGTCTTTGGATTTTCCCAAGAATCCTTTTAAAATAACGTCTGAGTCTTGCAGCTCTTTGGGCTGTAATCTGCTGTTATTTCCTGGAGTCGTTTCTCTGAGCTGTTTCCCCCTCCCTAGGTCTTTTGTTTCTCATTTCTATGCAGAACTGCCCTCTGCCCCTGTGTACCTTTCTGTAAAGAGCTCAGGGGGCCTCTAGCCCCTGGGCAGTGCCGTCGCCCACACTGGCTTCCCTCCTAGCCGTCCACCATAGCAGCACATGTGGTCCTTCTCTTTCCCCTGTGTTAGTCTGCCAGGGCTGCCGTAACAAAACCAACAGACATTTATTTTCTCACAGTTCTAGAGGCCAGAAGTCCAAGATCAAGGTGTGCACGGGTTGGTTTCTCCTGAGGCCTGTCTCCTTGTTTGCAGATGGACACCTTCTCTCGGGCCCTCACATGGCCTTTTCTCTGAGCAAGCACCCGTCATCTGTAAGGACACCAGTCAGACTGGATTAGGGCCCATCCGAACAGCCTCATTTTAACTGAATTATCTTTTTAAGGATCCTAACTCCAAATACAGTCATATTCTGAGGTACTGTGGATTGGGGCTTCAATACATGAATTTAGGGGGTACACATCAACCCATAGCACCTCCCTCTGGCCCCCACGTCCTCACCAGCACCCCCTCCTGGCAGAGAGCTCAGCTGTTATGAGAGTTGTCCAGGACGCAAGTGCCCATCCCAATAGAGGATCCAGCTGTCATGTTGTCCATTGGCCAACCATCCCCAGGTGCCCTCTTTCTCCCAGAAGGCACCTTCACCCCACGTGGTCTCCCTGTGCCCTCACTCCAGAGGCCCCTGCCTGGCAGTCTGCTTTCTGTCGCAGGGGCTGTGAGCATCCACTGTGTGCTCAGCACGGTGCAAAGCATGGGGCATGCACTGTTTGAATCCTCAGCTAGGTGAGACAGGCTCAGGAAGGTTACTTATCTCACCCAGGGCTCCAAGCCTGGGATCTTTCCTGGATACCACATGCCCTTCCGTGGGTCTGTGCCCAGGAGAGAGGCCATGTCAGCCAGTGTGCTTCTCCTAACTTCCATGGAGTGAGGAGGCTGTGAATTGCAGGCAGAGGACAAGCAGGTTGTCAGCACAACAGGACAGTCCTATACTGTGGCCAAAATGAGCACAGGCTTAGCTAACTTCATGAGTAACTAGCGGTTCAGCTTAACTATGAGAATTCAGATGTAATCTAGATCTTGAATCTGCAGTAGGATGCTCAGGCTAACCCAGAAGCTCTCGGATGGATTTGGGTGTGTTCAGTGGCTGGAATTTTCTGTTCCTGGCAGAATAGCAGCCACCCCTACTGCCTTAGGGACTCTGAAACCTGTGTCGGCGCCCATGTGAGCATTTGTTCATAGCATCTCTCCCTGGAGAGTACAGCAACGCTTATCTATACTCTCGTTTTCTACAATGAGAATGAATTAGCTTTATGATCTGAAAAAAATTATGTTATTTAAAAATGTCACTGAATCCTTTCTGGAACCTTGGGCAAGTCAGTTTACTTTCCTGGTTCTCAGTTTCCTCCATTGTAAAGTGGATGTTATGATTCCTTAGGACATCTCAGCTCAGAAATATGAGAGAGAAAGAAAATAAGTCAAAGTAACAGATTTTTCTTGAGTGCCTACTGTGTACCAGGGCCTGTTTGGGTTATGTGGAGGCCAAGGATGACACAGGCATACTCTCTTCCATGGGCAGAGGGCCTGGCCATGGGGCTGTCTGACCATGTGCTCCTGAATTCGCTAGGAGGCCACCTGAATCTTGGAGCACCTTAGTGGACTACAATGTCTCTCAAGGCCCTAGTTTCTTTGTTGTAACAATGAAGGGGTTAATTTAAGTGGTGTCACAGTTAAGTACCAGGCATTGTGCTGGGCTCTGGAGATAGTAATGAATGTAGGGGGTCCTGTCCTCCAGGAACCTTCTAGTTATGACTTCATGTTTCTGGTTATATCCCCAGTTTCAGGTTCAGAGCAGGGGTCCTTTTTTTTTTTTTTTTTTAATATGACAGGGTCTTACTCTGTTGCCCAGGCTGGAGTGCAGTGGCACGATCATAGCTCACTGCAGCCTCAAACTCCTGGGCTAAACCAGTCCTTCCTACCTCAGCCTCCTGAGTAGCCAGGACTACAGGTGCACGCCACCAGGCCCAGGTAATTTTTTAAAAAAACTTTTTGTAGAGGCAGGGTCTTGCTATGTTGTCTAGACTGATCTCAAACTCCTGGGCTCAAGTGATCCTTCCACCTTGGCTTCCCAAAGTGCTGGGATGACAGGTATGAGCCACCGTGCCTGGCCTTCCTTTGCAATTTGAGGATTTCTCTTCTTTTATCCTTTTTGCCCAACCTAGGTCTTTCCTTTTTTTGTTTTGTTTTTTTTTGTTTTGTTTTGTTTTGTCATATTCCTCCTCCCTTCCTCAAACAGGGCCATTAATACTAACTGACCTCTCAGATTCTGTCACGTTGTGGGTCAGAGTGAGGCCTGCTATAAACATTCGGGTGCAGGTATCTTTGTCATAGAATGTCTTTTGTTCTTTTGGGTAGATCCCCAAAGATGTGGAAACAATCCAAATGCCCATCAGTTCATGAATGGATTAGTAAAATGGGGTATATGTATACCATGGAGTATTACTCAGCTATAAGAAATAACGGAGATACGACATCTCTGTGGTTCTCCTGGAGAGAGTTGGAACCCATTATACTAAGTGAAGTATCCCAAGAATGGAAAAACAAGCATCACATGTACTCACCAGCAAATTGGTTTCCCTGATCATCACCTAAATGCACATTTGGGAATGATACCAATCAGATATCAGACTGAGGTGGGGGGTGGGGGGAGGGGATGGGTGTATGCCTACATGATGAGTGCGATGTGCACTGCCTGGGGAATGGTCACCCTTGAAGTTCTGACTGGGGGGGGATGGGTGGGGGGAGGGGATGGGTGCATACCTACATGATGAGTGCGATGTGCACTGCCTGGGGAATGGACACGCTTGAAGCTCTGACTCGGGCAGATGGGGGGGCACGGGCAATATATATAACCTGAACTTTTGTACCCCCATAATAAACTGAAATTAGAAAAAAAAAAAAAAGGAGTGAGGCCTGCCTCTGACAGGTCGATGGTTCATCGAGGCTGGATCAGAGCAGAGGAAATGAGTTCTTACACATGCCAGCCAGTCAGCTGCACCCACATCCCTGGGGGAGGAAAGACCCAGACGTGGCACATCACTGCTCTCCTTCCTCGGGCGGATGGGAACTTCGGGCCCTGACCGCCTGCATTGGGAGCCGATGGGACTGACCTCTAGTGGCTGGAATTCTTCTCTTACTCCCCCCACTCCCTGCCCCACCAAACAAACCCTCGACAAATGTTGCTGTAGGAAGAAACTTGATCCTTCTAGTACTTATTTCTTCACTGGAAGAGGTTTCTGGGGACTATAGTTTTCCCTTTAGGGGAAAACTAGAAGTCAGTTTGAGTTTCCCATCAGTCGTGAAAATATGTATTTCCTTTGGGGAAGATGGCTTGAGGCCAGCCCTGAAAGCCTCTTTCTGAATAGAGCCCTCATAAGGGCTCAGGAGGGATTAACAACAGGGTTAAGGGCTACTTCATTTGTTTCAAGCAAATGGCATTTAAATGTTTCCACTCCTCTTTAAATGCTGTAATCTTTAGTGGCTTTCTTGACAGTGCTGACCCCCTGTTGTTGGGAAAGTGCAGTAATTAACATAAATGCAGTTTTAACAAAATCTTAGATTTTTCTCTCCAGGGCTAGGGGATTTGGAGACAGTATGGTGAAGCTGTGTGAGGGGGAAACAAAGGCATCAAGGCGATCCATTCTCAGGTGGCTTGGAGAACCAAGTAGCTCCTGCCCTCACTGGCCGGGCCTGGAGTTTCAGTTATCTGCCTGTCCTGAGGCCCTGCTAGGAAGAGGCAGGAGTGTCCCAGTGAAGGGAGGAAAGTCCCTTGAACCTGTGAAGTGGGTTCTTGGCTTCACACGGGAAAGAATTCTAGAGCTAGACAGACGATAAATCCTACTCCACAGACAGAGTGGGGGTCCTTTCCCAAGCAGGGGGTGCACCCCTTGTGGGGCCATGGTAACACATTTTTGTGTGTTCAAAAACCCCTTTAGCTGGAGGCCAGCACTGTATTGACGTCAGGCCATAAAGGTTAATCATAAACTGCTGTCACAGAAAGGCAAGCACAGTTTGTAAGGCATCGGCTTAGTAATTCATCCTTCCTCAGTTGGTCCTGGTTCGGAGACACGCTGGCGACTTCCTTGTTCAGCGTGGGTAGGGTCGGGTAGGGTCTGGTATGGGTCAAAACGGCTTCACTCAGGCTCTCTCCACCTTCCTTTTTCGCCTTATCTCTACCTTAGCAAGAGCAGAGGAGGGCAACATGCTGTGTGACCCTCCTCCCCTCTTCCTTCACCCCTGTTTACAGAGAGAAGAGTAAAAGGCACCGTTTCCTGCAGTTTTCTCACCTTCGATCACAGCTGCTGCCTAATATCAACCCTCTGACTTCTGGAGCTGCAGCCATTCCCATGGCGTTGTTGGCACCTGTTTCTGCTCAAAACACCAAGAGTAGTTTCTGATTTGTGCACTGAACTCTGCCTGACAGAAGTGTGTCCCTGCTTCCCTGCGACTCCAGTCTGCTCTTACCTCTCACCTTCGCGGGGCGTGGGGTAAAGGCAGGGAGGCTAGGATCATGGCGGCTGACCCTGTTCCTCCAATTCTTTCCTAGGGTGTGGTGTGGCTTTCTCCAGAGCTAGGTGGCTAGTTTCTTGGGTCACGTTATGGCCGGGGAAGCAAACAGACCACAGTTGGCAGGGCTGACACAAAATGGCTTGTCACAGGCTGCTCCATTTTAGTGCTGGCCCAGCAACCTCTGCCTCTTAGGTGGCAGAAGCTCAAGATGCACCTGGCTGGGACTTGGCAGGTTTTCACACAGGTTCATCCTGAGTGGAAGGGGAAAATTCCTCTGTACTTGGGCAGGACTGACCTGTACTTCTGTGACAGCAGTAATGGTGTCCCACCGAGTGGGGAACTGGCATCATGGGCCCAGATCTTACAGTCTTGCTCATTTGCTCCCCCTGCTGTTGTGATCACTGCATCAACCCCCCATGTGTTGGGCTCAGAGAACCTTAATCTGGTCTAGAAATGGAAGCCCTGAAACCCCCGGGGGCCTCTCACATCAGTGGGAAGAGGAGGAGCCTGTGTGGGGGAGTCCTGACTCCCACCTGGGGTGGGAATAGCAGGTTTAATAGGTGGGTGCTGAACTCACTGCTTCCACATCAGAGCTTGGATTACCAACATAAAGAACTCAAAACAGTTTATTTTAGGTCATAAGAGAAATAAAGGTCATGCTTAATATCCTTAAGTCAAATCAGAACTAACAATTTTGCTCACATACAAATTATTCAAACCTTTCCCCTCACCAGGAAAGATCTTTGGCCTTTTCATCACTTCCTTTTCATCATGGGTGGTGCCTTTTCACTCATTCAGCTGGCAGAGCAAAGCTGATCCCTTGGCAATCCAGTAGTCTTTGGACCGCTTGGAGGGTAAGAGGATGGTTACCACGAAGTTGGTTGAATGGCCTAATTAAGGATACAGGGGGGAAGAAGGGTCATTACTGAAAGAATAAACACCTGATACAAACAGAAGATAGTGAGAGTCAAGGCTTATGGGCTCCAGCCCTGACTACGATGAAAGATGTTGGGCAAATAGTCCTTTAAGGGTTTCAGTCCTATATTCTATAAAACAAAGATTTTAGAACAAATGATCCTTTAGGATTTGTCCAGCTTAGACTTTGTATAACTTTATGAGTTATGTTCTAAGTTCTCTGCAGTTTGAATCTGGGAGCACTGGACTAGGATTCAGTTCTGAGCTTTCAGTGGGACTAAGGGGCATGCAGCAGTAGGTTGGGCATCCATTCATTCATCCATTTGTCCATCCATACATCCTTTTACCCTGCAGTGGTAGGCGCTTCAGCTCTGGAGATGAATAAACACAGTCATAGGTATTCTGTCCTCAGCTCTGTCATTTCCATTCTGCTATTGATCCCATAGTGAATTTTATACTACAGATATTGCATTTTTTCAGTTCTAAAGTTTCCATTTTATATATATTGCTCGGCTGAGTATATGTATTATTACACTAATTTCTAGTGTGTTCATCTTTATTTCATAGAACATAGTTATAATAACTGCTTTAAAGTGTTTATCTGACAATTCTGACATCTTGGTTGGCATCTGTTGTCTTTTACATTGCGATTTGGTCATATTTTCCTGGTTCTTGGTATTTTTGAGTGGTGTTAGATTGTATCATGAACATTTTGGATATTATATTGTATTGACCTGTTAAAAATTTTAGGAGAAAGTTAAATGTTTTTGGTTTGTTTTTGTTTTAGCAGGCAGTCAACCCAGTTAGGTTCAGATATATCCTGTCTTGCCTTCTAGCAGTGTTTCCAATGTTAGCTCAGTTTTCTAAGTTTCTGCTGTGCTGCTTTGGCTCTGCCCTGCCCATTGCTATTCAGGCATTAATCTGAGACTTGGGTAGTGATTTAAATCCTAGTTCAGTTCTCAAAGTCTTTGCTAGGCTGCTTTTGGTCTGTTCCATGTGTCAGGGATAAGTCTGAGACGTGAGTGATAGTTTAAGTTATAGTTTAGCTCTCAAAGCCTTTGTTATGCTGTTTTTAGTTTGTGCAGATTCGAACACAGAATTAAGGGACCACCTTCCACAACTTGCAGGGGCATATTTTCCTAGATCTCTGGCCAGGAAGATGGATTTTCTGTCACAGTTTCTGTCATCTGTGCCACTGACTTGGTGCAGCGCTGTGACTGAGCCTATCGTGGAACAGAGCTGGGCAAGAAAAAGTAGAGAAAAAAGCGGGTTTTGCCTCACACTCTTCTGATTGCAGAAATCCCTTTCTTGGTTCCTCTTGCCAGAAAGACAGAGTTTCTTTCACAATTTTAGTCAATAATAAGACAAATGATTCGATTAAAAATGGGCAAAAGATATGGATAGACACTTCACCAAATAAGATATAAATAAGCACATGAAAAGATGGCTAATGTCATTGTCATTAGGGAAATGAAAATTAAAACCATAATGAGATACAAGTATACGAGGGCTATCCAAAAATTATTTAGCCATGTAACCATTCTTGTTATATTAACAATGGCTAGATATTTTCCAGACAGCTCTGGTATATCATATACATTTTAAGACTAAAAAGATCAAGTGGTGGTGAAGGTATGGAGGAACTGGAACTCTCATACACTACTGGCAGGAATTTAAATGATGTGGCCACTTTGGAAAACAGTTTGGCAGTTTCTTAAAAAGTTCAACATATACCACGTGATCCAGTCATTCTGCTCCTAGATATTTATCCAAGAGAAATAAAAGCACATGTCCACACAAAAAACTTATATGTACCATTATAAATTAAAAAATACTTTTTTATAATTTTTATATTTGTCATAGGAGTGGGAGATCAAGGCATGTGATAGGCATCTACAGTTTAGTTCTATTCTGTATGCCACTCTCAGGAAACATACTTTTATTTTTAGGAGACAGGGTCCTGCTCTGTTGCCCAGGCTACATTGCAGGGGTGTCATCACAGCTCACAGCAACCTCAAACACCTGGGCTCAAGCAATCCTTCTGCCTCAGCCTCCCGAGTCGCTGGGACTACAGGCATGTGCCACCATGCCCAGCTAATTTTTTCTATATATTTTTAGCTGTCCAGATAATGTCTTTCTATTTTTCAGTAGAGATGGGGTCTCCCTCTTGCTCAGGCTGGTCTCGAACTCCTGACTTCAAGCAATCCTCCCGCCTCGGCCTCCCAGAGTGCTAAGATTACAGGCATGAGCCACCACACCTGGCCATATTAATACATCTTGACTCCTCTTTGGTTGCTTTGAGAATTTTCCTGATCTCTGATAGGAGTATCACTTTGGTATATCTAGGTTTCTTTGAAAATTTGATTGTTTATTTGTTGTATATTTTAGAAAATCATCTCTACCACTTTGTGAGATCTCTTAATCTAAGAACTCAAGTGTTTCTTTAGTTTTGGGAAATTATCAGCCATTATTTTTTTTCAAATATTCCCTCCCCTCCATTCTCTTTACTTTCTCCTTCTAGGTTGCCTGCTATTATAGATAAATGTTGAAAATTCTGGCTCTTTTCAAAGTGTCACTTATTCCTCCATCACATTTGTGCTGTATTTTATGGGACTTCCTCAGTTCATTGTCTTTGCTCATCGTTTAGCTGTCTCCCAGCTTATCTGTCGAGAGTGCTTTCTTTCTATCTAGCTCCTTTTTCCAGGGCTGTATCTCAGTTTCAGGTCTACTCACAGTTTTGCAGCAGGGCTTTCCATTTATTAGTTTATTTTTAAATCTCTTTCCTATGATGAGTCAAAATGGATTTGGTGAGAAAAAGAGATTTTGGTGTCTATTCAGGCCATCATTTTGAAACTGGAAGCCTCTGCTCATTAAACTCTATATTTTACTCATTAGATTCTACTTAATAATAGAAGCAAGCATTAATTTTGTAATATCAATCTACACTCAGTATTAGAACAAACAGAATTTAAAACATGTATAAATCTGTATGTTATAGTGGTCTCATTTTAAGTCTAGTTAATTGGCCCAAGATCTCCCTTTGATTGCAGTTTATATTTGGTCATTATTTGTACAAATTTTGAGAACATCCTCACCTGTGGTTGAGAGTGTTCCTGCCCGGGCCCCTGTTTTATAAAGTGGGGAGTGGTAAAGTGTTGGGTTTGGCTCGTAATTTTGTTGTGGCTCAAAATGCACCACAGGCAGCATTGGATTCATCTGTCCGGGCAACGCATCTTCTATCACCATGTCCTTATCGTCCCATCGAGAAGCATCCATGAACATCCCATGCACAAGAACGCCATCTTCAGGAGAGGGCAACTGAAAGATACTCACAAGTTTAACGGTGAGAGGAGGAGAAGGGGATCAGTACTTGTGGGCCATTTCTTACGTCCCACATCTTCACCAGGTTAATTCTAAAGAGCACACTATAAATTGCTGGTATTACTCACATTTTAGAGAGGACAACCCTGAGGCTTTGAGAGGCAGAATAATTTGCTTCTCAGTCTGACACCAAATCTCCCACTTCTCCCACCCCACCAGGATGCCTAATACAGGGCTACCCTTGGGAAGCCCATTTACGAGCTCCAGACTATCTGATATCATGATGCCGTGACTTTCCCCCTTCTCACAGGAAGCAGATAAGAGGGCTGGGATTATGGTCTGTTATTCTTAGCAAGGTCTTTCAAGGATGCCCTTTGAGAAGACATATATATCTGCAATAATATTTGCAGAGTGCTTATGGAAAATTCCCTTTTTTCTTGTCATTTTTTCCATTTTTTAAAAAAAATTATGCTCACTTTTTAATGTTTCTATTAAATGAGAGAGAGCGAGCAAGAGAGAGAGACACTGCCTCTGAGTCCTGTGATTGGATATCTGCACAGGTGCCTGATTTTTGCCAATTGTGGGGACCTGTGTCATCCTTCCTCAAACACTGGGTGAATTTGGCCAATTCTGGCCCCAGACCTTTGGATAATGGGAGCCTCATGTCTGCAGGCAGAGGATTAAGCAGTGCAGACAATTTGTAGTGCATATTACAGTGAATAGAAAGAAGGTACACTAAGTTCTTTTGGGCTGGTCTTTGCTTTTTGTTGTCCTGAGCTTTGTGTTTCTTGGGTGCAGTGCAGTGGGCCGTCCTGTTTTCGGGGCTGCTATGTATGCTTGTGCGGGTTTACTTTAAAACCATCTTGCTACCTACTTGCCAAGTCATGTGCAGGAGTCATCTGGGCAACCACTCAGAGGGAGTGCCTTCTCCTAAACTGCACAAAGGCGGCAAATGGGCTGACAGCCGCCCTGCCTGTGCCTAACAGAGGTAAAGCTGTCTCAACACATGCACCCCTTGCTGTCTCTTGCAGACATTTGCTGGGCAGACCAGGAGATGGGCCAGCTAGACAACATGAAGTCTCCACAGATCTCAGAGATCATAAGGCATTGCTATGGCTCAGTGCACATGACCCAAGCAGAGAAGTAGGGTGAATCGGGGTAGGGAGGAGGGACAGAGGCCCCTGGTGGTCACTGTAAACGTCTGTTTATAAGAGTCAAACTCCATGGCAGATAGAGTGTGCCAGCACAGAGCAGGGCCGGCATCCTGGAAGGCTCCGGTGAGGGCTTTTATGTAGTTGTTGTTTTGTCCTCCTGCAGCCTCATATACTCCTGACATGGGCCTGGGACCGCCCCCCCCCCCCCCCGCCCCCGCCGCCTTGGCCAAAAAGGGCCTCAAATAATAAGGAATGCATCTCTAAATTATTTTTCCTTACTTTAAAAACATTTTGATGCTAAAACAAATTTCTTCAAAGACATAGCCATTTTACTGTCATTTTAAGATACAAGCAATTAAGAGCCATGGATATTTCATAGAGTAAGCCATGAATATGGGGTTAATCTGGTTTTTGTATGTTTTTGCTCATCAGAGCAAAGAGTTGATCAACCAGATCTGAGTGGGGTGGATATTGATAGGGTTACCCAGGAGCAATTCCTACAGACTAATACCATGATATTTCAAGGAAAGTTTAATAAAAACCACTTACCCCAACTACACTGATTGGTCAGTGAACATTTTCTTGACAAAAAAGATCTGGAGCAGATCTTTGATTTCATGGCACATGTAGAAAATTCTGTTTATAAGACACGCTGGGGTGGACAGATGCTTTGATGCAGAGGCTCCCCTGTCCCATCCATATCTCAGTACATCTGAGCTGGGCAGCTGAGATTGACGGTGGCTGTTCTCACCCCTGGCTATATGCTGAAATCACTGGGGAACTTGAAAAAAATAATCATGCCTGGGACCACCCCTAGCGATTCTGATGCAATTCAACTGTGGTCTGGGCATCAGGATTTTTTAACAGCTCTACAGGTGATTCTAACTTGCAGCCATGGTTGAGAATCCCCGATATTCTGCAGCAGTAGTTCTCAAACTTTAGTGGGCTTAGAACCCACATAGGAAATGTTAAAATGTAGATTTCTGGGTCCCAGCCCAGAGGTTCTGATTCAGTAGGTCTGGAATGGGGCCTGGGAGTTTGCATTTCTAACAGGTTCCCAGGTGTGATGCTGATGCTGCTGGTCTGGGGAAACACTGCAGTAGAGGGAGTAAACTACACAGTAAACAGCTTGAACTGCTTCCTTAGTACATTCCTATTTGTTATTTAATGTGGTTATAGTTATGGAATGTATGAAGTTAGTATATCAATTCTGCTAGGAGGCAGCTGAATGAATGCTATAGATAAGGTTAGCCTATAATAATATTTATTGTGGGTGTAGTAAGTGCTGATTACACGACATTTGCCATTCCATTTACACTGCACTACAGCTCTGAGGTTGGCGGCGTCAGCCCCATTTTACAGATGAGAACACTGAGGTGTAGACACGTTGGCAATATGTAGTGGTCCAGCACACACAGCTGGAGAGGGAGAGTCAGAATCCAGACTCAGACTTGTCTGACTCTGAAACCCTTGTTTTTTGTCTCCTGCTACATTGCCTCTGCAAGATGGAGAAAGTTACTGTGGGTATCTAAAGAAATAAAATAGCATTGCTTTAAAAATATTTCTATAAGTCAGACTAATTTAGGCAGTTCCCACCTAGTCATTGCTAATTGAGGAGCTTATTTGGGGCTGTGATTACCATCCTGCCCCTCCTGCTCTTGCAAATGGGAGGTGGTAGGGGAGTGGGGCATGGGAGGTGGTAGGGGAGTGGAGCATGGGAGGTGGTAGGGGAGTGGGGCATGGGAGGTGGTAGGGGAGTGGGGCATGGGAGGTGGTAGGGGAGTGGGGCATGGGAGGTGGTAGGGGAGTGGGGCATGGGAGGTGGTAGGGGAGTGGGGCATGGGAGGTGGTAGGGGAGTGGGGCATGGGAGGTGGTAGGGGAGTGGGGCATGGGAGGTGGTAGGGGAGTGGGGCATGGGAGGTGGTAGGGGAGTGGGGCATGGGAGGTGGTAGGGGAGTGGGGCATGGGAGGTGGTAGGGGAGTGGGGCATGGGAGGTGGTAGGGGAGTGGGGCATGGGAGGTGGTAGGGGAGTGGGGCATGGGAGGTGGTAGGGGAGTGGGGCATGGGAGGTGGTAGGGGAGTGGAGCATGGGAGGTGGTAGGGGAGTGGGGCATGGGAGATCGGCTGAAATTTTCAAGGACAGTGAGATAGAGGCTACTTTGCTGGAACAGTCAAGTGGACAATACCTCCAGGTCCATGGGCAGTTCTTGTCCAAACTGCACTGTCTTGGCAGCTTCTATCACTGCAGCTTGATCCCGATAGGTAGGAATCATGTTGTACTTGAAACTCAGCTCATCTATAGGCAAATTGTATTTCCGAGCATGATTTTGAAGGGTTCCTGTACATATGAAAACCAGAAAGCTGGGTCCTCCAAACAGCACTGCTAGTCCATAAACCCTGGCCCTTATCGCCACGACCAGGCTGCCCTAGTGTTAGAGAGCTTCCTCTCCATAGAGAAGACCCAACTATTAACACCTTGATCTGAATAAGCTCACAGAGACAGGAAGCCTGTGGGTCACGTGGGAGGTAAGGACCAAGGGATGTACAGGTTCTAGCCATGGTTGGGAAGAGAGGGAAGGAGGCCAAGTCTGAAGTGTGTTGCCCTGCCCTGAGGGAGACAAACCCAAGAGGAAGTTTCAGAGCTGATCTCGCCACCTGCAGGATCTTGCCTGACTTGTTTTATATGGGCTGTTTATCAGGGATTAATAATGAGACAGATTGAGGTCTGGGCTAATTAGCCTCTAGTAGCCCAAAGGCCTTGGCCCCCTCTGGGCCTTTCTAGCCAGATTCCCCAGAGCTGATACAGGAACATCAAGAGTATTTCTTAGAGGAAAGGAAGCTGCTCAGAGCTGGGAACTGAGCAGGGGGAGAGCAGTTGGTGCCCTTGAGTGTGGGTCACACAAGGAATTGAAGCACATGCTGAGGGGACAGGGATTAGGTTGCTGGGGAACATCTGCTATTTCTGTTATCCTTTTTCTCCCTGCAGGCAAGGAAGAGCAGGATGTCACTGGGTTGCCCTACAACCAGTAGCCCCATTGTTAGGCCATTAGCAGCCTTGCCATCTCCCCAGCCCCTAGAAACCCTATGTGTACCAAATTGTAATCTTCCTGTGGGATTTTTCTAGGGAAAGCACTGGTACCTGTTAGAAATCCTTGAGGAAAGAAGAAACCGGAGATCCAGTAGGACTTAGGCTGTCCTCTTTTGAGCCACAACTGAAGAAGAAACATATTATGATAAATTTTGACACTTTGTTTCTGGGATGGAGTTTGTCTTCTAAATTGAAGTCCTACTTCGGCGGGCTTCTCAGGAGGCAGAGTCTAACCAGCCCGAGTTAGTCATCACCCCCATTTTGCTGCTTTCCCTGTTCCCCTTCCTTATCCGTCAGCCCGACGACTGCAAATCCAGAACCTGGTTATTACAAGATGTGTGTAAGAGAGAGACGGCATTAAAGTCACACCTGCTGTTTGGACCCATCTCAGATTGGTCAGTACTGCACAGTGGGGTCCCATGAACTAGAGCTGAAACCCCAAGGATGGCTTGGAATTAAAATGGAATGTGGGGATAAGGGCCTACGGTGAACGACATTATAATCAGTGTGAGACTTTCAAAGTAATAACATTCTGGAAGTTTCTGTTTCTCTGGGCTCCGACTATCCATCAATGGTTGTCAGCCAGAGCTTCCTGGGGACTTTAAGGGAAACTATCCTGATGCTGTCAGAACTCATCAAACCCCAAAGAAGCGAATTTTCTTACATCTACAAATGCGGTCCTCAGAATAAGGTCTTTGACCCATGATCCTAGTGGCTTCAGGGACGGGTAGGCTGTGTTGGACCAGAGAGAGGGAACCTGGTTGTTGAGGAAACTGTTATACACCTTTTCCATTTCTTCAGACATCACCACAAATCCAGCAATGGCTTTGTCAAGTGTTTGTAGAGAAATCTGAAAGAACAAAAAAGGATTGTTGCCCTTTACAGATGTAGTTATCAAGTGTCAATGACACTCATTCTTCGTGGCAGGTGCTGCCTTGGCTGAAGGGCCCGCTTGCCGAGTTCCACCCTCTCTGCACACTGTCTGCTGGGCCAGATCCTCTAATATTTCATGCATTTTTACAACATGTGACCATAGGGTGTCACATTTGGGGGTTGTGGGGAGGTTCAGACAGTTAATAGCAGAGTCCAACACAGCGGAAAGAAGAGAAGGAGAAATGTCCCTGAAACCTGGAGAAATGGCTGCAAGAAATGCCACCATCCAGCTGTTCTCCAGGCCAAAGGAAAAATGGGCCTGATAGTGATTTGGGAATCACGGGGCATGGGAAGTTGGGGGAGAGGGGGAGTAAGAACCACCTCGTGCCACTGGCCATCTCTGCCCACGGCATGCCCACAGCCCCCAGAGTGAGAGCAGAAAGGGGAGATTTTTAGATGAGACCAATCTTCCAGCTGCATATCCCTTCTCCACTCCTCCTCTCAACAGAAGACAGAGGCAGGCAGTAGTCCTGGGAGAAGCTGGCTGGCAGCAGAGTATAGGGTGCTATTTGCCACCTGGCTAAAGACACAGCAGAGCATAGAGATGGGTTATGGCCCTTATGGGTTCCAGTTTTGTGAAAACTGCCATATATTGGGAAAATACCATAGGAAGATATTAGAGGTAAAATTTATGTTGATTAAACAACCAATTAACTCCTGCGACCACATGTACATAGTCCTAAGGATAGGCAATGTGTGGATGAAACAAGGCTAGTCATCTTTCCATTCTTTTATAGATCTATTCTTTGCTCCCCTTCTCCCCATGCCTTTTTTCTTTTCTTTTTTTTTGTTTTTGAGACAGAGTCTCACTCTGTTGCCCGGGCTAGAGTGAGTGCCATGGTATCAGCCTAGCTCACAGCAACCTCAAATTCCTGGGCTCAAGCTATCCTTCTGCCTCAGCCTCCCAAGTAGCTGGGACTACAGGCATGTGCCACCATGCCCAGCTAATTTTCTTTCTCTATATATTTTTAGCTGTCCATATAATTTCTTTCTATTTTTTGTAGAGACGGGGTCTCGCTCTTGCTCAGGCTGGTCTCGAACTCCTGACCTTGAGTGATCCTCCCGCCTCGGCCTCCCAGAGTGCTAGGATTATAGGTGTGAGCCACCGCACCTGGCCCCCATGCCTTTTTTCATAAGAGGCAGTGGTAGGAAAAAGAAGAGTTTAAATTCAATTTTTTGAGGACCTGAGGAAACATTTGCAGTAGGGTACAGGAAGGAGGCCTTCAGCCAGAGCCAAGATAGTGCTGCGTCTTAGACACCAGAAGTGGAAAAAGGTAGCAGAAGACTTATCAAAAATGCAGGGAGAACCACAAAATGAGAGATGGAGGGATTGGACTTCTAGGGCCTTCAAGGTCTGCTTAAAGGAGAAAAAGGTCACAATACAGTGGATTCTCCCAAAGGAGGCAGCTAACACACAGATGTACTAAATGGGAGAAAGTGTACTTCAAATACTTTCCTTCCCCTACAGCTAGAAGCCTAAATAACAGGGTGGCCTTGTCACTCCAAGGGCCTGCCCTGTCTCACAGTTCTGTGACTCTCTGGGGGACTGCGAGCTCCCAGGATGGTAGCTCCTGAGGCCGCTGGGTGCTGCCACCTTCCCTTGGCCTTTCTTGTTGCCACCACAGTACTGGCTGGCTGTTCCCAAGGGGAAGTGAAGGTGAGGCTGGGAACAAAGCCAGGGCAAGGCGAGAGTAGGCCCTGAGGTCTAGGACTAGAGGTCACGATGAGGAAGGCCCAGGGTGCAGGCACAGCCTGGGTGGGCACTGCCCCTCCCTCAGATGGGAGCTCTTGGCTCTGATTCCTGATGGCCCTGCAGTCTGCCTCTCCCTGGGCTCTTCCCCTTACGCTTCCATTAGGTGAATTCCTCCATTATTGGTGGACTGGAGTTTGCTTGACTAGAAGAAGTGACCATGGGGAGACCCAAGAGCCACACTGGTTCACTTGTACATTGAAACATTCATGGAAGATTTAGTATGTCAGTTATGAAGGAAACAGAGATGGCTAATATACCAATTCCCTTGTGTTTAAGTTCTTTGTCAGAGTAGCCATACTTATGGAGGGATAATTACAAAAAATGTAGTGAGTACAATGATGGACACAGACCATCTGAAATTATGGAGCTCTAAGGAGGGGCTCCTAAAGTCATCTGGTGGTGGAGGGAAAGGGTGCTGTTCCAGGAAAATGTGATGGAGGAAGTGACATTTGGACTTGCCTATCTTTAGGTAGATGAAAAGTCATGATGTAGAAAAGGCAAGAGATGAGTAGCATCCGTTTCCTTTTCCTCCTCATAACAATAGGTATTAGCTGGGTACATAGCACTCCATCTAGAGACTACATTTCCCAGCCACTCTTGCAGCTGGGGTGTGGCCATGTGACCGAGTTTTGGCTAATGGGATATAAGAAGAAATGTTATCTATAGCTTCTGGATCACATTTTTGTGAGGAAGCTGCTTTTTCTTGGCCCTTTCTTTCCCCCTTCCCACCAGCTGGCAAAAGTGGGAATTGGAGCAGCCATCTTAGACCTAGAGATGGAAGTTACCTGCTGAAGCTGGAAGAGCCAACCTGCTCATCCCTGGATGAGCTCACAAAGCAGGATTAACTACCTGGCCTAGACAAGTTTCCTCTAGGCTGTTGTGGGAAAGTAAAGGTAAAGTGAATTTCCATCTTGTTTTAGACTGTATTGTGGGGGTCTTTATCATAGCAGCTTAATCTGTTCCCTGAGTCATTCAATATAGAAGGTGATAAGCCCCAACCTGGCTACCTGGCCTGCTGACACTGGTGCACACCTGACTAGATGCCATAGTTCCAAGGTGAAAACTTCACATATTCAGTTGACTCAAGGCCTGCCTAACCAGCAAGCCTCGGTGTTGCCTGCCAAGCAGCAATGTTGGAGACTTTGCTTTCCTAATAGGGGGCAGAAATGGTCTTTGGCTTTAAAAGATCCCCCAGTTCTCTACCAGTCTTATCCCCAAGCCTTGACCCTGGGCTAGGTATTTGGTTCCCTGCTTAGCAGTAACACTTTTCTTGTTAATGCTCAATACTTGCTCTCTAATAGTGTTAATTTTTCTGTTCTTAAAGTTATGCACAAAGAAACTAGGAAGTCCTTTAACCATCATTACAAATCAAGGTGATCCAGAGAGAAAGTATCTGTGAGTTTAAGGCAAAGGATCAAACGGTTGTTTGCAAATTTTAGTTGCATTGAAATCATCTGGGGATATTGACGTATTCCCAGGCCCCACCTTAAGAAATTTGAACTCGGTAGGTCTGGAGTGGGATCAAGGGCTCCACATTTTGAACACATACTACAGGGGATGCTAATGCAGGCATTTTGTGGCCCACACTTCAAGAAACTCTGGTTTTCATAGTCTTGCCTTAAGACATTATCAACTGCGAACTAGACATTAGGAACAAGCACTGAATCACTACTAATGAAGTACCTAGGTCCCTGATCAATTTCTAGTGAGTCAATGATAATTCTAAGGGTGTAAATTAAGATAAGGAGGAGACTGAGGATTTGTACTGTTACTTATTCACTCCATCATTATTAGAAAAAGGGAAGACAGACTCGTGAGAGGAAGATACATTGAATTTTAGACAAGCTGGGTTTGAAGAGTTGTTAGTGTATCTAAATGGAAAAGTTGAAGCGATGGGAATGGAAAATTCTAAGCACACTCATGTTATTGTACAATCCTCTACAAAGCTTTGACAGCCAGTAGCAACAATGGGTGCTCTCATACATGGATTAACTTGAGCAGGTTGTTAAACCGGTCCACTTCCTGTCCAAGAACCGTGGTCAAGGAGTTCAGGCGTCCTTGGGGATCCTTGACGAAAAGGCTCTCAGAAGCCCCCTCCATTTCCAGTTTTTCTGAAACACACAGAGCTAATTCCTCAGGTCAAGTCATTAGTGGTTTCTGTTCTCATAACTCTACTATTATAATGTGCTTATCTTCACATTTTTCTAAAGCCAACTTCTCTCATTATTTAAGCCTGATATATAGGGCTTAAATGTGATATTTCTCTAGTTCAGAACTCTTTGGTGATTCACCTGTGTTTATCTATAAACAATCCATATTTTCATCTTCTTTGCCAGTGAGAGCCCTGGGACAGGGGAGGGTAGGTCCTTGATTGCTGAAGTAAATGACAGAGACTGGCTGTGCTAATGCAGAAAGAAGGTGTGAACTGGAAACAGGAGAGAAGCCTGCTCTTTTTGATTCTGGGTGACTGTGGAGAGGGGGAGGGGGTTAAGAGGGAAGAATATGAAGGTGAAGTGGAAGGTCAGTGAGGCTCAGTGGGTATCTGCACATTTGATGAGGGGTTTGTCTGAAAGGTTTCCACGGGGGACAAGGAGACTTTGCAGGAGGGCACAGAAGGTGAGCCCATTTTGGCTGAATGGCAGAGCCCTGAAGGCTTCAGTGGCAAATGCTAGCGGGACACAGCCGCTACCCAGGAGACAAGGGATATTCCAGAGACCAGAGGCTCACTCTTCCCTGTACACCTGTGTTGCATCTAGGAGAGGTGGGGTTGGGGATGGGAGACGGAGAGAAGAGAGAGACTTGGTATTTATCCCAAGTTACTGAGCATTATTCAAAGGGTCTGACTGAATTATTAAACGGGCTCATGGTTCAGACTAGATGGAAGATTTAGCTCTTCTTTTTCCCTATAATCCACCAAATGGAGACTTAGATGAAGAACCATGTGAGCTATAAAAGATGAAGGAACTGCATTTTCCTTGTACATCTGAGGAAACTGTGAGTAAACAAGTGGCTATGACATATATATATCTCAAATTTGTTCTTAACGACTCACATTTTGGCTGCTGGAGAAAAATCCCACAGCAGCGAGGGTTGGTCCAGTCTCTTGGGTCTACAGTACTGTGGTTACATGTCCTTGGCCTTCTCCTCCTACCATTCCCTCAGGCTATTCCAAACCCTGAGCTCTTTTGTTGAGCCAATTGCATCCCTGCTCACCTGCTTAGCATTCCACGGTAAAAGTATAAGCTTTATGAAACTTGGAGAAAAAACACCCGCCGAGGTGTCAATGGGACTCTACTTAATAAGTAT
The DNA here is from genome assembly GCF_041146395.1 of Eulemur rufifrons. NCBI lineage: Eukaryota > Metazoa > Chordata > Mammalia > Primates > Lemuridae > Eulemur > Eulemur rufifrons. The sequence continues at coordinate 48,905,466 of NC_091001.1, forward strand.
ACTATCTCTCTAGCCACCCATTCATCTATCCATCCCTTCTCCACCCTGCCCTTCGTCTTATATTTATCTACTAAAATGCTTCCTAAAAGAACTGACTCAGTTTGCTTCATCAACACAACTCTCTGCCCAAGTAGATATTCTTTTGAGGGCCTGCTCCTAGGAGGCAGATAACTGGCTTCTGAAATCACAAGTCTCATTTTCCTCTAGGGGTTTTAATAGCATCCACAGGACTCAGTCACTGTTTTTTTCTGCCTCAATTTTCTTTTTCCCATAATCACATCTCTTCCAACCATGAACATTAGACTAAGAAATCTAAATCTACTGCCAATCTAAGAAGAGTGTGAAAGTGGATCTCTTGTGATCATTTAGGAAGATTCCTTAACTCATCAGCAAACAAGGTGAAAGTAATTTGGCTATTTCTTCTGAATGAAGAAAAGAAATGAAATAAATTCTAGAGCAGGACTGTTCAATAGAAATTTTTACAATGATCAAAATGTTCTCTATCTGTGCTATTCAATATGGTAGCACTAGAAATGTGACCAGTGCAACTGAGGAATTGAATTTTAAATTAAATTAAATTAAATTTAAATTTAAGTAGCTATATGTGGCTAGTGGCTATTGTCTTGGACAGTGCAGGTCTAGAGATATCAGAATAATGAAGTCAAGGGAAGCTCAGGAAAAAGTCTGGTTAAAGTTACATTGGGCTAGAACCCATTTGCTCCTAATGCTTCTGGCAGTTGAGATGTCAAGGTGCTGGAAGCTTCTAGTCCATAAATGGAGTACTCCATATCAGAAGAGCTCTCTGGGCAAAGTCTAGGTAATAAGCAGGTTTAGTCACTTGCTTATTGCTCAGTTCTCTGAGTTTATTCCTAAAATTCCCATTATATACAGATTTCAGCAATTATTTATTACCTGGGACTCTGGTTTGGATAGAAGCAACAAGTTCTTGCACAATTTCGTCGTTGCTTTTTCCCTCTCCACCAGAAGATGACCTTGGCTGAACCTCAAGTATGGTGTTGATTAATGTGTTGGTTTCTTTGTACTATAATGGCAGTAAGAGACAGAACATGAAGACTAAAATTCTCAAAACATAATTTTGCAGTACATATTATTTACTTACAGAAGTAAAGGCAATTCTCAAAAACAATTAGAAAAGTATTGTGGCTTATAGAAAATTTAGAAAACACAAAAAATTCATAATTCCTGCTTTTTAGAGATAATTAATTATAATTAAACATAATACAATTATATGAACAATATTTAATTTACTTTCACTTAGACATTTTCTCTATTTATGTGCAAATAGTTTACAAAATTGAGCTCATATAATTTATGTAATATTCATTCTTTTTTCAATATCATGAGCCTTTTCTCATACCACTAAAAAATCCTCATGAACTATGCCTTTACACACGTTGACTGCTATATTAGAAAAAAATTTTTTTTCCTTGGGGCCAGGGTGTTTTACTATGAAAACAGAATACAAACTTCAAAAACAAAACAATCCTTTCTAATTTAATGAAAATTTTGTTATTTTTTATTATTTTCTGTGTGTGAGTTATATACAATTAAATTCTCAATATTAATTGTAACAATAAGAACATCAAGTAAGATTTTCACAAACCAACTGCAGGGTTTTGCCCAGGGGGCCACCCATCATGTAACATGAATGCTACAGCATGGCAGCGTGAATTGCATGTACACCACGTGGCTCTCAAAGTAAAAAGACATGTGTGTTACATATGCTTCACAAGGCCCCGGGCTCAAAACTAGCGTGAGTTAAATACAACTCACATGGCAGTTAATGTGCTAAGTGACTATGTGATACTTTGTGGTATGATTGTACCATAATTAATATAGTGATTTATCTACTTTTTGGACATTTCTAGTTTTTTGATCTTATTAGATCCTGGGAATAAAATATCTATATGTGAATTTAATCCACTGTCTTTGAAATTTTTTAAATGATAGATTACTAGAAGGAATATTTTTTTTTTTTTTTTTTTTTGAGACAGAGTCTCGCTTTGTTGCCCGGGCTAGAGTGAGTGCCGTGGCGTCAGTCTAGCTCACAGCAACCTCAAACTCCTGGGCTTAAACGATCCTCCTGCCTCAGCCTCCCGAGTAGCTGGGACTACAGGCATGCGCCACCATGCCCGGCTAATTTTTTGTATATATATATATTTTAGTTGTCCATATAATTTCTTTCTATTTTTAGTAGAGACGGGGTCTCGCTCTTGCTCAGGCTGGTCTCGAACTCCTGACCTCGAGCGATCCACCCGCCTCGGCCTCCTAGAGTGCTAGGATTACAGGCGTGAGCCACCGCGCCCGGCCAGGAATATTTTTAAATTGAGAATTACTATATTAATTTCTAAAAACATTGTATCAGTTATGTTCCCACAATAGTGTATCAGAGGGCCTGTTTTTCTGTGTCTTTGCAAGAATTATTATTATTACTTAAAGAATCTTTTCCAATTTAATAGATTAAAAAACGCTTCTATTTTTTGAATTTCTTTGAGGATTAATGGATTTAAAAATTTGAAAAAATATGTTCATTGGCTATGATTTTTAGTGTTTTGTAAATTATTGATTTATAAAAAGACAATTACATAATAAGGAAAGTTAACTTTTCTGTTTTTTTTTTTTTTCCAAAAATGTTTTGGCTTGTCATTCGCTTTTTTGTTTTTTTTATGACCTTTTGATATAGTCACATCTATTGGCTCTTTCTAATGTGATTCATTTTTCCATTTCTTTTTATGCTCAGAAATTTTTATTCCAGGGTCACTTTTGACATATTCATTAGGTCCTAAACACAAATATGAAGTTATTTACTTAATGCTATAGTTAAATAATTTGATTTCTTTGCTCAGTGCCAGTCATTTAATATTATAAATTTCTCATTTTAGTTCTTAACATTTTGGTTGGTTGGACTGAGTCTTGGGACATTTAGTGCAGCCGGCATAGTATCACTTCCTATGATAAGTGAGCTAGAGACTTCTAGTTCACACCAACTTCCAGTTCTCCTTTCCTTAGGGCACAGTGAAAATTGCATTTTCCCTCATCCTTGCAGTTGGATAGGCCACAGTACTATTTTGGCCATGAAACGTGAGCTGAAGTCATGATGGACTGTTCAGGCTGAGGCAGTGAAAAGCCTCTCGTCTCTAGCAGTAATTCTCTAGTCTCTCTTCCCATGTTGCAGTGAAAGAAAAGGCTGTTTGTTCTAGTAAATGCAGCTACAATATAACAGTGGGTCTCTGTGTGGAGGAGAGCCCCCTCTGTCAACCCACCAACACAATCCATGCTAGATTAAATCACTGGGATTTGGGTCACTTTCTTACTGCAGCATAACCTAGTACGTTCTGATTACTATGATAACCCATCCACCCCTGTTTTCGGGTGGGGGGTGAGGTAGATAAAGTGATCTTTTTCTAATCATCATAGTTCCAAACTTGTGCCAGAATCCATCCAGGCATAGCTTCATTTTTTTTTTTTTCAATACAGCAAAAAGTAATTCAAGACCCTCTTGAATTATTGTTTCTGTTTCTTATTGTTTTGTTTAATCTCCTTGCATTATCCCCTGTATCTATTATCATCTCTCATCATTTTCTATTTTTGGACATTTTAATCTCCATTCTGGAAGGCTTATTTATTTTTTTGAGACAGAATCTCGCTTTCTTGCCCAGGCTAGAGTGAGTGCCTTGGCATCAGCCTAGCTTACAGCAACCTCAAACTCCTGGGTTCAAGTGATCCTCCTGCCTCAGCCTCCTGAGTAGCTGAGACTACAGGCATGCACCACCATGCCCAGCTAATATTTTCTATATATTTTAGTTGTCCAGCTAATTTCTTTCTATTTTTAGTAGAGACAGGGTCTCGCTCTTGCTCAGGATGGTCTCGAACTCCTGACCTTGAGCAATCCTCCTTGCCTCGGCCTCCCAGAGTGTTAGGATTACAGGCGTGAGCCACCGCGCCTGGCTGGAAGGCTTATGAAATTTGCTTCCTAATTCATATATGTGATAATCTATATGTCAGTTCTGGTCTTTAAGTTTCCAAAGTAGTTTTTAATTCTGCTATGGTATTTTTAGTTTCCTTGGAATATTTCCCTCTCACACATCTCATGGTACCCTTTGTATTTATGTGTCAGCTTGCTGTCAAATTCTGGCTTTCTTTCTTATATAGGCTAGATTTCACATACTATCCCAGATGCCAAAATATGTTACTTATTGTCTGGGTTCTGCAGCAGATGATTTGCAGAGGGTGAGTCTGAGTCTTCGGAATTGTGTTTTTTATCCCTTATCCTTCAGCATGTTTTTTTCTCTCCATTTACTCAGACCGTGTTGGTTTTTTTCTTTTCATTTATTCAGCTTCTAATGAGAAGAAAGAGAATGGATCTCTGTCTCCCCACAGACAGCCTATGCAGATGTCCCTTGACTTATGCTTATTGTCGTCTTGGGAGGCAAATTTCTTCCTTATTTCTCCAGCTGATGTGGACAGGTCGAAGTCCAAATTTCTTTACTAGTTTGTGATAAGCATCCATGTGAAGCACAGTTTGCTGGGATAAGCAAGGAATAATTTATATCTTTTGGGTTAAGATGCTACTGATTACAAGAGGCAGCATTATCTAACCTAAACCAACTAAAGCAAAGCAAAGGAATCTGTTGCTTATGTAACTGGGGAGAAGAGAAAATAAGTCGCATGGGTCTCAGGTGAAGGGTGGCAGAATATGCCAACTCAAAATATGCCATTTTGACATCAGGATTATTTCGAGCAAAAGGCAATTTGAAAAACAGTAGATGCAAGAAGTGTATTCTAATCTCCCCTTTTCCTGAAACCAGGAGACAAAAACTCTCATGTGAAAGATGCCCTCCCCATACCAGGAGAAAAGACACATTGTTTAATAGGGAGTTACAGCCAAGAGAATTCTGTACAAAAAGACCTTGTTAAAGTAATTCTTATCTTCCATTAGCCTTCCCAAATAATTTAGTTACTTTTCCACAATTTCCTCTTTTTGTTCAATCTAATAAAAAAGTGTGTAGGTTTTACCACTTCTTTGGGTCTTCATTTCCTTACTAGTGTCATGTAAAACTTATATTAAATGTGCATGCTTTTCTCCTGTTAATCTCTCTTCTGTCGATTTAATTCTCGGGCCCACTCTGGCCTCTGTGAGGACACAGATGGGGTTTTGACTCCCCTTTCTAATGCCTTCTCTCCTGCGCAGGCTTGGCTGTTTCTTGTACATTGCCCTCATTCTTTCTTATGGCAGATGCACTTCTTCCATGCAGCAGATGGGAGGGGGTGGGTATGTCAGGGACAAGGCCACAAACAGCTGCTGACATACAGCATCCTGGCCAGGGATTCCAGAGGACACAGACAGCACCCCCTCCACTCCCGGCATCCACATATACTGTGAGCTCCCATTTAACTCACATAGGTCATGTGTGCACTCCTTGGACCAGAAGGAGTGGCTGAGGGAGGTAGTGCTGCCTTCGGCCAGGCCTGGGTCACATGTCTGCTTCTATGAAGGTGGCAAGTGGTTGGGAATCTTATCAGAATTTCATGGAATGGGGAAGAGGCAGTTGCTCCAAAGGAAAGAGATGGGAATGGGGCATGTACCAACCAGAAGAATGGAGGAAGGAAGGCTAGACAGGAAAACATAGCAGGGGCTCACTAGATACCTGCTGTCTCAGTCATTCTGCAACCAATGGAAAAGATTAAAAAAGACACTGCAGGTACCCAATGCCAAGAACTTCACCCCACCAGCAGTGCTGTCCACACAGGATGCAGCGGGCCTTATCATAGCCACACTGCCCTACTCCTCTCAGCCTCCCCTTCCCCCTCCAGAGCAGATAGTCAAAGAGGAAGCAAACATTGACAGTAGGTTTAGCCACCATTTTTTTTCCTCCTGAAAGTAGAATAAGGAAAAACAAGATGCATTATTCTAACTCCCAGCTGAATGGCCAAGTGATCTTAATGCCAGAGAACACGAAATAAGGTGTCAGAACGTTGACCTATTGGTGCTCTTTCTGGAGGTTCCACAGTTATTTTGCATGGATTCCTTGACATCTAGGCAGATTTCACCTCTAACACTTATAGCGGCAAAACTTAAGTTGAACAGAAGGATGATTCCCCTTGTGAAGCCAAATCTAGTTCTCAACCTTAGAATTTTCCAGAGCCCTCAGGGACACACCCCATTTCATGGCTTCAGTTCTTTCACAGATGCCTGTTCATGGCAGATGATGGAAGCGCAAGGGTAGGCGGTGCCCAGGTCACGGGGAGCCGTGAGTGCCATGCTGAGGAGCCTGGACTACCTTGAAGTAATCGTGCAACATCAGGAGGTCTACACAGAGGAGTAAAATAATCCAGTTTTCTTCTGTGATCTGATACTGTGACCATGCTTTTAATTTATCTGTTTTGTATATTTGTTACTGTACTTTATAATCTAACCACATATGGATCCATAAATCTTTATGTAACGTGAGACAAATGTGCCCAGCATGGAGGGATAAGGCCAAAAGAGAAGAGGTTATACTATTGTCCAAATCCCCCTGCTATGGTTGGACTATGAGCAGGTAGATTATGGACCAGGCAGAAAGCCTGGGGATGGAGGGGGTTGGCCAGGGTCAGGAAAAATGCACGATGATCCTAGGATTCTGTGAAGGATCCAGAAGGAACAGGCTAAATTGGAACCAAATGTTGAAGTCAAGGTGAAACAATTATCTTATTTATTTAGGAGTATATAACTTACAGAGAGAGTGAGGTGATTATTGACATTTTGAATTTGTATACACAACATAAATACATACTTTAAGTTTAAAGGCTACATACCTGGAAAACAAGATTGGCATTTTCATGCATACCAAAAATTTCTGGGTCATCTATTAAAGGCAGATTTTCAATGTAGTCCTTAAACTCTTGAAGGCTGTCAGCCTTGGGTGCAAAATAGATGCCTGTTATTAAAAACACAGAAGACAATGTGTCTTAAATAGACTGGCTTTGCACTGCCAAGATGGCTGTTCCCTGCCTGGTTCAGGTGGTGGCTGCAATCAACCGCCTCATATAGAAAAGGGATTATTTTTTTCCAAAACCTCCTTGCTTTCATTGCTGTGTCTAGTTTTGTTACCTTTTCTTAAGGCCTTGAGGATCTGTTATTGACCTAACCTTTCAGGATGTCTCCTCCAGAACATTTCAAAATTCTGAGGATCCAGGGATATGCCACTGAAAGGTACGCCCCATTAAGGCCTCCAGATTTATGCTTATGTTAGAGATTGCTTTGGTATTTGTTTGATAAACAACAACAACCCTCTCCAATAAAAGCTACATTTGCAAAACATTGACATCTGGGGCTACTCAGTTTTCTTATTGTGATTACAGGACATGCGGTTGAGTCTGATCAGCTGTCAGGGGCAGTCTCTTACAACTCAGTCGTGGGAGCTTTTATGCACTCACTTTGTGCTAATCAATCGCTCCCTCCAGGGGATGGACCCTCAGGACCATTATCTATTTGCTGTCTGACCCATAACAAGCTGTCACCAACTCACAGATCTGTTTTTTACTCAACTTGCTGTAATGGAAATTTTCTTTAATTACTTTTAAAATATACTGGGATATAACTTTGAAAACACATTTAGACATAATACAATCAACTTTAAAACAGAAATAATTCCAAGTGGTTACTGCCCACTATGTATCCTTGTGCTTTTACTATCAGACCAGCTCTGAAGGCGGTCAAGCATGGGGACGGGGTGGGCATGGGACTGCGTTGTGAAGACTGTAACAGCCCCTGGATGGAAAAGTGAGATGCTGTCAGCGGCTTCTTGGGAAAGCTCTTTTCTGTAATATTGAAAAGTCACTCACCTGATTCGGAATATTTATAATCATCTTCTAATGTTTCAGGAGAAAAAAATCTTTTCAAGACAGTACGAAGGCATCTTTGATCCCAGGTGTCTGTGACTCTACCACCATATGTAATTTCACCTGAAAAGGAGTTTGCATTTTAAAATGATTACTATTTTTAAATTGATAAGCATACCCCTATTCTAATAGGTTTATTTATATATACACATTTATTTGGTACTTAAAATGAAAAGAGCACATCAGAATTTCCTTCCACTACTCATTCCCTACCCAAAGAGAAAAAAAGTCAATTTTAAAAAAAGCAGAAAAAATCTGGTATGTGTACTCTACCCTAGGTAATTTACGGAAACTTAAGCCATTGAGCTCTATTTACATATTTCCTCCTTCTTCTTGTTCTTTTGCTTTGAAGTATTGATTTTGAGTGTGTATTCTAAAACATACACACTTTCCATGAAACAGTGCTTCTTTTTGGGGCCAATGAGTAAAATGAAACCAAACTCTCATAGCAAGGCATTCAAACTCTATACATTCCTTAAAAATTATTGCTATCAAGCTAAGGAAAGATAGATCCAAGATGAAAGAGACAACTTGCCTCACAGAAATTATGTAATGGAGAATTAAAATTTCCTGGTATTGTATCTCTCATTCCACAGAGAAGCTACTTTTGGTATGCTCCACTGTCATCCCAAAATTACGGGTGGGAAGCAACTGTACTGGAATGATATCTATTGCTGATACAATTCTTTGGAAAAACTCCAGATCCATTGCTACAATTCACCAGTCAGCACTGTTGTGTTCCCAGAAGGATTTCACCTATAATACTGACGTTGTTTACTTCTGAATCCTCTGTTGATCCATTCTCATGTCCTTCTCTTTCATTATGTCACAAGGAGATGTTTTTTTCATTGTCTTTCAAGCTGAGATGGTTGGTTGAGAGAAAGTTATTTCAGTCTTTGGAATCTCAACAGTTTATTTCTTCCAAGACGGCAATGTCCTTACCTGCACATCCTGTAGGGATGCCTATTTTTTCCTCTCCTCTTTTAGTACCTCTTGTCAGTCTTGTTGGATCAGCCACTCAGGGAGAGGCAAGGGGGAATAAGTACTCAGGCTGATAGTCAAGTTGGAGAATTCCTGTATTAGCAATTCCACAAGGGAAGGAAGAGATGCTCTGTGTCTTTTTAGGACTATTCTTTAGCCACTCTCTGGCAAATCTTGGAACACAAAGTTGGGTTAAATCTCTGTGGTGGGTCCATCTAGTCTGGGCTTAACTTGAAGCTCCTAACTTGGATTCTTGGAGCTGAATAGGAATGTAAAGTTCAAGTTTCTCCAATTGCAAAAAGGAAAGGAGCTTGCTCTAAAGTTTATTGTTCTAAAAAATGTTTCTAATTAAATATCTGCCTTTTGAAAAGCAGCACAGAAATGTTTTCCTTACAAATCGACTAACTTTGTGCTTCTCCATCCAGATTTGGTTTTATACTTTTTCTTGGATCAAGCTGAGTAAACAAGGAGCCCTGCCATTTGACTCAGGGTAGATGAATCACAGCTTACTTCCAGGCAGGAGACTTCTGGCTCTAGTCTTCCCAGGAGAGAGACCGTGTGTGTGTCGGGGGTGTCCACCATACATGCCACTGCCTGGCCCCAGCATCACTGTTCCTGCGGGTCTCCTTGCAGATCCTGCTGTGGTGGCTTCCCCCATCTCCTCCTTTCCTATCCCCATGGGCTGGCTGAGGGATGGCACCATACAAACTGGACAGTCTCCATCTCCAGCACCACTCCTGGACTTACGCATTGCTGTAACCTACACTATAAAATTTGAAGACCCTCCTCCAACCCCAAATATCTTCCTGTATTTAAAGCCTCCTAAATATGTCTCTGTTTATTCTCTTCTGTCCAGTCTCCCTACTGGTATTGCTACATCCTTGTGTTCAATCCCTCATCATCTTGCTTTTTTTACAGCTTTGTAAATTATTCCACCTCTTCCCAACCTAAAAGACTATCATTGCTAACCATCATTTATAAGGTAGAGTGAAAATTTATTAGCAAGACACAAGCAGGATATGTCCCCAGCTTACCTTTTTGAGTTTTGTTGAAGGCAAAACTGCCCTCCATACACACCTCCCCTCATGCTGTGCTCCAGCCCTCCTACATCCTCAGGAGTGTGTGGGATGTGGCATGACTGTATCTTTATTGATTAATAATTGGTATAGGAAAAACTGCACATAATTAATGTATACAAGTTGGTGAGTTTAGACTCAGGTATACTCTTGTGTTGCCATCACTACAATCAAGGTAATAAACATATCCATTATCTCCAAAATTTCTTTGTGTCCCCCACTGTTTTTTGGGGTAAGAACCCTTAACATGATCTCTACTTTCTTAGCAAATTTTTAAGTACACAATACCTTATTGTTAACTATAGGCACTATATTGTACAACAGATCTCTGGAACTTACTCATCTTGTGTAACTATAGCTTTGTTCCCATTGAACAACTCCCCATTTTCTTCCTCCCGGCATACCTTGGTAGCTACTATTCTCTTGTCTCCTTCTAGACTTTTTTTTTTTTTTTTTTTTTTTAAGGCTGGTCAAGTGAAGCAGTGGGAGTGGAGAAGGAACAAAGGAATCTGTAACTGGTTGTGATCAATTAGTTGTAAACACCACTGCACTTGGATCAACCCTACTCCTAGACTTTTGACCATTTCCAATGCTTCATATAAGAGGAATCTTGCAATATTTGTCCTTCTATGACTAATTTATTTAACTTGGCATATCTTTCAGGTCTATCCATGTTGTCCTGCAAAGGGTAGGATTTCTTTCTTTTATAAGAATGAAGGAGGAATAATATTCCATTGCATGTATTATATACACTACACTTTCTTCATCCATTCACATGTTGATGAACATTTGGTTGTTTCCATATCTTGGCTATCGTGAACAATTTAGTATGCCCATCAGCTTTTTGGTGGGCAGAGACCATGTCATCTTTGATATCCAGCATTTATCATAGTAGTACTAATCAATATTTTCTGGATTAATCCATAGATGAATGCCTAAAAAAATCCCATCATTAGCAAGTATACCACCTAGATAAAGCATTTTCTTTGCACACCTATCTTTTTTTAAAAATAGCTTTAATGAGGTATAATTTAAAAACCATAAAATTCACATAAAATTTATATGTATAATTCATTAATTTTTAGTAATTTTATAGAGTTGTGCAACCATCACCACCATCTAATTTTAGAACATTTCCATTGCTCCCCAAAAGAAACCTTGTGCCCATTTGTAGTCACTCTCCATTTCTACTCCCTGTCCCATGCAACAACTGATCTACTTTTCTGTCTCTATAAATTTGGCTTCTCATACAAATAGAATAATATATATGGTCTTTTGTGTCTGGCTTCTTTTACTTAGCATTAATGTTTTTGAGGTTTAATTATGTTGTAGCATGTATCAGTACTTTATTCCTTTTCATGGCTGAATAATATTCCGTTTATGCATATATTTTATTTATCCATTAACCAGTTCATGGACATTTTTGACTATTATGAATGATGCTGTTATGAACATTTTTGTACAAGTTTTTGTGTAGACATACGTTTAAATTTTTCCTGGGTCGATATCTAGGAGTAAAATTGCTAGGCCGTATGTCAACCCTATTTTAAAAATTTTCCAAAGCAGCTAGACAATTTTACATTGCCACCAGCAGTGTATGAGGGTTCCAATTTCTCCATATACTTGTCAATATTTGTTACTGTCTTTTTTATTATAACCATCCTACATAGTGGTTGTGAAGTGTTATCTCATTATGATTTTAATTTTAATTTCCCTAATGACTAATTGATGTCTTCTTTGGTGAAATGTCTATTTAAATAGAATATTTGCTCATTTTTAAATTGTGTTATCTATCTTCTTATTATTGAGTTGTAAGAGGCCTTTGTATACTTTGGATACAATCCGTTATGTGCTATATTATTCACAAATATTTTCTCTTAGTCTGTGTCTTGCATTTTCACTTTTTTGAAGTATAAAAGTTTTAAATGTTGATGAAGTCCAATTTATTTTTTCTTTTTCACTTGGGCTTTTTGTGTCATATCTAAGAAGTCACTGCCTAACCCAAAGTCATGAAGACTTACTTCAAAGCTTTCTTCTAAGAAATTTATATAATAGTTTCATCTGTTACTTTTAGGTCTATCACCCATTTTGAATTCATTTTTGTGTATGGTGTGAGATAAGGGTCCAAACTTATCCTTTTGCAGGTGGAGATCCAATTGTCCCAGCATCATTTGTTGAAAAGACTACCTTTCCTTCATTGAATTATCTTGGTACCTTTGTTGAAAATCAATTGGCCATAAATATAGGGGTTATTTATAGATTCTCAATTCTGTTCCATTGACTTATATATCTACTTTTTATGCCAGTACCACAATGTCTTGATCATTATAGTTTTGTAGTAAGTTTTGAAATTGGGAAATGTAACTCTTTTGACTTCCTTCTTTTTTTAAACATTGTTTTTGCTATTTGAGGCCCTTCACGTTTTCATATGAATTTTACAATCAGTTTGTCAATTTCTGCCATATGCCAGCTGAATTGCATCAAATTTATAGATCAGTCTGGGAGTATTACCATTTAAAAATACTATGTCTCTCAATGCATTAGAGTGGCTGTCTCTCCATTTATTTAGATGATTTTACATTTTTTCCTGTAATGCTCTGCAGTTTTCAGAGTAAAATCCTGCAATTTTTTGGTTAAATTTATTCCTAAATACTTTATTCTTTTTGATGTTACTGTGCATAAAATTTTAAAAATATTTTTGGATTTTTATTGCTAGTGTATAGAAATGCACAACTTTGCTGAACTCATTTACTTCTAGCTTTTTTTGAGGGAGGGAGGAGGACTCCTTAGGATTTTCTACACATAAGATTATGCTGTCTGTGAATAAAGACAAGTTTACTTCTTCCACTCTAGTCTGGATGCTTTTTGTTTCTTTTCCTTGTCTAAGTTCCCTGGCTGCAGCTTTCAGCACAATGGTGAATAGAAGTATTAAAATAGTAAGAGCAGATGCATCCTTGTCTTATTCCTTTATATTCATTTTAAATCCCAATTATTCCACAGCAGTAGAGATTGAGGTAACCTGAAAGGCTAAGGGTTCCAGGAATGGGAGAAAAAAGAGAAAAATGAGGAACAGGAAAATTCAGGGCATGCAGAGGGTGCCAGAGAACAATTCTGTCTACGTCACCACTTTGCTAAGCAATCTTGGCCCCACTGGGATGGCTGGGGCAGGACAAAATAGCCTCCCAGATCCCAGGCCCTTCCCTGTTGGTCCACCCTAGGGACTGGTTCTCATCTATTTTTACTGTTGTTTTGCTGCCCTCATCTCAAACATGTTTTAAGGTTTCATTTTGCCTTTCAAGGCTCCAGATCACCTGCTACCCCCCTGTTGTGCTCCATGTCTCTTACTTGCCAATGAAAACCATCCATTGCCTTTCTGCCCACTTCCCAGTGCAAATGTCCTCTCTTTCATTACTTGAGTTCACATGGTCCAAATTGGATCTCATTTTGGCAATAAGATCCCTATGTGGCCAGGTTAATATCTGCCAAAATTTAATTCCTGAAAGATTTTTCCTTTTTCACAAGTATACCTGAATCAGCAGGTCTCTAATACAGTCAATCGCTGTCCAGATTCTTTTGAATGGATTCTGGAAGCTAGACTGCCTGGGTTCATATCTTGGCCCTACTACTTGTAAACTGCGCATGTCGGTTTTCTTGTGTATAAAATGGGGATAATAATAGTGCTCACACTATAGGGTTGGTGTGAGGATTAAATTTGCTAATTCATGGGAAGTGTTTAAAATAGTGCCTGGCATGTAGCAAGAGCTATATAAGTTTTCCCTATTATTATTATTTGGGAAAACATCTGTCCATTTTCTGTGTATAAATATTCTCAAGATGTACTTATTATGCATTCTTATCACAATCTTATCTTTATAAAGGGAACATCAGAAGTCATCGTCACCATCATTAAATACTGGGGGAGGACACCATCTTTTTATGGGCCAGGTGAGTGTAAACTAACAGGTTTGTGGCACTCAGTTGGGTGCCCTGGCCACAGGGACATACTGACCAGTAATGTAAATTAGTGCATCCCAGGGAATCTTTCCTTCTTGACAGTAAAGGTTGAGGTTCAGTAAAGCACATTCCCTGTCACTGTCATTAAATTCGTAGCAGATATTCCAACCAAGGGGGCCAAACTTCTTTCTCTCCTAGAATGGAAAATGAAAGTGGTCTGAAATAAAATTTGATAAAATTAATTTTGTGTAAAATATTGAAAACTAAAAGGTTTCCATTGAAGGTGGCATCCCCACACTGAGAAATCAGTTAAAATCATGCAGTTCAACTTGAGCTAAGCTTTTGCCTAACAGAGGAAGCACCTCTTCCTTCCTCCAATTCTGGCCCCTCCCCATATTTTCAAAAGAAAATTTGCTATTGCTGGAAATTTGATAGACCTGTCAAAAGAACATTTGTTCTTCAGGATAAAATAAAATATTTCCCCATGAAAACAGAAAAAAAAAATCCCATCTAGAGTCTTTTGGCATAAAAATGCTGACACTATAATCATCCATTGGGTAGAGAGGGTTACCCCCTACTGTTTTAAGGAGTCTGTCCCTGGTTTTTCAGTCATGCCATACTTTGCAGATTACATACTGATTTCTCCATCATGACATATATATTTTTAAAAAACTCATGCACAGAATCACAATCCTTGTTTCATGATGCCCCATAGTGAGACCCTCCTACTTTGTTGTCTCCCCATCCCACCTTAATTCTAAGCTGATGCTCAAACAGAAGATTGGTCCCAAGTCCCCTCCTCTTGATCTCAAAATTTCTCTTTAGGAAACTGCCGCCTCATCTCAGCGGCTTTTGTTAGTGGAACAAGGGCCTCATACATGGAGCCCCTGGTCCCAACCTCTCGGACCTTCTCTAGGACATTTTCACCTACTTATCCCATATCTTCTATCTTTAAGCTTTGTTTTTACCTAACTGATTCTTTTTCTGTAGACCACACATTTGAAAACCCCAGAAGCTAATCCATTCAAGACACCACCTAGAGATGTGTAGTGGGAGAGTCAGAATTCAGGAATGAGGTCACAGGATGGATACCAGACCAAGCAGTGAGGTTTGAACAGAGGAAAGAGACAGTGGTTGAAGGTCATCCTTCAGGGGACTTGGGATTCAGTCATAGGTAGGGGAGGTGAGGGTGGTGAGAAGCAGTTAAGGGTGGTGAGCCCACTCAAAGGAGCAGGTGAGAGTGAAGCTATTGCAAGAAAAATAAGGAGGACTTGACGACTGACAAAATATGTGTGTATGTGAAGAGGAAGAATAAAAGTAATCCTGAAGTTCTGATTATAGGTTATCAAGAGGATGAAACCACTGATTTCAGAAGTAGAGTCTGGAGGGGAAGCAGAGTTTGGGCCTGAGGCAGAGCTGAGGAGATCAATTTTGTGCTTGTTGAATTGGACCTACTGCATTCACCCAGGCGATGGTGTTCCGTAGGCAGATCAGAATAGAGGTGGGAGCTGAAGCTGTGAGATCCTGAGGCAACGGTAGTTTAGAGGTCAGAAGTTGAGTGAAAACGACTTGGGTTCAGACACAGAATGAGGCCGTCAGCGTTTCACAATGCCATTTGCAAGCTTTCACTTAATTCTTACTTTTTGTTATTTATTTATTTGTAACATAATATACTTCCTGGTTGTTATTAAAAAGCAGAACTGAGTGTACCTGAATAATTGCATGGAAGAAACAAATGCCAAATATTATTTGTCTCCATTTCCTTCCAAGTATATTTTCTTCAAAAAATGAAGATGTCATTTCAGTAAATGCTCGTCTGATATTTGCACGCAAGCCTTTTGGAGGCTCATTGGTTACCTGGATTAAGATAGAACACACATGGCAGAGAGCATGATTTTCTAGATTTGCATTATTTCTGAATAACACACAGGGACTGCAGCCGTTGAGAGGATGTAGGTAACTGATTCCTATGGGCATTCCTGGCATGTTCCAGCCTGCTTCGTACCTCACTCAGCCATAGCCCAGGGAGAAGAGGGTCTGCTAGGGTCCTCAGACCTACAGTGGCTGAAACACCTGCACAAGAACCTCAGACATTTCCATTTGGTATCTTTTTCAAAAACATGGGCCATTCAACTTGACTGAGCTAAAGGGGAAAAAAAAAAATGTAACGCCCCCCACCCCAAAACAAAAACATGGGCTGGAAAGTTTGTTCAGGCTTTCTCTATTGAATTTTGCATCATTCCAACATAAGACATTGTTCCACGATGTCCCATGACATGGGCCAAGGAGGGAAAAAGCACCTCTGTTTCTCATACACAGAGGCTTCCCACATATTGGAAACTTCCAGCACATTGGAAAATCCAGCAGTCATACCACCTGTGGGCCTTCCTGTCTCTCAAATGCTAAAGCATTCCCTTAACTCTGTGAGGGGTTCCCTTCTCAATACTTTGCACCCTTAATATGTTCTTGTGGAGGGTAAGAAATGGAAGAGTTGCATGACCAATAGAACTAGGGCATGCAGGGATGGGCACTGGCTTGGGAAATCATCTCCTTGCTCACTGTTAGGTGAAAAGATAGGGACTTCTACCTCCCTACCCTGGCCATGTAGATCACCATGTGGTTCTGTGCAAGGTCTGAGCTCCCTGAAGCCACTAGGTGAACACTTTTGAGACCAATCATTTTACATTGTTCCAACCATATGCATGCATTACCTTGACGGAATTTTGAAGAACCGTAACAGGAAATGTATTACTAGGCATGGAGCTTAAAAAAAGTCGAAAAGTGTCCTTGATAGTACTATCTGTTTAAAACAATGACAAAACAAAACAGGAAAATTTTTAGTTTCTAGTAGCACTTTTCTATAAGAAACACTTATTTTAGGGAAGGAAACAATGCTACAAACTCTGTTTAAAAACCTAGCTAATCTATTGCAAGTATTTTCTAGACTGTTTTAAAATGGGGTGGAAAGAGTCATTCTGGCAATGTCACATCAGGAGGGTTTGGCAGTCTAGAAGCTGATAAGTTTGGGTAAAGAAATTAGGTACATGTTAATTTTTAATACTTGATGAGATATTAAGGGCCCTTTCTTTGAAATGGGGAAAATTTTCAGTTGAAAAAAAGACAGTTTCCACCAGTGCATTTATGCTCATGAGCTTTTTTTTTTTTTTTTTTTTAAATTATTAAATATAAGGCAAATTGCATGGAAACGGTCAGAAAGTCCTATGGAGAAGAAATGGATTTCTCCCCTCAGCAGAGAAGTTGCAAAGGGAACAGAGAGCAGGGATACAGAAAAATCCCACACATAGCATCAAGTTAAGTCAACAGGCTTGCTTTCTGAGCAGTGGCTAGGAACTTAGGAAAGGATGAGTTTCGCTTTAGGTTCAAAAGACCAAAGTAAAGGTGGAAAAAATCATTTTTCCCATAGCAGGAAGACACATGCTTCATCTAATGACAACTTCCTTGGCATTGGTTTTTAAGTGCATATTATGCTATTTCTCAAACATGCCAGGCTTGCTCCCTCCCTAGGGCCTTTGCACTGGCTGTTCCCTCTGCCTGGAATGCTCTTCCCTCAAATTCCCTCGCTTTCTTCATGTCTATACCATTTAAAATTGCTATCCTCCTTCCTCCCTCTCCCAACACCCATCCCAGTCTTTCTGATCTTACCTTCCTCTCCTTTTTATTTTTTCCAAAGCACAACCACATTCTGTCATACCATATAAGTTACTTATTTATTATGTGGTTTATCCATCATTTGTTTCCCTGCACTAGAATGTAAGCTCTATGAGGGCAAATATCTATGGTTGTTTTGTTCACCAACATACCCTATACCTAGAACAGTGCCTGGTACATAGTAGGTTCTGAAATATGTATTGAATGAATGTCCAAAATTAAAAGTTACGTACACTAAATTCTAGAGCAACATTAACGTTGTTTGCATAATAGAAACTATTAGGCATAGAAGTCAAATAGCAACCAAAATCTCAGGGCCATTGATTTCACTAATTAAAAAACCAAACAAAGAAGGTGGCCGGGTTTGGAGAAACAATTATTTTTTTCCTACTTTTGCCCTTATAGTCATCAAGCTTCTTAACTTTCATAGACATCACAGAATTTAAGAGCTGGAAGAGAATCTTAAGAATCATCTTAGTCCAGGACTTTTAGTGATGATGCTATGCAGTCGTTGTATAGTTGGGGAAACTGAGGTCCAGAGAAAAGATACGACATGCACAGTCAGGAAGTGGTGGGGCAGAACTCGTCTGAGGTCTTGGAATTTCAAGTCCAGAGGTTTTCTTCTTTTCTCTCCCCCTTTCTTTTTTCAGCTTACTACGTGAGTGTATTTTATTTTATACTGGTTCAAGTTAAACATCAGCTCAAACGGTTGGGTTATAAATGGTTATAGCAAGGGCCAGAAAAGGATTTTTGTATCTACTTTAGTTTAGTTTAGTTTAGTTTTGTATCTACTTTAGCTTACTTTAGTTTAGTTTAGTGAGCCACAAGCACTTACAACCCTCAAACAACTTCAGTCGACTTCCTTAGCCTGTCCAGCCTCTCTGAGGAACTGGCAAATGCTCTTGTTCTAGTTATAGTGAGGCTGAACGCTGTCTGATTCTGGAGGTTCATGTAATACCACTGCAACAAATTCCTTTTTTGATGCCTTTCCTAGCATTTTTTCTTAACTATAATCCTAATCATCAGGGACCCCTGGACAGTAGTAAAGACCTTCTTGTTATTTCTCTAATTATTTAAATGCAAATAAGCCATAGGCCCAGCAGGAAGCAGGCCATCCCTTATTTGACTGAAAAGAAGTAGAAGAGTGAAGATTCTGGAAGGTGGGTACAAACGACTCCTTATCCTTGGAAGCAGCCAGCAGAAGGTGGGGTGGGAGAGCAGGAGGAAAGCAACAGGAAATGAGGGGCCTTTAGGGAAAGGCTGCTGAGCCCCAAGCTGTGGCTTGGTGACCAGTGTAGGCTGGTGACTCTGTAAAAAAGCAGCTCTTCACCTTAATAGGTAGCACTCAGTGAAGTGATTTGTAAGACTGTCTGTGTAGCTCTCACCTTCCCAGAAAGCTTTCTGTAGTCAGGGCACAAAGGAAAGCCTCAGAGAAAGGGCTCTTTCCAGACATCCTTGGCCAATGGTTCTCTCCAATGGTCTCCTAGCAGAGTGGTCGAATGGGACCCACAGTTACCAATAAAACAGTTCCCAAGGTTTTGATTATTTTTATACTAATACTGAAAAATGAGTAGATTCTAATCCACTTCTCTCTTTGCAAGCCATTATACTTTCTTGTGTGGGAAAGTGGTGAGAGTATTGTTAGTGCTAGTGACTATGAATAATGCTGGGGACACCCATGGGGTGTGTGTGGCTCTGAGGTACATGTGAAGGCTAATTGTTATGTGGGTTACAAAGGATAAAAAGTGGTTAAGCACTACGGGAATTGGTGGTAATCTGAACTTTGTTCCTTTACTTGTCTCATTTTAAGGAAGGATTTAATTCCCTTTCTTTGTCCTAAATCTGTCTTTCGATTTCTTTTTACTATGCCTACAGGTAGTATATTTCAAATTCAAATGAGCTCCCATGGAAGGCAATATGAAACAGAAATAATCCAGTGGATCATACCCTCAACTTGGGGTCTGAAGACTATTGTTTGAATTCTGGTTGTGTAACTTAACTAAAGCTCTCTGGGTCTCAAAGTTCTCTTTAATATAGGGAAACACAATGCTTACAATAAAGAATTACTATAAGGAATGAATTCAGCAAGAAAAGGCTACATAAAAATGGCATTATTATGCAAATGTTATGTGCTCAACATACTTGGATCTGTGAAGGTTTTAATTAGCTCTTCCATTGCCAACATCCAAGAAACAGCAAGATGGCAGTTTTGTAAAAACACCCAATTTCCTGATTTCATTGCATCTTTGATCATTTTTTCAGCAATAGGTCCTTGTCCTTGTCCCAGTGAAATTGACTGCACCCTGAGTTGAACAGCAACAACAAAAACAACAAAATACTGTTTTGTGATATTTTTAAGCAAAACAAATATTAAGAAATGTAAATATGGTAGACTCTTGCTTAGAATATACATACATTTCTATTCCTTATTCTGATAAATGTTCAAATATTTTTCATATTTCTTATGTTTACATTTTTACTATAACACGCAACGAAAAGTGCAAAAACCAAATAAATACCTCTATGAATGGTCACAAATGGACACCTGTGGTTGAGAACTATGCTGACACCCCGGAGACATATCCACTGCATCCCTCTCTTCCCCTGTCATTTCCCTTTCCTTCTGCCCAAAGATAATCACTATCCTTACTTCTAACTACAGCACTATAGATCAATTTTTAAAAACTTAAAAAAATTGAAGTCTAACATATATACAGAAAAAGTACACAAATCATTAGTGTATGGCTTAATGAATTCTCCCAAAGTGAATGTGCACACTGTGTACTACCATCCAGGTAAAAAATAGAACATTATCAGTATCCTACCTATCAATAGCCCTCCTTATCTCCAAAGGCAGAAACAATTTTGAATTCTAATACCATAGATTAATTTTGTTTTGAATTTTATATAAATGGAATCATATAGTATATATTCTTTTCTATTTGATATATTTCAATCAAAGGTATATTTTTCACACTTATTCATGTTACTGTAGTTCATTCATTTTCACGGCTGTATAATATTCCACAGTGTGATTATACCATAGTTTATTTATTCATTCTGCTCTTGCTGAACATTTGGGTTATTTCTTATTTTTGGCTAATTATGTATAATACTACAGTATACATTTCTGTACATGTATTTTAGTACAAATGTACACTCCATTTTGTTGTGTATATTCCTAGAAGTAGAACTGCTATTTGACAGATTATATATACATTTAACTTTTGAATAATATCAAATTGTTTTCCAAAACGTTTTCATTCTATACTTACACCAGCAGTAGATAAGGGTTCTGTTTCTCCACATCTGGCTAACACCTGGTAGATGTATAGTGGTACCTCTTTGAGGTTTTAAAGTGTTTTCTCTTTTTATTGGCTATTTCCTTTTGTGTCTCTTGGTCCCCCTTTTTCCTATTGAGTCACCTGTCTTTTTTCTTATTGATTTCTAAGAGTTCTTTATGTTGGATATAAACCCTTTGTTAGTTATATTTACTACAAATATTTTCTCCCACTCTATCATTTGCCTTTTAAAAAAACCCCTCTCTTAATACTACTTTTTATGAATAGAAATTCTAAATTTTAGGGCTCATCAGTCCAATTTATCAATATTTTTTAATTTTTTTTTTTTTGCATTTAAGAAATCTTTCCATACCCAAGATGATACTCTCTTATATTATTTCTATTTATTGTTTTGGCCTCTATGTTTAGAGCTGCAATCCATCGGGAATTGATTTATATCTATGGTGTGAGATACTGTACAGGTCAAGGTTCAGTTTTTGCACGTGGCTATGTAACTGACTTGGGACTATTTATTGAAAGATCGTTTTTTCTTCATGGGGCTCTGAGGTACCACTTCTGTTGTAAATAGTGTCCCAATAAACTTGAGTCTGTTTCTGAATTTTCTGTTCTCTTTCTTGCATTTATTTATTTAGCCTTGTGCCAGTACCACAATGTCTAAATGACTCTAGCTTTATAGTAAGTTTATAGTAAGTCTTGATATCTGGTAGAACAGTCCTCTCACTTTGTTTTTCTTCTTCAATACTGCCTTATTCTTTTTGTAAAAAAAAAGTTGAGCTAAAATTCATAAAACAATAACATTAACCATTTAAACCATTTTAAAGTATACAATTTAGTGGCTTTCAGTACATTCACAATGTTGTACAACCATCACTACTATCTAGTTTCAGAACATTTTCATCGCCCTGAAAAAGAAACCTTAAACTCATTGTATTGCTAGGGTTCTTTAGAAAGACAGAATCAGTAGCGCGCGCACACACACACACACACACACACACACACACGGAGACCAAGAAGTCCCACGATTTGCTTTCTGCAAGCTACAGGACCAGAAAAGCTGGTGGCATAATTCAGTTTGACTCTGGAGGCCTGAGAACCAGGAGTGCTGATGTCCAAGGGCAGAAGATGTCCCAGCTCAAAAAGAGAGAACAAATTTGTCCTTCTGCCTTTCTGTTCCATTTGAGCCATCGATAGATTGGATGGTACCCTCTTGCATTGGTCAGGGTGATCTTTTTTACTCAGTCTTATGATTCAAATGCTATCTCTTCTGGAAACAGCTTCACAGACACACATAGAAATAATGTTTTAACAGATGTCTGGGCATCCCTTAAACCGGTAAAATTGACACATAAAATTAATCATCATATGCATTAAGCACTTTTTCCCATTTTCTCCATTCCCTGACCCTTTGCAACCACTAATCTGCTTTTTGTCTCTATCGATTAGCCTGTTCTGAATATTTTATATGAATGGAAATACAGAGTGTGTGACCTTTTATGTCTGGCTTCTTTCACTTAGCATAATGTTTCTAAGGTTTATCATGTTGTAGCATCATGTATCAGTACTTTATTCCTTTTTATGGTCAAATAATATTTCATTGTATGGATATACCATCTTTTGTTTTTCATTCATCAGTTGATGGACATTTAAGTTGTTCCATTTTTTTTTTTTTTTGCCATTATGAATGCTTCTAAGAGCATTTGTGTACAAGTTTTTGTTTGAACACCCGTTTTCAATTGTCTTGGGTATATGTCTAGGACTGGAATTCCTGAGTCATGTGGAAATTCCATTTTTAACTTCTTGAGGAACTGCCAAACTGTTCTCTGTCCACCATTTCACTTCCCAACAGCAGTGTATGAGGGTTCCAATTCTTCCACATCCTTGCCAACTCTTGCTATGTTTCATTTAAAAAAATTACAGTCATCCTAGTGGGTGTAAAGTGGTACCTCATTGTGGTTTTGATTTGCATTTCCCTAATGACTAATAATGTCGAATATCTTTTCATGTGCTTATTGGCCATTTGTTGATTATCTGCTTTTGGAGAATGGGCTATTTGCCCATTTTTAGATTATTTTCTTTTGTCTTTTTGTTGTTGCACGGTAAGAGTTCATTATATATTGTAGACACTAGACCCTTATCAGATATCCGATTTGCAAATATTTTCTCCTATTCTGTGGGCTTCATTTGAACTTTCTTGATAGTGTCTTTTGAAGCACAAAAGTTTTAAATTTTGGTGATTTCCAGTTTATTTACTTTTTCTTTTGTTGGTTGTGCTTTTGGTGTTGCATCTTAGAAGCTATTGCAAATACCAAATCGTGAAGATTTACTTTATGTTTTCTTCTACGAATAGTATGCTTTTAGCTGTTACATTTAGGTCTTTAATCCATTTTGAGTTAATTTTTGCATATGGTATATGGTAAGGGTCCAACTTCATTCATTTGCATGTGGATATCCAGTTGTCCCAGAACTATTGTTGAAAAGACTACTCTTTCTCCATTGAATGGTCTTGGCACCCATGTTAAAAATAAATTGACCATAGATATGTGGGTTTATTTCTGAACTCTGAATTCTATTCCATTGATCTATATGTCTATCTTTTTGCCCATACTATTTTTTTTTTTTGAGACAGTCTTGCTCTGTCACCCTGGCTAGAGTGCAGTGGCATCATTGTAGTTCACTGCAACCTCAAACTCCTGGGCTCAAGTGATCCTACTGCCTCAGCCTCCTGAGTAGCTGGGAATACAGGTGTGTGCGACCATGTCCAGATAATTATTCCATTTTTTGTAGAGATGGGGGACTCTCTCCTGCTCAGGCTGGCCTCGAACTCCTGAACTCAAGCAATTCTCCTGCCTTGCCCTCCCAGAGTGTTAGGAGGTGTGAGCCACTGTGCCAGGCCTGTACTACGTTGTCTCCATTACTGTAGCTTTGTAGTAAGTTTGAAATCGAGAAGTATGAGTTCTCCTACTCTGTTCTGCTTTTACAAAATTGCTTTGGGGTCCTTTAAATTTTATTTAAGTTTTAGAGTCACCTTGTTCATTTTTGCAAAAAAGGAAGTTAGAATTTTGATAGGGACTGGGTCACACAAATTAATATTGAGCAAAAAAAATTAAGTTATAGAAGAACTATATAATATTGGAGAAGTATGACAAAATGTGTAAAATTTTTAACATGCAAACAATTATATGTTGTTTAGGAATTTATATTTTTAAATAAAATATAAGCAGGAGCCATTCCGGGCTGGAGGCCACCTTGGAGAAGAGAGCCCTATTCTCTCCTGCCACCCTGTGGTCTCGTGCACTTTCCTACCCACCTGGACATCATGTTGGGGGTAGGGGGGACTGGAGAATGGAGGAGTGAGAAAGACTGAACTTTTATGAAAAAGAAACCAAATCAGCTTACCTTGAAGGAGATATTGAAATCAGAAGAAAATATAATAATATAAATGGGCAAACTTAAACTTTCCCCTTGTCCTTATTACCCAGCAGAGTGGAGGCTTGTGAGAAAGATGAGATTAATAACAGAATATAAATTGCTCTTTTTTTTTTTGCACATTTGAGCATACGAAGTAAACGTCAATCCCTTTTTGGTTACATTAAAATCATGTGTTACATACCATACAAGTTTTAATCACCATTTCACTAGATTATTATCCTTTAGTATTTTAAGCAATCTCTTTTGCTCAAATAAAATTTACATCTGCTTTTATGATTTCTGACCCCATTTTAACAACATAAATAGCTAAATATTAACACTTTTTAATTTATTTAGTAAGGGATATCTGAATGTAAGAATTCATGCTGCACAAGGGAAAAACAAAGGTAAATTTTTACAAAAAGATGTTCAGATGGACTATTAAAACTGCACAATGTGCCCTTACCGTTCTGAATACCCATTTTCCCGGGCGAACCTCTGAAATGCACCCATGGGATCTGAGCCTGTGCTTAAAATGAATATCAGGGGAGTGTTGCATGACATGTCTTGATACAGAGTAGCCAGGTCCACAGGTGGTGTCTCTATAAACTGTTTTCCAAGATTTTCTATCACAAAGTCTGTAACAGCAAAAACCACCTGAAAGTTGAAAAGAAAAAACATTAAAATAATAGTATGTTGGATGAAGATCCTTCATAATTTTATCCTAATTTTCCCCTTCAACTCCTCAGAGGATGGTGCCCTGTACTCTTGAACTTTTCTTTCTTGACTGGGTATATACTTCTTCCTACAGACATAATTTGATGGGTATGTAAGTCAAGTATCTGCTGACAGCCCTGGTTCTCACGATTCACTGAGCAAGATGAAATATTGGGTAAGAAGGATGTCCTTCATCATTCCACATGTCTATAGGCCTGCTGTCTCCCCTTCCTTGCCTCCTTCTGTCCTGTCCCTTTCACATTCTTGTGGACTTTACCTTCAGCCCCTCCATTGTCTCTATCTGTATTATTGATCTCTTTCTCTCTCCTTGGTTTTCCTATCATCATATGATTAGGCATTACTGTATTCTAGTCTTAAAATCAAAACCAAAACCTCGCTTGATTGCAGCTACTCTCCTAGCTACTATTTCATTTCTTTGCTCCCATTCACAAGCCAACTTTTCAGAAAATTGACTCCATATATTGTCTCCCCTTCTTCATCTCTCATTTACTCATCAGCCTCTTCTCACTCTTCTTGGGAACCAGCCTTGGCCTTGATGAGGATACCCAGGCCTGGCCATTTCCTACATCAATGCATTTCTTTCACTGATCCCACCCTACCCTACCTACTCCATTTCTGTCCTTGTGAGTCTTGTCCCTCCATTGCCCATATGGAGCCTATGTGTGAGATACAAAAAGGTGTCCCCTCTTCAAGGTACTTTAATGTGCCAGAAAGCTGTCATTATAGCCTGTCGCAGGCTATAATACCTATACTGTGAGTGGCTCTTCCCCAAGGGTTGTGCAGTGTACATCCTGCACAACTGTAAGTAGCAGCCTCTGTTTTAACCTTAGCCCTCCATTAGATGTTGACATTGTCCTGTTCCAATAAGCCTTGCCATATATTTTTTTAGGGGAAGTGTCCCAACCTGGTCTAGGGCCATTGCCTTGGATCACATCCTTTTGTGGCCAACTTGGGAAAAGATATTCATATGCTTGTCCTTTTAAGTAAATATGATACTAATCACAGACATGACAAGTTCCAGAATAAACAGCCATGCAACAGGGCCAGGGGGTTTGGGGCTTAGTTCTAGCCATGTCACTATGTGACTAAGTATAATTCACTTAACTTTTCCAGTATCAATTTGTTTATCATTTTTATTTAAAAAGGTTTTGATTATGTAAACTATTTGCTTTTATGTTACTAAAATATAATCTTAATCATTGCCCAGTGCTGGTGGCATTGGGGGACGTTAGCTATGGGTGTGATGTTTCTTTTGGGGGGCAATGAAAATGTTCTAAATTGATTTGGTGATGATCGCACAACTCTGTGAAGATACTGAAAGCCATTGAAATGAACATCTTAAACGGGTGAATTGTATGATGAGTGAATTATACCTCAATACATTTTCATGGAATTTTCTTCCATGGAATATCTTATTTAAATAAATAATCAGCACATGGTAGAATTAACAACAAGGACTTATAATTGCATTCATACAACTGGTGTTTCCTAAAAAGCTTTCAACTGTTGTTCTGAGTGAGAAGATTTCATCCTCAGTAATTCTGATTACACTGTGGTTTTTCAACAGAGAGAAAACCAGTTGCCAAAGAAACAGTCTCCTTTCTGAGGTGGAGGAAGCCTGGATTGAACCACTAGTCCTGTCGAGGTTAGAGTTCCCAGTGGATTTAGCCTTGGAAACCAATGATGCCGCAAGTCATGACATATGTTCTGATTTCCTCATCTCTCTGATTGCTTTGAAAATGGTTTCTCCTAATAACGACCTTAAAATGGTGGCTCTCAAAGTACGGTTGCAGGATCAGCAGCATTAGCAGCACCTGGTAACTTGTTGGTAATGCAGATTCTTAGCCCTTAGCCCAGGCCTAGTAAATCAGAAACTCTGGGGCGTGGGCTCCAGGATTCTGTGTTTTAACAAGCTTTCCAGGTGATCCTAATGCACACCAAGATTTGCAAACACTAGTGTAGAGGAGTTTCCTTAGCTTTTTTCTGTGGTGACGAATTATTCTCTCTCAGACGATCTTCATTCATCTTGAATTAGATGACAGTTTGTTTTTTCTCTTTCCAGTTCAAATTTCTAATAATTGTTTTCTGAAAGATGTTGATAATATTGATGCCAAAGAAGGAATTGTTGGGATAACAGGAAGGAATTGTTGGGATGTCAACTTCCTGTTGCAGTGCTAATGAGCCTGCCACCTGGTTTACTAAGAGCTTTTCGAAATGAAATTTCATCTTTAGATTAAAATATGCTATTTCTGAAGGAGGTTGAATTTTTGTATAAGAAGCCACTTATGTTGGAATATTTTCTTTTTCCCAAAAGAGTAGTTGGCTCCAACATTTAGAAGCATTGGATACCCAATAGGCTCTGCTTGTGAACAGAGGTGGAACAGCAGGTTTGTCACCTTGAGCTCACTCATCACAGAGATCTCGTCTTTTGTCTTGTCTTTGTTCTAAGACTTCCTTAGATACTCCTTTTCTCCAGGCAGGGAATCTAGACCTTCAGCTTAAAAAAAATTTTTTTTTAATTTCAGCATATTATGGGGGTATAAAAGTTTAGGTTACATATATTGCCCTTGTCCTCTCTCCCCCCGACCCTGAATCAGAGCTTCAAGCGTGTCCATCTCCTAGATGGTGCGCATTGCACTCATTATGTATGTATACACCCATCCCCTTCCCCCCACATCTGCTTGACACCCAATTAATGCCTTTTTTTTTTTAGTGTTTCAATGGGATAGGTTTATTTATTATTTTTTCTTTTTTTATATCAGCTTATTATGGGAGTACAAAAGTTTAGGTTATGTATATTGCCCCATGCTCCCCCAGCCCCTGAGTCAGAGCTTCAAGCATGTCCATTCCCCAGACAGTGTGCATCGCACTCACTATGTAGGTATACACCCATCCCCTCTCCCCCCTACATCTGCCCAACACCCAATTGGTGTTATTCCCAAATGTACACTTAGGTGATGATCAGGGAAACCAGTTTGCTGGTGAGTACATGTGGTGCTTATTTTCCCATTCTTGGGATACTTCACTTAGTAGAATGGGTTCCAACTCTTTCCAGGAGAACATAAGAGATTCTATATCCCCATTATTTCTTATAGCTGAGTAATGCTCCATGTTATACATATACCAAATTTTACTAATCCACTCATGTATTGATGGGCATTTGGGTTGTTTCCACCTCTTTGCAATTGTGAATTGTGCTGCTGTAAACATTCGGGTGCAGATGTCTTTGTTATAGAATGCCTTTTGTTCTTTTGGGTAGATGCCCAATAATGGGATTGCTGGATCAAATGGTAGGTCTACTTGTATCTGTTTACAGTATCTCCATATTGCTTTCCACAGGGGTTGCACTAGTTTGCAGTCCCACCAGCAGTGTATGAGTGTTCCTGTCTCTCTGCATCCACACTAACATGTATTGTTTTGGGACTTTTTGAAAAGGCCATTCTCACTGTAGTTAAGTGATATCTCATTGTGGTTTTGATTTGCATTTTCCTGATGATTAGAGATGTTGAGCATTTTTTCATGTGTTTGTTGGCCATTCTTCTGTCTTCTTTTTTTTTTTTTTTTTTTTTTTTTTGTTGAGACAGAGTCTCACTTTGTTGCCCAGGCTAGAGTGAGTGCCGTGGCGTCAGCTTAGCTCACAGCAACCTCAGACTCCTGGGCTTAAGCGATCCTACTGCCTCAGCCTCCCAAGTAGCTGGGACTACAGGCATGCGCCACTATGCCCGGCTAATTTTTTCTATATAGATTTTTAGTTGTCCATATAATGTCTTTCTATTTTTAGTAGAGACGGGGTCTCGCTCAGGCTGGTCTCGAACTCCTGACCTTGAGCAATCCACCCGCCTCGGCCTCCCAGAGTGCTAGGATTACAGGCGTGAGCCACCGCGCCCGGCCTCTTCTGTCTTCTTTTGAAAAATTTCTGTTCATGTCCTTTGCCTACCTTTTGATAGCGTTGATTTTTTTTCTTGCTGATTTTCCTGAGTTCTAAATAGATCCTAGTTATTAGTCCTTTATCAGATGTGTAGCATGCGAAAATTTTTTCCTGTTCTGTAGGTTGTCTGTTTGCTCTTGTGACAGTGTCTTTGGTTGTGCAGAAGCCTTTTAATTTAATCAGGTCCCATTTATTTATTTTTGTTGTTGCTGTGATTGCCTTTGGGGTCTTCTTCATAAATTCTTTGCCTAGGCCAATGTCTAGAAGAGTCTTTCCCACATTTTCTTCTAGAATTCTAATAGTTTTGCACCTTAAGTTTAAGTCTGTTATCCACTGTGATTTGATTTTTGTGAGAGGTGAAAGGTATGGGTCCTGTTTCAGTCTTCTACATGTGGCTATCCAGTTTTCCCAGCACTGTTTATTGAATAAGGATTCTTTTCCCCAGTGTATGTTTTTGTCTGCTTTGTCAAAGATTAGATGGCTAGATGAGGATGGTTTTAAATATGGATTCTCAGTTTTGTTCCACTGGTCTGTGTTCCTGTTCTTGTGCAATACCAAGCTGATTTAATAATCACAGCCTTGTAGTATAGTTTGAAGTCTGGTAAATTAATACCTCCCATTTTGTTCTTATTGCCTAAAATTGCTTTTGCTAAATGGGGTCTTCTCTGGTTCCATACAAAGCGTAAAATTATTTTTTCTATATCTGCGAAAAATGATGTTGGTAATTAAATATGGATTGCATTGAATCTGTAGATCACTTGGGTAGTATAGACTTTTTAACAATGTTGAGTCTTCCTATCCACCAGCATGGTGTGGTTTTCCACCTGTTAACATGCTTTGCGATTTCCTTCCTCAGTGTTTCGTAGTTCTCCCTGTAGAGGTCTTTTACCTCCTTAGTTACATATATTCCTAGGTACTTTATTTTCTTTGTTGCTATTGTGAAGGGTATTGATAGACCTTCAGTTTTGAAACTGAATTTGCATTCTTTACTCTTGAATCCCAATTTCTTGAGACCTTGTTTAGAGGTTCTAACAGGGGAGCGCAGCTACTCATATACCCTTGACCAAAGAACGGTCCTCCTCTATTGGGGAAGGTTATCTACTTCAACTGAGCACATAGCTTCAGAGGGATGCACATGGAGTGGTGAGGAAGGGCACACCCGCCTAGCCAGCCAGATCAGTCAAATCAACCCTGGTGATCAATGGAGTGACAGATGTCTCAGCCAGATTGCTCTCATATCCTGAATCCCAATTTCTTTAGCAAGTCATCCTCTGGAATCAATAGCAGGGCAAGGGTTGTTTCTAAATATCTTGGTGAGGGTTCTAATTGGGAGGGAGTGTAGCTGGTATGGCATTGTCATGTTTGAATCTTCTCTTCAGGGTAATCCTGTGCATGGTCTTGGCTGATCCAGGTCCCTGTTTTCTCTGGAATGGGTGTCTGGCTCTTTATTTCTGAAATCTAATCAGGGTTATAGACTCCTCAGTGTTGATTTGTGGAGTAAGTTTTGTTTGGTAGCATAACCTGTGTAAGATTTTTTGTTGAATGCATTGATAAGAATTTTCAATTAATCCTCTGTGAATTCGGTATGACTGTGTCTACCATTTGTAGCTTTAATCGTATTTGGAGAGCTCTCCTAGGACATGTTGCAAGAGAGTTTAGGTGTTCAAGGATGTGACCAGAGGTTAAAACATTTTTTATTATGGAAAATTTCAAGCACATATAAGATGAGAGAATAACAAGCCCAATATTTCACCCACCTTCACATTTCTTAAGACATTCACTATTTCATTGATATACTCACCCAGCCAGGATGAGGATGAGAAAGGATCCCTTATCCTTTCTCTCTGCCCTTTAAAAGTTGGTGGTCAAGTGCATTGCGCACTGTTTGGGGAGTGGTAACACTTGAAGGTGCTGACTCGGGAAAGGGGGGGTGGGGAAAAAATATGAAACTATTGTTTTTAACTTGCACTGTTCACTTAATAATTTATCATGAATATTTCCCATATTATTTCATATCATTGTACAAGAAATAATGTATACATTATGAGGACATATTGTATCTAACAAG
This sequence comes from Eulemur rufifrons, assembly GCF_041146395.1. Lineage (NCBI taxonomy): Eukaryota > Metazoa > Chordata > Mammalia > Primates > Lemuridae > Eulemur > Eulemur rufifrons. Next base: position 48,936,495 of record NC_091001.1, read on the forward strand.
ATATACTGTTAGACTCTTTGATTCTGTAAAATTAAATTGAAAAAAAAAAAAAAAGTTGGTGGTCATCAGAGTTTCATCCTTTGTCCACCTGTCCTTGTAGTCTACTCTTTGTCATTCTTATACAGTCCCAATAACTCCCATGATTTTACTTCCCAAATCAATGCTGATGATTCCCACCTCTATTTCTAACCCATATTTCTCTTTAGAGTTTCCTACCCACATATTAGTAGCTTTCAGACTGCTATCCACTTTGATGGCTGGCAGGCATGTAGACTCAGTGATATCTTTCTCTCACACATTTCTCCTTTCACGTTTGTTTAGTTGGTACAACTATCCCCTTTGGCATGCAAGCTGAAACTGGGATCCATACTGTTTGCTTAATCTCGACACCCCCTCCTTCAGTTCTCCAATCTATTAATATTACCTCTGTCTTAATTCAGACTGTCATTATTTCTTATATAGACCATTTTGATAGTCTACGAACAGGTCCTGGTGACTACAGTTTTGTGCCTTCAAATGTTTCTTCCCCAATGTTGCCAAGATCTAAAAGGCCCATTAATTCCCTACTAAAGCCCTCCAACAGACCCCTGTCCTCTGGCAGAGAGCAGGGTGCTCTAATGGCACACACCAAGGAAAGAATGACCACATGCCTGGCTGGCTCTCCAGTATTTTCTTTCCTCATTCTCTGTATAAAACATTTTGTATAAAATATTCTAGTAATAACAGAGTCTCTATGTTTTTAGAGCCACTTCCCAAACTTCACCATTGTTAATCTCAAATAAATTTATGAATCATAACTGGCTACTGAAATTTAGTAGAAATATTTATAACATGGTCTTTTTTTTTTTTTTTTTTTTTTTTTTTTTTTTTTGAGACAGAGTCTCACTCTGTTGCCCAGGCTAGAGTGAGTGCCGTGGCATCAGCCTAGCTCACAGCAACCTCAAACTCCTGGGCTCAAGCAATCCTCCTGCCTCAGCCTCCCGAGTAGCTGGGACTACAGGCATGCGCCACCATGCCCGGCTAATTTTTTCTACATATATTTTTAGCTGTCCATATAATTTCTTTCTATTTTTAGTAGAGGTGGGGTCTCGCTCTTGCTCAGGCTGGTCTCGAACTCCTGAGCTCAAAGGATCCGCCCACCTCGGCCTCCCAGAGTGCTAGGATTACAGGCGTGAGCCACCGCGCCCGGCCAACATGGTCTTTTAATTAAAAAAAATTTCCTACCTTTTCTTCTTTACAACATTTAATAAGAATCAGCTTATGGAAAGAAGTCAATTCTGCACCCCACGTATCCTGCTTTGTAGCCTCTTTTTCATGTGTCGTAGGTTGCTCTTCCTTCGTTTTATGATAGCCTTCCCATTCGTGTGGGTTAATGTAAGTCTCAAAAGATCCTGGAAACACAATTATATATGATTTGAACAATATAAATAATAGTTGAATAAATTGACATGTATACTTTACGCTCTAATAAACAATATATCATCCTCTGCCCTCTGGCCATAGAATATTTATAAGAAATGGACTTGCATTTTACATGAGATTTAGGATCATATAATAGTTAGCTCTTACAATGATTATAACACGTAGTAAGAATTAGCAATGAAATGTCTGTAGGTACAGCATGCGTGGTGTGGTATAAACCTCAGAAAGCCAACACAGCCAGTGTGTCTTCCAGAGATAGGACAGGCCTCTTGGGTTGAACATTAAGTAAAATCAATGGCTTGCATTTTGGACTGGAAACAATTGTTTCCAGCTGGTCTGCTGGGGCTCTTCCCCTGAGGGCTTAACATTAGTGACCAAACAGCTGGTAACACTTAAAAATTTAGTGACACTTCTGACCATGGCCCTGGAGTAGTATTCACCTTTAAAAGACTTCTAATTTTGATATGGAATATACACAATTACATGGTATGAGACCACAGGGCACACCATACCACAATGCTCTTTAGTTAAAGCGGTTGCATTACTCTGAGGAATAGGTAGCAGAACCGTTATTCATTGCAAAAGGAACACTTTTCCCCTGAGGTTCTCATTATTTATTGTATAATCACTAGGACTCTGGCTAATAGGACAAGATCTAATAATACATATTTCAAATAACTCTCAACTAATAGGTCATGAAGTACTTAGAAATAATAAAAGACAAGAGATTAAGGCAATTAGGAAAGGCAGTGAAATTAATTATTAAACATCACCTGAAAAGATTGAATGCTCACTTTTAGAACACAAGCCATCCCATCATACATGCAAAAACCTTCACAATCCTGTATAATTTTTGGAATAAACTTAAACATTTAGCAAATGAAAGCAGGAAATGTTTTTAAATTGCTGAAATTTTAGTCCCAATTGACAGGGATACTGTGTCAAATTGACATGGATACTGTGTCAAATTGACATTGTGCTTTTTACCCAAAAATAATGAGTTGTCCCCAGAATTACTTTGCTTTTCATCCTCTGCACCTTCCTTCTTTCTTTGCCTCTGTATATGAGGCTCCACCTATCCCTTTCTGCTTTGGGTCTGTACCTAACTGACCATCTCTGGCCTTCTATGAGCATTTTTCTTTTGGTGTTCTACCTCTACCTATAACTGTCTTATTTAACTGGTGGATAATATGGAAACATAATTTTTATTCGATGCATTTACTGAAAAGCATTTTTTTCCTAGTCTTCATTTAGAAATCAAATGAATATTAAGATCTCAGAAATTCTGGTTCATGGAGACTTTAAACCACCACCTTTGCTGGGTATACTTAGTTAAATGAACGTTAATTACTGAAAAAAATGGAAATAGAACTTCAAATCAGTAGAAGGGGAAATAAACAAAAAAGGTGTGGATGATCCACCCGAAGTTAAGAAAGAAGAAAAAAAGGAAGCAAAGAAAAAGACTGGCAAGAAAAAATCCCCCCAAATAAGATGACAGAAGTAAGTCCAAATAGATCAGAGTTTCTCAACCTCACTAATAGTGACATTCTGGATCAAGTAATTACTTGTGGAGGATTGTTTTGAGCACTGTGAAACGTTTAGCACATCCCTTGTCTCTAACCACTAGACATTAGCTGCACCGCCCCAGTTGTGGCAAACAAAAATGTCTCCAGACGTTACTAAATGTCCCCATGAGGAAAAAAAAATCTTCCCTAGTTTGAGAAATACCTAAGTAAATCAATAACCATAATAAATATAACTGGATTAAAAATTGCCTGTTAAAAAAGAAAGACTCTCACACTCTTCAAAACAACAAAATCACACTGAAGAAACACCAAAAATATGCTGATACAAAAGAATTGAAAATAAAGAGTGTAGACTATATAGAGTAAGAACACTAACCAAGACAAACTTGCTGTAATAATGTTAATATTAGAAAATATATTTTATGTCAAAAAAGCATTATTCAGAATAAAGGGGAATATTATTTAATAAAAAAATGAACACTTTACTAAGAAGGTAATAATCCCAAACATATTTGTATGTAACAGCATATTTCATAAAGTGTAATGAAAAATATTCCAAAATTACAAAGGCAAATTGTCAGTCATAATGGTATACCTTAATATACCTCTCTCAGAATCTGACAGATCAAGCATAAAAAACCCCTACTAAACACTACAGTTACTAAGTCTGAGCTAAAGGCTACATATGGAACCTTGCATCCAAGAAATGACATACATGGAATATTTTATGTAAACTGAACAGGTACCAGGCTACAAAGGAAGTCTGAAGAATTACAAAGAATCAAAGAAATAAATAATAAGAAGATGGTCCCCCAAATCCTAAATGCTTTTGGAGTAAAAGTATAATTTTAAAATTGAAAGGGCAACATATTAGAAATTGTGGGGAAAATTAATATAGAATGTTATAATTCAGAGCAGGGGAAGTGGAAAGCGGGGAGGATGAGGTGCTTCTGGGCTGCTGGTACTGTTCTATTTCTTGATTTGGACGGTGGCTCATGAGTGCATACAGGTTGTGATAGTTAAGTTGTACACTTTTTGATTTGTGCACTTTTCTGTACATATGTTATCCTTCAATAAAAAGTTAAAAGCTTATAGGATGCAGCTAAAGCAATATTTAGAGGTATATTTATATCCTTAAAGTGGATATAATAGTCAACATGAAACACTGAAAATTCATGCAACAAGCGTTTGACTCAAGAAACTGTGAAAACAAGTAAGTCACAGTTTCTTAAAAATGAAATTCCCTAGTGAAAAATGTTGACATTGCAGAAGAGTTTAAAGTAAATATTAAAGTTAGCGTTCAAGATCCTGTTTACAACCCCCCTACAGCAGATTCTTTTAGTCACATTACCTAAGTGTATGGAAATAGGATGTAACAATATAGAGTGTGTAAGTCCTTTAAAAACTGGAAACGATTCTTCTAAGTCACAGCATGCAAACCACATGGGAGTAAGTAGCCAGGGAACTTCAGGCTTAGGCGGGCGTTCCTATTTGAAGACAGAAAATGAATAAAATGAGTCACAAAGACAACCCCAAAATTCATTTTCACCTTGTCCAAGTGAAAAATCAAGCTCTAATTACCATATCTTATTACTAAGGATTAGTAATAAGATATGGTCAAATAGAAATGGTGTTGAATCAATTCTACCTGTGGATCTTTGCACAGAAGTGCAGTTGATGAAAACTTTTCAGGTTGACATTTACAGAAATCAAATTGATCAATTAAAGCTGTTAAGTCTACATCCAGCCCATTCTCCAACATACCACACCAGTCTTCCCCTTCCCCAAGTATTATGGTTAATGATTTTTTCCCAGAGAACTAGTCTCCAAATCAGATTCTCAGATGTTTTGACTCCTAGGAAATGAGGAAAGATGAGTAGAGAGGCAGTATCAGTAGCAAGACAAGCTACGATCTCATTCCAGCTGCGATGTGTGTATGTCTAATCATTTCATATATTCCTAGAAATTTCTGGGAAAAGTATTATTCTATCTGGCAATATTCCATGACATGTTTGCATGTCGGTAAAAGTTTTAAAAGAGACATAGAAACAGTCGTGATTGCAGATTGAAACTAGTTCTTTATAATTTGCCTGAGGTTCTCTACTACATTTTAAAATGGGTTTATTGAGATACAATTTACATACCAAGCAATTGACCCATTTAAAGCATACAATCCAATGATTTTACTATATTCACAGATATGTGCAATCATCACCACAGTCAATTTTAGAACGTTAATCTCATTGGAAAGATACTGTGTACCTTTTAGCTATGACTTCCCTTTACCACCATCCCCCCCATCCCTAAGCCACTCCAGACTACCTTCTGTAGATTTGCTTATTCTGGACACTTTGCATAAATCAAATTATATAATATGTGGCCTTTTGTGACTGACTTCTTAACGTTCTCAAGGTTCATCCATGTTGTGGCATGTATCAGTACTTCATTCCTTCTTATGATTGAGTAATATTCCACTGGATGGATTATACCACATTTTTTAATCCACTTATCAGTTGATAGTCATTTGGCATGATTCCACATTTTGACTAGTATAAATAATGCTGCTATTAATATTTGTGTCCAACTTTTTGTATGGACATATATTTTCATTTCTCTTTGATACATACTTAGTAGTAGAATTACTGGATTATATGGTTATTCTATGTTTAATAGTTTGAGAAACTTCCAGACTGTTTTCTAAAGCAGCTGCACCATTTTTCACTATAGCTAGCAGTTCATGAGGGTTCTGATTTCTCCACATTCTCACCAACACTTGTAATTATCTATCTTTTTGATTATAGCCTTTCTGGTAGGTGTGGAGTGGTATCTCCTTTTGGTTTTTACCATTTATTTATTTATTTATTTTTTTGAGACAGTCTCCTTCTGTCACCTGGGTTAGAGTGCCGTGGTGTCAGCCTAGCTCACAGCAACCTCAAACTCCTGGGCTCAAGTGATCCTCCTGCTTTAGCCTCCCGAGTAGCTGGGACTACGGGTATGCACCACCATTCCTGGCTATTTTTATTCTAATTTTAGTAGAGACAGGGTCTCACTCTTAGTCAGGCTGGTCTAGAACTCCTGACCTTAAGCAATCCTTGGGCTTCAGCCTCCCAGAGTGCTAGGGTTACAGGTGTGAGCTACTTTTGTTGTCTTTTGATCTCTGATAAGAATCTGCAAAACAAATCACTGGTTCCTGTGAAAATTTTAGTAAATTTTCCAGGAAGTAGATTTCATGGAAAGTTTTCTGGGTGTGATACTCCTCTTTAGTAGTATCATTTTTTGGATTCCTAGCATTCAGAGAAAATATCTTAAAATACATTATTTAAAAATACTAACTGTATAGACTGGATATAGCCAACAAGGATAGCTTGAAGACCTCAATTTGCAGAAATCCATTTACCTTGTCCACACATGATAGAAACTTGCAGATGCTTGAGGCTTTGTGTGTTGGTTCCAATTGTTTTCTGTTTGTCCAGGAACTTGAACTGCTTTGTTTTTATCCTGGATGGGCCTACTTCTGCTTGTACTAGCCAGTCTTCAGTTGCAGGCCCCCAACTCTCCCCCTTTTCACTTTTCCTGCAGTTGTCACCTGCTAGAAGTGTATGTTTTGTATATCTGGTGCTTCCTCTCCAGATTCTATGGGGGTGTGTGTGTGTGTGTGTATTTCCTCTTCTCCCTCTCTCTTCTCCTCCCATCCTGGACACTCCTTTCTTTTCCTTTCTAGATCCTTCCCAGGACCATTTTGTTACACCACCTCCCTATGTTATGCAACTTTATCATAGGTGTTTGGAACTCAGTGCACCTTTTTCCACAGAAAAAACTTTTATAAAGGAAAGTTGGTTTTCCAGAGCAGTCTAGAAAATCTAATTTAGCCCATAAGATAGCAAAAAATAATGTAACACTTATGATAAAAATGGAAATTACTAGTATTAAAATACTTAACTAAATGAAATGACTATGTAAAACATATTCCCAAACACATTTCTTAATTTATAAAAATCTGTCAAGAATCATTCAAATTTCCTCATGGTAGAGGAAAAGAAAGTTTAGATAAAAAAATTTTGAGAAGTCTCTGAAGATGATTTCTGGGTAATTTTAAGTTTCTAGTGTGATGGTATTTAAAACATATTTTAAACTTCTTTTCAAAATATGCTGCTCATGAGACGTGGACTAGAATGGACGAGGGCTCTGGGAACTTAGACACAGGTTTGAATCAGACCCTGTCACGCATTAGCGTGATCATGGAAAGTTCTTCAACTTCTCCAAGCCTCTACTTGAGAAAACTGTAGACAAGGCTGTTCACAAGGCTGCCGTGAGGAAGGAAGGGCGATAACCGTGCAGAGCAGGGCCTGGCTGAGGGGTCGACCAACAGTCAGTGGTAGAGTGGACCGGTCAAGAGGACAAGCTTTACAAACTGACTGCAAGCGTTTAAATCCTGGTTCCAAGCCCTATTAAGGATGTGATTGTGACAAGTTATTTAACCTTTCTGTGCCATATTATCTTATCTGTAGATTAGAGATAAAATTAGGAATTTACCTAGGAGGCATACTGAGAGGAATAAAAGAGTTGATGTACATGAAGCACACAGCAAGCCCTCTGTAAGTATGAACTGTGATCGTGAGGGCGAGATGCATTAAGAGAGGATTCATAGAATATGCATGTATGCAAGATGGGTGGGGGTGGGGAGGAGGAGCTGGTGGAGGGGTCTTGTCTGGGCTTGTCTTGGGAGTATGAGATGCTGAGAGTCTAAAAAAAGCATCATGTCCAACATCCCAGTGATACACTGATGCTCAAACACTGGCAAACAAGGGCAGATGTCAGGTCTGCAGGGGCGAAGGGCAGGGCTTGAGATTGGCAGGACAGAGCCAAGAGTTTCGAGTGGAGCTGAGGTGAAACTGCAGGCAAGGGTTGGGGGCCCACCTCTGTGGGCCACTAGGTTTGTGGTATGTGGGTGAGTTAGGCCAGTTAGGCAGGAGAAAGCAGGACAAAAGGATGAACATGAAGAAGGGAGGTGTAGCAGGACTCATATTACAGTATTCCAGAAGGTGAAAACCAAGTTATTCTGTTACTTCCCATGTTTCATAATGAGAGATGTCTCCAGGCAAGAGAGGGTCATGATTTTACAAATAGTATTGCAAAATCTGTGAGTCACAACTTTTGTTGATTTTAACTCTTCACAATTGGAAGATGATCAGCTTTCCAAAACATGTTCACATCTACTAGCTCACTGGTGACTCCCAGCATCACTTTCCTGTAGGTGAGGACACCGCTGCACACAGAGGCGAAGCATCACCAACGTCACACAGCCAAGTGGAGGTAGCGTCTCCTGACCTCCAGCTCCCCTCCACTGGGCCACACCTCCAAACGTATGACCTTCAGCCACCAGAGTCACCACAGAGCATTGGTAAGGTGATTGTGGGATTTATCTACGATGATATGCACCATCTAAATGTGAAACAGGTACCTTTTCTAATCCTGCAGAACCTCGGAGAAAGAAATTCCATTCAGCATCAGTGAGGCTTCCTTGCTGACGCATGATCTCAATACAGAGCATAAAGCTGTAGATGAGTTTATGTTGTTCAAAAAGTCCTCTTGAAATATTGACATAAGCAGTTAGGAGAGTTTGTTCCAGTAGTATGCTCAGGCGCTCCTGTAGATCATCTGCCTTCGTAGAGGTTTCAATGGTTGTATTGAACAACTATGTGAAAAAGAGCTCTGTCAATATCTCTGATTTAATTCATTCTCTGTGGAGAAAAAAATCCCTGTCCTCATCCCACCCCTACTCCTTGCCTAGTCAGTGAGTAAACAGCAGCACAGGAGGTGAATACAGTAAGTCCTCCCTTAACATTGTCAATAGGTTCTTGGAAACTACAACTTTAAGTAAAATGATGTACAGCAGGTCCTTGAATAATGTTGTGTTCAACATTGTTTCATTATAACATGGATGAGAAAAAAATTGATTTCATCATATGTTGCTTCACTTAAAGTTGCAGTTTCCAAGAACCTATCAACAACGTTCAGTGAGGATTGACTGTACTGTCCTATTGAAAAAATCTAGAATTAATCCCAAATTGACATGCAATATTATAATCTGTACTCCTCTTTCTCTTCTATTTTTTTTTAGAAATGGATCAATGCCAAACTCTTGACATATTCAAAAGACATCATCTTGATGTGAGACATAAAACCTGAGAAAGTGGAGGTGAGCTGGCAGGACGAGTTTTTCCACATCCTCAACCCAGATTTGATAAACCCTTCATTTTGGGTTGAGAGATGTAAGGGCAAGGTAAGGTCATGTACCCTTCTTAGCACTTCCTCAAGATAATTCTTAGGGTGTAAAAAGAATGTGCTAGAATATTTCTTGAAATTTAAGAGAAACAAACTTTAAAGGAGTCTTTCACTTTGTTTCCTACCTGGACATTTTGAGAGTAGATCTCTTACTTTAAAGGTGCCTCACATGACAAGAACCCTGGGAGGGCAGTAGAGATGGTGGCAATGAAGGGTTAGGCACGAGTGGGCCAGAGGTAGCCCTTCCTATTTCCTGTAACTTCTCAGTAGCATGGAAGGAAGACCCAGACATGCCCAAGGGCCACAAGCTGTGTGAGGAAGCTGAACTCAGGGGCCTGCCTGGAAGTCATGGGGCAAGAAGATCTGACAGCAGAGGCTGCAGGGAAGTCCCACCAGGATCCAGAGGGACATGTGGCTCAGTGTCAGGATCCACAGCCTGAGGGGGCAAAGGTAGGAGGTGAGGTAGTGCCGGCCTCGTCCCTGGGATCAAGATATATTGCCCATGGGTAGATCAGACAGATCAAAACCGACTGGAAGCCAGAAACAGCTGAGGACCAAGACAGATCAGGGCCGAGCAGTAAACTCCACTCCTTAGAAATACTGGGTTGCAACTGTGCAGGCCTCTCTTTTACCTGCCGCTTCTACTAACAGGATGGAGCACAAAGGGAAAATAGCCTGGTTGGGTCAGTCCCCTAACCAGAAGACAGGTCTCCATTCCCTCAGATTAAAAGGGCTTAGAAGAAGCGAACAATTATTGTAGAGAATTGGGGAAGTCCTTGTTGATTCTCCTGAAAGGATGGTTGACAAAGGGTAGTAGAGTTGTTTTAACACACCCAGGAAGAAAGAGGATTGAGCTTTCTTTAACAACCTGACAAGAAGCAGAGAGGTTAAAGCCCAGTGAAGATGTGATAAGTTTGGGGCCAAAATAAAACATAGCAAATCTCAAAATGCCCTAAAAAATTTCAGTGTGAAATGGAATTGTGGATGGGTTTGGTGGAGGGTGTCCTGGCCAGGGCTGTCATCTACAAGCATGTTTTGGGTTTCTGGTTTCCCTTCTACACCATAAAACTCCAGAGCTTTGATGATTTATCCTATATCCCTTTTTCTCTCAGCCCAAGATATTTTTAGAACATCTTTACTTTTATTTCTTTTTTTTTTTGAGACAGAGTCTTGCTGTTTTGCCCGGGCTAGAGTGCCGTGGCATCAGCCTTGCTCACAGCAACCTCAAACTCCTGGGCTCAAGCGATCCTTCTGCCTCAGCCTCCCAAGTAGCTGGGACTACAAGCATGCGCCACCATGCCCGGCTAATTTTTTCTATATAGATTTTTAGCTGTCTGAATCATTTCTTTCTATTTTTAGTAGAGACGGGGTCTCGCTCTTGCTCAGGCTGTTATCGAACTCCTGACCTCGAGCGATCCTCCCGCCTCGGCCTCCCAGAGCGTTAGGCTTACAGGCGTGAGCCATCGTGTCCAGCCTACTTTTATTTCTTGAAGGAGATTTTAAAAATACCTAGGATAAGAAAAGTGTTACCAAAGTAATTTAGGTGGCATTAAAGGATTTACTAATCCTTACTTTGCTTGGCTTAACTTTGCTGCCAACTAAAGGAAGGGAGCAGAGATGTGAGAACTCAAACCCCTGCTTCTAGGAACTGAGGTTTGACCTTGGTACAGATGGCTTCTAAAGGCTGCTAAAGCAAAGGCATATCTTGTTGCAAGAGAGCCAAGGGACATCTACACGACGAGATACTAAATAAGACTTCTAGTGGAAAAACCAAGCTTGGTCTAGTGTCCTACGAATTGTTTGAATGTTATGGAGGGATCAAAACAGAGTCTTCAATCATAAAAGACTCATGAAGTGTTATATGGTGCTAAGCACCATGGTGGATATGGGATGGATGAGGCTTCATTTCTGCCTCCTGGGAGTTGAGATTCCAGCAGGAGAGAAAAACCCACCACCCGAGACAATGTTGGGTAACATTGTGCCATATGCGGCATATGGCATAACAAATGTGCTGGATAAAAGATTGCTGAAATTGTCTGCTACTCTTCCCATTGAGAGATGGAGTCTAAATCCCCTCCACTGAAACTTGGGCTATCCCTAGTGACTTGATTGACCAATGGACTACAGCAGAAGTGATGTATGACATCCAAGGCTACGTCAGAAGGAGCCTTGAAGCTTCCACCTTGGTTTCTTTCAATGTTTGCTGCAGATGCCCTCTTAGGATCCAGTTGCCCTATAGTGAGGAGCCCCTGGAGTGAACAGGGGGGCTACTGGGGATGACTGGTAAGTCTTGCCGTGTAATGAGTGATACAAACTCTGTCGCCCCTGGAAGTCTTTAGCAAATTCGTCCTTGCTTGTTGAAGGTTTGTGACATTGAATTTGCTTTTGGGAGATAATGGAATGCTACAAAGAGGATGAGGGGCAAAAACATCCTATTCACAAGAAAGCAGATAAAATTCAACTGTGAATATGAGATAAAGTAGAGAGAATGAAATAAAACAAGAAAGTCTGATAGCTGTATGGTGAAAGTGGGGAAGAAACAAAGGAAAGAGATCCCTCCAAGTCAAAGGCAGGGGTAGGGGGATGAAGGAAGACAGGCTGTTGTACAAAAAGTTCTGGAAAAAAAAAAGATGCATAAACCAATGTGATTAAAGTCAGTTCTTTCAGAGAGTTGAGCTACAACACAGAACACACTAACAGTGGAAAGGAAGCTGGGTTACTGGAAAAAGTATAAAGAAATAGTACAGAGCTGTGACTCTGAAAAGAATAAGAGAAAGGCAGGTGAGAGGGAAAACAAGCTAGCTAGGTAGTTGAAGAAGCCAAGAGAACATGAAACTTGCAAAGCAGCTTTCTTTTCTTCCTCTACAGAGTGTTCTGTGCCTATGAGGCAATCGAATCTTTAGGAGACACAGTGGTGGAGCCGCTCTTGAACCATAGGTCTGGACCCAACCTCCTGTAGGGTTGTTGTACCCGACAACCGGACTTGTGGCTTATCTGAGGCAAGCAGTAACTCAACAGGGTGTAAATGGAAGCCAAAGAGATGAATCTCACTAACAACAACAACATACTTACCTGTTTAAAATATTTTAATGAGTATTGGTACATAGGATCTATTTCTGAGAGGCTTGCAATGACAAAGTACATAACGGAGCCTTGAGTGGCTACTGGCCGATACTTCTCACGAGCCACGTTGATCATTAGCTCAGTGGACTCTGCTTCTTTCAGCCTGACTTTAATGGCACCGGAAGTGATCTGATTAAAGATACAATAACAAATTCTTAGGGATCAGCTTCAGACAAGTAGTGGGATTTCTGGAGTGTATCCAGTTAGGCCTGGGAAAGAAATAAGGATAGAATGAGTTAGTGATTATAATAAGGGGGGGTCCCCAACTGAAGTAAATGAGTCTCAAGACTCAGTGACCTTCTTGTGACCAAGCTGACCTCCTTTCCTTCCAGAGTCAGGAATGGGCAGAGGGAAATAGGCAATACAAGTAGCTCTGAAAAAACTGGAGCAGTACTTCTCTGAGACCCGATCTGAGTTACTCCTGAGATGGAAACACTAACACAGCACTCCTAATTGCCCCCTAACTTCCCCAGGAGCAGTCCAAGGCTCCATAATGAAAGAAGCGAGAAGGGATATCCAGGAAAGTACTCAAAAGAGGGGAATAGAGAGAGGCTAGAAAGACATAGTACCACATCCCACCCTGGAATAACACGGATTCTTGTTCTTTACTTAGAATTCCCAGGTGTAGACATACGGAAACCTGGGGATAGAAGCTGTTGTTTGTGAAGGGTTATAAACCTACGTGAGTTTGAAAAGTTTTGAAGGTTTTTTGACATTCTTTTGGTTTTCTATGTTTTGGGTTTGTCGGTCTGGGGAGTCTTTTGGCCAATGGGCTTTCCAAGATTCCCTTCTCTGTGTCTCTCTTTCTATTGCTGTCTGTCCCTACCTACTGGCCCTGCCCCCTTTTTCAGCTGTGGGTATTCCTAGGTTGGGAGATACTTTGTCTCTGGAAAGCCAAAGGGTCTAAGGCAGGGGCCATGAAAAATCACCAAATACACTCCTGCAGTATAACCAGCTATGCCAGACCAAACACAAGTCAGAGTCAGCTTTTATTCTCAGGTCTTTCTGAAGAGCGACAGTTTATGTAACGGCATCAGCACTTTAGTTGGAGAAAGCTGTACACGCACCAAAGAAATACAAATTAAAGAAACATGGCAGAAAAACAGAAAGAGAAATTCTGTCATTTCATGCATATTTAACTGTAGTGGAAAAGTCACTGCTGGCAAGGCATGATTGAAATCTTGGGCTAATAAGTGGAAGCATTCTAGAAGTTATTCACTCCCCCAGAAAAAAAATCACCATGGGAACTGGCTGCTCAGTATTTGCTCCACTGAAGGGAGAGCTAAAGGAAACCATCAAGTTTCTACCTAGACCAGGGCTTCCTAATAGAAATATAATGTGAGCCACATATATAATCCTAAATTTTATAAAGAAACAAATAAAATTAATTTTAACAATATATTTTATTTCACCCAATATAACCAAACTATATCAAAATAAAATCCACATATCGAGTGTTTTTTTTTTTTTTTTTAGATTAAGCCTTTGAAATCTGGTATGTATTTTATACTAACAACACATCTTAATTCAGTGTAGCCACATTCCAAGTGCTCAGCAGTCGCATATGGCTAGTGGCTACCTACCGTATGGAAGAGTGTAAGTCTAGATGGTCCACCCCAGCCCACCAGGAAAGGGAGCTGTGTCTAGAAATCAGAAGGTTCAAACTCTCTCTGTAATGACCCTTAGTAACCTGGGGCGAGGGGAGGCAATACAGGATAGAGTTGAGTGGGAAACCCCAACCCCTATCCTGGACTCAAAAAATCTTTCACATGAGTAGAAAAAGGAAGCTGATATGGGAGCAACTGGATCATGGAGACCCACTAGCAAATAATTCTTTATTCCTTGGGGAGCACAAGGCACTGATAACATAGATCTCAGGACTAAAGAGAAAGGAGAGTAGATCATTTTCTTCTTTTTGCCAGAGAATATTAGAACACTATATACCTCAGTTGAGTTTGGTGACCACTTGCAGACATTATGCCATAGAGACGTGAGGCTTCAGTGGTAGTTAGAGAATATGAGACATATTTTTAAGTAAGGGTTCTGGAAGTTGAGAGGAGTATAAACTATAGGCAGGAAGTGGCAGGAAATGCATCCAAGGATTGTAGTTCTATCTCTTCTCTAGAGAAAGGATATCTCCAAGGCAACTCCTTGCAAAGAAACCAGTTTATAGATAAAGATGGCAGTGATCACACATATATCTACCTTCACTCCCTACTGAAACTATGATAAAATTATAGGAGAGGGGTTTAAAAAGCAGTGTAAACCCACAAAGATGGGAGAAATAGGAGAGGAAATATCAATAAATTTTGGCAGCTGGAAAGCAGGCAGAGGGCAGTAATGACTTAGCAGATCAAAAAAATAAATTTTTAAGCTGCAAAAGAGGAAAGTCAAGAACTTCCCCAATTTATAAAACAGAGTCCTCCACAAAGGCCTAGGAATTAGTTGCAAAAAACATTGCTGGAAGTAGGATGTGCCTAAAATAAGAACTGGTTGTAAGACCCCCAGGTTATATGCCCCATACCACCCTCAGTTAGGGCATTGTCCTTTCCCTACCTTGGCAGAAAAATAGAAGTTTCCCTCTGGAGAATGTAAAAGAGAGGGGTTTTTTGATGGAAAGAAAGAAGTTGGGAGCCAGGTTCCATACTGAAACAGAGCGATGGGTGGATGTGCACACAGCGCACAGTGGATGCTGCGTCCCTGCCCTCCTCCTCTTCTCAGGCCCCAAATACTTGCAGCCAGATCTTCACCCCGAGGCAATGTCAAAAATGAATGTTTGGCTATAACCAGGATGTAGCTGTAACTACTACGGGAGGCCAAAGGCTGGGAAGGGGGCTCGTGCGCGCGTGTGTGTGTGTGTGTGTGTGTGTATGTGTGTATGTGTGTATGAGAGGTATAGACACAGTTAAGATGTAAAATGAGAGCAGTTGTCTCTGTGAAGGGAGCCATGGGTGGATGGTGGGGGGAGAAGGGAGGGAATGCTGCTTCTCATAAGCCTCATAGAAATAGTTCGTTGTTTAAACAGTTTGCATGTAAAACACTGCTAAAAAAATAAAAATAAATGGGTTAACAACCAACTGCCAGGAATGAAGAAAGTCCAAAGAAGAATAAGTGGAAGGAGGATAAAGAGATCTGTGAACAGATAAGCCAAAGGAGAGAGGAAGGAGACAAGGGACCCAGAATTATTCATTTATTATTGCTTCACTACTGAGATCTCAAGGGACTGTAGGATAGAAAGCCCTAAACCATTTTTAATGTAGACAAAGGCAAATAACATAACCTTATGTGCTCCTTGCCTACTAAAGTTAAAGGAATTTTTCAGCAAATTATTTTCTGTCTCTCACAAATGGATGAAAACCATTTTGTAAGCTGTGTTCCTAGTATACACTTTGTTATGGTTCGACTCTGAGAAATAATTTACTGAAGAATTATAAATTTAACGCAAAACTTTATCTTACTATGAACATATTTTTATTGAATACCAATTGTGTGCAACCACCATGCTTAACCCTTGGAGACGGAATATCAAGATTCCTATTGCATAGAACTTAACAACCTAACGGAAGAGATAAGACATGTAATTGGATAATTATGACATAAGATAAACGGTGACAAGTGCTGGAACAGAGATTCAGATAAAATGCTATAAAAGGAGAAAGAGATTAATTCCAGCTGGGAATACTAGGGAGGCTTCCTGGAGGGGGTGACATTAATATGAATTTATAAGTGTGTTTGTTTCTTTCAACTTATATCTTGTTCCAGTTCTTTATATTACATGCTTTATTAAAAAAATGCAGACAAGACTAGAGGAGCCATTGTCTATAGTTTCTCTACATCTCTTTGGTTGGCAAGGATCCCTGACGGCCAGGAATCCTGTATGCATGACCCTGGAAGTCCAAGGTGGCCGCTATTCTTGCTTTAAAAGCCCCTGCAGCACCCTCAAAGGCTGAAGATATAACTTTTAAAGTAACACTCTTTCTATAAATACTTAAAATATATTACTTGCCTTTGAATCCTGGAGTGTTTCAATAAGGTCTTCATTGTCCAGAATATTTCCTTCAGATGTAAAGAGCATTTTCAGAATTTTATCTTCGACATTTTTCAGCTGGTTTTTATCAGTGTTGATCCTCACAATGAGCTTGATTCTTTGTTCTTCCAACTCGGGTTTTTCAAGTCGCACCACATCACTAGAAGAAAAGTTGAAACACCTAAATTACGTCTTTGTCAGTGCCCTAAGGTTGATTCTATTTTTCTTGCCTCATTTGTAATTGTTCTTATTCTGAATACTATTTAGCTGAGTAGCTAGTAGCCAAATCCGAATGCAGAATGTCTCTTTTGCTGGGTTTATACAATGGCTTTTCACTGAACTACACATCAGTTCTGATTCTTTTATCTTGTATTTCAGAGACCTGTACCCTTCCACATTTCCCATACCTTCTGCTCATCTCTTAGGAAAACCTGCTTAATGCTTGACCTCTCCAGTCATCCAATTTCTGTTTCTAATGCTTGCCAAACTGAAAATGGTGCTGGCAATATTCTTTTTCTACCAACATGGGAGATTCTGAAATCCTAACACCTCCATGAACCAATTCTTGGTTGCATATAAAAAAGGGGCCTTACCTCAAGGTTCACCCTTGTCTAAACATGTGAACTTATACTTCCCTTCACTTGTTCTTTCATAATTTGCTCCCAGTCCATTTGCAGAAGCTAATCTTTATTAAGCATTACTCTATGATGGGCACCCTGTTGAGAGTTTTGCATGGATTATCTATTTTAATCCTTTCAATGCTCCAGTGAGGTGGGCACTGTTATTATCACCCCCAGGTTGCAGATGAGCACACAGACCCTGGTGGGCTACTTCCTGAGGTCATACCGCTATGAGAGGCAGAGCTGGGCTTGCACTTGGGTCTGTTGGCTGTAGTGCACAAACTATTACTAGTACGCTACCCAGATGGTGGGTGGAGACTTAGGGTGTACCCTGATCTCCTTGAGAGGACTGTGGGCAAGAACAGTGGCTGTGAGCAGCTGTGAAAATGTAAAGAACTTGGCCATTTATTCATATCTTTTTGACTAAGGGTTTGTGTGTGGTGCTTTTACACATTAAAATTTTTCTTTCATAAAAACTCAGTGGAAATCAACCAGAGGGAGTGGGGAGGAGAAGAGGAGCAAAAACCCACCCAGTGGGTACAGTGAACACTATTTGGGTGCTGCGCACACCTATAGCTGGGACTTAAGCATTATAAAAGTGATCCATGTCACCTAAAACATTTGTACCCCCCTAATATTTTGAAAGAAAAAAAATTTCTTTTTTTTTTTTTTTTTGAGACAGAGTCTCACTCTGTTGCCCAGGCTAGAGTGAGTGCCGTGGCGTCAGCCTAGCTCACAGCAACCTCAAACTCCTGAGCTCAAGCGATCCTCCTGTCTCAGCCTCCCGAGTAGCTGGGACTACAGGCATGTGCCACCATGCCCGGCTAATTTTTTCTATATATATTTTTAGCTGTCCATATAATTTCTTTCTATTTTTGGTAGAGGTGGGGTCTCGCTCTTGCTCAGGCTGGTCTCGAACTCCTGAGCTCAAACGATCCGCCCACCTCGGCCTCCCAGAGTGCTAGGATTACAGGCGTGAGCCACCGCGCCCGGCCAAAAAATTTCTAAACAAAATATTAGGAAACCTATGACATTCTCCTCTTATTCCCCTACCCTTTCTTTTACCTTAACAACTGATCCTCCAGACCTGATTTAGTTACAGTGAAATTGATGATGGTAACTTTAATGCATACCTGGAAGAGAAGCACAGAGTACATAAAAGTGCTTAAGTGCAGAGTAATAAAATAAGAAGTGCTTTCTTTATTAGAACATGGCTCATTATTTCCCAGGTGGATACATCTCAGGTGTAATTGCATGTGTGCACACAAACCCACACACATGCGTCAAGCATAAAGTGGCTTACAAAATCTTAATATGATTTTCCCTGCCAGTATGAGTGGCAATCTTGTTCCTCAAACACCACAGTTATAGAATCCTACATGCTGTTTTAAGGGAAGGTGAGCCATGAAGGATTAGAAGCAGTATTCTAGAATCAACAACTTGAGTTCAAATTCCAGCTGTACCCTTTAATTGATATATGAGGTTGAATAAGCCGTTCATCTGTGCTGATATTTAAAAATTGGGATTATAAAAGTAATAACTCCTAGGGACACTGTGAGGACTAAGCTAGATAATAAAATCACTTAGTTATAGTGACTTGTACACAGTGTGTCCCTGTTTAAAAAAGCTATTATTGATAATAAATAGAGCTTTATATGTTTTTTCCCTTCATAACATTTTTATGAAAAAATGCTATTATATCATAACATTCTGACATCACTTGAATAAATCAATAGCAAAACCTCATAAATATAATAAGAGTGTTTGAATGCCATATACTTTACACATGTTACAAATCCTTGAAGGGTAGGCTTTATCTTCAAATTCGAGTTGATTGACTTGAGGATCCTGGAGATGGAATAATTTGCCCACAGTCACAGAGCTGAGGTTGAGTCTTGTTGCAACACTCCCTCTCAAAAGTTAAGTAAGTGAGAAACCAAAGATTGCAAGTTGGCATACTGGTCACTTTCTAAACTCTGAAATGGGACTTGGGACATGAGCCCTGGCAGTCACTGTACAAGTAAACTTCTCTGGGCTAACAAGAAACTTCTTTAAGCAATGTGTCAATTTCACTCAATCTGAATACATCTAGTGAAGACAGATAACTATTAGAAATTCAATAACTTAAATGAAAGTGACACTCTTTGGAGTGGTATATTCAAGGATTGTTTGGGGGCGTAGTGGTGGTGGTGAAGGAGTAAGGTTCTAAAGTCTAGGTCCTTCCCAAGGGAAGACCCCGCAGAGTGCACAGATGCACCTGAAATTGGGGCAGCACCTGGGCATGTGAATGGTGGGCAGCCAGGCAGTGCCCCACATGAGAGGGAAGAATGGAGTCCCAGCTGTCTTCATTTCTGTTGCAATTGCCTTGGGCTCTGAAGCACTACAGTAGGTTTCTTCTGGATCCCATTGTGGTTCGAGGACATGTGTATGGAGTAGAACCCACACAGCTCCCTTCAAGGAGTCTAAAGACATGAGGAAGGGGATAAGATGCCCCCACCACTCAGAACTATAAGTACAGACACTGGATGTTTGGATCATGATCCTCTAGTGTTGCCTTGTGGCTAGAGTTTTCAAGTGGGCAACCTCTTTATCTGGGGGTATATGCTATGGGCATTTGCATATTTAAATGTTGACCCTCCCTATGAACTCTCAGTTAAGCTCAGATTCATTTATCAGCTATGAGAACAGGAGCTAAAACAGTCCTTTGCTGAAGGAGAGAGAAGAGTGGAGAGAAGGGAGTAGCACCCTGAGTTTATGAGGTATGGCTGTGGACAGGAGGAGAGGTGTACTGTGGTGTGAGACAGGGTGTTGGCCTGGGGCCTGATTGGTAGGGGCTTGAATTCTAACTAGAAGGCCAGGAGAAGGGGGACTGGAATCAGAAGAGAAGCAGAAGTGGAGGATAGTGTAAGGAAGGGAGACTGGGGAGGGGAAGAGGGAGAAAGAGAAAGAGCTGTTCCCTCTAGGTGGGAACCCACCAAACTCCAGAGACTCATCATGAAAGGATGATCTTGCTAAATTAGCTAACAGAGAAAGATAAACTATCAAACAGAAAGTAAGAGACATAAGCTCACAGCACACTGCTCACTTTGTTTTGTTTCATTAAACGTCTGGGACTAAACTCGTTGTCTTCAAGCCTAACTCATTATCTCTAAGAGTTGTTTTCATAGCCTTAAAGAGCCCTAAGCAGATAGTAGGGGTGCCAACTTTCTTCATCAGTCCCTGCCAGGATCACATTTCAAGGACTTTGATAAGCCAGCCTGACAGAGAAAAGAAAAGAAAAAAAAAATGGAAAAAGCAAACACAGCTGCTCCACAGCTGCTTCTATTATCAGCTGGCAGCCATAACTATTTTTTTCCTTTTCTTTCTCTTCTCTTTGTACCCACAAAAATCCTGAGCTTCTTTTGCTTGGGGCTGACACCTTTCCTTTCTTTCTTTCATCGTCTGCCCCTCCCACCTTTGGGAAGTAAAATAAACTTTCTTTCTTTAAAACTGTTGTAATCTCTAAGGTAAAATAAACTTTACACTACTTTCTATCTGAATTTTTGTGTGGAAAATCTTTCTCAGCTCATGTACAAATTCACACCCTACCACATCACACCTCAATAATCTAGATAGGCTGAGAACTTCAGACCAGTAGCATACCTCAGGCAGATAGTGGGGATTTGGCATTTTGGTTGTCATATAGAACTTAAAGTTTTTGTCATAATCAATGTCTGAGTCTCCAAGGCGAATGAGTAGTCGGCCACCACTGATGAAAGTTTGTTTCAAGAGAATGGGTTCTAGAGCTGGATCCAAGGTTTCCTTGAGCTTAAAAATTAAAAGAAAACAAGATAAGACAAAAAACAAGCAATTAAAATGGGAGGCATCAACTTCTCAAAATTCTTTAAGTCTCAAAATTTACTGTGAACAAGCAATTTTCAGTGATCTTATAGATATTTATTAGCATCCTCACACTAAATCTAACAGTATATATTTTCCAGTGGTTATTTTATCAATCTAAGGAAATAAGAGCATATGAAGGCAATACATCTATTAATACTTAGACTAGTCTTATACACTATTCATTGCCATGAGAAATAAGCTAAAGGAGAGAGGCTGGCCCACTGAAGGGTGGCCTTCAACAGGCCCCATGAAAATGAAGATCTGTTCATTTTCATGGTTGTTCTAAGTCAACGGTTGGCAAACTAAGGTGTGCAGGCCAGATCTGGCCCACAGAGGCCTGGTTTTGTATAACTCTTGAGCTAAGAATCATTTTTTACCTTTTTAAAGGGTTGTAAAGACTCATAAACAACGTCCCTCCCCACCAAAAACAAACAAGGAAGAAATATGCACAGAGATTAGATGAGGCCTGAAAAAATTAAAATATTTACTATGTGGCTCTCTACAGAAAAAATTTGTGAACCCCAATTCTACATGAGAGTTATGCTTTTTCTCCCCCTCAAAGCAAATCTGGTTGTTGGCAGGGATTTGGGCATGCAGATACTGCCAAGGGACCCCATTAGGAACATCTTTGTGTTAGAATGTACATGATGGGGACCTGTGGCCCAGGGGCTTTTGAAATTCGATTGTAATCCATAGTAAAAAAAATCTATTTCATATTGTTACATGGTAACCGCACATGTAAATTCTTAAAAGTTTATGAGATAAAATTTACCCTTATCCATGATATAATTTTGTGTTTTTAAAAACTCTATTTCAGAAAAAAGTTCTGATTGAGATAGACTCAATTGGAAGATGGAGTTTTAAAATACCCTAGCAAATTTAGAAAGCAGCAAGGTGCATAATGCTAATGACCTCAAGTTCCAGAGAGCAGGGAAGGCCCAGTCAAAGTGCCCTGTTCCTGGCTGGGGTCCTGACAAAGGCCCACCTCCACTTCCAAGAACTTTCTGCTAGAGTTAAATGTTCTTCTGTCCAGGGGCAGAACATCACAGAGAGTCTTTTGTCCACTGCTATGAAAAAGGAAAGTCCTCCAGGACTTCCTGTGCCATGAAGTAAACCTGGGTTCAAGAATCTAGTTTGTGCCAAAGATTTCCAGAGACCTCACCCTCTCCTATGACTTCAGGGTTTGAGAGAGGGCCTGGGATCCATTACAGGAACATCCCTGTGTTGGTCAAGTTCAAAGCTTGGCCACATCGAGGCCTCTTGTGCTCTTTGTGGGTCTAGTGGGGAGGATGGCGACTTGCTGGAGATTTTCTAGGCAGGCAAGGCTATTCGGTTTATGTAACCTTTCTATGCCTCAATTTCCTCATTGACAAAATGGGATAATAATAGTAACTACCTTGTAAGGTTGTGGTGAGGATTAATAAGTTAATATAAATAAAATATTGAGAATAGAGTCTGGCATGTAGTGAACACTCAATAAATGATAGCTAATGCTAACATTGTAATTATTATTCCTACTCATGCAAGTGCTGCAGCTGAGCTGCCCCAGGTTAAAGGTCTTTTCTGAGCTTCTCGTCTTTCTGCTGAAGCAGAGGCACTTCCAGCCATGGTTAAACTGAGATTAACCTCAAGGCCCATGCTTTTGCTCACTCATTCTTCTCTTATAGGGAAATAAACCACGATCATTGACCAGTTTCTTTTGTGTCCATGGCTCCTGCACATGCTGTTTCCTTTGCCTAGGAAGCCCTTCTCGCTGGGCTTGTCACATGGCTGAACTCATCACCTAGATCACAGCTTCAGTATTACTCCCTCTGGCCAGGCATCTAAGTTGGTTAAGGGTCCTTCCCTCCTCTTGTTGGCTATCTGAGCCATCTGCTTGCTCCTTCAAAGCCCCGATCACAAGCTTTCTTCCTCAACCTCTCTCTCATTTCTTCTTTCTCTGTTTACTGTCTCTGTCCCCAACTCAACTGTAAGCTATTGAGGACAGAAACCACATTTATATTGTTTGTCACTGGCTTTCAAATAGTGTTTGTTGAGGGAGTGAACAATTTCTAAAACATCCGTTCTTGGAGTGATATCCAAAGAAATGGAGCATCTAGACTTAACAAAACCCAAGTTCATTCTTGTCAGTAATCACTTAATCTAATTCTGACCTTAGTCCAAGTGAAAAATAATGTTTATGCCCACTGGAAAGTTTTACTGGCTTCATATCCTTGGTGCTGTAGACAGTTCCTGACTGCTTTGAATTTTCAGTGCAGCTAACCACCAAGCACTACAGTGAGGCCTGCAAATCAGCAGTGTCAGAAAACAGAGGCCATCCCTCTTAACACCAAAACAATGTCTGAAAGTCAACAGATTGCCCCTCACTTCCCTGCCCCCCACCCCCATATGTGAACGTGTTGTTTAAGGAGCAAAGAACTGGTTTGACCAATTTGAAAATAAAGTTGACTGGTGTCTTCAGCATGATGCAGATGTGGCCTGTAAAGAGTTCCAGAGATGATCTGAAAGTTGGAAACTAACATAAGAAAATAAAGTGGAAAGCAAACCTCTTCCAGTAAGACAGGTAAACCAAGTCGGATTGAATTTTCAAGTATTCGTAAGAAATTACTATCTGTAAGCTTAATGATCTTTAAGCCATTTCTGCTTTCCTTGTTCCTTATCCAACGGTTGGCCTGTATGAGAAAGCACAGAGCAGGACATTTGTTTCAGAGTATAATAAATGGCTAGGAAGTGAAAGCTTTAGAATAAAGTTTAGAAATTCAATCTAGAAACAGATTTGAAATATAAAAAGATAAAAAATAAAATAGCGCCGTCCCCTCCCCCCGATAAAGACACCTTTTAAGCACAATGTTTGTAACTTTTCCGTTTGCTCAAATCTGTAACAAGTGAAGAAAAGTCTCCTAGGAAAAAAGCCCACATGTACGATACTCAGGTATGTCTGTCTTGCTTCCTGACGGCTCCCTTGACAAACCCTATTTAGTCCAATCTGATCCATGGATTTATGGAGTCAGATAATGGGATTTTGTAAATTCTAGGGAGGCTTGCCTTAAATTCTATCATACCCTGACTTCATTCTGTCTCCTCAGATCTTTTAGGAACAAAGACTACAGAGGAATGAATTTCTGGGAATCTCTGCCCTCACAGAAACCAGAAAACTGATAGTCAACCCCTTAAACAAAACCAATCAAAACCCAGTATGAGAGCACTTAGACTCTCTCTGTCATACTGTCTACATCCACAAAGTAAGAGACTTGGACTAGGAGGCTTCTAAACTCTCTACATGGTCTAAAACTCCATGATCTTATAAATATGTGCACTTTCACAATTTTTAATAGACAGCTCAATATTAAGCAGAGCTAATAGGCCACTCTCTTAATCATTTGTTACACACCTGATCTTGGGGATCAATCATCAAAGGCCACCGTCTCCCTTGAGTAACCAAAATGCCATTTTCTGTTGATATCATGTCACGGGGCAGCCCATCAGTGTTCCACTGCCGTATTTCGTAGGGATCTCCGAGAGTGTTAATGAGACTGAAGGAAGGATCGATTGGGATCTCCAGAGACTGACAGTACTGGATCCAACACTCTATAAGCTACAGAAGGAGGAAAGCATACTCGAATACAGTCAGGAACATCCAGTAAATAAGGGCACACACAAAATGTGGTGGGCAGGAGTAAGGCAGTGGCCAGAAGAACGAAGCCCTCCCAGTCTTCACAGGCATGCTGGCATCAGAGCCTGGGACACAAGACTTGAACTAAAATTCAGGAGACCTGGTTGCCCAAACCATACCATTAAGTAGCTGCAACTTCGGGCACCTCACCCTCTGTCTGGACTTATTTTCTCATGTGTAATTGACTGGGTTGTCAAAGTGGTTTCCAACCAGGGGTGTTTTGCCCCTCTTGGTAGAGTCTGGAAGCATGTGGAGAAGTTTGGGGTTAACACAATGACTGTGGGTGCTACTAGCAATCAGTAGATGCGGAAAAGCGATGTTAGCATATTATCTCCTTCAATGAGTGGTGGTCACGCATGGCAGAGAACTGTCTGCCCCCAAAAGCCACCATTGGTCCAGGGAGAAACATGGACCAGGTGATCCCTGAGCTCCTGAGGAGTCTATATGAGCCCTATACCAGGTCTTATAAACTTAAGGATGAAGATGAAACATTTTTAGGAAGACCTTTTGCACAAATGACCATAACATCTTTCCAATTAACTTAGTTTCCTGGAAAATGCATGTAGAAGGAACTTTTATTCTCTGATAAATGAGAAGTTTTATTTCTCATAAAGATAAATGCCCAAGGAACCATGGACGCCTCCATGTCCTGCTCCTTTTCATTGCCTGGCCTTCCGTAGCAGTCTCACCAATGCAGAGCATCTCATCCTGGCTGACTTTACACGCCACTTGTGATCTGTCCCTTTTCCATCCTGCTGCTTCCTGTGCTGTGTAAGTAAGTGAGGAATAGCTTTCTATGGCAGGGGAAGGAAAGGGAGGATGTGTTAAGGAAAGCCTAGGCGTAGACCATCGCTGGCTGGTGCGGGAGGTCGGGGGCTATGGAATGATACCTAAATTCTACCATGGAGAGCCTCCATAGTGGACAGCCTCCATCTGAACTCAGAAAAATGACACTTTTGCAACCTCAGTTTCGGCTGCTTCTTAGCAATCCTTACAGAAAGCAGTTTTACTCACTGTTTGCCTGTACTGGGCTGTGAAAGCCCCATAATAGGCCACACAAGCCGCTGCTATGAACACGTTTCCTGTGATATTCGCTAGCTCCTCCTCGAACTTCTGTATGCTTTCTTCCCATCGAACCTGCTCATCTCCTAACGCAGCTGTTAGCTTTCCAGCTCGTAGTAGGCGGGCTTTTGTCAGGCTCATATTCTTCGCTAGAAAATTAAATCAGGTTATCTTATTCAATATTTGCCAAAAATATTAAAAGTTTATTCACCTGCTTCTATTTATAGCAGAATTAGCATTATCTAGCCAATGATAGCAACACATCTCTATGAAAACTCACAGCAGTTCAGTATTAATTCCAATTTCAGAACCAAGTCTAAGTTTGCCTCTTCCATGCCAACAGCTCTTTTTTCATACTGTTACTCTGGCTGAAGATAGTGCTCTCTGCACCCCTCTAGTATTTATTTTCTGGATCAAATCCATATGCCAGCAGTCCCCAACGTTTTTGGCACCAGGGACCGTTCTCATGGAAGACAATTTTCCACAGACTGGGGGGTGGGGGATGGTTTCGGGATGATTCACGTGCATTACATTTATTGTGCACTTTATTTCTATTATTATATTGTAATATATAATGAAATAATTATACAACTCACCATAGGTTGGGGACCCCTGCCATATGCTGTTTTATATTTTAAAGTAACATGCTGCAGTAAGCCCTGTTCAGATACAAGATGTTGAATGTACACAATATACGCAGTTCTCATTTGATATTAGAAGACTAATGGAATGAGTCCAATGGAGTAAGTCCTACACGTTGGATAAAAGCTGAGATTTTACTGCCTGAAAGTTCTTTCTATTTTTGAAAACCAGACGTTTCCTGACCAGTGTAAGTTTTATGGGTTACTTACCCAGACTTTCTTTTTCATTCACACCTTTGTCATATTCATCTTGTAAGGCCTGTATTTGATTTTCCACTTTTCGTAGCAATGCTTGCTTTTCTTTCAGAGTAGCCATAGTAACGTCAAGTTCAGCCTAATAAAAGCAACTAGTTAAGAATAGGCCCCCAAAGAAGCCTGAATTTGCACAATTTATTATAGATTTTTAAAAATATGTTAAGATTTATGTTCCCTTTTCTATGTCCAAAAAGACTTTGATGTGATATTCAAAGTTAACACAAATAGAAAATACAGTAAAATATAAGAAGTAAACAAAACCAAACAAAATCAATCATAAAGTCCAACAGAATAAATCATAAAAAAGAAACAGATGTACCAAGCATTTGGGAGGAATTAGTTACCACAATGGATTATTAATTTTAAATGATGAAACATTTTAATTAAATATTCATGCAAACAGTGAAAAATCTTTCCTAATTCTCAGTATTAGGGGGTCTACAAACTATGGCCTGCAGGCCAAATCCAGCCTGCTGCCTGTTTTTGTACAATCTGAAAGCTAGGAATGGTTTTCACATTTTTATATGGTTGGAAAAAATAAAAAAAAATGAGTAATATTTTGTGGTGTGATAACTGTATAAAATTTGAATTCCAGTGTCCATAAACAAAGTTATATTGGAACATAGCCATGCTTGTTCATTTACGTATTGTCAGTGATTGTTTTTGTGCTGCAGTGACACAGTAGAGTACCTTGCAATAGAGATCATATAGCCCACAGTGCTTAAAATATTTACTATCTGGATCTTTAAAGAAAAAGTTTGCTGATGGCTGCTCTATAGCCTGGGTTTCTTTTGGAAACCCACTTCACTAAATGACCATTCTTTTCTCTTCTTGGGCCTCACATCTGATTGTGGGTTAAGCTGGCTCTAAAACCTCAGATGACATCATCAAGAGTGGGAGCAGTTAGCAAAGGGAGACATAGACCATTAGATGCTAGAGCTAAAAGGCATCTCAAAAATATCGTGGGCCTAATTCTCTTTTTTCAGATGAATATACTGAGGCCTCATGTTCCTTTTATTCTGGAAGAAGGCTGATTTTAGAAGTAATTTCTGAAAGTTTTTTTTTTTTCTGCTATTGTTTAAAACAAAAGCTATTTTTCAATAGCTTTGTTACGATTTGTATTGCATAGGATCATGGTGGCATTATAAAGGCAGCTTGAACTGGTGACCAAAGTCTTCAATTCTATAAAATATCATAATATAGATAGTGTACCTGTGCAGCCCGGAGTTTTTGTCTCTTCGGTTCGACTTCCTTGACTACCCGAGAGTACAAGTCCATTGCTCTTACCCACATGCACATGGATTTACATGCTTTGGACACTTTCTCTACTTTTTCAGGCACAAAATCGGGATTATTAATATACTTTTGAAGCTTTGCCAATATCTGAGGTTTTATGTTTTCCTTATCATATTCTAAAAGCCTTCTTAGAAAGTTGGAGTCACCAAGAAGTTGCTTTGCTGTTGGCCAATCAGGCCTGAAAGACAGACATGATAAGTTAATAGCATTGCAATAAAGTAATGTAAGAACAAAAGAAATGTATTCCTTTGAAAACATTACAATATTATCCCAATAAGTGGGTAGTTTTAATCTTGGTACTATAATTCTAGTAATTGGTAATTATGTGTATCACAATTAATTCATGGGGAGAAAAGTATTTGGATTACTGAAGTTTCATGCAACCCAGCTTTGGTAAAGAAAGAATTATAAAATCATAGAGTTTTAAAATGTAAGGCATTGTAGAAACAATAGTTTTATTTTAAAAAGATCCTAAGCACTCACATTTTACCTCTTTTGCTAGTTTCAACTCTTAAAAATCTCTTGCCATGACACTACAATTGCCTTCTAACTAGGCTTTATGTCTTTTGGTCAACCTTGCCCTTCTGAACTTTAGTCAGATTGGTATTTCTATCAAGAAAATCCGATTAGCTAAAAAATATTCCATGGTTCTTAGTCCTCTCTGCCCAGGGCTCTCTACCTGTTCTCTGCAGAGCCCCTGGGCCTTACCAAGGTGCCAGCTTGAGGGTCAGCGGGGAGGCCTGGTGGTGGTGGGCTGCTCTGAGTCCTTTGCTCAGTTTTATCTAGAAAGGTTCATTGTAACATAATTTTTTTATTGCAAAAGAGATTGTATTGCCAAAGAAAGTTTGAAAACTACATATCTCCATGATGAAATCTGAACTGTTTGTCACAGTTTACAAGACCCTTCATGATATAATCACTGCCCTCCTGCCCAGCCTCAACCCATTCCATGAGCATCAAAGCTTATTCCTCATGCTCCCACGGTCCCACAATTCAACTAGTATTATCTTCTGAAAAACCTGGTCTCACCTCCCCAGAAGGGCTTAGACACTCTTTCTTAGCACTCCCAATACTATAGAACGCACACATTGTCTTGAAATTATTATTTTTTATGTCTGTCTCCCCACTAGCCTATGTGTGTCTTCAAGGGAAAAACATATCTTCCATCATCTAGCACAAAATAGATGTCGGGGAAAAAAGTCTCCTTGAATCAATTTGTTGAATGACCAACTGAATCGGTAACAGAGTGGAGAAGAGAATGAACATATAAATGAAAATGGAGAAAACCAGTAAAGAAATCCCAACAGGTATTCACTCTGGTAATATATGATCCTAAATTACTCACTTTGCATTCAAGAGAATGGAGATCGCTTCCATTACAGTCATGACCATATCTGGGGGCTTTGTAAAAACTCTGATTTCAGATATATCTGCTTTATCTAAGGAATCCAGTGCCTTATTGGCGGCGTCGAGTGCAGGTAATGCTTCGTCAAGATCTCTTTGAGCATCATCAGCTATTGCTTGGGTCTCTTCAGCTTTCACTTTTGCTATTGCTTCATCTTCTTGCACAACGTTACGGACCTAACCATTGGAACACAGCTGCTTAAGTGGCCTCATTATTTGAATTTCCATGTTTAAAAACAAAGCCAATAATAATGCATCATATTTGCTCTTTGGATTAGACCAAGGTGAAAGGGAATTACCTAGATTGCATTTCATGCTCTCCTTTGTCCATCTCATGCCGTGCTGACAGCACAATGGAGATAAAATACTATAACTTAAAGCTCTTCTTAGGAGAGGAATAGCTGCTTTATATTTGTAGGTGGTACTTTTCTCACAACTCTCTCTGTCCCGCTCATTGGGATTCATCAATTCTCAGGGACAGAACCAGGTTGATTTAGTAAAGGGAGATTGCTTACAACTTAAAAGCATTGCTAAGTTGCTAAAAACAATTCTAAATCTATCGCTTAATTATTTTAATGACATATATGATAATCCAAAATAATCCAATCTTATATCATTGTATATGAGTGATCAATTGCTTCCCTAAGCCTTCTCCCCCACACTGTCAGGTAATGCAGCATACCTGATCGGCATTTTCTTGATCCACTGCCAATTTTTCCATCAGGGCTTCAACATCTTGTGATTTTTTTAAAAGGACAGGTTCTAAAGCTGAAAGATCTAATTTCATTTTATCTACTAGTACGTTCGTTTCTAATAGCTTGGTGAGTCCATTTTTCACCCGATCTCGTGCCTAAAAGACAATGAATATTTCTATTGTAATGAGTACTATCAACTATAGGTTTATTGGCATCTATTAATATTACTCATGTAATTAGGCTTTTACAACTACAGAATTGGTAAATCCATTTGCAATATTTCAAATTGTGAATGCATTACAAGTTGGGAAATCTTCAGGTAATAGAACTTTAGGAAATGGCCATGACAGTCGCCACACTGCATTTGTGTCCTCAGCACTGGGACTCCACTGGGCTGTGGCTCACTGAGGGCAGGGACCGCATTGTATTATTTTTATCCTCCGTGGTGGCATGTTGAGTGAGTGAGGGACAAGATCAGATAGGAATCCCTGGAGACCACAGCTAGGGGAGCTTGTTTACTTGGGTCAGCAGGGCTGAGGACACCCAGGGAGATGAGGTCCTGGGTGCCAAGCTCTGGTTGCTGGATCTGAACCCTACATGGTGACAGAAAATGCTTAACTAGGATCAAAGGGCTGGTGTCTGCTACAGGAGACACCTGGAAAGCACTTTCTTTTTGAAGGTGAGTCAGAAAGCTTGGTTCAAATCGGCAGGTTTCAAAAATATCTGTCAAGTTATTTTACAAGGCAGGCATTTTACCACTTAAAAATCCTCTGGAAAAAATTTAAATACCTAAATTGTAAACACTTCTCTTTTAGTGTGTTTAAAATGTTGAAAATTTTAGGTCATGTTAATAGCCTGATGATGAAGATGGCACCCACTATTTTCTGAGCACCTCATATGTGTCATATCATAGTGCTTCACGGACAGTGTCTTATTTAAATTCTGCAACAATCCAAGAGGTAGATATAGATATTTTTGAACCTTATTTTCTACTAAGGCTTAAAGAAGTTATATAATGTGCTCAAAGTTGTGTAGCAAAAGGCAGAACACAGGCTGTACATAGTTTTTGGTTGACACTAAATTCCTTCATCGAAACCAAAGTCCTAATGCTCTTAATTGGAACAATTGACACAATTGGTAGACAACTAATACACCAACTTTATTACTTAACAAAAAGTTTTCCTCTGCATTAAATACTGCAGACATGACTGACTGTTCTCTGCATAACTTTGATGC
Source organism: Eulemur rufifrons (assembly GCF_041146395.1). NCBI lineage: Eukaryota > Metazoa > Chordata > Mammalia > Primates > Lemuridae > Eulemur > Eulemur rufifrons. The sequence continues at coordinate 48,967,642 of NC_091001.1, forward strand.
TGTTGTGATGCCCATATCATTCTACTTAGTCAAGGATACTTATGTAAGTGATAGAAGGACAACAAAATTATGAAGGAAGGGGAAGGCCCTGGGATCAACGGCATGGGACACTTTTTTGGTCCTACTGCAGGTTGTCTAGGGCACGTGTCAGGATGGAGAAGGCTCTGGCAGGTAAGACGGTACATAGACCTTTCAAAAAAGTATTTTTTTTTTTTCCCATTGGTAATATTGAACTTACTGAAATAATCTGCTTCCTTTTTTCAGACAGCATAGACAGGTAGAGATTGATGAGCTCCAGGTAGGAGGTGGGCGTTGTGTAGTAGCGCCGGCGCAGCTCCGTGTAATAGCGCTCTGCCATGGTGGAGACGCTCAGGTGAACATTCACGCACATGAGGGAAAGCTTGTCCTTCAGTTCTTCATTTTGAGGGTCGACATTTGAGAAAAATGTCTTTGCCACAGAAAGAAGTGCTTCTCTGGGCCACTGTAAATAAAGAAACAGTCTGGAAAAATCTGTTGGTCATTTCAATAACATACAATTTAATAATTTTAAAAAAGGTATTTCTGTGGAACTCTTCCTTGCCAGTCCTCCCTTTCACCTAGTTAACTCCTACTCATGCCTACGATGCTTAATTAACCAAAAGGCTCTGTCTGTGTGAGAGGGCCTGGGTCTGCATTTGCTGACCACTGCGTCTCCAACACAGTGTCAGGCACACAGGAGTTGTTCAAGAAATGTTTGTTGCTGGAATGAAGGGACGATTGGGTGCCTTTAGAATTCTATAAATAGGATCATACATGTTATGGGGCCCTCATGTCCTGACTCAGTTTATTTTACAGTTAGGACTTCAGGTCCATCATTATAATCACTGTCCTGCACACAGCTCAAGTCCTTTGATCCTCTCTTGTTTCTTTGAGTCCACCCGAACCTTAGTCAAAAGCAACTCTGTTACTCCAAGCCTGCAACTACGCAGTTGAGCATGGTTGGAGAAACACACACAGCCATGCTGACTCCCCGCACTTTACATTCGTGACGACTAGCTCCTTTGTGCAGCCCAGAAATGCTTCTATGTTTTCTAATACATCAGTTTTGTACTCTTCTAAGTATTTCACACCCTATTCTACTTCCTTAGGCTGCTAATAGTTCCTCTTTCCTCTTCATTCTCAGCTCATGACCTTGCTTCCCACATCACTAAAAAAAATTAGAAACAATGCAAAGAGACCTTTGCTGAGCTCTTACCCTCACATGTCCTCACCTACCTGCATCTATGCTCATATATTCTGCCTCCACTCCTGCACCTCAGGGGTAAGCTGTGCATGCTCCCTGCCAAGGTCAGCCCCTTCACTGATGACCCCCATCCTATCCCTTTTTGCTTACTGAAGGACATGCTTAACTCTGTATGCTGCGTCATCAATATAGTTCTCTTTTCTGGATCATTTTCATAGTACATACACACATGCTCCTTGTGTTTCTCATTTAAAAATATTTCTCTCTTGACCTCACATGCCCCTCTATTTATGACCCCATCTCTCTGCTTTCATTTGGGGCAAAACTCCTCAAAAGAGTTGCCTGTGCTCATTGTCTTTGATTCCTCTCCTCTTTTCTCTCCTGAACCCTCTTCCCCACCACCAATTGAAACAGCTCTTGTCAAGATCACTGATAACTACATTGCTAAATTCAGTGGTCTCCTCTTTCTTTATAAATTCTGTTTTGTCTTTGTTCTATGCTTGTCATTGTCATTCCCTGTGTGAGTAAATTCCTAGCAGGCTTTGAAGCTGATGTAAGTACCCATGTGCTATTTTCAGACAATGTGTTACCCCTTTGAAATCAAGCAAGTCCAACTTCTGAAAGAGGTATCCTGAGATGTCACCAACCTGGACAAACCAGTCAATGGTGCAACAGTTTACAAGGGATGGAAACATTCGGCATCGGGACCGAAAGGCCTCCCCAACTGGGCTCATGCAGAGAACAATGTGCAGCTTCTGACGAACTCTACTGATAAAGTATTGAAACACCTGACAAAAAGATATTTTCCAATTTAAAATATGGATAAAGCAAGAATAAAAGTTAGTGTTGGCTAATGCATTTGAGGCTACTGACATAAAAAAAATTGTTAGTATACAAGATATGTGAATAGCCTGTTCAACATCCATTCCAACCCCTTTCTTTCATTCACACAGCCTGGAAAGATTAAAAATGACATTTTGCAGGCTCCAGTGCAACTAGGGTTCTGAATGTGATTTAGATCCCCATCATCAGTGTATTTGAGGAGACCCCTTGGATAAAGTGGAGAGAGATATTCATATAAGGTTTTGCTCTGGGACAGAGGACAACTGGGAGAGAGGGCCAGGGTGCAGGGCATCAGTTTTTGCAGGTGTAGGGCCTGGCAGAAGTGGCATGGTCTTAAAAGTCTTATTTCTGGTTGTGACGGCTAATTTCAGTTACTTCCTGATGTGGTGGAGGACACATGACTTTGGAGCTGGCAGCCGGAGCAGAGGCACGCTGACTGGGGTAGCGGTTCCTCGGTTCAGCAGGAATGGTTGTGGTAGAGGCAGTTGCTTCCTTGACCATTGACTTCTACTTCTGCATTTTATATTCATTCCAAACAGTTCAGTTCAGAATCTCTTTCTCCAGCCTTCCTAATGATTCTCTATCCCTCTCATAAATCCCTTTCCACTTACATTAGCTGAAGTAGACTAGTGTCTGTACCTATAATCCCTGAACTAGCAGTAGAAGAAATTCTCACAAAGAGACACAGAAAAGATATGAGAAGCAATAACCAAAGAGTTAAAGAAGGAGCAGAAAGAAAAGAGTGGAGTGGACATATATTAGCATATGGAATCTAGCATGGTTTTGGAGAAATGGAAGTGGACCACAGCGACACTGCTCCTGGGAGAGAGAGAGAAAACCCATTTCTATTTTATTTGTGTCGTAAGCTTGATGCTAGGCAAGGGCATCCGAAGCACTAGACTGGTGCATTCTGCCCTCCTCAGGCAGGACACTGTGGGTGTGTAAAATAAACTGGTGCTTAAGGAAGAATAAGAGAGGCTGGCCGGTTTGGACAAGACTGTGACCTCCATGGCGCAGTAGGGTTTCTGTTTTCTGCTTCCCATGACCTTTCTGGAAGTCTGGTGAAGTAACACTTTAAACACTTAAAATAAAATACATAGAATTACAAAGCAAACCAATTATATTAAAAAAATTCTATCCATGGACTTCTTAAGGGGATAGGTGGACTGTTAAATAAAAGGTTAAGCCAACTTTTTGCTTACAAAGCCATGTAACTATGTCCCACCTCGTCTCTGTTTCCCTCGGAAATTCCTGCTTCTTTTGCTCTTGGTCTGGTGGCTGCTAAAACATGCTCCAGTTCATCTTTTTCAAATAAATTAGGCACCTCACCTGAGTTCAGGATGTTATTTATATCTTCTAGGAACTCCTCCACTACAATCTGTGGAAGAAAACAGAGTGCTCTTTATAACGCACTCAATTGTTTTACATTTATTATATGTAAATTATAAAACAAATATTTATTCTAATATTCACAAGTTAATTTTATCTTTAAGAAAAGGTAATCTTAAAAATTTGATGGCACTCTAAAATTCTAACATGGCAAGTGCACTGATTTTTCATTTTTTTTTTCCTGTTTTGTTTCTTAAAAGGCATTCATATTTTATCTGGTTCAAGTCATTCTGTGCAAGTATGTTATATTCTGCCCCTTTTGATTACCATTTTATCATAAATAATAATCCACAGTTCTGTACTCATCATTTTCATAACCATAAATATGGGAGCTGATGTACCACTGAGCTGATGTACCACTGAGCTGATGTATTATACATTTACACTGACTTAGGCCATTTACAGTCTTGTTTATATTATAAGAACAACTTTAGGCCTATAGCTTTTCTTCCCAGTTGGATTATTTTTTTTGAATAAATTCCCAGGAGTGAGATTAGCAATTAAAGTGATGAATGTTTTCTGGATTTTGAAGATTTTACTGTTTCTTATTCAATTCAAATATTGTTTCTCTCTTTAAATTCCAAGTAATTAAATATGATCAAAGGTTGAGGAGGTGAGCAAGTTTTTAACTTTTCTTTGAGGGAAAAGGCAAAGATAGCAGAAGGTAATAAACTCTATAGTACACATACATATAAGTATATATACAAGGAAACCTTTAACATTTATTTTTGTTAACTTGGGGAGTATATATTTCCTTTGGGAAAATCTCATTTGCATGTCTTTGATTATTAGAAAGGGCAAATATTATCCCACATTTATTATTTTCCATTAAAAAGATCTGCCTAAACTTTGCAATCATTTATATATTGGGATATTCTTTTAAATCTGAATGGGTAATTTACATCTTATGAAATAATCCTTTGTCATAATTGATGCAAATATTTTAAAATGATCTCTCATTTACCCTTTTGTTTCAGTTAACTTATTAGTTACATAGAAGTTTGAGTACTACATATTTAAACATGACAAAGTATCTGTTATTTTATTTTCTTCATTTGTAATTTTTTGTTTTTCTTAAATGAACTTGGCATAATTGTATCTGTTAATTTTTCCCAAGAACAAACACTAGTTCTCCTTGCCCCAATTTATTTCTGCTTTTATCTTATTGTTTCCTTTTTTTTATTTGTCTTTATGCTTCCTTGTGACATTTTCCCCCAAAGTTGTAAGTAAACTAATTTCTGTAGCCTCTAATTTTTGATTCACATCCATAAACTTAACCTACATTCCAGTGATTTTTATTTATATTAAGTTCATTTTCCCTATTATTTAAATAGAGATTTTGATTTTCCTGGTCTTTGAGTGTTTTAAAATCCTGAGACACATCATTAATTACTCTTTTGATTAAGACATGGGCAAAGAATGTTATCAGTACAGTTTGTGCTTTTTTAAATTTAATAAAAATTTCTTTAAACCTAATATATAATCAATTTTTATAAACTTTCTGTAGTATTAGAAAATATTTGCTTTCTCTGTAAAATATAAAATATAGTATATAGCTATTTTTTTTTTTCCTTTGAGACAGAGTCTTACTCTGTTGCCTGGGCTAGAGTGCCGTGGCGTCAGCCTCGCTCACAGCAACCTCAAACTCCTGGGCTCAAGCAATCCTTCTGCCTCAGCCTCCCGAGTAGCTGGGACTACAGGCATGCGCCATCATGCCGGGCTAATTTTTTCTATATATATTTTTAGTTGTCCAGCTAATTTCTTTCTATTTTTGGTAGAGATGGGGGTCTCACTCTTGCTCAGGCTGGTCTCGAACTCCTGAGCTCAAAGGATCCGCCTGCCTTGGCCTCCCAGAGTGCTAAGATTACAGGTGCGAGCCACTGCACCCAGCCTAGTATATAGCTGTTAATTGCAGCTTAGAAATTATATTACTCATATTATCTAAACATACTTATTTCTACTTTGTATTTGCTAGTAAAAGCAAATTAAACTCTATTTTAAACATCTTGTTTTTCTCAATTTCTTCTCACATTTGTAACAGTTTTGCATACACATATAAGTACATATATACATATACATGCATTTTAGTTATTACAATTATGTTTACTCCTCATTACTACAGAACATTTGAGATTGAGTGGGCCTTTCAAAGTGTGTAATAGGTTTTTGTTTGTTTAAAGTGGAGCAAGACAGTGTGACTTGATCTTTGAAGCTTTAATACTTGGAGCCTTTTTACATAACTTGCTTGATTTTCAAAAGCAATACTAAAAATACTATAAGAAATGCTTTAATTTTAGAATTAGAAACTATAGATAAACAAAACTAGGAAAATAAAAATCACTCACAATCCCATGATCCAGATGTTTTCTAATCGTACATGTGACATATTTGTTTAGATATAGGTTAAACCCAAGAGCCTATATGGTAGATGTTTTGAACACTTGTTATGATGTAACAACAGATCATAAACATTTTTCACATTAATTAATGTGTATGTTTTTACAGTGTAATTTTTAATTTTTTTACATGGTGCTCTATTATGTGATTATACCAAAATTTACTTGACTCTCTCTCACTGGACATTAAGGGTCTTTCAAATTATTATTTGAAAATATTACAATAGATACTCTTATACATGCAACTTTGTAAATATCTCTGATTATATGTAAAAGAAATATGAAGGCTTTATCTACAGATTGCCACCTACCTTCCAGAAAGATTTTGCTAATTTATAATCTCCCGGGGACGAATGAGTAGGCCTGTTTTCCCCATACCTTTGCCAATATTACATATGGATTTTAACTTTTATCAACCCACAAGGCTAAACCACTGGCATTTTTATTTACTTAAATTTCTTTGTTGACATTTCTTCAGGTGTTTAACTGCTCCCCTGCTTTTTGAATTTCTCATTCATATTTTATTAACATTTTTTACATTTCTTTATATATACTTTTATATTTCTTCTATTGGCTTGTCTTTTCCTTTTTCATTTGTAATAAATATCTTCATACTAAGATATAAACTCATTGCATGTCACAGATGTTAAAAATATTTTTCTCATTTTGTGTTTGTACTTAATCCTGCTTATACTGTTTTAAAAATTAAAAGAAGGTTTAAAATATTTATGTCTCAAATCTATCACTTTTTTATCTCTTGGCTAATTTCTAGAAAGGTTTATTTTCTCTAAAGTTAAAATATCCAAGTTTAATCAATGTCGAAAATCCTCTGCTATAGAATTAATTTAAGATCAGTTAAAATGGCTGTTGTAAATATAGATGGAAACCTACTTTAATTTTAAAGTTAATTTAACCCTAAAACATAGGCCTTAATTTTTTTTTCTTTCTGGGGTAAAGCATAATTGATTTTTTAGGAAATTCTTATCTTTTTTTTGAGACAGGGTCCTGCTCCATCACCCAGGCTGGAGTGCAGTGACACCATCGTAGCTCACTACAGCCTTGAACTTTTGGGCTCAAGCGATCCTCCTGCCTCGGGCTCTGGAGTAGCTGAGACTACGGGTGCAAGCCACCACGTCTGGCTAATTTTTTTAAAAAAACTTTTTGTAGAGATAGGGGTATCACTGTGTTGCCCAGGCTGGTCTTGAGCTCCTGTTCTCAAATGATCCTCCACCTTGGTCTCCCACAGGCTGGGATTACAGATATGAACCACCACACTGGCCAGAATTATTTCCTTATAGGTACTTATATGTACTATAGAAAGAGTTTATTACCTTCTGCTATCTTTGCTCATTCCCTCAAAGAAAAGTTAAAAACTTTCTCACCTCCTCAATCTTTGATCATATTTAATTATTTAGAATTTAAAGAAACAATACTTCGTAAAATAAAAATATATTATAAAAGTCTTTTTCAAGGTGCAGGAGAAGTGTTATCAGAGGCAACAATTCCCTGAACTACATCCTACAAACTGTTCAAAGCACACACCGACTGTAACATCTTACATTTGCTGTTCTTATCTGTGGGCCATTTAAATATGTACCTGGGTGTCGGTGAAAAGAAAAACCATATTCTTGTCTTCTACACCAGCCATTTTGTACAACTTCCTCAGGTCTTCATGAAAAGTGTCATAATTGTATCCCCGGCTGAGTTCAATCTGCAAACATTTGTACCCACATATATGAGCTGCAAGTCTCGTGAGAGACTGCTTTCCTGTGCCTCCTACTCCAACAAGCAGGGCGTTGCCTCTTTCTTGACGAATCATCCGGGCAATCCTGCAGAAAGCAAAGCAGAGAAAGATTTATTTCAAGTTCACAAATGGCTTCTGCTCAGAGTGTCTGCCCCAACGCTGGTGGCTGTGGAGCCTCATCACTGAGCAGGACCCTGCAGGGGAAGAGCAGGCTACATCTGAGGCTGGGACTGCGCAAGTAGGACCGCTGGGATTTTCCCTTTTCCCATCTCTTTCCCATTCCCTGCAGGCTGTTGGCTCCTGGGCCGAGTTGTACAAACTTAGAATAAAGTAAAATCTCTTTTTCCTTTGTCAAAGTGTGAAGGATTTTGTGGGGGTCTCTGGCCAATCTAGACCACAATCTAAATGAACCATCACATTGCAAGCCCAGGTTTTCATTTACCAGGATGAGCGAGAAGAAAAATACCGGAACTCAGAAAAGACATTGCAGTTCAGAAGGAGAGATCAACGGCACACTTTGAAATGGATTTACTGCAAGATGCCAACAAAATTTTAGAAATAAAAAAATTTTTTTTAAGATGGGGCCTGCTCTGTTGCCCAGGCTGGTCTTGAACTCCTGGTCTCAAATGATCCTCATTCCTTGGCCTCCAAAAGTGCTGGGATTACAGGCTTGAGCCATCATGCCTGACCTAAATTTTAGAAAATTTTTGATTCATGCTAATAAGAATTTTAAAAAGCACTGCAGTCATGATACCAGAGTGAGCACTTAAAAAGTAGGAGGAAAAAAAATCTGAGTTTAGAAAAAATTGGATAAAGATAGAAAATCTATCAAACTGAAAACCTCCGTGGAAGATGAGTCTCACAAATAGGGTACTGTAGAAAACTGAACAGGTGAAATAGAGGACAAACTCAGGGAATATACCCTGAATTCAGAGAAAAAAAAATGATATTAAATGACAAGAGAAAAAATTGAAGGTGAGGGGGACAAATCTAGGAGAAATAAATAGGGTCCCAGGGGCCACATAATAGGAATTACAGAAGGAGAGACAAGAGGAAATAGAACTGGTACAACAGTGACTGAAATCACAGAAGAAACCACTGGAACTGAGCACACAGACCCAAAGATCAGGAAAGAAAACCAAAGAGGGGAGGCAAACACTAAATACGTGTATTTTGTAGGAAACATATACAAATTATATATATATACACACACACATATATAGTAGAAATCTATATTTTAGACTTAATTGAAAAGTGTTGTGATCATCTAAGGCAGAAATAATGGATTACCCCCAAAGGAACAAATAATTTTAGGCTGGGTGTAGACATCCATTCTATAAGATGACAGTCCACAAGACAATGGTTATAGGAAAAATACCACGCTACACCTCAGAGAGTAAATCATCTGCAAACCCCTTCTAAAAGATTCTTTGAAGATATACAGAAGTATGAATAAAATTTAAAAATCCAAGAAGGAGGAAGGATGTCAGTAGAAAGTGAGCAGTACGTATGAGAGTCAAGTCTATAGGTTGCTGTTAAGATAATGGAAAAGGGAATGATAGTGTCAATAAATTCTCTCAGAATGACGAGACAAAATGTAAAAATAACTTATTTTTTAAAAACTATATCATCACTGTCTAAAATCTAAGATTGGGTTAGCAGAGACTAGAAATCATGGGGGAAACATAACAGCAGGTTTAATTTCTTCTTTTTTTATAGAAAGTCTGTGTATCTATCTGTCTAGTTTATTCATGATGCTGATAATTGGAGAAAACAAGATTTGAGTATTTTAAAATGATAATGGTTTTATTATTTTTTAAATTATGAATGTATACCATGGTCACTGTAACCCATGCGAGGGCCTGGATGCCATACAGTGCTCTAGGAGAACAGTGCATAGCACACGGAGGGTGCTTCATACATTATCTACGTTCAAATGACCAACTTCTGGAGAACTTGAAAGCTATGAAACAGAGCACATGGATTAGTTATTATACATTGTCATCTTTGGTGGCAGAGGACAGGAGCCATGCAGTGTAAGAATAGAACAGGGAGTCTACAGGAATTTAAAAACTGTTCCTCCAGGACAAAGCCCAGACTCCTAGCCATTGTTGAGGATCTTCTGAAATAAGAATCAAACTTTCAAATTTGTCTCCTCCACCTTCACACCCCTCCTGCTCCTCAGACAGGTCTGCTATTCCCATATCCTGAATGCCTTGCTAACATTTTGTTAGCTTTGTCTAAAACAGGGGCCAAATCCTGGTCTGTGGGCCAAATCCTGCCCCCTAACTGTGTGTGTGTGTGTGTGTGTGTGTGTGTGTATGTGTGTTTGTGTGCATGTGTGTGTTTAATGGCCTACTGGCTAAGAATGGTTTTTAGATTTTTAAAAAATGGTTAAAAAATCAAAAGAAGAGTAATATTTCATGATACGTGAAACTCACATGAAATCCAAACATTAGTGTCTATACATAAAATTTCATTGAAACACGGCCACATTCATTTATTCACTTATTGTCTGTGGCTCCTTATACATTATAAGGGCAGAGTTGAGTATAGTCTGCAGAGTCTAAAATATTTTTTATCTGTCCTTTTACAAAAGCATGTTGACTCCTTTCCCAAAAGCTTTGGCCAACTTACTTTCCTAGAATAATGACAACCCATAGGCACTGTTTTCATTGCTATGTCTCTATCACAATGCACATTTAATAGAAGACACATCAGATGGTCTGTTTGCTTATTTCTCTTCAGCTGCCCACTTGGGTATAAAATTGAGGGTCAAATGGATAGAGAATAATGTTTTCTTATTTTTTCTCATAATGCACAAGTGTTCTACAGCAGATGAAATATTGAATATTATAAAAATCTTGCACTTTATGGGTCACTCTTTCCTTGTTTCATGTACATTATTATTTATATTATAGTAGTTTGATTATTTCTATCTGAGATTATTGGAAACAAATGCCTTGTCCATTCTGCTTCCCAGTGTTATTTTATCTGGCAATTTACTTATAAATGGATTAAAAAACATTCCCCAGTAAGAATCCTCTAATGAAGTAGGCAAATTACATTTTATCTAATGCAGTAGGCAAGAGATGACTCTCCTAATTAGTGGCTTATATTTTGATGGAGAGATTCATTCTACCATCCCTGGAGTGTGGTGAAAACGTTGGGGGCTTGTAATAGGTAGAAACTGCCTGGTGCATTTGCCCTTTGAAAGCACAGGCTCTGAAGCAAATTTTCTTCCTTGATTTGGAAAGGCTTTTGCCGACTTAAACTATGCCAAAGAACAAAAAACTCAAAACTAAAATATCATCAACAAGTGGAAATGTAGTATGTGCTAAGTTACTATTACTGAATATTTAGTAATTAATCCACAACTCATATTCATAATGAAGCCGCTTCCATTGCTAATCAGTGGGCGTTTGAAAGCTCTTATAACAAGTAGAAATATGTTTTCTCTGATTCCTAACCACTGATCCTCTCTTGGATAAAAGAGAACACATCTACATTGTTATTTACATGGCAGTCTCTGGTGTATCTGAAAACCAAATCTTCACCATTCTACAAATGGTTTTTAATTTCCCCCTGTAATATTTTAAATAAATCTTGAGTGGCCTGGCAATTCTCTTTCACAAAAGAATGATTATAAATAGAATTAAACTGGCTTTGCCTGTAAGTCTGGTCTATTCTCTAGGAAGTTTCTCAGGCCAGAACGATGCCATTATTTTTTTCTTTGCAGGCTTAGGGCCTTCCTGAGCTATCAGAATAAAAGTTGTTAGGGGACAGTATGAGGGTATGCTGCCAGGGGGACAGATGGGAATCAAATGGCATCTCCACAACCCAAGGACAAACAATTGTATGTTATAACACTTGAGCTGTGACAAACATAAATCTTGAATTAGAGTTAATTAAAGAGCAGAAATATAGGATAGGTGAAAGACTTTATTTGCTTATGGTTTATGTGAAAAAAATCCTGGGATTTAATTATCAGTCTTAACAACGACCAACACTAAAATGTAGTTGACATGAGAACAAAACAAAAACAAACAAAACAAAGCCATGAAAATCTTGCTGTGGTAGTAGACCACAGGAAATCCTATTCTCATTTACCTTTTATACTGCTTATTCCACAGAATAGGATATCAAATCTGCATACCACATTTTAAGTGGAACATTGAAAAATTATAAAGTGCTCAGGATGTTGAAGGCTGGAAATAATCTCCAACAGGCAATATGAAAGATCAGGGATAATTTTGCCTGGAAAAGATAAAGCTAAGAGGCACCTGGGAATGCTCTGCAAATATTTGGAGGGCTGTTATGAAAAAGAGTGAGCCCATTGTGGGTGGGGCACCTACAGTGGAGTTGGACACAGAGCCCTAGCCTGCCTCACACTGGCTAGAGGACTTTGGACCACTCTATGTACCTAATCGCTCTGTGGCACATTGTATTGTTGAAAACATGGCTGCAGTGATGCTTCTGGTCCTACTTGCTCTTCGACCCCATCAAGAGATAGAGTCTCTGTCCTTTTCTTGTGACCTTGGGTGGGCCTGTATGACTGCCTTGACTAAAAGAGTGTGGTGGAAGTGATGCTATGTGACTTGCAAGGCTAAGTCAGAAGGGCTCTTTGGCTTCTTCCTGGCTCTCTGTCTTGGAGCACTTGCCTTTGGAGCCCTGAGTTACCACACGAGGAGCTGGACACCGTGAGGCTGCCATGCTGGAGAGACAGGTGGAGAAGAGAGAGAGCACCTGGAAACAGGGATGCTCCAGGCACTCTAGCTGCCCATCTGATTGCAACTGCAAGAAGGACCCCCAGTGAGAACTGCCGGGAACCATGAGAGATGATAAAATGAAGCTGTTAAAGGTGTGAGTGGCTTATTGCATACAAACATACCAGTGGCACATTCTGTGAGCCTTATTTGTGAAGAGATTATGATACCGAGCCGTAGAGAGGTGTTGTGACCAATACAGGAGATGCTCCATTTTGTGGTTTTATACTTGTACTGAGTGCCATGGTCATACCTGTTTGACAGGATGAGACTGACACCAGAAGCCACAGGAAGCAGAGGTTGGCCCATCCTGGAAGGGGCCCTACCTCCAGGTGGTCTCTCCACACGTCTCTCCAGCATGGCCGCATCAGGGTGTCCAACTTCCTCACATGGTAGCTCGGGGCTCCCAAAGCAAGTGTTCCAAGACACAGAGCCAGGCAGAAGACAAATGGCCTTTCTGACTTAGGCTTGCAAGTCACATAGCCCCACTTAGAATTGTTTAACGGGACATTAGTCACTTCAAAAATTGTGCCCCAAGGACTGCAGATCTTCAGGCTGGATGCCCATGTGTCAGGGATGCCCCTCAAAGGACACTTGCAGTGGGTACCTGTCAGTCTCACAAGATGAATCCAGAGTCAATCTATAATCTTAAACCTCTTTCTTTAGGCGTACATGTAATTAACTTTGTTATACCATACATACATCTCGCTAAACCACCTCAGATCCTTTTTATAACAAGATGGGACATTTAAAAATAAAAACAATCTATTAATATTTAGCAAAAATAAGATTCCATAGGAAGTTCATGCCACATATATTTAAAATATATTAAAAAATAACTTTTAAGTTGTAGTGAGAATTGCTAAGAGACCTTTGTCTACTAGCAATCTGTTTAAAGAGTTTTATACAACTTTTTACCTTTTAATACAAGAGAAATTAAATCAGTTGTATAATAGGGCACCTTATAGCGCTATACCTTGAAACATGTTCTATAGCATCCTGGAAGAACACCAACTTTACTTCTTTGGGATTTACGAGGTTATAATCATCAAGATAGTCCTGTAGAACATTTGCGATTTTATCCATATCAGGCATATCATCATAAATCCGATCAGACTTATCCTCTCCAAACTGTAAGATGATTTAGGGGAGAAGAACCAAGTTGGATCAATTCTCATATATGAATATACATAACATGCATAACCTGGAAAATCCATTTCATTTAATTTCTTCAAATGCTACACTGGACTTTCAGTGATATTTTACAATAAAATTCACATAGATTTAAATAGATATATTTCACACAAATAAATTATTTATCTTCTTTATTTGCCAGGTGGTAACACTCATCTAGAGGGGGTTACCAGGGTGGTGAGATATTGCATACATATAATATAAAGATGAATTTGGTCATTTATTGAACCAGCATTGATTGGGAGCCTGTTATGTACCTAGTTCTGTATAGGCAGCTGGGGACTTAGGGTAAACAAAACAGACATGGTCCCTGCCCTCTTGGAGACATTGGGAATGTCTTACCTGAGTAAGTGTCAACTTGGTAAAACAAGATGGCTATCTGCCATTATAGGGTGGTAAGATGGAAGATTTATTCTAGGCAGGCCCAGAAGGTAAAATTAGGCCCATATGTAGATATCACTGGGAGGATAGACTTGAGGAGCTTATAAAAAAAAAGGAAGTTAAATACAAGAAAAATTTTGCTATTAATTAGAGTTACCCTGAAATGAAGAGGGCAGTTCCGTTCACTAAAATTAGCTTCCTATCACTGGAAGCATTTAAGCAGAGGCTGAACAGCTGCATAGACTATATATAATAAGATTCTGAGTTAAGAGATTAACCTCTCTGTTTCCTTCCAAATCCAATACCTGATGGCTCTCTCATTCAAACTATTACCAAAAGGAATGTACCTAGATCAGGGGTCAAGAAACTTTTTCTGTAAAGGGTCGGATAGTAAATATTTTAGGCTTTGCAGGTGATATGTCTCTGTTGGTACTACTGTGCTCTGCTGTGGTAATGCAAAAGCAATCATACGGATAGCGCACAGATGAATGGGTGTGGCTGCACGCCGTAGAACTTTGTTTACAAAAATAGGCGGCAGGTGGATTTGGCCCATGGGCCATAGTTTGTTAACAACTGGCCTAGATCTTTATTCTTCACACATGTAAAATTCTTATAGAATACAAACCTGGATTGGAAAATAGTAAATGGTTTATAATCTTCAAGTATAGTCAGGTCAATACAACATACTTGCCTTAATGAAATCTCCAAATATGATGGGCTTATTCAAAAAATATTCCAGGCCAATTGCAATTCCAAAATGCTTATCTATTTAAAAAACAAAAGCAATTTTTAATATAATAAGCTTGAATGCAATATTTTAATAAGACATACGGAATAATATCAGCTGCTACTTTACTTAGAAGACTTAACACAAATGAAAACTGAGAGAAAGCCATGCTAAAACCAGGCCACTTTAGCCTGGTTGATAATCTCCTAGATTTAAGATTACTTACTAAATATTTAAAATTTTCATTAAATAACAAATATTGGGTACTTATTTAATAAATAAGAAATACTTTAGAATTATCCTGGCTTCTGATCAGACAAAATGCTATTTCCCTTATTTTTTTATCCTCTACTTAAAATTCTATACTGAATTAAAAATATTAACCCTTCCTGAATTTCAATAAAATTATTATAATATTGCACAATATTTCATATATTTTTATATGTTTGAGCCATCAAAGAAAATAACTTTCCCTCCTGAATGACTAAAATTCATTTTGTGTTATCCTATATAAACTCCTTTTAATTTTCCTTTATAGAAACCAAATTGCTTTTCTGCTCCAAAAAAAAAAAAAATTTATATTTACTGGCCATTTCTGTCAACATAACATGGAAATAGTGCTTATCTTCATTATTAATCAAACGATCATGGAAGACTCTTTGACATTCATGGCAGAAGAGTCTAAATATCTGAATTTCTTCTCTTATTGTTCCTGGATCACATTGAAGGATACCTGTTTTTAAAGAAAAAAGAAAAAGGAAAATTCTACATTTGTGGAATCTCTAGTAATAGTTTAAGTATGAAATCGTTAAATCCAACTTTACCTCCATATTACCAGAAAAGAATGCTTTCCCAGTGGATATATACATTTAATAAGGGTGACTTCCTTTTTTATAAGAAAACTGGGACACATTATCTGACAAAAACATTTTTTTCCTGTTTTGTGATGTTTCCTTAACTGAGCATGTGAAGTGATCAGACTTCACAGTATAAGCAACATTCGTCTCATTGTTACATGGGTTGCAATATGTTGAGAAGTGTCACATTAAAAAAATACATATATGTATATACATACAGTGTATATATTTACTTATCTTGCAACTTTTCTCCTTCTGATGCTTATACTGTTTTCAAAACATCAATTCCTCTCTCATTCTTCTCCAACATTCAGTTCTCACCAAAGGCCCCTGGCTGTTCTGGCTTCTACTCAAATTATTCTAAGTACTCTTTATTAATATAAATTGTTATTGTAAATGCAGTTCTAATAATTTCAAGTCATAATGAAAGCAATCATGTATAGGAATGCCCCTAGAAATGTTCCTTCTCCATGGGGACTATCAATATGGGGCTCCTCACACTGTACATACTGGGGCAGGAAGAGTATCTAGTACATATGTGGGTATACTCAGCAAAACATGAACCATACAACATAGTAGGTACTGTCCATGTTGCTTTGGAATACTAGAGTATTTCTTTTCTTTTTTATTACTTCAAAATATTACAGGGGTACCAATGTTTTTGGTTACATGGATTGCTTTTGTTGTGCTTGAGTCAGGGTTGTAAGTGTGCCCATTATCCAGATAGTGTTCAATGTACCTGTTAGGTAGGTTTTTGCCCAACCTCTCTTTTTCCCTAGCCTCTGCTTGATTTTCACTGAGTTTTACTTCCCTCTGTGCACATGTGTACTCATCAGTTAGTTTCAACTTAATAGCGAGTACATGTGGTGTTTTGTTTTCCATTCTTTAGCTACTTCACTTAGGATAATGGTCTCCAGTTCCATCCAAATTGTTGTAAAAGGACTTAATTCATCCTTCTTCATGGCTGAGTAGTATTCCATAGTATAGATATATCACATTTTGTTAATCCACTCATGAATTGATGGGCACTTGGGTTGATTCCACATCTTTGCAATTGTGAATTGTGTTGCAATAAACATTCAAGTGCCAGGTGTCTTTCTTTTGGGTAAATACCCAGTGGTGAGATTGCTGGGTCAAAAGGTAGGTCTACTTTTAGTTCTTTGAGGAATCTCCATACTGTTCTACAGAAGTTGTACTAATTTGCCCATGTCCCATCAACAGTGTGTAAGTGTTCCTTTCTCTCTGCATTCATACCGTCATCTATTATTCTTGGACTTTTTAATAAAAGGCATTCCTACTGGGGCAAGGTGATATCTCATTGTGGTTTTAATTTGCATTTCCTTGATGACTACTGATGTTGAGCATTTTCTTTATATGTATATGGCCATTTGTCTATCTTTTTTTGAAAAACTTCTGTTCATGTGTTTTGCTCACTTTTTAATGTTTTTTTTTTTTCTGATTTGCTTCAGTTATTTGAAGATTCTGGTTATTAGCCCTTTATCAGATGTATAGCTTGTCAATATTTTTTCCCATTCTGTAGGTTGTCTATTTGCTCTGTTGATTATTTCCTTAGCTGTGCAGAAGCTTTTTAATTTAATCAAGTCCCATTTATTTATTTATTTTTGTTGCAGTGATTGCCATTGGGATCTCCTCCATAAATTCTTTGCCTAGGATGATATCTATAAGAGTTTTGACAACATTTTCTTATAGCATTCTTATGGTTTCATGCCTTACATTTAAGTCTTTTATCCAACTTGAATTACTTTTTGTGAGTGGTGAGAGATACGGACCCTGTTTCACTGTTCTGCGTGTGGCTATCCAATTTTCCCAACACCATTTATTGAATAGGGATTCTTTTCTATAGTGTATATTGTTGTCTGCTTTGTCAGAGATGAGTTGGCTGCATATGGATGGTTTTATATCTGGGTTCTCTATTCTGTGGTCTATGTCTCTACTTTTGTGCCAATACCATGCTGTTTTGGTTATTATATAGCCTTGTAGTATATTAATAGTTTGAATTCTGGTAATGTGATGCCTCCAGATTTGTTCCTTTTTTGCTTAAGGTTGCTTTGGCTGGAATACTAGAGTATTTCTATAGATAATGATGCTACATTTGTTTTTTGCTTCTCACATTTGTGTGTGTGTGTATATGTGACATATATGTTTCTTGAAATGCTTAAAGTTTTAATTATTTTCAGGTAATATTTGTAGAACAAAGGGAATTTTCAGGACATTTTGATGAAATGTGGGGACAAGGAAAAAGATATTCAAAATTGGAATTTCTTGGATACTTTATGATGTGTCATTGCAAGAGGTAAAGGATACTGAATTTTCAAGCTTAAAAATTATCTAAAAATAGGAATAGAAGGCAATGGGGAAGGATAATAAATAAATGCCTAGATTTGACAATGCCTGGGGATCAGGAAGTGAGGTGAAGCAATTCACAAAAGAAACAAAGCCACATTTTAATGTTGTCTAGGAAAAATGAGTTCATGAATCCTAAGACTAAACTGCTAATATAAGAGGGTAAGATTTCAGTGGAGTAAGAGGAACACAAGTTGTCATGTCATCCTATGGCAAGGATGGTGTGCCAGCTTTGAGAGTCCCCAGGCACTTGATAGAGAAGGACAAAGAAAGCAGAGTCACAGAGCCATGACATTGGGAGTTAGAGAGATCAAGAACCTGTGATGACAACCCAGCATTAGGGAAGAACAGGTGGAGGCTCTTACAGCCAAGCCTCAGCTCCTGCCATGGCCGTCATGTCCTAGCTCATTCTTACCCTTGCTGATGCACAACAGATAATGAATTAGATTTTGATGAGGACAGAAAAGGGAGCTAGCTTTCAGAGAGGCTTGTCATTGCTTTACATGGAAGAGCTTGAAACCTTTCACTTTGACTACTTCACAGATATTAAAAACAAACTTGTGTACTTTTGTTTGTTCGAATCTTTTTTGAGAAAAAAAAAATGAGTGGTGTTGAACAAAGAACACCAGATGAGGAGGCAGGTGACAAAGCAGATTGTGGAGGAACTAAGAGTTAGTGTCCTTCTGCACAAAATAAGGTGAGGGGCTTGATCTGGTACTGTAAAAGCTTTTTTTCAGTTCCGAACTTCTGTGACATTCATTTAGACATTATGATTTCAGGTAATATGTGCTATGAAGGGACATACAGGGGAAAGTTTGGCTGAGGAGGTGACATTTGAGCGAGGAAAGTGAGTCATGTGGGTATCTGGGGTCAGAGCATTCCGAGAGGGTTCAGAGGCCCCTGGGCAGGCCTGATTTCAGGAGTGCCAAGGAGGCCACAGTGAGGGCAGAGGAGCCCGGGTCCAGGTCATGCAGAGACTCAGCCACACGGCAGGAGCTGGGGAAGCAGCCTCAGGAGGGTCTGAACAGGGGACACCTCTGGCTGCTGTGCAGAAAGCAGAACTGGGTTCAAGGTGGGGTAAACGGACAGGCTAGAATCAGATTAGAGAGAGGCTCTTACTGCTAGGAATCTTGGCGAGAGGTGATGGTAGTTTGGGCTAGAGTGGTAGTAGACGGAGGGGTGAGTAGTTAGATGTTGGGTATATTTTGAAAGTAAAGCCATCAGTATTGTTTATGGACTGAATGAGGGTTATCAAGGTTTGTGGCCAGAGCAAGTAATGCCCCTGTAGGGCAGGGGTACACATGGCCGGGGGTGGAAGGATAAAGCAAGAATCCAGCTTCGACATGCCAAGTTTAAGAAGCCCAGCTGGATGTCTGAGGGAAGACACTGAAAGGGGAGTTGGACGTGCAAATCAGACACATAGAGGAGAGGCTGAAGCTGGAGATAGCTATTCGAATGCCATCTCCGAATAGATGGTACCTAACACCATAGAATTGACTGAGGCAGCAGCTGTAGATAAAAAAAGAGGTGTGAAGACAGAGCCCTGTGGCCCCAACATTCTGAGGTAGAGAAGAGGAGGAGCAGCCATCAAAACAGACCGAGTGGCAGCAGCCAGTGAGGAGGGATCCCAGGAGAGTGTGTGCCCTAGAACACTGGAGAAGGGAAGGAGGGGTGAGTTGTGCAAATACTGCTGAGAGATTAGGGCACGGCTGAGAGCTGACCAGTGGGTCTGACAAGATGGAGAGGTGAACACAGGAAGAGCAGCTGAGTGCATTGTTGGGTAGAAAATTTTGATTGGAATACATTAAAGGGAAAACTAGAAGAGAGATCATTCTTTAAGAGGTCTCTCTCTCTCTCTCTCTCTCTTTTTTTTTTTTCAGAGATGGGGTCTTGCTCTGTTGCCCAGGGTAGAGTGCAGTGGCATGGTCATCGCTCACTGCAGCCTCGAACTCTTGGGTTCAAGCAATCCTCATGCTTCAGCCTCCCAAAGTGCTGAGATTACAGGTGTGAGCCACTGCACTTGGCCCTGTAAGGGGTCCTTCTAGAAAGAGCAGAGAAATTGAGGTGTGTGTTTACCACCAGGGAGTATGGAGGCCTAAGGAGAAGTTTTTTTAAAGATGGGAGGTATTGAGGTATCATGACAGTTTTGAAAAATGCTGTTAGGAATTATCCAATAGAAAAAGAAACACTGAGATATAGAGGAGAAGTGGGAATTTTGAGAGCAAAATCGTTGCATAGGCAGAAGGGGATGGGGCTCAGTGCCAGAGGGAATATTGGCACATGATAGGCGCAGGGGCAGCTCAGCCCAGGGACAGAAGATGCAGGTTGTTAGGGAAATTTAGAAGATGAGGCAGCTCTGCTCCAACTGCTTCTATTTTTTTTTTTTTTTTAAGTGAAAGGACATCCACTGGGAGTGAGAAATGGAAGACGGTGTCACAGGTTTGAAAAAGTTATGAAGTAATCAGCCTGTGGTGGGGTGCAGGGTGACTTGAACAGGGACTGGTGATTGGATTTCCAGGTGAGTCGCAGGCACCTCGGATACAATTCTACGCAGAGGTTTGGGGGCCAGTGGAAAGGAAGGGAGGGTGCAGATCAGAGAATGAGGGTTCAGTACACTACCTTGCACACATTTGGATAAGTCCCTCAAATTAAAGACGTAATGGGACTTGGCTGGTGTTGGCAGGAGATCAACACTCATCCTGTTGTAAATCTCAACTGCGGCTTCCACAATGTTTGGTGCAGTCTGCTTTACAGCTGGTGGGAAATCATGCAGGAAGCCATTTAAGATAGACTAGAACCACAAACATAAGATGAGAGTGTTAGATTTTTTTTAAAAAAACATATATTTATCTTACAACTACTCCAGAGCTGATACTTTTTCTAATAATAAGTAGAAAGCCAAATTGTAACACAAAGACCACTGGGTATTAAAGCTCTTCTGTTCATTTTAGAATATGTTCTCAAGTATAGGCTCACTCCTGTCTTCTGTGATTGTTGGTGATGCCTGAGCAGCATTCATACCTGACTAGTGAATTTACCATAACCTACCGTCAAGTAATTTGAATCTATGCCTGTAGTGGGTCAAGAGGGTCTTCACGGAGGGCACACACTCATCTGGAAATGAACTGAAAGCCTCTCTTTGACTTTTATGGGTAAATGAACAAGTCCCATAGGTTTTCAACTTCATGCATTTTTTTAAGTGCAACTTACTTATAAGAAGGAATTCCCCCACCCCACCACTTCCCAGTCTTAGTAACCAGCCCTACTCTCTTCTGCTCAGATCAGGAGCTTGGAAGTCTCTTTCGACACCTCCTGTTCTCTGTCCCGCACAATCAATCTTGAACACGTTTCTTGGATCTGTCTGCTTCCTCCCTCTGTTTCCCCCGACCCCACCCCATTCTGCCCCCCTGCTTATTTTCATCTGGGCTTCTTCACTTCCTCCTTTACTCAGTGGCCTCTTCACTTACACTATTGTTTCTCTTCTGTTACCTTTAATCATGCAAATCAGGTCAAACTCCCCGAGGTCCACCCCTCCCCAGCCTCCTCACCTCCCTGCTCCCTCTCCGTTTCACTCTGGGTCCCAGCCACACTGGCCTGGACGCCTGCCCCTCCCTCCTCCAGGCCTCTGCACATGCTGCTCCCTCTCCCAATGCCCACCCCAAACAGCCCTGGCTCTCCATTTGGCAGACACTTTCTCATTCTTCATTTCTTAGGCTACATGTCATCTTTCCAAAGACGCTTTCCGTGACCACCCAATCTAAGACAAGTCCTCCATTAATCTCTCTGATCTTCTCAGACATAACTTATCACTATTTGAAGGTACATATTTATTAGCTAGCCCCGACCCCAGGTTCTTGGAAAAATCATTATAGTTTTTTAAGTAGATAGATTCTTATCACTATCAACCCTAGAGTTACTCATGGGAGAAGCCACCAGAATGCATATTAATACTCACAAGGTCATCTTTTTGACTTTAGATTTGGGGGTCACATATGAGATCTTTTAAAATAATCCAAAGTATTAATATTTGTTTTCAGTGGGCCTCCTGTTGAACATTAGCTTCAGCAGCTTATGAGCACTATATGCTTTTTTGAGGTACTCCCTCTCCTAGGCCCCCAACATGACTTTAATATACTGCACATGGCCTATATTTTGAGTAGGACCATCCTAAACCCAATCTTCAAGTTTGCTGAAAATCTGTCCAGCTGTATGTGTATGATGGAGAACAGAGAAACTGAAATTTTAATTTTTTTGTATATAAAATATGTATATATACACACATTACATATATGAAAAAAAGTTTCAGCCTGTCTATTCTCCATCATACAAATACAAATACAGTTTCTAATGTATATATTGGTAACTGTGTGTATATATCTATTTATCTCATTCATCTGTTTATGATTTGTCTCTATGGTGGAAGATCCATGAGGACAGGTTTGGTATCTGTTTTGCTCAAAATGATACACCAATGTCTGGCATATGGAAGGTGCTCAACAGATATTTGTTTAAAGAATAAATTGGGGGCTACTAAATTGGTATTTATGAATTAAAATTAGCATGTCAACATAGAGTATACTGAGGACCATGGCTTGGTATTCTACTTACAGGTCTGGCTTACAGGACATGTTTGACAACATTGCAAAGCTCCTGCTAAGAATATACACACAAGATAGAGCCAGAATTCTCACAGTTTGGGAGAAGAATGGGAGAAGGATGCTTTGGCAGGAGGATAGTATTAGTATTTTATGGAGTTGATCATTGTTTTCAATTACTGCTGTTATATCTTTCTAACTAGAAATTTAATTCAATTTAGTTACAACATCATCAATTAAATTTGTTCTGTGCTATTCAGTTTCCCCTTAGAGTGTACAGTGATACATATTTTGGCACATAAATTCCCATAAGTAAACACGCAGATGTGTATGAATTGTGCTTCAAGGAAGAGTCACACATAATAGACATATTCCAAATCTGTGCAAACTGTGACCCATCATTAGTGGTGCACTCGCTGCATGTATATACTGTTTAACTAATTTGCAACAGACTATGAAAGAGGGTACAGTGATATGACTGATTGTTTAAAAATTACTAAGTGATTAAAAAGATTATATATATATATATATATATATATAAAATATACATGTACTATTTGGACCCACAGGCTTCTTTTATACAGAAGAAGTTAATCAATTTATATATTAATTCAATCTATATATATATAGGAATTGCTTCAAATTTATTAAGAATAATTTCCCACGGATTTAGCTATTTCTATATGAATAGAAAACCCCTTTCCATGTACTAGAGGTTGTGTATGTGCTGGCTCTGTCCCTCCTTCTAGTGGGGCTCCATTGGAGAAGAAGTTGATACCAGTAAAGGTGGAGGTTCACTTAATCCCCACTTCACTGGGCAGTTACTGACAAAGTCACCTTCAGACCAGCCACCTTCAGACCAGTCACCTGAACAGTCTTATTCTACCTGTAGGTCTGCTTTACCATTTCCTGCCTCTGTGACTGCACTCACCCAAATACCTCCTGCTCCCAAGATCTCTTCCTTCCTGTCAACTCCCATTCTCCCTTAAGACCCAGCTCACTATTTTCTCTAAGCAGATTTTGCTGGTGGGCTACGACAGGCTCTAGTCACGCTGCTTCATGTTCTGTCATCATTCTATTCAAAATAATGTCTCTCATATTTATCGAACATTCTGTTGAACACTCACAGGGCAGGAGCCATTATTTTCTCCATTTAAAAGATGAGGAAGTGGCGCCTTAGGGATGTTAGTACAGGTGGAAGAAGTATGGGTTATTGCTCTTAGTGGTGGTAGCCAAGGTGATGAGTTCTGTTTTCGGTGTGTTGAGCTTGAGCTAGCTGCCTGGGGTATCTGTTTGGTGTCTGGTGGCAAGTGGACATATACACATGGCAGTCAGGTATGAGATGAGCACAGAGGTGGGCACTGGGTAGTGTTCAGACCTGCTAAGAGCAGTGTGCAGAGTGCTAAGGGGCAAGGACCTAAGGCACAGCCTTCTTTGAAAACAGGGGTTATGTTTGCACAACCGTTCTGCATGCCTAGAACTATCTCTGAGACCACAAACACAAAAGGCAGTAATGCAGATGCCTGGCCATTACTATCCAGGTACCCATGTTTACCTGCCTTCTGCCCAGGAAAGAGATGATGGGCTCCCTAGAAACCCAACAGACCACTTTGATTGTGGGAGCTTTGGAAAAACCGTTTTCTTTCCCCCCTTTTGCTTAAGTTTAACTCCACACTCACCTGAAAAATCTGTTTCAGACTGTGCTCCGAGGGCATAGGGAGACACAGCATGCTGAAGTGTCGGATGAAGCGGGGCGTCACAGGGTTGCGGCCACCTCCTGGAGGTGCACATGCTGATATGATGGTTACATCCTGCATGGGGAGAATCCATTGGGTCACCCGGCAGAGAAAGAAATGAGACCTGCCCATCCCAACGGCAGGGCTCAAAACTAACATTTTTTTTGATGACCTACCCACACGCCAGCGTTACATTAAATTTTTTGTGCACATTAAATGACTTAATTCTCATAACCATGCTAAGATATCACTATCATTACCCCTACTTTATAGATAAAAAAATCAAGGCCCTGGATGGTTAAGTAAGTTGCTAAGGTCACTCAGCAAATTCATCCACTTTAAGCAAATACCTTTATATAAAAACTTGATCTTAAAAACTTTGTATTTGAAGTTAAAATATAGTCATTCTTTCATAAAATACTGAGTGTAGTTGATGCTCATTATTCGTGGTAGTTATGTTCAATAACGTTGACCGGGACACTGAATTAGTAAATACTGAACCATTGCTCCTGGAGGAAATACAGGGTCAGGTTCCTATGAGCCTCTGGTCATGACATTTTTCTCAACTGACCAACATGTAACCTTGTTTTATGTGTGTAAAGTAAGTAAAATAAGTAAAACATCTTATTTTATATTGTTGAGTCATTAACATTAAACTCATGGTCAATAGCACTGTAATGCAAGCCTGAAAAAAGCTTATCGAACTCATATATTTTCTGTTAGGCATATCACTGCCTTTTTGTGCTTAGGAACAGTACATAGCCCCTCAGTACATGTGGGGCCATTTTAAATGGCAAAATCACCAACAGAAAGCATAAAAAGTGAAAAATGTGCCATGAAGTAGACCATGAGAAGGGCACTTGTTTGCAGTGTGAGAGCTGAAACAAGAAGGCAGAGCGCGGCCTTGTTCGGCCTCAGCTGCAAAGTATGTGTTGGGTGGTAGAAGTGTTTGCTACTCTCTGCATGTCTACCAATGACCGAGAGAAAGTGCTATGAGTGTTGATTTTTCAGCTACAAATAGATTTTGTGAGTAGGACACAGAATCCACAAATAGTAAGGATCTACTCACGATGTAGCAGGCGTGGTGCTGGGCTCTTCTGAGTAAAATGGAGAGAAAAAGCAGCCTTTTCCCTGCCTTGATAAAGCTTGAAAATAAATATGTAATATAAACCACAGTAAGGTCTTTGGAGGAAAGGGATATAATGCTGAGGCAATGCTTGATGGGGAACCTAACTCAGTCTGTTGGATGGAGCAGACCTGACCAACGGAGCGGCAACTGCAGTGGAGAGCGGGAGGCCGGCGGGGGTTAAACAGAAGATAAGGCCGTGGACAGGAGGGGTGGGGTGGGGCTGATGCATTTCAGGCAAAGGGAACAGCATGTGCAAATTCCTTCCGTGGGAGGAAGAATACTAAAACCAAGGGAAGGCACTGATGGGTCTTAAGCAAGGGGTTGGCAGCATCAGAGCCGCATTTTGGAAAGGCCACTCTGGCTGTTCATAGACAGGGAACAGACTACAGGTATGTGGAGCCCAGTTAAGCGTGGCAGTTTCAGTATTCCAGGAGAGAGAGAGGGCTTGGCCTCAGGTTATGGCCATAAAATGAAAAGAAGCGGGTGATTATAGAAATATTTATAGTAATTAGCCTATATGTTAGATGAAAATTCTAGAATTTGGAAAAGTCAATGAACAAAAAATAACTTTTTCTTTTAGAAATTGATCATCAGTTTTTTGGGGGACCTGGTAAAGTAGGTGAATGGTTTTTCTGGGCTGTGTCTCCCTTCATCTTGGTCTCAGATTTATAGTACCAAGGCTTGAGAGGGCAGGTTCCTGTCTCTATGTGAATCAGTTCCAACAAAAAATAGCCTACTGTGTGCAAGGTATTGAGCCGGGCAGGGCCCACAAAGGTGAGGAGATGGAGATCAGGAGCTCAGAGTGTGATATGGAAGAATAAGGCACAAGATGGGGACACCAGCAGCTCTGATTCAAGATACAATGTGACATTCACGACAGGGACAAATGCTGTATTCCATGTGGGTGAAGGAGGAGATCACACTGGGAATGGAGGTTCCAGGAAAGGCCTTGTGACTGAGGCAATTTGGAGATGGACCTTGAAGGAGTGGGAGGATCCCAAAGGAAGAGCTGGAGAAGAAAGGCCCTTCCGGGTAGAGGACACCTTCACAAAGGTGCAGGGGTGGGGAAATGAATGCGTTCAGGAGACAGCAAGCCTTCTGCTTCAATGGGACTGCGGGGCTTGTGCAGGGTCTCTTGGATCAGAGCATCCATTTATGGCCAAATGTGGGAGCCCCTGAGTGCCAGGGTAAAGAATTTCCCTGTAATTTGTTTGCCACCAGACACTAGACACTGGGGTGAGGGCCGGCCTGGTGAGGGGTGGTGGTCATCCTCTGCCCACCCTCACTCCCGTGGCACTGAGTCAGGGAAATTCTAGACCTGCAAATGGCACAAAATATTCTCTCCTCACTGGGTTGTTGGAAAGATAAGGTTAGATAAACTCATTTGGAAAGTTAAAAGAAAGCCTTACGCAAAAGACTGCTTTGTTTCTGAGGTGGCCTAATTATATTCTATTTTTAGGAAAGATTTTCTTGTCTAATTACAGACCCTAAATACAGTCTAGAAGAAGAAAGCCGCTGACCACTGCCCAGGAACTGAACATGGGTTTATTTTCTGTCCCAGGCTCCCTGTACTGGTGACCAAGACACCCCTTTCTCAGGATCTGTTACGTGGGCCCCATCAGTTCTCACCTCTGTGTGGCTTGAACTATCTCTTCAATCTCCATTTTCCCCTCTAGCACTTACACTTGTTTTGTATAAAGATTTAAAGAATCTTCATATCTTATTTAAATTCTCTACTTGACTTCATGCAATCGCTGCATTTCGTCTGTTACTTCCCGTGGTGAGTCCCCCTTCCTTGGCTCATGTGCTTACCAGAATGTGAGCTCCACCTGGGCAGAGATTTTACACAGTCTCATTCACTCTGGTAACCCCAGGACCCAGAATAGTGTCTGGCACAGAATATATGCTAAATAAATATTTGTCGAATGAGTGAATATGCTTCTTATCCACTCTTGCAGTTTAAACTCCTGGACACTGTATTTATTATGTTGCATTAAATAATATAGTAAAGGTCTAAAACAACCTGTTTTTTTCTGGCTTCGAGCTACAACCAATATGCTGAATTTTTAATTTTCCTTTCAATATTGTGTATTTCTGTCCATCCTCTCTCCAGAGCTCCCAATTAAGAGGCCAACAGCTTGATAGAGAGAAAGAGCGCTACCTGGATATCCCAAGGCACCTGAGCTTAGCAAGGGGATAGGGAAGAATCTTAGCTGAAATCACAGATTCAGGAGCCAAATGGCCTGGGGTCTAATCCCAGTTCTGCCACTTACTAGTAATGTGACCTTGGACCTGTCACATAACTTGCACTCTGAGCCTCTGCTTCATCTGTAAAATGGGGCTAATAACACTATCCATCTCATAGGTAAGCTAGGAGGGTTAAATGAGCTGGAAGTGGGAGGCACTTAAAGTAGTGCATGGTACAATTATTAATATTTATTCTTACTGTGACCAAAACTAAACATGCCTCCCTTCTTATCTAGGATGGTGGCTTCTCTTCTCTGGAACAGACATGGAGCAGACAGCCTAGGTTCCCCTGTCTCCCTCAGACTCCACAGCCCACCAGTCCCACTGATCTGCCTCCTAAACCCTTCTGGTTGCACGTATCACATGAGGCTCTGACCCTCATTCCTTCTCTCAGCTACTGCTGTTGCCTCTGGTCTTGCCTCCTTTCTGGCCCAGGCCCCTGCCCGGCACCAAGGGGATCCTCCCGTCACATTTCCTGCAGAAGCTCCCCACCACTTACAGGATAAACCCAGGTTCCTCATTGTGGGACCACAGCCCTCTGGGATGTGACCTCTGTACCTCTTGTTGCTTCGGTACTCACATTTCACAACACTGTGGTACTTTATATTCCTGCTTCTGAGATGTGAAATGCTCTTTCCCTGCTTTGGCATGCCCTGCCTTCATAATCCAGCTCTGGCATTGCCTCTGGTAAGGCTTCTCTCAACCTCAACCCAGCCTCACACTGACTCTCTCCTGTCCATCCCCACTCATCACCCTGCATTACCAATGTCTGTGCACCCTCTGAAGAGCAGCTTTCTGGGAGGCAAGAATGTCTCACTTGTCCATGAATTTCCTGAATAGAAAGAACTCAATATGGTTGAATAAATTGAATTACATGGAAGTAACACTGAGGCTGTATATTATGGGCTGAATTGTGTCCGCTACTCCCATGTCATATGTTGAAGCCCTGACCCCAGTGCCTCGGAATGTGACTGTCATTGGAGATGGGGTCTTTAAAGAGGTGATTAAGCTAAAATGAGGTCATTAGGGTGAGCCCTAATCTGACATGACTAGTGTCCTTACAAGAAGAGATTAGAACACAGATAGACAGAGAAGGAAGCCTACATAAAGACACAGGGAGAAGATGGCCACTAAAAGCCAAAGAGAGAGGCTCCAGAAGAAACCTGTGAACACCTTGATCTTGGACATTTAGCCTTCAGAATTATGGGAAAATAAATTTCTGCTGTTTAAGCCACCCAGTCTGTGGTAATCTGTTATGGCAGTTCTAGCAAACTAATACACCATATTTCCTTAGTGTTTAAATTTAAACACACCAAGTAATTTAAAACCTAAAGTAACCTGTATTTCCTTCCAAAACAGTTTGTTTCTGTCATAAAATCCACCAAAATCTTGATACTGCCGAAGTAATTCAATTGGAGGCTGAGAGCCATAGCGATCTAGTCTGGGCATGTTTAGATCATCAACAAAAATCACAACTCTTTTGTTTCCTGGTGCTCCTGGGGAAACAAAATGAATTTAATTTAAGAATTATGACTTGCCCTTAGAAAACATAAGACAAAGCTGAGATATGGCTTTGGACTCAGTGACACCCTGTAGGTCATAATGAGTTCAGCTCTTCTCTCATGAGTGAGGAGGGCCCTAGCAGAGTCCTGCCCGGAGGGGAAGA
Organism: Eulemur rufifrons; assembly: GCF_041146395.1. NCBI lineage: Eukaryota > Metazoa > Chordata > Mammalia > Primates > Lemuridae > Eulemur > Eulemur rufifrons. The sequence continues at coordinate 48,996,898 of NC_091001.1, forward strand.
GACTTGCTCTGGTCCCATCCAGGACCCTGCAGGGAGATGTGTACCTGGCCAGGACATCCATGTTGCCATGGCAGGTGGCCCCTCACCCTCTCTCTCAGAGCATGTGACGATGGCAGTTCTCCAGTGAGGTCTGGACCTTTCTCAATCCCAGCCACACCTGCTGCCCTCACCAACTGTGTGGTCTGGGCATGGCTGAGGAAGGTCATTTTCCTTCCACAGTGGGAAAAGGAAGAATGCCAAAGGTTCCCTTCATAAATGCCATCACACCACCCCCACAGAGAAGATAGGGTTAGTATATTCAACAGCATCCCAACCACGTGAGAGGGAGATTCGGTACAGGGGAGCTGCATAACACCACATTTATCTTGGAGAAAATCAATGTACACACTCATTAGAAAAAAAAGAATGGGTGACAGCAGGGAAAAGAGAGACCTAATGGGCAAATGGCCATATCCCTGTGGTTGGGATTAATTGTAGGAGGTGATTCCAAGGTCACAGATGTAAACAGTGCTCCACTCCATCCTCCGGCCCCTGGAAGCCAGGTAGTAGGCCAGCAGGCAGGGAAGGGAGCTGAGAGAATCATTTACAGAGGTCTGGGACCCCCACCAGAATCAGACTGGCATCTGTTGCCCTGTGCTTACCTGAGCAGGAAAGAGGGAACAGAGAGAGGAGGCAGTGAAGCAGCTGGCAGCACCTCTGCTTGGTACAATAGGGCCTCCTGGATGGTGCACAGCCTGGAGGGCAGCTGAGCCCCAGCCCTGGCTGGTGCCCCACCCAATCAGCTGCAGATGGATCACCAGAGGATGGGACTGAGTGGGGGCTGAGACCCTGATTCAGGGAACCTTTCAATGGGGAGGCTGATGCCTGACGTGCAAACAACTCGAATGGGAGTCCCTTGCTCCTGAAAGCCTGCCTCACAGACAGCATGGACAGTCATTCAGCGCCAGCCAGAGACACAGGACCATCCACAGATAGGCCCATCTAAACCCCAGTTAGGGAGAAGACACACTCCTCCTTTCCTTCTCCCCCTCCCATCCCAACCCACCACAGCCTCTTACAGGGAGGGCAGGGAGGAGTAGAGAGCACTACATACCCCCCTCCACCTCGAGCTCCTGGGACCACCATCCTGGCTGACACCAGGGGAGAGGAAGAACTTTAAATTGGGTTTGGGATTGAAGCTTTACATTGGCTCAGACTGAAAATATCTGAAGGTGTCCAGAAAGTTATGCTATTGATCTAATCAGTTAATAAGGGAGGGTGAGGGAGATATCACAATACCTGGTTGAAAGCGCTGACAGAAGTAAAACCAAAAATTTTCATTCTTAATTCCCACAGACAACTCAATGTGCCAGATATAAAGAGGTTAGTTTGATTTAAATAAGGGAAAATCAGTATAGGTTGGAAAAGCGTGGGTAGAGAGAGGGAGAACCCTGGAGAGGCAGAGATTGAAGATGTTCTGAGTTGAAGGTGATGATGGAAATAAATGACTTGCTTGTTACAAGTAAGATATCTAGAATCACCTTTACAAATAAATCAAAGAAAATATCCAGTTGTCATTTTATTATGTGCACTGTTTATATGATTTGTCAATTTAATGAATAATTTTTATGAGACAAATTAAAGTGATGATTCTTACCTAGAATGTTTTTTCTTTTTCTCTCCAGTTTTGATTCAATGATCTCTTGTGTTCTTGCAGATGAAGTTTGAGCCGAAAAATTTAGATAGACAGGGACATAACCAGCTGATTCTTGAATTTTACTTAGCAATCCCTTTGCAATCACAGACTTTAAATTAAAAAATAAGTTAATTGATTTCACATTCAATATAATCTCCTTCAATTGTCAATATCAGTAATAATTCAGTACAGCGGATAAGAAATAGGATAAAAAGAGAAAGGTTAAAGCCAGATTGAAATGTCTACTTTTTCTTACTGGAGATTTCATTTTGTTACATTTATCAGAACCAAAGAAATATTCTAATCAGCTCTATCTCAGCAAAAAGTTTTATTTTAGTTTCATAGCCAAGTCCATCTTATTTACTCTCCAAGCCAATTTGATAGCAAGAGTCACAGAAGGATCCAAATTTCTTTTAGAAATAATTTAGAGGGGAAACAGTGAATCCCTGTTATGTGGACTCCTCCAAAACCAAGAAGCCCAAACAATTGGTATTTCCTCCTCTATTCCACTTTTTCCCAAAACATTTAAGTGATACCATTGCTGTGTCAGGTAAAAGTAAATAGGCAGGAATGGACAGGCTTATTTTTATTAACAATCTTTTGTGGACACAAACCTCTCTGGCCAATTCCCACCCAACCAGTGCAGTGGCAGTCCCAGAAATACCAAGGGATACAACATAAAAGCCTCTAAACACAAACATTGGTCTACAGGGTCCTCTGGTTTATATAGTATCAATCTTAAGGATTTACTCAGAAACTGGCAAACTTTGGACTAATTTCCAGAGACAATATAGATTGATCATAGTTACATTCTTCCTGAAAAAGTGATAAAAATTAAAAAAATTTCCCCTGAGAAATAATGTATTATTCTGGTGCTGACAATTCTAAGTCCACCATGCCCTCATTTGGGAACAGAACTTCATGCATGATATAGGTTTCCTACCTTGCCAACTCCAGTTACTCCAGTAAACAACACCGAATGCCTGACTGCCAGTAGTTTTTCCATTAGATACCCGTAACGCACTGTGTCAGTTGTGGGGACAAGCATTTCAAAAAATGGAATGTCTTGGCTGTACTTGAAGGTAGGTATGATTCGTTCCCAGGGATCCAGCCGTTTTGTGTCAAAGTCCATGTGAATGCTCCACAGATCACCAGAACTGGGAAGCTAAAGTATAAAATTAAATACCACTTCCAATAAGCAATAGGCAAGACTGACACACGGCAATAGATATATTTACATAGAAACAAAGGCAGTCAAAGAACACAAATGGATTTGGATTTCTTTTTTCTTTGCAGAAAAGTAGTTATCTAGGTATTTGAGACTAATTCTTTAAACATAATCATGCAATACAATGCATGAAGAAAATCTGATATACTGATTATATTAAAACCTCGTATCAGAAGTGTAAAGCACTTTTAATTCAACATGCAAAGACTCACGTCATGCCAAATACTCTGCTTGGTGCTTGGACAAGTGCTGAATGAGACCCAGCCTCTGTCTTTAATGACTTGGTAATCCAATTGGGGGACATAAGCACTTCAGTTAACTCCTATGGGGAAATAAGGGCTCTAAGGGAGTTTTTTTTACAGTCACATGGGAAGGATGGCTCATTTCTACTTGCAGGGGAGTTTTGGTGGTTGGCTGGAGATTCCAGGCTTCCAGGGGTGGTGATACTATAGCTCAGACTTGAAGAACAAGCAGAAGTCAGATGGGCAAAAAAGGAATGGGATAGAAATGGGGAAAAAGGGGCCAAAGTTCAGGCCAAAAAGACAGGATTGGAAGGCTGAAGCCATGGAAAGTGCTGTGCATGCTGGGAACCATGTGATCCCTGCATATGATGAGAGACAAGGCTGGGAATATAGACAAGGGCCAGGTTATGAAAATCTTCACTTATTAAAGTAAAGAGCTTGGAGCAAGGGTTCAGCGAGGGATTCTAAGCAGGTGAGTGACATGATCAGACTGCATCTCAGAAGGCTCATTCTGGCAGCTATACAACGCGGTGGTGTTTCAAGCTCATTTGATAGTGACTCTTAGTAAGAAATGCATTTTACGTGGTGACCCAGTATGTACATATATATGTATATCTACAAACAAGTATAACGTTTATCACTACCATGTGCAATTCACTCTGTTTTTATTCTATTCTACTTTTAAAAACTCTTAAGGTATGACATAACATCTTTTGTCAGAGTTTAAGAGCCCAATTCAAAGAGTTTTTATATAGGTAACCATCCTTGGGATATAGAACATGTCCAGCACCTCAGAAGGCTTGTTTTTTCCACTTCCTCGTCAATACCAGCCACATCTGCATCTTCCTCTGAAGTAACCACTAGTCTGTTTTTCTGTCCTATTTGTCTATCTTTTGCCAATCCCACCCTTTCTTAATTATTGTTGCCTTATTACCTTGAATTCTTTTTTTTTTTTTTTTTGAGACAGAGTCTCACTCTGTTGCCCAGGCTAGAGTGAGTGCCGTGGCGTCAGCCTAGCTCACAGCAACCTCAAACTCCTGAGCTCAAGCGATCCTCCTGTCTCAGCCTCCCGAGTAGCTGGGACTACAGGCATGCACCACCATGCCCGGCTAATTTTTTCTATATATATTTTTTTAGCTGTCCATATAATTTCTTTCTATTTTTAGTAGAGATGGGGTCTCGCTCTTGCTCAGGCTGGTCTCAAACTCCTGAGCTCAAACGATCCGCCCACCTCGGCCTCCCAGAGTGCTAGGATTACAGGCGTGAGCCACCGCGCCCGGCCTACCTTGAATTCTTAAAGTCATGTACTTTGAGTCCTTCACATTTGTTTTCCTTCTTTGTCTTGATTACAATAGGTCTTTTACATTTTTATATAAATTTTTGAATGGGATTGTCAGTTTACATAAAAAGTCTGCTGGGTTTGGGATTGGAATTGTCTTGAATCTTTAGAATATACTGGGGAGGACTGACATCTTAATAACATTGAGTATTATAACCTATGTACATAGTATATCTCTCCATTTATTTAAATCTTTAAAAATTTCTCTCAGCAATATTTTATAGTTTTCAATGCAGAGGTCTTTCATATCTGTCATTAGCTTTATTCCTAAGTAGTTGATATTTTGTTGCTATTGTAAATGGTATTGTTTTAAAATTTCATTTGTTAACTTTTTGTAGATCTTGTATCTAATGGCCTTGCTATTTTAACTTATTAATTCTAATCATTTGTTTGTAGATTTTTTTTAGGATATTCTACATATTAAATCATATTTCCTACAAATATTGACAGTTTTACTTCTTCCTTTTAAAAGTTTGTGCTTTATTTCTTTTTCTTGACTTACTGCACTATCTAGGATCTCCAATATAGTGTTGACTAAAAGTTGTGATAGTGGCTATTTCCTTTTTATAAACTGGGTTGTGACCCTTTCACTTTATTTTGTGGCCAACTAACAGATTGCGACCTGTAATTTTAAAAACACTAGTAGAGAGGGTGAGTTAGATAGGACTAGACCAAAGGCAAGGGAATAACAAATAGTCTATTTTAATAGCACAGAAAAGAAATGATAAGAACCTGAGTTATCCAGAAGCAGTGAGGTTGAAGAGAAGAGGACATATTTTAAAAAATATTTAGGAGATAAAATTTATTGAACTTAGTGTTTCATTGGCTATAGGGAGGTGAATAGAAAAGGAAGAATATATAATGCTTCCTAAGTTCTGAGAAGTACCGGAGTGAGCTGTAAGGCCATTAACCGGACAAAGAATACAAATTCAATAGCCCATTCATTGAGACTTGCAGACAGAAAGAGGAAACCAACTTTGCATCTGGACTCCTTTCTGCTGCCCAGATGGCATGATCATTGCCAGGACAGGGGCTTGCACTGTCCTGCTATTAATAAATATGCTCTGGTCACAATATATCAATGGCTACTTATTACCCAAGGAGAAAAGCTGAAGTCTTTACAAGGGCATATAAGGCCCTACATATTCTGTTCCCTGCTACTTCTCGAACCTCATCCCTTACCACATTCCTACTTGGTCATTCTGCTCTGACCTTATTAGCCTCCTTGCTGTTTCTCAAAATTGCCAGGTACCTTATTGAGTAACAGCCTTTGTACTTGTCCTTCTGACTGGAATGCTTTGCCCCTAAATAGTTACTAGTTCTTTGATTTTCTTTAAGACTCTGTAAAAACATAACCTTATTAGCAAAGCTTTCCTGACTACCATACATAAAATATTAATAGTTCCTCACTGCCCTCAGGCATCTTTACTCTGCCTTATTTTTCTCCATAGCACTTAACACCACCTGATATATGCATATTTATTTGCCTATTCCTGATTCCCCTCACTGCAGTGTAAGCTTCATGAAGTTAGGGACTTTGGTTACTTGCTTTAGCCCCAGTGTCCAGAATGGTGCCTACCATGGGATAGGCTTTCAATATTTGTTGAATTGAATGCTAAACACTTGCTTTTGGCCATCTCCTGCTGCCCTTTGATGGTCCCAGATTACTACCATTGAACAAGTGGGGTGTGTGTGCCTGTCTCAAACTCCCAGCTGTCCTCAGTCTGATGCGATCATTTTGAGGATCCAGCGGGGTTTCACATTTGCTAGAAGATCTTAATCCATTGGTCTCAGAATTTTAGGGAATCCTTATCTCTCTTTTGGTAACTTTTAATTTTGGTATATTTTTAAAAACTTACAGAAAAGTTAAAAGACTAGTACAAAAAACTCTCATATATCCTTTATCTAGGTTAACTGTTCACATTTTGCCCTACTTGCTTTTTTATCTTTTTAGACACAGGATCTTGCTCTGTTATTGAGGCTGGAGTGCAGTGGTGTGATCATATAGCTCAAAGGAACCTCAAACTCCTGGGCTCAGGTGATCCTCTTGCCTCAGCCTTCTAAGTAGCTAGTACTACAGGTGTGCACCAACGTGCCCAGCTAATTGTTTTATATTTTTTGTAGAGACAGGGTCTCACTATGTTGCCCAGGCTGGTCTAAAACTCCTGGTTTCAGCAATTCTCCCACATTGGCTTCCCAAAATGCTGGGATTACAGGCCATGAGCCACCATGCCTGGTCCCTATTTGCTTTATTATTACCTTTCTCTCACTCTGTGAGAGTCAGTTGTACACAAGATTCCACTTTACCCTAAATAGTTGAGTGTGTATTTTCCAAGAACAAGAATATTTTCTTATATAACCACAGTTATATAACAATCAAAATCAGGAAATCACACACTGACATTATTATGTAACATATTCTATATTCAAATATTGCAAATTTTTCCAATAATGTAATTTATAGCTATATTTTTTCCAAGTCTAGGATCCAATACAGGATCATGAATTGCATTTAATTATCTCTCTTCAGTCTCTTTTCATCCAGAAAAATTCCTCAACTTTCTTTGCCTTTCATGATAGACATATTTGGAGAATGTCATAAACTATAGGCTTTCTAACATTCCTTCTAACTCTGAGATTACAGAATATAGTCCAGTTTATTTTATCTTGGGTTTCAAGGTATATCCTCATGATTAGATTCAGGTTATGCATTTTTGAAAGAAATATCATAGAAACAAGGTTCCATCTTCACAGTGCCCTGCATCAGGAGGCAGGCACAGGTTTGTCTTGATATTAATGAGGTTGAATTAGTCATGTGGTAAAGGTGCTCTCTGCAAAGTTTCTCTATTAAGGATACTATTTTTCTTTTTGCAATTATTATTTGGTTCTTACCCTGGCATCAGGATTATCATCAAATTGTGCTCTAATAAATGTATCAAAAGAATCCCAGTAGTTTTCAGTTAAATTTCCACCCAAAGACCATAAATAACAGAATACAAAAGTCTGACATAGTACAGTGTTCAGTTTTGCTTGCTCCTGAAAGAATAAAGAGAAGAAGATTTAATATTTTATATATAAATATAAGAAGAATCCTAAATTGCAAAACCTAAAAACATTTTTCTTTCATTTAGATGCACACGTTTTTAAATGGGCACAGTGTATATTTCCTACACTTCATTCAATGTTTCACAGAGTGGTGTTTTCTTATAGTTATACATAATGGAACACTGAAGAGAAAATGAATGGCAAGGCATATTGAAGAAAAAAAAAAAGCCCAAGGCTGTCTTTCAACTGATTATTATAACTTTGTTTATGCCTACATGAAAGTATTTAAGCAGATTGAGATATGTTGTATTGGGAATATGTTGTAGATTATAGGGAAATTCAGAATTGACTAAAGGAATAAACTATAGTTTCTCTAACAATTCCTTCTAACTCTGAGATTCTAGAGTTAGAATCAATCTAATCATAGTCATTAGTCCCCTGAAAAATTAACTTGAATATAAAATGATCATATTTTAGAAAATTTGGGATTGCTTATTCTCAAAAAATCGACATAATAATCTCATTTTCCAAGCTTCATAGTAATAATAAAACCCTTCATACCATTGTCAAGTTAACTCCCTCTTTTCCAAGTATCAAGGACTCTAACAGGCAACAAAGTGTAGTAACTTTGCTGATGTCCACTTGTGGAATTGCTTGGCCACACTTTTTATTGACAAAATTTAAACCATCATCAATATAACGCTGAAAAAGATTCAATATATATTCTTGGGTTTCCTCAGTGAGCTGAAAATGAAACAAACATATAACATTTTATCAGGATCAGATGAAATATATAATTAAGTTTAGAAACAGGTTGGTTAAAATCTGTATATTTCAATATATACCAAGTAGTATAAGCATCACAAAATATTAAACAAATTAAATTTTAAGGAAACCTCCCATGACTGGGAAGGGACACTTAGGGGAGATTATAGGTAATTGTTAATGTTCTACTCCTTGGTTTTGTAATGAGTACAGAGGTGTTATTTTAATAATTATTTCTCAAACTGTCAATAAATACTTCATACACTCTTTTATATTGATGATCTTTTACAATTATGAGTGACAAAAAAGAAGAAACACAGAAGACATTTTTATATCTATGTAAAGTAGAAAGAATAATTTCCAAAGATGTAAAAATGAATTCAGTCCCTCTCACCACTCCTGTTCAACTTCATACTGGAAGTCCTAGCTAATGCAATAGGACAACGAGAAGAAATAAAAGGCATACAGATTGGGAAGGAAGAAGTAAAACTGTCTTGTTCACAAATAACATGTAGAAAATACCCCAAAATTGACAAAATAAAACAAAACTGGAACTAATAAGCAGTTATACCAAGTTTGCAGAATACAACGTTAATATATACAAGTCAATTGCTTTTTTTACATACCAGCAATTAGCAATTGGAATTTAAAATTAAAAATACAACATAATTTACATTAGCACCAAAAATAAAATAATTGTAATTCTAACAAATATATATTATATTTATATAAAGAAAACTACAATACTCTGATGAAAGAAACCAAGGAAGACCTAAATAAATGGAGAGATATATCATGTTCATGGCCAGGAAGACTAGTGTTAAGATGTCAGTTCCTTCAGTTTCATCTACAAATTCAACACAATCTCAGTCAAAATCCCAGCAAGTTACTTTGTGGATTAATGGATAAACTGATTCTAAAGTTTATATGGAAAGGTAAAGGACCCAGAATAGCCAACAATACATTGAAGAAAAAGAACAAAGTAGGAGGACTGACATTATCCAACTTCAAGACTTACTACAAAGCTACAGTAATCAAGACAGTGTGATATTGATGAAAGAACAGACAAATAGATCAACAGAACAGAATAGAGAGCTTAGAAACAGACCTACACAAATATAGTCAACTGATTTTAGTCAGTCCAATGGAGAAAGGATGGTCTTTTCAACAGATGGTACTGGAAAAACTGAATATCCACATGTAAAAAAAAAAAAAAAATTAATCTAGACACTGACCTTATATCCCTCACAAAAATTAACTCAAAATTGGTCATAGACCTAAATTTAAAACACAAAATATAAAACATTTAGAAGATAATATACGAGAACATCTAGATGACTTTAGGCTTGGCAGTGACTTTTTAGATGACACTGAAGGCACTATCCATGAAGGAAAGAATTGATAAGCTGGATTGCATTAAAATTACTAACTTCTTCTCTGTGAAAGACATTGTTAAGAGAATAAAAGGTAAAATATTTGTATAATCTAAAGAGAAATCAGAGTATTGTTAAGAGAATAAAAAGGCAAGTCACAGACTGGGAGAACATATTTGCAAAAGGCATAATCTGATAAAGGACTTGTATCCAAAATATACAAAGAACTCTTTTTTTTTTAATTTTTTGTTTGTTTTTCAGCTCATTAAGGGGGTACAAAAGATCAGGCTATATACATTGCCCATGCCTCCCCATCCCCCTGAGTCTGAGCTTCAATTGCGTCCATTTCCTAGACAGTGCACATCACACTTATCATGTAGGTGTGCACACCTCCCCTCCCCCCACCCCATCCCCCCCAGTCAGAACTTCAATCGTGTCCATTCCCCAGGCAGTGCGCATCACACTCATCAAGTAGGTATACACCCATCCCTTTCACCCAGCCCCGACCTCTGTCCAATACCCAATTGGTGTTAATCCCAAATGTGCACTCAGGGAAACCAGTTTGCTGGTGAGTACATGTGGTGCTTGTTTTTCCATTCTTGGGATACTTCACTTAATAGAATGGGTTCCAGCTCTCCAGGAGAAGCAACGAGATGCCATATCGCCATTATTTCTAATAGCTGAGTAATATTCCATGGTATACATATACCACATTTTGCTAATCCATTCATGAATCGATGGGCATTTGGGTTGTTTCCACATTTTTGTGATTGTGAATTGTGCTGTTACAAACATTCGGGTGCAGGTGTCTTTTTTATAGAATGACTTTTGTTCTTCTGGGTAGATGCCCAGTAATGGGATTGCTGGATCGAATGGTAGGTCTACTTGAATCTGTTTAAGGTATCTCCACATTGCTTTCCACAGGGGCTGCACTAGTTTACAGTCCCACCAGCAGTGTATGAGTGTACCTATCTCTCCACACCCACGCCAACATGTATAGTTTTGGGACTTTTTGATAAAGGCCGTTCTCACTGGAGTTAAGTGATATCTCATTGTGGTTTTGATTTGCATTTCCCTGATGATTAGAGATGTTGAACACTTTTTCATATGTTTGTTAGCCATTTTTATATCTTCTTTTGAAAAATTTCTATTCATGCCCTTTGCCCACTTTTTGATAGGGTTGTTCGATTTATTCTTACTGATTTTCCTGAGTTCTAAATAGATTCTTGTTATCAGTCCTTTATCTGATGTGTAGTATGCGAAATTTTTTTCCCATTCTGTAGGTTGTCTGTTTACTCTCGTGACTGTTTCTTTGGGTGTGCAGAAGCTTTTTAATTTGATCAGGTCCCATTTATTTATTTTTGTTGCTGCTGTGATTGCCTTAGGGGTCTTCCTCATAAATTCTTAAAACTTAACAATAAGAAAACAAGCAACCCATTTAAAAAGCAGGCCTAAGACCTTCCTTAACAGACACCTCACCAAGGAAGATATACAGATGGCAAGCAAGCATATGAAAAGATGCTCAAACCATATATTGTTAGGGAATTGCAAATTAAAACAAGATACTACTATATGTCTATTAAAATGGATCAAATCCAAGAGACTGACAATGGCAAATTCTGGAATGGTGGAAACATGACATTATGCATTTTCAAAACACATACATTGTATAACACAAAGAGTGAACTCTAATGTAAACTATGGACTTTAATGTATTGATATTAGTTCACCAATTTTAACAAATGTACCACATCTATGCAATTAATAATAGAGGAAACTGTGTTTGGGGGAGAAGGAACACAGAGGAACTCTCATTTCTGTTTACTTTTTCTGCAAACCTAAACTGCTCTAAGTATAATAAAATCTGTTAATTTAGAAAAGAAGCAACTTCAAGAAGGTTTAAAATATTAAGGTAGCCCATTATAAATTCTCAATTCTGAGACTTACAGTCTTTAATAAGGTACTCTGAGACTAGACTACAATATTTGTAAAATGTTTATGCCTAAAAATAAGGAAAACAATAGTTTTCTGATTCATTTTTGGAAAGAGAGAGGCAGAGAAGAAGATGGCTTCCTTGGAGTGGAGGATGGGATAGGGGGCGGGGAACACCTTGAAGGACCACTTGTTAGGCTAAGTGGTCCTATTTTAGAATGGAAGGAGTACAGGGAATAATATGAAATGAAGTTGTTCTGAATAATAATGTATAAACTTTCCTTCACTTTGGGTGGAATTGTACCTCTAAGGTTAGAATGTGTCTTGGGTCTTGAACCTACAATTACTGATTTTCTTTTCTCTTTCAATCTCAGAAGTGTTAGGGGCTACTAAAATCTAAAAACAAGGCAGTTAGTGTCTGGATTAAAAATTTTTTTTTCTGCATTGTGATTCCCTTTCATTACTCCCAAGCCTTCTGCAAAGTCTTCTTCAATGCCTCGGGCTGTTCTAGCTGTGTTTTTAGGGATTCAAGGAAGTGTCTGTACTTGAGAGGAGCTGGTCTGGGGAGAAACCAGACACAGCAGGCAGGAAGAAGAGTGAGCAGGCAGGCTGGCAGGCAGGGGTAACACATAATGAGAACAGATTTAGGGAGTATATAAACATTCCTGGAGTGCTCCAGGAATTTTTAGGGAGAAGGACTAGGTAAAATGATAGAATTCCCTCAATTAAGTACAATGAGGCCTTATCCTATTGCTATTTGTGCATTCGAGGGCAATGTGAGCCTAACAGATGGAGATATCAGGGAATGTCTGGTAGCACTTACTTTTTTAGAAATTCCAGTCATCCAAGTTTTAACATAAGGCATCCATTTCAGTTCTTCAGGATCCACAAACACCATTCCACATCGACTGACTGTAGCAGGGGAGGCAACCTTTAGATCTTGCACCTAAAGTTGCAGAAAGTTGAACAGGAAACAGTAATATGATACTTCCTTATTCCTCCAACTTCAATATTCACACTTTTAAAATGATTCACACTTTTCAAGTTTAATACTGAAAGGCTTTATGTAGAAGAGAGTGGGAGAGCAATAAGTAATTAGAAATGGAGAAGGAAAGTTAAGCAATGCATAAAGTGGAAAAAAATGCCAGTGCCAATGAGTACAGGAGGATTTTGTCAAATCCTATGAGTGGAAATAAGTGATTTTTTTTCTTTTATTCTCTTTGCTTTTCTCTTCTTTCCTTTTTTTAGTTGTATCTGAATCCCTAGCCTAATACTTAGCATATCATAGAAATTCAATCAGTGTTTGAGGAATGAATAGAACAGGAGTGGTAGCCTCCATAATTTTTATAGTTGTATTTGGTCCACATTCCTTTTCTGATCCCTCATCAAACATTCACACCACAATGGGATAATGTATTCATATTAAATATAACTTTTTTTTTTTTTCTTAGAAAGCATTTCAAATTATGTAGTCACACACACACACACACACACACACACACACGCATGCACACATATCTTTCTCTCTAAGGGAAAGCAAGTACTAGGGAAGCCAGAATTTATTGTATTTCCTGTTTATATTGAGATACTTTGATTGTAAGGATTAATAATCTATTACAAAAGGATAATTTAATAATTATTTAGTAAGTAGACAAAACACTATGGTAGGAATTACAGATAGTAAATGATACATCAACACGAGAAAAAAATTTAATGATGGTATGGCAATTTGAAAAATTATTTCACTCCACAGTAAGGCATATACTTACCTCAAAAAGCATGTGAATTTGAGGTGTGAGTTTAATCCTCTCGCTGTTAGCCAGGCAAAGCATCTTGTTATCATCCAACACTGTATTCATATTTTCAATCCAAAGAGCATCCACTGGCCCATCGCTGATGATCCATTTATGGTCTTCTGAAGTATCATTCACAGCTGCTCGGACACTTAGTGCCATCAAACCATCCTTCCATTCCAAGGTTACGTTATTAACTTCACCATATAACTCACCCATTGTAATTGATTTAGGATTGAGAACATATGTTTTAACTGCTTGGTAAAAGGGATTGTCTATACCAAGTTTTTGTAAATTCCCTAAAGTTTCTGCTAGTACTTGGTAAACTGTGGTCTTGCCACCTCCTGTTGGCCCAACTAACATAACACCATGCCTTACTAGCATAGTCTCATAGAACTGTATCACTTTTTTAACCATACATATCTCAGGCTGAAGATTTTGTCCATTCATAACATCCACAATTGTTGATTGCAAAATACCATAATCATGTTCTGGAATTTGGACTCCAGGAAAAAGGTCAGATATGATTCCACTGATGAAATAAAAATAAAATCAATTAGTAACCATTGGTCGTTGACATTTCCCACATTAGTTAAAATTAGTTGATTAGGTATTATGAGTCTTATTTTTTCTCATTGTTCTCCTTTTCTTCTGAACATGCACAGTATTAGTCTGTCCTATGTGCTATACGGGAATCTATCATTTCTCTGATACTTTGTATGATTTTGTTTCCTTTACAGTAGACCAATGTTCTTAAGTATATTAGGAACTTCTTGGGAATAAGAAATATCTCTTATGTTTCTCTATTGCCCACTACATGGCATAGTACCAAGTATATAGAAGGTGATGAATTTATAAGTTTATTTTAAAAATTATATTTATATCTCAATTTTTCCTAAAAACACTTACATATACTTATACCTGTATGTGGGTATTCAGAAAAACAAGATGGAAATATAAATAGAAATTAGCAGTAGGCAAAAAAGGGAGTAAGGGAAAAGTTGACTGTTTCCGTTAATATGGGATGTTTTCTATGGGAAATAAGAAGCTAAATCCTTACCTTGCATTATACACACAAATACATTTGAGATACAGTAAAGACCTTGCATAAAATGGCAAAAGCACTAAATGAATGTATAAGAGATGAATTTTGCAACATTGTGGTAAAGGAGATCTTTCTAAGAAAGACAGGAAGAAAATAATTCTCATTGTTCAGACTGGCCTCTAAAGGTCTAATTTATCTTTAGACAGCCATTTAATATTCTAATTCTATGATAACATAATTCTTATAATTATGTTATCAAGCAATTTTGGTTTTTTAAATATTATATGATAATATCAATAGGGAATGTTTCTTTTGTTAAATAAATAAGAGAATAAGTAAATAAAATAAATAAAAATAAAATAAATAAAAATTATATTTTCTTAAAAAAAAAGAAAGACAGGAAATCTACAACTGTAAAACAATGTTTATAGGGTGAAAAAATAAAAACAAACAGGAAAAACCCAATCTTCTGTGAAATAAAAGGCTTTATGTATAAACTTAAAAAATGAATGAGAGACTTAGAGAAATACTTCCAATGTTTATATCAGATACAGGTTATGAGCTCCTATAAATCAATAAGTAAAAGAATACAATAGGATCACCCTCTAAGAAGAATAAATATGCATGGTTAAGAACACAGGAATTGATGCTCAAAGACAGTAATCATTAAAGAAATGCAAATTAAAATAAGCTACTACATTTGACCTCTCTTTAAAATATTTAAGGGGAAATAGGCACCCTTATAAAACTATTTACATAAATGTAAAAGGATAAAACATCTTTGGAGGACAACTTGATAGAATATTTAAATCAAACGTGCAAACACTATGACCCAGGAAACTTGCTTCCAGGAATCTTCCTTGTAGAAATATCATAAGTATGCAAAGGTATATGTATAGAAATGTTCATCATTGGAATAGAAAATAATTGGGAGAAATCTATATGTTCATACATAGGACCTTTCACATCAAAGTAGTTCTATAGATTTACTATGTCTCAAAATACCAACTTATATAATAGCAATCTAGCAGCAGTAAAAAAATTAGACTCATGCATATATACTAGCATGAAAAAAGATGCTCATGATATACTACTAATTTCACACATTGACTGCCACACTAGAAAAAAATTTTTTTCCTTGGGGCCATGGTGTTTTCTTATGAAAACAGAATAAAAACGTCAAAAACAAAATGATCCTTCCTAATTTAATGAAAAATTTGTTATTTTTAATTGTTTTCTGCACGTGAGTTATATGCAACTTGAAGAATAGTTCTTGCAGCTCCCAAGGTGAAGAGACCTGTGAGTTACATATGCTTTATGAGGCCGTGGGCTCAAAACTAGCATCAGTTAAATACAACTCACATGGCAGTTAATGTGTTAAAAAGTAACAGCTGTACAAAACAAATGTATTAAAGACAATATAAAAAAGCATCAACCAACTTGCCTTTCCAGGAAGATGGAATAGGCTTACTTTTCCCTATTCCTCCCATTAAGTGCAACTAAAGCCCCTGTATATTATGTGTAAAACAAATATAAAAAGATTCTCATATTTGGTGGAGAGAAGACAGACTAGACCTAAGACCCAAGCAATGACCTGGTGGCAAGTCCCTGATTTCTTTTTGCCTTTTACATCCTGGCAATCCAGAAATTCCAGTGAGCACAGAAATAAAAGAAAAGAAAGGAAAGGAAAAGCTCCATCAAAAACTTACTCTCTCTAGCCAAAGGAACTGGAAAGGAAGGGACAGCCCAGCAAGACAGGAAACTTTTAGGCAATAACTTCTCCACTCCAACCAAACATCATAGAAAAAAACTGTGGTCTTTACTCCTACCCACACCAGCAGAGGCTAAGTGGAGAGCCTAGACTTCCACTTTAGCCAGGTTGTAATGAGTCTCCCCAACTGCCTCTCCTCATTCCCTCATGGTGCCAGAGAAGGCCAAGTAGGGATCCAGGACTTTCATCCTCACTGGAAGGTAATGATGCCCCTGTGGTGTTAGTGGAGACCATATCGGAAACCTGGACTTCCAACGCCCCTCTCAGGAGTAATGAGAGACTCCTCCCTCTTTCTGATGGGGTGTTGTCAGAGGAGGCCGAGTAGAGAGTCAGGACTTTTATCATTGCCCAGTGGTCATAAGGCTGCCTTCCCCTGTGGTTCAGTGGAGGTCCCAGGGGGAGCAGTAATGAGGTGTTCTCAGCCTCCTATCTGGGGTATTATCAGTGGAGGACTAGTTGGGATCTGGAGCTCCCACTCCTACACAGCAGTAATGAGGAGTCCTTCTCTGTCCCCATCAAGTGTCACTGGACAGCAATTGAGGAACCTGGAATTCTATCCCCACTTGAAAGTAAAAATGTTGCATTTCTAACTTCTCCTGCTCGTGTGGCATCAGAAGAAGCCAGCTAAAACAAGTTTAAATGAGATCCAGAATCTTATAACATAAAACCCAAAATAAGGTTTCAATAAAAAATCATTCATCATATCAAAAACTACTAAAAAAGTACTCAAGGAAATAATGGCTGAAAAACTTTACAAATTTGCCAAAAGGCATGGACCTACAAATTTAAGATGAGAATATCCCAAGCAAGATAAATCCAATGAAATCTATGTGAAGATACAACACAAACTGCTAAAAACTGGAGACAAAGAAAAAAATCTTAAAAGCAGCTAGAAA
Source organism: Eulemur rufifrons (assembly GCF_041146395.1). Taxonomy (NCBI): domain Eukaryota; kingdom Metazoa; phylum Chordata; class Mammalia; order Primates; family Lemuridae; genus Eulemur; species Eulemur rufifrons. The sequence continues at coordinate 49,014,002 of NC_091001.1, forward strand.
AAAATTTACACTTCATCTATAGAGGAAAAAACCTCATAAAATGACAGTGGAGTTCTCAACAGAGACCGTGGAGGCTGGTAGGAAGTGGTGCAACAGTTTTCAAGTGCTGAGAGAACTGTCACCTCAGAATCCTATACCCAGTGAAAATTTTCTCAGAAATGAAGGGAAATCAAGACATTCTCAGATAAAGGAAAACTAAGAGAAGTTGTTGCCAGCAGATCTACAGTGAAGAATGGCTAAAAGGACATTGTCTAAAAGAAAGAAAATGATTAAAGAAGGACACATGGGGAATTAGAAAGGAAGAAAGAACATGATAAAAAAAAATGTGCTCCTATTATGAACATGGTATTACCATTCATTGAGAAATTTAATTATGTATTCATATGGCATCATGCCTCAGAGATATAGCGGGTTTGGTTCCAAAATACTGCAATAAAGCAAATATTGCAATATAGTGAGCCATATGAATTTTTTGATTTCCCAGTGCATATAAAAGTTACCTTTATGCTATACTGTATCATTTAAGTGTGCAATAGTATTATGTCTAAAAATGTACATAATTAAAATGCATTAATAAAAATTACTTTGCTAAAATATGCTAAAGATTATCTGAGCCTTCAGTAAGTTGTAATCCTTTTGCTGGTTGAAGGTCTTGCCTCCATGTTGATGGCTGCTGACTGATCAGGATGGTGGTTGCTGAAGGTTGGGGTGGCTGTGGCAATTTCTTAAAATAACACAAGAGATGAAGTTTGCTGCATCAATTGACTCTTCCTTTCACAAAAGATTTCTCTGTAGCATGCAATGCTGTTTGAAAACATTTTACCCACAGTAGAACTTCTTTCAAAATTGAAGTCAATCCTCTCAAAACCTGCCACTGCTTTAGTAATTAAGTTTATATAATATTCTAAATCTTTTGTTGTCATTTCTACAATGTTCACAGCATCTTCACCAGGGGTAGATTCCATCTCAAGAAACCACTTTATTTGTTCATCCATAAGAAGCAACTCCTCATCTATTCAAGTTTTATCATGAGATTGCAGCAATTGAGTCACATCTTCAGGCTCTACTTCTATTTCTCTTGCTATTTCCACCACATCCGCAGTTACCTCCTCCACTGAAGTCTTGGACCCTTCAAAGTTATCTATGAAGGTTGGAGTCAACTTCTTCCAAACTCCTGTAAATGTTGATATTTTCACCTCCTCCCATGAATTATGGGTGTTCTTAATGGCATTTAGAATGATGAAAACTTTCTAGAAGGTTTTCAATTCATTTTGCCCAGATGCATCAGAGAAATCTTTATCTATGGCAGCTATAGCCTTACAAAATTATTTCTTAAATAATAAAACTTGAAAGTCAAAATTACTTCTTGATCCATGGATGTTGTGTTAGCAGGTGTGAAAACAATATTAATTTTCTTGTTCACCTCCATCAGAGCTCTTGGGTGACTAGGTGCATCGTTAATGAGCAGTAATATTTTGAAAGGAATTTTTTTTTCTGAGCAGGTTTCAATGGTAGACTTAAAATATTCAATATTGCTGTAACAATGCTATAAACAGATGTGCTGTCATCCAGGCTTTGTTGTTCTTTTATAGAGCACAGGCAGAGCACATTTAGCATAATTCTTAAGGGCTCTAGGATTTTTGGAATGGTAAATGAGCATTGGCTTTAACTTAAAGTCACCAGCTACATTAGCCCTTAACAAGAGCCAGCCTGTGCTTTGAAGCTTTAAAGCCAGGCATTGACTCCTCCTCTGTAGCTATGAAAGTCCTAGATGGCATCTTCTGAGTGTGGTTTGTGGTGCCTCAAAGAAATTACATGTAACATCAAAGATCACTGATAACAGATCACCATAACAGATATAATAACAATAAAAAGGTTTGAAATATTGTGAGAATTAATAAAATGTGACACAGGGACCCAGGGACACAACGTGAGCACATGGTGTTGGAAAAATGACGCCAATAGATTTGCTTGATAGAGGGTTGTACAAACCTTCAATTTGTAAAAATTGGAATATTTGTGAAATACAATAAATTGAAATGCAACAAAACAAGCTATATCTGTAGATACCTCTACCTCCCCAAATTGGAAACACAATCACATATGTAGAATCAAAACATACTAGCACAGAAATCTCCTTGGGAACCAGTGCCAGGGTAGGAAAATGTAAACTGTAATTGATAAATTACTGCAGGCTGGGTGTGGATATGTCTGAGAGTTAAACATTCCAGGCAGATCCAGTCATGGGGGGCTGGGGACACATCTTTTGTGAGTTTTACTTCCAGGAACTCAGTCAAGTTCTCACAGTAAATATCTGAGAAAAATCCTCTTGTGCTTCTGGCAGGGGAAGGGAAAAGAAATCATTTTGAAATACACCAGAGCACTCTGTTCTCAATAAGAAGAAGCCAGGAGAAACTAGTTCACCAGAGCCTAACCTGTTGCCCACTCAAGCCATCTTGAACCACCTAAGGTGGGGGAGAAAAAACAGAAATGCTTGTGAAGTTTGCAGTTCAAATGCATGGGCTCACTAAAAGACTGAGTCATGATCATAGGACTATAGAACGTTTCTCTCCCCCCCCACCTTACCACCACATTACTAGAGGCCTATTTATTTACCTTTGGCCCAGTTCCTTTTAACCAGTACATCATGTCCAGAGATGAAGAAAAAATTACAAGGCATACTAAGTCAAAAAACACAGCTTGAAGAGAGAGCAAGCATCAGAACTAGACATGGCAGAGATGTTGAAATTATTGACAGGGAATCTAGAACAGCTGTGATTAGTATGTTAAGGGCTCTAATGGATAAAATACACAGCATGCAAAAACAGATGGGCAATGTAGGCAGAGATATGGAAAGTCTAAGAAAGAGCCACAAAGAAATGCCAGAGGAAAAAAATAACAATACTGTGACAGAAATGAAGAATGCCTTGGTAGGCTTATTTGCAGACTGGACATAGCTGAGGAAAGTATCTTTGAGCTTGAGGACATCTAAAAAATCCCCTCCAAAACTGAAACAAAAGGGATCAAGGACTGAAAAAAACAACATAATATCCTAAGAACTATGGGACATCTGCAAAAGGAGTAACATATGTGTAATGAAAATACCGAAGGAGAAGAAAGGGAGAAAGGAATAGAAGAAATACTTAAAACAATCATGACTGAGAATTTCCTCAAATTAATGTCACACAGCAAACCCCAGATCCAGGAAATTCAGAGAACACAAAGTAGGAATAAATATCAAAAAAATTATACCTAGACATATCATTTTAAAACCACAGAAAATCAAATATAAAACAAAATCATGAAAGAAGCAAGAGGAAAAGACCACTTTACCTATAGAGGAGCAAAGATAAGAATTATCTTCTCCTCAGAAACTATACAAGCAAGAAGAGAGTGTAGTGAAATGTTTCAAGTGTTGAGAGAATATGATGATGCCACTACACTCTAGCCCGGGCACTAGAGCAAGACCCTGTCTCAAAAATAAATAAATGAAAGAATGAATGAATAAATAAATAAAGTTTTGAGAGGAGAAAACCACCAATCAAGAATTCTGTATCCCATGAAATTATCCTTCAAAAGTGAAGGAGAAATAAAGACTTTCTCAGACAAACAAAAATTGAGGAAATTTGTTGCCAATAGTCTTGCCCATGCATTCTTTCTTAGCAAAGTGGAGGAAATGCATTCTGCCAAAGTAGGGAGTGGGTATGGGTTGTGGAAAACAGATTGTGTGATAGAGGACAAGGGCAGTGGGAATCCCCAGTGTGGTCATGAATGGACATTCCCAGATGACAGACATGCACCAGGAGTGAGGGGTACCCAGTCCCAAGTAGAGTAGGAGGACAGAGAGTTCCAAGGAGACAAACTTGATAGAATATTTTGCATGATTGTAGTTTTTTTTTAAAGGAGATTTACACTATAGTACAATTTGGAGAGGAGTTAGTGATAGATTTATAAAAAAAAGTAGGCAAAGGATTAAAAAATAAAATCTAAGACAATGAATTACTGCAGGGGAAATTAAAAAAAAAACTAGATAAATTAATAAAAAAGGAAACATGGCTCAGCAGTGGGTAATATTCACGTAGCTACAGTAAATTATGGAAACCCTGCCTGGCTATTTGGCTCAAGTTGTACTGCAGTACAACTAGACAGAGGACGGGTGGAGGGGAAGAAGTGCATGTGCATATCCTCATCTCTCATTTAGTAACTTAATATCTAAACCTGAAAAATCAAGAAATGACATAAACATGGTGATAAGAAGTTTGGAGAGGACTAGCAAAATAAACAAATAAAAGAGTTGAAAAATGATTGCCTTTGGGAAGCGGAAGTTGGTAAAGGGCAGGGAACTGTTGTTTTCCATGAGGCTAATTTATGAAACTATTTTATTTTTAAAACTATGTACATGTATACCTTGGAGACACATAAAATTAAATAATTAATGAAGAAATAAATCAGAGCAATCACATTTCTGTTAAGCCCCAAGGCTGACTTTTTTTCGGATCAGAAATTTCTCCTTCTTTAGGAACTTGTTAAACAAATGCTAATTTGTATAGCACCCAGCCTCATGATTAATATTCTGAAAAAAAAAAAGTGATTGGAATGATGTCAAAACTTTAGTATCTTTATTTTAAACTAGTATTTCTTAAACTGTAATAAGTATCTACAGAAAAGATGAGAAAGTTATTAGCTTGTTAGAGGCAGAAATAATTGCAGATGAGGCTCTGCCTTACTGCTACTTGATAGCTATACTTTATTTTGTAATATCTAGAAACTTACCTGAACAGAAGAGCGTCATCTGTTAGAAATTTTGGCAAGTTGGAGTCTCGTAGAGCTCTTATTAATACCACATCTTCACTTAGGTCTGGGTTCTCTCTTTTTAAAGATCTAAATTGAAAGGAATGTTTCAGTTAGTATCTCAAGAACATAAGATTGAACGTGATCTTCTAAGCCTGTGGGTCAGGAATTGTGCTTGTAGAAAGCTGTGGGGGGCACCCTATGCCCCTGAGGATGCCGCTGGAGGGAGAAGGACTGTTTTCCCTTCTGTGCTCAGCAGCCATCTCCGTCAGTCCTGCACTGGCTGCACAGCCGTGAGGAGAATGACAAGGACATCTTCTCAACACCACCTTGCCCTTACCAATCCATACTTTATTACAACCTGAATTTACAGTCCCCTGAATACCTCCTGATGACTCATATAACTGTGACTTTCTTTTCTCTCTGCCCGAATGCCCTGACTTGCTCTTTGCCTGCTCTTATTTCCCCTTCAAAGCCCAGCACAGTTACTCCCATCTCTAGAATGCTCCTCTATCCTCTATCTCCCTCCTCAGCAAACCTTGGGCGCAGCCCATCACTGCCCTCACCACGCTGAATCGTAGACAACTGTGCATTTGTCTGTCTCCGCACTGGGCTGTAGTTGTGCTTTTTTAGCACAAGAGCATCTGAACATCTTAGTTCAGATCTTAGTGTCCCTAGCTCTTACACGGCCATTCCGTAAAGAGGAGAAATATTGAATCTGCGAGGTTAAAAGAAAGAACAAAGGGCAGGGAGATTTGTACAGAGCCCATGGATACAGGAGCCAGGCAGAAGGGACCCTGGATGTGCAGAACCCAAGCCAGTGTGTCATGGCTGACAGGAAGGACTAGAGAGAAAATATGTGTAGATTCCCTCAGACGATCTGCACAAGTTGGGGATTCCAGACACAGTAGTTTCAAGAAGTTATAAAGAGAAAAGTTGGGGCCTGAAAAGAGAAAAGACTCTTGCTTCAGCAGAAACTAGAAACAAGTTAAGTCTTAGATCACACCGAAAATACAGAGGTGAAGTTTATGACATAAGCTGAACTGAAAACGAAATGATGAAGTTTCTTTTAACTCTTCAGACTTTGTCAGGCAACACTGTATGACTGACCTTATCGCACGTGCACAGCAGGGTGCCTTTTCAGTCCAGTCATCCTACCTTATGGTGGTGACGGGTTTTGTACACTAAAAACCAACGTATGGGATGAGTTCAGGGGAAGTGAAAGTTGGCCAAAGCCTAGTTGGGGGTCGGGTTCAGTCTGAGGGCATCCAAGTCAGGACCTGCAGTGAAGAACTGTCATGGGGTGAGGAGAGAGAGCCCATTTCACTTTGTCATGGCAGTGTCAAGGCAAGAACGATGACAACAGCAGCAGCTAATATTTATCAAGCACTTACTGTGCACCAAGCATTGCTCCAAGACCCTTCCATGAGTTACCTATATAATGCATTTAATGACTTGGTTTGGAGTTTCACTCTTGACCACTTTGGCTTCTTACCCAGCCATGACGAGGACAGACTTCACAGCTCTCATGCCGAAGTCGTAGTGATCCTGCTGAGAGAGCTGTTCGCTGCACAGCTTATACATCTGAGTCATTTTTCTTGCTAATATTTTACTAGATTCAAATCCTTCAGAATATAGAATTACCTAGAATAGAAAAATATAATGTGACGCTTATTGTATGAATAACAACATATTAGCATAATTCCAACATATTCAAAATCTACTTTAGGCATTATACTTTTCCAAGTTGTTACATCATTTAATAAAGAAATGTAAAGATTGGAGGAAAAAGGTTTCTGGGCCACCTGCTGGAAGGCAGAGCACATACAGGGATATGTAGGCACTGATTCTGTGTTCCCTCTATAGATGAAGATGTGGCCTTGGTGACATTTGGTTTAAGGAGCAGCAGAGCCCAGTGTTTGAAAATGTCCCCGTCATAGAGGTTGGATGGTATTAGAAGGCCCCAGTACAAAAGCAAGAACTGAGCTTCTCTGATCTGACGGGAGCACCACCCTGGTGGACAGTATCAGTGATTGCCTTTTGCTTCCTTAGGTTCCCTGGGAGGCAAGGGAAGTTATGCAAAGATTTGCAGCCTCTCTTCTGCCCTTGTTCGACAAGTTTCTGCAACCTTAGTTAAAGTACTCAGGTGATGCCTAGTGTCTTTGACAGTGGAGGTGGGAATGGACCTTTCCTTCTATCCATTATCTGCCTGAAACACTGCAGTTGGCCCAGAAGCAGGATTTGAAATGAGGTAGAGATTTCTCACTGGGATCTATTTTGCTTACTGCTTTATCCCTACTGGTTAGCACAGCGCTCTGCACACGGTGGGTGGTTAAAAATATTTACTGATGGCAAACCTGGTTCATTCGATCTCTAACAACAATAGGAATAGCACCCAGAAGACTGGATTTTTACATGTGTCCAATTCATTACTGAGTAACATAACAATAGGACAAAAGCATGAGATACGAACAACATGTTGGACTGGGTTCTACACCTGGTTTTCTTCCTACTAGTTTGGGATAATGTGGTAGTCATTTATTGTCCCCATTCACAGAGAACATCAAGAGTAAAGATATCACCTGCCTTTTTTTTTTTTGAGACAGAGTCTCACTCTGTTGCCCAGGCTAGAGTGAGTGCCGTGGCGTCAGCCTAGCTCACAGCAACCTCAAACTCCTGAGCTCAAGCGATCCTCCTGTCTCAGCCTCCCAAGTAGCTGGGACTACAGGCATGCACCACCATGCCTGGCTAATTTTTTCTATATATATTTTTAGCTGTCCATATAATTTCTTTCTATTTTTAGTAGAGATGGGGTCTCGCTCTTGCTCAGGCTGGTCTCGAACTCCTGAGCTCAAACGATCCACCCACCTCGGCCTCCCAGAGTGCTAGGATTACAGGCGTGAGCCACCGCGCCCGGCCAACACCTGCCTTAACTGTCCTCCACTCCACCCTGCCTGCATGGGGTGCTAGGGACCCATGAGATGCTGTGAGCATTATATTAATATAAGTTGCCATTTTTCTAATGATAGGATTTGGCATGGTCTATTCTAAGCAATTACTTTTACTTCATATAGAAGAATATTTAAAATTAGCTGTTATCAAAGGAATTTATTAGCCGAAGGGGTGATCTGTGCTTTCTGAGAAATTCCATTCTAAAATGGGCACTGTCCTTTGTTATGAAATGCAGCACTGAGCACGAGGGGCCTTCTGAAGTCCTGAAAATGCCTTATATTTTGGTCTTGGTGGTCACACAAATGAATACATGTGTAAGAATTCACTGAGCTGTTCACTTAATAAGCTGTGCACATTATTGTATGTAAATTATACCTCAGCAAAAAGTGCCATGAAAAATATGTGTAAAATTTAGCTGGGTGCAGTGGTGTGTGCCTGTAGTGCCAGCTATTTAGGAAGCTGAGGCAGGAGGATCACTTGAGCCCAGGAGTTTGAGTTCAGCCTTGGCAACACAGTAAGACCCCATCTCTAAAAAAAAAAAAACAAAAAAAAAAACAACAAAAACTAAAAAGAAAAAAATGTAAAATTTAAATACATAGATTTTTTGGTTAGTATTTAAATTCTTGGCTATGTAAAGCCAGTTTAAATAGAAGCATGCTTAGGTAGATACAGAAAAAACAAACACAATCATAAATAATTTGTTAATGATTACTATTTTTTACTAAGTTGATAAGATTTACAAACCAATCTTTGCCCTCCATCTTAGTGATTAGCACTGCTTCTACTCTACATCACTTGACTCTAATAAAAAATAATGTGCAAAGAGAAGTGAGACTAATATTGTCTTTTTAGAACTAACCCAGACATTTTAATTCCTAGACAGGAACTGATAAACCCCAATGAGCTTGTAATTAACCTCAGTGATTCTTTCCAGTTTTGGGAGCCTCTGTATATTACAGACACCATTCTGGGCATTATGGATATAGCAATAAACAAACACACACAAGGAAACATTCTATATGATAACAATCATATCTACACTCAAGAGCAAACAATCATTGTAGCCATTATTAGGGTGCATTCAGAAAGGAATCTTCCTACCTCCATAGAATCAGATGGTAAATATAAGAAACAAGCTTACATTTTTGCTGCTTTATAATGTGAAGCTCACCTCTGCAATCAAGGCATAATTTGGAACCATCATTGCAAATGGTCTAAACAGGGCTTTTAAATTATCTGGCAATTCGGTTCTGCCTGCATATCCAGGATTCATTGTGATGAAGGCTGCGCAAGTCATAATCAACTTTATTTCCCGCCCCTCAAACATGAATCTAGAGAGCTGTTCAAAGAGAAAGTATAAGTTAGCACTACTCCAGACATTTGTAAATTCTTTCACATAATTATTACTCGGTGGCATGACTCATGTAAAGGAGCATTGAAGCAAAGACTGCTGAATCCTGCCATGGACAACAGGGAACATTTCTCTCCTGATCGTGTCCTGCCCACTTCCAATTTCTTCTGTGTGCAACGTTTCCTGCTCTCTGACTCCCTGACCCTACCTTGACCAAATTGTCTCTTCCTTCCTGGCTCAGTCCTGAAATCTTCTAGGCCTTGGCATCTTTTGCTCCTCAATTCAGCTTGGACTTAATGATCACTAAACCTACACTCCCACTTTCTGGTATTTCCCACAAAATTCCATTCTAGCGTCAGTCCTTGGGTGGTTAAGGCCCAAGTGTCACTGTCTTTGGCACCGCCCCTTCACTTTCACTCAACAGCAAACACCATTGAGCACCTGTTGCAGGTGAGGCACCAGGTTAGGCGTGGAGGCACAGAGCTGAGGGAGACTCGCTCTCGAGCCCTTGACAAGTCACTGGGCTTGCTGTGGGAATCAGCCTGGAAACCATGACCACACAGTGCAACAAATGCTATGGTGGTGGTGTGTGCAAAGCCCATGGGGGGAACAGGAGGCATGCGCGAGACTTGAAGAATGAAGAGGGACATTTTGGGTAGATAAACAGGGGTAGCCACTCCAGGTAAAGGAGAAGGAGCAAGAAACAACACTACATGTTCAAGGCATGAACAGCAATTCACTTTCCTAAAGGTAATATTCCAAAGGGAAAGTATAGCTAGGCCAGTCTTGCACACTAAGCTAAGGAATTTAGATTTTGTCCCGTGGTTGGAGGGAAACAGAGAAGACTTTTAAGCAGAGTGATAGGATCAAAGATGGCAGTGGAGGGGTTGGACAAACTATGGACAGGGAGACCAGTAAGGAAATGTCACTGGGGAGATGAGAGTCTTCCAAAGTTATAAGTGGGGAAGAGAGACATCTAGCGGAAAAATTAATAGGATTTGGTGAAGGTTTAGATCCTGGGATTGATAGTAGTGGGTCAAATCCAAGGTGATTTCCAGCTTTCCAACTGGGTCACTGGATGAAGGTGCTATTAACAGAAATGAGGAATACAGGGCAAGACCAGGATGGTGCTGGGTGACATGTCACAGTCTAGAGGTGACAATGCTGGGTAGTACAACTGGAGACCAGTCCTACTGTCACTAAATGTCTGAGAGTGCTAGCTAAATCCCCCCATTTCTATGCTTTTGTTTCTTCATCTATTCAGGAGATATATCCTACTCCACTGTGTCATCTGGTCACTGGCATCTTGTGGACGAGGTTGGTCAATCTCAGATGCTCTCCTACCTTCCTCTGCCCTCACAGCACTGCCCTCCAGCTGGTCATCCTCTACTCCCTCTGGGCCCTGCCCCCTAACTCCCCATACTTTGCTCTCAGCTAACCGCACAAGATGGTAACGACTTACAAGTTATGCTACATCTTGAGGCCCTTGTATTTAATATAGGCCTCCCCAGAGTATGTGGGAGGCAGGAGGAGGGAGTACAGATGAAGGAGCTCAGACTTTATGGTCCCATAGATTTTGGTGTGTATCTTGGTTCTATGGCGTCTATGGAAATGTTTTTTAACTTCTTTGAATTCTTTTCACCTATAACCTTTGGAAAATAATATCTACTTCTCATAGGTTTGGTGTAAAGTTGAAATAAATGTAAGTATATACAATAATGACTGTACAATCTAGCAGCTCATTAGAGTCCAATTCATGCTTTCTTTTTATTTGTTCTATAATTTGCTTTTTTGCCAACATGATCATCCCCCAAATATTTACCTCTTTATCAGGGCACTTTCTAATGAGATGGCCTCTGCCCCTAGAGCTAGAGCTGAGTCCATTATTGATGGATCCTGGGTAGGTCTGGTGCTCTTCTGAAAGGGGCCAAGGAAGTAGTGGTGGACCCCCGAGGTACTCGGGACAGTGGCTGTTCTGGTTTGTACAGGCTGAATACCAGTGTTCCCCATTGGTGAACAAATCTCAGAAGGTCTTAACAGAGTGGCAGGGATGGGTCCCATCCTTCACTGCCTTCAGCTTCTGAATGGAAAGCCCCTTCTCCAGGGACATGCTCATAAGGGGCTAAAACAAAGTTTAAATCACAGGACCACTTTACACTCTTAAATTTTCCAGTCCAGTGAGTTCTGGAGAGCCAAGCTTCCCTTGGGTTCCCCAGGACGCCTCCCGTTTTCCCACCAGCAGTAGGTGGAGCCTGGGGGTCATGATAAAGGCTGTGCAGCTGCAAGAGCCAGTGTCAGGAAAAACTAGCAAAGAAGTAAATGTCAAAGGCAAGAACAAGAGAGGTGAGGAGGACAACAGGAGGTGGAAGGCAGAGGACAGGCTGTGTGTGTGTTTTTCAGGGTGGGAAGAACAGAGTTCCTTGAGGGCAGGAACTGAGTCTCACAATCTCTGTATCCCCAGGGCCCAGAACAGCACAGTGACACACACGTGTTTCTCTGTGTTGCCTAGATGAGGAATTAATTCACCCAAGTGAGTCCTGTTGGTGTAGTACCTACCAATTACACTGAAAACAGGAACTAGATAGGCTACAGTTAGTTGGCATTGTCCTTCCTAAAATGCAACATTCTGTGAGTTGATCACAAACTTAAAAGCGACAGTTTTGCCAAATGCCTTACCTTTGCAGCTTTGGCGTTTCTAATGGTAATGAGTTGCTGTGCAATGACTGACAAAACTTCTATGTCAATTCGATTAAATTCATCAAAGCAGCACCAGGCCCCTGACTGTGCCAAGCCACTGAAGAAGCGACCCATCATCTGAAATCAAAATAAAGCCATTTAGTTTTGTATTGTACAGTCAACTCCTTCAAAAGTTAAATTTTGAGCTGAAATATTAAGGACAAAAGAGATGCTATTTGCAAATAAGCAATAGTTTTATGTGAATATTGGGCTATGACTTTTTGCCTCTCTCCAGGTGATGTGAATCTAATTTTATTTTTAAGTAAAATAACAATCTGACCAATTTTCCTTCTTTTTCATAATCCCCACTTACCTACCTCTACAAATTCTTGACAGGTTCTCAAAGAATCTAACAGATGGAACAGACAAACTTAAGGTCTTAAAAAAATTGAAAAAATTCACTAATGTAAGCTTTCATTGTCTTTAGAAGGTAGGCCGGCACACAAGAACTCCGGAGCAGAAGGCATAGCTGCACAGGTTAACACAGTGGTTCTTAATTTCTTCTACAGCAGAATCCTAATGGTGGATTAAAAATGAATATGTACCTGTGGCATCTAAAGTGTAGAATTTCTTTGGGGACTTGGTAAGCATTATACAAATATTGCATTATACTATATGTCTATATACCTTTAAAACTAGAGCTAATGTTTTTTCTGTTTCAAGGTGGTCAATTGAACATACACTGCTACTTCTCCTTCCTCCAGTTCCCACAAATCACAGAAAGACTAAAAGCTCTGTGTCTACACTTATATCTGTACCTGCCCAATAAAACCACAATGGAAAGGGAAACCAGCAGCAGGAAGCAAGTTTTGAAAAAAACGCTGGAAGATGAAAAGTACATGGAAACAGATTGGCCGACTGAGAAGGGAAAATTGTAGCCTCAAAGGAGAGGGAGGGAAGAATTGCCCTTCAATGAGGCCTCCAAGAAACTCCAAACCCAATATCAATACCAATACTACATGCAAGGAAAGCAGACACAGGCTCTTGGGCAATCTTTGGGAATTAGCCAAAGATCAACACTTGGAACAATCAGGTTTACAGGTCCCTCCTTTCTCTCTGTCTTTCCTTCCCCTCAACCCCAGGTAGAGCAAACAGGGCTCTTGCAATTTGAGTGCTGACTTTCCCACCAGGCTAAAACCAAGGACTGTCTTGTAGAGAAAGGGGGGAGATCTGCCTTGGGGAGATTCTAGCAGATACCAGGAGAAGAAATTAGGCTTGGAAGATAAGGAAAACAAAGGAGAGAAACATGATTCCAAAATTGCACTTCACTGAAATTAAAAAATAGTAAAGGAAAGCTTCACCCAGGAGTGAAACACACTGAAATGTATTATTTTAGAAGGAAAATATTTATAATTTGGCATTTAATGGGGACTTTCTGTCTTCCTGGGTGCTCCATGCTCACACACTCTATGGGGAAACCTGTTGTCCACAGATCCTGTATTTCCACGTTTAAGGAAGGAGCATTTTGGGGAAATAAGTTGTTCTCACTAATCAAATCAGTCCTTCATCCATACTTAGAAACAAGTAAGTGGAGATCAACAGGCATTTTGGAAAAATCAACAGCAAGAAAGAGAAGGAATGAGAAGAATGAGCTGAATAAGCAACCTTGGAGAAAATGGAGATAATTTAGAGAACAGAAGAGATATTAAAAAGAAATTTACATGGAATTCTCAGAGAGATTTGAGAGGAAATTGGATCCCTAAAATAAAACAAGATACTCCAAAAAAAGGAATTAGTCAGAGATAAGAAACAGAAACAGACCCTGGAAATTAATAATAATATAGCCAAGATAAGAAAACGATTAACTGGATACACTGAGTGACAGAAGGAAGAGGACTAAAGACCAAGCTGGTATTCTGGACAGCAATGCTGAGGATCTCTTCCATATTGTACAGCAGTGGTCTTTACACTTAGGGTATGCACACTCCCTGGGGTACATGAAGACTTCCCAAGGGATATTTGTGGATGGGCAGTTTTAAAGGAAGTAACAAAGAAAATTCCAGATCATTATCTTTGATGTAGTCTCTTTGTTAAAATTTATCTCCTTGAGAACAGGTCTGTGGTCATACTGTTTCTTCACAAGGGCCCTCTTTGCTGCTACTTCTGTTTGTGCAGTTTGTGCCTGACTGAGGAGGAGCATGGGGCTTAAAAATCCAGCCCTCACATGGCTTTGTGCGCCAAGTCATATGTCACAGGCACAAGGGCTCAGTGGATGCCACTAGCAGGCCTGCTCTCATCCAAACCAATCTTAGTGCATTGTCCCAGGATGCAAAAACCTACAGGATGCCAAAAAAGGGAGTAATTCCAAATGTTGATCTTGAACAAAGAAATGCTTACAATGACTGATTAGATAACAAATACTTTTATCAATCAGGTAGTTTCCAATTATTTGCTTTCAAGAAAAGTGAAGGAGAGGTTGATGCCTGTAAGCCAAGGATAACCAGAAACACACCTATAATCAAACACAATTGGGTTTATTACTTGTTCCAACGAGGGAGACCATGCACTACGGGGAACCATGAGAACCAAGGAAACCAAGGGCTGTTTCAGTGAAAGGACATTAGGGGGGCTTGTTATAGGTTTGGGGCTTGTACTAGGAAATTTTGGGGGAAGATTCAATGAGGAAAGGTTTTGCTTTGTATATTGGTTTTCTAGGACTGCTGTAACAAATGGCCATAAACTGGGTACTTAATGCAACAGAAATTTATTCCCTCCCAGTTCTGGTGGCTAGAAGTCTGGCTCCAGGGAAGGGTTCTTTGCCTCGTCATAGCTTCCAGCAGTTGCAGGCATCCTTGGTGTTCCTTGGCTGGCGCCGCATCACTCTAACCTCTGCCTCCTTTGTGTCTTCATGTGGCCTTCTTCTCTCTGTGTCTCTATATCCACATTTCCCTCTTCCTTTAAGGGCACCAGTCATTGGATTAGGGCCCATCCAATTCTAGTATGGCCTCATATTAACTAGACTACATCTGTAAAGACTCTGTTTCCAAATCAGGTACATTCACAGGCATGAGGCATTAGGCCTTGAAAATCTTTTTGGGGGACACAATTGAACCCACAACACTCTGAATTAGGTGCTGGTAGAAAGCAGGGGCAATTCTATGATGGGTGTCATAATAGTGCTTCTCTAGGAGGCTGACGGGCAGCTGGCTGAAGAAGCCGTTATCAGTAAGGATGCAGCAGTTACTCAGATTAGCAGGGAGAGGGCAATGTTAGGCCATTTTTGTGGTTTGGGCAGAGTTCTTGTTTGTGTCTGTTCTCAGATATGATTATGGAGTGTTTTTTTTGTCTTGTTTCACAGTGTAGACAGCGTGATGTTGGTGGTCTGTGAAATTGTGTTCAAATGGAGAAGGAAATAGCCTGTTTGAGCCAGGTCACATCTTAGCAGCCAGGGCCTACTTTTTTTTTTTTTTTTCCAATTTTTAGAGACTAATTGTTTTGCCCTTAGAAATAATTTTCGGAGCTAATTATACCATTTCATTGTGAGGCTTTATACTTCTTAAAAGATTTTACTTTGAAAAATTTCAAACACATACAAGAGATAAGAAGGTACACATCATCTAGTTTAACAATTACCAATATTTTGCTGTTTTTAAAATATTCCTGAACATTTTTCTGTTGTTGGAATATTTTAAAGCAAACCCCAGACATTGTATTATTTCACCATAAATTCTGTAACATGTAAGAACCTAAAAGTTGTTCCAAGCAATACGATTAACATACTCAAACAAAAACCCAATAATTTCTTAATATCATCTAATATCAGTCCATGTTCAATTTTCCTCAGTGGTACCAAAATTGTCCTTTTACAGTTGGCTTGTTTGGACAAAGACATAAACAAAGTCCAAACATTGCATTTGGTTATCGTGTCTCTTAAATCTCTTTAGATCTATAAAAGTTACCTGCATCCTCCTCCTGTAATGCAATTTATTTTTGAAGGTCTATAGGTTGTTTTCCCTATAGAATTCCTCTCATTCTGTATTTAACTGATTGTATTCTTGTGGTGGTAATGTATTTTCTTATCTCATA
Source organism: Eulemur rufifrons (assembly GCF_041146395.1). Lineage (NCBI taxonomy): Eukaryota > Metazoa > Chordata > Mammalia > Primates > Lemuridae > Eulemur > Eulemur rufifrons. The sequence goes on from NC_091001.1 coordinate 49,029,858, forward strand.
TACATGCCCTTTCTGAAAACTGGTATTTAAATCTAACTGGATTCATTAGGTTGAAGTTTAAATTTTTTTATAATGGAAAAATTCATAGCTTATATAGTATAACAGGAGATACATATTTCCTGGTTATCCCACTTTTAGTGAAGTTATGATTGATCAGTGGATTACTGGCCTGATTCATCATTATACACTTTTCAATTAATCTTTAACATAGTGGTTTTAGTAATGATGGTCATTGCTAGATTTGTTACATTTTTATGTAATAAATAGCAAAATAGTAATTTCTAATATTATCATCTTTTCTGCATCTATTAACTGTGACTCATCTATAAAGGAGAATTTTCCTCATTGATTCTGTTATTACTCTGAAAAACAGTCCATAGGAAAGGTGGGGTAAATGCTTAATTTTTTTTTCTTAATCAATTTTTCAAATAAGTTGTTCTAGAAACTTCCAAAGTGAACAAAGAGTGTTTTGTTTCATATTTTTAAGTGAATAATTTTATATTCATGGATTAAAAAATATTCAATGTGTTTTGATCTGCTCCAGTCATTATTATTATTACTCTCACATTGTCTCATCTTTGGCCAAGGGAAGTCCCTTTTAGTAAGATTCTGATTGTTACTAATATGATCACAATAATTTTTGGTGTTTTTTTATTGTTTCAGGCAGGACAAGATGTTACAGGCTCATTTTATGCATTTGCTGCCACAGACCTAGAACCAGCTCTGGTTACTTTTAGTAGGAAATGGTATTTAAGGCTACAACCTGGGTACTAGAGGTGCTCATTGTTATTAGGCTATCAATGTCCTTTTTCAGAGGACAGAACTATTAGTAAAAACTACAAGTCAATAAAAAAAATCATAAACAAGCCAAGAGAAAATGGACAAATGATGTGAATAGGTATTTCACAGAAGAAAAAATACTAATGATTATAAACATTTGAAAAGATGTTCAACCTCACTAGCAACCAGGGGAATACAACAAAATACTATTTTTTACTCCTCTGATTGCAACAATTAAAGAGGCCAACAGCATGGGCAAGGATGTGGAGTGGAGGCAACTCAGACAGTTCTGGTGGGAGTATAAATTATTACAATTACTCTGGAGAATGATTTGTCCTTATTGAGTGAACATGAAGACATATATGTAACCTGAGACACACCCTTATACCCCAGGCTAGAGAAACCATGCATCCATGCACCTGGAGACACATGTAATGATGCTCATTGCTGTATTGCTTGCAGTAGCAGAATACTATATTAGAAACAACCTTGGCCGGGCGCGGTGGCTCACGCCTGTAATCCTAGCACTCTGGGAGGCCGAGGCGGGTGGATTGCTCAAGGTCAGGAGTTCGAGACCAGCCTGAGCGAGACCCCGTCTCTACTAAAAATGGAAAGACATTATATGGACAACTAAAAATCTATATAGAAAAAATTAGCCGGGCATAGTGGCGCATGCCTGTAGTCCCAGCTACTCGGGAGGCTGAGGCAGTAGGATCGCTTAAGCCGAGGAGTCTGAGGTTGCTGTGAGCTAAGCTGACGCCACGGCACTCACTCTAGCCTGGGCAACAAAGTGAGACTCTGTCTCAACAAAAAAAAAAAAAAAAAAAAAAAAAAAAAAAAAAGAGAAACAACCTAGATGCTTATCAGAAAGAGAATGGATGAATAAATCATGGCATAGTCACAGAACAGAAGGCTACAGAGCAGTGAAAATGAATAAAACAGAGCTATAGTACCAACCTGGATGAATCTCATAGACAATGTGCTCAATGGAAAAATCAAATTGTAGAATATAGCACACAGAATGACACTATATTTTAAATTTAGGGGTACACACATACATATGAATGATAACCCCTGAACTTAGAATAGAAGTTATCCCTGGTGAAAAGAGACAGGGGGCTTCAAATGTGCTGGTAACATTTTATTGCTTAGCTGGGAGGTGGTTAAATAAATATTCATTATTTTATTCTTTATAACTTTTTCTGTTTCCTAATTTACACCTAACATGTACTTTTTAAAAAAGAGAAAATTAGACTTAAATCAAAAGATTGAGTTCAAATTCTGTCTCTGCCATTTACTAGTGGTGACCCCAAATCACTGCTCCAAATTTCACTCCCATCCATGCAATGACGACAATATCTTCCCCAGACGATTGCTGGGCAGGTAAGTGAGATAATATGCCTTGCACTGTGTCTAAACACAAAGTACCAACCCAGTGTTTGAGGATTTTATTTGCTTTATGTAGGAAGGAAGAGTTTCAAAGACAAACAAATCCTGAGGGACAAGAGAATTCCTAGGGGAGTAGAAACTAGGTCTAAAGAAAGGCAGTTCCTCTGACCAAGGAACTGCTCTCTTTCTTGTGAGGTTGTCAGGAATGAGGAAGAGCAGGTAGAGAAAATAGGGAAAGGGGTCTGGTCAGAGTCTTGGAGAACATCAACACTAGAAGGAACACTTAAGGCAAGAAAGAATAGCCCTGGGGAGACAATCTTCTTTTGTTCAGAAATGTTATGCTCCAGAAACTCTTAGAGGACACCACTCTCCTTTCTCTGGAAATTGCCAACCATACCTAGCTCTCAACAGTCATGTACGCCCATATGAATTTGACTCCACCCCTGCTTCTGGCTATAGCCCACGGGTCTAGGGATGGTCACCTGAACCCAGTTTGCCAGCTAGAGTCCCAGTTCTAAAATTTGAAATATGAACTCTCTCTTTTCTTGGCAAGGTTCTAAAGAGAAGACCTTAAAGCTCCCAATGCCAAGGAGGTGCCTGGTACTGTCGTAGTCCCTACCCTGTCTCAGTCATGTTCAACTCTTCTGTGGATTCCATGAGATATCCCACTATCCCAGTATCCTTTCAATAAGTTCATTTTTTAAATTGTTGCTTAAAAGATGAAATAAGAGTGTTTATGTGTTTAACAATATAAACAAATAAAAAATTACTTTAGCAACAAGCAAAATAACATATGAGAATATTTAAGAGCAGTGGAGAATAGAAGTAGGAGATTCAGAACAGAGACATAATGATAAACAAAGAAGCAATAAAAGAAAGTTCCACCAGGCTGAAAAAAAGACATATTTTCTGATTAAAAAGCCCAAAAATGCAAAAAAAAAAAATGACAAAAATTATCTCATCTAGACAGATCCTCATAAAATTTCACAATACCAAGAATCAAGAGAAAATCCCATAAGCTTCCAGAGAGAGAAAGTAAAATATTATTAACCCTCCAAAATGTATTAAGCTATTATCCAAATGTATTAAGCCTCATCATTAACACAATTGATACGAGAAGACAATGAAGTAAAGCCTTCAAAGTCATGAGAGAAAATGATTTGGAACCTATAATTCCACCTTCTCTCAAATTACCAATCAAATATGATGACCAAATAAAGATAGTCCTGGATATTTATAGACTTGAATGGGAAAAGAAATTGCTCAAGGAATTGTCCCAAGAAAATAAAAAAAATGAGAAAGAAGAAAAATTGAGATACAAAGATCAGTGGCAGTTGAGTATACTCTAGAAGAGTGGTTCTTAGACTTGAGTGTGCATCAGATTCAACCAGAGATTTGTTTTAAAAAGCCTCAGGTTGCTGGAATCAAGCTACAGAGTTTCTGATTCAGTAGGTCTGGGGTGACTGGATAGTCTATGTTTCTAACAAGTTATCAGGTGATGCTAACGCTGGTCCAGGGTTCATACTTTGAGAACCACTGCTCTAGAACTTAGCTTCTCAAAGTGGACCAGTATCAATTTGTGCCACCTTGGAGGATGTTAAAAATGCAAAATATCAGGCCCTGTCTCAGTCCTACAGATCAGAATATGTATTTTACTAAGACCTTCAGGTGATGTATAGTTAGAAAAACACTATTCTAGAAGAAGTAAACAAAGTGAAAAAGAAACAATAAAACAATCCATTAACTCTGATGCTTGGAATATTTTCCTTTGAATGGCAGTTCTGTGATGTATGCATTGATCCTTCTCTGTGGGTACAATTATTCCATTAAATTTCATTGTCAGTAATTCTTAAGTGCTATATAAAAGGTTTACTTTTTTATACTCAACCCCCAGACAAAGCAACGAGGACTATTATAGTTATAGAATAGTGTGCAAATTTCATAAACCTTGACATGGTAAATGTGAAGTTGGTAGAGAAAATCCAACTTTATTAGACACAGAAGGTTGTATCTAATAAAATCCTTATCTATTTAACAAGTTGGCAGATAGAGTCCAAAGTTAATATATACAAATACAGAAATAAATATATGTGTTTAAAGTTTTAATAGCACTGACCAGAAGAACTGAAAAAACAACAAGGATTCCTGCAGATTCAATAGTTTCTTTCAGAGGGTCTGCGAGGTCAAAGAATTTTTGTAAGAATACAAAAGTTTATTTGCCTTTTCACTCTCATTCTTTCAAGAGAGTAAGCAGTATGAAAAGGTTATGGTTTTTTACATAGCAAATAACCTTTAAGAAGCTACCACTTGTCAAATTTTAGTGTGTTTCAAAGAAGAATATCAACAATTACCTAAAAACTTTATGAAAATATTCCTCTCTTTTGAGAGTACTTATCTATATGATGTTAGATTTTCTTCAAATACTTCAACCAAAATAACATATGCTAACAGACTGAATATAGAAGCAAATATGAGAATCTGGCTGTCTTCCATTATGTTAAACATTAGAGATTTTAAATTTATAAAAAATATGTTTATGTTACCATATAATGGGTTTACTTTTATTTTTAAACAAACAAATATATAAAATATACCTGTTTTTAATTTCTAACATGGTAAATATCTTTTTTTTTAATTTTTTAAATTTTTAAATTTTTTTTAATTTCAGCATATTATAGAGTCACAAAAGTTTAGGTTACATATATTGCCCTTCCCCCAGCCCCTGAGTCAGAGCTTCAAGCATGTCCATCCCCTAGACGGTGCACACTGCATTCATCATGTATGTATACACCTATCCCCTCCCCCCCCACATCTGCCCGACACCCTATTAATGTTATTCCTAAATGTGCTCTTAGGTGATGATCAGTAAAACCAATTTGATGGTGAGTACAAAACATGGTAAATATAAACAGAGGTAACACATATGAACAAAAGTTCTTTGGAAGTCTCAATAATTTTTAAGAGTATTAAGGGGTACCATGACCAAAAAGTTTGAGAACATCTGTATTGAAAAAACATACCATGAATTCTCACTTCCTACATATTTCATTTTCAATACACAATTCTCTGAAATGCTCATTTCTTCCTGTAAGCTTATTCCTTGTTCCTAGGTTTCCCTGTTATATTTCCCTGCCCCTCATCATTTGAGAAATCATCTCCTGCCTTGATTCTTACCTGGACTACCCAGGCCACCACATGTTGACTCTTCTCCCTTGCTGTCTTTAACCATTCTTTGTCCCACTTCTTTTCCCTTGCTTGCCATCACCTCATTCTCTCCTTATTTCATTATGTCATGTTGCAAGTAGAGGAAGACACATAAAACACTTAATGTTAATATTCAGATACAGAGACTGTACCTTGTAGTCCAAGCCATCGGAACAGTTAAAGACCACACACTGGATGGCAAGAGCCTTTGCTAGATCTTTGGTTGTCTCTGTTTTTCCAGTGCCAGCAGGACCAGCTGGTGCTCCTCCCAGGTCAAGCTGCAAAGCCCCCATGAGGCAAAGATAGCAGCGATCCTGAAAAACATCAATAAATTGTCATTATTGAAGGGAACTAACTCTAGCCACAAATTTATAAGTCATTCCTTTCTACAGGAGGAGGGTCACTGTTTTCCATGAAAGGTTTTATAGCAATTGAAATATACTCAAAGGCCCTGCACATAATTAAATAATGCAAATCTTTCACAGCAAATCTGTTCAAGAGTTAATGGTAGATGAAACTTCTCAAGACTTCTGATAAAAAAAGCACTTGCGTCAATATTAACCTAAGTGATCAAGAACTTACCGTGAGAGGAGTAATAACCAATCTTGGGCATGCACCCAAATATTCATAGCCATAAGTGTACTGAGAGAGTGCCATTCTAGCCACACAGTTATCCAGGTCTATATCCCAATAATAGCGCAGTTGTCTCTGCCAGTCAAAGGAGTCAACTGTCTCTACCTACACAAGTGATATAAATGATGCATATATTAGATACACCAATTTCAGAAGGAAGTATATGATTTTACTTAAATGAAACATTTACCTTGGATTGAACAAGTTCGGTGACTATATCTCTTGCATGCACATCAATAGTAATCAATGCAGTTATGATGTTTCTGTGTAATTTAGGAAGACTGCCCCGAACTAGTGCAGCCAGAGCATTTAGTCTCTACAAATTAAAAAAATTGTTATGGTGAAATTTGCAACATCAGCTTGCACATATACTGTATTTTTTTCACTATTAAATTTGGAGTAGACATTGCTAAAATCATCTAGATTTAAGAATCTATAATTCTGTGACCAAACAGGATGATACTTTAACTTATTTAATTCCCATAAAGCTTCTATGAAGTATATGCTACCTCTACCCCCATTTTACATTTGAGGGAACTGAAGGCAGAGAATGTAAGTAACTTGATGGCAGTCACACAGTCATAAAGACGCAAAAATGAGACGTGAGTGGACATCTGCTTCAAGGAAAGCCCATGCTCTTAACACTGTGTGATGATGTCTCTAGAGGAGACCAGTCCCCTGAAAATTAAATGTGGATAAAGGTGATAATCCTCATTTTCAGGGGTAGTTTTTCCACTGATGGTCAGAAAACCTGATTGTTTTAACCAAGCCAATGACTGATTAAATGAAAACATTTTTGGAAGGATTTAGCTTCTAATTTTTACCTAAATGGTTAAATCTTTTTCAAAGAAGAGCAGTGCCTCTGAGGGTCTTGCACCACTGTGCTAAAATTTCACTTAGGCCAACCCTGATCAGGGACCACCTCTACATAGAAGTTGATGGAATTTTCTTTGGCAATCATTTCTCTTTTCTGGGGCGCCAGAAGTGAATGAGAATGTTTTCTCTTATTTTAAGAAAGTTGTTCACTCCTTTTTCTGTTTTAAGGATGCATCTTTAAAAATGCAGTATTTCTTGGAAGTAGAATTGAATTTGGAGTTAAAGAGTAGGTCTAGGTCTTTACCAGATATATAGTTTGCAAATATTTTCCCCCATTCCCTAGGTTGTCCTCATTATGTTGATTGTTTCCTTTGACGTGCAGAAGCTTTTTTAGCTTGATGCAACCCCACTTGTCTATTTTTGTCTTTTTTTTGCTTGTGTTCTTGGTGTTGTATCCAAGAAATCAATGCCAAGGCCAATGTCTTGAAGTGTTTCCCCTATGTTTTCTTTTAGGAGTTTTATAGTTTCAGGTTTTACGTTTAAATCCTTAATCTAACTTCTCCTACAACTTGATAGCAAAAAAAACAAATTAACTCAATTAAAACTGGGCAAAGGACTTGAATAACATTCTCCAAAGAAGACATACAAATGGCTAACAGGTATTTATGAAAAGATGCTCAACAACACTAATTATCAGGGAAATGCATATCAAAACCACAATGAGATGTCAGTTACACCTGATAGGATAACTATTATTAAAAAATACCAAAAGATAACAAGTGTTGGCAAGGATGTGGATAAAAGAGAACCTTTGTATACTGTTGGTGGGAATGTAAAAATGGTGAAGCCATTATGGAAAACAGTATGCTGGTTCCACAAAAAATTAAAAATAGTAGTAACATATGACCTGGCAATCCCACTCTGGGCATATATCCAAAATAACTAAAATCAGGATCTAGAGGAGATTATCTGCATTCCTATGTTCATTGCAGCATTATTCACAATAGCCAAGATGTGGAAACTAAATGTCCATCAAAGGATGAATGGATAAAGACAATGTGGTATTTATGTAAAATGGAATATTACTCAGCTTTTAAAAAGGAAATCCTATCATATGTGTCAACATGGATAAACCTGGAGACATTAAGTTAACTGAAATGAGCCAATCATAGAAGGATAAGTATTGCATGATTCCACTTATATAAGTTATCTAAAACTAACCAAACTCATAGAAACAGAGGTGAATGGTAGTCATTGGGGGTGGGGAGAGGGGGAAACGGGAAGTTTCTGTTTAATGGGTATAAAGGTTCAGTTATACAAGATGAATAGGTTCTAGAGATCTATATAATATTGGGCCTATTGTTAATAATACTGTATTGCGCACTTAAAAATTTGTTAAGAGGCTAGATTAAGCTTAGCTATAAAATAGCATTTCCCAGCTATAGCAAAAAAGTTCTTGTAGAATAGTATTTAAATTTATTCAATTATGTATTATTTTTGATAGCTGCCTGTGGTTCTTTAAAATAGCAGAAAAGTACATCTTGAGCCTAGAAATAGAAATGGCACAAATCCGTAGGTTTTCCTCGGTTGAATAAACTTCCATGAAAGGTATCCAGGACCGAGTAAATATAATTTCTCCTTAAAAGTTGCAAACTATTATAACCCTGATGTTTTCCTCTTGAATTGTTTTTTTCTCCTGTTTCTATAAGTATTCATATAAATACGACACAAACACCAAGGTAGTGTCCATAAGAAAAGTTGAACGCAAATGGTTTTAGTAAGAACCCCAAGGCTTTGGAACTTGTCTCAGAGCATTAGAATTTCTGAAATAAAGTGCATTTGCATTAACCATGCTAATAAAAACCACTGAGACTATTCTGCACAGCGACATGTTCAACATAACTCTGGTAAAGTTCTCACCTCAAAATTTACTTTTTCAAAATTCTCCAGGGCCTCTACATGATTACTATTGTTTGTTTCCAGACATTCAGTCAAATCCCGGCACCACATAATTTGGGAAATGGTCAGGATAACCTGCAAGAAAACATCTTCCTTCAGTGTGTAATGCATCTCAGCAAAAAAGGATTCTGAGAGGAGAATTTAACAACTGTGAATTACTTGAGAAGGGTGACCAGCAATCACCCATTCTGTCCTCGGTTTCCCCTGATAGTCAGCGATGGCGGCTTTGCACAGGCGACGCAGAGATGTGAACATGGCTTCCTCCACTTTACCAAGCCATTCTTCCACATTGCCTCGAGCCTTGAGGCCTTTTCCTAAGCTAACCTAGAAAGTAATCAGAACAACGATAAAATGGCTCGTGCGGGACTTGTAAGCTGTACATCTTCTGTATTTCCATAATAGAACCCCTGAGCTATGTAAACGCTGAAGCCTGGCCACAAATATCAGAACTTTCTATATTCTGCTATATACCTATCCCCGCCAACTTATTGCCTTATTTTACAGCTCCCCCTTGATGCTCCCCCAAAGAGGAGTCTAATGTGCACTACATGAATTTCTTCACTTATTTTCATTTTGCTACTCCTTGCCATCTGATTTTTGCCCCTGACCACTTCTCTAAACCTGTTCTCATTAAGGTTACCCATGTTCTCCCAACTGAAAAGTCCAATTGACACTTTTTAGTACTCCTCATATTTATTTTTTGAACTTCCCGTGGCTTGACTGTCCTGCTTGTTTTGGTTTCCTTCAGCAGTTCTTATTCTACTCTCTCCAAATTTCATGTTTTCCCAAGATTCTGTCCTTGGTCTTCCCCTTCCTCTTCTTCTGCATCAGTAACGAGCAAATTCTTTTGTGAGAGGATCAATTCAGGACAAATAAAATGTTTATGTGTTCCTGCTACTCCCATAGATCCACCACTGTGCTCTACTGGATCCAATTCCTTGGTATTTTCCTGCAGTTCCTCTGTCTGGAATGCTCCACCCTTCCGTGCCCACATGGCAGATACTCCTCTCCATCACCCTTAACTGTGTGTGTGTGTGTGTGTGTGTGTGAGAGAGAGAGAGAGAGAGAGAGAGCATGAGCATGGCCTTCCTCTGTGAAGTCACATGGCTCCTCACAGTCTGCTAATGCATTCAGTCTCTTGGGGTTCCCCATACGCCAGGCACTGTGTGGTGCCCTGGAGATGCTGCCACCAATAACTAACACTTACATAGTGCTTACTGGATACTGCTCTAATTTACATATAGTAACTCCTGAACATCCTCATCATTCCCTCAGTCAGGTAGTACTACCAATCCCTAATTTATAGATGAGATTACAGGGCGGGACTTGAACCCAGGTGGCTTGGCAGTACAACCAGAGCTTTTAACCCATCACCACTGCGTCTCTTATGGAGAGTTGAGTAAGACATGGTTCCAGTTTTCTCTGTTCTGTTTCCAAGAACAGAACACATGTCTCTGTTATTGCATTTACTGTGGTAATTTTTAATTGTTTGTTAATAGTTTTCTACTTGACTTTGAGCTCTTTGAGGGCAAGAATTTTATCTTGGTTATCCTTGAAACTGCTTAGAGTGATAATAAATAGACCTCTACTTCCACCCCTACAAGAGTAACAAAATTTTTCAATTAAGAATTATAAACAAAAAGAACCTTACCCTTTCTCCCTCTGGTGACAGCATCGCCAAAATATCATTAGTATACACCTTTTCTGGCTCTGCATCAAACCCAGGAATTTTTCCTTCAGCAGGAGGCATGAGAGCAAATTCGAGCCTTGAAATGGAGTCGAAGCATTTCCTTAAATGTGGCTGCACAGCCTGTGGATTTCGTGTCTGGGCCAGAATCTCCAGAAGTTCATCATTTGACAAGAAGTAAAATCTGCATTAAAGAACATCCTTAAAACATAACTGGAAATTGAAGTAAAGCCTTAGACAGACATAAAAAACAAATTCCTTAGCCACATCTCTTCCCTATCCACTGATTTCCTGGACCTCCAATCATACTGGTCCTGGTTTTCTGGGGAAGACATTGCTGTGAAATTTAGTGATGATTCATCTCAAACACCTTGAATTAATGCCTAGGACATAAAAGATATTTTTCAAAAACATTGTAAAAATTCTAGCTCTTGTTATAATACTGATTTATTTATCTATCTATCTTCCTTGGCTTTGGGCTCCGAGAGTAAAGATATATTATTTGTTTTCCCTAGAATCTAGCTTGATACCTCACACATACCTGGTATTCAATACATTGTTTGTTGAACAGATAATAGATGAATGGGTGGTTGCAGGAGAACCTTGTTTGGTTCTGTGAATGTACACTGGGCCGTTCAATTAATCCAAAGGTACAAGCTATTCCCTGCAACATGTGCTACTGTGAAAAGTGGCAGAATGGAATACAATTTTGCTAACGCACCACCTCCGACTATAAGAGGCTATACTTACTTAGAAATAAAAGATTTTGTATATATTTCAATATCTTATCAGCAAGTTACCTAAAGGAAATTGTAAACTTAAAAAATACTATTTTGCTATAGATCAGAGGTTGGCAAACTATAGCCCAAATCTGGTCTGCCACCTATTTTTGTAAATACAATTGTGTTGTCACACAGCCATGCAGACATACTGTTTATGGCTCTTTTTGTGCTATAATGGCTGAGCGAGTAGCTGTAACAGGGACTAGATGGCCTACAAAGCTACAAATATTTACTGTGTGGCCTTTTATAAAAAAATTGCTCATCCCTGCTCTAGATAACTAAAAATATTCTTCCAAATGCCAGTCTTCATGTAATATAGTTTCTGTATTATGTTTAACTTCTCCAAATCACCCCAAAGGAATTTGATTTATTATCTCAACTGACTATCCCAGTTCATTCTACAGCAGGTCAGAGCAATTAACAATTTAGGTTTAAGACGATGGTTTTCAAATATTTTTCCCCAATCATCAAGGGTCCTTTCTACTGCTGTCCCCATCCCTAACTCTCTTACATTTTGAAGGACTAAGTGTACAAACCAACATTTAGTAAATGCCCTTGATAGTTAGTTGTCAACTTAGCAATATTCCTATATCACACAGAAACTAAAATGACATTTCTTAGACTCTCTTTCCGGTAACTCTCAGATTAGATTCTGCCCATGAGATACTCTTCTGTAACTGAGAAGGTGGAAGGCAAGCAGAAGTCATTATTCTCCCATTTAAGTAAGGGTGGAAGGAAGGGGGTAGGGTTTTGCCCTCAGTTTTCGGGTGCTCTCCCGATAATCAGCCCCTTTCTTGTTACAGGGAACTGAGACTTTGGTGGTGCTTCCCTGAGATCTCTGCCCGCACCTCCATATTTCCTCAAAGTGGCCCTCATTTCTTCACTTCTTCTGCCTCTAACACCTGTGAAAACCTCTAATTCCCTGTATGAAACACTTGCTCTAAACACCTATAGTGACTTCTGTGTTTCTAACCAAACCTTGCCCAAGTAAGATAACCAGATATGAAAATGTAACTATTTCTAGGGCTCTCATTTACTTGAGGGTACCAAAGTGTTAAAGCTGGAGAGGCTAGAGATAGGAAGATGTTTTTGTAGAGAGATGTGCTAAGGGTTCCCTCTACATACGTGAAGAAGGGTGGCATCACTCTCCTGAAGCCTAGGCATCCTGGGGACCTGAAAGGTGTCCCCACCAATTAATCTATAGAAAACTGCTCAGGCAACACAGTTCTCTCCAACCTTTCACACACGCATCTGTGGACACATGGACACGTGCACGTGCACAAGCACACTCACTCAACAGTAAAACAGTAAAACAATACTGCGATCAAGAATCTTTTCAGCACCTTGGGTACTTACCCATTCAAACTTAACCAAATATTTTATATTTATCCTTGAGACTTACACTGGCCAATCAAGATACTAGCTGGATTTTCATTATTGTAGATCTTTCTTGTTTTCCTCTCTGATTCCCTGATACTTTGGGGTTTTAATCATAACCTCAAATTGACCAGTAATCCTAGGTTCTAAAAAACATCTTAGGTTGCTTTATAAACTTACCTTGGAAAGATAACTCTTTTTGATTCTAAATATGCCTCTAGACACTTCTGAATTTGGTCAAGTAATGCATTATTGTTTTGAAAAGTCTCTAGAAGCCCTGTTTATTGAAATAAAAATGAATTGGTAAAATCGTGTTAAAATAAATAGAGAATATAATTTTAAATAGAAATAAAATATACTATTAACATTGTAAAAGCTTTGGTATTATCTGACAAAGTAATTATCTAATAAATAATAATTGGAGGATTGGCTAAGAATTTTAACTATTACTTTTAATAATATTATTTTATTTATTTATTATTTCAGAATATTATGGGGGTACAAATGATTTGGTTACATAAATTGCTTTTGTACCATGCCCATCCCCCAGATAGTGTGCATTGTGTCCATTAAGTGTGATTTTTACCCATCCCCTACTTTCCCCTAATAATATTAACTTTAACATTTATCATGTGTGAACAAGTATACTTAATTTGAAACATTTTTAGCTGGCATCTCCCACTTTGGGAGGCCAGGAGTACCCAAACCAAAGCCAAGCAGTTTCCTTCTCTTTGAACCTCCAAACAAAGTCTAGTAGGGACTGGGATAGCATTTATTAATCAAAAATATTAATATTTTTGCAGCAAAAATTTTGAACATGACAATTAATTGGTTATGGTAGGCAGAAAGAATACTGGCCTCTTAGAGATACCCATGTCCTGAGCCCCCAAACCTGTGAATATGTTAGTACACATGGAAAAGAAACTTTCCAGATGTGACTGAGTTGAGGTGAGAGATTATCCTGGATTGTCTGTTGAGCCCAATGTAAGAGGGAGGCAGGAGGGTCAGAGGCTGAGGAACAGATACGATGGCAGAGGCAGAGGCTGGCGTGATGTGATTGCTGACTGGAAAAGGCATATGGAAAACCTCTAAAAGCCCAAAAGAGTTTTCAATTCTATCATTTCCTATAGGGTTTCCTTTCTGTTTCTGTCTTACGTAAGAGTGTCTGCACAAAGAGCATAGCCCAATAAGCTGCCTCTGCTTAGCAGGGAAGCTGCCTGGGGATACTGAATAAATGATGCTGGGCATACTGGAGAGCCACATTCAGAAGAATGAAACAGGATCCCTATCTCTCAACATACACAAAAATTAACTCAAGATGGATTAAAAACTTAAATGGAAGACCAGAAACCATAAAAATTCTAAAAGAAAACTTTTCCAGACATCAGTGTAGGCAAAGAATTTAAGACTAAGACCCCAAAAGCAAATGCAACAAGAACGAAAATAGACAAATGGGACTTCATATTCCATGTGCCGCCATTTGCTGAACAACAAGCAAGCTTGCGGAAGCTTTGATACAAACAGAAAGTTCAACAGTCATGTATGTGTACCCAGAAAGACTTTGATTCCACACCCACAGAAACAGAACTTATTAAATAGATTTCAACCTTGAGGCTAGAGAATTGCAATAGGTGGTCATGTTTTTAACTAGTTTTAATGACTGCATTAAAAATAAGGTGTGGAAATTTTTGTGATTGTAACTCTCTGGGGGAGCTTTAACAGAATAGGTCAACTGAATGCAAATATATGTCTTATTGTCAAAACTGTGAGATGAAAACATCACTGATACCCTGTTGCAACACCCCTAAGTCATAAAAACAGCAAAAAGAAGTTGATTCTTGTGTTGCAAAACTACTAACTACAAACTAAGCTGAGGGATGATAACAATAATAAAAGTACAGTGTTCCATTCACATTTGCTTATCAAGTGTCAAATGCAAATATTCCTAGTCATCAATGCTGACTATAATAGAATCAAAGGTTGAATGTACTACATGTTATTAGATTTTTGTGGATGAAAAACATTTTAGATGATTGCAAATTCTTTCTGTCTGTTTGTTTTTTAAAATTTTGTTTCATACCTGGTTGAGTAGCGGCTCGAAGAGCATTAGGCAGTCGGTTCACCTTCCTCATAATTTCTTTCCATGACTTATCCACCTGCAGGAACATCTTGGCCTCTGCAGGCAATTGCCTCTGAATATCTGGAGCATTAAAAATACTTTCTAGGTAGAGCCAGTTTCTCTGGCAGTTCAGCCACTCTTCCTAGGAGAAAAATATGGACATTAGCAAATTTTCACTCCCAAATTAAAAACATACGATTACATTAAAAATCATTATGTGGGGAATTACTATCTTTTTCCTTGAGGGCTGTTTAATAGCTCCTCACCGGTCATTTGAAATTAGATTCCTTGAAGATTTTAAGATTCACCTCTGTCTGACTTCATCCCACTCCCCGAGTAGAGTTATAATGAGTCTACTATGTGGTAACCAGAATGCATTCAGAGAAACGTGATTAAAATGCCCTCAGGAGACATTCTAGGGGGTAACAAGATGTTTCCTTAAAGAAATATGAAGGGTTGGGGAGGTGGTAAGTTTAGTGACTATTTCCAAATATATATACAGGGTTATAATTAAAAAGTTGTTTTTGTTTGTCTTAATTATGTCTACATTTTTCCCTCACCTTTTTTTTTTTTAAAGCTGCTCGTGACAGAACATGTGGTACTGTGAAGAAGAAAATCATGCAATGTCTCTCCTTTTAGAGACAATCACTTTTAATAGAAGAAATCAGAAATGCAGGGTCAGAAATTAAAGTCTGTACACCTCACGTTTTCTCTATGCCTCCTGCCATTGCAGGTGTGACCCAAGATCCATGGAAGAGTTTCTCACTCCTCACTCTAGATTTGGGAATTATGCCTAAGCTCTAATGTCACAACCACTTCCTGGTTTATCTCAGGTCTCACAGTTTCTATACAATTAATTTTCTGGAGGGTCCCCACTATTCAAGCACAGGCTTCTTTTAAGGACCGATCCTTTATGAAAACATACCCTTTAACTTTGATCTTAGTCCCTCTGTTCACAGGGCTCAGCCATCAGTCCAGAAGGCTGGATGAGGGTCAGCCATGCCTTCTCTCTGGAGCAATGCAGTTGCACAGCCTCCAAACAGGTCTTTGTATCAGTCTAGAGGCCTGCTGCAGTGGAGGGGTCCTTCCACCTCTCTGGTTGCAGTATCCGCAGGGGAACTGTGGAGCCTGGGATTCTCTCCTCTGTCCCTTCCACCCATGTGGGTGCCTTGTCTATGTACTTTGGGTCCTACTACGCAGGTCATCCACTCCTCTCTTCTTCACTTCACTCCCACCTCCTCTCTGTGGATTCCCTGTGCTCGCACTCAATCCATCCAAAGGTGGATATCTATTTGCCACTTTTGATCCTCTCTGCAAGAGTGGCATTGTGCAGACTGCTTCTAGTCTGCCATCTTGGCCCTTCCACATTTTTTTTTTCCAGACATTGTATTTTTGCACACCTAATAGACTACAGTATAGTATAAACATAACTTTTATATGCACTGGAAAACCAAAAAATTTATGCAACTCCCTTTATTGCAGTATTTGCTGTAGTATGGTGGTCTGGAACCAGACTTGCAATATTTTTGAGGTATGCCTATACAAGGGTGATGGTAGTAACATTCAACTGTTTAATTCCATACAGAAGAGCTCAATATATGTGCATTTCCCTTACATTCCAAACATAATAACATATTGGCAATTAAATCTTACATTTTAAAGCCATATAATATTTAAATGACGAAACAGATTGTTTCTAAGGTCACTGTGACTCTCTTATTCTCTAAGTCCATGGTTTGAAATTACCGTTACTCACCAGTGTTTGATTAAATAAAGCAAGTTGTTTTTGCCAGTCATCCACTCGAGTTTTCAGTGGACCAACATAACGTGATGAGGCAATTGTTGCAATGTTGATGGTGCTATCATCAAGAAGGACCTTTAAAGAAAGGGGAAGAAAATATAGGCAGTGCCATTTATTTGTGCTCTCAGTAATATTTCAGATATTTAATCCCAAGCATCCATTTAAAGGCCAACTCTTTGAATGAATAGCTTAGCCCCACCTACTGTTTCCTACTCATCAATTTCCCCTCCTTATTCTCATCATTGTGGCTTACAATCCACTATCATCCTCTTTCAAAGGTCACCCAAGGACTTCTGATTGCCAAATCTCTGCTGTTCTGTAATTATTAATGGCACAAGTGTTTGTTTAGTTTAACATTCGTCTTCTCTCTTGCCTCACTATTTTTAATAGGTAACTGGTATATCTTCTTTACACAATTTGGTCACCTAGACAGGACTTCATTTCTTAAGATATCCTGCACTTGTAAAAATCAGCTGTCTTTTGTCCAATGCATTATCACTTTCTCTCAATAATCTTAAGGAAGAGAAGATTGAACTCATTAGTGTTAAGCTCTGAATGGTTACAGATAGTTTTCCCTTCACCTCCCTCCCCAACTCCTGCCCCTTATGCAGCTGCATCCCACACACAATGCGCAAGTTTAAAAAATGTGTCTGTTAATCTGAGGGATTTAATGGTTTGTTTGAATTATAAACTTCTTGAGAGCTGAAGCTGCATCACCTGACATCACTTGGCCTCAGACTGACTGGCCTTCTGTTTGGGTCTGCTCTCCCACCCACTGCTCAGACTGATATCTGGTCTTGTTCTTCCAACTCACACCTTGGAGGGCCATTTTATCTCCAATTCTGGCCTGAGAAAAGTTGGGGCAAACCCCCTACTTTGCCAGGACTTTGCCTTTTAAGTTGAGCCATGTGACCCAGCTCCCTTTGCTAAACAAATGTGCTTTCAGGTTTTAAGTGACTAAGAATATTCCAAACTCATGGATTAGATTTATCATTTGTGGTTGATAGAACATGCCATCTACTTGTTTCAATAAATTCAAGTGAATTTAGCCTCTTAGTGTGTTGTAAACATAAAATGCTCATTCATGTTTTTTTGCCTTGTTTAAATAGTTTGAAATGCCCTTTATTCTCTTCTTTGTCTATCAAATCCTGCCTAATCATTAAGTTCTAGCTTGTTGTGGCTGGTCTAGGAAGGATTTTCTGACCACTTCAGCCATAACTGATCTCTTTGCTTTTCTAAATATTTCATGTGCAAGCACTCATGTCAATTATTCATATTTATATCTTGCTTTCCCAATTAGATTTTTTCTTATTTAGTGATTCTCATATTTCATTACCTCATCGCAATCTCCTAAGGAAGATTTAGGATGAGGTATGGCTAGGACCTTTACCATAAGTTTTCAATAACCCAGTTACCCACCTGTATGTCGTCTGTGCCGCCCAGGATAAATACATCTTTGGAGTCACGGTGAGGCAGAGTGACAAATTCAGTTGTTTTCCAAGAATCCTCCACCTTAGAAATAATTTAAGCCTTATGATATTTTAATTCATTTGTGTTTAGGTACTTAACAAATGCATGTGGAATGAAATAAGTAAAACGTGCATAATTATCCCATTTTCTTCCTCATTGCTCTTAAAATTCTTAAAATCTTCTTCCTGGTTAGATGAAACTGATTTGCTTAATTTTATTTTACTAATGTTAATACATATGAATAGCTTGTGACACTTTACTGTGCATTCCCTTCCATTTTATGCTTTAAGGGGAAAAAAATTTCTTTTTATGTAGGCACTTGGTAGGTGTACATGTATTTTTAGGGTAAGTAGGTAGTGTCACAAGTAGGAAAGTTTTCTCAGTGCTTTTGGAAGCATTTAACACAGTTAGACTTCTCTGGTAGTTTGGAAGATATTGTATTTTGTTTTAAATTATCTTTCTTGGTATGGGTTCTTTATATAAGCATGCACATTTCAAAATGTTTTGCCATCAAGTTCCTGTTGGGCTATAGGCCAAGCAGAAAGAGCAGATTTATAGAGGCAATAGCAACAATAATGAAGAATAAATATATGGAAACAACAAATGGATGATTGATAATGTGAGAGTGAAAGCTGCAATGTTGAAAAATTCATCCAGATAACAAAAAGTTGATGATTTTTATGCCAAATCTGAAAACCTTGACATTCCCTAATTTTCAGAATATGTATATGCGTGTATATTTTCCAGATTTACCTTTTTAAGAAGTGTTTCTAAGGAAGCTTCTCCAGAAGCCTGTCCAGATATGTCTTGGATTTCTTGTGCAAAGTCAAAAACATGCAACTCGGAGAGCCTTTCCAAGGTTAATGGAATTTCAACATCCACCAGGGTGGCATCAACTGTTTGTTCAATAGCTGCCCAATGTCTAGGCTTTAAAGTTGGGTTCCTTAAGTCAACGATAACTGGAAGCTGGAAAACAAACACTCTCAGAGGCACCATGCTTTTTATCTTAAAAATGCAACCCAAGGCTTCTGGTTTTAATCTGTGAATGTAGAAACTGGAATGAGCCTAACTTACACTCTTACAACAAAGAAAAATTTGGAAAATCTCCATATCAATGAATTTTATTGAACTCAACAGAAAACTGAGTTTGTGGGGTGAAATTAACTCAGAATTTGGGGAAAGACTGATTTCCACAGGTTTCTCCACAGGGAGAAACAGTAACTGAGAATATGCTCACCTGGGGCAGATTCCCTGGAATGACATATAAGCTAGTAAGAAGATTCAGCTAAATTTTAAAAACAAATTGCTAAAGACTGAGTGTGGGGTAGCATGAGGATGAAAAGTCCCTGGGCCTCCAAATTTGGGAGTGTTGGCAGGGAAGATTGGAATGACTCCCAAGAAAGCTTCCTTTGTGGTGCTGGTTCGGGGAGGGAAACAGTAGCCAGTATTGTAACTCTTAACTTTTTTTTTTTATGCAGGTGATTGGTAAGTGTACCTGTATTTTCTTTTTCATTCACTGTGATTGTATGACTGCATCACAGTTTATTTGTCCATTTTCTCATTGATTAACTTTTATGTTTTTTTCAGTTGTAACTCTAACCAACCCATCTCCCCTACTTTCCCCATGGAACAAAACCCTTGATGTGCAGGGAAAAGAGCAACAAATCCTGTCACCTTAAGGCACTGGTGATAACTCATTGCAGGTATCTCTGTATAACTGGAGAAATGGGACATGGAAAAAAAGGTCTACCCCTGGGCGAGAGACATAAATACATGCTAGGCTCAGCACTACAGCTGGAGGAGGTGCAGAAGTACCTATGAAGACCAGAATTCTGAGGACAAGAGATACAATGTCTTGCTAAGACAGAAGCTTAATGAGAACATAAGCGAATGTTCCTCCCCACCTCTCTCACCAGGCTAACAAGTACTGAATAAAAATATGATGGAATAGATAGGGAAAAGCTGAAAGAGACAGATTCTTAACTGGGCACAACACAAAGGGAGGACCCAACATCAGGAGAAACAGAAATTGAAAAAATAACCTTTGGTAAACCAGCTGAAACCCTAAGCACAAGGTATCACTAGAAAAATTTGAAGCCTGTGATGCAGTGAAGGCAAACATAGCAACGTCAAACTTTAAACCTAGCCCAATTCCTAACTAGAGTTAGCACAACAAGTCACACAAAAAGCCAAGTTGAAAGACAGGCATGCTCCTCTCTAAGCATAAAAATTATATACCTCACTATTTACTGTACTGTGTAAGATGTCTGGCTTTCAACAAAAAAATTAAGAGGTATATAAAAAGGAAGAAAACCACACATCTAAGAGATAAAACAATAATCAGAACCAGACTCAGAAATGACACAGGTATTGGAAATAAAGAATTTAAAATAGCTATGATTTATATGTTAAAGGATCTAATGAAAAAGTAGATAGCATGCAAAATCAGTTGGGAAATGTCAACAGAGAGATAGAAAGTATAATTACAAATCAAACAAAAATGCTAAAAGTCAGTAACAGAGATAAAAATTCCCTTTATCTCTCTTGATACGGCTTTGATGGGCTTTAATGGACTTGACATAGCTGAAGAATTAAAGATAACTTGAGTGTACTTAAAGTTAAGTGAGTATAAATTCCAAAAACTGACACACAAAGATAAAACAATGAAAAGGAAAATAAAAACAAAACAGAACATCCAAGCCTATGGGATAGTATCAAGTGGCAAAACATACATGTAATGGGAATCATGGAAAGAGAAGAGAGAGAGAGAAAACAGAGCAGACAAAATACTTGAAGAAGTAATCACTGCAAATTTTTCAAAATTAAAAACAAACAACAAATTACATATCCAAGAAACTCAGAGAACCCCAAGCAGAATAAATATAAACAGAAAATAACAACACATGCCTAGGCATATCATATTACAAACTGCTAAAAATCAAGATAAAGAGAAAATCATGAGAGCAGTAAGACAAAAAAGAACATGTTATCTATAGAAGAACAAGAATAAAAACTAAAGCAGATTGCTTGTCAGAAACCATGTAGTAAGAAGATAATGAAAGGATATCTTTAAATAGCTGAAAGAAAAGACCAGAAACTGTCAACTCAGAATTATATACCCAGTGAAAATATTATTTAAAAATAAAGGGTATGGATCCTGTTTCATTCTTTTGCATGTGACTATCCAATTTTCCCAGCACCATTTATTGAATAGGGATTCTTTTCCCCAGTGTATATTGTTGTCTGTTTTATCAAAGATCAGTTGGCTGTAGGTGGATGGTTTTATATCTGGGTTTTGATCTGATCTGTTCATTGGCCTACCTATGTCTCTATTTTTGTGCCAATACCATGCTGTTTTGGTTACTATAGCCTTGTAGTATAGTTTGAAGTCTGGTAATGTGATGCCTCCTGATTTGTTCCTTTTGCTTAAGATTGCTTTGGCTATTTGGGCTCTTTTCTGGTTCCACATGAAGCTTAGAATTATTTTTTCTACATCTGTGAAATATGATGTTGGTATTTTGATGGGGATTGCATTGAATCTGTAAATCACTTTGGGTAGTATGGACATTTTAATCTCTATGGAAAACAGTATGAAGATTCCTGAAGAAACTAAAAGTAGACCTACCATTTGATCCAGCAATCCCACTACTGGGTCTTCAACCAAAGGAAAAGAAGTCATCTTATCAAAAAGACACCTGCATGTCAATGTTTATTGAAGTACAATTCATAATTGCAAAGATGTGGACTCAACCCAAGTGCCCATCAATACATGAGTGGATTAACAAAATGTGCTATATGTATACTATGGAATAATACTCAGCCATAAAGAAGGATGAATTAAGGCCTTTTGCAACAATTTGGATGGAACTCAAGACCATTATCCTAAGTGAAGTATCTAAAAAACAAACACCACATGTACTCATTATTAAATTGGAACTAACTGATGAGCACACATATGCATAGCAGGAAGTAAATCTCAAAGGAAGTCAAGCAGGGGGGAGGAGGACAGAGGGGATGGGTGAAAACCTACCTAAAGGGTACAATGAACACTATCAGGGTAATGGGCACACTTTTAACTTTGACTTGAGCATTACAAAAGTGATCCATGTAACTAAAAACATTTGTAACCCCATAATACCTGGAAATAAGAAAAGGATAAAGATATTCTCAAAATATTATAAAAGCAGAGGGAATTCATTGTTAGAATACCTACACTATAAAAAATATTAAAGGAAGTTTTTCAG
Source organism: Eulemur rufifrons (assembly GCF_041146395.1). NCBI lineage: Eukaryota > Metazoa > Chordata > Mammalia > Primates > Lemuridae > Eulemur > Eulemur rufifrons. Next base: position 49,052,119 of record NC_091001.1, read on the forward strand.
GCAGAATGCATATGTATGAATCTGTCAGGAACTTAGCAATGAAGAACATTGGAAATGGAATAAAGATAAAGTAAAATTCATCTTCTTTCCTATTTTTATTGCTCTAAAAGATAACTATCTAAAACAAAAAAGTAATGATATGTTGTGTTTATAACATATGCAAAGGTAAAATACATGACAACATTAGCATAAAGGATAAGTAGGAGGAATCAAAAGTATACATATAGTGTATGTTGTACTGTTGTATACTATAAGTTTTTTTAAATAAGGTCTTTATAAAAAGCAGTAAAATGTTATTTGAAGGTTGATTTGGATTAATTGAAAATCTATATTTGAAGTCTAGGATAACCATTAAAAATTGTTTAAAAAGAGATATGAATGATAATTTCATTGCGAAGATAAATGGAATCATAAAACATGTAATTAAATCAAGAGAAAACACAAAAAGAGAGAAAAAGAAACAAAGAACAAATGGAATAAATACAAAGCAGCTAGCAAGATGGCAGATTTAAATCAACCATGTCAACAGTAACTTTAAGTGTGAATGATCTAAATATGTCTGTTAAGAAACTAAGATTGTCAGATTGGATACAAAAGCAGAAAACAATTCTATGCTAAGAAATACACTTTAAATGTAAAAAATATAGATAAAAAGATGGAAGGAAGATGAAACACTGAAAGAAAGACAAACTAGCTATGTTAATTTCAGACAATATAAATGTTAGAACAAAGATTTTTTTTCACATTTACTCTTTCATTTATTTTTTTAAATTTCAGAATATTATAGGGGTACAAACATTTTGCTTACATATAATGCTGTTGCCTCACCAGAGCCAGAACTATGAGCATGCTCATCCCCCACAGAGTGTGCTCCACACCCATTAGTTGTGAGTTTACCCACCCTCACCATCCCCCACCCATCTAGCATCCAGTGAATATTACTTACATGTGAGTACCTTAGTGATGATCAGTTAGTACCAATTTGATGGCGACTACATGTGGTGCTTCTTTTTCCATTCTTGTGATACTTCACTTTGGAGGATGGGCTCAATCTCTATCCAGGATAATAATATAAGAGGTGCTAGAGTTCACTATTGTTTTTTGTGGTTGAGTAGAACTCCATGGTATACATACACCACATTTGATTAACCCACTCATGTATTGATGGGAACTTGGGTTGATTCTACATCTTTGTGATTGTGAATTGTGCTGCCATAAACATTCTAGTGCAGATGTCTTTATTATAGAATGTCTTTTGTTCCTTTGGGTAGATGCCCAGTAAGGGGATGGCTGGATCAAATGGTATTTCTATTTTTAGTTCTTTGCAATATCTCCAAATTACTTTCCACAGGCGTTTACTAATTTACAGTCCCACCAGCAGTGTAAGAGTGTTCCTATCTCTCCACATCCATGCCAGCATTTATTGTTTTGGGACTTTTGGATAAAATCTATTCTCACTGGAGTTAGGTGGTATTCATTGTGGTTTTGATTTGCAGACAAGGAATTTTATCAGAGTTGAGAGGGACAACTCATAAATGATGAAGGGGCCAGTTCTCCAGGAAGAAATAACAATACTAAATGTCCACATACCTAACAACATTGATATTGGCACATTATTTGTGACAAATGTATCATGCTAGTGTAATATGTTCATAGTAGGGAAAACTGAGAGTGGGGTATATGGGAACCCTCTGTATCATTGTTATTTTTTATTTTATTTTTTTAAACTTTTTTTATTTCAGGATTTTATGGGGGTACAAATGTTTATGTTACATATATTGCCGTTGCTCCACCCAAGTCAGAGCTTCAAGCGTGTCCATTCCCCAGATGGTGCACACCGCACCCATTAGGTGTGTATATACCCATGCCCTTCTCTCCCGTCCCATCTGCCTGACACCTGATGAATGTTATCACTATATGTGCACTTAAGTGTTGATCAGTTAATACCAATTTGATGGTGAGTACATGTGTTGTTTGTTTTTCCATTCTTGTTTGTATCATTGTTATTAAATACAACTTTTCTATAAATCTAAAACTATTCTAAAATTTAAAGTTTATTAAAAAATAAATGAGGCAAAAATTGATAGAACTGAAAGGAGAATTAGGTAAATCCACAATTATAGTTAGAGATTTCATCACTCCCCTCTGAGTCATAAATAGAACAAATAAGCATAAAATCAGCAAAGATATAGATACCCTGAACAATACCATCAACCCACATGATCATAACATTTATGGAATGATCACTGAACGATACCAGAACACACATTCTTCTCACATGCATACAAAAAAGTTCACCAAAATAGACCATATTCTGGGTCATAAAACAAACCTAAACAAATTTAAAAGGGCAGAAATCATAAAAGTGTGTTTTGGGGACATAATATAATTTAATTTAATTCAATCAATCAATAATAGAAAGGTATCTGTAAAATTCTCAAATATTTTAATAATAAAAAACACACTCCTAAATAGACCATTTGTCAAAGAAGCAGTATTAAGGGATATTAAAATTTATTTTGAACTAAATACGAATTAAAAAAAACCAATATATAAAAATTTGTGGGATTCAACAGTGATTAGACAGAAATTAATAGCAATAAATTCTTATATTATGAAAGGAGAAAATCTTCAAATCAGCAACCTAAGATTCCATTTAAGAACTTTAAAGAAATACACAATTAAAATTAAAGCAATCAAAAGGAAGGACATAATACAGATCAGAGAAGACATTAATGAAATGGAAAACAGGAAAGCAATAAAGAAAATCAATCAAACCAAAAGCTGGCTCTTTGAAAAGATCAAATGGATAAACCTCTAGCTGGACAAATCCAGGAAAAATGAGAAAAGGCACAAATTACCAATATCAGGAATGAAAAGAGGGGACATCACTACTGATCCCACTTTAAAAGGACAATAAAGAAATTCTATGACCAATTATATGCCAATGAATTCAACAATTTAGATGAAGTGGATCATTTTCTTGAAGGTCACAAACTATAAAACTGCCTAAAGGAGAAATAGATGACCTTAGAATTCAATACGTATTAAAGAAATTCAATTTGTAGTTAAAAATTTCTTCCCAAAAAGAAAACTTCAAGCTGAAATGATTTCACTGTTTTATTCTACCAAACATTTAAGGAAGAAATAATACTATTTCTATACAATATTTTCCAGAAAATAGAAGAGAAGAGAACACTTCCCTACTCATTTTATGAGGCCACATTACCCTAATAATAAAACATACAATGACACTATGTATGTCCATAGACCAATGTCCCTTTTGAATACCATAAAATCATACAATGACATTACAAGAAAACTATAGACCAATGTCCCTCTTGAAAACAGGCACAAAAAATCCTCAACAAATATTAGTAAATTGCATCCAGCAATGTAAAAAAGAATAATACATCATGATACAAGTGGGTTCATCCCAGGAATTCAAGCCTGGTTCAACATTTGAAAATTGATCAATGTAATTCACCATATTAATGGACTAAAGAAGAAAGATCATATGATCATAAATGAGGAAAATCATTTGTTCATATTTAACATCTATCCATGATAAAAAATTCAGCAAACTAGGACTAGAACTTCCTTATATTATGGCACCTTTAAAGAATCCATGGCTAATATACTTAAAAAGAGATGAAATGTTTTCCTCCTAATTTTAGGATCAGGGCAAGGATGTCCTCTCTCACCACTTTTATAATATTATATTAATATTGTACAGGAAATCTTGGCCAGTGCAATAAAGCAAGAAAAGGAAATAAAAGGCATTATATTATAAGGAAAGAAATAAAACTCTCTCTATTCATGGATGCCATGATTACATACAAAAAGTTCTAAAGAATGTACAAAAAACCTTCTAAAATTAAAAAGAGAGTTTACTAAGGTTACAGGATATAAGGTCCATATACAAATGGCAATGGTATTTCTATAGATCAGGGATGAATAGCTGCAACTTGAAATTTAAAAAATATCATTTAAGATGATATCAAAAAATAAACTACACAGTTATATATCTAACAAAATATCTGCAGGATTGGTATACTGAAAACTTTAAAACTCTGATAAAAGAAATAAAAGAAGACCTAACTGAATGGAGATACATTACTAATAGTTTGAAAGACCCGATCTTGTTAGAATGTCAAGTCTTAACTTTATCTATAGATTCAACACAATCCCAATAAAAATCCCAGCAAGTTTTTTGTAGATATTGAGAAGCTAAATATAAAATGCATATGGAAAAACAAATGAATTAGAATAGACAAAAAAATTATAAAAAGGAAGAACAAAATTTGAGGACTTACACTACTTGATTTCAAGACTTACTAGCTATAGTAACCAAGATGGTGTAGGTATTAGTGAAATAATAGACATAGAACAATTAAATAGAATAGAGAGACCAGAAATAAACCAAGAAATATAGTTAGCTGACTTTTGGCACAGGTACAAAGGTGATTCAATGGAGAAAGGATAGTCATTTCAAATAATGGTTCTGGATCAATTGGCTATTAATATGTAAAAAAATAAATCTTGACACATACCTCATATTTTATGCAAAAAATTTACTCAAAATAGATTCTATACCTAAACATAGAAAGCAAAACTGTAAAACTGCTAAACGAAAACATAAAGAAAAATCTGTGTGGCCTTAGGTTAGACAAAAAGTGTTTGGATACTATATGAAAAGCTTGAACCACAAAAGAAAAAATTTATAAATTGGAATTTGTCCAAATAAAAACTTTTTGCTCTTTGAAAATTACTGTACAGGGACTGAAAAGACAAGTTAAAAGCTTCTGCATAGCCAAGGAAACTGTCCTTAGAGTGAATAGACAACCTACAGAATGGGAGAAAATATTTGCTTTCTACACAACCAATAAAGAGCTGATAACAAGAATCTATATAGAACTTAAGAAAATCAACAAGAAAAAAATCAAACAACCTCATCAATAAATGGGCAAAGTACATGAACAGAAAGTTTTCAAAAGAAGACAGACTAATGGCCAGCAAACATATAAAAAAGTGCTCAACATCTCTAATAATTAGGGAAATGCAAATCAAAACTACAATGAGATATCACCTAACTCCAGTAAGAATGGCCTCTACCAAAAAGTCCCCAAATAACAAATGCTGGTGTGGATGTGGAGAGATTGAAACAATTTTACACTGCTGGTGGGACTGCAAATTAGTAAAACCACTGTGGAAAGTAATTTTGAGATACCCCAAAGAGCTAAAAATAGGAATATCATTTGATCCAGCAATCCCACTACTGGGCATCTATCCAAAGGGAAAAGAAAAAGACATTCTATAATAAAGACATCTGCACTCGAATGTTTATAGCAGCACAATTTACAATTGCAAAGATGTGGAAACAACCCAAGTGTCCATCAATACATGAGTGGATTAATCAAATGTGGTATACGTATACCATGGAATACTACTCAACTACAAAAAACAATGGTGAACTAGCACCTCTTATATTATCCTGGATAGAGCTGGAGCCCATCCTTCGAAGTGAGGTATCACAAGGATGGAAAAATATGCATCACATGTACTTACCATCAAACTGGTACTAATTGATCAACACTAAGGTGCTCACATGGTAGTAATACTTGTTGGGTGCCGGTCAGGCGGGGGTAGGAGGGTGGGGGATAAGGGGATGGGGGAGTGGGAGGTAGAGGGGCTGGGGGAATAAACCCACAGCTAATGGAAACGGGGCACACTGTAAGGGGGAAGGACATGCTTGTAGCCCTGGCTTGAGCGAGGCTAATTCATTTCATGTAACCAAAATGTTTGTACCCCCATAATATCCTGAATTTTTAAAAAAATGACTTTTACGGGATGTAAGTTTTTAAAAAATAAACCAAGATTTTGAGGGAAGCCAAGATGAAATGCAGACTGTGACAAATGAATTTGTTTACAATTGTATGATATAACCACATTAAAAGCAATAAAGAAGAAAGAAGCTGACTTAAATAACTTGGCAAAGTATTTTGACTAGATATTGTAAACTAATGGGGAAAAAACTGTGCAAAAATATTCTTTACAAGGTAGAAAATTTCCTTTCCATTGTGTCTGAGGCTTTGCTTACTTTTCTTTCCCACGTCTTCCTTTAGTCCTTTATCTGACATTTTGAAAAAATCTAAAACTACTTAAAAGGACAAAATCATTTCCTTTTTCCTATCCATTGCAAGTTCTGGCTTAGCAGTGATGGTTTCAAAGAGCCAGCCTTGTACCCCGGATGTCTGGCTTCCTAACCTTCTTTACATCATGGCACATTTGGAAAATAGCATGGTCGTGTGGTGCAGTGGTGCAAACGGACAAAGATTTTTGGACAAGGCTGTCCTAGGCTCATCTGGCTGCTAAGGGCTGAGCAGATCACTATCTTGGCACAACTACAACCTATTCCCGCACTATTTTTCCAACCACTTGAGAAACTCTTTCTATGAATGCCCCCTCTAAGCTCAGTATTCAACTGCATGATTTGACCAGTTGAAGATAGGGATGCAGTCTGTGCCACTGAAAAAGATGAATTTGACTATTCTTCTCTCTGCAAAGCTCACTAACTTAGCCAGGGAAGAATTCTTGACCTTGGTCTCATCAGCATCCATTAAAAACTGATTGATCTGGAGTTTTAAAAGTAATTTCCATTAACCTTACCTTTTCTTTCATTTTTTCCACCTTACTTTTCAGTAAGGGCACTACACTGTTGGGTGGCAAGCCTTTTTCCAACTGAGTCACAAATTTGGCATATTTAGAAACCTGACCATTTAGGACTTCTGGATCGAGGCAGTCAAATTTGGACTATGAAAATGAAAAAATAAAAAAAGTTAAAACATGATAAAAGGCAAGCTTGTAATAATAAAAAGGTTTTTATTGTACTTGAATTTTCCTAGTAGTTAAATTGTTAATACAAATAAACTCTATACTTTTGGAAATGGCTTTATTTATTAATTATTAATAGCTAATAATATACCAGGCATCACTTGTTTATTTCTTTTATGTCCTTGTCTCCCACATCATCAAATGCAATATTGCAATCCCTGTAGTTTATTTCTGAGGGTCATTACTCATACTCTTCTAAGGAGATAAATAGCTAATTTTTACTCTTGCTAACCCAAAATTTTTTACCTAGTAGTCTACTATATGCACCCATTTAATATAAATACTTTAGGCCGGGCGCGGTGGCTCATGCCTGTAATCCTAGCACTCTGGGAGGCCGAGGCGGGTGGATCGCTCGAGGTCAGGAGTTCAAGACCAGCCTGAGCAAGAGCGAGACCCTGTCTCTACTAAAAATAGAAAGAAATTATATGGACAACTAAAAATCTATATAGAAAAAATTAGCCGGGCATAGTGGCGCATGCCTGTAGTCCCAGCTACTCGGGAGGCTGAGGCAGTAGGATCGCTTAAGCCGAGGAGTCTGAGGTTGCTGTGAGCTAAGCTGACGCCACGGCACTCACTCTAGCCTGGGCAACAAAGTGAGACTCTGTCTCAACAACAACAACAAAAAAAAAATAAATAAATACTTTAAAGATTGACCCCTAATATATACATATATCTATAATTGTATTTTTCAATTATATGAACAGATAGTATACACATATATTGATATATCAGATAACCATATGTATTGAAGGCAACTGAATATTTATAATCCTTCAGTTTTCTTTTTTTTCTAGATTCAACATTTTCTTTCTGCTCCCTATTGGGTTTTCTTGTGCATTCCTAGAATGAACATATCCTACTTGGAAGCCACTGCTCTAATCTCTGGTGGTAATTAGAAAATTCTCTAAGCTTCTTCCTTACTTCTCAAGAGTATTTTTTTTTTTTACTTCTGAGATAAGTGATAAATAAGTTATGGGAGAACACTGAAAATTATCTGATACTATAGCATGTATTTGTTTGTTGTTTCATCATCAAAAGCTAAGTTCTGTGAGGGTTTGGACTTTGTCCTTCTTATTCTTCATTGGTACTCCCAGCATCTAGCTGAGAAACATTTCCTGTGTCACTGTTCTTTAAGCCAGACATGTCACTTAATTAAGGCATCAGCACAGGTAGGATGAATGAGCAGTGTAAAACAATATTTGTGAAGTTGATAGTATTTATAACACAACCATATCACACTTGAAAGTATAGGTGGCCATCTAGTCTGTCTCCTAGAGAGCTGACCCTTGTTAAGGTTTAAATATAGGGTAGATATTGGTCTATTCAGGAATTCTATTTCTTCCTGGTTGAGCCTGGGAAGGCTATGTGTTTCTAAAAATTTGTCCATTTCCTCCACATTTTCCAGTTTGTGTGCATAAAGATTCTTGTAGAATTCATAGATGATATCGTGTATCTCTGTGGCATCGGTTGTGATTTCTCCTTTCATGTTCCTAATGGAGGTTATTAGAGATTTTTCTTTTCTGTTCTTGGTTAGTCTAGCCAGAGGTGTGTCTATTTTGTTTATCTTTTCAAAGAACAAACTTTTTGTTTTATTAATTTCCCTTATGGTTTTTTTGTTGTCCTTTTCATTTAATTCTGATTTGATCTTAGTAATTGGGCATCTACCCAAAGGAACAAAAGTCATTCTATGACAAAGACACTTGTACCCGAATGTTTATAGCAGCACAATTCACAATCGCAAAGATATGGAAACAACCCAAATGCCCATCAATTCATGAATGGATTAGTAAATTGTGGTATATGTATACCATGGAGTATTACTCAGCTATAAGAAATAACGGAGATACGACATCTCTATGGTTCTCCTGGAGAGAGTTAGAACCCATTATATTAAGTGAAGTATCCCAAGAATGGAAAAGCAAGCATCACATGTACTCACCAGAAAATTGGTTTCCCTGATCATCACCTAAATTCACATCTGGGAATGATACCAATCGGATATCAGACTGAGATTGGGGCGTGGGGGGAGGGGATGGGTGTATGCCTACATGATGAGTGTGTTGCACACCGTCTGGGGAATGGACACGCTTGGAGCTCTGACTTGGGGGGATAGGTGGTACATGGGCAACGTATGTAATCTGAACTTTTGTACCCCCATAATAAGCTGAAATAAAAAAAAATAAACATAGACTTTTGATAAATTAAAAAAAAATAAATATAGGGTAGACTCTAAAAACAAAATTCCATAGTGGCTGTTGGTACTTGACTCCCTAACAAAGAGAGTTTATTGAGCTCTCAGGGAAAGATGTTAGATCTTATCACTCCAATTCTATTCTATCACAGTGAATAAAATGTTTTCCTTTTTAAAACGACAAGAACAGGAACCCTTATAAGGTAACAGAAACTGAAATTGAATAGATCACAAATAAAATCCTGCAATCCTTAATAACACTGGTGTATATCATGACAACACTGTATTTAGAAACCACAGTGGTTAAGTGTCACGCAGTGTGGACCACTGATGCTTCTATTATTTGGCCGTCTTAAACGAAGGACTCAAGAAGTCTGCCTTACAATAATGTTTTCTGCTCTGTACCACACACTGACATAAGGATCTTTGTGCATTTCACTGGAAAGTTTATAAAAATTACCATAAAATTATAACATTGCATATTTTACTGACATTAAGAAAACACCAGATTGTTAAAAATTCAAATTATTAGGATTTAAAGTTTAATTAATACAAAAATAATCTAAGAGTTGAGAGCCTTTTTCTACCTTTAACCATTCTTCTTGTAGTTTATCCCATTCAGAGAGAGAATCCCAGAGCAATTGTTTGAGCTTCAGTTCTGCACTAACTTCTTCCAAAGCTTCAAACTTGGACACTTCTACCTATAAAAATATAACAAACAAAATATACAGTTTACTTTTCAGATATAAAGATCTCATCCTATTTTTCTATTAGTAATTCTTAATACAATGACTACTTGGCAGAATGTGGGTCCTAAGAAAATGAGAGATAGAAACAAATGAAAAATAAAACCTACGCAAACCCCACATATATTATAATTTCCATTTGAGTAACAAAATATAACTCTTTATATTTCCTTAAATACTCTCTAAAGACATAAATATTATTAGAGTATCATGGGCATTCCTTGAGTTGGATCACACATGCACATATATGCTTGACTGTTTTTGGAAAACAGATGTGTCTTTTAGAGGCACTGATTTCCTTTGGGTTTCTGCACTTAGATGATGGAAGATCTCCACAGGGAGAACTACAAAACACTGAGGAAGGAAATAGCAGAGGATGATACAGGTGGAAAACCATACCATGCTCATGGGTCGGCAGAATCAACATTGCTAAAATGTCTATATTACCCAAAGCGATCTACAAATTCAAGGTAATCCTTATTAAAATACCAACATCATTTTTTGCAGATCTAGAAAAAATAATTCCACCCTTCATATAGAACCAGTGAATACCCTATATAGCAAAAGCAATCTTAAGCAAAAAGAACAAATTGGGAGGCAACCAATAGAGGGGGGTGGATAGGAGGGATAGAGGAGTTTTAATTGACCACATTAAAAAATCCACATACATTTTAACATAGAAACTACATTTCCTGGTCTAAAATTTTTCCGTAATTCACATTTTTTTTTTGTTAATTAGAATAATAGTTGTCCAAACATTTAATGTTTACAGTCACATTATTGAAAGTGCTTGTGTATAAATGCTATTTCTATGTACACATTTTAAAAACAAATGTGTAGAGGTGTCGTTACCTTAAAATTCTTCTGATAAGATTTATACTGGAATGCACGTTTTTGAAGATCATCTAGTACATATTGCAGATCATTCAACATGACCTTTATTTTGTCTTGGTCAGCATTAATATCCAAAATCTGTGGATCCTGTAAAATTAAGATAGTCTTTAATCATTCCTCCTTTTTGATGCAGTTCAATTAAATTAAATGAATTAATAAACATTTTCCAAAAGATTCATTTAATTCTCTTTTCTTTCTGATTTTTAGAAAATGTGTTACAAATGTGTGCTTTTTCTGAATTTTAAAGCAATACATACACATTGTAAACAGTGCAGAATTGTATAAAGAGGTGTCATGGAGATAACATTGTTTTTAAGCAGTACCTAATATATTTTCTCTCATCTGCTTTCATTTCCTATACTTCTTCAACCAACATGACTTCAGGTAAGGAGAAGTGAATGCAATGGGAAGAGAATAAAGAGGATATGATATAAGGAAGATTTCTGTTTTACAATAAAGGAATGGAAAGTCATCTGAATTCTGTGAGGGGGGAAGAGAGAAAATGAGGAATATAAATGTCAAGATACATGTTTTCTGGCTGACCTATTGTGGTTGAAACCCCAGTGAATGGGAATGGAATTGTTCAGGAGCAAAGTAGAAACACCTAACTAGGTTTGGGATAATTTGAGAAAGTTGGAGGAATCTGAAAACTATAAGAGCCATAGCTTGAGGAGGCCAGGTATTCTGTCTCTTGTTTAGCATGGCCCTGCATTCAAATGGCAACATGCTCTATCTAGATCAGAAAAAACTAAGGAAAGTGTCCAGGCAGAAGGGGCTTGTGTTGACACTCTGGTGCCTCATGGATTGATGTGATATGTAGGGGATCCTGAAATTCTCATGTATCTTGATTCTGGAGATGGTGACTGCTGAGAGAACTGGTGGACCAGAAGTCTGAGGCTGGGATGAGAAAGCCACAGATTACTTGAACCGTAGGCTATGGAAAAAACGACAGATTGCATCCTAGGGGCTAGCACAGTGCCTAAAGAACCAGGAAAGACCCTTAGCTAACAATTGCCTGGGACAATCAGCTCCAGCCCAGCCAAACAGCACTGGAAGCTGCAGGGTCCAGAAGGTAGCAGAAGGACTGGATACCCCTCCCTCCCATTCACCCTGAGGAAATGCAAGTTTCCTTTTATGGGGCAAGAGGTGGGAGGTGATGGTGGCCTGGGTGAAGAAATGCCTGCTAGGAAGTTTAAATTTTTAATTGAATGAAAATCTATCCAGAAAAGACCAAGTTAGAATAAAACAGATGCTTCAAATAGAAATAAATGAGCTCTCATCAATTGTCACATTTAGATTTTCTCCCCAACTCCCCTTTCAGCAGGGGTGGAAGTCTTGACAGCAAGATGATATCATTTATGTAAATAATGAAGTTACAGTTCTTTGCCCAAGAGTGACAGTGAATTAATTTCAAACTCTCTATAAAAGAAGCACTTGCTAGAGAAAATCCAGGCTTTCATTTTTGTGTATGGGCATCATGCTATTTAAAATTCACAATTACACACAAAGTACATGCTGGCAATTTTCTCCTAGCAATCTACTATATACACCAAGAATAATTACTCATGCTTTTTAGTAGTCTGCTGTGTGTAGAATACAGTACATGGTACAGCAGTTAATAGCAGGCTATTAACCATTGGAAGTGGACTGCCTGAGCTTGAATCCTGATTCCTCCATTTGTCATCTGCATGACCCTGGGCAAGTTACTTAACCCTGTACTTCAATTTCCTTATCTGTAAAATGTGAATAATAAAATCTTGTAAGTGTTTTGAGAATTAAATGAGTTAAGACGTGCAAACATATATAAGAATGTTTCTAGGAGCATTATTCATCATTGTCCAAAACTATAAACAATTCCAATGTCCGTCAACCATGGAATGAATAATTAAATTGTAAAATATAATAAAATACTATATAGTGACAAACATGGATGAATTACATCCACACATAGCAACATGGATAAATCTCAGGAACATACCAAAATGAAATAAAGGGCATACTGTTAATAAGGGCATACTTCTAGTTAATTGAAATTCAAAAGCAGGCAAAACTAATTTATGACATTAGAATTTATAGTAGTAGCTGCCATTGGAGAGGAAGACAGGATTAATGATTGGGAGGGGACACTAAGGGTACCAGTAATGCTACAGTGGTGGATACCTGGATGTGTTCACTTTCAGATAATTCATTGAGTTGTATAGTAATTACTATTATGCACACTTTTGTCCTTGAGAAAATATAAAAATCCTTCAATACAAAGCTAAAAATAACATCACGTCCTTAGAACCATGTTTGGTGAATAGAAAGCACATAATGTGACCTGTTTTTACATTTTCATATCAATACAAGGGCTGTGGTTTGGAAATGGTTTGTTTGGCCCACCAAGTCTTGTGTTGAAACTTGATCCTCAGTGTTAGTGGTAGGTCCTAAAGAGAGGTGTTTGGGTCATGGAGGCAGATCCTTCCTGAATGGCTTGGTGCTGTCCTCGCTGTAATGAGTGAGTTCTCACTCTTAGTTCCTGCGAGAACTGGTTGTTGAAAAGAGCCTGGTACCTTCTCCTCTCTCTCTTGCTTCCTCTCTCACCCTGTGTTCCTTTTCACCTTCCACCATGAGTGGAAGCTTCCTGAGGTTCTCACCAGAAGCTGGTGCTGACACTGTGCTTTCTGTATAGCCTGACAAATGGTGAGCCAAATAAACTCTTTTCTTTATAAATTATCTAGCCTCAGGTATTTCTTTATAGCAATACAAATGGACTAAAACAATAGTAGGTTTATATAGTAATCTTTAACGTCTATATTGTATTTGTTTGAGTGGATGTACCCTAATGTATTTTATTAAACCTCTGTGGATGGACATTCGGATTTTTTCCATTTTTATAATTTGATTATAACTTCACGTGGTTTTATATGTCTGTGATATTAATAAGATTTATCTATTGTTCATAATGAAGTAATGTATCATTACAAAATCATATTTTCAGGTATGCTTCAGTTAAGAATTACCTAGATGTCTATTCTAAATTCTTAAAAAAAGCAGCCCAGTATCTTTCTATAGTAAAATTAGTACAACTGTAAAATTGTAAAATATTCTTCATTACCATTTATCAATTTATACTCTGCCTTTCAAAAGGGGAATTTTCTAATATGCTAAGCAGACCTTAAAATTATGACAATATCTGTAAAATGTGCTAGCAAGTCATAAAAACACTCATTTCAAAATAATAAATATGAGTTAGAATATTATAATAACAAAAGTAGAATAAAATATTACATATATATTTTGCTTATAATGGTCTGGATTTTAGAAACTCTTTGATTTTAAACTGTAGCTCAAAGACATTATGGATTGGTTCGAATGAAACCACAAAAAGAGAAAGTTAAATCAGTTTAAAATGAAATCTGTTCCCTATGTGGTTTAAAGAGTAGGTCTTAAATGTTCTCACCACAAAAACATCATAGGTGTGTGAGGTGATAGATATATTACTTAGCTTGATTAACCATTTCACAATGTATACATATATCAAAACATCACATGGTACACTGTAACTATATATAATTTTTATGTATCAATTATACCTTAATTAAAAAATTGTAAAAGTCACACTTTGCATAGATTATTTTTAGGAAATTCTGCTTTAGCTTACCTGTGCTTGCAGTTTTACTTCATTTACTTCATTGTTTAGATCTTCAAGATCTCTACCCAAATGTTGACAAAATTGCTTAACGCTTGTTTCTCTATCACCCACTGATCTATCAATGGCATTCCGAACAGCAACAATGGACGGCTTCATAGTTGCAAAAACAGCAAAGTCTTCAGGTGGTGTGGGCACCTGATATTGTTCAATAAGCTTGTACATTTGAATCACGACGTTTCCTTCCTCTTCAAGGCTTTCAATCTAGATAGAAACATTACTTGCTCATTAAATATAGCAGAGTCCTATTATACCCTTTAAGTGTGTTCTAATAGGAGACAGTCATTGTATAACATGAACATCAAACTGTGAACCCTCGGTGTATGAGGAGTGTGTTTAATGTTACAACCAAATTGACTGAAGCCTGCTGAATGATAAATATAGTCATTGTTATAGCAGAGGTAACCAGTCCCAGGAGGTTAGCTGTTCAGAGATCAGTTAGTAGTGCTCTTGTAAATGGTTTTTCTTTCTTTCTTTATTGATTGTCCCAGAGAAGCCCCTAAGGTGTGAATAGGCCGTGTTCCTGGCTGCATAGGTTCAGAAGCCAGATCTATGGTGAGCCTTCCACTATCCTTTAATAAATTACTTTACTATATCCAAATGACTACTAAGCATCTTAACTTTGTTTTCCTACTACCTTCAGCGGACAGTATTTCTTATCCTTCCTAATTTTCTAGCAAAGGAGAAATCCCTCACCCCCAATTCTGCTACACAGTTATAGGGAAAGCAGCCATGTTCATACTACTTGACCCAACTTTCTGGCCACAAGCCAAACCAAGCAGCATCATTGGGATCTAGAGAATCTAGCTCAGTCTGATCTTTCTCTTGAACACAGGAAGAGTTAGGCTGTAGCTGTTGACAGAGGCCATTTGCTTTCATGTGGAAACAGAAAGCAGGTCCTTAACATGAGAAGATAACTGCAGAGAGGCTTTTAGAGATATAGTGCTCCATCTTTAGCTTGCATTGCTATGACTTTGGAAACCTTGTAAAAACAGATTGCTGAGCCCCGTTCCCTAGTGTCTAATTCAGAAGGTCTAGGGTGGGGCCCAAGAATGTGCATTTCTAACAAGTTCCCAGGTGATGCTAATGCTGCTGATTTGGAGTCCACACTTTGAGAACCACTGTTCTAGAGAGAAGCAGAGATGAGAGGAGAGAGGCCTTTTTGGTTTCCCTACACTTCTCCAGTCCCTAGTTCTTTGTCCCTTTTAAAGGCCTGGCTCTATCCATACCTTTAGATTCTGGAAGATACCCCTGCAAACTTAGAGTAAATCTTCCCATTTTTCTAAGCTATCTATGTGAGTTTTGTGTCTTTCAGCCAAAGTGTCTAATATCTCAAATGAGTTATAAACAGAGCTAAGGCTCTCTATACCAAGATCTGTTCATCTTCCTTTATTTCCTGTATTTTGGGGGAGCACATCTCCAAGTTTCTCTGTGAGAGTCCTGGTTTACACTTATTGTCCTAGTAAAATGATTAATAATGTCGCTTTCACTCTCAAAAAGCTGTCCTGATCAGACAATGGATTATGTGGCATACCCTACCTATACTGGCATGCTATCACCATGTACTCTGTGGAAAGGTATCTAAGAGTCACCTCAGACTCCTCCTGCTGTCCTCTCATTCAGTTACCCAGTCCTTTCAACAATTCTATTTAATTAACATCTCTGTAATTCATTCTTTCTCTCCTATCCTTGAAAATACTGCTTTAGCTACATACAGTTCATCAACTTTTCAACCAAATATCCTTTCTCCATAACACACAAATCACCAAATCCTGCTTTTGTCATGTTGCTTTCTGTTTTTACACATGGTTTTCCCTCTCCCTAGAATGCTTACCTGAATGTTTCATGTACTTTAGGACATAGCTTAAACATTCCATGCTCCAAAAAGCCCTGTGTGACCCATAGACAAGTATGACTACAAACCCCCAGGCCTACAACGGTATGTCGTACCTATACTCATTGTACCATAATTGTCTGCTTGCATTCTAGTCTCTGAGCTCCTTGATAGCAGGTTTACTCATTGTAATCCTTGCAGCCTGCTAAATGGGTGTTCACTAAATTTGCTGACTGAATGGATGAGGTTCCACAAAAAATCTGTGTGTGCAGAGCATCTCTCTAAGGGAAGCTGCTTCCCCAGCATACCACCCAGCAAGCACACACAACCTTATGGAGATGGGACACAGTGTGTGTCTTCTGCGTGGTGCATCAACTTCCTGTTCTGCAAGCCCAAGGTGATAGCAGCTTACCTTCTATAGCCACTGAATTTGAGGTGATCCTACCTTCCTGACATATAATAGTTTATAGAACAGAAGGGGGCACCTGAGTCCATTTAGTAGACATTTAGAATAGACATTGGAAAAGAGATTCTGTCTCTCTCAGCGACTGGTTAGACATGTAACCTAAAATTTGGAAGGTGCTGGTGCCCATGTTTGCTGCTGTGGGGTAAAGAAGCAGAAGTGCCTGTCTGCAATGGAAGGGAAGTGAAACAGACCCTCAAAGAGATGCAGAGAGGAGAGTTGGAGAGGGAGGGCTACCTGGGTCTTCTACAGTGTCCTATTCCTGATTCTGGACAGTTCCGAAGCCTAGTTACATACTTGATGGGGGTTCCATGAAACACCCACGAATCCTTAAATGGTGTCCCTATTTTGGCCTAAGCTTGCTCAAGTGGTTTTTGGTTATTTGTCCAAGGAGGCTCAATGAATACAAATAATAACACATGAGATGCATCTTTAGAATCCTGGGATGATGTATAAGTAAATTTGAGGAAAACCATAGTCATCTCTGGCCTTTTGAGAAGGTACTATTTGTTGAAATGAAAAACAAAACTGTTATTTCTGTAGGCACGTGAAATCGCTTTTTTTTTTTTTATTAAATCTGCTCATAATGTATAACAAACTATTCAGGTTGTTAATGACTTATTTCATTCTGTTTATATTTTTTTACTTGTAACATTTCTTCAAATCTCAGATATGTAAGCAAATACTTTATCTCTGTTTCAAATACCAAACTGATATGAATAAAATTCATCAAAAACTGATTATACAAGTCAAATACTAGATCACCTGCCACAGGGAGGAGCCTGAGAGGAGGAAACTAAGATTTCAAAGAGAAAGATGCAAGGGAAACAAATCAGTGAATGTGTGTGTGTGTGTGTGTGTGTTTGAGAGAGAGAGAGAGAAAGGGAGAGGGAGAGAGAGGTGGCGAGAGAGAGGGAGACAGAGAGAGACCTGCCCCCTTCATCTGCATCACTTGAGTCCTATCTACTTTTTTTCTACCCCTGCCCCCCCATACCTCCCCACTTAAGCTAGTTTGAGTTGGGTTTATTTCATCATAACAGTGAAGTTTCTGACTATTATGCAACTATAGGTTAAGCGTAAAGACTTCCATTATGACTAATATCTAGATTACAATTCTATTACCATTTGCTAAAAATTAGAATTCCAATAAACTGTGGTTGAGAATATTGGCTTTGTGATCAAAGAGACCCAATTCTAAATTCCAGTTCTACCACAAACGGACATGTCTCGCAGACATACATGTCTGTGATCTTGGACACCATAGCCCATTTTAGTTTCTGTTTCCTCACCTGCAGAATGAGGATAAAAACCATTCCTACTTGTCAAGTTTTTGTGAAGATTAAAACTGCATTGCATGTAAAAAATGTAATACAGTGCCTGACTGGCAGTAAGAGTCTGATAGCTGTAGCTGGCATTATTGCTGTGATGTAGAACATCTAGGTACTCTGTTTGAAAGTGTTTCTGATATTTCAACAGCTATTTTTTGACCTCATTTTTTCTTGTCCTATATCTTCTTTTCCTACCATAAGATCTGGAATATGGAGTAACATGAGATAATCAACTCACCCGTTCCTGAATTTCATCAAGAAATACTAAGCTATTAACATATTCTATGGTAGTGGTAGGAACAAACTCAAGTTTATACTCTGCATCTTGTGCCTCAGAGATAATGGCATCCACTTTTTTCTTGCTTTGACGAGGAAGCATAATGTTTAGCACCTAAGAAAGAAAAAGAAAATGTGAATCATAAACATTTGAATATTTCCATTTATCATATATTTTAGATGAATTTTAATTGGATGTCTGTTAAATCAGCAGGTATTAGAAGCAGCAGTGTATATGAAAGGACTTTTTTTCTCATTAAATCATTGAACCAACAGGAAGGTCAGAGAGAAAATCCTTTTATCTGAGAAATGTGAGCCCCTTTAAGACACCAGGCCCAGAAAGGCATTTAAAATGTAACAGCGGGCACATCTCACTCCCTCTTGGGCTAAATAATTACCTCCAGAAGCCACTTGCTATGTGGGTTCTAGACTGATACCAAGTAGCCATAAAATACCATTATAATTAAAAAATGTATAGCCGATCACTAATCAATGTTATTTCTATAAACCAATGAGAATTCCTGATGAACAACTTTTGTGATTGCCTCCTGTCCTGATTCATCCTTTTTCTCCTTAAAAACTTGAGCCTCTCTTTTGTTCTCCAGAGCACTCCCCAAGGCAACTTGGAAGTGTGTCTTGGGCTGCAGTCCTCAACCTTTGTGCTTAAATAAACTCTCTTTAAACTAGATTCTGACATTTTTGATTGTTTTAGGTTGACAAAGATCATTTCCAGAACAAAATAGGATACACAACTTACTAAAAAGTTTGCCTAAATGCTCTGATATTTTTCAAGTACACTTTCTGCTTCTTTGTCCTATGTAGTGGACATCGCGCTACCCTCCCCAGCATCAGTCCCACTCCTTTCATGTTGGGTGGCAGCCATGTGGTTTGGGGAACATTGATCTCTCCTTCAGAAACAAAAATGGAGTTGGATCAGTCACTAGGCAAATACGAGCATGGCTTCGTTTGGCCAAAGCAATCAGATTAAGGTGGACTTCTGATTTTAGTTGATCTGATCAGAGATTAGAGGCCTAGGACTTCTGCGTGCAGCTGAGAGAGATTTGTACTGAGAACCTCAATCTCTCTTTCTTTCTGTATGGGAGCAGGGAAATCATTAGCCTGTGGAGCTTTCAATAACCATTTCACAAATGTGAGGGAATGCTTACCTTAGGATGAAGTTGGTGCATAGAAGGCTCAGAAAAGAGAATGAAAGAAATTGGGTCCTTGGTAACACCACTGGGCCACTAGATCAAACCTCCCTGATGTCCACACAATCTCTGGACATTTTGGATACATAGTCCGTAACTTTTCTGATTGCTTAAGCCAGTTTGAGTTCAGTTTTCTTTGGCTTGGTATGTAGTAGTGCTCAAAAATGTTTGTTGAAAGTGAATTAAATTTGCTCCAATTTTATATATATATATATATATATATATATATATATATAAAATTTTCTTTTTTTGACAGATGAAGAAGCAAAGCTCTAGGAGAAAGGCCAATGCCATACAACCAATTAATGACAGAACATACTAGCAGTCAGGCCTGCACTGTTTTATACAGTGCTCTGTTTTTCTGTCACCTACCAGTGAGCAAAGGGTTTCTGTAAGGGCCAGACAGTACATATTTCAGATTTACAGGGCACACAGTCTCTGTTATAACAACTCAACTCTGTCCTTGTAGTGAGAAAGCAGATGTAGACAATAGATACGTAAACCAATTGTCATGGCTGTGTTCCTATAAAACTGTGGATACATACATAACAGGAGGCAGGTTGCATTGGCCCTATGGGCTATAGTTTTCCAATCCCTGTTTTATACCACTGTCTCTCTGGAGGGATTTGAGAATATACGGGTATACTCTGGCTCCAAAGGAAATTATTGAATTGGTTCTACAAGTTATTGCAGAAATTTCTCTAGCTCTGCAATACACCAAAACATAATTAGACCTATAGGGACAATTCCAGATGAGGAAATGATTCCTTAAATTTGATCTCAGTATCGTAGAATCAACCATTACTTGCACTACAACACTGAGCTGTTACAGTGGTATCTCTCCTGCAGGAATTCTTGAAATGCTCCATCAAAGGAAAAAGGAGTAGGACAGAGGCTAGCTAGTCTGAGGCCTGTGGACCTTTCCCTATCTCATTTAAAAGCTGATTATGCTTGTGACAGAAAGAAGAATATGGGACTTATCTTAGAAATCAAGGATGCCCAGTAGTCTTATGTCAATTTTAATATTTGTAATATTAGAAAATAAATATGGCTTTTTTTGTGGTAGAAAAATCATAAAATAATTGTAGAGACATAATTAATTTTTTTTCCTAGTTCATAGTTACCTCTAAGCATCGCAAAGGTGATGGAATTAGTTTTTCTTTCAGTTGCTTAGTGTCAATGAGCAGCAATCCTACATTTCTGGTGGGTCTGAGAGCTACTGCGTCTTTGTGCTGTTTGTGATATTTTTCCAGTTGTTCACTAAAGAACTTAACATCTACATAAAAAATTCACAGAAAGCTTAAAATACACCATACTGGATTTTAAAAGATCATTACAAAACATATTAAAATCATTGCACTAATAAATTGACATATATATTTATAATATTATTATTCATACTTAGAATACCTTATGTAACTTTAAAATGTTAATTAGAATGCTGTATAGTATTTTATTCTTATAATAAACTAATATTTTATAATGTAAATATATTTTCTGGCTCCTACTAAGAGATGACAGATGAACATTACTTGTAATTGCATTAGAGAATCTAGTCTGGAATGGACTAGATTATAGAATTAGGTTGGTCTGAAGTTGGGCTTAATCGAAATGTTTTCCCACAGACTACCTCAAAGTTAAGTATTTTGAGAATATTAATAACAACAAAAGTTTGAAACACAAGAGATCAAGTATAGCTAAAGCTATCTCTGTTCCTTTTCCTAACATCTCTCTGCCATTCCTGCTCCTTACATGATGGTCAAAGCCTTTGTCAATTTGCATTTGGCATATGCTGCAGTTGCATTTTGGTAACCTTCTTGCCTCAGTTTTCCTCCTTATTTAATCTACCTGGAACCGCTGGAAGCCTGAGTATCCTTGAATACACTTTTATCACAGTATTGGTCAAAGAAAGCTCTTTCTAATGTATGTACAATTCTAAACTCCCCTGCTTGTCTTTCAAAATCCTGTACCCTCTAGGCCTCTGAAAATGTATCTAACTTTATTTCCAATTACTTTTTCCCCTTGGGTAAGATTGATTTCTGTACTGTCCCCTTTACTCTTTCTGTAAGCCTCTGCCACCAACCCAGAGAAAAAAGGCTGTTGTTTCCTGCCTTTATTAATGCTATCTCCTCTCCTGAATATAAGGGGGAGTTTGATATAGTATAAAGAACACACCAGACAGAAGACCTAGGCTCAAGGCTTTAACCTGTGTGTGGCCTTGGGTAAGTCACCTAATCTTTCTGAGCTTTGGCTTCTTCATAAGATAGACTAGGGACAATTACCTCCCCGACTCCCTTCAGAAGGTTTTGATGTGTGCATTTTTGAGAAGTGACTAAATAATAAGGATATCAAATGACCTGAGAAGTCTTCTGGTAAGGAAACATGTATAATGTTGCTTGGCCTAGTATTTCACAAACTAATTTGAGCATAGTTTTTTTTTTCCCCATGATGTCATGTAATTATCCTTCAGAATAGTGGTCTATTCTAGAATACAACTTTGTGAAACACTGATTTGGTCCAAAAATCTCATTTCATACCTAAAGAAATGAAGATCAATAGAAGTTAAATGACTTGGCCATGGTCACACAGCCAAAGAGAAAGAAAAGAGTAAGGCTGATAGAAGAGAATTAATATGTATTTTCTATTTTTTTTTTTTTTGAGATAGAAGAGAGGCAGTTTATATACTGTTTAGGCATATAGCTTTAAGTCAGAGAACCAGTTTCTAAACCGCTGACTAGCTGTGTAATCTTGAGTTGCCTAATCTCTGTAGATCTCTATTTTTTTTTTAAATAATAAGAAACATTTTTAAACATTTTTATGTAAGGATGTAGAAAGATCTCCACTATTATTAAGTAAAAAAAATAGTAAGGAACAGAGATGGTCCCATAAACATAAAAAAGGTTGTGGGGATAGAGTACATATACATTTTGTTATACATATGAATAAAATTTCTCTGGAAAGATTTTAAAACTACTAATAGTATTGGTGGCATCTGGCGAGGGTAACGGGGTGACCAGGGATCAGTGATGAGGAGAAGCTTTTCAGTAACCTTCTATGTTTTTGAGTTTTGAAACTTGATATCATATTTCCTACTCGATAAATTATATTTAAAAAAATAACATAAAGGCTGGATACCTCTAGTTTCCAAGTAATCATGGAAATCTCCTTCTTTTTAGAATCTCTTTTCCTTACCTACTCCTTAATTCTTGATATTTGTTTTTAGATACATAAAGTGTAATATGTTTAAATAACCATATTCTTATAACACCACTTTCATTAAAATTTTATAGCATAACCTTTAATAATACATCGATGATTAAAGTGGTAAAATTTTGTTATGTATATTTTACCAAAATCTCCTTTTTGCTATGAATTTTTTATTTCAGAATATTATGGGGGTACAAACACTTTGGTTACATATGTTGCCTTTGCACCACCCAAGTCAGAGCTACAAGTGTGCCCATCCCCCAGAAAGTGCGCACTGCACCCATTAGTGTGAATTCACCCATCCCTTCCTCCCTCACCACCTGCCCGATATACCTGATGAATGTTACTTCCAAATGTGCACATAAGTGTCGATCAATTAGTGCCAATTTAATGGTGAGTACGCGTGGTACTTGTTTTTACATTCTTGTGATACTTCATTTCGAAGAATAGGCTCCAGCTCCATCCAGGATAATACAAAAGGTTTTGGTTCACCATTGTATTTTTTTTTTTTTTTTTTTGGTAAAATGGTAACACTAATACTAGCCTCCTAGAATTGTGAGGATTGGATGAGATGCTTGAATATCACTTAGAACAGTATTTATTATGTCATAAGTGCTCAGTAAATGTAGAAATTATTAACAAACAGTGACATTTATAGGAATTTGATGGTAATTTTTGGCTGATTGTTAGGAAGGCAGAACCTATCCCCTGATCATCCTCTGAGGCAAGATAGGGGGCAATCTGGCTAAAAATTCAATTAAACATACATTTATAAGGGATCTACAATATGCGTTAGCCAATGTTGTAGTAGTCTGAGGGTATATGATAACAGGTAAGGCATGGTAACCAGGGGCAAAGCCACCTTCTACAAAACACCTCTGGAAAACAATTGGATTTAGAGGTTGGGAAGTATCAGGGAGTTTCAAAAAGAGGAGGAGCACAGAGGTTAGGAGTTGAAGCCAAGGTACTCCAAAGTCCCAGCCAACAAATAGTTACTGTCTGGGAGACCTGGTTACAGGATTGGGTTTTGGAGGCAGGACTGACAAGCCACGGTAGCACTAGATCACGAGCAACCAAGGAGTCAGGGGACTTTACCCAGAAGTAAGTTCTTCAACGTGAGAAATGTGGTAGCAAGAGACTAGGAGGCCTCGGGCTCAGGAGGTAAGCAGAAGAGCTCAGTGATTAGAACTGGCTATTTGGATCAGGACTTCTCCGTGTGCTGAAACACCAGGCTCCACACCTTCCTGCCACCGTGATGCCGTGCTATAACACATGGGGCATCACATCCTCGTGTCCCTGTTAGTGCATTCCAGTCCAGTACACACTAAATCCTGGTGTCACAGTGTTGCTGAAGAACAGTAGAATGAGACTTGTCTAATTTTTTGGACAACTAGGGCTCTGTTTTGGTCATTCTAACAAGTTAGTATCTTGAAAAAAGGAGTCTGTTTCAGATTTTTAAAACTTAAGGGACATAACAACCAGATACAATGCCTGCTCTTGGACTAGATCCTGGGCCAAACCAGTTGTAAACTACTTTATTTGGGAGATTTTAAATATAGAATTAAGTGTTGATATTAAGGATTTGTTGGTTTGGGTGTGATACTATTATTTTGGCTCTTTAGGAACATGTTTTTTAGAGATGTATATCAAATTATTCAACTTACGGATGAAATATCTACTTCAAAATATTTCAGCATAATAAAAATAAAGAGTTGAAAGAAAAACATAAAAACTTATAGAAAAAATTAGTGCTGGTTTATGAAGCAAAGTATTAAAGTGATTATTTTTATATATAAGAAAATAAAGTCATAAAGCCAGTTCATGAAATAAAAAAAGAATATGAATAATATACTTCACATTTTAAAATAGTAATAACAAATAAAATAGACTTAATTTTCATAATTATCTGAGAACTTCCTTGCCTGAAATTTCACTTGGATATTGTAGATTATTTTCCTTCGTTAAAGATGGTAAGTCTAATAAAATAATTTCCCTGTGAATCTAATTTCATGATTGAGTTGTTGATTCACACCCACCAGGTCTCAATGTGGTCCCAGAAAAAAAAGAGTAACTTGAATTCTTGAGATAGAAAAATTTATGTAAACCTTATTTAACAGAATTGGTAGAGGTACACATTCCTTTCAACTCCTTTCCATGTACAGGCTATTTAACCTTAGCAACAATACAACCTCATACTAAAAGATAAGCCATGAGGTGGGAATTGCTTCCTATAATATCCTGAAATAAAACAGTAATAGAGAGTAAGGACAAAGGAAAAAGTAATTATTTGGAAAATAACCTAGAAATGAATAAACTCTTGCCTTTTGTCAGGCCAACTCTTTTGGGCTACTATTTCCATCACCAAAAACCACCATACAGAAATCTAGAAGACTACAAATCTTGGTATCCTTATCAAAAATAATTAGTAAGGACAAACGGAATACTTACCAGGTTCCTGAAGTTTAAGAGCTTGTAAATCAAGACTTTCATTTTCCTTGAAGAATATCTGGAACTTTTCGAATGTAGCTGCATATAACCAGGCAGATTCAAACGCTGCCTGAATGGTTTCCTAAATATAAACAAACAGCCAAATAAAACTATATTTTTGTTAAGCAGAATTTAATTCAATATAACTAAACAAGCAACACACACACATACTCTGAACCCAACAGTATCCTCTGATCTGGAGATACATGAGTGAGGAAAGATACCATCCTTAATGTCAAAGAGCAGTCAATGGATTCAAGAAGAAAATGTTATGAAATTAAAAAAAAAATCCATCTTCTAATATGGCTTATGATAGAAAGGAAGCACACTAGTAATTTTTTTCTGCTTCACGATGAACTTATCTATTACTAGTAAACATATGGCAAAGAGGCAATACTTGTTTATTTTCCAAACCACAATTTTTATGTCTGAGTTAAAGTGTTTTTGAGCCAAGGAAAAACTGTTTGGCATACCCACAAAATCAATTGCTTAATCTTACTATCAAATGCTTTGCACTGGCCCGTTTCTTATACCAAAATGTCCTCTATACTTGCCCTAATAAAAACCTTTCTCTCACATTTCTTAAACTTGGCTTCAACCTGTCTTTGCCCACAAATTTTTTTCAAACCAAGACAATCATTTCCAATCATTTCAGTCTGTTTAATACCTATGTCAATATATATTATCATATGTTCAATGTCTATGAAAGGCAGTTGGATTTGTTTGTTGTTGATCTTGGTCCATGACTCCCTGGCTGCACTCCATACCCTTCCCTTATATTTCTTACCAAGACTTGCAAATGCCTGCAATTTGTCCCAGGGAAAACTAGAGATGATCAATGGAATTGCTTGAACACACCAAAGTCAGGGAAAGTGGCTCACAGTCATGCTTTATGGATGGTAGGCTGGTAGTATTAATAGAAAGTTCACAAAAAATAGCACACACCCCATATGTCTATATTTAGTTATTTGTTCATTTATTTCTTTTTAATAGGCTCTTGTGTAACCTTCCAGAATATTTCTGCTGTTTCTTTCTTTATATTAAAAATTGAGAAGAGCCTATGTCAAACTGTATCTCCTTTGAGCTGACTAATTAGTGTCTCTGATATGTGATCATGCAGGTAATAGAAATATCACATGAGGCTTGTAAATGGGAAGCTCCACTAATGTTCAAAATATGATTTCAAAACATTTTTATTTTGAAATAATTTCTGATTCACAAGAAAGTAGCTGGAATATTACAAAGAATTCCATATATTTGTCACCCAAATTCCCTAAGTTTCAACAATTTATCATTCTCTCTGTCTATATATTATTTCACTCCGAACCATTTGGGAGAAAGTTGCAGGCATGTGACACATTTGCCCCTAAATATTTCAAATTTTATTTACTAAACACGAGGACATTTTCTTACATAACCACAGTATAATGCTATAAATCAAGAAATTAACATGGATATGAATACTATTATCTAATTACAGAACTCATACAAATTCTACAATTCATCCCAGTATTGTCATAGCAAAAACATTTTTTTTCTGGTCCACTGTCCTATCCAACATCATCTATTGTATTTTGTCATCTCTCTTTAGTTTCCTTTAATCTGGGATAATTCCTCAATCTTTCTTTGTCTTGCATGCCGTTTACATTTTTGAAGAGTATCATAGTTGGGTATGTGTGTGTATTCTATATTTCCTCATGCTTGGGTTCAGATATACATTTTTGGCAGTAATACCACAGAAGTGATGTGTGTTCTCCATGCATCATATCATGAGGCACTTGTCAATTTGTCCTATTGTTGGTAACGTTAACATGTTGGTTAAGGTAGTGTCTACCAGGCTTATCACTGTAAACTTACTATTTTCCCCCTTTGAATTCATTAAATATATTTTGGACAAATGATTTAAGGCTATGTAAAATATCCTGTTTTTCATCGTACATTTGCATACTCAAATGTATACTAAAATGTAGTATACATTGGAGCAACCTATTTCTGTGATGGCTACTGTGCTGATTTTTCTAATTACATTTTTCTTCTAAATGTATTGGTTGGCATTCTACTGAAGGAAATACTTTCCCTTCTCACTCATTCAATTAATTAGTTAATTATTAATTCACAATATGGACTCATATATTCTCATTTTATTCAAGGTATTATGGTATTGTTATAATCATTATTTATTTTAATTATCAAATTGTCCCAGTGAGACACTTCAAGCTGGATTTTTGTCTTTTCTACTTGTCTCCATTATTCTTTGGGAAAATTCTTATTTTTTGGTCCAACAATATACTCTGGGCTCATCTTGTACTTTCCCTGCCCCTCGCTTGAATAAAACATTTCTCTAGAGAGACCAAAGAGAGTTCCTTTTAATTTGGTATGATATGTAGAAACCAACATGTGGATACTAGATGTGGTCATTGCTATTAGGATGTCATTGCTTCTAGGCCATCTCAGCAGACAGGTCTAGGAAATATAAACACAATTACACATGTGCACGCGCGCGCGCGCACACACACACACACACGCATTCCCTACATACATACACAAAACCCTACATATTTCTCTTTCATTCTATAGATCAATTGAAAGCCATGAGTTCATAATTCAAATTCCAATACAACACCATAGGGTTCATTCTAGCCTTCCCTTTTATGAATCTGTAACTCCCTTTCTGAGGATAAGTAACCTCATTTCATTATTCACAATATATTGGCTTATTTGCTCAACCCTAAAATACACAGAAAGCAGTTTCAGAATTGCTAGCACACTAATACCACTGTGAAAAACAAACCTACTAACTGTGGTTTAATATTTGTTACAGTGGTCTCTGGCCTAAGGATACATGGGTAAAATGCTGTGTTCAAAAGTTACTTGGTTTATACTTTTTCCCCCCTTCCCTTCAGTGTGGTTATGTTACACATTTGAAATATATTCAGGTTCATTTGCTTTTGTTTTTATTTTATTTTAGGGGTTTTTCTTCCATGTCTGTTTTTTTTTTAGAACTATATTTAAAGGTATACTCAGAAAGTCGTTATTTCTTCCATATTTTCTACTCCATAGCCTCATCTTTTCTACACCATTTCCTTTATCTCCTCTAGGTAATCAATTTCCTTAGTTTCTGGTTTATATCCCCTTAGCCCTTGCTTCTGACATAAAGAGTAGTATACTATGGATATTCTTTTGTACTTTTCCTTTTTCAAGTAATAATATATCCTGGAAATCACCCTATATTAATTAATAGCTATCTTTTTCATTCATTTGTTCAATTGCATAGTATTCTGCTGTGTTGATGTACCATAGATTTTTTTCATCATTCTTTTATGTATGGGTGTTTTGGCAGTTTCTAATATTTTGCAATTATAAACAACGCTGCTGCAATAAATAACCTAATGCATATGTACTTTTGTATTGTTGAAAACATATTTTCAGAGTACATCTTTAAAGGTGGTATTGCTGGATCAAAAGGGAAATACACATACATTAGGTCATTAAATCTGAAATGTCCGATTTTGAATCAAAAGTTTAGTTTATTATAACTCAAACAAGAAGCAGGACAATTAATCAAAGTATGCAGCTAAACTATAGACACAGTTTTGCCATCTTAATGTAGTTTGTGTATGCCAGCAGTGAAGAAGCTTGGAGAGCGAGTGGCAATGAAATTGTGAAAGGCGTTTTCCACAGCTTGTGGAGAATTGATTATTTTCCCTTGCAAGAAGTGGTCCAAAGCCTGGAAGAAGTGGCACTCAGTGCAAGTTCTGGTGAATACAGTGGATGACAGAGTTTCCAAGTCCAGCTTCTGTAGTTTGAGCAGTGTTGTTTGTGTGACATGTGGTTGAGCATTGTCTTGCTCTATTGACCAATCTCAGCTGCTTAATCACAAGCATCCTTATCATGTGGTCCAATTGGTTGCAGTAGACGTCCTCTGTAATTGATTGGCCAGGTTTCATGAAGCTGTAGTGGGTACCAGTGCCGGACCACCAAACAGACACCATTAGCTTTTTTTTGATGACTATTTGGTTTTGGACTGTGTTTTGGCACTTCATCTTTTATCCAACCATTGTGCCAAGCACTTGTGATTATCAAAAAGAATCCATTTTTCATCACATGTAACAATACGGTGTAGAAATGGTTTGCTTTTATGTCTTGACAGAAAAGTAAGGCAAGCCTAGAGACGATTTCTATTCTGACTCTCATTTAATTCATGTGGTACTCATCTATCCAGCTTCTTTACCTTGTCCATTTGTTTCAAATCATCCAATATTGTTGGAATAGTAACATCAAACCTTGCTACTAATTCGCTCGTAGGTTGAGATGGATCCAGTACAGCTTTCAGCTCATTGTTAGCCACCTTGGTCTCAGGTCACTCACATGGCTCAATTTCAAGATGAAAATCACCAGAACAGAACTTCTCAAATCATTGATGTACTATGCATTCATGAGCCACATCTTTCCCAAACACTTGATTGATATTTCTAGCTGTCTGTGCTGCACTGGTTCCACGATGGAACACATATTCAAAAATAACATGAATTTTTGATTTATCCATGTTTTCACAAAAATTGCTCTAAAAAAATTGAAACATAATCACAAGCCAAAACATGCGTTTGAAAGATCGCAGAGGTACCTTCACAATAAAAATAAAACAAAAAGTGTCAAAGTGATAAGTCAGAGATATCAACTGTCAAACTTACTACTTAAGGAAATTGAACATTTCATATTTAATAATGTAATAGTTTTGTTATATGCTGCAAAATTCTGTTTTATTGTTTGCATTACCACAAGCAAAATGTGAGAGAGTTTGTTTCCCCATAGGCCAGCCAACAGAATGTGTTGGCATTTTACTAATCTGATAGTGGAGAAATGATACCTCAGTTTTGTTTTAATTTGCATTTGTTTTATGAGTGAGGTAGAATATATTTTCATATGTTTAGATGCTATTTTTTAGTGAATTTCCTGACATATGTTTTGACAATTTTTCTGCCTAGTTTTGGTCTCTTTCCTCTTCCCCATTGTAAAGTTTCTTCATTTATTAGGAATATTAACCCTCAGCTGTGATATTATGATGCAAATAGATTCTCCCAGTTTGTAATTGTATTTTTACTTAAAAAATTTTTTTTGCCTTGCAAGAGTTTTTTAATTTTTATGTAATCAAATTGATCTATTCGTTCTATTATTGCATCTAGATTTTGAGTCATATTTACATAACATTTTCTTTTTCTTGGTTGTTTTCTGGTCTTTCTTTAATACTCATTTTTTCCTGTCATTCTTCTACACGTATGTTAAACTTTCATTTGAGTTTATTCTCCATTAGGTATCATGTAATTTAGTTTTCATTTGTGAGAAGATTTTTGCCTTTTTTTCCACTTCTATTTTAATTTTTGAAATTTTCACTCAATGTGGTTTCCATACATTCAGATGCTTCTTTGAGAATATTTACTTCAGTTTTTAGTGTTGCTTTTGCTTCATGATTGGGAGTGGAGGGGAGGATATTCCTCAGCTGTCTTAATTCTCATTTTCTGTTTTCTCCTTGTAGTAGATTTGCATGTATATAATCTATTTTAATTTCTTCAGCTCATGGATTTGGAGTGATTTACAAAATTTATAGTTCAAGGGCAGTCTATTTTATTTTATTTTATAGTGGTGGGGAAAGAGTTTGGTGTACTCCACTTTTTTGGTTCTTTTTTTGTCTTGGAGATCTTACATTTTCACTAGTTGCTTCACTTTCTCTGTACTACCCCAATGTTAAAATAATGCCTATTGTTCTTTTTCAAACTTATTTTCTCCCCAGAACTGATGCCATCTTGAATAGCTTGAACTTTTAAGTCCTTTCCGATAGTCAGTGCTCTGATCTACTGGGCCTTTTTAAAAATTATTTTTGAATGTAGGGTGGACTTCTTTCTGGCTCTGATTTTAGATTAACCTCAAGCCTGCTGATAGCTCCTTGCTTCTCACTTTTGTAGTTTTTCAAAGGACTGGCCTCACTGTCTGCAAAGGCTTGTGGCAGGAGCCTAAAAAAGAAAGCTCATTGGTTTTTGTGTTTACTAGTCTACTCAAAGGTAATTTGACATTTGGGTGCTCTCTGTCTTCTAGTTACTTGCTAAGGGCAAGTAACTAAATTTTGTTTAGTTTTATTTCTTTTTCTTATAGGTCCTCATTATTTTTGGAAAATATGTGGGATGATTCAAATTTAGACAACTGCCCTTGACTCCCACAAATTGAAAATATAATTTTTAATTACAAATGTTACAGCCACCATTTTAAAGAAAAATAATTGACTAAGCAGTGAAGTTGATGAAGTAGAAACTATTTTAGTATTTGTTATTAGGTCACATAATATTGGTAGTTAGTGAATGAAATGAGGTTGTGTAAGTCCCTCGTTAGTACAAGTATTAATGCAAAAGAACAAAACATCTAGAAAAGAATTTTGGAATTAGAACCTACATAGAGTTAAAATAATTTGTAAAGTTAAAATTTTGAAAGAGAGACGAAGAAACATGGTAGGAGCTTATAATTTGAATCGATAATTCAAAATAATAAAGTTGAGAATAACTCACTATAAGCAGGAATGGAAACAGTATTAGATGGAATACACTACATTTGTTTTTTAAAATCATATTGTGATAGCTGTAACAATACCTTCATAAAATGAACAAAATTAGATGATATGCTAATTTTAAGTTACATAGGGCTCTATGTATATGGATATTGATGACTGACAAATAGGCAAATTTTGAGTTTGAAAATTATAGTAGCACTTGGGTGCCAAGGAGAAAAGGCAATTGCAGTAAGTTAAGGGCCACTGTTCGTTCATTTTGTGTTGCTATAAAAGAAATACCAGAGGCTGGGTAATTTATAAAGAAAAGAGGCTTATTTGGCTTGCAGTTCTGCAGACTATACAAGAAACATGGTGCCGGCATCTACTTTTGGGAAGGGGTTCAGGGAGCTTCCAATCAATGCAGAAGGCAAAGGGGGAGCAGGTGTGTCACATGGTGAGAGAAGGATAAAGAGAGGGAGGAGGTGGCGCCACACTCTTTTAAACAACCAGCTCCCACATGAACAAACAAAGCATGAACTCACTCATTATTGTGGGGAGAGCGCCAGACATTCACGAGAAATCTGTCCCCATGCCCCAAACTCCTCTCACTCGGCCCTATCTCAAATACTCGAGATGGAATTTCAACATGAGATTTGGAGGGGACAAGCCACACTCTTGTTTTCCACGTAGGAGGCTAGGTTACCCAGAAATCTAGAGAAGAAACAAGCCAAGGAGTAATGTTGTTCTTTCTCTTCTCACATCAATTTCCTCTATAAATGTGCTTTTGTTTTTAAATATTAAAAAATTATTTCATGCTTCATATGATAATTTCTAAAGGACAAAGATTATTTTCAAATTTTACCATTTAGAGATTAGGTGTATTCCAATTTTCGCAAGCAGAACATTTAAAGATAAGAAAGAAAGAGAATCTGTTACTCAATTTCTTAAAAATTGGGAACATTATAAAATAGGTTAGGCAAAGTAACTATACCTTTATTTGACAGATAATTGTGTGAAAATTCTTATCATCTTCAAATACTGCTGATAAGCTCGGCCCAGTTCCACAGGTTTTTTCCTCAAGTTTGTTGTTAATGTAAGGACTGGTGAAAGCATCAAAATATGAATCAGGCACGAGATTAGGAATTGATAGCACGGTGTTTTGACAATGATTAATTGCACCTGAAATACCATCCTGTTAGAGAGAAAGACATAAACATAAATGTAAACACACATATGATTATGAGTACTTTTGAATTTTTTGAGTGTTAAAATAAGTAAAAACCCATTCAACCAGGCCAGGTGTTGTGCTGATTCTGAGTAAATGATAAATCAGAAGACACAGCCTTGCCTTCAGGACACATATTTTCAAACTGAGAGAAAGCCAGATAAGCAAAAAATTGCAACACATTGTGCTGAGTTCTATAGCTGAAGTGTGAACAAAACACTAATAGGTCATAAGGAAAGAAAGGCCGAAGTAAGCCTGTAGGAAAGTTTAAGGGGAGGGTTAATCGTTTATGTTCTTTGAGCAGTAATTTCTATGCTAGAAATCTAACCTAGGAGAAGAAATTACATATATAAACTAAACAGAGATTTACATGCAAGGACACTCACGGCAGCATTGCTCATAACTAATTAGAGCAATACTTAAGTGTTCAAAAATAGGAGTACAGTTATATAAGTTATGATGCATTTATGAAATGGAAAATCATGTATTCTTTCAAAATGGTATCTCTGAAAATTGTTTAACAACATGGAGAAAAGATTATGATATAATGTTAAGTTAAAAAAAAGAGCAAGTAGGACATAAAATTGGTGTATGATATCACCCCAATTTAAGCATGTATCTGTATCTATATCTATGTTTATAATCTCATGGTAAGCTAGGTATGTCAGTATATCAGTATGTACTAAAACAAGACTGGAAGGAAGCATATAAAAATGTTAACAGAGGTTATTTCTATTTCTGGCACATAGGATTATGAATGCTTTTAATGATCCTTTTTCTGTGTTTTTCAAATTCTCTTCAATGCAAATTAATTAGTTTATAGTTTATAACAAAAGCAAAATCTAATTAGAGGAGATAAGGTAAAGAAAAGGTACCTCTTGAACACATGGCCATGTAGAGTGGTATAATAGACATTGGAGACTCCAAAGGTGGAGGGTGGGAGGAGGGTGAGGGATGAGAAATTACCTACTGGGTACAGTGTACACTATTCGAGATATAGGTACTCCAAAAGCTCAAACTTCACTGCTATACCATGTATCCATATAACAAAACTGTACTTGTACCCCCTAAATATATAGAGATAAAAAAAAAGAAAAGGTACCTCTTGAAAGAGTCTTAAAAGATGAATAGGGGCTTGCCAAATGTACAAGACAGGAGTACAATCCTTGCCAAGTCATTGTGTATGGGGGCCTGAGGAAGGGGTGGTAGGTTTGGGTGCTGTGAGTTGTATAGGCACTGAGCATGGTGCCAGTGTGGAGAAACAGGACGACGCGCATGGTCCCTTCATGAAAGGTCTTATGCATGATGCCAATGTTGGCCCATAGACCGGTGCTCCCCAGACTGTGACTGGGGACTACCCAGAGGATACAGGGTCCCAACTTCCCAGGTAAGTTTGGGAAGAAACCTTGGGTTGAACAAAGTTAAACAGGATTCTTCTCAGGACCTGCTCACCAGGATTTTTCATAGTTGTTAATATGTAAATGTGTATTGCAACCCCTTCACTCTTAAAACGCCAATCAGCATCTCACTGAGCTTACTCCGAAAAATGCTACTATAGGCCGGGCGCGGTGGCTCACGCCTGTAATCCTAGCACTCTGGGAGGCCGAGGCGGGTGGATCGCTCAAGGTCAGGAGTTCGAGACCAGCCTGAGCAAGAGCGAGACCCTGTCTCTACTAAAAATAGAAAAAAATTATATGGACAACTAAAAATATATATATAGAAAAATTAGCCGGGCATAGTGGCGCATGCCTGTAGTCCCAGCTACTCGGGAGGCTAAGGCAGGAGGATCGCTTGAGCCCAGGAGTTTGAGGTTGCTGTGAGCTAGGCTGACGCCACGGCACTCACTCTAGCCTGGGCAACAAAAGTGAGACTCTGTCTCAAAAAAAAAAAAAAAAAAAAAAAATGCTACTATAGGTGATGGAGAAATTTTAAGCAAAAAAGTGACATGATCAGCTTTGCCTGTGAGAATAATCTTGCTGTCAGTAATGCGGAAAATGCCTCAGAGGGAAGGGAGGCAGGCAGATGAGAACAGACTTTTATGGCAGGCCAGGTAAGAATGATGAGGTCTCTATGGAGAAGAGAGGTGGAGGGGGTGCGACCAAGGGTCAGCACACCTGGTCTGGTAACCTGGTCTTGAGGAGGTAGGGGAGGATCTAGGAGAACTCCCACATTGCTGGCTTGGGCATCTGGATAGTGCCTTTCATTGAGGGGGAGATAGGGAGGGAAGAGTAAGTTTTAGAAAAAGTTGATAAGATCAAGTCATTTTGGTGAATTGCAGTTAATTTTGTGACATTGAGATGGAGATTTCCTGATGGCCATTAGTTGGAGTTTAGCAGAAAAGTACTGGATCTCAATATATATCTATGTTGGCATTCTAGAAGTGGTAGTCAGAGCAATGGGCACAGAAAAGAGCACCCAAGAAGAGCACAGAGGTTGAGAAGCAGAGGAAGGGAGCCTTTTAGGATAGCAACAGTCAAGGGTCAGACAAAAAAAGGCTCTTGGAAAGAGGACAGAGAAGGAAAAAATGTTGGTACAGGAGTATAACCAAGAGAAATCAACGGAGGGAAGAGTCTACCTCAAGAGGCGAAAGCAATAAACAGAATCAAATGCAACAGGAAGCCCACCAAACAGAATAGGAAAGGTAAAAACTGAAAAGTATGTATTGAATCAAGTATTAGGAATCCATAGGTAATATAAGCAAGAACAATGTAAGATGTCATGACTTAGATATACAATTTTCCTTTAGACTTAGCTCTATATGTGTATGTGTGAAACAACTGGATGGGGATGATTAAGGCTAATGACCAAAACAATAAGAGAAAAATAGAAAATTTAAGAATTATAGTCCTATTTAACATTTATTGGCTAATTTTGGGTTATATGAAGTAAAATCTTATATTGGTATTAACACACAAACATGCTGATTATGCTCAGAGCTTGGCCATGTATTTTTCATGTACAGGAGTTAAAAATACCCATGTGGGGAGCAGGGTCCTACAATAGGAAATGGGAAGGGTATAGAGTTTTTTGAGGCCCATCACTTGGGGGTACAGAACAGCTAGCTGCTTGCAGGAGAGAGTCTCTTTGTGTCATCTGTAGCACAGGGGCACCTTCATATGGGCACATTGTCCCATGTGAAGGACATGAGTCTTGTGGCAGGCTGGGATATAAGAGCCCAGTGCCTCTCTCTGTGGGAGCTTTTGAGTGGGCTTTCAACCACAGGGACCTTAGCAGTCTGCCTGACATTGTAAATGTCTCAGAAAAGCCTATCTCATAAATTACAGAAGCATAGACTGCTGCATGGAACAGGAAGCAACACTGGAACTCATTTTACAAATGCAGAAACTGAAACCCAGAGAGGTAAGTGGTTTTCCCAAGGTCAAATAGCTTATTAATTGTGAAGCCAAGACTAAAATCTAAAGATCCTCATTACTAGTGCTGTTGCACCATAGTATACCAGCTAACAACAGAAAATACAGACTCCAACTGGCTTACTATGCAAACGTAGTAGGCAGAATTCTAAAATAATCCCTAAGATTCCTGCCCTCTGTGTACAAACTCTGTACAATCCTCTCTTCTTGAGTACCGGTGAGAACTGTGAATATGATGGGATGTCATTCCCATGATTAGGTTACATTATATGGCAAAGGTGGAGGAATTTTACAGATATAATTAAGGTCTCAAATCAATTGATTTTGAGTTGATCAAAAAGGTGATTATCTTGGATAGACGTGACTGAAAGCCCTTAAAAGAGGAATTGGGCCCTTTCTGAGAGAAATTCTCTATATGGCCTTGAAGGTAAGTGGCCATATTGGAAACTGTCTATAAAGGGGACCACATGGTTTCTAGGACCTAAGGGTGGTCCCTGGCTGACATCCCTCAAGAAAACGGGAACCTCAGTCCTATAGCTGCATAGAGCTGAATTCTTCCAAAAACCTGAGGGAATTCAGAAGTGGATGCTTTCCTACTCAAGCTTCTGATAAGATCTCAGGCCCAGCAGACGCCTGAACGGCAGCCTGGAGAGGCCCTGAAACAGAGGATGAGCTGAGCAGTGAGCTCCAGGCCCTGGACCTACAGAAACTGTGAGATAATAAATGGCTATTGTTTTAAACTGTTAAATTTGTGGTAATTTGCTACACAACAATAGATAACTAAAA
The DNA here is from genome assembly GCF_041146395.1 of Eulemur rufifrons. NCBI lineage: Eukaryota > Metazoa > Chordata > Mammalia > Primates > Lemuridae > Eulemur > Eulemur rufifrons. Next base: position 49,089,255 of record NC_091001.1, read on the forward strand.
CAATGAAAGTCTCTCAGATGTAGCGTACTTTTAAAAAGATTTCAAAAATGGTATTTAGGACAGAGAGATTTCTTAGACTCTACTTAGAGGGATGTATATAGTCAATTCCAAATTTTGTATAGAGTATATTTTCTTGCTTGTGTACCTTACAAGGTCCCTGATCTGCCTTAAGTTAAATAACCTATCAGATAGTTTGATGTAGATGTAATGCTGTGAGAGAACAATGCATTCTTTGTTATGATCAGTTCGGAGATATGCCATCTGCAATCCCGCCATCCAATTCATAGTAAAACAGCTGCTTAATTTTTCAAAAAGGTGCTTATATGTGGATTTTATATGAAAAAACACACACCAGGAAGTCTTCCAAAGAAGGTTCAAAGAGTAGCGACTGTACTGTCAAGATCAGTTCTGTGAGGAACATGGGGATGAAGGACTCATCTTCTTCTTGCTTTTCCACCACAGGGGCCCCCTGAAATGAGCACATTTGCAGTGTTATAAAGACACAAGTTCCAAAGGTATAAAATTAAAAAAAAAACAAAAATAAAACAAGAGACATGTAAACTTTAGTTTATACAATTAGCTGAATTTATAAACTTGGCGTGCAGAAAGTCTTTCAAAATAGTAATATCACAGAAAAAAAGGCAAATATTGAAGACTACATAGTTATGTAAAACTTCTCTTTTTATAAAAACACTATTGACAAAATGGAAAAGTAAATAATAAATTGGGAAAACATATCAGTAATGTATAATATGTAGCAGATAGAAAATTGATAATAGTTGAATGAAAATATAGTTGATATGCTTAATAGAAGTACTATAAGATATTAATACTTAAATGGAAATATATTCAAATAGACATGTACTCAAATAGAAAAATGGGAAAAGGGCATAATCTGATAATTCTTAAAAGGAAAATACCAATGATCAATCAACCTCCTCCTTCTTCTCTTCCTTAAAATGGTTTATTAGTAACAGCACTGATTGAGTGTTTACTGTGTGCCAGGCACAGTGCTATTCATGTAATTCCCATATCAACCATATGAAACAGGTACCATTATTACTGCTGTGAGAAAATGGGATCTGGAGAAGGTAAAATATTTCATCCACAACATATTGGCTAGTAAGCAGCAGACCAGCATTCAAACCCAGGTCTTTCTGATTGCTGGACCTATGCTCTTATCCCTGCACTAGGGTAGCAATTACAAAAGTATAACTTTTTTTTTTTTTTTTGAGACAGAGTCTCGCTTTGTTGCCCAGGCTAGAGTGAGTGCCGTGGCATCAGCCTAGCTCACAGCAACCTCAAACTCCTCGGCTTAAGCGATCCTACTGCCTCAGCCTCCCGAGTAGCTGGGACTATGGGCATGTGCCACTATGCCCAGGCAATTTTTTCTATATATATTTTTAGTTGACCAGCTAATTTCTTTCTATTTTTAGTAGAGATGGGGGTCTCGCTCTTGCTCAGGCTGGTCTCAAACTCCTGACCTCAAGAGATCCACCCGCCTCAGTCTCCCAGAGTGCTAGGATTACAGGCGTGAGCCACCATGCCTGGTCAAGTATAACGTTTAAAAGCAGTGATATACCACTTTGCATCCAACAGACTGACAAAGATTAAAATGAATGATAATATCTAGTGTGCATGTGGGTAAATGCTCATTCTCAAACATGGCTAGGAAGGTTGTAAATTAGCAAAACTTTCTAGAAAGTTATGGATCAGCATGTATAAAAAGCCTTAAAAAGCATGCATATTTTTGATCCAACAATTCTACATCTAGGAATTTCTGCTAAGAGGAAAAATCAGAAATGTGTGAAAAATGTATAGACAAGGAAGTCCTTTGCAGCATTATTTGGAATAGTGAGTATGTGATTAATAAAAGAAATTATTTACAAGAATTATAATACATTTCTGACAACTGGCAAGATGGTGGATGAGAAAAACCACAAGCCAGAGTGTCTCTGCAAGAAAGATAGATTTTAGATGAAAGTGAAAAAAACAAACAGGCAGACAAACATGGATTGGATGAGGGTCAGAAGAAAGGTTGCCTGAAACTACTAGAGACTCCACGGGAAGAAGTTGCAGAACACAACTGGAAGGAGAAAGCATCAGGAGGGTCTAAACCCTGAGAGGCTTGGAGACCAGTGACAAGGGTAGGTAGAGCAGTTAAATTTCCTCTCTCTTGCATATTGGACTGCTGGTGGGCTCCTGAGCTGCTGGAGAGACCTGCCAACACTGGCCCAGAGACAGCTGCCACCAGTGAGCTGTGAGCCTCTTATGGACAGGGCAACAGGCTCCCCGCTCCCTCAGGGCACCTCCTGCCCCACAGACCTGAGCCCATTGGTAGGTGCCATATTGCTTCATTCTCCCCTTCCCCTCCCCTATCCGTGGCTGCTGAGAGAGGCAATGTAGCCACCACTTGGAGGCATCTGCAGGGAATGGGACCTTTCCTTTTGGGGCCCTGTAGCAGATTGAGGGGTACTTGGACTGTGAGCTCCCTACCCCCAGCCCTCCCAGGTGTTGCTTGCCTGGTGACTCCAGCAGAGCAGGGTATATCCTGAGGCACAGAGACATTGATCCAGCTTGGGCACCTGTGGGTGACTTGAGACCAGCACTCTTCTCCCTGGCAGGGTCAGGGATTGATCTCCGGGGCCCAGGGCACAGGCCTGCAGGACATATCCCATACACTCAGGTCTTGATCGCATTGCCCGGGGGCACAGAAGGGATATTTGTGAACTAGTTTACTGAGGTGTGTGTGCCTTGGGGGTCAGATCAGAGTGGGTCCTAGCTGCAGCGTGCTTGAGGAGCAACCTTCCTCCCATGGGAGGGCTGTGCTTCCAGCTCAGGCAGTGATCCTGGGCAGGGAACCTCCTGGCTCTCATCACAGTCAGGGGAGATCCACTGGCTTGAGGTCCTGCCTACTGGCAGAGGCCCAGGAAAAAATATGGAATAGGGGAGGGTGGAAAGGAGCAAGGTCTGCTCCAGACTGCCAGACTGTGGGTCTAAGACAGCCCCACCTCCACATGCAGACTTTTTGGTTGAGTGGGGTCATTTCAGCCCGTGCCTGACAGCTTTGCCCAGAAGCAGAAAACAGACCTTTGACCCCTGCTAATAGCATTTGTGGAACTTGAGGGCAGGCTCACCTAACCCAGCTCTGCCCAGCCTCACTCTCCCACCTGCCCCCTCTGAGGTGGAGAATAAGGACACACCTGGAAGTCCCAGGGCCCCATCCACCAACTGAGGCACTAGAGTGCTTCTCCAGAGGAACAAGAGCTGGTTACAGGACCCAAAACAACACTGCAGCTTGCTAGTTCCAGCAAGTGCCACCTACTGACAAGGAGGTCAATTTGCATGCCTTTTTACTACATTTACTGACTCACCATACAGGGTGTGGTAGAATCTCACCCACAAACACCACCTACTGGCTCCAAGACTAAAGTAGTGTGTCATTGCGTCATTATCTAAACAAAAATCTACAGGTAAGAAGTAACAGCTGCTCCAGATGGGAAGGAATCAGCAAAAGAACTCTGGAAGTATGAAGAATCAAACTGAGAGCACACCCCCAAAGGGGAACACCAGCTCTCCAGCAATGTATATCAACCAAATTCAGAACACTAAAATGACAGAAGAATTTCAAACATGGATTGTAAGAAAACTCAATGATATGCAAGAGAAAATGGATACCCAACACAAAGAAACCACAAGAAAAATCCAGGACTTGGAAGAAAAATTCACTAAGAAAATTGAAATATTAAAGAAAAATATTTGCATGCTATATTTCTGATAAAGGGCTGATAACTAGAATCTATATAGAACTCAGGAAAATCAGCAAGAAAATATCAAACAATCCTAACAAAAGGGGGGAAAGGACATGAACAGAAACTTTTCAAAAGAAGATAGACTGATGGTCAACAAACATATGAAAAAATGCTCAACATATTTAATCATCAGGGAAATGCAAATCAAAACCACAAGGAGATATCACTTATCTCCAGTGAGAATGGCCTTTATCAAAAAGTTCCAAAACAACAAATGTTGGTGTGGACACGGAGAGAGAGGAACACTCCTACACTGTTGGTGGGGCTGCAAACTAGTACAACCTCTGTGGAAAATAATATGGAAATACCTCAAAGAGTTACAAGTAGAACTACCATTTGATTCAGCAATCCCATTACTGGGCATCTACCCAAAAGAACAAAAGACATTCTATAAAAAAGACATCTGCATTAGAATGTTTATAGCAGCACAATTCACAATTGCAAAGATGTGGAAACAACCCAAGTGCCCATCAATACATGAGTGGATTAAGAAAATGTGGTATATGTGCACCATGGAGTTCTACTCAGTCACAAAAAACAATGGTGATCTAGCACCTCTTGTATTATCCTGGTTAGAGCTGGAGCCCATTCTACTAAATGAAATATCATAAGAATGGACAAACAAGCACCACACATACTCACCATCAAATTGGTATTAACTGATCAACACTTATGTGCAAATATAGTAGTAACATTCATCTGGTGTCAGGCAGGTGGGAGGGAGAAGGAGGGGGGGATGGATATACTCACACCTAATGGGTGTGGTGGGCACCATCTGGGGGATGGACATGCTTGAAGCTCTGACTTGGGGGGTGCAAAGGCAATATATGTAACCTCAATATTTGTACCCCTGTAATATGCTGAAATAAAAAAATAGCTATAAAAAAGAATTATAATACATTTCTATTTGAGAATATCACATGGAAAAATACATGTTGACTTGGGAAATTTTTCAGACTACCTTATTGCTAAGTGGAAAAACAAGATAAAGTAGTAAGTAAAAGTATGATATCTTTTTTTACCTTGGAAATAGTTATATTTGGGCAGCAAAGGATGCTTTTCTTTGTTTATTTCTTTGTTTTTAGAATTTTCTGCACTTAGCATATATTATTTTTATAATTAGAAAAATAAATGCTACTTTTAAAATTTGTAGTATTTATAAAAAGAAGGAATTGAAAATAGGGAAGGAGAGAAAGCAATGAAAAGGAGTATAAGACTATGTTTTAACTTTTGGAGAAAAGAGAAACTAAGACAAAGAGGATCAGTTATTGTACTGCACAGTTAGGTTTCCTGGGTGGAAGGGAGCTGAGATGCAAAGGTGGGAGGCTTGATCAAACCAGTAAGCATGTTTTGCTATGTTTTTAGGTAATTCTAGCAAGAATCTTTTAGTATCAAAGATGGATCTAGGCCAAAGCTTACTGAAAAACCTGGATATGAGATAATATGAGTTCTCTCTTCACTATGCTAGAATGTACAACTTTGTACTACTTCATCTCAAATATCCGAAATTACTCTGTGTTGCTAAGATCAACACCCTCCCGAGAGGTCATCCACTCAGAGCACAAAGATTTGCTTTCATGATTTACTTCTTCTCGCCACTAAACTATTGCTTATCTCTTTCATTTATACCACTTTTCCTGCTTCTCCCTGCTAGTTTATGCCCATGATGACCCCCAAATTGTAAGTTTCTTGGGGGCAAGGATCCTGTCTACGCTTTTCATCACTATATACTTCACATCCAGTGTGGTGATTGGCACCTAGTTGGTACTTAAGAAATATGTCAATGAACACATGAATAACCTTTAGCAAATTCCTATGAGAGAGACAGCAACATTTTATCAGTACAGTGGATTCTTACTCTATTATTAGATACTCATTGATATGCTGATTTTCTTTCCACCATTTCATATGCATATGGTAGGCTCCAATTATATTGTGAAATCCTCTAAGCATTTCTCTGTTTTTCCAGTGCACAGAAAATAACATAATTCATAGATCATAGTATGTACTCCTCAAAAAATGCTAACCAATGAATATTCTTAATTTTGTCTGGATATACCTTTTTATCAGTGACTTCAGGTTTCTCGTCAGTAATCCATTTCTGAATGACATCTGCTGAAGGTGTTCGTTTTAGCTTGTCAGTGAGATAATTCAAAAGAGAGTTAACAGAATTTACTGTTAAGACGTGCATGGTGTTCTCAATTAGATAGTCATTTAGACGGATAAAGCTTGAAAAGAAAAAAATAAGTGCAGCTTCAGTTTTATATATTCACTAAATATTTTTGACAGTGCCTCTAAAACAAGTGTCTAAATTTTAAAATATCATAATTTCTTCTTAAATTTCTATTTAATTATAATAGCAGATATTTATTGTCCAGAAGAGTTGTTCTTTTAAAATACAAATATATTCAAATATATAGCATCAACTTAAATAGGTGTTCTAGTTCTTCAGTAAGATATTTAATGAGTAACATGATGGAGGAAAATGTACCTGGTTCATCTAGCCAAAAGAGCCACCAGATTTTTTAAAAACATGCTTTAAAGAAGAAATCAATGCATAAAACATCTGTAACTTGCATTCTAATGATAAAAGTATGAAATCTTTGCTGTTGAATAAATGTTGTTTGACAGCAATTGCTAACCCAAAGGTGCAAATTTTACGTTTCCTTACTTGAGTGCTTAGAAATGCGACTGAGTCAGCAAGACATTTAAAATAACTTTTTATTTTGCTTAAGTAGAGTTCCAAGGCTTCTAGAACTTCTAGGTCCATGATGGTGGTGCCCTCAGAGACTGCTTCACTGACTTCTGTTGCTACATGGACATTTTCATATATAAACTGGTACACAGTTAAGATTTATTAAATAGACACTTGCAAAAGTTGGATTAAATTAGTGAGCATAAAATAACAACCGTCAGTACTTTACAGTTCCACAGACAACTTGTCAGATAATATTTGGTGATTTTGTTTGCAAGAGTTGTTTGTAATCATGAGGTTTTAGAATGATGGGAAATCTAAACATTGGAACTGTCAAGGTCAAGATCCAGTTGGGTAAAGCAGGTGGCAGAACTAATGCTAATGAGGGTGAGTCCCCTGGCGAAGTTCTAGGAAGACAACTTCCATCTCTGGCTCCCAGTTGCAAGACCTGCCTTAGGGATAGGGTGGAACTTTTGTGGTTATACAGCTGTCTGTAGTTCTTTAGTGACCAAAAAGATGGACACTCCAGGCCCACTTGAGGAGGTCTACATATCTCTGTGTGCCTGACTTCTCCTTACCACAGCTTGCTCTACTGAAGGTCTCCATGCTCCAGGCTGGGCCAGAGGGAAACAAAGCTGGAGAGATCAAGGAGGATCTTGGCCTTGGACTCACACTCTAGCCTCTACCAGCTTGCCAGTCCCAGCAGCTGCTTTGCTGGGTGGCAGCTGGGTAGGGTGGGTGCTTCTGGAGCATGCATTCGGGTCACCATATCCCCAAATTCCTCATCGCTATTCATGAACCCTGTGGTGAAGAGTTTAGTTTTTTCTTTTTGAAATGAGACATCATTTATTTCCTAGAACGGATTCTATTTTTTTTTTGTTTTCAATTTTTATTGTGCATACTTAAGGCATACAACATGCTGTTTTGATGTACATAGTGAAATTATTATTCCAGTTATGCACATTAACATGTCCATCACATGGGTTTAATTTTTAATGAAACTTGAGAAGGATGGATGCTCTAATTTTACTTAAAAGAAAGAATAATCAATTACCATGTCAGCCTCATGCAATGATGCCTTTTGCTGGCCTGTTCTGTGTATGTCATTCTGTCAGAGTCTCCATAAGTGGGCAACTCAAATGGCACTTCAGTGAAACCTGCACTATCCGGCATTTTAAAATAATCTAAGAACAACAAAAGGTACAACAACAAACATTCTTGTGTAAAAATTCCATTTCTTTCAATATAATTAAAAGAAAAGACAAATAAAATTTAAAAACAACAAAATCTTTTGGATCATGAAGCATTTCAAACCCCAGAAAACAGCTCAGCTATCCAAGAGTTTCACGTCAATGGATTTCAACTGGACAAGAGTGCAGACAGTTTAACATTCTCATTAATGGGATTTGATCTGTATACTATGTTACTTCTTTCCCAGGAACACCTTTGCCCTCCTTTCTATCTGCATTGTAGTCATCTTTTATAGTACATGCCAGCTGGGGCCAATCCTGAGATCCATCCAGTCCCTTAATTTTAACAAATTTTAACAAACCTACTGTCTGTCCTAGTAGGTTGGATATACCTTTAAGCAGAGAGGCCCTGAGTTCACTATAAAACTTTGCTTTTGAATTGAGATTCTGTATCCAATTTAGAAATACTACACAAGTAGGAGTAATATGAGAAAAATGAAATATTTACTTTCCCCTCTCCCTTTCCACAAAATACATTACATTTATAACATATTAAGCAAAAGTTTGTAATAATTGAAAAATAGGATCATTATTTAAACTTGAGAAAAGTAAAATAAAAAAGAGCTGATATTTTAGAAAGTCACTACTCTGATATATCGAGTTTCTTTCTTCTGCATACCCTCATAATGTCCAACTGCACAGTCATCAGGAATAAATCCTGCAGCACGCAAAGCAAGTCGACAAGCTTTCCTGACCACCTCTTTTGCCTCATTTCGAAATTCTTCTAGGCGCTCTATCACCTAGGCATTGATGAATATGTATAATTAGTGGTACTGAAGTAGCAATACTAGGAAAAAAAATCTTGATTGTTATAGACAAAATTTCTTACCTCTGCTAGCCGTACGACTTGCACAGCCTTAAATTCGTACAGGGTGTAGGTGTGACATTTTTCAATATAACATAGTCCCATGAAACTCAATTGATAACACAATTCATTTATTTTAAGAAGAGCTGGTCGCAAATACTGAATGAAAATAAGAATTTATCATTACTTAGTGAAAAAAATCCTGCATTTTAAAAGTATAAAAATATTTGAAAAGCAAGAATTGTTATTAAGGATAGTAAATGGTTCTGTATATTAACTTTAGCCACAACTACAAAATGCATACATTAAACAGGAACACTTCTGAAACTTTTTCTAAAAGTATTCTTTGAATTATCAGATTTAATTTGCCCAAATTCCTTTCGTTTCATTTTGAAAACACATACATGTCTATTTAAGGAATGAAATTGAGGGGAAGTAACAGAAAACTAGGCAATATCTTAAATTTCATTAGGTTTGGCTAATGGCTAAAAAAAATTTGTGTTACCTTAAGGACTTTAAAATGTCTGGGCATAATGATAATGCAAGGGACCATCTATTTATCTAAAAGGCTATGACACAGAACAAACACAAATTTAATTTAAAAATTTTAGTGGGTAACAAGTTGCTTTGGAAAACTGTGTCATTTGCTCAAAAGGTTAAATGTAGAATTATTAAGGATCTAGCAATTCAACTCCTAGGTATATTTGCCCAAAAGAAATGAAAACATATGTCCAGACAAAAACTTGTACATGATTGTTCATAGCATTATTTATAATAGCTAAAAGTGCAAGCAACCAAATACTCATCAATAGATGAATCAATAAATAAAATAGGCATATCCATACAACAGAATATAATTTGCCAATTAAAGAAATGCTATGCTACAACATAGACAAACCTTGAAAATACTGTGTTAAGTTAAAAAACCCAGTCACAAAGGACCATATAAAGTTGGCCTTCTGTACCTGTGGGTTCCAGGTCTGTAAACTCAACCAACAGCAAATTGAAAATGTAGTTAGGTATACAATGTTTGTGTCTGTACTGAACATATACAGACTTTTTCTTGTCATTATTTCCTAAACAATATAGTATAACAACTATTTACATAGTGTTTACATTGTGTTAGGTATTATAAATAATTTAGGATGATTTAAAGTATATGGGAGGATGCATGTAGGTTATATCAAAATACTGCACCATTTTATATAAGGGACTGAAGCATCTGTAGATATTGGTATCCACTGGGATTCTTGGAACCAATCCCATATGGATACTGAAGGATGACTATATTGTATGACTACATTTATATAAAATGTAAAGAACAGGCAGATTTATGAAGACAGAAAGAAAATTAGTGGTTGCCTATAGTTGGGGGAGGGACAGGGGAGTTGGGGAAAAATAGAGAGTGATCACTAATGGGTAATGGGATTTCTTTTTGGAGTGATAGATATGTTCTAAAATTGACTGTGGTGACAGTTCTGTGAATATACTAAAAATAATTGAATGGTATACTTTAGATGGGTGAATTGTATGGTATGTAAATATATATCAAAATTGTTATAGAAAATGTAGGCACAGATGCCAGAAAAGTTGGTTGTTTAAAAAAAATCATAAAAAGAAAATTTTCAAGGACAACTCCATGTTTCTTCCTTCAACCTAGTGTAGAGTAATTAGCCACATTAGGTAACTAATTGTAAATATAATACTAATGGTAAGTGTGTGGGTAATTATAGCATCTAATATATATTTAAACCACTGCAATGGGTCTGTTTTTTAGGTCAGTGATAGCTTAAATGGATGAGAACTTTCTAGTTTTCTAGGACTAAATTCAAGAGAAGATACTAAAAAAGCCAAAAAAAAAAAAAAAAAAAAAAAAAAACAACTACAGATAAGAAAGGTGGAGAGCAAGAATAACTCTCAGCATGTAATATAAGAGAACATGCTTCGAGGATTGATAGAGGTAGTTTTAAAGACAAACCCAGGAAAAAGTATTTAAATACTTAGTAACAAATTTATGATATGCCTACTGTTCAAGACACGGTAAAAGATGAAAGGTAGTAAAATAGCTTCAAATGACTGATGGGTCCTTAACGAAATTTGAGTCCGATGTCAAGAAGGACTGGAATATTTTTTCACAACTCAGAATGCTCAATGGAATGGATGACTTGAGATGATACATTTTATATACTTGTTTTGCATTAATATTTGTGTTAGCCAGAGTCCTTGAACATTCCCTTGTTGTGTGACTGACGTGCTGATAATAGTCTTTTGGATTAACATATGTAAAGTGAAGGAAATGATCAGAAAAAAGCAAACTTGAGGCTTCACCTGAGAGGGTGATACCTCACTGTCATAGAAATAGACAGCTGAGAACCCAGTACTCTGAGCATGACAATAATGATGATTCCAGTTCATTCCTAGGGGCCAAGTAGATAACTTCCCATGAAAGTTAAAATTTAATACATAGAGGTTTTAAATAGGCACAAAAACCTTTAACAGTTCTTTTTTCATAATCACCCCATCATCATCCCAAGTAAATATTAAAAATTTCCCTACTATCTGAATCCATTGCAGAGGAACACATATACTGGGAGGCACTGAATACAAGCCCCCAAATTATTCTGGACAATAAAGTTCAGAGTGTCTCAAAGATGAGGGGAGGTGCCTTTGCTCAGATGCCAGCTGCCTTTGCTCAAAAGTACATATAACTTTCTGGATCAACAACAAAAGGGATCACAAATCCAAAACTTTGAGGCTGTTTCTAATCGAAGGGGATCTATGTAACTCTCTTCTTATATTTTTGCATTTTGCAACTCTAGACAAAATGTAGAAATACCCCTAGACTGTCAGACTCCTAAATGATAAGACAGGATGAAAATTGTGAATTTTTTAAAAAAGATGAAATATTCTTTTTAGCAACAGTCTATACCAACACCTGTAATACATTTACACTTTCTTTTTCTATAAGTAATTTAAAAATATGATTAATAAATACATACAGGATTAACAATGAACAAATTTTTTTGTAGAGATTTTCGACATGCAGTGATTTTTTTGGAGCGAACATTCTTCTTCCATACGTTAAAAGCCTTCCATTTCCGGAAAAGTGAAAATATGGGAATCTTAGTGAGTTCTCTGTGATATAGATATTCCTGTTCCCATCGATCAATTTCAATAAATTCAATGTCATCATTATAAATGTGTGTTACCGCCTTTTTGCTAATAGTATAGTAGTCATTTTTATTGAGGTTCTCATAACTCACAACTCTAAGAACAAATAAAAATTGGGAATAGTGAATACAGTATTCAATATCAAATCGAGCAATTGCACTATTTTTTTTTTAAAGCAATAGAACATTTTTGGAAAACAAATATTATTTAAAATTAAAAAATCTAACAAATTACTGTCAGATTGAATAAATTAGTCAAGAAAACAAGAGTTAAATAAGTATTCAGATTATTATAAAGATTTCACAACCATTGCAATATGCTTGATAATTTCACTCACATGATTTTTACAATAGAACAAACTGATTATAGATTTTTAAAACTTAATAGTCCTATATGAAAGCTGGAACTAAGTTTTTATTATTAGCTCTTTAGAAACTATTCAGCATTAATATTATAAAAGAATTTTACACTACCCAGTATTGAAAGAATTTTGAGAAAGATCTAAGTAAAAAAAAAAAAAAAAACAAGAATAAGATAAGATTACCATCAAGACAGATTAAACTAAAATTTATGTTCAATTTATCTCATACAAAATAATTTATCATTGAGAAATTGGCTCATGATATCTTTCTTTCAACTGTCATCAAGGGCATTCTTCAACTGTATGAGTAATAGGAAATTGATCAATAAAGAACACAAGCAAGAATGGGGTAAAAGCAGGAGTAGGTGTAGGAGAAAGAAACAAAGCAATGAGAATAGAAAGGGCTGACATAAATAGAAGTAAAAACAAAGACCATATGATCCTCTCAATAGATGCAGAAAAAGCATTTGACAAAATTCAGCACCCTTTTATGATAAGAAAACTTAACAAAATAGGTATAGCCATATACGCTAAACTCACAGCCAACATCATACTAAACGGGGAAAAATTGAAAGCATTCCTGGTTAGAACTGGAACCAGATAAAGTTGCCCACTATTACCACTTCTATTAAGCATAGTGCTGGAAGTCCTAGCCAGAGCAATCAGAGAAGAGAAGGAAATCAAGGGCATCCAAATGAGGGCAGAAGAGTCAAACTATCGCTCTTTGCTGGGGACAATATGATCTTATATCTAGAAAACCCCAAAGATTCTGCTGTGAGACTACTGGAATTGATAAACAAATTCAGCAAAATCTCAGGTTATAAAATCAATGTACACAAATCAGTAGCATTCCTATATGCCACCAACAGTCAAACTGAGAACCAAATCAAAACCTCAATATCCTTCACAATAGCAACAAAGAAAGTAAAATACCTAGGAATATATTTAACTAAGGAGGTAAAAGACCTCTACAGGGAGCACTATGAAACACTGAGGAAGGAAATTGCAGAGCACGTAAACAGGTGGAAAACCATACCATGCTCGTGGATCGGAAGAATCAACATTGTTAAAATGTCTATACAACCCAAAGTTATCTACAGATTCAATGCAATACCTATTAAAATACCAACATCATTTTTTACAGATCTAGAAAAAATAATTCTACACTTCATGTGGAAACAGAGAAGACCCTGTATAGCCAAAGCAATCTTAGGCAAAAAGAACAAATTGGGAGGCATCAATTTACCAAACTTCAAGCTATACTACAAGGCTATAGTAAGCAAAACAGCATAGTACTGGTGCAAAAATAGAGACATAGACCAGTGGAACAGAACCCAGAACCCAATTATAAAACCATCCACATATTGCCATCAGATCTTTGACAAAGCAGACAATACTATACACTGGGGAAAAGAATTCCTATCCAATAAATGGTGCTGGAAAAATTGGATAGCCACATGTAGAAGATTGAAACAGGATCCAGACCTCTCACCACTCACAAAAATTAATTCAAGATTGATAACAGACTTAAACCTAAGACATGAAAACATAAGAATTCTAGAGGAAAATGTTGGCAAAACCCTTCTAGATATTGGTCTAGGCAAAGAATTTATGAAGACCCCAAAGGCAATCACAGCAACAACAAAAATGAATAAATGAGACCTGATTAAATTAAAAAGCTTCTGCACAGCCAAGGAAACAATTATTAGAGAGAATAGACAATCTACAGAATGGGACAAAATATTTGCCTGCTATATATATGATAAAGGGCTAATAACCAGAATCTACAAAGATCTCAAGCAAATTATCAAGAAAAAAATCAAACATCCCCATTATAAAGTTGGCAGAAGACATGAACAGAAGCTTTTCAAAAAAAGATAGACTAATGGCCAATAAACTTACGAAAAAATGCTCAGTTACTAATCATCAGGGAAATACAAATCAAAACCACAGTAAGATATCACCTAACCCCAGTAAGAATAGCTTTTATCAAAAAGTCCCAAAACAACTGATGCTGGCATGGATGGGGAGAGAAAGGAACACTTATACACTGTTGGTGTGACTGAAAACTAGTACAACCTCTATGGAAAACAGTATAGAAATTCCTCAAAGAACTAAAAGTAGATCTACCATTTGATCCAGGAATCCCACTACTCAGTATATACTCAAAGGGAAAAAAGTCACTTTATCAAAAAGACACTTGTAGTCAAATGTTTATTGCAGCACAATTCACAATTGCAAAGATGAGGACTCAACACAAATGCTCATCAATTCATGAGTGAATTAATAAAATATGGTATATCTATACCATGTGTTATGACTCAGTCATAAGAAAAATGAATTAATACCTTTTGTATATGTAATATACTGAATATGTAATATGCTGAAATAAAAAATTAAAAAAATAGAGCAATATGTGGACTTATATAATTAAAATAATAGTAAGGTGAGGGGTTACACTGATATGAAAAAAACCCATCATCTACTAGGGAGGGAATTATCCAATACCAAAAGTGGCTCTTTTTATACCAGCATGGAAAAGAAATACTTAACTATCACCCCACCAGGGGTCTTCTTAGATCCAACCAAATGTTCAAACTCACAAGACTTTCATAGACTACATCTGGCATCTGTCCACTCAGAAGGACACAGGACAGGAATCACTTCTTGTCATCAGGGCGGCACCATATTTTACTTTTCTGTGGGAGACCTTGCAGCAGTACAGCAGCCACCTGGGAGCTATCTTCTTACCAGGTGACAACTCAGATGCAAGATGAGATGCACATTGAGTGTGTGTGGAAGCCACTCTGTCTTAAAAGCCTTATTACTTACAGGAGCCAACCTCTCTCACAATAACTCCATAAGCACAGATTTCAGGGTTCCTACAAAGGACATGCCCAGAAAAAGAATCCATGCACTGTGGGAAGTCCAAGGCTGCAACTCCTCATTTAGTACTTATAACTCATTTTTAGTTCTTTCCAATACAGATGTAATTTACCAACTAAGGTAATTTTTTTTATCATAAGCCATGTTGCCTAGAAACAAGCCACATTTTAACTCTTATTAGTTTATCAGGGGTATAGAGCTGCAGAATCAACCAAAGGTCAGACTCTTATGCAGAAAAATATTCTTCTACAATCCTAGAAAAATGTCTCCCAAACTTTACATGTTATAAAACACCGACAAAATGACAACAATGTATAAGACACATTGATATAAACTGCGGTCACTTTGTGAAGACATTGATTTGATTTCTTTATATTATATGATAAGAAAAATAAAACACAAGATATCAGGAGCATAGACAATATTGAATTTGATAAAATTTCCAATTAAAGTCAAGCTCATAAGCAACCAGAACTGTGACCGCAACTTTTCTGAAGTAGCTACCTGCGTGTCTAATCAAGACCACTGCTGAGAAACTTCATAAAAGAGGAGGCAGCAAGTGGCAGAAGATGATTTATTGCTTTGTCTCTGTTGGATGAAAACTCCCTTTTCCATTAACCAGAATGTGGATAACTCATTCTCTTGAACTTATACACCAAAGGTACCACACTATTCTGTAACAGTTGTTTCTTTTCTTTCTTTGGTAAATACAGTGTTGAAATTTCTTCTAATAATGTAAATTGATTTAAAATCCAATCAAATGTTTCCATATCAACTATTTCAGAAACAATGGTAAGCTTTTTCTCAAACACAGACAGATGTTATTACTCTATTTGACTTAATCTTTCTTTAGGTTCAAATCCATAACAATGACTAAAAATCATTAGGGAACCATTTTAAACATCACTTTTCCAAAGTTGAATTTTTTTTGAATTCTTAATCTTTGTCAGTAGATATTAATATATTTTCTGGAAGCACTTGTATTTTTTTATTAAGTTCACTCAGGTGCTCAAATGTCAGTTAAGTAACCTAGTTGTGTAACCAAGAACTATGCTTCACTTAATCTGCAAAGTTGAATCATTTGCACAATATTTTCCAATTCTTGACAAAATTCTTTCTTTGGATCACTTAGTTATGAAACAACACAACATGGTGTTCTGCTCTCATTTCTTCATAGAAAGCTAAAATGTAGAAATATGGTTATGTGGTGTCTTGGATTTTATTATAGTCACCATTTAAACAATATTATTGAATTTGTAATTCAAAACTGCAGGGAAACATTTATATACAGAAGTTGCCCTGTGAATAAAATAATGTTTTACTTGAATCTCAGGGTTATCAGAATAAACTCTGTGGTATACATATACCACACTGGAACACTACTCAGCCATAAGAAAAATGGTGATCTAGTATCTTTTGTAACAACCTGGATGGAACTGGAGGCCATTCTTCTTAGTGAAGTATCACAATGGAAAAACAAACACCACATGTACTCAGTACTAGATTGGAACTAATCGATTAATACTTATGTGCACATGTAGAAGTAAAATTCAAGGGAAATCAAGTAGGTGGGAGAGGGGAGAATGGGATGGGTAAATTCACACCTAATGGGGACAATGCACATTAACTGACTGAAGGGCACACTTAAACTTTGACTCAAACTGTCCAAAACCAAATTATGTAACCAAAACATATGCACCCCCATAAAGTTCTTAAATAAAAGATACAGACTGAAATTAAAAAAGAATAAACTGTAGATGTAATAAGCATTTTTAAAAGTATTTTTACAATATCTCATTTGCCTTGAATATTTCATCTCTTGTAGGGATTTTTTTTTTTTTACCCCCCTCAAAACAAAGTTCTCCCAAACATTTCATTTCAGGGATTCTAACTAGTGCTATTATCTAGCAGTTACAAATGTCTATAGATTCATCAATATGCAATAAAACATTTTTTTCCTTTGCAGTAAAACTTTAATAATGTCCTGGATTATGGTAATCTATGTTATCTAACATGTTGATCTACTAATGGTATTATTTATTTTCTTTGCTTTTCAGGGTCCAAGTAGAATAAAAAATTTCCACACAAGGTGGTAAAATTGCAATTCTGCAATAGTGATTCATTCTGACATTAGATATTACATGTTTTCGCATCCTTAGCTTCTTGAGCTTCTTGAGCTTCTTGATCTGATACTAATCTAAAAGCAGAACTTTGTTTCATATTTTGTTCTTGTACATGCTTTAAAAGTTCAAACCCTTTTCTTCAGGGAGTGGATATCTTCTGGTAAGGTGTTGATGATATAGCTTGCTTGGCACCGCTGACTCATTTAATGACATTTCCATACAAATAAGATATTTAGGCAAAAGGACAGGTATATTATTGGAGTTCACAAATCTAAGTTTGAGATAATTCCAATTATGTTCCCTAATTTCTAATTTTTTTTGACTACTTTGCCTTATAGATCTAGTAGTTTTCCAGCTTTAATAGAAAATTGTCTATTATAAATGAGTGAAAAGATAAATATTAAATCCATATAATCAAAAGTATTTAAGAGAAATGTAGACCTTAATGATATCAGAAAATGAATTTTAAAAATTTAGGTAATTTGCATGAAAAGTGTTTAAAAAATTCAAGTCAAGGATGTGATAAGAAAAACAGGAAGCATTGAGATATAGATTTCATTAAGAAGTACAATTTTACACCAATTAAAAAATATAAACATTACTTATACTTATGTAAAAACATTTTTTAAAACTGCAAAGGCCTACAGTGCTCTTTACCAAAACAATTTTATTAAATTATGTTTAAAAATTATGTTTTGGAAAACCATTTTTCATTTTTAAAAGCAATTCATTATAAAATTCAATTAAGAGTTTTGTCCAGTTGGTAACTTCAAAACCAAACAAGAAGAAAGGACGAAAGAAGGGGTAAAAACAATAATCAGAAACATGTAATTGCTTTTTTTTAGGAACACCTAATAGTAAATACT
Organism: Eulemur rufifrons; assembly: GCF_041146395.1. NCBI lineage: Eukaryota > Metazoa > Chordata > Mammalia > Primates > Lemuridae > Eulemur > Eulemur rufifrons. The sequence goes on from NC_091001.1 coordinate 49,107,224, forward strand.
AATAATGATATGAAAATAACAGCAATTGCATCTGTGTCAATAGGAAAACTTATGAGAAATAAAAGCAAACAAAAATCAACAAACAAAACTAAACAAGAATTTCTTTGTGTTTGTCACATGCACAAAAGAAAGAATTTTGCAGATAAACTGAGTTTGTCTTAGAAATCTAAAGGCAGTGTCCATAGTAACAACTAAACTACGTGGAAGGACTTGACAGGGAGGCGGCAGGGTTGCGTTCCCGCTACAGAGCTGCTCTCTGGCAGAGGGCCTACACAGTCTTACCTACGAAAATATTTTCTGAATTCAGAAAGTTTCAGAAGGTAGCCATATGAATATTAGGAAAATGAAATTTTACCTGTGGTGAAAAAATAAATAAAATTTCTGAATGAGTATATTTTTTCAAAAAAATAAATTTTTACCATCATAAACAACTTGGGCACACCAGTAGTCATTTGCTCTGCAGGAAGCTTCCTTGGAAAGCTTCACTTTATAGCCATGCTACTCGAACATTCGCACCTAGAACCACTTAGTGGGCATTTGGCATTCATTCAGACTACCAATGTTAAGCAAATTTTTTACAGTTCTCATCACAAATTTTAAAATAATAAATATAACTAATAACAGTTTAAAATGAATAACAAGGTTCTCTTTAGCCAGCTGAATGACGGGTAATGTAAGCCTCAGATGAGGGTTCACACACAGCTGGTTCCATTTCTCAGTTATAATTTTATTTTTTTGTTAAATGATCTTAAATAATAACTTGAGGTCTTTGAAAGTGGCAGCATGTAACTGAAACTTCTGTAATATAGTTTTGGATCTCTGTAAGATCTATGGACCGGCAATTTCTTGATCATTTCATTAGAGTCTGCTTTTAGAACTGAATCAGATGCTAAGTCAAGTACATTCACTATGTTATAAAGCTGAAAGGCCGAGTGTTTCAATTAAGAAGATGGCAGTAAATAAATCCTTAGCAACTCTTTGATTGCATTTGGATTAAAAAGTATCTCCTCAAATTTTTGCATTTAAATATGATTTTTGGATAGACATGCCCACTAATACATTATTTTCCTTCAATGAGTAAAATCATCAGATATTGGAAAGGGCCTACTCTGTCCCAAGTAGGAGGCATTTGACATCTACACTAGAGTTCAGTCAGCCTAAAATCCCAATATTGTATTGTCATCATAAAAATATTTTGGCATTGAAGTGATAGGTTGTCTATTCAAACACTAAACATATCTAACTCTAAGACATACCCCTTGAGCAAGCCTCCTAAAATCATAAAAATAGTCTTTAGTAGTATTACTAGCTTCACAAAATGTTTTAAATCTTACTCCTCATTTCTTGCATTTTTCAAGATTGAAACAAAATCTTCCACTTGCTATTTCACTGTAAATACCACTGTACACTTTTCACAGTGGAAGACTGCACAAGTCAGTAGCCCTGATGAAATTCATAATTTTCACTCTTGGTCAATGCTGCCCAAAATGGGAGGTATACGGTTGTATGTGAATGTTCTCTTGGAGCAGAGCAAAGCCATTCTTGCTGCACACACAACTAAGTGCTCAGACACTACCGATTCCCAAATGCCTTTTCCATTCTAAATCCCTGTTCACAAGTAAATGAAAAAACTCTTCTATAGCACAGGTTTTTAGTGATAATTAGAACAAAAAAAGTTGTCAAACACTTTTTCTTCATATATGTGCTGTATTTATGGCAAACACTGATCTGTGCATTCCATATATGGGACTAGTTAAAGCAAAGTATCTGTCAGCACATTTTATAATGATGTCTATAGTGTCAGTCAATATGCGAATTTTGCAAATAACATAACTTACTCTATTTTCTATCTGAGTACACCTTTACATAGGTTCTTTAGCAATAGTATGACATATCTTTTTTTTTAAATCTTTTTTTGCTACAAGGAATGCAACTTTAAACGATTTCTGTAGTTTAGATCTCAGTTACACCTTTATTCAATTCTTTATTGGAAAGCATTATTTTGAATTTTTTTCACATTGGTTCTGGAAAAATTCAATAGGCTTATCAGAGAGACAGATTATTGCTCTGGATTTGGAAATTATGGAAAATGTTTCTGTTGCTTCACCACATTTGTGATGAAATAAAGGAATTCTTCGATAGCGAACTCTCGGTCTCTTGGGCCTCTTGGGAACAACTCCAAGTTTCATCCTGATTTTAGTAGAGCAAAGACATTTAATCCAGAGCATAGCTTCTAGAGCCAGACCACCATTTACTTATTGTATGACCTGGGGGAAATTATTTAACCATTTCTGCCTCATCTGTAGAATAGAGATAATAATTCTATCTATATTATGGTATTATTATGTAGATTAAGTGATTCAATGTATGTAAATACTTTGGAGTACCTAGAATGTAGTAAACACCAATAAATCACCATCTTTTAGGACATGTAAAAGGTAGTGACTTGCTCTGGTGTCCTCTCACTTAGTGGGCATATAACCCAGCTCTCTAGCTATCAGACTTCCCCAGCACCTCATGACTGTTGGCAATTACAAGCACTCTTGCTCAAGGTCCGAGTCCTAACAAAATAGACTTATTTTGTCTTGACCAGCACTATTCTTTTTTCTCTAAACTGTTCATGATCTCTCTAGGCCCTGATCCTTTGCCTTGTTTCCTCTCACTTGTCCCAGATCTGACCAAAGTCACCCATTATATCTCCATGCTGGGCAAGATTATCTGCAGCATATAGTACCAGGCTGATCTTCCAACATAATTAGACACCTCCTTAAAGGTTATTCTTGACAAAATTGTTAATGCCTAACACATACTGTAACAGTGGAAGGGAGGCTTAGCATAACTAGCTCCATTTTCTTCTGACCCCCTGTGGTAATATCCTTTGGGGTAAAAGTTTCTGCTTAGCTCTGCATGTAGGCTAGAAAAAAAAATAACTAGATGAAAAGAAAGATGATAACTGTTCCTTTCCCAAAAATAACTCCCAGGGAAATAAGAAAAATATGCACAGAAGTAACAATGCTATGTTAAAGATTTGTAGGACCATCTTGACCTACCTGACCTTTGTTTATGTTAATTCTCTGATCTTAAAAAGACAAGTTAATTCTCTCATCTTGAAAAAAAGCCTCTCTTCTTTTGACTCCAATTCTCCTTCATCTACCACCCCTTGTCTGTTCTCCCTTTGGCATCCCCAAATTAATATATCCAAACCCAAACTTGTATTTTTTCCTTGATAAATCTTGTCCATCTGGTCTTCTCTGTCTCAGTTAACAGCAAGTCTACCCCTCTTGCTCAGACAAATAGATCATTAAATTCATCTGGACTCCTCTCTGGTTGTCTACCCTACATGAAATCCATAAAAACATCTGGTTGGCTTCACCTTTAAATTATTTCCAGAATCAGACTCAATTCTCACCACCTCACCACTATCACCTGGTCCATGTCTCACCTCAATAATTACAGCCTTTAATTGGTCTTCCTGTTTTAATATTTGCTCCCTCAGTCTCTACATAGCAGCCAGAGTGATCCTTTTATTCAACAACACATGAAAAAGATTGTTCATCATGATCAAGTGGGATTCATCCTAGGCATGCAACACACACAAATCAATCAATGTGATACATCATATCAACAGAATGAAGAAAAAAACCATATTATTATTTCAGTTGATGCTGGAAAAGTATTTAATAAAATTCAACACCTGTTCATGATAAAAACTCTAAAAAAATTGGGTATAGAATGAACTCACCTCAACACAATAAAACCCATATATGATGGACCCACAGCTAGTATCATACTGAATGGGGAAAAACTGAAAGTCTTTTCTTTAACATCTGGAACAAGATGAAGATGCCCACTTTCACCACTGTTAGTTAACATGGTACTGGAAGTTCTAGCTAGAGCAATCAGATGAGAGAAAGAAATAAAGGGCATCCAAACTGGAAAAGAAGAAGTCACATTAAACTTGTTTGCAGACAGTATGATCTTATATCTAGAGAAACCTAAAGACTCCACAAAAAAATTATCAGAACTGATAAGCAAATTAAGTAAAGGTTCAGGATTAAAAACCAACATACAAAAATGCCAACAATAAACAGTCTGAAAAAGAAACCAAGAATGTAATACAATGGACAATAGCTACAAATGAAATAAAATACCTAGGAATAAGCTTAATCAAAGAAGTGAAATATTTCTATAATGAAAACTACAAAACATTGGGGAAAGAAATGGAATAGGACAGGAAAAAAAATGGAAAGATATTCCAGGTCATGGATTGGAAGAATCAATATTGTTAAAATGCCCATACTACCTAAAGCAATCTACAGATTCAATGCAATCTCCATCAAATACCAGTGACATTCTTCACAGAGATAGAAAAAATAATCCTAAAATTTATATGGAATCACAAAAGACCCAGAATATCCAAAGCCATCCTGAGCAAAAAGAACGAAACTGGAGGAATCACACCACCTGATTTCAAATTATTCTACAAAGCTGTAGTAACCAAAACAGCATGGTACTGGCATAAAAACAGATAGACAGACAATGGAACAGAGTAGAGAACCCAGAAGTAAGTCCACACATCTATAGTGAACTTATCTTTGACAAAGGTGCCAAGAACATACGTTGGGGAAAGGACAGTCTCGTCAATAAATGGTGCTGGGAAAATGGGATATCTATATGTAAAAGTATGAAACTAGATCCTTATCTCCTGCCATAGAAAAAAATCAAATCTGGATGTATTAAAAGCTTAAATCTAAGACCTGAAATTATGAAACTACTCCAAGAAAACATTGGGGAAACACTTCCGGACATCGGCCTGGGCAAGGACTTCTTGAATAGTACTCTTAAAGCACAAGTAACCAAAGTAAAATTGGACAAATGTGATCACATCAAGCTAAAAAGTTTCTGCACAGCAAAGGAAACACTCAACAAAGTGAAGAGAAAACCCACAGAATGGGAGAAAATATTTGCAAACTACCCATATCACGAGGGATTAATAACTAGAATATATAAAGAGCTCCAACAACTCCATAGGAAAAAAAATCAAATAACCCAATTAGAAAATGGGCAAAGGATATAAATAGACATTTCTCAAAAGAAAGATACACAAAATGGTTAATAGATATATGAAAAAATGCTCAACATCGTTAGTCATCAGAGAAATGTAAATCAAAACTACAATGAGATATCATCTCACCCCAGTTACAATGGCTTTTATCAAAAAGACAGGCAATAATGAATGCTGGTGAGGATGTAGAGAAAGGGTAACCCTCATACACTGTTGGTGAGAATGTAAATTAGTGCAACCACTATGGAGAACAGTATGGAGGTTCCTCAAAAAACTGAAAATAGAACTATCATATGATCCAGCAATCTCACTGCTAACTATATATCCAAAGGAGGGGAATTCAGTATATTGAAAAGATACCTACATTCCTACATTTATTGCAGCACTATTCACAATAGCCAAGATTTGGAATCAATCTAAGTGTTCATCAACACATGAATGAATAAAGAAAATGTGGAACATACACACAATGGAATATTATATAGCCACAAAAGAACAAAATCCTGCCATTTGTAACAACATGTATGGAACTGGAGAACATTATGCTGAATAAAATAAGCCAAGCACAGAAAGACAAATCTCACATGTTCTCATATGTGGGATATAAATATTAAAAACCATTAATCTCATGGAAACAGAGAGTAGAATGATAGTTACCAGAGACTGGGAAGGGTAGTGGGGAGGGGAGGATATAGTGGGGATGGTTAACATGTAAGATAGTTAGATGCGATGAACAATATTTGATAGCACAACAAAATGACTATAATCAACAATAAGTTAGGGTATACTTTAAAATAACTAAAAGACTGGAATTGGAATGTTCCTACCACAAAGAAATGATAAATGCCTAAGGTGATGGATAACCCAATTACCCTGACTCAATGAATTCACATTGTACGCCTGTATCAAAACATCACATGTACCCTATAAAGATATATACCTACTATGTACCCATAATAATTTTTAGAAAAACAAACCAAAATGTAATTCAAAGCTGGATACTTCTCCATTTTTTTCTCAGAGTAAAAGCTGAAGTCCTTACAGTGGCCAACAAGGTGCTGCATGATCTGTCCTCTATCTGTCATTCACTCTACTGTAGTCACAACAGCCTCCTCTTTGCCCCGTGAGCAGGCTAGGTCTGCTTTGGCCTCCGGATGTTTGTATTCATTTTCCTGCTGCCTGGAATGCTCTCCCCTGCACCACCACACAGTTCACTCCTTCTTCTTCTTGTCCAAATGCCAGCCTTTCACTGAGGCCCACCCTCAGCCCCCAGTTAATTCACAGCTTCTTTCCCAGCACTCCTGACCCTCTGTGCCCTACTCTATTTTTTCTATAATACCTATCATTTTTTAGCATTCTACATAATTTAATCACGTATCATGTTTATTAATGTCTCCCTCTGCTAAAATGTAAGCTCCATGAGGGCAGCAGTTTTGATCTGCATGGTTTACTAATATATCTCTAGCACCTAAAACAGTTTCTGCTACAGACAGGGTGCTCAATAAATTTTGCTGAATGATTGGATTTTCATAAAGCATCTCTGTTCTTCCTACAAATTATTTCTCACTCTGTTAAGCTCTTTCAGATTTACAACAAAACTATTGTATTAAATTTTGATTAAAATATGTTTCTGCTCTCCCCTTTCTCTCCAGAAGGAAAGCTTTCCTCAGTGTCACTTGGCTCAGTCAAAACCACAGGGCTGAATGACAGCGAATGAGAGAGCAGAGAATGGGGGAAGTTAGCTCAATGAATTTGGCAGCAAAGCTATTATCTCCATCAAGTAAAGACTAACTCAACAACTGCTACCAGCCCGACTAAACAACAGAGAAAAGCCGCTATCATCTTTAAGTTCTACTAACCAACTGTCATCTGTTGTGCTGAAATGTAAAGCAATTCTCAGACTCAAAGTTGTGTGACTCTTCAAATTGTGTTAACAACAAATGTGTGTTAAGCAACAATAGATCATACGTGTTTGTTTAAACAATAAATGTGAATACCCTAAGTTATCAAGCTCATCTTATTTTGAAAAAAAATCTTCATTTTTATTCTATAAAGGAAACATGAAATGACATAAAAAACAAATCAGGAATCACCTGCTTTTTATAGATTGCCATCTTTTCTCAGTAATCACAAATTATCAAAACTATGTTTATAAGACTGATTAAAAACAGAAGGCATAATGTTACATAGAGAAGTGCAACAGTGCATGACTTCACAAAGTAGGTAATGTTTCTGAATGAATAAAGGAAAGATAATTGAGAAAAATAAATAAAATTATTGTGATTATGATTCATTTATCATCGAATGATAACCAAAATTATATTTGATCACATTTATCCTTAATACCCCAATCAATTATGGATAATATAATATTTGCAATCTTATTTGTAATTTTCATTGTTAAAGAAGTTACTTCATAAACAAGAACTCACTTCAGGTTATATGTATCGTATTCAGTGGAAGACCTTGGCACTGCAGGGATCATATAAAGAAATCCAAGATTTTCATTTTCACGTATTATTTTAATGATTTGCAAGGGGTCAGAGATGTTGGCTTTAATGACTTCTTCCTGGTCTTGGAATGTGTACTTAGGGTAAGCTGAAGAGCGAGTCCCAAACAGACCTCTTCTTCCGATACTTGCACGTGACAGTTTAGGAGGAGAGGGAGAGAATACCTCAGCAGAGGGCTGATGGATCTAAACAAAGCCAATGTTTTAAAAATGAGTTTCTGCACACACACAGAAGTGACAACATATTACCCTCAAGGACTAATTATGAAAATTTTCAAACTGTTGTTAGGCAGTGATATTCCTCCTTAGTACTCCCTGTCCATGCCCATCCCCATCCCACAAAACAGTCCTAGCTTCAGCTCCCATTGCCTCCCCCCTCCTTTAACTCCACGTTTATTATATGAAAATAGTACCAGCTCTCTGGTGTCCCTGGGGGCCCACCACCCTCCTTGCTCAGTTGCTCTGCATCTGTCCTGACTGTGGTCCCTCCCCCAAGCCTCCTCACCTGTTCTGACAACCTTTTCAGAACTCATAATAACTTTCCTTTTTTGTGAATATGAGGGGTAGTTACATTGAGTATTTGGGAATCCCTGTGTGATAGCTTTATACAAGCCTATATTTTATTAACTAATAATTGCCTGTTTTGTAGACTAGGTCCTCTCAAACTTAAATGTGCATGTGAATTACTTGGATGTCTTGTTATCCTCCAGATTCTGATTCAGAAGTGCTGGGTGGAACCTGAGCTTCTGCATTTCTAACCTGTGCCTGGACGTGGGTCCTGCTGGACCACACGTGGAGCAGCAACGCTAAGTCCCGCCCACCATGCTCACATACTTCAGCTTTGCTCTACTCCCTGGGTCTACTGAGCTCTCACTGCCACTCACACCCCTTTGCTTCTCCCCCCAAAACAAGGGTGGCGTCACCCACATTCTTTCCTCATGTGGAGGAGATTAATCAATCACCTTGTTTGAGAAAACTGAACACTAACCCCAAAGGTTAGTGTTAAGTTAACCTATGTCTCTCTGACAGTACAGGGGTGACTGGCTTTATGGTAAAAGAGTCACCATAGTGGACCTGCTTTGTCGAATAACTAATGTAAATGTATACATGATTACTTTATTGCCTGTTAGTGTAGCTGATAGAGGCTGCTACTTCGGCAAGAGATGTATTACCACAAGCTCTGTGGGACAACTTCCCTAGAAAGGTTGTATTCATGTATTCACAGGGATCATTATTCTCCATTTCTGATTAAATATACCCTGCTGAATAGCAGTTTGAGAGAAGCTTAGCAAGTTCAGAGCTGAAGGAAACACATCTTTGAATCCAAAAGATAAAGTGTGCTTCTTCCACCTATTGGTCAGGGATGGCAGCAATGACACTGTTCTCTTATGTCAAAGAATGGCCAGACCTGATACCCAGAACCAGAGAAAACACACATGGCCTTATCTCAATATTTCAACAAGGCCTGTAGTCAACTCTAATATTTTTATAAGACTAAAGTATTGATATTTTAACAGAAAATGCATTTATTTTCTTAATTCTATTCTTTAAAAAGTTCTACTACATCCTAAGTGAAAGATTTCTTCAATAATAGGGCTACACATTTTCATTTGAGCACTTATTTCTAATTATGTAACTCAGTGTGAAAATGTAGTTCAATTTAGCAGTCACATATGCTTAGACTTGCGGGTGGGAACTAAAGGAAGCATTTATTTCTAAAATGTAGAACACCTGCAGTACTCCTCTCGGATGGATGCCTAGTCCAATTTGATAAGTCAGCATCTTCCGAAATTACCAGAAATTTCCAACTTTCCTTCCTTTCTGCCTTCCTTAATCTCCTAGGAGATTCTCACTGTTGCATTTCTATTCTAAACTCATTCTGAGAAATCAATACCTGAAAAAATTACCCTCTTCTCAGAATAAATACCTTTCTCCTTTATGAAATATTCTTTTTTCCCCTTACATTTCCTTTTAATCCTTACCTTTTTACTGAATTCTTCACTGAGTGACTGAGTGCCAGTTACAATCAGGAAGCACAACACACAGTCTAACATTCTTTTTCATCTCCCCTCTTTCATCACAGATGCCCATACACATTTCTCTCCTCTTTTTAAAATTCAAGTTCTTGAATCCTTACTTTATACCAAATAAATTAATTTATGGGCAATCAAATTTTTCCTGCCTCTATTTAAGATAGCTCCCTCTCTATTTCACAGAAACTATATTAACTGCAGCTATACAATTCCATATAATTCATCATATGATTTCATTCTCTCCAGAAGATCTCACCTATGCCCATAGGGAGCTCCTACCTCTTTCATCTTATCTATCTCATTAACTTTTCACTCATTCCTCTGAGCTTAGTGCAACTCCCAAGGGTAGCTTTTTCTCCACGGAATGGGCTCCTGACACTCAGGTATAAGAGTTCCCTCTATCCCTCATTTTGAACCTTAACAAAGGAGAGCTCTTACCATACCGCATACTTACCATACTGTGCTTGAGTGCTCACTTGTCCACCTACCCACATCCCAGACTCTGAAATCCTTGAGGGCAAAGCTTGCCCTCAACTCTGTTTGTCTAGCACTCTGGCCCAATGGCTGGAACCCAACCAGCACTCAAATGTTTAATGAGTGTTGAAGGATCCTCTCAATCAAAAGCTCAGAGAAATCTTGGCTCTGTTGGTATCTCTACTGTAGGTGTGCCATTCACATTTTCTCCCCTTTCTGTTTTTTTCTTTAATTATCTACAGATGTTCCTCTAAAGCCAAGGTCTAGTGATTTCTACCCTGAGCTACTATTCATTTACACTTTGCAAGACAACTTCTCCACTATACGACTCTCATGAGCGACACAAATTGTCCTTCTAGCTGGCTTAGTCTTTATTGCCTTTCAGCAAGGTCTTCAAAGATTGCCATTTTTGGTAAAAATGATGAAAATTTCAAAAAAGTTATAACAACACCCAAAACACTATTATGTCTTAACCTTCAAGAGAAGGTCAGAAGACACTGTACAGATGCTGAAAGTTTCCTTTACGATTTTCTTCTACTGTACAATTTTTCCTTAAATAGGAAGAACTGAGAAATGTTATATTACCCAAACCCACTATGCAACATTATAGAAAACAATTTTGCTACTATTCTTATGTTAAAAGTTAACATAAAAGCAAAATTAAAAGTTAAAAGTATGCTAGCAATGCTGTATAAAACTAAAATTAAATTAAAATGATCAATTAAATATTTTAATATTATACCTGTGTTTTCTTCAAAGCATCTTCATGTATAACAACAGATGGCTTTGTAGGACGTCTTTCTGCAATGCTTGCTGGGGGTTTCAGGATTCCAGAAGTTATTAACTGAAGTCGGTTCTGTTCATGTATGTATTCTGGTTGCTTATGATCTTGGTAGACTTTTAGCACTGGCTTTGGGAAATAGAGAGACATGTTAATCTTTTTAACATTGGTGTGTGTGAACTTGTCTTATTTTTCAGTACTGTTGGACTCCTTCCCTGTTGTAAATGGATTTCCTCCTTGGACTCATATCCTATCAAAGCCACAGCCCTAACAGCTACTATCACCATTGCATGTCCCTGGCCTATTGCTTGAATAAGACTTTTCTACTTGGTTTCCATTAATTTTATACTTTAAATTACCAATGAGTCCTTCTAGGAGTAAGTTATTACAGAAAAGGCTCAGAGGCATGAAATCATATACCCCCTAATTTTCCATTACAAACCTCCATCATTCACTACCACAACTGCTACTATGGGAAGGAATGTACAATCCTACCACCCTGTCCAAAAATCATCAACCATTTCCCATAGCCCTAGTTGACTGAAAATCTAAAAATAGCTGGCATTACCTTAGGCTAATCTAACTTCAAATCATGGCAATAAAACCCCAGTTTTTAACATGATAAACTAAAGCGAGAAATTCATCATAATGGCTTTTAGTTTCTAAGCATTATGAGTTTAGCATGATAGCTAATCTCTTATACACTGGGATAAGAAAAAAAGGCTTGAGAGTAAGTTAAGGAAACAGCTGTTAAGTTGTCAGGCAAATTGCATTGGTTTTGGATAAAAATACCTCTTGAGCCACTCGCTGAAGAAAGGAAAAGGCTAGCTTGGTGCAAGAGAAATGAGGAAGAGCTAGGCTATATGATAGTGCTAAAAAGGAACAGAGACCAGAATGACAAGTTGAAAAGTGGGAGAAGAGAAGGTGCTTGCTTGCACAGGATGACTTCACAGAAACCAAACAATGGTCTATAGAAATGATGGTAAGGTAAGTGTACATTTACAAAACGCTTCTCTGAAGCCTACTGAAATGAACAAAGAAAACTTAAGTGAAATTAAGTAAAGATGCCAACAACATATCACATCATAACTAGATAGGATTAGAACTAAAGTGAAGGAACACTGGGAGTAAAACACACAATTAGCCCCCCCATCCCCAAATACACACACATATTTGAAAGCACAAGACAGAATACATATTACCTTCAAAGTTATGACAAACATCTGACTTCTCAATAGTGGCAACAGAAGTCAGAAGAGGGGAGTGAAACTATCTTTCAATGATTAGAAATTTCTTGAAACAAAGATATTTCATATAAATAAAAAATGATAGAATTTGTCACTAGTACAATAGTAATAAAATAAATTCTAAAGGATTTACTTCAAGCAAAAAGAAAGAAATGAAAAGCAATAAATATTAAGTAAATCTAAATAAACATCAGTGGAGTGAAAAGTATAACTATCATTTGTGGTGTTTAGAATATATAAAATTAAAGGGGTGGTAAATGGTATAAAAGAGTATAATCTGGGAGGAGGGTAAAGATATAATTTTGTTAATTTAGGGATATATGGTGCAATTTCTAGGGTAATTATATAATGTTGCCAACAGAGTAGTAAACAAGTATTTACAAATACCAATTTGTAGTTTGAAAAAAAGGAATTAAAAAACAACTCAAAGAATACAATGTAAAACAGAAAAGAAACAAAGAACAGGTTGGATGATTAGAAAGCACAAAATAGAAGTTTAAACTTAAGTATCTCAGTAACTACAATAAATGACAATGTATGTAATGCTCCAGTTAAAAGAAAAGACTTGTCAGCTTGGATTAAAAAACAAATCCTACCCTATGCTGTTTATAAGAGACACCTAAAATATAAATACACAGAAAAGTTGAAAAAAGATGGGAAAATCATAACATGCAATTATCTATGAAAAGGAAGGTGGCGTTGCTATTTTAATATCAGATGAAATAAACTAAAAGCCAAAAGCATTGTTAGTGGTAAAGAAGGTCACTTCATAATAATAAAAGAGTTTAATTTACTGGGAAGATAAGAGTTTTAACTTTATATGTATCCAATAATACGGTCTCAAATACATAAAGCAAATAAAACTGACCTAGAAACTAGCTAGGATCATTAAACCAAAAACTCATGGACACGTATAACAGAACAAAGTGGCAAAGTTTTTCTTATGACATTAAAATCCAAGTACATAATGAAAAACCACCAATGATCTATGTGCTGGAGGAAGTGGAGAGAAGGCAACAGGACACGTAATGGCCTCGAGAACGGGGAACCCTAAGATTTCCAACAGACACTCCGTGGAAAGTATGACAGGAGAAACCGAGACTAGCAGTGGAAACTAAGTATGAGTTCTTCAGATTCCAATTCACAGGTTACTGAGGCCAAGTCTGAAATTACCAGAGTGGCCTTGGTCCTGTAAGTTCTCAAAACTAACAAAATGAAGATCCATCCTGGGACAAAGTCCCACATGGGAAAGCAACTGCAGAGAATAGAATCCTAACTGAGTGAGACAGACACAATAGAAAGAAAAGAGATGGTCCAGATAAAAGTGGGGAAAGAGAGCAGAGGAAGCAGATCTCAGAAAGTACACAGCCATCTTTCCAATCAATTAGTGAAAACTACAGAGGAGAAAGTTCTAGAGTTTTGAAAACTTCCTTAGCCACCTTCCCTTCTTTCACCCCTCCCTCCTCAAAAAGTACAGGAAAACTAATATCATTTTACAAATGAATTGTAGCAATGAGCAACAGAAAAGGACTGTAGTCAACTCTCATACTAAATTATCTTAGGAAAAAGTAGAGTAAGCAGCAGAATAACAGCCATACAGGTAATGGAAATGTGCGAGAATGACATGCTCACACATGGAAAGGAAAATTTATAATCTAATATTTCAAAGTGAGTTTAAAAAAATTAGTGAGAGACACTAAAAACAGAAAATTGGATTTAGAAAAAGCCAGAAATAAGGTGATTAAAGAGAAACAAAACTTTGCAGATAAGAATAAATATTTGACTTCTCATATTGAAAGAGCATATCGACTGGGCGCGGTGGCTCACGTCTATAATCCTAGCACTCTGGGAGGCCGAGGCGGGCGAATTGTTTCAGCTCAGGAGTTCCAGACCAGCCTGAGCAAGAGCAAGCTCCCATCTCTACTAAAAATAGAAAGAAATTATATGGACAGCTAAAAATATATATAGAAAAAATTAGCTGGGCATGGTGGCACATGCCTGTAGTCCCAGCTACTCGGGAGGTTTAGGCAGAAGGGTTGCTTGAGCCCAGGAGTTTGAGGTTGCTGTGAGCTAGGCTGACACCATGGCACTCTAGTCCGGGCAACAGAGTGAGACTCTGTCTCAAAAGAAAAAAAAAAAGAAACGGCATATCAAGTACTTGGGATATCAACCCAGAATGACTCATACTAAGTTATATTCTAGTAAAAGTATTTGAAGAGAAAGAAAAAACGTTTGGGAATTCAGGCAAGAAGGACTAAGTCATTTATAAAGAAAAAAAATCAGATTGTCATTAAATTTTGTAAGCAGTGCTTTAAGCCAGAAGAAAATGGAATACATGTTTAAGGTATGCAAGGAAAGAAAATGTTAGCCAAAGATTTTATATCCATCCAAACAGATATTCAAGTATAAAAACTCCAAACAAAGTGCTATGAATATGCAAGAATTCAGGTACATCACTTCCCTCTGGAGGGAATCTACTAGAGAATGAGTTTCAGACAACCAAAATGACTAGAGGCACCAACACTAAAATTGGTGAAAGGTAAGGAAAAAGTTTTGGAAATGGATGCCTGGTGTTGGTTGTACAACATTGTGAATGTACTTAACGCCCCTGAATTGTATACATAAAATTGTGAAATGGCAAGTGTTATGTATATTTTATTACAATAAAAAATGGTGGTGAGCATGCAGTATGTACTTAGCTATCTATGTATGACATGTAATGACTATAGTCTCTGACAAGGTAAGCACAATACAGCAATCAAAAATGCAGGACAGTTTGTAAAAAGTACTTATACTTTAAAATAACTAAAAGACTGGAACTGGAAATTTCCTAACATAAAGAAACAGTAAATGCTTGTTTATTTATAAATACCTCAATCACCCTGATTGGATTATTACACATTGTATGCCTGTATCAAATATTACTGGTACCCTATAAATATATACAACTATTATGTACCCATAATAATTAAGAATAAAAATTTGTTTAAAAAGTTCTTGAAAAGTGTACTAGAAAAATTCACTGATTACCTTATAGCAGTGGTTCTCAATCTGGGACAATTTTGTCACCCAGAAAACATATGTCAATGTCTGAAGACATTTTTTGTTCTTATATCTGCCGGGGATGGTGCTGGCATCTGATGGGCAGATGTTAGGGATACTGCTAAACATTCTGCACGCTTGAAGTTCTGACTGGGGGGGAGGAGGGTGAGGGAGGGGAAGGGTGCATACCTACATGATGAGTGCAATGTGCACTGTCTAGGGAATGGACACGCTTGAAGCTCAGACTCAGGGGGATGGGGGGGCATAGGCAATATATATAACCTGAACTTTTGTACCCCCATAATGGGCTGAAATAAAAATTAAAAAAAAAATCTTGATATCTAGTTGGGCAAGTCAACACTTATTGTTATATCTTTTTTTTAAGTTTGTATAAGTAATTTTTAGATCTTTATTCTTCTACATGTATTTCAAGATAATATTGTTAAGATCTAAGGAATAGCCTCTGGGAATCTTATTAAGATTGAATTAAAGTGAGATCAATTATGGGAGAGTTTTATATTATTTCCATATTGATTCTTGCCTTCCATGAGTATGGTAGAGCTTTATTTAGGTTTTCTTAGTGTTTCCCATTCAGGCGTTAAATTTTTTCTGCATAAAGGCAAGAGTGTAGTTTAAAAAGAGATGCTATTTTCAATAAATGGTGCTGGAACAGCTGGAAAAATCATCTGAAAATGTAAAATTTGATACATATCTCACACCATAAATGAGAATAAACTCCAGATGGGTCAGAAATATAAATGTAAAAATTGATGCCATACAAGTTATTAGAAGGAAACATGGGCGAACTCCTTTATAAACTGGATAAGTAGAAAGGCTTTCTAATTATCAGTCAAGAAATCTTTAATTTTATTGGTAGGCTTGTTGTTGTAGTGATATTGAAGTAGCAATTTCAAAACTTTTTTGTATATTGAAGGCTTAAGAAAATTAGTAAGTATACTGGTGTTATTAAGAACCACACTTTTCACTACAGGAGAATGAAGTACAAATATGGAAGGAAGAAGGTTAAGAAAAAACTTGTATATGTTGGATTGGAATTAGAGGTGTCCGTGTAAATTCAAGATTAAAAAATCCTCAGAGACACACAGACACACACACACACACACACACACACACACAAACATCCTACCTCTGTTTACTGAAAAGGTCTAAAAGCAGTGATGGCCTGTGGCAATGTGTATGCACAGTAACCACATCTTGGGCTTTAAACACCTTCTTTCACTAAAAAGAGTGCCTACCTTCATGGCTAGGGCATGGAAAATACAAGGTAACCCTTGAATATCCTGCTTTGCCAGAAAGCAAAGAAGTACTCAAAAACTGTTGTGGATACGTTGAGAAGACAAAGGAACTTAAGGTTATGCCCCTGGATACATTTAAGCACCAAAATGAAATATTACAGTAATGGAGTATAACACTGAATTTTTAAAAAGTTATAAATCCACACCAGGCGCAGTGGCTCACGCCTGTAATCCTAACATTTTGGGAGGCCAAAGTGGGAAGATCATTGAAGCCAGGAGTTCAAGACCAGCCTGGGCAACATAGGAAGACCTTTGCCTCTACAAAAAATAAAAATTATCCAGGCATGGTGGTGCATGTCTGTAGTCCCAGCTACTTGGGAGGCTGAGATGGGAGGATTGCTTGAGCCCAGTAGTTTGAAGTTGCAGTGAGCTATGATCATGCTACTGCACTCTAGCCCAGGTGACAGAGCAAGAGGAGATAAATGTATTCTCTACAGAAGAATGCTAACTAATAAGTGTACGGGGCAATTCAAACATAAAAAAGTCTATAATTGATTTTAAATACATTGAATAAGCAAAGAGCTATGAATCCATGGATATTTTATTAAATTGTGGCAGAGGGGAGAGAGATGCTCTTATTTTTAGAAGACTACAACTCAAGTGCAAAAGGAATGACAGAATTAGAACTAATATTTTGCCATCTCCAATGTAATACTTGATCCAGGCAAGTATCATCAATGACGGCTGAAATCATTTTGTAAAAGCTTTTTGGGGAACAAGACATTCCTGCAATGCCAAATGATCATCCACAGATTATGTATTAATTTGCTAAACAGTTACCACCTTAACCAAGTGTTTAAACTGAGCATCATGGATACTGAGACAACATAATTTTATACACTTCCTGATCTGATAAAATACAAAGTTTGCAATATTACCTATGAAGCACTCCTGCCAAAAAAGTTTAACTAGACTCTAGTCAAGCCTCTAGACTTACAGGAGATAGAGAAACATGTGAAATGACACCATGAAAAAACAATCAGACAAATCAAAAATGTGCTATATATTACAAAATTGTCCTGGGCTCTTCAATGAGTCAATGTTATCAAAAAAGAGGAAAGAAAGAGAGAGGGAGGTGGGGCGGGGGGGGGGGGGAGGCGGGGAAGAAGACGTAGGGGAAGAGAAGAGGAAGAAGAAAGGGAAGGGAAAGAAGGAAGAGGGGGAGGGGAGTCAATCATAAAAAAAAAAAGTATACAGCATTACCAACTCCATTAAAACAAATCAAACTACAGACACTCACACAAGGGCAATTAGCCACTTGAATGTTAAGCTACTTTCTGCATGGTAGAACTTTAGGTCATTTTCATTTTATTCCTTATCATTTTATTCCTTTTTAATATTGTATGCATTATGTTCATATATTATTTATACTGTTCCAGCTATCTATTAGTGTATATCAAACTGCCTCAAACTTAGCAACTTAAAAAACATTAATTTTGCTGAAAATTCTGCAATTTAGGCAGAGCTCAGTGGGGATAGCTTGCCTCTGTTCCACCTGGCATCAGCTGAGACAGTTCAAAGTCTTGTCCATTCACAAGTCTGACAGTTGACACAGGCCATGGGCTGAGACTTGTTCAGATGACATATGTAATCACCTAATCTAAAGTAGTCTTCTATCTGTTTCTACCACAATCTTTGTATTAATATTGTTTTCTTAATAGTACTTATCATTAGATGAAATTGTTCAGTCTATTTATTTAGAATTACTAGAATGTCAACAGGAATCTTATTTGTTTTGTTCATTGCTGCAGCCTCAGAGCATGGGTCAGAGCCTAGCATATGATAGGCATGTATCAAAAATTTAATATACATGAATGAATTGCATCGGTGACAAGTAGAACTACTTTAATCATCAATGGTTAATAATACACTTTTATCAAGAGAAGGCAAATGTGTCAGAAAGAGGTGTAAAAGGTTTCATACTAATTCCATGGAAGATAAAAGGGAGGCAGGACTTGATGCCTCACATAATATGACAGTGAAGGCACATTGGAGAATAGGGGAGCAGCAGTCAGTGCCACACCCACCTTGCAAATGCCAGTTCAGTGTTAACAACAACTGTTATAATACTTTGCATTTTGTATTAATTTCAATTGTATTGGTTTTGTAATTTTCTTTATATTTAAGATGTTAATTTGTTAACAATTAAAGTTAATTCCTAACTTAATATTTTTCCCATAAAGTCATATTAAATAAAAATTAAAAATCAGCACTATGGATCCTCAAGAATTTTTTCCTTCAAAATAAATCAGTGCTCAGACTTAAGTTTCAGAAATAATAAAACAAAGTTCAATGTACATAATATATTTTTAAAAACTCAAAAAATGATGAGATAAAAGCAAACAATTTTAAAGTGGACAAAGGTTGTGAACTGACAATCTACAAAATAAGTAATATATGGATGGGATGATGAATAAATGAAAATATACCTAACTTCATTAATAAAGGTAGGTATATTCACAAAAATGTTGATGCCATTTTTAACCTATCAGCCTAGCAAAAAGAAAAGAACTGATACCATCAGGTTTGACACAGATGTGGATAAACAGGCCCTCTATTACACTGTAGGTGGAAAGGTAAATTGATTTAACCTTTCTAGAGGGCATTGGGCCAATATTTTTCAACATTAAAAATGTATGTATTCCATGACCTATAAGATACCATTTCTAGGAATCCATCTTTATATGTACAAAGCCAAGTTCATTCAACACAGTATTATCTGAAATAGCAAAATAACAACAACAAACCAAAAAGGAAATAACCTGAACTCCCATCAATAGGAACCAGTTAATGGGTACTATATTATGGCACATCCATACGACAAAATAGAGGGCAGCTGTTAGAAAAGATTCCTCTATATGCATGTATTAGAAAGATTTCTATTATGTCTAAGTGAAATAAGCACTTTGAAGATCAGTATACATTGTATAATCTTACTTAAAAAAACTATAGATGTTTATAAACACACATATATACGCAAACATATTTGAAAATAAACATATACAACTGAGAGACACATAACCAACCACATTAATAGTAGTTAATGTCTCAGGGTGGGGGTAAGAATTTTCACTTTTTCTTTTATATACTTTTACTGTTCCTTTGCATTCACTTATAATTATCTAAGGGCATAAATTGTTTCTTTTTTTCCTTTTTTTCTTTTTTTTTTTTGAGACAGAGTCTCGCTTTGTTGCCCGGGCTAGAGTGAGTGCCATGGCGTCAGCCTAGCTCACAGCAACCTCCAACTCCTGGGCTCAAGCCATCCTCCTGCCTCAGCCTCCTGAGTAGCTGGGACTACAGGCATGCGCCACCATGCCCGGCTAATTTTTTCCTCTATATATTTTTTAGTTGGCCAGATAATTTCTTTCTACTTTTAATAGAGACGGGGTCTTGTTCTTGCTCAGGCTGGTCTCGAACCCCTGACCTCGAGCGATCCACCCGCCTCGGCCTCCCAGAATGCTAGGATTACAGGCGTGAGCCACCGCGCCTGGCCTAAATTGTTTCTTAAAGTTAAGAATTTTCAGACATGCAAAATTTTTTAAAACACCAGACATGTACTGTGAAAATAATAAAACTATATAACTATATATAATACTTTTACCGAAGTTTCTAGTCTTAAGTGGTACCCTAATATCTACAAAAAGCCTTATAACCTACATAGTTAAGTGTCTGTATTGTACATAATTCTAAAGAGGATTCACCCACTAGAAAACTTTGTTCACCACTGCATCCTTCAACTTAAACAATGCCTAGAAATTAATATTTGTTAAATAAATATTTACAGTGTTTACAACTTCATAAACAAGTTCTTAACTTTTAGGTTTTCATTCCTTCTTTGCCAATTAAGAGTCAGGAAATGTGTTCTGTCCTCCAAAGCAATTTTGCAACTTCCTCTGTAGCCAAAAAGTAGCTAAAATGCTGGTTTTTGAACTTACCAGAGGCTCCAATTTTATAGGCTGTTGTCGTTTTCTTGTTCTCTCCTGAGCTTTCGTAGTGTGCCTAAATGTCAGGGTTTGTATATCAGATTCATTTTCTGTAGGTGTTATATAACTCACTCTTCCCTTTGCTCTTATACTCTGCAGTCGTGAAAGCCTAGAATTTTGTCCAGGTTCTTCAGTATTTTCCAGGTGGAATTCACTGTCTCTGGCCTGAGAAGCCATTCTTAC
Organism: Eulemur rufifrons; assembly: GCF_041146395.1. NCBI lineage: Eukaryota > Metazoa > Chordata > Mammalia > Primates > Lemuridae > Eulemur > Eulemur rufifrons. The sequence goes on from NC_091001.1 coordinate 49,127,857, forward strand.
TCCTGGAAAAGATAGGGCCAGGAAAGGAGAAATGAAAAGTGGAGCAAAAGGATTAGGGAAGGGGGATAGTGGAGGGGGACTTAAGGGCTAGGGAGAGCTGAATTCACTCCCTCCTTCCAAAGAAAGCACATCAAAATTATCCTAGTCTTCTGAAATCAAGAACTTGAACCAGAGGAATAAAATTAGGAACTGTGCCTGGACTTCAAGAACCCCTGTAGCTGGCTGAGATGGAACCCAGCAACTTGAATTTTAACAAGTTCTTGGGTGCTGTTGCTGCCATTGATCTGGGGACCACACTGGCCTAGATTTGGAGGATGAAGAGAAATGCAATTAGTATTGAGATCAACGTTTCTCATTTTTGAGTATACAAAACATTTCCTGGGGAACTTGTTCAAAATTTAGGTAATTCTAAATACAGCTTAGATACTTGAAGAAATAAAGGGCTAAATCCCCAAACAGTGCTTCTGGAGTTTTACTGTGCGGTAGAATCACTTGAGGAGCTTATTCAAATACAGATTCTGACTCACATACACTTTGAGTACCAAGGTCCTAAAAACCTAGAACCAAGAACCTCTTGTAGTGGTCTTACACTCCTCACCACCACACACACTCCCACCCCATCAGATGGGTGGAGGTACTTCAAAACACCTTTCAAAACAGCATTCAACACAAGAGGTCTTGAATCAGGAGTCTGAAAACCTAGGTTTTAGTCTAGATTCGTGCTGGCCGATATAAATATGAGAGCCTCGTATGCATTTTAATTTTTCAAGCAACCACATTAAAAAAAAAACCCAAAATAGGACCAGGTGAAATTAATTTAAATGTTTTATTTACCATATACATAATATTTATTATTTTAACACACAATATAAAAATTATTGTGATATTTTATTTTATTTTGGGGTACTATGCCTTCGAAATCCAGAGTGTATTTTATATTTAGAGCACATCTCAATTCAGACTAGCCACATGCGGCTAGTGGCTACCGTACTGAATAGTGCAGATCTAGATTTACCACTCAGTGTGAGATCTCGGACAGTCTCCTGAAATCCCCATTCCTCACTTTCCACCTCTTTAAAATGATAAGTAGATAACAGGTAATCGCTCAAATGCTTTTCCATTGACTTTCTTTGTCTCTCTGAGCCTTTCCTTATGTTCTCTGAAAGCCAGACTGCTTTCGTCCGAGAAGTCAGAGCCCAGCCCCAAGGCTCGGTTCCGCAGGACTCACCAAGTCACTAGAGCATTCGTCGCCGAGGGTCTCCAGAGACAGAGCAATGCCTGACCTGGTCTGCGAGTAGAAAGTCGGCTCTAGCCGGGAATGTTTCCCGTTGCCTAGCAGCCACCAGGCCTCTACGGATGCTCACGGCGCCCCCTGCGGGACCTGTCGCCATAGCGACGCCTCAGCCAGCCACAGCTCTCCGTTCAGGAGCGCGCCAGGCAATCGAGCCAATCAGTGTCTCCAGAACACGTCGCTGGTTGGTGCAGAGACCGCACAGCCTGGTTTCTCCTCTGCACAGGCAACTGAGAGCTGCCTAGGTGGTGTAGGCAGAGCAGCCAAAGGAGGTGGTTTTAATTCTATTTGTTCCTTAGCTCTTCTACGTCCCACGCTCATCCCAACCTCCTATAGAAATCTCTTTTCTGTTTTCCTCAAGAGGCTTAAGAGTGACTTGACGTCCACTTCAAATTTCTCTAGTTGGAAGAGTCAGAATTTCAGGAGAGGGACGTGCGTTGTGTACACAGTGGTGGTCCCACTCTCGAACGGAGGAACAATCCTGCATCCCTGCTCCACCCGCCGACCTCCTCCTGAGTGTCCTAAGGTGCAAGAAATGTGGGCTTTTTCTTCCCCTCAAACTCCACCATGGTCTTTCAACTAGTTTTCTTTTCCACTTGGAAGGTAACGTAGTGTCAGGCATAGCAAGAGCCCATATTACTTGGTTCCTGTGCCTTATATACCAAAGCCAACCTTGGATCTTGTTCTGGCATTTAGTCCCACTTAAGTCCCCAAGTAACTGTTGCTAATGCTGTATGGAGACAACCTTACCAAAGTTTAGGGCCAGTTGCGCTAAAGAAACAGAAAGTGAGCCAAAATCGCACGCTTAACAAAAACTATCTAATGCAAAAGAAGGCAATAATGGAAGAATTGATGAGAAAAAATACATCAAAAACAAACAGAAAATGGCAAAGTAAGTCCTTCCTCATCAGTAACTACATTAAATGGAAATGTATTAAACTCGAGTTAAAAGGCAGAAATTGGCAGAATGAATTAAAAAAAAAACAAACCCACCATGACCCAAATACATATTGTTTACAAGAGACTTTAGATCCAAAGACACAGATAGGTTGAAAATAAAAGGATGGAAAAAGATATTCCATGCATACTCTAACCAGAAAATGCTGAAGTGGCTATACTAATTAATATCAGACAAAATTGACTCTAAGACAAATACTGTGATGAGAGACAGAGGACATTATATAATGACGAGAGTCAATCCATCAAGAAGATATAACAATTATAAATATATATTCACCAAACAACAAACCCTCAAAATACATGAAGCAAAAACTGATGGAATTGAAGTGAGAAATAGACAATTCAACACTAATAGTTGAAGACTCACTACTCCACTTTCAGTAATGGATAGAGCAACTACTTCTATGGTTTGAATGTGTTCCCCAAAGTTCATGTGTTGGAAATTTAATTCCTAATACAACACTGTTAGGAGGTGGGGTATAAGAGGTAATTAGGTTAGAAGGGCAGATACCCTCATCAATGGAGTAATGTTATCTCAGGAGTGGGTTAGTTATCGAGAGAGTGGGCTTGTGATAAAAGCTAGTTTGGCCTGCTATGCTGTCTTGCTCTCTTGCCCTTCTATCTTCCACCATGGGATGACACAATAGGAAGGCACTCACCAGATGCCAGCCCCTTGATCTTGGACTTCCCAGCCTCCAGAACTGTAAGAAATCAATCTATGTTCTTTATTAATTACCCACTCCATGGTAGTCTCTTATAGCAACACAAAGTGGACTAAGACAGTTGTAGAGAAGATTAATAAGGGAATAGAATAATTGAACATACTATAAACCAAACAGACATAACAAACATCTACAGAATGCTCCACTCCAAAAACAATGGGAAACACATTTTTCTCAAGGGCACAGAAAACATTCTCTGGGAGAGACCATGTGTTAGGGAAAAAGACAAGTCTCAATAAATTTTAAAAGATTGAAATCATATCAAGTATCTTCTCCAACAACATGGAATAAAGTAAAAAAACAATAACAGAAGGAAATCTGCAAAATTCACAAATATGTGAACATTAAACAATGCACTTAAACAACCAATGGATCAAAGAAGAAATCACAAGAAAATTTATAGCTGTGAATGCCTATGTTAAAGGAGAAGAAAGATATTAAATCAATAACCTCAACCTTCCACCTTAAGGAACTAGAAAAAGAACAGCAAACTAAATCCAACACAAAGAAAAGAAAGTAAATAAAGATCAGAGTGGAGATAAAGGAAATAGCAAATAGAAAATCAGTAGAGAGAATGAATGAAATAAAAAATTAGTTCCTTAAAAAGTTCAACAAAAATGACATACATTGAGCTAGACTGATCAATAAAAAGGAGAGGAAACTAAAATTACTAAAATCAGTAACAAGGTGAGGAGGTTAATACTGAGCTTCCAAAAATAAAAAGGTTTATAAGAGAATACTATGAACAGTTATACACCAACAAATTACATAATCTAGATGAAATGGAAAATTCCCAGAACACATAATCTATCAAACTGACTCAAAAAAAAAAAAAAAAATAGAATGTCTGCATAGATCTATAAAAAGTAAACTGATTAAGTCAGTAATAAAAAAAACTTACAACAAAGAAAACCTCAGGACCAGATCGTTTCACTGGTGAATTCTACCAAACATTTAAAGAAGTAATGCTAATTTGTCTCAGGAAACCTCAAGCCTGAAATCGAGTGATTCCAGTAGGCTAGTTTCCCTAGACAATTGCATAAAACAAAAAACCTCTCTAGAAAGATATAACATCCTAGACATCAAATTATTTCAGCAATTAATTTCCAGTTGCAATATACACCCTATGGTCAAAGATAACCAGTGACATGAGAACATGGATGAGAACTAGTCATATTTTTAAAAGAAGAAAGGAAAGAAGGAAGGCAGGAAAGAAGGGAAGGAGAGAGGGAGAGAGGATAACAGAAACAGAAACACAAGGGTACTAAGTAAATGTTAAAACAATTAGGAGACAAAAGACCAATTAGAAAAAATTGAAAGAGCATTGGAAACTATAAAAATCAGTAACAGATTTGAAAAACAATCGAATATATTGAAGAACTGCAAACTGCAATAACTAAAGTTAATTTAATGGTTGCAAATACTTATGTATGCAATAACATGAATGTACCTTGACAACCTTATGCTAAGTGAAAAAAGCCAGACACAAAAGGCTACATATTGTATAATTCCATTTACATAAAATATCATAATAGGCAAATTCATAGCTATAGAAAGCAGATTAATAATTGCCAGGGGCTGGGGAGAGGGGGTTCTGGAGAGTGACTGCTTAGTGAGTATGGGTTTTCCAATTGGATGATGAAAATATTCTGGAACTAGGTAGTGATGATTGTTGTACAACAGTGTAAATATACTAAATGTCACTATTGGTAAACTTACTGTTATATTTATTTTAACAGCCCCCCACCTACTTGGTGGATAGACAGAATAGCATATTAAACACAGCTAACGAGAAAATAAATGAACTGGAGGATAGGTAAGAAGAAATAATTATAAATGAAGTATACAGACTAAATTATGGAAAATATAGAAGAGAAGGTAAGATTCATAGAGAATTCTGGGATAAGTTCTAAATTCATTTGAATTTCAGCCTAAAAAGGAAAGAAAAAGAAAATAGAGGAGGTGTAATATTTGCAGAGATATTTGCAGATAGGACATTATCTGGGAATCTGAACTTTAGAACTGAAGTTATGTTAGACTTGTCCTTGAGGTAGATAAAACCTGTCTGAGATGATGATATTCTGGCAAATTAGGTAGGTTATGCTTGAACTCACAGAGTCCAAGTGATTGAGATGCAGAGTCATAGCAAAATGGATCTCATGATTACTGGGAAGCTGAATCATGTCAAAGAGATTTAAGAATAGGCAAGGTATCATCACTTTTAGCATTTCAGTAGGTGTTTACAACAACCCATCTTAGCTGTTTCTGTCTATTTCCCTGTTGTGATTTGCAATGAAATCTTTTCAGTCAAAGCATCTGTGTGTCTACCTTTGGTGAAAACAAGGAAGATAAAAGATAATAGACTGTCTCATTCGACAGCTACTCTAGTCAGTGAGGGACAGAGTGAGGGGTGACAGCTATCAGAGAAGGGGAAGGTGAACTGCACCTATGAGGCTGTGCTGGTATTAAAAAAAGTAGCACATTTGTAGCAGGGCACAAGCTCAGATGGGTCTGAGAAATACAAAATGTAGTGTGCTCTTGCTTATTTTTGTTGCTTTTGAACTCTGCTCACCAAATCTTTTTAGAAGCAAGAGCACTTTGGCTTGACTCTCGGGATGTTTTCCACAATCTCATTAAATCACTCAGTATAAAAACAATTTCTTCAATTTTTTGAACTTGAGAAGGCTTCCATTCTAAAAAAATAAAACCCTCAAAAACAAACAAAAAACCCCCACAAAGCTTTAGATTTAGAATTTTTATATGAAACAAAAGTAAAGTGATTTAAATAAATGCTACAAGCCTTTTGAGCACACTCTGAATAAGCCATAAGTCAGGGGCCAGATAGCTCTGAAAAGGCAAGGCTGAGAATTTAAAGACTGGGTGAGGACTGGAGATGCTGCCAAAGGAGCAGCAAGGTTGAGAACCCTCTAATGTCACGACCGGTGGGAGCTGGGCATGAGACTGGTACTTCAGCCTACAGATTCTTAAAAGAGAGATGGCAAAAATACCCCAGCTATAGTATTTAGTCTCTGTAAGACTTTTGGGAAGTACAGAACGAAGCCCACAGGGCTGGACGAGTTGTTTTGTTCACTGAAGGACCTGACTGGTGGTCCTGTGGAAGTTTAGGCACAAAATCCTAACCCACCTGGAAAGACATTGCTGCACACAGTAAACACAGCCCAGAGTTCACGGAGGAGAGAGGGCTGGGAAGGGACAGGGCCTTTTAAAGGGATGTGTACAATATGCCAAAGGTTGGGGAGAGGTTGAGAGCTGGAGGCCACATGGCTTTCCAGGGAATGTCATTGGGTCTGTGGCTGCAATTCTAATGACATACACCACCAGTTTGCCCAGATGCCTTAATGCTTCTAACCGATCCCTTCTTGCTTATTTTTATCCTAATATTAAGCCTTTGGTTATACAATAATGCTTTTGCTGCTAAGTTACAGTATACCTACTCATAAAAATATGTGACCACACTAATTTTCTGTGTTTATAAAAAAAATTTAGCAAGTTGTTTTTACTGTTCTAAATATTTCCCAGCAATAGCCTATGACAGAGAATCCTGGGGAAGTTCAATGGCTTAAAATTCTGGGATAGTAATCCCATTTTGCAACTAAGGTTCAGAGAGGTAACGCTACTCTACCAAAGCCACACAGGCAATAAATTGCCAGTGAAGGAGGATAAAGCCATCACATGACTGGCATTTTATTCCTAGGTATTTACCCAGAGAAATGAAAGCATATATCCATACAAAGGCTTGTATGTAAGTGTTCATAGCAGCTTTATTTGTAATAGCCAAACCTGGAAATAACCCAAATGTCCATCAACAGGTGAATGAATAAGCAAATCATGGTACCTCATATCATGGAATTCTACTCAGCAATAAGAATGAACAAACTGTTGATACAGGGTCAAACCTGAAAAACATTATGGTGAGCAAAAGAAGCCAGACATAAAAGAGTACATGTTGTCTAATTACAATTATATGAATCTCTGGAAAAGGTAAATCTCATCTGTAGTGCCTGGGAATAGATCAGTTTGTTGCCCAGGACTGGAGTGGGGTAGAAGAGTGACTGGCAGGGAACAAGGAAATTTTGGGGAGTGATGGAAATGTTTTGTATCTTGATCATTTTGGTGGTCACATGGGTGTATAAATTTGTACTAATTCATTATACTGTATATCTTAGAATGTGTGCATTTTATCACATGTAAATCATAACAATAAAATTGATTTGAAAATTATATTTCTAGTATTACACTTCAAAGTCACAAGTGGGACTTTCTAAACATACAGATTTCCAGGCCTCATGCTGGACCTGGTAAATCAGAATCTTTGGAATGGGCATTTAGGCAAGTATATGCTGAAAAATTATTCTAGGTGATTCATGTGAACATCTCTGATTAAGAACCACTTCTGCAGGTGAAGGTGTATAAAAATGAAAATATTTTAAAATTGTACTAAATTAAGTTTGAAGGTCATAAAACAATTTGCATAACATGATTATATTTTTATAAGCACATAATATATATAAACTAACAAACAATATGGAAGAAAAATGTAAGTATTTATGAGATTTTTGGGTATTTTTATGTTATGCCCTTTGCTTTTCTGTGTATTTAAAAATAAAGACCATATCCTACTTTTACATGGAGAAAAATGAATTATTTTAAAATTAGCACAAGAAAATATAAGAAAGTGTAAAGTGGAGGAACCATGAACTTGGTGGAGGCCAGGATGGAATGGATCAGGAACACTATTGGCCTCTGTTCCATGGAGATGGAAGGAAGGTGGTGGTGGATTAGCTAAAGTGGTAGATTTGGGGTCTTATTTATTCTATTTTCTCTATGAAGCAGGAGATATGATCAGCATCTGAGGATGTAAGTGGGAGTGGTAGAAGCTTCATATAATGTATACAGGGAGTTAATGCCTCTTTAGCCTTGGCTGTCCACAGTTTAATTTCAGCATCTGTAAACTGCTTAAAATTGCATTCATGTTTGTGTGTGTACATTTCTTTGTCTATAGCTTTGATCAGATACTCAAAGGAGTCTGTGACCAATCACCCCTCAGAAATAAGAACTGGACATACTCTGCAAGGGTGCCATTCTTAACTGTATTAGCATAGGACACAAACAGGCTTCTCAATTTTCTGAGGGGTTTGTGATATCGTATTCTGTTGCTTCATCACCACCTTGTGGTCAAATGAGTACACTGCCAAACGAGGTAGAGATTTTGAATTAGGGCAATGGTTTCTTAGACCCTGGAAGGGACTTGGGGCATTGCACAGTTTAATGTCCAATACGTTATGAGAATTAATAATTATGGCAATTTTTTCCTCTAAAATGTTGAACCAATGTGAATATGTATGAATGAGAATCCCTGGACAAGCCCAGTTAATTATATTCCAAGAATTAAAGGTCTTTGAGAAGTCATCTCTGCGTCAGTGATTTTGTGATTTTGAAAGACCAAAGAGCATTTAAACTTAATTGCATGTTAGGATCACTTGGAGAGTTTTGAAAAATCCTGATGCCCAAGCCACACATCATACTAATTAAACACTGGAAGAGTGAGAGACCCAGGCCTCAATACTTTTTCTAAAGTAGCTAAATCACCTACCCCAGGTGATTCCAATGTACAACCAAGTCTGAGACTCTCTGCCAAAGGACCTTGCTATTCAAGGTGTGATCCATGGACTAGCAGCATTGGAATCACCTGAGCCACAGACTAGCAGCATTGGAATCACCTGAGAGCTTGCTGATACACAAAATCTCAGGTCCTGTCCTAGCCCTCCTGAATCAGTCTGCATTTTAATAATTTTCAGGTGATTCACTGCATATTCTATTTTATAAGTGCTGTTAAAGAGAATAGAATGAGTGTCTAATTGGTCTGCTGGATATGCAAGGCAGGAATGGTACTCATATTTCTAGTCTCTGATCACTGCCAGTTACAGAAAATGTATTACTAATACTTCCATGCCCCTGTTAGACAACTCTAATTGTCAGAAAGTTGTTTTTGGTAGATGTCAAAATCAAAATTCTTGTCAGTTCTACAAACTATTACCATGATCTCTTTTACCATACTTGAATACAGACAAATGTTTTCCCCTTAATTATCCTTCCTTGAATCTCTCCCTCCTAACTTTGCAGTTTCTTCAGTCTGCGTATGATATTTTTGCACAACTCTTTCTAGTAATTCTACTCTAAAAATGGCTCTTGGGACTGAATGTGAGATTCTAGATGTAGCGTGACATAATGAGTTCAGAAGGAAAATAATCCCCTTCATCTAGAAATTTTATACTAAGACTCCTTTTTGCTTCTTGAAAGTCAGGCTATTACTCAAGGTCCTTGTCAAATGCTGTATTATGGAGAACTGTATCCAGCAAACAAACCAATATTGATGGTCCCAGGGCCTCCAATCATTCACACATGACCACTAATAGTCCTGAGCTCATACACAGAGATCAACATGGGAGTCCTGGGCTGAGACAGTTGGGGCATTTGCCCTGAGTGGAGCTAGACTCCTGCCCCCAACTCCCTCCTCCTAGGACCACATCCTTTAGCAGAGACAGCCCTTCCTTCAGTGTGGTTGTCAGGGGACATCTCCAGACGTTACCTAGTGCCTCTGATCTCAGACTGTCCATTCTCTTCTGCCTTTGGCTCCAAACTCAAACTAATGACAGCCACTCCTATCCTTCTCACTGTGGCCTTAATTCCTCATGCTTGACCACACCACACCTGTGTGCTTTGGTGGGGAGCCCTTGCCTGTTGTCAAAGTTCCTTTAAACTGAACAAGCAGCCTACCCTTGTCCCATCCCACATCAGTTCTTCTTCTCTGAATATTAATCTCAGTATCTCACCCCTTTACCTGTTTGGGGGCTTGAAGCTGTTGTGTCTACCAAGGGTATCTCAGCCCACCTTCCTCTTGGACTATTTGCATCACTTGCGTAGCCATACGGTCTTCTGGCACCAATTCCATCTACAGCCTTTCAAAGACATTCAATGGTGACTCTTTTATGTAACTCTTTAACCCCAGGAATTTCACTCACCTGGACTTGGCCAAGGTATTTTGCCTATAGAGTTCAAATTACTATAGTATTTTGGAGAGAAATTTTGCAGCATGTGTTGATTTTTAAAAGCTATGCATATGTTTTAGAGGTAGTTTCTTTGTTAGAAATCTGCCTTAAAAATATATGATCAAGGGCACACAGATTGTTACATAAAATTTTTTTATGGAAGCTATGTTTAAATAAAATATAATATAGCAACTATGATACAAATGAAATTGGCCTAGCCAATTAAAACAATGAAGCAGGACCATACATATTGACATGACATGGGGAAATGTACTCAATATATTAAGTGAAAATGTGAATTTCAGAATATCATGCATTATCTCATTTTGTTGAAAAAGAATTATATGTATGGTATATAGCCTACACATATAGCACAGAATCTGTATAATATATTGCCTACATATAGCATAGAGCAGGGGTTACAAAATCGTATACGATGGGCCAAATCCAGACCTCTGCTTGTTTTTTGTAAATAACATTTTATTGGATCTCAGCCATGTCCATTTGTTTACATATTTCCTATGACTGTTTTTGTACTTCAGCAACTGAGTTGAGGAGTTGAAACAGAGACCATATGACCCACAAAATAAAAAATAGTTACTATCTGGTCCTTTAGAAAAGGTTTTCCAACTCTTGCTATAGTAAATAGATATTATACAGAATATAGAAAAAACTACAATATATAGAACATATACCAAATATATTATAGAAAGTAGTCACTATGTTAAGATAAATTACCATTCTAATTTTAGTAGATTGTCTTCTAGGAAATTTCTCATTGCTGTCAACTTTTACCTCTGTCATGATTTTGTAGTCTGTATCATTATTTTTTATCTTAAGACATAGTGGAACTCAGTAAGCTAATACCAGAAAGACTCTAGAAATTGTGCTTTCAAATGGTAAGAAAAGAGTGACCCACACTGGGCAAGAGCAGGAAGCTCTGAGAATTACATTCCCCAAGGCACTGAGGTATTTGGATAAAAGTGTTTGAAAAGATTATTCCTGTAGGCAGTAGGGCAAATATGACATTTTAAATATACCAAACTACTTTTATTTCCTCTTAAAATTCCACTAAAAGGATTTTTTTAAAGTTATAAACAGAGAACTCAGGACAATGGGAGAAGAAACAATAGCTATACCAATTTGAATTCTGGAAAGCAAAAATAGAATAGTAAGTGATTTAACAGACACCCAAAAAGGTGAATTCTAAGCAGTGTTGAGAAAAGAGAGTAATCAACTTGATATACACTATAGAATCCCCAAAGAGCCAGGAATTGGTAAAACCAGACATTTCCAGAAATTGGGGCTTAAATAAGGAAGTTGGTTGATAGTCTGTTCGAGAAGTGGTCAGCTCTTCAGATCTGTTTCATTCTCCTCCATCCCAGGAGGAGACTGGAAATATATTGTCTGAGTGGGTAAATGAGAAGGTCTCTAGACTGAGGGGTACAACGTGCAGTTGAGAGTGTACCATACTGAAAACAGTGGGGTTACCTGAATGTGTGCATGCAAGATGACGGGATCATCCAACCCTCTTTCCCTACTTTAGCTCCCAGAGTGGTGGCATAGGGTGTCCAAACATTCAATTTTCTTGAGCCTAGGATGGAAGATATTGCTGGGATGGAGACTGTCAGTTTTAAAACCATGGCAGTACCGAGCAAACCAGGAGGAGTTGGACACCCTTGCATGAAAACATTGGCAGTTAGACCTCTACCTTCTGGGTAGGAGACTGGAAGAGTCTTCTCTGAGGACTCTGACAGCCCAAGGGGAAAGACCTGATGTGTGGAGAGCAGAGGTTCTAACAGCTAAGTGGCCCAGCCAGATCAACCTTGTAGTAAAGCTTACAGTGAACAAGCTCTATCTGGGTTTTCAGAGCCTCCCTCTCAAAAACAAGTAGACAACTAAGGACTATTAGACAATTCAAGGAGAGCCTCTAACAGAAAAGACAGAAGCCAAAGCATTCAAACAGAAAAAAACAACTCAAGGGGTAATCACATGATTCTAGTTGCAATGATCAGAGTGTTTCTCTTGAATTTTATAAAGTGGGTTTGGGAGAGAGAATGCTCTCTCCTTCAGTCTCAACAATTATGTCAACATTCAAGACAGAAAGAAGGGAATAAGGTTAAAGGATATATGTGAGCTAGCTGAAAGGGAGGCTGAGAAGATAGGGAACAAAATTGTTATAAGTGGTCTGGAACAATCACGACCCATTGCCTGGGGCTGGGCACATTGCCACCTACCCTCCACAGCCCCCACTGGCCAAACAAAACAAAACAAAACAAAACGAAAAACAGCCTTAGTTAGGATTCTACTGACAAAGAAAAATAGGGAAAAAGAAGCTTTAAGAGAAAATGTCAGTATGGTACCACAGGAACCAAAGTAAGCAGGTTAAAATGTTAAAAACACAGCTGAAACTGGAACTCTCACACATTGCAGGTGGGAATACAAAATGGTACCAACACTTGGCAAAACAGTTTGGAAGTTCCTTATAAAGTTAAAAATACATTTTCCATATAACCTAAGCATTCGACTCCTAGAGATTTATCTAGATAAAATAAAAACCCATGTTTACGCAAAAATCTGTATTGTAGAAGTTTATAGCTAATTTATTTTTCGTCTCCAAGTATTGGAAGCCACCCAAAGATCTATCAATGGATGAATAGACAAACACACTGTGTTACATTTATACAATGAACTATAAAATTGAGCAATATAAAGGGACAAACTACTGATACATGCAGCAACCTGGATGAATCTCAAATGCATTATGCTACATGAAAGAAACCCAACTCAAAATTATGTACTTAAGATTCCACTCATATAACATTCCGGAAAAGGCAAAACCATAGGGACAGAAAACAGGTCAGTGATTGCCAGGGGCCAGAGATGGGAGGCAGGGCTAACTTCAAAGAAGCAAGGGGGATGTTTGAGGGGTGTTGGAATTGTTCTATGTCTTTTTTTTGTAATTTCAGAGTTTTATGGGGGTATACACACTTTGGTTACATAATTTGCTTTTGTAGAGTTTGAGTCAAAGTTATAAGTGTGCCCTTCACCCAGTTAGTGTGTATTTACCCACTAGGTATGAATTTACCCATCTCTTCCATCCCTCTTCCACCTACTTGATTTCCCTTGAGTTTTACTTCTACATGTGCACAAAAGTGTTGATTGATCAGTTCCAATTTAGTATTGGGTACATGCTATGTCTTGATTGTGGTGGTGGTTACATGACTGTGTACACTTTTTAAAATGCAAAGAATTGTGCATTAAAAGGGTAACTTTTACTGAATGTAAATTATATTGAAAGAAAGAGAAGAAGAAAGAAAGAAAAGAAAGAAAGAGAAAGAAGGAAGGAAGAGAGGGAGGGAGGAAGAGAGAAAGAAAGGAAGAGAAAGAACGAATCACGTAACCAAGACTTTCTGAAAGAAGCTGGAATAATATGAAAGGAGAACACTAAAAGCATATCCTACTTCTCCAGAAAAAAAAGATGTGGCAGATGCAAACATTTCTGCTGCAGTTTCAGGCTAAGGAGTTCAAAGCACGTAAAAATGTTAAAAACTGAAGAAATGCTTTGTTCTGGGATTCATGGTGTATGACAGGGGTATTGGTTTTCACTGGGGCCTTAGGGACACAAGATTCAGCAACATCAACAGAGGTGTCATTTCAAGCATCTGTTGATAGTAAGTCTCTAAATCAGTGATTCTCAAAGTGTGTTCCCTGGACAACAGTATTAGTGTCATCTGGGAACTTGTTAGAAATGAAAATTTTGCAGCTCACTCTCAGACTTACTGAATCAGAAACTCTGGGGATGAGGTCTAATAATGCATTTTAACAAGTCTCTAGGTGATTATGATGCATGCTTGAGTTTGATAACACTGCTCTAAATGAAACATATATAGGGTCAGGGAATGAACTGTGGATCTGACCAATTCAGGGTGAAGTTCTAGCAAGCCCACAGACTATATTCTCTAATCAGCTTTAAGAGTAAGAAGGTGCAAGGTAGAGGCAATCTTATGGAACTTCTTTAAGAGAAAGAAACAATACAAAAAAGAAAAAAAAGAGAAAATACTTTTGCAAATTTTACAAAAACGTTTAACTATGTGAAGACTTGCACAGGCCCCATGCAGAACCTTGGAATGTACTTGTCCAAGCGAGGAGTCTGAAGCTTAAGCTCCATTCAGTTCATGGTAAATCTGCATTTGTAAAGGTGATATATGTACTTTTTAACTTTTAAAGTATATCATATACAAAGAATAATATTTTTGTCTCTATTACCCTGACTCCTATGTCCTTCTCAAGAAAGAAAGAATAATGCCTCTCAAATCCAGCAATTGAAGAATATATAATTTCCTAGAGGGAATGTGAATTACAATGTGCATACCCTATGCAGTAATTACGCATGTAGATGTTGATTCTATAGAAACTCTTATATATGTGCATTATTGGGACTTTAGGGGGCCCAACAACATACCTCACTTTTCCTTGAGTTCAGAACTGAGAAATAAATACAGGAGCCAAGTAAATCAAAATATCATCTTTATTACTGATGAATCTGTTATGACGGAGGAAAGCTTAATGTGAGGGCCAAGTGGGCTTCTCTGTGCTCCTGCTAGCCACTGTCTCCATCCCTGCCCCCCAATCTACACCTAGTGACAGCTTACCTCAAAGGTTGGATCAGCAGTAATGGCCCTAGATCACCATTTTAATGTCTGCTGTAGTAGACAGAATAATGGCTTTCAAAGATGTCCATGTGCTAATCCTGGAACCTGTGAATATGTTTCCTTACATGGCAAAAGGGACTCTGCAGATGTGGTTAAAGTAAGGATCTTGAGTTGGGGGGGATTATTCTGGATTATTCAGGTGGGCCCGATGTAATCATCAGGGGCCTCACAAGAGGGAAGTAGGGAGATTAGATTAGAAAAAGAAGTGATGGCAGAAGTAGAGGTTGGAGTGGTGTAATTTGAAGATGAAGGAAGGGGCCATGAGCCAAGGAATGTGAGTGGCCTCTAGAAGTTGAAAAAGGCAAGAATTCACTCTACAGCCTCCAGAAGGGTTAGCATTGCCAACACCTTAATTTAGATTTAACTTAATTTTAGATTTCTGACCTCTAGAACAGTAAAAGAATAAATTTGTGTTGTTTTAAGCAAGATACCATTTGTGGTTAATTTGTTACTGCCACTGTAGGAAATGAATATATCTGCCTAGTGTTCTTATCTTTGGACATCTAGACCAGTTCTTATGTTTCTCTGCACAACTTTGTAAACATATATGAAATTATTTTCTTAGGACAATTTTGTTTTTATGCCTAAGAATAGAGTACCCAATTTCTATTCCCCAAACTGAGTATAAAAGGTAGGCTGGAATCCTTAGAGTATGTGTTGACGAGACACAAAACCTCTTCAACAAGACTGCTTTGAGCTATACAAATATCCCACTGTGTTATAACGTCCTAGAGTAGGGTGTATGTCCCCAGAGGTGTACTTTCCCCTCTTTGCAGTTTTCCTCATAGACAGGGACTTGGTACCAGGTCTAAAGAGTATAGTCAGCAATTCATTAACAGGCTAGACATGCTGACCTCAGCTCTCCTACTGACCTGGGAAAGGGGCCTTCTCTTGAACTCTGGCTTCTTCCACCAGGGAACCCCAACATTTGTGAAATTCAAACAGGGTTTCATCTATGGCAGGATTTAGGCCCCTAATTCATAGGCAGCATCATTTTTTAAGTGTCTACAAGTGCTTAGGATTTAACAACAAATCTTTTCCTATAATGTCTGTGGCTTTAACACAGGAAATAAATTTGGGTTCTGTCCGCTCCATCCAAGGATTAGAAGTAACAAAGATCATTGGCTCTGCAGGAATTACATTTTCTTGTCCAGGGATACAATATCAGACAGACTCCATGTGACTTTGGGGCATGAGTAACAATGCATTTGCTCAAGCTGTCTATGATAAGTTGGGGTTTTTTCAACTCTTCACAAGGTTCATATTCTAGTCCAGCCTGTGCCACTTAAAGCTGTGGTGCCTGGATTTGAGGCATTCAGATAACAGGATAATATCCTACATTTACATAGCATCATCTATTGTCCAGTGGAATTTCAATGCACATTCAATCCTCAAAACAGTTTTGGACCATAGGCCAGGCAGAAATACATATTGTCGTTTGACAGATGAGAAATGTAATGCATAGAGAAATTGTACCTTTAAAAGTCTCAAGTAATCAATGCCATGATCAAAATCCTGGGTCTCCTGACTCCCAGACCATATTTACTTCTGTCCATGGTGAAAAATAAAAATAAAAACCTGTGTGAAGCTTATATATACATTGCCAGACCTGTGGCCTGGCTGTTTTTGGCTCCTTTGGCATCCCCAGCTGGGTTCTTGCCTCTTCAAGCAACAGAAAGCTTCCTTTGCTTACCATTGTATGTCACCACTGAGCACTGGTCCGAACACATAGGTGACGCTAAATAAATATTTGTTAAGGGAACAAGTGATTGATTGGTTCTAATCATTACACTCTTAAACCACTGAGTCCAGGAAACCTTGCAGATATTTTTATAGAATAGGTTTCTTCTGGCATCTTTGTTTCTTGTCCACTCAATATTTTGTTCTTTTATTGCATTTGCAGTGAAAGAAAATGCCTCTTTTCTTGCCATGGGAAAGGGAAACAGCCATGCAGAACTTGAAGATAGCCAGGTCTGTATGGGCAATAAAGGAGGCAAGCCAGTTAGCTATTAACCAGCAGAAAAGATAATTCAGCTACTTATCACAGTCCAGGCACCTGCCTTTGGAGGTCTCTTCCTGACTTTTTCTGTCCCAGAGTGGTAAGGTAGATTAAGACCTTGGGCATTGCAATGTGCATTTGGCCTTCCTACTTTCTCCAACTGTATCCAAGTAACAAGAGGGGGTATAGGTCAGTGGTAGAGCATTTGACTGTATCCAGGTAACAGCAGGTTATAATAAACACCAGGCAGCTTGAGGTGGAAGAACCACAGACAGGCAGGCAGTCTGCAGGCTGAGTGGAGAGCAAAGCTGGAGGAGGCGCAACCTCAAGAAACTGATCCACTTCAAATTTATTTTTGCACCTTTTAAGACAAAGCCTCAATCTTATTTATTCCCCATTGGTGGCTTATCAAGGCATGGTGGTCCTTATATTTTATACTTAAAGGTACATAATTGTGAGAATATTAAGATGCGTTTGAGAAAGGTTGAGTAGTTAAGGGTAGTGTGTCAGATAAACTACTGTCTGTAATGAGAAATGAGGCAGAAAAGGGAGTTTGAGCTGAAGGCACGGAAGTCTTCAGGGATAAGTGCTCATGGTTAAGATGAGATATTTTCCATCTTATCCCACAAAGTTGATACCATTGTACATAATAACAGTTTTAAACTTTAAAAAAAAAACTTAATATCTCAAGCATTTATCCTATAGTGATTGAATATTTTTGAACATGGGGACGTATCAAATAATTTAAAGCTTTTGTTTCAATTCTGTTTGTAGAAGGCATGGAAATCAAATCGGGAGGTCAGAGCCTGGGGAAAAGGCTAGCATTTTGTGTGCCCTGGAATATTTCTAAGCCGCACAGATGAGCAGCGATGAATGGTGGGGGCTATGTTAGTGTGGAGGGGGTGGAAGGTCCCGCAGACTGGCAGACAGATGTTGCAGTAAGACCCATTGCCAGCCATGAATGGATAGAGCTGGGCACATAATTGGCCTTTAGGAAGCGCTAGGCAAGGTGCAAATCTCCAATATTGGAGAAAAAATGAAAACCCCTCTTGGGCAGAAAGGAGGTAAGATCTCCTGTGCCTTTAAGCAGCATGTAGCACAGATTGCTCTTCTTATTCTGCCTCTTCAGGTACCATCCACTATCAGACTTATTCCAGGTCTTACTGCAGGAGATCATGAAAACATCTAGAGTCCAGAGGATGGTGAGAATCACTTCTTTACTGTCCCTTTCAGGTCTTCTTTCATTTAAACAGAGTCAGGCCTAAGTGGATACCCAAAGGCCCCCAGTCTCCTTCCCTTCTTGTCTTCTTTACTTTCTACCCCTCTACTTTCCCCAGAGTTCTACCTGCATCCAAGTGTTCCATTGGCAATATCTGTTAAAATGCAAACATGTAATCTGGGAGGTGCTATCCATTAAACTAGGCCAAAGCACTAGTATATCTAATCTTTATGTGAAAGCACTGCCCTGAGAAACAGGGCAAGAGTCTGCGGAAGTTCTTAGAGCCAGGAGAATGGTTGGACCCAATGCAAGATGGCATGAGAGCACCAGCTGTTTAGGGAAAAAGAAATGAGTCACCTTCAGAAGAAGGAGGTCACTGAATGGGGAAAGGAGGGACACAAACCAAGCTGTCTTCTTTATGATTTTGCTAAGGACTGACTCTTGATTTTTCAGCAGACTGTCTCCTGGAAGGGACATCTGTGATGTGCCACCCAGATGCCTCTTCAACGAAGGGCATGCTGCCTTCCAACTGGGAGTGCTATCAGTGAAGAGCCATCAGCTGTCCGCCCCACACTTTCAGGAATTTCCTGGATTGCAGAGAGTTGCCTCAACCATGATCATGCCCCTTCCCAGGGCTGCTTATATCTGGTAATGATCCATGTGGAGGTACAGAGTCCTGATCATCTTAGTCCCATCCAGAGCAAGTCTAAGGGTTTGGCCAAGACTGTTGCTGGAACTGTGACAAACAGCTGGACCTCTCCCTCTGTCCAGCCTTGCTCTCGTCCCTTCCCTTCAACACGCTTGGTCCCTAGAGCATTCTTGCATAAGGTGTCCAGAATCTGCTTGCCAGGGGGCCAAATCTGCAATGGGGCTCAAGTACGGGGAAAATAAATTATATCTGGAATCCATTTCTTCTGGAGAAGTCAAAGCTCTTGCCCTTCTTGTTAGGTTCAATGCATTTAAACCTCCCCTTCAGAGGTGCTGAGTCGATCAATCATTCAATAAATTGTCATTGGCTTTCAGGAGGGCCCTACAGTTGCATTTCAGAAAGTTCCTTGTCCTCATTCTTTAGGAAAGGTAACCAAACTAGCAGTGCCAGTCCCTATCAGGGAAGAGGAAGAGTCTGTCTCTGCTTAGGTCAGCTAGTGGTGTTAGCTAGCCCTTTCTTAGAATTCTGCTGTGTGATTTTGTCTCTCTTTGAGGTTTCACTTCAGATGAAAATAATCCCCTGCCTTTCTAACCCATCTTTCCTCCTAGCTCTCCAAACGCTGAAGTGCTGTCTGGGGTTAAGTGTTTCTGATGTGCATTGTACCATCTTCCATTAAAAAGGCCAAGGATACAAGCTTCCTGCACTTCCCATTTGTTTTATGAAGGGATTAGTGATACCCACAGTGAGGCCTGAGAGCTTAGGATATAATATGTTTCTCTTCAAGTATACTTGTATCACCAGGGATGAAGCAGCTGTTTTTCCCTTTAGAAGGCAGATTTTTTTCCTGGAAAGAAGTTGGCAGAACTGGGCCTAGAGATGGTTCTTTTTGTTCTATTTCCACGTGTCAGAGTCAGACTGTGGGTGAATACACACAAAGCCTTAGCACATTTGGATAATAGCAAAAAGATAATTTATACTATTAACAGATGCTTTTCCTTCCCATATTTCTTTCTATTCTTTGACCCTCTTCTCACCAAAATTTACCCCTCCTCCTTCACCAATTTCTGTTTGGCATTCACAGTCTATTACTCTAGGAAAGGAATGTGTATCTCAAAGACTTGAGGACAGAAATAACTCAGATTTAGAACAAAAATATGAATTAATGTCTCCAAGATCAGAAAAGAATCCTCAAGCTAAGGAAGAAAAGGAGAAGCCAAGAGAGCTTAGGTGTTACTGTCCCCAGGCCCTACCCCACATCCCCAGCTTGGAGGAGGAGAGGTGAGTAGCCAAAAGAATCACTGGACAAGTTTGAGAGATCCATGAAGCAGGGACTTTGTATATGTGTGTGAGAGAGCGGGAGCAGACTAGTGGCAAGATGCAGCTAAATGGTATGGCTTGGCAAGCAGGGATGTTTCCTGAGGTTCAGAGAGGCTGGAAAGTTCTTATGAGCCTAGGAAGATCCCAGGGATAGCTGACAGAGCTAGAGCAAAAGGGGCCTCACAAGTAGGAGTAGGGGACGATGAAGCAGTATCTTGGAGTAACAGCTGAGGGCCAGATGGAAGGATGTATGTATCAGGAGATGCCAGCACCGACAGATGACCAAACGCTCCTTCCACTGACTGTATCCACCTCACACTAGCATTACACTGGGGATTTAGACAAAACTATGGTGGAAGGAAATGGATCTGAAGTCCTGGCAGAATGGGGCTCATACTGAAATCAAGGTAAGATACAGAACTATAACTGCTTTTATGCATAAAGAGCCAAATTCCTTGATCAGGCAGAAAATCTACCAGACTCTTGGTTGACTCTTCCCCTTTCTGGTCTGATTGCATTACACGTATCAGTGACAATAACTGATTAATTTCCTTAAAAACAATGCAAATGAAAGACTTTGCTCCAATAGACCGAATCTTGTTACTTAGCTCAGACCTTTCAAGATTCTTGGCTGCAAAAAGCAGAGACCACTTAAGGTTAACTTACTCAGAAAAGGACCCTGGGCTGCTACCATAGATACCAGCCACCCTGACTGCTGGTCTCCTGACTCTCCCAACAACCCTGCACATAAGCCATATTTCCCCTGCTTACTCCCACATTAGTGAGAACATAGAAGGGTGGGGTAGGGGGAATGGATATATGTATATGCGTGAATACATACAAAAAATACAATGTAGCTCAAAGTACACAAAATAGCTCTGGAAAGACACATAAGAAATCGGGTAATATTTGTTTCCCCTGGAAGAATTGGATGGTGGGGAGACAAGTGGAAGGAAGACTTCTCACTATATGCATTTATTATACCTTTTGAATTTTGATCCATGGGAATAATTTACCTATTTAAAAAATCAACAATTAAAAGTTTCATCCAATCCAATTAAAAACTTCAACCTTATACCTCATTTATAGCTCTTCCTCCCCCCTTCCCAGGTCTGGCATGATCTGTGGATCCACAACATGCACCTGGGAAGGGGTCAAGGTCTATTTTTTTTCTCCTTCCTCTTTCACCCCACCTCCCCTCATGCCCTTGCTCTAGGCTTCTGCAGGGGTAGGGTGAGGTTTTGGATAAAGTCTCTTAGATGGTGCTATTTGTCTGTCCTGATGGTTCATATTCTATGGAACATTGGCTCTTTGTGGGCACTTCATGGATTTTTAGAAGCTCCTCTCCCACTCCCCTGCACAGTATCCTAATGTGCGTTATGTGCTCTTTGGCTGACCTCTTGTAAATCTCCCTGGCTCCTCTCCTTCCCTCTGTGGGTTTTCTACCATCTTTTATGCCAGGGTTCCTTGCCCCAGAGGATGGTCCTCTTATGGGGAAGCTCAGCTTTCTTTCCTGGCATCCATTTCACTCATGGGAATATCACGCATCTTGCTACATCAAATACTGACCTACCTGCTGCCAGTAAGGGCTGCTCCAGGAAAGAGGCAGACATGAGTTTCTACATTTAGGTCGGCCTTCCAAACTCAAGTTTTCCTGAGCATTCTTTGACCAAGAACTACTCTAGGGCATTGAGGTGGGCTCATGAACTTCTGTAGTTCTGCAGGGATTTAGCTTGGAATTTACTGCCAGTATTCTTTTGATAAAGAACCCTCCCCTACCAACTTGGCTGGGCGTGGAAGGAAAGGGGAACATTAATCTGTCAACTCCTGACTCAGAACAATCAGGCTCTCATTCAATGAATTGCAGTCTTTTGCTTATTTGAGCAGGGTAAGGTGTGGTGGCGAGAATCTGAAGACAAGTTGGGCCACTTCTTATCAAACTCTGGAGAGATGTAGCTCCTAGATTGCCCTCCTTAGGATGTGGAGGTACTTATGGCCTGTTGCCCTCAGCTTTTAGGGCTTTAGCCAAAGCTTTGAGACAAATGGAAATAACCTATTCTACATCTGGTTACTCACATCAGTTAAAACCTTCACATCATCCTGTCATAAGAAAATGAAAGTTCTAATCTTTAATAACTACCACTTACTGAATGCTTGGTACAAGGTACCGATAGCTTTACATACTAAATGTATTAACTGCTTACAACACTCTTATGAGATAAGAAGTTCTATTCCCATTTCAATGAGAAACCTGAATCCAAGAGATCACATTGCCAGTGGCAGAGTTGCAATTTGAATCCACATGTCTGATTCCAAAACTCAATCTGCAGTTAAAAATGAATGGCACAGTTACTGTCTAGTGCAACTGTTCCCTATCTATGAACTACACAACTGGGGTGGAGGTGTAGTTATTACAAGGAATTGAAATATCCTTAATCCACATGTCTGTGGATTCAATAAATAATGTATATGCTACTATTTCTCCTATATAGCAATTTAATTCAACAATGAGTTCTCTTTGTGCCACGCATTGTTGTAGGTGCTGGGGATACAACAGTGTACAAAACAAACTAAAATCCATCTTCATGGAAATGTAAATTCATAAAATCATACTGAAATTATATTTTTTTGTCATGCATTTTACCAATTAAATGAAACTAAATGCATAACTATTATCAAGTGAAAGCTCAGGAAGGATTTTGCTATTTATTTGCTATATATAATACTGGACATATTTGGAAACAACTGATACTATTTAATTCTGAGGAATTCAGTTATCACAAGGACATGATCCACTAGACGAGGAGTGAGTTTGCAGTCAAATCCAACCGAAGATGAACAATAGCTGGGTCATAAAGGAAATACTGGGCAATTTCCTTGGGTAATCCCACTCAACCATCACACAGCGCAGTGCAAATTATAATGGCAACCTAAATAAATAAATTAGGATTATAATTTCACTGACGATCAGGAGCACATTACTTCATCTCTTGTTCACATTTTGACTCCGGGACTCTCTGAGGTTCCTTCTAAAGTTCCTACAGAAGAAGCGAATGGTTTTGTCCAAACGGAGCAAAGTCACATTTGACCTCCAATTTCGGTCCGTAGGATCCCCAGGGAATAGACTTCCATACACTTAGTGCTAGTCAAAGACTGTATGATAGTTTGTTTAACCAAAAGAAATCAAGTGCCAGTAATTTTGGTCTCTCTCCTCACATCCTTCCCTTCACTGACCACTAGTCCGAGTTCTCACAAGGGTAGGCGGTGCGAAGTATTATCTTTTCCACATTGCAGACGAGGAAAACAAAGGTGTAGGAAATCGACCTAGGAACCAGAAAGTTTTCGCGCCTCACCTCGCTGTTTCTCCACTCCTCCGGTCTCCAAGTCCCGTCTCCTCGGTGTGACTCCGCCTTTCCCCTCCTTCCCAGCCCGCCGCTCCGCTCAGGCTACAAAACGCTCGCTCAAACTACATTACCCACAACGCCCCGCGCCGACCCATCGCGACTGGGGCTTTCCCTAAGCTGCTGTTGTAATTAATGTTAAACCCACATTTTTGAGGAAAACACGAGTTATTATCTGATTTTCCAATAAGGTGCCTCTTTTCACCTGCGATGCCCACTGTTCGGTGACGAGGCCTCATCCGTTCAGGCGACTGCTCTGGCCACCCTCCTCCTCCTGCCCCGGCCTCTGTCAGGTCCCCGGGGTCCTGGGAGTGTCATTGGCGGATGACCGCCGCCCTTGCAGGGGCTGTTGCTTTCGCGATCATGGTCTCCGGCAGCAGCGGCCTAGCAGCCGCCCGCCTCCTGTCGCGCAGCTTCCTCCGTGAGTCGGGCTGGGACTCTGTAGTCCTGGCCTCCGCCGGTTCTTGGAACCTCCGCGTCCAACGTCCTGGCCCAGGCCGCGGCGGGGCCCTCCAGGGTAGCAGCTTGTGGAGGGCTGGGGAGCCGCGAGGGCTCCGACTCCGAGTCCGGGACCCTGTGGGGTGAAGGGAGCTTTGCTGGATGCATGGGGTGGGAGGATAAGTTAGGCCGCTGGTGGTTGGGGACGTCGGGTGGCTGAGCCAGGATTCGGGTCTGGTAGCTCTGCAGACCTGGGAGCTTGCTCTTGCCCCCGCAGTGCGAGTGGCGCAGTGGGGGTGATGCCTATATTGACCTTTATGGAGTGAGAGGTGAAGAGGTCCAGGATGAACCTAGCTGGGAGGATGAGCGTCAGTTGAAAGGTAGGGGAAAGGTGTCTCAGTAGGAAATTGAAAGGTGAGGCTGTGTTCTTTGCACAGAAGGGTCCTACACTTCGAATTGTTCCTTCTGTGGATTGTCGGGTCAGGGGAAAGATGGTTTCTCCATCTAGAGTCGGTATAGACCTGTAGAGTCTTAGAAGCTTAGGGTTGGCTGAGACCTGGACCAGTTTATTTGCAGTGTCTCCACCAGGCGGTTGTGTGATAACCTCAGTTCCTGAAAACTTAACAGTCTTTGAGTAATGCTGACTGTTGAACATTTTTGCTATGTTCTAAGGAAACTTTGTAACAGCCATGTCAAAGTTTGAAGTCTGGCTAGACCTTTTATAGTCTGTGTTATAACCCTGGGCACTTTTCTTAATCTGTTTCTCAACTGTTGTTTCCAATTACATGAAAGGAATACCGTATTTCAGTGAATCTGAGGCACCATCGCTTGTAAGGTGCACCAATATTTTTGTTCACCAATGGAAAATGATTACTAAAGTTGTGACATGCCATTGGTTGTCAGATGCATCCTGATTTAAGAGGTGTTAGAAAGTGAAAATAATGTGCATCTTAGAAATAATGATGTACAGGATGATCTGTGCAGAATAAGTGAAGCAATTTGTATAGAACACCTGATAAGTGATAGACATCTAATGTTAGTTTCCTTCTTCCCCTTTGCTCCTAATTCTGCTTCTTGTACTGAATATTGGATGAAACTTATTTCTTTTCTTGAGAAGATTAATTCTAAAAGTGTGCAATGATGAGTGTGCACTCAGTAGCTACACTTAGTTACCAAATCACTTGAGGACAAAGGTCTGGCTAGATAATTTTGGCAGGTAGGAAACAGTTGGGTTTATTTGGGAAAGTTTTCTGGAGATTCTTATTGTATGATTTAAAGGACAATTGAGGATGTTGTAGACAGAAGGAAAAAAGGGATTAGTTATGTCTAGTAATCACTTTGGTGGGTAGTTTGAGCACCAATAATCTGGTAATATTGGATATGGGCCTAAGCCAGCTAAATTTGAATAGAGTGTGGGTTAGAATGTAGAAGGCCTGTTGTGTAGCACAGCCACTATGGTGGGAAAGCCCAGGAAGGAGTTGCCCACCTATGTCTTTCTCTCCTGGGTTCTTGCTGGTCTAGGTTCTGAAAGGTCCTAGCCTTGAGTAGGTCTACTATCTTATTAGGAGAAGAATCTAAAGAAGAAAGGAAGAATGTCCAAAAGATCCAGGTCCTTAATCTACCCTTAGCAGTACTTAACAATCCTCTTCCCACAGAACTGGAAGTTCTTTCTTCTTCTCAGGATCTTGAGGTCTCAGAGATCATCTGGTTTAGCTTTCTATTGCTGTAGTGGTCTCGAATTATCCAAATCATGTGATTAACTTGTTATTAGAGGTCTGACTTATGAGATCTAAACCAAGATAATGTATGTTAGAGTGTTTCAGATGACTGTTTAATATATAAACACCTCTAAATTTGCAAACCTCTGACTCTTCCTTCCCAGGCCACATTTCTAAGCCCATTTTCACTCCCACTAGAAAAACAGCAGCCACAACATTACCTTGCAAACTTTTTTTTAGGGGGTTATAAATTATTTAGGCTCTGAGGTTAATAGAATTAGAGGTGTTAAGGAATTTTGTTCTCTTAAATTTCAGTTGATTGTACATTATGTGCTGAATATTGAAGGTCATAAGTGTTGCAATATTAATTTGAGTTTAAAAAATAAAAAAAACCAAGCAAACACTGAGAGGTGTCTTCCAGAGCCCTATTGGACATGCAGAAACAAAATTCCAGTTTTATAGCTTATGAAAAGAGGGAAAGAAGCCAGTTGAAGTGGGGAGGGAAAATAAAAGGAAAAATGAGAAAATTTCTTCTAGGAGAAAGTATAAGGATTTTCATAAGCACCTTTGAAGTTGAAATAGTGAAGTTTTTAAAGAAGTATAAAGCAATGAAAGGTCTTTTTAAACATTTCAGGAGCATCTATAAATTGAATCTTTTAGAATAAGTAGGGAATAAAACCCAGTATTTTTGAACCTCAGAATTAGGGTATTTTAATGCCAGAAAGTGAACCTTACATCCAGCTGGTCCCGCATCTTTGTTTGGCAGATGAGGAAATAAACTCAGAAAGTTTGCACCTAATATCAGAAGGGGTCTTCAGACTCTGTGCTGTGTGGTAGCCTTTGCACCAGCATATGCCACATGATAGTTTAAGCTTCCTGTTTTGGAGATCTGATTTTTTTTGGCAGTCTCAGTGGTTTGTTGAGAAGGTGAATGTCCTGCTCAAAGGTGCTGCCTTCCTGTTTTATATGTTTGCAGAGTGTGTAGGCCTGTTTTTAGAATTGGGGAAGCAATTAGAAGTGTAGGTTGGAAAAGGAGACCCTCAACAGTGATGTTTCTGACACTGGTATCTGTTACCATTGCATCTAGGAACCAAATCTTTATTTCAGAAATACAGAATGAGTTTGATCCAAATGTACCAGTGTAGCCATGAGAAAGTGATTTGATTATATTTTTAACATCATATTTGTTTTCCCATATAAACATAATTGGAAATGTTCAGAATAATTTCCCTTAACTATAGGGGAACAATATCATTTTGCCAAAAGACAGGCATTTTGTTGCCTTATACCTACATTTTTTTACATTATAACATTTCTAAAATTGGGATGTGTCTTATAATTGTTGATAGCTTGCAAAAATTGACAGTGTTTTTCTTTCTTACTAGTACTTGATAGTACTTCAAAATCAATGGTGTTTTATATTTGATGAAATATGGCACTTAAAGCCTATTAAGCTTTATTTGTAAGTCAATATTAAATGAATATATAATTTTGTATTTGAATAGTAGGTTGTTTGGGGTTTAGGGATAAGTGGATGGTAAGCTACTCTGCTGTATTGTAAGGTCCTATAGGTATGTACCACGATAGGCAGTATATTACATTTGAATAATGTAATACATGTGGTTAATAAGTATACATTTGTTAAATTCATGAGTACATGCATGAATAAATGAGTAACAGGGACACAGTTTGAGAAGTGACTTGAAGAAGGAGTACTTTCATGAACAAATCTGAGATTATTGGTTAGGAGTGTGGTACTGGTCATACAAGGCCATGGTTTGAGTCTCACCTGGGCAGGAGCTCTTTCATTATACACTTAATCCCACCAGCCATCTTGTAAATGATGTGGTTGCTATCTATGGGAAAAAGGACTCAGTATGTGACTGATAGGTACAAATTTGTCACCCCTGTTGAAAACACATCTCTCTTAGATTACTCGGTTCCTTTCCTTCATTGTCTTTATTGCAGTTTGTATAATACTTTCATAGTTGTGTGCTTCTTTGTTTAATGTTTAGCTCTCCTAGTGGGCAAGAAGATTCGTGTGGGTAGGGCCTGAGTCTGTCTTGTTCACCTGTGAATCACTACCACCTGACAGATAGCCTGTCATAATGAACATAATGAATTTTGCCAAGCAAAATTGGTCTGCTCCTTCTACATCAGTAATGATGATAATAAAATAGCTCTTCGTGATATGGCACTTGCTCTACCCTAGGCACTATTTTACATGCTCTGTATATTATTAACTTATTTAATTCTCACATTGGCCTATGAGGTATATACTGTTATTATCCCTGTTTTTACAATGAACCTGCACCTTTACAGATGTTTCACATGTTAAAAACTTGCAAGTATATTTGTGCATACTATACATTATATATAGACATAGGTTAGCATATTTATAAATAAACATATAGGATGTGTGTGAGGACATCTAAAAACATTTCTGATTGGATTTATTCGATTTTAAAATATGAATTATATGTTCTGTCTATTTAGGAAAAGATTTTACCTTTGTGCTTATATGGGGTTGTAATCCCGATTTTGTGCGTATACCAGGCACTTTGTTACTCAATTTACAGGCATCATCTTGTATTAACATCACAGCCTCCTCATGGGTGTCTGTTATTCCAAACAGGGAGACTAAGGCTAAGGGAGATCAAAAGAAATGCCCTGGGTTGCATGACTGGTGAGTGGCAGAACATAAACTCAGGTCCAGGCCTGTCTGATTCCTGGGACAGTGTTCTTAGCTGCTCCGAGGACACAGTCCTAAGGTTAGGCTGGCCAACCTCTAAGAACGTGAAGAGAAGGTGACACCAGCACATCTGCTGAAGGTGGCCCAGAATGTGGCAGCCATAGCCTTTACTATCAGAAAATTCTTCCTGGTAGCCAGCCTCAGGCTTTTCACATCGTGCAGTTATGGCCCACTTCTATGTCAGTTCAGATAGATTGTGCGCTCTTTGAAGGCTGGGACTATATTATTCAACACTTTATCCTTGACACTTGGCATTGTGCCTTGGCATAGATGCTTCTCAAATCTTGGTTGAATAAATGAATGGCCATGACAACCCCAGGAAGTGGTATATGTACTTGATTGTTCTAACATCCTCTCATTTCAGTATCAATGATAACCTTGTCTGGCATCATATAGGTTTGTCAGGATGGATTATTATCTCACTTTCTTGTCTCTGAATGCATATTTTGAGCTTGCCTCTAAGGTAATGATAGTCTATTAGTTCTAGCTTCTCTCAAACTGGGTCTGAATGAGTCTGGGCCTGGTGAGTAGATGTGGAGATCGCACGTGCACGAGGACATATCCACACCTATACACTAGAACTTTCTCAAGATCTACTTCATTAGATGCTGTAGGCTGTCAGGGGTGTTGTTGCACAGACTGAGCACTACTAACGAGCTAGGAGACTGGGAGGTGAACTGCTGTATATCACACTTCTGATCAGATTTTTATGAGCACCAAAGTTCTGGTATTGTGAAATCTTGAGCTTTATAGAGTTGGCCCAGGAGGTTTGGAGTTACTAGGAGAAGGCTGGTCTGTTATTGAAGCCATGCTTTAGAGACATAGGGAGATATGTCTTTTCTCAGGGTTACGCCTACCCCTATGGAAGGAGAAGTAAGTGAACCATCTGATCTCCTTTCTTAAGTTAGTGAGTATACGAGGAGGACCAAACTTTACCTATAAAAAGAAGTAGTTTCTTTTAGCAAATATGGACTCTAGAGATTCTGATCTTACCATCTGATCTTGTAATCAGATCTTCTACATTCTGATCTGAAAACTCATGATGGATGGACAATTTATTGAAGATTCCAGGAATGGGAGGGAATGGTAGAGCAGAGTCTGCCACTAGTCAGGAATAGCAGCAGGGGAGGAAAGGAAATATTGTACAGCCCTTGCACAAGTATTGTGGTTGTGGGTGTCCAGCTGGTAGTACAGGGCGCTAAGGGCAAGAGTGGACCTTGAGCACTGACTGGGTTGGAGTCTGTTGTACAGCTCAGTGGGGGTAGGGTCTCAGGCCATAAATTCCTGTTGTGGTGTCTACTGGCCTAGAGTCTGGTGCTTAGCTGTGCCCACTGTGCCAGGACTTGACCCTTTGTTCAGCATAGTGTAGTCCAAGAATATAGCTGTCAGTTACCCAGCAGTTCTGTGCATATACCAAATGTTCCTCTCTTGGATGGTAATGGTGAAATCTGGACCTGTCTCTTCCCTCGAGGTGTAGAGGACTCCAGATACCTCTGCCAGAGCAGATGTTGATTCTCAGTTATGGAACCTGAGGTCTGAGGATTTAGGAGGGCATGAGGCAGTGATTCAAGGCAGAAAACGTGATATGTGACAAGATTTTCTTTTCTGGAGCTAGCTTTCATGGGCCACCTCAATGGTATGTGGAAGTCTAGCTACTTAGAAGGGGCCAGGGATGGGCCACAGAGAAGGCAGGTTGGTGGCTCTAATGGAGGGGGTTTAGAAGGTAACCCTCAGTTTTTTAAGTCATCCGTGCTACACTTCCTACTGCTTTTGAAATATGGGGAGTTGGTTGTAGTAACTACTTAGATTTGTCAATTTTCGTTTAGGTTATTGCTGAAAATAACTTGTTTTTTTCTTTTTTTTACAAGTTTCTCTTATTTGTCTACTTTCCTATTTATTTCTTATATATGAAATATATAAAAGAGTCATATCAGAAGAGATCAAATTAAGTGATTTGGGATTATATTTTAGACAAGTTTTATTCTATAACTTAACATTTAATATATTATCATTGGGGAATGAATTGCAGAGTAGTTCTTCCTTATACCCCTGACAAAGTTTGCCTCTTAGCTTACCTGTTGTTTGCAGGCTTAAAAAAGTAGGGTCAAATGGGAAAGCATGCGGCTTTTTAGTAAATATTATTAGTGGGGATGATACCTAGTTTTCAGAACCTGGATTTAATTTAAGCCATTTATCTTTGAGCCCCAGTTTTCTTTCTGAGTAATAAAAATGATAAACTTCAGCTTTGCTTTCTCAACTCAGAAAAAAACTACAAGATCGTAATTCTTGGTAAAGAGAGGATCCTGGAGAGTAGAACACTGTCTTTTTTGTTTGGTTTTCTAAATTATTTCTGTGGTTAGTGTGTCTCATTTAAAAAGTGACATTTAAATTTGCCATGATCACAAGATAGCTTTTGCATTAGAGGGCTTTGTTATTGTTGTTACTAAGTTGAGTTCATAGTTTAAAAGTTTGGAAAAATTATAATGTGTCATATTTTCTTTACTTCTCAGTGCAACAGAATGGAATTCGGCATTCTTCCTACACAGCTTCACGGAAACATCTCTGTATTGATAACAATACGAAGGTTATTTGCCAGGGTTTCACTGGTAAGCAGGTATGTATATCTAGATTTTTATTTTAAAGTGTAGACTCGAGATATAAAAAGATGTAACTATTTTTTGTTTTTGATATCACAAAATTAATAATGCATGATTGTTGCAGTAAACTATACTGTACAACAATGGGGTTGTATCGTAGGAGGAGGTTAGGTGTCTGTAAGATGAAACTTGTGTTTAAAGATACCTTGAAAATCCCTGGAAGTACATTTGTTGGAGAACCACATACTGTCTTTCAGCAAGTATAGCATTACTGGTTTTCCTCCATCATTGGAATAGATCACTGTTTCTTTGATTAAGCACTAGGTAAAGTAGGTTACTTGTGTTTGGGTCTTTTACAAAATATATATATATATATAATGTTAAACACAGAATCCACATTCATTGTGGAGAAATGCTCAAACCCAGAGAGGCTCATTGAAAGTGAGACAGGCAGAAGAGCCAGTACACTGACTTTTCCCATCTTACGCTCTCTCTGTGGCAGTGGTCTAAGATTAGCAGGCAAAATTGCCTAAAGTGTTTTAATTTGTTCTTATTCATTTGTTGTCATTCTCTCTCCCTCTCCCCTGTCAACATTGTAGAATCTGCTTAAGTTTAAATATATCAGCAGTGTAATTTTGCAATAAAATGCAACATAGGACTCTCCTTTCCCTATTCCCTACCACCTACTCCACAGGAATTCATTCTGTTAGTAAGTTGGCACGTGTCCTTCGAGATATTTTTCTTACACATACAAATACAGTATCTTATGTGTATTTTACAGGGTTTATTCTACAGTACTGTATATGTTAATATTTATATAACATTATAAGTATATAATATATATAGTGCATATATCTATAAAATAGATTTTTAAAAGTAAAATTGGATATCAAAGTTTCTGTGTATTTAAAATTTTAATAGCTTCTACTAAATTGCCCTTTAAAACATTTGAACGAATTTATACTCCCACCATAGTAGGTGCACAGAATTTTTTAAATGAGGGAATACTACCAAATCAGTTAGAACATAATCACATGTCTTTACCCAAAATATTCCTTTCTTCATTATTAAAGAAGTTATGGCAAGATAAAAGCAGTTAATTTTTTTTTTTTTTTTGCTAATTTCAAGTTAATGATTTTTTTGTAATTAAAAGAATTGTCATGCCAGTTCTGCAGTATTTTGGTTATCTAGAGCAGAGGTCAGCAAACTTACTTAGTAAAAGGCCAGATTGTGAAAATTTTAAGCTTAGTGTGTTAATACAGTCTTTGTTACAACTACTCAACAGCATTGTAACTGCAAAAGCAGCCATAGAAAATATGTCAATGAATAGACATGCCTGTTCTAATAAAACTTAATTTACAAAACCAAATTCCATAGGCTATAGTTTGTCAAGCCTTGATCCAGAGGAATGATAGCTAAATATCTACATTTCTGTAACTTTTGTTTTAGAAATGTTAGGAATTGTTTTAAAACTATACAGTTCTATTTAAAAAAAAAATTTGGTTAGCAGATTGTAGCATGTAAAATATTCTTTTGCTTTTGACTTTTTTTGACTTTTTTCTGAAATAACTGGGTGCACAAATGTGAGTTGCAGTGGACTTTTTATCTTTTTCTTCTTTTACTCTTCTACTCTCTTAAAAAAAAAAAAATTCCAGTCAACAGTAGGCTATTAGAAAAAAAAGAATCCACCACCAACCAGAAAAGAAACATACACAAAACTCTGAAATTTTGTTCATAGGTAAAATTGGCTTACTCATAGCAAGACAATTTATGAGTCCTATATATGCCATTCCAAGGAAAGTAGATGCTCATCCAAGACTTGAAGTGCATTCAGTCTTCCCCTTCCCAATTTATGTGTATGTGTATGTGTATTTATTTATTTTATATGTGTGTGTGTGTGTGTGTGTGTATAAATATATTTTTTTTTATGGAAACGAAGTCTTGCTGTGTTGCTCAGGCTGGTCTCGAACTCCTGGGCTCAAGCAGTCCTCCCGCCTCAACTTCTTGAGTAGCTGGGATTACAGGTGCATACCACCGTACCTGAATTAATATTCAGCTTGTTTTTTGGTTGTATATTAATATTATTGGCATATAATCAAATGCTTAATTAATTCAAATTCCCCACATAAGCTTATTATGTATGATTTTGTTTTTCTGTTTGCTAAACTTTATATGATCCTATGACATTTTAATCTCTAAGCTTTTCTGTAAGAACCATTGTCCACATGTAAGCACTATCTAGAACTGTCTCTGCTTCCTAAATTAGGTGATGGTTTGCCTAAATATTTAAATCCAAGGTTGGTTTCAGTGTCTTTCATTTACCAGCAATTACCTTGTTTCCCATTCACTTTCCTTGGTTTTGCTTTTGTTTTTAAAGTAATTGAGAGGCATAATTGCCTCAGATTTGTTGATTCAGATTCAGTTATTATAGAGGTAATGATGAGGTGTGAAATTTAGAGCTTATATCCGCAGGAATTCTGCATTTTTGTCTCAGTTCATTTTTTCAGTGCACATGTTGTACCACATATGAATGAAAAATATTTGTATTGTAAGTAGATTTCAGCAATGCAGATTTCTAATGGTTGCTATCTGATTTCTTTTAGTGACTTTTATGAGCTGCTAAAATTATTCCTATTCCTAACTGTACTGGCTGGTGATATGGGAAAACTAAGGAAAATAAGGTGATTTTGAATGGAAATGTTAATTCCTGTTTAGCACTATATTAGAACTAAAATTTGGTCCATTTGAATTTACCTGGCAGTGTAGTCTCGACCATCTGGAGTGAACGACCAATCTAATATGGACCGATACTTTTATAAAATATAGTAGAACTGTTGCAGCAATGACATACTGCTATGTTTGCAAACATTTTCACTTTTCATTTTGGTTTTTTAAGAGATTTTTCTTTCTTCCCTCCCTCCTTCCTTCCTTTTACTTCCTTCCTTCTTTTCTTTTTCTTTTTTTTTTTTTTGTTATTTCCTTTTTCTTTTTGCTTTTATTTCATTGCAGACCAGCAAGAGTCTGCAGACCACACTTTGAATAATACTGTTTTAAGAGAGAGAGAATTGGCCTGTGGTTCTTTATAAAACTCTGTGCCTGACTTTAGACAAGTCACTTCGCAGGCTTAGGGCCAAGTTTCTTATTTTGAAAAAGAATTTGAATCAAAAAATTTCTGACATCCTTTTTAAGGCCCCAATTTTTATGCCTTTAATAGAATGTGAATAGTTGGTTCAGCAAATTTAGGTCATTGAATGGCCATATAGATCCATTCATTTTTCAACAACTATTTATTGAGTGTCTACTATATGTAATGTGTTGATTATGTGCCATATTGCAATGAACAAAGTAAACAGAGATCACAGTCTCATGGAATTTACATTTTGTGGTGGGTGGTGGAGAAATATATCAAAATCAATGGATAGATGATATGTTAGAAAGTATTAATATAATTGCTATGGCAAAAATAAACCAAGGAAAAGAGAGTGTGTATATGTGAGTGGAGTCATGGTGGTTAGGATGGCGGGGTGGGGATTTTATGTCAGGTAGTCAGGGTGTCTGACCTCTGAGTCAGGATCCAAAGGAGATGTGGGAGTGAACCAAATGGATATCTAAGAGACGTATATTCCACAGAGGGCATAGTGAGGCCATGAGGCAGGCATGTGCCTGCTGTGTGGAAGCTGCAAGGCCAGCGTGGCTGGAGTGAAATGAGCAGGCAGACATGGGGTTCTAAGGTGGAGAGGCAGGTTGTGTATTAATCTGTAGGACAGTGTGAGGAGTTAGGCTTTTACTATGATTGAAATCTAAAATAATCAGAGTGTTTGAGCAGAGTGACATGATCTTCCTTATGTGTTAACAGGATCACTCTGGCTGCTGTGGAGATTAGACTGAAAGGGAATAAAGGCAATAATCCTTCAAGAGTTGAGGAGACTTAGACCAAGGTGGTACCAGTAGAAGGAGGAAGAGTTGTCAAATGTGTTTTGAAGGTAGAGCAATAAGATTTACTAATGGATCTAATATGGGATATAAGAGAAAGAGAAGAATCAAGAATGACTTCAATATTTTTGGTCTGAACATCTGTAAGGAGTGGAGTTGTCATTAATTGAGATGGGATAGACTGGAGGGGAGTGATCAGAAACTCAGTTATGGGCATGTTGAGTTTGAGATGTCTACCAGATCTCCAAGTGGAAATGTCAGGTAGGCAGTTGACAATGTGAATATGGAGTTCAAGGCAAAGATCTCAGGTAGATATGTGCGGTGTGTATGTCTGTATGTGTATGGGAGGGGTCACCATATGGATGATATTTATAGCTGTGATAAGGGATGACGTCACCAAAGGCATGAATGTAGATGGAAAAGAAGTCTAAGGAGACAGAGAAAGAGAAGAAGAAAACCAGGGGAAGTGAAGCCCCAGAAGCCTAGTGAAAAAGAATTTTTCAATTTCTGGAGCCATTTTTTGTTGTCGCATCTGGATGGGGTGGGGGGGTTGTGGTACTGGCATCTAATGGGTAGAGGCTAGGGCTGCTGCTATATATCCTACAAAGCACCAGATGACCACCCATAAGAAAGAATCATGTCCAAAATGTCAATAATGCGGAGGTTGAGGAGGAAAAATGAATGGGTAAGGAAATACAGGATGTTGACTGGGCAGTGTTAAAGGCTCACGTAAGGTCAGTGATCATTAATTTGAAGTGAGACCAGTTAGAGTAGCTTTGCGGTTTTGGTTTTTTTTCTAGCCACTGTTTGGTTGTACATGTGCAGTCTTAGAATAAGTAGAAAATTGGGTTTAACCCAGGTTGTAGTTTTGCCAGATGTGTAAGCAGAAGTGAGAGAGAGCCAAGGTGGTTGTGTGAGTATAATGATCTACCATCTATTTTAAAATATGTAAAGAGGAGTGTGAGGACACAAATTGCTGAGAAACAATGAAAAGGAGATAGTCTTCTAAGTAAACACCAGGGTGTTTTTGATCATCAGCCAAGTTTGAAAACAGGAACCCTTCTTTATAGCTATTTTGGCTTTACTGAGGCCTGTTTTGCTTCAAGGTTCAAAGCTGTGTTTATTAAGTTGACATATTAATGTTGGATATATGTTATTGTTTGGGAGTAAAACCTATTTCTTTTTCTTTTCCTAAATTGCTAAGATTGCCTTTGCTTCTCCTTAGGCTTCCCAGTCTGCCTTTTCTCAAGGGTCTTATGCTTTTTCCCCTCAGGGCACCTTTCATAGCCAGCAGGCATTGGACTATGGCACCAAACTCGTCGGAGGAACCACTCCAGGGAAAGGCGGCCACACACATCTGGGCTTACCGGTCTTTAATACTGTGAAGGAGGTAATTAATGGCACTTGAGTTCAGCCAGAAAAGAAAAGCAGAGGAAAAGTGAGCTTTCTTTGGGTAGAGATCTTAATTGTGTCCTTTTTGGGAGAGCCACTTGTTATTTGAAAATTCAGTAACCTAGAGAAATTTCAATCGCAGTAAAAACCATTGCGTCATTTTTGCTTATAGACATGCATCATTAACTATTAAGGGAAGAAGTACTGTGGCCAGGGTTCTGTTTGGCTTGTTATCCATTCCTTCCAATGTGTTAGTAGTACAAATGTCAGCAACCACTTCCTAACTCTTACTGAGTACGGACTGTGCAGCAGGCGCTGTGCTAGGTGCTTCATACACATTGCCCTATTCAGCCCTCACCATGACCCTCTGATGGAGGTGCTGTTGTCATCCTCATTTTAAAAACAAGAATATTACTAACGCAGAGAGGTTAAGGGTCTTGCCCATGGTCTCCCAGCTGATAAGTGGCAGACTTAGGATGGCTCAGAGTAAATAAAGAGTGTGGACCTATGCAAACAAACTGAATTGTGGAATCAGATTGACATATCGCAGGGTCCTACTCTCTTCCCCCAAATTGCCGATTTCTTAATAATACTTTTTAAATGATTTTTAAACTAAACTTTAATTCTTCGTTACAAAACTAATATGTGCTTATTGTAAAAATTCAGGTGATAACAAAGGTAAGTAAGTTAAATTTCATAGTGTTTTCCATACCTCAGATTTTGCTTCTGTAGAGAGCTAATTTAAGCTCACTGTACATTCTTTTATTCTCTTTTATTCTACCCTTATGTGAATATATACAAAAATAATAGTACCTTAAAGGAAACTTTAGTGCAAATCCTTGGGTATTTAATAAAAAAAAAAAAATCTAGTGAATAAATTTAGTACTTAGTGTTGATGTATTGATTAATCCTAAGTGTACCTGTCCCCTCTTCTGCATACTTTTCAGGTATGTTTTAAAGTATTGCATTTTTTAAAGTACAAATTTATGGACTTAATCTCTTTTCCGAGTAGTAATCAAATTGAGGTTAATTTGTACTCTTAATCCTAAAATACAGGAAAAAAACAAATATCCTTCAAATTTAGATTTTTCATTTTACTTTAAACTTTAAGATAGGATATACTATATATGTCTATTTGTGTTTTAAGTGTGCTGAATTTTTAAAACGTAAAAAAAAGTTACAAATTATAAATTCTATTATGGCTAACCTTACGACCTCAAAATATAGAGAGAAGATGTTTTTTTCAAAATTGCTCTAGGTAGATAGACTTTTCTTTTGTCATGGGCCTATTTTTGCTTTCTTTTAAAAAAAGTTTGTGTTGCTAAGCAATTCATTTATTATTCATAGTGACAAAAATAGATGTGGCATTTGGAATATTCTGTAAGTTCTTTGACAGATACTGTTTATTTCTCACCCATTTAGCTCTTACAGAGAGCTTTCTGAATGAGTGGGATTGGTACCTTTTTCATCCAGTATGACTTCCTAGGCCAGTTCTTACTGTCACAGTCTAGCTTCTGGAAGTATTTGTAGCCTTAAGAGGTAGAGAACTGTAGGATATCTTTTCAATAAAATACCTCTGTGCCTATCATTTGACTTCTTTTGATTCCAACTTGGTTTTTATTTCTTTTCTTTGCCCTCCCCCAATCATCATCTTAAACGGAGTTTTTCAAAAAAATATTTTTAACTCTTAGCCTCATTTATAGATGATCTATTAGCATCATTTGACTTTTTCACTGTCACTCTTTTTATTAGGGATGCAGTAGAGAAAGTTCCTCAGTCTTTGGGGATGTGAGGAGTCATTCAGGGGTGATTCTCAAAGACACTGTTTTTTACTTCTGTCTAGTCTTCTAGTTATACTTGTATGTTCTATAGCTTAGTATTTGTTGTATCCGTTGTAAAATCCTTGGCACAGCCTTCTGAAAGGTTTTGATTTGTATCTTGATTAAGTTACATTTTTAGCATTTATAGGCAGGCAGTCTGCTGTAACTGAAAAGAATGGACACTTCGGAATCAAATATACTTAAGTTTAAATCTTGGCGCTGCCACTTCCTAGCTATGTGACCTTATGCAGTTATTTCATATATCTTGGCTTTGGCGTCTTGATTTGTAGAACAGGGATAGTCAGCATTCAGGATTGTGATGAAGCCTTAACTGAGAACTACGTAGAGCCGTTTTACAGGGCCTATTACAGAATAAGTGCTGCTCTTAGAGAGTCAGAGATCATTGATGGTCTCTGTCTTCAAGGAGCCTCCATTACAGTAGAAGAGAAATGACCACACATAGAGGTTGGAAGAAGGATACATCCATATTGATATTAATATTTGTAGAGAGCATGCAAAGACCAAATGCAAGCTAATGTCCACAGAGAGAACGGTCAAATTGATATTCTCTAAGTGTCTTATATCGTGAAAGGTGATAGCAATTCGAAGAACCCAATGCTTATTTAACCTACATTCTTATTTTATGGTCATTTATGCATGCACATTTTAGTTTGTTATGTTTCTTTCTAATAAATGTGTGTTTGGAGTAAAAATTGTCAGGTGGAAAACTTCATTTTTTACTATATGTTGATAATATTTACCATGTATATGATATATTTTTAGAGAGATGTTTGAGAGCTGAGTTCTAAACACTTGGAGGCTTACTTAGTCCTTGTTTTCCTAAGGAGATGCAGGGCCTTTGGTTTTAAATAGGTGGTATGGTATCTTAGTCAGCATGAGGCTGGTGTAGAACAAAATTGAGCATGTCACAAGAATGAGGGGACACATACACAAATCAGGCAGTGCGTTCAGATTTACTGATATGTCATAACCTGAGGGAGTGAGATGTCACAACCTTTCAATTCACAGTGGCATTCAGAAGGGGCAGAGGCTATGCTTGATTCAGCTCTTTTCTGACAGTGTAGTGAACTTGAGAATGGGAAGAATGAAGACATCCTGTATCTCCTGTTGGTGTCCTTTTCTGACCCTAAGACATTATTAAAATCATGGTATTGACTTTATTTTACAATGTTTATTACTTAACCAATAATAATGGGCTTCATGGTTAATGTTTTAGGCAAAAGAACAGACAGGAGCAACAGCTTCTGTCATTTATGTTCCTCCGCCTTTTGCTGCTGCTGCCATTAATGAAGCTATTGAGGCAGAAATATCCTTGGTTGTGTGTATTACCGAAGGTATCCCACAGCAGGATATGGTACGCGTCAAGCACAAACTGATGCGCCAGGAAGCGACAAGACTAATTGGGCCAAACTGCCCTGGAATCATCAATGTGAGTGCAAAAATAAAAAGAAGCCCAGATTTAGCCTCTCACAAGGCTAAAGAGCTTTGAACCTTTGAATCATTCTGTTTGTGTAACTATTTTTTTTTTTTTCACTTTTCTGAAACTATGATTTACTTTCTTTCAGCCTGGAGAATGCAAAATTGGCATCATGCCTGGCCATATTCACAAGAAAGGAAGAATTGGTGAGTATGTCACTTTCTCATAAAAAGTCTTTGCTCTAAACTCTCAAAACTCACAAAGAGAATCTGTAACTCTGCAGATCAAGTTTATTTTAATGAAATTAACTTTAGTAGAATTTACCAAGGAAGTTTTGTAGTAGATGGATTCTATATCCTAACTACAATGAGTTTATTTGAGAAACAATTATAATTCTACAGAATCAGTGAAGATTTTGAGTTTTTTTTTTTTAAAGATTTTTTTCTTGCTCAGCACTCCATGGATTCTTCCCTGTGTTCACATGCATTAGTAGTTAATTTCAGGTCATTGCTAAGTAATATTATTGTTACGTAGTATTCCATTGTATGATTGTACCACAGTTTGTTGATCCATTCTCCCATTAATGAATATTTGGGTTGTTTCCAGATTTGAGCCTTATGAACAAGGATTATATGAACATTTGTGCACAGGTTTTTTTTTTTTTGTGGACATGCTTTGATTTATCTTAGTCAAATACAGAGGAATGAAATTGCTAAGCCACAGAATTGAGTATGTTCAATTTTTTAAGAAATCGCTAAATAGTTCTTTGAAGTGACTATCGTTTTATATTCTCACATTCTCAACATAGGAGAGTTCCAATTGCTCCACATCTTCACAAACATTTAGTATTCTCAGTATTTTTTAATTTAGCCATTCTACTGGAAGTGAAATGGTATCTCATTGCAGTTTACATTTGAGTGTTCCTGATAGAGTACCTGCTTATAGGTCTTCTGTGAAGTATCTGTTCAAAATTTTTGCCCATTATTTTTTGTTGGGTTGTCTTTTTATTATTGATTATAGGGGCTCTATAAAAATTCTGGATAGAAGTCCTTTGTCAGATATATGTACTGTCAATATTTTTATTGTTAGTGTTTTCATATATCCTGTTTAAGAATTACTTTGCTTTCTTGGATATCATAAACTTTCTCAAAATGTTTTGGGAAAATACATTTTCCCAAAATATACTGCTACTTGGTTAGTTCCTCAAGAAAATAGCCAAATTAATATTTCAAAGTTAGCCGCATTTTGCGTGTTTTTAGACTCTTCATACCTAACTTTCATTAAGCTATATTGTTTCCCCACAATAATAGATGGTTACAGTGTCTATAAACCATGACTACTAATACTAAATAAGAATAATTGTTACAGTGGGTGAATGTCAGTTGTGTAGTTTACAGAATTGGGTTAAAGGTTGTGATTTTTCTTTATTACTGATGTCTTTTAGAGCTGTCAGCTCTGCTGCCAGTGAACTTGGTAAGTTCACTTGTGAGGGAGGTTACAGGGAGCTTTCTAGGCTATCTGAGTTCCAGCGGGGCCTGATCCAATACTCTTGTACATATTTGGATTTTACTTATCCCCTTTGGTCTGCTTTGAATAGTTACTGCTATAGTCTTAGGGTAAGCATGGAAGAAAGAGTGCTCTGTGCTGAGTTGCCTCTCAAATCTCAGCTTTCTAAGGTGCCCATAAACCTAAAAAAATTAAAAATTAAGAGAAATTGAGGGAAGTCCTTTAGATCTTGGCCCTGTAAATGGCCATAATACTTGATGAGACAGTCCTCTGGGAGACTGCTTGTAATTCTTTTGAAAAAGGACCTTTTTTTCCCCTTAAATATTTACCTAAAAGAAAATATTTGACACTACAAGATTTTTGAGGGGGTGAAGAGGGAAAGATGGTTATTTGTACTAATTATTCCTATTTTGATACCATTGCTCATAGTCTCAGTAGCTTTGTTGACTTCAGGTCCTTGAGTATAGGGAAGGGAAGGAATTTTCAGTCCCTTGAATATTTCTGAATGGGGCATAATTTAATATGATAGCAGTATAATAGTACAGTGGCTTTCCAGTTTGTGTTAATGACAGCTAATAAAATCGCATATCTGGTAATTGAATGTTATTAAAGGGAGTGACTGCATTCACACTTACTTGCTTTGATTTAAGCCTTTTCTTCTTATTTCATCATTTGAAGATATTGTTGATTTGCATGGCAAATCACGGAATGAATTTTAAATATACCCATGTTACTGAAAGTATTTGTAATTTAGTTTATCATATGATAGTCTATAATATAAACACAATCTAATATTTTTGAATTCTTTTCCTGTAAGGTATTGTGTCCAGATCTGGTACCCTGACTTATGAAGCAGTTCACCAGACAACACAAGTTGGATTGGGACAGTCTTTGTGCATTGGTGAGGGATTTTTGTTAAAATCATTTTATTGGCGTGTAGTGTATTCATTGAATGAATATGGTAATAATTATTGATTTTATTATTTATAAGAGGTTTTGATACTATTTTATTGAAAATGTTATGATCTCAAATTTAATTTGATTAAGTGTGAAGTTCTTCTGTATGTTTTCAGAATTCATGGTCTAATATTTAATTTCCAATTTGAGGAACAAACATCTGGAGACATGTGGTTCCTGAAGAGCCTCAGTGCCTGAAAATATCATTTATTTTGATTGCTGTGAAGAAATGGTTCTTCATATTAGGACTTTTGTTATCATTATAATTATGTTCAGTGTGTCACAGTTACTGAATTCTTTGCCATTCTCTATCTCATTCTTAAGGCATCTCTGAGCTGGAAGGTTGTGCTATTATACCTTATTGGTGAGAAAATCGAGGTTGAGGAAGGTTAAGTTCCCCAAAAACTCTCTTTTTTCCACGCCATACTGCCTCCCGCTTAAAAAAAATAAAAATTCCAGCAAGTTTTTACATTTTAAAATAATTTCAGTATTTGTTGCCAAAAGCCAGGCAAATTTCTCATTTTTGTAAATATTCCTTCAAATCCTTAGACCTTTCAGAAATATCTCTTTTATAATAAAATAAATTATAAAATATAGCCCTGGAGTATTTTTAAGATCAAAATCCATAAATTCAATTTTGAAAACATTAATTGAGCCTTTCTATGTGCAAAACTCAATCTTAGGCCCAAGATAATGTAGTGTGATAGAGCCATAATCATGCCATTGCACTCCAGCCTGGGGACAGAGCAAGACCCCATCTCTAAGAAAAAAAATAAAAAGTAATTAAAAAAGAAGTAACAGTCAGTCTGTAGGGAGCGTTTACCTTTAATCCTGCCAAGTACTCATTCTTAAATGTCAAGTGCTTGTAGTAGAGTCCCTATATGCAGGCTCTGTCATCACCTACTCTGGATCCAAAGGAACAGGGATCAGGGTACCCTTCATCCTGTCACACACTGGCACTTGTGTCTTAAAACTTACGAGTGGTTTTCTGCAGTATGCCTCACCACATAGTTTCTTTGCACAAAGAAATTTGTCAAATATTTGTTCTTTCCTCTGTTATAACATCAAGCAGGCAACACAAACACACATTTTCTTAAGATGCTCATTTCTAAAGAATTATCCAGGGTAATTTTGTGGTAGGGAAGAGGCTTGATAGGCTTGATAAAGGAGCTGAAACAAAAAGAGGGTTATCTTTGTGAATATCAGGAACCAACCACCATTTAGCATTCATGTAGTATTACGAACAGAAATAAATACGCGATTGTTGAATGTTAAGTGCAAGAGTGATGATACATTTAAATATATTAGGGAGAAGGGGTAGGCAAAAAAACCAATTGAAACAGCATTTCTTGACCTGAATTCCATAGTTCCTCCTTAAATTTTCAGCTGGTGTTGATATTCTTTGACTTTTGCAGGTATTGGAGGTGATCCTTTTAATGGAACAGATTTTATTGACTGCCTTGAAATCTTTCTGAAAGATTCAGCCACAGAAGGCATCATATTGATTGGTGAAATTGGCGGTAATGCAGAAGAAAATGCTGCAGAATTTTTGAAGCAACATAATTCAGTAAGTTTGGGTTTGGAAAAATATAGCTCCTTGCTCTTAAATGTTATCAGAGGCTTTAGAAGTTATTTTTATGTTTTCAAAGATTAATTTTTCAAGAAAACGTGAAAGATAAAATTAACCCTTTCTAAGCTAGGCTGTCTGTACCAGACACTCAGAAGATTCTGTACTCTTTCTGGGTTGATTCTCCTCTCCTTTCCCACAATGCTTGTCTTCTACTTTGCTACTCTGAACCCTTCTCCCCAGGCATAACCCTACACTTGGTGGTAGGTAAGTTGGCCTCTGGCTGAATGGAGAACATTCCATCAGCCTCAAAGCTGCCACTAGACCTGCAAACTTATATTTTCATCCATGGTTGGTGTTCTTTTGCTGGGTCTCGGAGGAATAAGTGTCCTTTCTCTTTTTCAAGGCTGACCTTCTAAGGATCCTATTCCTCTTCCAGAATCTTGGCTCCCTCTAGCTTCAGTCTTTCCTTCAGTGTAGAATGGCACTTCTTTTCAGAGGTCAAGCAGAAAAGTTTACTGTCTACGTCCTCAGGAGGCTTTCCTTGTTGCCTC
Organism: Eulemur rufifrons; assembly: GCF_041146395.1. Taxonomy (NCBI): domain Eukaryota; kingdom Metazoa; phylum Chordata; class Mammalia; order Primates; family Lemuridae; genus Eulemur; species Eulemur rufifrons. Next base: position 49,171,872 of record NC_091001.1, read on the forward strand.
TTCCTTAGAATTAAAGGTAAAGAAGTAATGTGGAGTTGTATCATAATTTCATTTAGCTTAAGGGAATTAAGCCCTCTATTGGGGTGAAGAAGGGTGGTGGGAGGAGAGACACTGAAGCAGCTTGGTGCCCAGCAGCTCCACTCAGTGACTGTGCTCCAGCCATTGTGGTGTCCGAGAACTATGGGGAAGATACATGCAAATGATTTCCAGAGTTTCTCCGACACGGATGAATAAGTGGAAAGGCATCTTCAGGAGGCCAGGCAACAGGATGGAGATACTTTCTCTATGCTTGTTAAAAAAAATAAAAATAAAAAAATTGAAGAGGAGTGAGTGAATTAAATGTCACTGTAAAGTAATGAATACTGGAGAGTTAAAGGAGCCAATAATGTTACTTACGGGGTAGAATACACAAAACAAAGCATATTTATTTATATGTGCTTTAAGGAATTTTTAAGGGCTGTTTTGAGTATACTTGATTTTCTTCTGTGGTAATTTTAAGCCCTAGCTCTTATATAAGATGTGACTCAATTTTCCCTCCACTCTCTGGATCTCTTTCCTTTCTTTTCATTCACTCCCTAATCCTCAGCAATCTGGCATCTGTCTGCCACTTAGAAGCTGTGTGACGTTGGGAGTGTTTCTTAACCTCTTGCCGCCTCAGTTTCCTCATTGGCAAAATAGGGATATAGTAGTACCTGTCTCCTAGAATTGTAAGGATTGTAAAGTTTAAATGACTTGGTAACATATAGTAATGCAGTGCCCAGCACGAAGCATGCTCTTGAGCTGTTTGCTGGCATTGAATCTTCTTCCTCTCTTGCCATTGTTTTTGCAGAGGTCACTAGTGGCCTTGATTCATTCTTTATCCTATCTATCCTCTTGGTTTTTCTCCTGGTTTTCCTCCTCTTTATCCCTTCCTGGATCTATTTTCTATGCCGATTTCTTAAGTGTAAATGATTATCTTATATAAACAACATTGTACTTCATGCCGTTTCCATGGCAGAAACCTGAGAACTACCTTGTATTCTCTCATCCCGTTTCCACTCACTTACCCAGATCTGTCTAGGATGGCAGGAGCCACGTTCTGTCAGTGGATTCATTCATACCTGACTCTCACTCTAGACTGTGTTATGGATGGCAGGGAAATGGTATCCCGGGTGCCCAGCCCAGTCCCCTGGCACAGTAGGCACCAAACGTGTCAAATAAATGAAAGAATAAAGTAGATTGTTAGGAGATTGGAGTAAAATTCAAGATTCTCTTGAATTCAGAAAAGTTGTAAAGTTTGAAATTTAAGTAAAAATGGATTTTTCTTTAAAAAAAAAGATTTAGGTTAATATGACATAATACCATGTTAAATTGAATTTTAAGATCTATTACATAAGGCACAATACCTGGCATAGAGTAAACAATAAATGTTATCTGCTGCTACCTCTGTTGTTATTGTTCCAGTTACAGTAATTTTTTTGCAAAAGTTGTGTTGTTTAATCTTTAGCTTGACCTTTTCAGTAAGACATTTTTGTCATTCTTTTATGAATGAGGGAACTGGCACAGAAGGTTAATAACTTGCCAATGGTAGCACATGACCGAGGGGTGGGATTCATACTCAGGTCTGCCTCACTTCTCCATTGTACTGTGGAGGGATCAGGAGTCGGATTGCAGAAGTTAAGGACCAGGAATTAACAGCCCTGGGCATATATGCTCAGACCATACTGATGTCATCCTAACTGGCCTTTCTGTTTATAGGCTTTCACACTCCTTTGTATGTCCTATTTTCAGACTATACTTCCCATAATCTTTTAATTGTTTTTCTCCACTTAAAAAACCTCCAGTGACTCTTTTTGTCAATGAGACAGAGTAACTTTGTTTGACATTCTAAACTTATCATCAAAATCTTGTTTCTTTCTAATGCAACAGTATTCCCACTTTTGGGGGGTTGAAGGAGAAATCAAGTAGAAATTAATGCCACTCAAACATGAGATTCTGATATTCTATGCAGAGCCCACGAGTGAATAAATAAATGACTTGTGGAGTCTTCTTTTTGATTGTATACCACGGGTATTACAGTAGGTGCTGGGCATACAGAAATGAGTGAGAACATAATCTCTGTGTTCACGGAATTCATGGTTTAGTGGGGGAACACATGAGACATAGGTTACAGCCCGTGTACTGAGTTTAACAGTAGAAACGCGTAAGGCACAGCACGGTCATTGAAGAGATGCTGAACTATGAGGGCCATTGTGGAGAGTGTGGGAGGGAGAGTCAGGAAAGGCTTATGGGGAAAGAGAAGGCTTGAGCCGGGTCTGAAAAGTTGAGTAGCAATTTGCCAGGTATCCAAGGAGGATGGTGAACATTCTCAGCAGAGGCACAGAGGTAGAGCAGTGTAGGGTTACTTGAAAATAAAGAGGAAGGAAGAACGAAGGGAGACAAGGCTGGAGTAAGTAAGCGGTGTCAGACCTTGTAGCACCTTACATGCTGGCACCTGGGCATGAACAGGGTAGTCAGTAGACCTGCACTAGTAATCGTTCACTGCCATGTACTACTCACAGTAAAAATAAAAAAGTCAGTTTTACTTAAGAATGTTCTTGATGAAGCATTAAAAATTAATTTTATTAAATCTTGATCCTTGAGTCAGTATTTTGCAATGAAATTGTGAAAGCACTTTCACGACTGAGTTGTGAACTGAACTAGCTGCTTTTTTCATGGAACATGAATTTTACTTGAAAGAATGACTAGCAGACAAACTGGTTATTTGGACTTGGGTATTTGACAGACCCTTTCTCAATAATGAACAAAGCAAACCCGACACATCAAGGAAAACAACTGATAATGTTTGTTGCTAATGATAAAATTTTGAGCTTTCAAGTGAATATTAAAATTTTGGAAAACTTGTGTCTGCCACCGTGAGTTTGACAGCTTCCCCCTACTTAAAGGCTTTTCTAATGAGCTTGGTGGTGAGACTGCTGACTGATTTGTTGATATTAAATGATGAAATGTGTCAGTTTTTGGAAAATCTGCAAAACTCAATGAACCGCTATTTCACAACTGACTAATGCATGTTACAAAATCATTGTGGGTAAAAGATCCATTTAACGCATAAGACAGACTAATGGATTTTAAAGTAACAAAGGACAAAATGTTCACTGCTATGGTTTCAGATCCTAAAATCACATCTAACCTTTAAGAAATTACCACTTGAAGAGGTTCGTATAGTATCAGAGAAGAATATCCACAGTTATCTGTAAGACAGTCAATTAAAATAATTCTTTCTTTTCCAACTACATATCTGTGTGAGGCTGGATTTTCTTCTTATACTCCAGCCAAAATAACATTGCAACAGATTGAATGAAAAATCAGTTATCAGAATCTATTTGTCTTTTAAGTTAAACATTTAAGAGTTAAAAAATAAGTTGTAACATAATGCCACTCTTCTCACTAGAATGGTTTTTAAAGTTTTAAAAAATGATTAATTTTAAATGAATTAACAAATATAAGATTTCTCAGTTTTAATTTCTAATATACTAAATATCATTAGCTACGATCTACATAATAATAGCTCTTTGAGATCCTCAATAATGTTTATAAGTGTACAGGATCCCCCGACCAAATGATTTGAGAACTACTGGTCTAGGGGAAGATGATAGTGCCTGAATGGAGGCTCTCAGATTCCAGATTCCACTTGTGCTCAAGTTCTGCCTTCTACACACCTCTCTGTTTTGCCTGGTTCCTTATTACCTCTGGTCTTCTATTATGAACATGGTATTACCATTCCTTATGAACCTTAACTGTATATTCATATATTACTTTATGAGATCTCTTAACAAATTGATGTATGTACATATTTTATATTATTTCTTCAACTACATTACAAGTCTAGAGCACAGGAATTCTTGTATTTCCTGTATGTGCTTTTTTTTTAACCTTAGAATCTAGTACAGTGATATTTATGTATGTAGAGGTTGCACATTAGAATGGATTTTTGTTGAATGAAACCAATCCCAGTCTTCCTTCTTAGACATCATAGAATGTCAGAGTGAGGAGAAGCTCTTGACCATCAATCTAGTTTAGCCATTTCATTTCATAGATGAAGCAGAGGTCTGAAAAAGTGATGTGCCTTGTCCAAGGTCATGCAGTTTTAGTCACTAGGAAATTGCGTCCTAGATCCTTGCTAGCATACCTTCCCACCTCATCTTTTTTATTAAGGGTGAGCTAATAATGAATTATGACACAAAATTAGGTTGAAATAGAATAACCCATTTTTGTATCTTAAATTATTATTGCAAATCATGTATATTTTCAGGTGTGCTTTTTTTGTTTTTCAAATGAGTCTCATGTATATTTGTGAAACATCTTGTGCCAGTGAAGTGGAAGTTTAATATTCAACAGATATAAACATTTGCTCAGTATTGTTTTCCTGAGTTTGGGTAAAAAGTTGAATCAACTTAATGGAGAATGTAGTAGTTTCAGTCATAGTTTAATGTTTGTGTTGGTTTTCTTGAGATGCATTATGGGCTTTCCCTGCCAAGCCATTTACCATTTACTGGCAAAGTTATGAATTTGAGGTTCAGTTTTGATTGACTTCTTCATCACGGTGTTTAAACTGTCACTTTCTCCTCAGGGTCCAAATGCCAAGCCTGTAGTGTCCTTCATTGCTGGTTTAACTGCTCCTCCAGGCAGGAGAATGGGTCATGCGGGGGCGATTATTGCTGGAGGAAAAGGTGGAGCTAAAGAGAAGATCTCTGCCCTTCAGAGTGCAGGAGTTGTGGTCAGCATGTCACCTGCGCAGCTGGGAACCACCATCTACAAGGTGAGCTCCAACCGTGGCCTGAGTGCTGAGGTGACAGGCCTTCTCAGTGCAGGGCCCACTGGGTGCCTGGAAACCATGGCCTTTTCTTCTGGGTCTTAATCTGTTTTATTTCATTCTGATGTGCAGTTTACCAGTTTTTATCAACTCTCTTAATGTTCTAAAGCCCTAATTGCGCATGACCAGGAATAACATTCTGGTTTTAAAACTTTCTTTTTTAAACATTGGGACTTATTGTTTTATAAGTGGCAAGATTTGACGTACAAAAAAGCATCTCTTGGAGATCGTAAGTGTAATTATTCCCATTTTAGGGGTATAGGGGGAGGATGTGCAGAGAACTACCTTGTGTTTTGTGTTCTGTGTTATGTTTTTTCCATGGAGGGCCTTTGAGATATAGCCACCCTGACCACACATAGATTTCTGTTACGAGGGAGAAGGGTTGAAGGCTGAGTAACAAGAAATAAAAACTGGATGAAGCAGCAGCTGGGATGGAGGGAGATCTAAAGAAGAGAGTGGGAGATTCACCCTTTAGTTTTTGGCCCTGGCTGTTTGAATCCATTGTTATTTACAGGTTGAAAGAGTGACTTCCTAACCTTCCCTCCCCCACTTTTTAATTGGCCATTGTGAGTTAAAATATTCTAAAAGATTTGATATCTTTCATAATCTCTTTGCAGTGATTTTCAGCTTGTCTCTCTTTGAGTGATCATTTAAGTCTTTTAGTTCCTCTTTATTTTTATGATGGTTATAGCCTTGACAAAAAAAGCAAAGAACAAACAAACAAAAAAACGTACTTCTTAAGAATGATGAAAGCAGGCACCAATTGTTTTTGTAGAAGGGAACAGCATTCACAGAGAATTTGAAAATTCTAGTTTGGTGCAGTGTCTTTGCCCTTGTCTTAGGAATAATGAAATGGACTCCTTGTTTCATTGAGTCTTTGCATGATCCTGTCTTTTGGAATATAAATACTATGTGCCATTGTGTTTGGAAGAAATCTGGGTGGTTAGTGTGTGAAGAAGAGTTTTATTTGCAAGTAGGGAAAAAGGAGAAAAGCAAATGCTTAAGTTCACATTGGAGATGTGTGTTACCATTTTACTCCACTAAGTGGCAGTAGGCATCTATACGTTTTGTCTTATTCTAATTGTTACAATCTAGAAAAATATGATTTTCAATATTGTTTCCTTAAACAATACTTCATTGAAGGTATTTGTTTATTTCAGATGTTTCTAAGGTTCTTGACATTTTGTTCAAATCTTATCTGAATCTGTGTTTAGTTTTATTCTCTGGAAATAAGCAAAGCTGTTTCCATTGCCTTATTAAAAGGGCTGGTTGTAGTTCAGGTATATATTATAGCATTACAGGTTTGGATAAGCACAATGAAGTTTGTCAACTCATAATAATAATACTGCAATGAAAAAGTAAGTATTATTTAAAGCATCCCTTTCAGCTTCTGGGTTTAGAAGACATAAAGTTCAAGGTCTGAATCTAGCTTTGTGAAATTAAAGCTGATATGAACTAATTTGAAAGCTGTTATTTTGTGTTCACGCACCCTCATCCTGGTATATTTTACTTCTGTAATTTGGTTGTTCAGGGATCCTAATGATAATAGGTTTGAGAACCATTTTGACCATGAATGTAATTTAGATTTTTTATTTTTTTCCCTCTCTCTCTTCTCCCTCTCTTCTGTTTCTGAAGGAATTTGAAAAGAGGAAGATGCTATGAAAGAAAAAAACAGAAAGTTTCCTGAAACCATGGAATGAATCATTATAGACATGTAGCAGCAGATTGCTTCTGTTGTCCACTGATTGTCAGCCTCTGTGCCTGACGCTGGTCTCTCAGGACAAGGGGAAGCCAAAACAAGGTTGAGAACGTCCTACGTTAAGATGTTTTCATTTCATTGTATCACAGAGACAGCCAATAAATCTACTATTTGATTTGAATATGGTTTTAAAGACTTGTTATTGTTTCAATGTGAGGGATGGAGAGAGTGGATGAAATGGGAGTGGTGGTGGGGTGTGTGTGTGTATGTGTGTGTGTGTGTGTGTGTGTGCGCGCGCGCGCACGCATTTTAATGGGCTCGGGATGACAGGCAGAAGCTCATCTGTGTTTCAGTTTCTGCCTAACTGAGAAATGGAGAGTCTTCACTAATGCTGTGCTTTTCTGTGGTTCCGCAGAGAGCTCTCCCCTTTCCTATCCAGAGCCTACATTCTTTGCTTGAAGTTTAAGACATTCACTGCAAGAAAGCAGAAGTGCTACTAGCCATCCTACTTTGTGTTTAAAGGGGAGCTTGTTAACAAGAAGTAATTCTAGTGGGTAATTGTCACTAAAGAAGACAAAGAGGAGGGCGCCTATCATTAGAAACTTACATTCTGGAGAGGGAGAGACAAAATATTCCCAAATTGTGTAACTGCCCTGAAGGAAACAAAGAAGAGCTTCAAAAAATAATATTAGGGAGAAGCCCCTGAAGAAAGGCTGCCTGAGGAGTCTTCCCTGGAAAGGGGACATGAGTCGGGACCTGCGGACTGAGAAGGTACCGGCTATACAAATTGGAGGATGGGCACCCAAGCAAAGGGGACAGCCTGTGCAAAGGCAGGAGGGGGCAGAGCTCATCTTGAGGAGGTGAAGGAATACTGGGTGGGGTTAGAGGACGTTTTGAGGGGCCTGAGGAAACGGGTGTTCTGGGAGCTCACCTGGCCGTGCCCAGACTGCTGCTGAGGACACAAAAAGCAGGTGTTAGGAGATGGATTCACAGCCCCAGGAATTCTGCCAGGCTGAGGGACACACGATGGTTGACTTTGGGGTCGAGTAGACTTTAGTTCCTGCATATTTCCTCATCTTGAAAACGGGTTCCTGGGTAGAATATATGATGCGGGGTGTGTGGGGGTGCCCATCACAGGGTGCACTCAGCTGGGGCTTGGCATTGCTTCATAACTGCCCTCCTGCCGTGCGTAGGGCAGCCCCTGCTGACACTACTGGCCAGCGGGGAAGGCACTTCCCACTCAGGCCCCCTACAGGGCAAATGTCCTTTGGTTTAACTCACTGGGGCATTGTGACAGGGACACAATTCATGTGAGGGGCAGGTGACCTGTTTTTGTTCAGACTGCTATAACAAAACCATAAACTAAAGCGCTTAAACAACAATTTAAGTCCAAGGTCAAGGGTGCTGCCACAGGGTTGGGTTCTCGGTGAGGGCCTGCTCCCAGGTTTACAGACAGCTATCTTATTCTTCACCTGGTGGAAAGAGAGCTAGCTTGCTCTCTGGTCTCTTAAGACCACTAATCCTATGCAGGAGTGGTCCACCCTCATGACAATTACCTCCCAAAGGCCCCACCTCAAAAATACCATCATTGTGTTTAGGGTTTCAGCATGGATTTTGGGGGAACACAAGCATTCAGTTCATTGCCCGACCCTAAGAGAAGACATCCTTTCCAGGATCTACCCTGACCCCAGGCTGCTCTGGCCCTGTCTCAGCACCCTGCCCTGTCATCTGAACATCCATCCCAAGACAACGCCTCCTCACACCTCTGCTCCTGTTGCCTAAACTAGTACTATTCCATTATACCACATTATGTTTATCTATTCTCCAGTTGGCTTTTTGTGTTGTTTCCAGCTTTTGGCTGTTGGTAAATAAAGCTGCTATAATCATTGTGTGCAAGTTTTTTTGTGAACATAAATTTTTTCTTGTAGAGATACTTAAGAGTGGAATTGCTGGATGTAATAGCATGTCTATATTTAACTACCTTTTTTCCAAAGTGGTTGTACCTTTTCATGTTCTATCCCAGGAAAACATGAGAGTCTGGTTTTCCCCACCTTCACCAACATTTGGTGGTTTTGGTCTTAATTTGAGCCATTCTAGTGGGGGTGTGAGTGGTATCTCATTGTGTTTTAATTAGTATTTCCCTGAAGAATAATGATCCTGAGCACTTTTTAATGTGTTTTTTGGCCTTTGGCATTGCTTCTTTTGTGAAGTGTCTTTTCAAGTCCATTTTTATTTCTTTGTCTCTTTATTACTGAATTCTCACAATAGTATTTATTTTTTAAGACCATATACATTATGACAACCTTGAATTAATTTTTGTTTATGATATGAAGTAGAGATCAAGACAGTTTTTTCCCTTATGGATATTCAAGTGGGTCTAGCAATAAATTGAAAAATCCTTTCTTTGCCTATTAAATTGTTTTCATTTATGTGGAAAGATCAATTGACCATATATGTACGGGTCTATTTCTGGACTGTATTCTGTTAGGTCTTTTGTAATTTCATATAAATTTTAGCATAAGCCTGTCAGTTTCTGTAGGATTATGATTGTGATTGAATTGAATTTTATAGATTATTTTAGGAAGAGTTGTTTAATAGAGTTTTCCAGGTTCCACTTTTTTGTTGCAAAAATATACAAATGTAAATTGTTTTTTGTACTATCTAGTAGTTTTAAAACATAGATTCTTCAGGATTTTTTAAATATCAAAATGTATGTCATCTATGAATAAGGTAAATTTTACTTCTTTTCTAGTCTTCACGCCTGTTTTGAAGATTGCTGAATGATGCTAAGACATCATTCTTCACTAAAATGTTTAAAGCAGCATGATTTACAATTGCAAAGATGTGGAAACAACCCAAGTGCCCATCAATATATGAGTGGATTAATAAAATGTGGTATATGTATGTCATGGAGTTCTAGTGAGCCACAAAAAACAATGGTGATCTAGCACCTCTTATATTATCCTGGATAACAGAGCTGGAGCCCATTCTACTAAGTGAAGTATCACAAGAATGGAAAAACAAGCACCACATGTACTCACCATCAAATTGGTATTAACTGATCAACATTTATGGGCACATATAGTAGTAACATTCATCAGGTGGGCAGGTGGGAGCGGGGAGCAGAGGATGGGTATATACACACCTAATGGGTGTGGTGGGCACCATCTGGAGGATGGACACTCTTGAAGCTCTGACTCAGGTGGGGCAAAGGTAATATATGTAACCTAAACATTTGTACCCCCTTAATATGCTGAAATAAAAAAATAAAATAGCTCAAGGATGTTCATAGATGTTCATTACCATATGGTGTGAATTCCCCTCTATTTCAAGTTAGCTGAATGTTTTTGTTTATTTTTTAAATCCTGAATAGGTGACAAATTTTGTCCAGTGATTTTTCTGAATCTATTGAGATGACTATATTTTTTATTTTGTTAATATGGCCAACTTAAATGTTTGATTTTTAAATATTAACTTGCATTCCTATTTGTGTAACAATTGCCACTTGGTCATGATCTTATCCTTGTCATAGGTTGCTGGATCAATTTGCTAATACTTGGTTAAGAATTTTTATGAATGTGATCATGAAGGATATTGGTCTTAATTTATTTTCTTATTTATTGTCTTTGCCAGGTTTGGTATCAGGGTAATATTGGCTTTATACAATAATTTGGGAAGTGTTCCTTTTTCTTCTGCTTCGTGAAAGAGTTAGTGTAAGGTTGATGTTGTTTCTTCCTTAGATTTAATAGAATTCACTAGTAAAACCATCTGAGCTTGAAATTTGCTTTGTGACAGCTTTTGATTATAAATTCAATTTCTTTGATAGATAAAGGGCCTTTCAGATTTCCTGTTTGACCTTGTACTATTTTTTGGCTAAGTTTTACTGGTTACTGCATATTGGGGAGGGCCCTTAAGTGAAAAGCTACAAACTCAGAAATCTCACCCCTGTAGCTCCTCTTTCACAGGTAATCTTCATCATCTGCCTGATTGTGGTCACTTTCCAGTGCTTTGAGATAATTGTTTTCTTATAAATATTTTGTCCAGATTTGGTCATTGTTATCTGCAGGAAGGTGAATCTGATCAAGCTATTCCATCGTTACCAGAAGCCGGAACTCCTCCACTGCATCTTTTAGCAGAAATGAAAGGGCTTCTTATCCAGCACCACTACTCCTGTCCTAGAACAAGTGGCAGTAACAGGGCAGGGCACACCATTCTTAGATGGACTCAGATTTGTCATTCACCTGCCCTGCGAGAATCACAGAAGCAATGACTTTGGGATATGTACACAGCATGGTTGAAGTTCAAGGCCAAGATTTGACAGATTTCTATGTTCTAAAGCTCTCTCAGTTACTTCTGGCCTTGGTTATATTGCAGCTGTTTTACTGTTCTGAACATCTCACACATTTCCCATCTCCCTGGGTCCACACCCCCCCCTCCCCCCAGCACAGAACATAGCTGCTTCTCCTTGAATTCACAACCCATTCTGGAAGCTTGGTTGTGGTAGAACCTTACTTAGTGAGGCAGCAAGGTGCACTCAAGCCAGGAGTAAGTATCAGTCACATTTTGTCTTAAGTCATACCAAGGCCACAGAGAAATCCTCACCAGGGGACTTTTCTTCTTCAGTTTCTAAGCCTCCACCCTTCTCAGGCTGAGATGCCACTTTCCCTTCCCTACCCCACACTCCCCTGCTGCAGTTCTGCATCTCACCGCTGCGCCAGTGCCAGCTGTTGCCAGCTCGGAAAATCACTTTTATTTCTTCCGCAGAGCCTTTAGCACTTACTGTGTCTCCTAGCACATCCCAGCTCTTTAGGAGGTCCTGGTCTTCAAAATCAAACACATTAACACTCTATAAATAATCACAGTCACAGGCATCCCCTGGGAGAAATTCTGGTGTCAGTACAAAATGAGGCTGTCTTTTTATCCTGCTTTCCCAGACTCCCAACTTCTAATCTGGCTGATCCAGTCCCGCGTTACATTCTGTTAATGACACCAATTCTCCAGCACCAGCTGGGTGTTCTGCAGTTTAATTCAGTTCCGACTCTGACTACCTGGAGTTAACACAGACCTCTGGGTTAAGGGGCTCAGTCCCACAAGACTGCCCCCACTCAGATGCCAGCCAAAAGTCCTAGCTGTGCCCATGCCACTCACACTTCTGTCTTACTTGGCTACAAATTTGGTGCTTCCCATGAGCCCCCACAGATTCAATAATTTGCTGGAACGAGTCACAGAACTCTCTGAAAGCACTGTGGATTAGAGTTTTAGTATAAAGAATACAACTCAGGAAAAGACCAATGGAAGGGGAGAATATGGCAAGGCAGGGGGTTAGGGCACAGGACCTTCTATCTCATGGAGTTGGGCCGTTCCGCCCTTCTGGTACATTGATTTTAGTACTGAAATAACAGAATAGAGTGGGAATCTTTTTGTTCCAAGAAAAGAGAATGCTGAGAGGTAAACAGGCTGTAGGGTTAACTGGAAATGGTTGCCGGTTTTGGCCCCATATCCCTTTTCAAATCCCATGAGTGCTATGAACTCTGCCGAGAAATAAATATCCTTCACACCCTGGGCACCAGGGTTAGAACCCTTGACTTAAAAGCTCTTCCCAGAAGCATATGTATTTTAATATTGATCTTCTGGTTTTGTCTCTCCTATCTTGCTTCCTGGTCTGACTCCTGGACTGGGCATTAGGATCTATTCTCTCATGTATTTGAATGTTGGGTCTCCTCAATAGACTTTGGCTTGGGTGACCCTTTGGTTTCCATCAACCTGGATTGTTCCTAGTAGGTGTCTAATAGGTGACACTCCCTAAGGGGAAGCACCCTGGGGTTAGCAGCAGTGAGAAGTCATTTCCACCTTTAGACCTGAATGACCAGGGGTGAGAGCTCTTCCTGAAGCCTGTGAGGGACTCCTGGCAGGAGCTGTAGCCCTGTATAAAGGAACACAATACTGCCCAAGTGAAGACCTGACATGGAGGGGGTGAGGAGAATAAATGCCCCAACTAAAACTTTTTTCTGATCTGCTAGTAGGCGGATTGGCTGAACCCACCTGGAAGGTAGAGAGTGGGCAGACACCGATAATGCCATGCACAGCACAATATCCTGGGGCACAGAGCTGGGCAGAAAGGTGGAGAATGGATCCAGAGGACCAATTGGAGAATCATAATTTCACCCCCCAGACTCTTACACTTGTACAATAGCCTGGCCATTGCAGCAGCAAGTCCCTTTTGTGAGGATGTTGGGGAGAAACCAGATATTAGGTATTGTGGGAGGTCAGCACAGGACACACTTGGGGCAATACCTGATGCCCCAGGGAAGTCCTTGGTGGGATTTTGCATTATACTCTATCCTAAGGGGTATTCCCCAGAAAAGAACAGTGTTAATTTTTATTGTGCTCTCAAGTGTTGAAAGATAAAAGGGCATTTGCAGGGAAGTGTACCGTGGTCTGAGGGTTCTTGAGTGTGCCAGGAGACAAGTGAAGGTAGTCTTAGGACTGTTCGGGGGTGAGGGTTGCAGCTGCAGATGAGCACCCGGCAGCCCAGCAGGTGAAGGGCCTGTGACCTGCCAGGGGCACGGTCAGGAGGTGGGGCCAATGCAGGGTCCCTGGAGAGTGCAGGACTCACTCCCTGTAGTTCCCCAGAGTCCTGGTGGCTGCTGTGCAGTTGTAAGTTTCTTGGTCCCAGGCTGCTCTCTGGCTGGATTTTCAAAGTGGTTGTCCCAAGGTCACCTGGGAGGAAGCATTTTGAGCATGGCAGGCAGGATAAGACTTGTCCCTGAGGCTCACAGGCAGGTAGCACTCGCCAAGGACACAGTTCTCTTTGTGTGGTTTCTAGATGGTTTGTCTTTGTCCCTTGTTTCCTGGATGACACAGAGGGGCTATAACAGAGAAGATCTGAAAAGACTGACCTAGCTTCATTTTTTTAGGTGAGAGAGCTGAGATTTATGGAGATAAAGCCTAAAATCGTAACTGAGTTGGTAGCAAAACTGAAATTTGAATTGGTTCATCTATCCTGGCTCCCAGACCTGGGCCCCACCTGGCGAGGGGCGTGAGGAGGGGATGTGAACCAGTCATCATGAAGTGCGGGCAGAGGTGAAGGGGAGGTGCTTAGAATAGGCAGCATTTTCAGGGATTTCAGAAAACAGTTATTCAAACAGTGTGAATTATGCTTGTGACCTACTGCCTTTGAATTTTGCATATTCCAGAAGTGGGATAGGTTTGCCCTGAGAGGGGGTCCCAGTCAGAGTGGTCTGTGGCCAGGGGGTGGAGTAAAGCTGGGGGGCTGGGCAGGAGTCAGGACCTTGCCTGTGGCTCCAGTGGCTCAGAGCTCCACTCTTCTCACTAATGAGCTGACCACGGACAATTGAGATGCATGATTCAAGCGGGTTGTAGCAGCTTTAGGAAAGGCTGCTGGAAAAGGAACTGCAGTTCCACATCAATTTCACTTTATCAAGAATTCCACCAAAGCTCTTTGGGGCTGGACATCTCTGATGTCAGCTCTGTCCAATCTGGAACTGAGGTTTGAAATTGCTCATGATCAAAAGCCTAGTTAAATATGCTGTGACCCAAGGGAAAATTGAGCTGACAATGTGAAGGTCCGTACTCGTGGCTTTTATTCAAATAAAGGAGTTCTATCTTTTAATAACTTTTTAGCTCATTAGTATTCCCATATGGAAAGTAAGGCATCTTCTCAGTGGCTGAATTAATGATGTTTCAATATATGAGAACTTTAATTTTGACAGTGCAGGTAGGGGCAGCCTCTGCAATGTGATGCGGTCGGTGCTTTGGTGATTCCCAACAGCTGGGGAAAGTTAAGCGGTGCTTCAGAGAAGACTGTGGCCCTTTCAACAAGGCATCTGCAGGTGACAGGTTTCCAGTGATGGGGTGAGGAGGTGCTGAGCCCAAGAAGGCACCCCATGGGAGAATCATTCTCAAATATCATCCAAGACTGGTGCTGCAGTTGGCTGAACTCTGAGATAAACCATAAATGTTCCCTCCTTCACTCTGACCGCATCATCTGCTTGAAATCCATCTTCTCGCAAGTTTAAATCTGTCCTATACTTCAACCTAGATGCTTCTCCTTCCTTTTCCACTGATATTCTCCAATCCCCCACCTGCCCCAAAGCTCTTAGGAACTGTGTTTGACATTTGACCTCCTATGACCTGAATTGTCTGTGCTTCTCCTGGCACTTGGTTGGGTCCTGTCACTTATCTTTCCTGTATCTGCCTTGTGATTCCCAAGCAGACTGTTCATTTCTGAAGGGCAGAGCTTGCATTTTATGTCTCTGTGTATCTTCCCAAGTCATGTCCTACATCTACTTGGTGCTCAATAAATATTAAAGAATAAATGATACTTTTTAGACCCAGCTCTGCATGGCTCAAAGGACTTGTTTTATGCACAAAGTTCAGGAATAAAAAGCCAAACCCCAGCAAAATCACTTTCTTTTGCATTCTTCATTTTGATGATGTCTCTAAGGTGTGGTTTTCTAGATTCTTTATGTCCCTAATATACTCCAAATTACCTTATATTTCTGTTTTATCTAACAGATAGGAGGTGACATGTAAGGGTACAGAGCCCCTGGTCACCTAGAGTCATATACCAAAGCCTGTCGGAGTAATCTCAAAAATAGATCACACCAGAATATTTTATTAAAGGCTTTTACCTTGTACCAGATAATTATTCACCATAAAGTTAATTCATACTGGAAGGAAGCAACAGGAATTTTGGGTGTATGGAATGCAATTCATCTAGTTTAGACAATAGTGATTAGGATTACTCTGGGAAAACTACAATATATCATCCCGATCCAGGCACTATTTGGAGGTCATTGAAAGACACTATTTTAAATACTGCTATACTCTGGGAAAGGAGGAAAGGGAGAAAACAGCAGATTTTGAATGATCCAAAAGCTGTGTCCAAGGTATTTAAACCTATACACTCTTCAACCCACTCCCACTGCAGGGACATTCAAAGTCAATTCCTTGAACCTTCAACCTGAACTCAAATTAGCCTACACTTTACTTTTGCTCAGTAGATAATGATAATTGTTGAGGATGTGTTTTTCTCTAAAAGCATTTTTAAAAAATGAGGGATTACCTGACGTTTTTCCATGTCCTCTCTTGAAGTTATTAGTTACCTGAGTTATCAGAGCAGTTGCTTCCTCAGAATCGGCTCGGGGGAATCCAGCTTTCATCCAGCCACAGCTGAATCTTGCTCTCAGCTTTCTTTGCTGGAGAAGACCAACACCACATGTCCAGAAATCCATCTGCAGAAATTCTACCCTTTCCTTCCTCACCAGGCTCTATCTCCTCCTACGAAATCAAACCAATTGCTAAGCACACCTAAAATGTCTTACACAGAGGAGCAGTTTATTATTATACACTATATGTGTGTGTGTATATATACACACAAACACACACACACATATATAAAATCTGCAGAGATGAAGCAAGCAGCAGAATACTGGAGATGACGTGCGCCCAAGACAAGTTTTTTTATGAGAGTCTTTGAGATTGTCTTGCTTTCATAAGGACATCATACTCTCGGGGAGATCATTGGCTGCAATGACCAGCTCCTTGGCCTAGACCTACAGAAAAGCCCTAAAACTGTCTTTTACTCAAAAATTGCTAAGACGTGTGCAAAATGCTCAATCCATGAGACCAACAAGTGTATCATCTATTCACAGCTGTAGTCTCAGAATCTAGTATAGGACCTGGTACATAGCAGATATAAAAAATACTCCTTTGATCACGCCCAAAGATTCCTAGGTGCTCTATAATAGTCATTGAAAAATGGTAGATTTTAGATTTAATCTAACAAATACTGGTATATTTATTAAATGACCAAATGAATCCTGACTGCCTACATCATTGCTTTCTTCTGGATGCTGGCCTGAATGGGAATGAGTGTGGTTAGAAGGGAGTCTTAAGTCTTAATTAGGCAGCTCTGTGGGAGGCTGTCACCTAATTCAAGGCAATAGGAGGACAGAAATGGAATAGAGGTAACTGGGCAGGCTTACCATGAAGCCAACCTAGCTTAAACCTTGAGACTTCATATTTGTCCTTGCCCTTCCAAGTCTCTGCGAGAGATCCTGGCAATTCTATGTTTTCTACCTTTTCCCACTGTGTATTCTTGTATCCTTTCAAAGATCTGTTGACTATATATGTGTGGGTATATTTCTGGGCTCTCTCTTCTGTTCCATTGGTACATGCGTCTGTTTTTATGCCAGCGCCATACTGATTGATTACTATAGCTTTGTAATACAGTTTGCAATCAGCGTGATGCCGCAATCTTTGTTCTTTTTGCTCAAGATTGCTTTGGCTTTTAGGGGTCTTTTGTAGTTCCATACAAATCTTAGGATTGTTTTTTCTATTTCTGTGAAAAATGTTGTTGGAATTTTAATAGGGATCACATTGAATCTGTAGATCATTTTGGGCTGTATAGACATTTTAACAATATTAATTCTTCCAATTCATGCACATAGGTTATCTTTTCATTTATTTGTGTGTTCTTCAATTTCTTTCATCAATGTCTCCTCATAGTTTTCAGTGTACAGATCTTTCACTTCCTTGGTTAAATTTATTCCTAAATATTTTATTCTTTTTGATGTTGTTATAAATGAAATTGTTTTCTTAATTTTTTTTGATTGTCCATTGTTAGTATATAGAAACTATGGATTTTTGCATGTTGATTTTGTATCCTGCAACTTTACAGAATTTGTCTGCAGTTCTAACAGATTTTGATGGAGTCTTTAGGGTTTTCTACACATAAGATTGTGTCATCTGCAAACAGACAAATTAACTTCTTCCTTTCCAATTTAGATTCCTTTTATTTCTTTTTTCTTGTCTAATCGCTCTAGCTGGGATTAACAGCATTATGTTAAATAGAAGTGTCCAGAGTGGGCACCCTTGCCTTGTTCTTGATCTTAGAGGAAAAGCTTTAGATTTTTATTTCAGTTTTTCCTCTAGGACACCTCATATGTTATTCTCTTTGCCTCCCCTGCCCACATATACAATATTAGCTTGATGAATTTCTTCCCAGCCACTCTTTGGGGCTGTCTTCTTAGATCCACCAAATCTATATTTGAACCTTCTCCCTGCCCTTGTTAATTCTCTTTTAGAGTAGCAGCCTGCTCATTTCTGCTCTAGTAATCGTCATCCATGTTTGGCTTAGAGTTATTTGCATATCTATCTATTTAATATCTATCTCCCCCATAAACTGTAAGGTTGGTCAAAGTAGAGATAACTTGTTTACCCACATTTGCTGTAGTCAACTCAGTGCCAGGCACATGGTATGTACACACTGAGTATTTAATGAATAAATGAACAGGTGCTCCCATGGCACTGAGTAAAAATCACATTCCATTATAGTTTAGCTTTTATGTTGCTCGTTCGTTTTTACATCATCATTATTATTTCTTTTGTTGCACATTCCTGCTCTTAGAAGGGAGGAACTATGTGTTTTTATCATTCGTGTGAGGCACATAGATCAGTGCTTAAAAACTTAATAATGGTTAAAAAGGAATCCTCTATGCCCTCCCCCATGCCAGCGCTAGTGTGGTACGTATGCAGTGATTTCGCTGCTTGACTGCACTGAGGGATCTGGGGCCTACATTGGCACATGGGGTTTGTTTTCCACTGGAGTAGCTGAGCTGGGGAAAGAATCTCTGAGCCCATGTTGCTCTTGACGTCTGCTTCTCTGTTCTTGTTGGTGATGGGCTTTCGAAGTAGGAAGCAAAAAATTTATGTTCCCTTTGTTGGTAGCACCAAAGAGTATCTGATACCCTGGAGCCATGATCCTTGAATTGGGCACAGGAGGTTTGCTGGGGAAGCTTCCAATGCCTGGGCCCCACACCAGAGCAATTATAGCACAGTCTCTGTGGTGGGTCCACCACTGGGGTGCTTTAAACTCTCCTGGGTGATTCTAATGTGTAGCCAGGTATGAGAAACCCTGCCCTGTGAAATAAACATGGCTGTAGCATTTTCTGGAGCTGGCTTTATAGAATCTCCACTGGAACTGGTCTAAGTTTTCTGTTATAAACTCAAGTAGGAAAGCTTTGCTCCCAGGCTGTGATTCATTTTTTGTCCCACACAAATGTGGAAGGAACAACCCCAAAAAGTCCTTGTGTCTTGGAAAACTTTGAAAGAGAAGTAGGGCTTTGGGGTCCAGAGTTTTCCTTTGATTCTCTACATTCTCGCTTTTGTCAGCAGGACAGGCAGGATTTATGAGGTCTATAGCCAGTGAGGCCAGGGTAATTTGAAATAATTATTTGGGCTGTCAGAGTATTTTAGAGAGAAGTATCTCCAAGAAAGACAGAAGTGCCATTTATCTAGCTGTAGGCCTTTTAACATAGGGTTCTAGGTGTTCATTCAATTTGTAATAAGGGGGCCTACATTTGTTCTCAACTTGGCTGCTTACCACATGTATGAATCTGGGGAAGTCACTTAACTCCTCAAAATATTCATTTGCCAACTGGGCAGAATGGTATATACCTCACTGGATTCTTGCGAGGATTAAATAGATAATGTTTGTAAAATGCTTCAGCACAGTACCAGGTGCATAGCAAATACTCAACAAATGCTATCTGTTGCTAATAATAAAAGCAAATGTAAGCTCTCTGAACACTCTACATGGCTAGGCCATAGGGTCTAGGAATCAGTAGGAATCATTTTATTGCTGTTTCTATCCCTGGCCCCTACCATGTGTCCTGATAATATGTGTGGAACTGAATGGCGTTTCAGAGTTGTTTGCAGTTCCCTGCTTACAGGAAGGCAGTGGGAGGAAGTGTGGAAGTAAAGCTTTTCAGGAAGGACTCTACTGAGCAGAGGACCTTGTGTCTATTTTAGACCAAAGGATCTTAAACGTCAGTGTGTGTCTCGTCACTTGGAGGGCTTGCTGATGCCTGGGCCCTACCCTAGAGTTTCTGACTTCTGACTCAGTAGGTCCAGTGGAAGCTTCTGAGATTTCCCCTAATAGTCCTACCCCCTGGTGTTTATAGTCTGTGTGATCCCCTCCTCTTGAGTGTGGATGGGGCCTATTAACTCACTTTTAGTGAATAGAATGTGGCGAAAGTGATTGAATGTCACTTCAGAGTTAACAAAGAGACTGTGGTTTCCATGTCGCTTGCTCTGAGGGATGCCAGTGGCCTTTGTGGGCTGCCCTATGGAGAGGTCCATGTGGCGAGAAACCAAGGTCTCTGGCTGAAAGCCAGAAGGGACAGGCAGCTTGCCACCAGCTATATGAATGAGCTTGGAAGCAGATCTTCCCAAAATTGATCCTTGAGATGACTGCAGCCCTGGCCAATGCCTTGACTGCAGCCTTGTGATAGACCCTGAGCTAGAGGCACATGTTAAGCTATGCCTGGATTCCTGACCCACGGGAACTATGAGATAAAAAAAAATTTAAGCCACCAAATTTTGGGAGTAATTTGTTATATATCAATAGATAACTAATATAGTATATCTGCAGTGAAGTCCACAAATTGCATTTTTAACAAGTTTCCAGATGAAATTGATGCTGCTGGTTTAGGAATCACATTTAGAGAACTACTATTTAATCATCCTAGGATCATTCTGTCTTTGGCTTCCCAATAACTAAGCACCATGGGGTAACTTAAACAGCATCTAAATGTATTTCTCAGATGCTAGGGTGGGTGAACAGCAATCCACCCTCCTCATTCTACTTTCTGCGTCTTCTTTACCAATTCCATCCACCGACTCAAGAGTTGCTTCCTTGGATCAGCCTTCCTGAGTTATTAAATTCAAGCCCAGCAGCATTTGCTGAGTGCTTAATGTGTGCTTGGCCCGTAACTGTCAGTAAAGGTGTTAACTTTTAAAAATCTTTTCCTGTTTAATACCTCATATGTCTCTCTAGGAAACCAAATGGGGCAGATGATGTTATTCTCATTTTAGAGATAAGAAAGCGGAATCACTGAGAGAGAAAGTGAGTTGCTTATAATTGCACAAGGAGGTAGAGCCAGAGGTTAAGATTGGAACTCATGTCTCCTGATTCCATGGAACCACCCTTTTCTACCCTCACCCTTCATTCAATATCTATCCTTCAGTTTTTACATTTCATCGTTATTTGCTATTTTATTACCTCTAATGTCCTAGTCAGGGATCAGTGTTACAAGGAAAGGAAACTCCTTTAGTTAAAGGTTATGAAAGGCTATTTAGAAAGGCAATCTTTTGACTTGCAATTGTAAAGGATGTATAGCTTGTATGCATGGGGACTGAAACCGGAAGGTCCAGAGCAAACTACTACTTCAGTTTCTCATAGGCTCCGTGGGCTCTCTCTCTGTACCTCTCCACTCCATTCTCCTACTTCTCCTATTTACTCACAGGCTGTCAGGTTCCCCAGAAGTTCAGCTTGATTTTGTTTTTGATTTGCTACGGTGCTGACCCTGGCTCTCATTCAGCAATGACTTTTTGGTTCAAGAACTTACCGCTAATTGACTAGAGTCCTTGTCTCTTAGTTCCAAGACAGGGAATATCTCATTAGCCACCCAAACCAGTGGCTATTAGATCCCCTTGGCTCAGGTGCCACCTTACCCCTACCCTGTACCATCAGATGGGAAGTGGAGGGGGATGCATGGCTGGAGGCCCACTCGACAGAGTCATTATATAAGAGCAGAGATTGAGGAAACTGTTCCATAAAGGCTAAATAGTAAACAATTCAGGCTTTGTGGGTTATATGGTCTTTGTGGCAACTAATGAACTGTGCTGTTTCAGGGCTTACGCAGCCATAGACAATATGTAAATGAACAGGTATGGTATGTGTCAATAAAGTTTTATTTACATAACCAGGAGTGGACTAGATTTGATACTTCGGCCATAGTTTGTTGAACCTTGTCCCAGAGCACCATAACACCTATCAACTTAATTACAAACTACTTAATAATTTTGCACTGTGTTAATTGTGTCACCTGCAAAGGCTTGCAGGCCTCTCAGGACAGAGGTGGCATTGTCTATTTTTGAGACCCCACATTGTTTCCTGTGAGGTCTCAATAATTTGCCCAGGCTGGTCTCGAACCCCTGGTTTCAAGTGATGTCCCCATTCCAGCCTCCCAAAGCACCGGGATTGCAGGGCTGAGCCACCACGACCAGCTCCACCTTGGCTGAACATTAAGTTGCCTGGGCAGCTTTCAAACATCCCAATGCCCAGACTGCAGATTTCTTTGAAAATGAGACCCAGAATTGTGTCTCACTGAATTCTGGGGGCTGCAAATCTAAATATAGTGCTACATTCCCTAGACTCACTCATGTTTTGGTTTTACAGATGAACCAGCTTCCTCCCAGTTGAAAACCCATGCAAGATTAGAAGGAAGAAGTGACCATGTTGAGGCAAAAATAATTGTGACGGAGCTTTTTCCTCCTCCTGTTGCAGCTGTAGCAGAGGTCCTGGTGTCTGGTGTCAGCTTCGTGGATATTAAGAAGCAAGGTATTTGATTGCAGATGAGGATCACAACAGAAGTGTGGTGATCTTGGTGCTAACAGATGGCTTCCTGGTCTCGGCCTCCTGATCTCAGCTTCCTGATCACCGCAGAGGCAGCAGCTGTCTGGGTGGGCAAATTGTTCTGAGGGACATTCCTGGAGCTCAGCTCAATTAGTCCAGTTTTCTTTAATGTCACCTAATAACGAACATTAAATTCCTTTACACTATAGCTATTTAGAGTGAGTTCTGTTGTGTACCCTGAAGGTGGAGTAATGTGGAAGCAATTGCAGGCAACAGACTTTCAGGAATGGGAATCTGGGTGGGTTCCATGACTTGGTTGGGTTTGAAGACCCTCAGGCTCTGGTAGCCAGTAGAGGATGGGCTACTGGCAGACCATGGCAGGGAGAGATGAAAGTTACTTAAAAGGTTACATAAATTCCAGGGTCATGTGGAATAAAGTGCCTATTGGAATCATGGCTCTCATGGTTTGACTGGCTGTTTAGTGGGGGACCATGGGGATGTGCTGGCTACTTGTAACAGTATTTGAAAACTTTAAAAAAGGGTTTGGATTTTTAAATTTTCATTTCAAGGCAAAAACTGGCAAGTTTCTTTTGCCCTAAAATAATCTCTTATCTCTTATGTTACAGAGTTGATACAATCAAAGTTAGATGTGGAGTCTGTTGTGTGTGTGTGGTGGGAGGGTTGGGGTTGCTTCGTTACAACACAGGTCAAGCTCACAGCCTCACCAGATCACATGTGGAAGCTGAGCATTTATGGGAAGGAATAGGACCCTAATGTTGGGAATGACCACACTGGGGAGGATTTAGATGCTTTGGAGAACCCTGTATCCCCAAATTCTGCTGTGTCTCCCTTGCACCAGAGGCCTATATTTCTTATATCTTGGGCTCTGCAAATGTCCTAACTTCCACGAAGCAGACACACCTCCATGAGACTGGGAAGATGGAGTGGACATAGGGTGGCAGATGCCTCCACTCTGCTGGTGCTGATCATGGCAGAGGCAGCATGCTGCTGGAGCCAGCAGATGTGGTGCAGCTTCCTGATGCCTCAGCTTGCTTCCTAGCATGGCGCAGGCTCTCTCAGAAGGTGAGTTCTAGGGGTGCTTCTGAAAGTTTTCTCTGAAATCTCAGGGTTGAGCCTGTTCTTCTGCTATTTCTGCCAGCCACCTAATAGGGCATAATAAATTTCTGTCTAAAATAGCTAGATTCTGTCCTCTGCAACCAAACCCAGATACAGAAGGGTAATAAATTAATTCATCATAAGCTTTTAACATTCTAGCTCAAATTACATTATTGAAGTCTTTTAAGGGTCTTAAAGGACCCATTTTCTAGTCCCTATAGAAATACTCATAACAACCATAAGAGGAAGAAAGGCAGGCTCTGCTTGAATCCCTCCAGGGACAAGTTCCTTAGGCAACTCATTCCATTTTGAACAAATTCCAATTGTAAAAAAAAAAATTTATATTTGGAATCTGCTGATTTGTAACTTGAGGCCATTGATTTAATTTCTTGTTAGCACAGTGGTTTAGTTTTCTATTAGCTAAAAACTCAAATTCTTCCACATGTTCCTTCTGTAACATGGTTCCTAGATTCCTTAACACCATGTATAACTAGTTAAAATAGAGCGAGAAGGAGGAGAGGAGAGCTGATGAGAGAAGAGGGGTTAGTTAGTCTTGGTGGGAATTGTTGACATTGGATGTGGCAGAATGTGTTGGTATAAATCTTTACATATGAAAGCAAACAAAAGGGTTTGGATGCAGTATGTGGATAAAAACTTTCCTATTTAAGAAGAATCGTGGCACCAGCTCATGTTTATTTCCATGTTTCCAGCCCCATTGGAACACTTTCTTTTCCCAATAATTTATCCTTTATCTATTTGTCCATCTTTCTGTTTGTAAAATTAATGATCCTTGGGTCATACACTTGATACCATGAATTTTATCATTTTACCCAATGGATAGTTACTCATATTGAAAAAGAGATAAGGAAGGAATAGAAATTAAGAACAAATCCAACGTAAGGGGGGATTAAATTACATTCCCCTCTTATTTTTATTTCTCAAACTATTTATTACTATCAAAAATTGTTGTTTTCATGCTTATTGTCTGTCTTCCTCCATAAGAATGTAAACTCCAGGAGGACAAGGACTTTGCTGTAATCTTTGTATACTTGAAGCCTGGCCCAGGGCATTTAACAGAGTAGGTTCTCAAACATATATATATACTAATTTAATGGATGAATAAATGTTTGCTGACATGAAGACAGAAAGAAAAGAGGAAGGTGAAGGAGCAGGAGGGAGATTGTGTTAGTTTTCTATTGCTGCATAACAAATGACTACAAACTTAGTTGCTTAAAACAACACATATTTATTATCTCGTAGTTTCCATGGGTCAGGAATCTGGGCACTGCTTGACTGGGTCCTCTGCTAGGGTCTCGCCAGAATATGCTCTCATCTGGTGGCTCATCTGAGAAAATGCCATTTCTGAGCTCATTTGGGTTATTGGCAGAATCCGTTTCCTTGCAGTGTGACTGAGGGCCCCAGCTTCTTAACTGGTTATTGGCTGGGGGCTATTCTCAGGCTGTGGGTAATTCCCGGACACATGGTCCTCCCACAGGCAGTTTTCACATGGCTGTTTGGCTTCTTGAGGGCCAGAAGAATATCTCTCTCTAGTCTGCTAAGTCAGAGTCTTGTATGATGTAACATAATCACGGAGTGACAGCCCATCACCTTGGCGGGATTCTACTGGTTAGCAGCAAGGCACAAGTTCTGCCCCCACCCCCAGGGTTGTTGTGATGTAGCACAGACATGGTCACTGGTCTTTCCCTCCTGTGGGGCCGTCACACGGCAGGTGGTTTGGGTATCACTGTTCATTACGTTGGCGGGTGTCAGCTAGACATGGGGATGCACCATGGCACATTGCTTTGCCTTGGACCTCAAAGAGCCAGACCGAGAGTGAGAGCAGAGCAGGGGAAAAATGATAACACATGTCAGAGGGGCTGTATTAATCACACAAAGCAGACAACGTGATTGAACTGCTCAAAATAGTTGGCGGTTATTGTAGTGGAGTGGGACGCTCCTTGTGGTTTCCATCATAGAAATCTGGGGGACAGAGCCAGTTACATATTATTTGCCAAAGCCAAAGAATCCTGCTTTGACCACCAGTGAAGAATTTGTGGGCAAACACAAATTCCTCCCCTACTTTTTTCTCCTCCCCTATTTTTTTTCTCATGATTGTTTTAAACACATTTAAACAGGACAGACCTGTTTTTAAACAGTCATATAACAATGTTAGAGCAAAACATGATCAGGTCTTACAGTAGCCGGAAAGGCATCAGGAGATGAGCTTCGAACCCAGAAGTCAGCTTACGTTTACATCCTGTCTCTACCGTTCAATTGCTGTGTGACCTGGAACACCTTACCCAGCCTCTCCACGCCTCTGACTCCTCAAATCCTCATCTGCAACATTGAGATCACAGTAGCCTCTAACTTATAGGGAGGGTGGTGGTAAGGAATGAATGAGTTCCTATTGGTAAGTGCTTTGAACAGTGTCTGGAACAGAATGAGTGCTACATAAGTGATTGTTAAATAACAAATGAACTTGCAGCTGAAGGTTTTAAGAGATGTGATACAGGATAGACCACTATGAGAGGGACACAGAACAGGTGGATGGAACAGTTCACATCCTTTGCTGAGTGGCCTTTGTCACAGCCTGCTGGTGACCACTGCCTACGTCTCAGGCCAGAGCTGTTCTGCCAGATGCTGAGGGATGAGATGCTGAGTACAGGAAACCTGTATCTATTTAAGCAGGATGGACAGCTGTGCTGTTTTGATTGCTGGAGGAGAAAGCAATAAGAAATGCAGTTATGCTTCACCAGCGTGAGGCAGCACTGAGATCCTTGGGCTGTGATTTGGCTAAATCTTAGGTTTTAGAGCTTTCCTATATATTGCTTTCTTCAAAAAAAAAAAAAAAAAAAAATTCAATTGCAGCATTATCTAGGCACTAACATTCATTCCTGTTGGTTGTTGGTATATTCTCCATCACTTGGCAGATTTGATGTATTTTAACCTCGCCTTTAGTTTTCTCTAATCTCCCTTCATCAATCCTCCTGTGCTCAGGCATGTCTGCTTTCATCTGGCAGACATGGTAGGTTTTTCATTTCCCCCATGTAAATGACTTGTTTATTACAGTAGGGGTCCCTGGTCTTTGGAAACAGCTTACAGATATCCTCAAATAGAGCTCAGAAAGGGCTTCATGAATAATAATGCCCAAGTAAACCCGAGATCAACTAGGACGTTGCCTCTTTGAAATTCATACATCATCCTAAGTGCTGTCATTTAAACAGAGAATGTAGAAGCCTTCCTGTGAAAGCTGACTCTGAAATATACTTTCGTTACGAAACTTATCATTTCAACACAAAACAAACAAGTGGCAGAAAGCAAAGGTGGGAGGAGGTGATTCCTGGTATGTGTTTTACTTGAGCATAAAATTTGTTTTTCTGATTGTACTGAGACTTTTCACAGTCTCTGGTTTTAACTTTTTAATTTGCATTTCTCTTTCTATTAAATATTCCTCAGCTTCCTTACATCTACATTATGAATTTACAGTCAAAGTCACGGAGCTGAAGATGAGGAGACAGTTATCCAAAATAAGTTAACTCTCAATTGCATTTGTCTTGTGCGACAAAAGAGAATTGTCAGGTGTATTTTAGCATGGACCTCAGCTTCTGTCTGAACCACAGGTCCTCAAACTAGGCTGCACCTTGTAATCACTTGGAGACTTTGAAAAATACTGATGCCTGGGATCCATCTAAGATCTTCTGGTCTGGGTGTGACCTGGAAATTGGGACTTTTCAAAGATGTTCAGGTGATTCTAATATGCAGCAAAGTTTCAGAACCAGTGTTGTATATCGTGCCAATTACATGGATTGGGAGATGGCCAGCCATTTGTGGAGAATGAGTCATACCACTCATCGGAGATCTCCTCAGTGAGGGGGCTGAGGGCTTCTTAGGAGAGAATCCATCCCGAGGAAGGAAGGAGCCGGGCACAAAGGTGCTTCTGGGTGTGTTCACTTCTCTCTGTCCCCTGCCCAGTGTCCTGATTGCAAATCTCAGAACTAGGGAGAGAGAGGGCCATGAGCAGAAATGGAAAGTGTTTTTCAGTAAAAGCTCAAAGCATTGCTTCCCAGCAGATCTGGTCACAGAGTATGACATAATGGGAGTGGGGAAGGTTCCCCTGCTTTGCTGCAGACCATGGAGCAAATCAAGCCTCCCGGAGGCTGGAGGGCAGCGGTGTACGTGGCCTGTGAGCCACAAGGACCTCCGTAGCAGACTGCAGAGCCCTGTGTAATTGTGCCCAGCAAAGGTGGAGTGGTGCAGGTGGTCTACACTGTGGGGTCTTTAGGAGCCGGGATTGCATTGGTAGATATGCTGCAAGATGGCAGATTTGTCAGGGTGCTGTGATCCTCTATGTGGTCAGGTAAAAAGAGAAAACCTGCTTGGACAACAGGTCTGTATCTATTTACCAGCAGGGGAGGCCTGGGACTCAGGTCATAGTTTATCTGTATAACCGAGGATGCAGGATGTAATTATAGTGCATCAAATTAGGAAATCAGATTGCTACCTTTCTGACCACATTGGTTGAATTCCCCTGCATAGCGGTTAGACTTTGATGGTATGCCTCTTGCCTAACTTGAGGAAATGGCCACACGAAGAAGATTTCGGCCATTGCTAGGGAATTGCTGTTAAAGGAATTGTTCATTATATCATTCAGTGGCCCTCATAAAGCCCATGTGATGAATTACTTTGAGAAATCAAGAGTGAATCTCTCTTGAATAATTGGCATGCTTCCATTCATGATATAATAAGGACTGCACAACTCATTGCATTTCATGCCTTCCCCTCCTCCTCAGCAGTGAGGAATCTCAAAACCAAATAGAATGCTTACTTGCAATAAATGTAATCTCTGGTATTAACAACATTGACTCCTTCCTTCTATTATGGCTTCGCTGTGTTCTCATAATTTTTTGTACGTGTGTCTTCTGTGTTAAACCACTCTAAAACATTTTTTTAAAGAAGCAAAGGGAAAACAAATGTCTCGGTTTAATAGAATCCAATTTTTCTTAAATTTTTTTACTGCTGTGTTGTGATATAATATATACGATAAACTGCATATATTTAAAGTGTAATATCTAAGTTTTTATATATATCCAATTTTTCTTAATTTTTTTTGCTGCTGTGTTGTGATATAATATATACAACAAACTATACATATTTAAAGTGTAATGTCTAAGTTTTGGCATATGTATATACCTGTGATATTGTAAGATATATATTTGGTCTTCGACCTGTTTCTTGGCATACAACTCCTAAAATCCTCAGACTCTCCAAAGTGATGTCTTTTTGTTAGCTAATGGCTTGACTGATGGCTTGCAGCTCCTCATTAGCTTCAGGATAGGGACTGGTCACCAGAAAGACCAAGGTATGATGAGAGGTGTGAAAGTTGATCATAACAATTGGGTCATTCTGGTCATATCCAACTAAAACAAAGCCAAGAAGCCAGAGGGAGAAAGCACTTCAGGTACAAAACATGCTCCAAGATTGTAATTCTCTGCAAGCCTGACTGCTGAAACTGCTTGTTGTAAACTGAAACAAGTTTTATCTCTAGCTTTAGTGATAACTTTCTACAACTCTAGGACTAATTTTGCCCACTGCAGTTGCTCACCAATAGGAGCTTTTCAATCCCCAACCCCTTGCTAGTGCCAATGAGTTTTCTCAAAGAGCGATACATAACATTTCTCCTTTTTAATAAAACTTCTAACCTTCTCTTTGTTCTTTGGACATACCGAAGACCACCAAGTCTGTGTGTATGACCTGAATTGCAATTCTTTCTTCCCAAATAAAACATTAAATTTAGAGATTTGTCTCTACATTTTGACTCCAACAGAGGGTTAGGACTCTCAGCCCCACCCGCAACCTCCAGAGAGCGGGAGGACAGGGAAGGGCCTGAAGGTTAAGCTGATCACCAATGACCAATGGTCTAATCAATCATGTGTATCCTTCCATAAAAGGCCCAAGAGGACAGGGTGAGGAGAGCTTCTGGAAAGCCGAATATGTGAAGGTTCCTGAAGGACGGCATACCCAGAGACGGCATGGAAGCTCCGTGCCCCTTCCCCCATACATTACCCGATACATCTCTCCATCGGCATCCTTTGTAATATCCTTTCTAATAAACCGAAAAGCATGTTTCCTTGAGTTCTGTGAGCCACCCTAGGAAATTAATCAAACCTGAGAAGGGGGTCATGGTAACCTCAATTTATAGTCAGTGAGTCAGAAAGAAGCACAGGTAAAACAACCTGGGCTTGCAATTGGCATCTGAAGAGGGGGGCAGTCTTGGGGACTGAGGCTTCAACCTGTGGGATCTGACCCTATCTCCAGGTAGACAGTGTCAGAATTGAATTGGAGGACACCCAGCTGGTGTCCGCTGCAGAAATGATTGTTTGCTTGTTTGCTTTGGGGAAAAAACTCCACACATTTGGTCACAAAAGTCTTCTGTGTTGATTGTTGTGATGTGAGTGGAGAGAGGAAAAACAGTTTGTGCTTTTTCCACTCATAATTACCCTGAAACCAAAACCCATCACTACAGTTTAGATAATAAACATATCCGTCACCCTCCCAAAATTTCCTCATGGCCTTCCTTGCACCCTTCCCCAAACCTTCCCCAGCCCTAGGCAACCACTGATCTGCTTTCTGTCACTTCAGATTAGTTTGCCTTTCCCTCCCTTCCTTCCTTCTTCTTTCACAAGGATCCTCCCTCTGGTTAATTTGGAGATTCTCTAGGGAAGGCTCAGCACACTTTACCCTCAGGTGAGGACTTGCTGCGTTGGGGGCCTCTGCAGCTCCCTGGGCTGCTCCTCCCGAGGCCCTGCTCTCTCACCCACTGCCTTTAGCTTCCTGTGGTCTCTGGACCAGCTCCCCTCAAATGTTCTTTTGTCTTCGTCTCAATAGCTTTCCCTTTCCCTTCATTCTCTTCCATGAGAGTGAAGGAATGGATGAAAAATTTAAAGAACAACGCAAATAGGTAGTATGTACTGGGAATAAATAATGAAGGCTGCTCACAGAGCCCAAGCAGCCAAGACAGCGGCCGGGCACTAGTTCCCTGTTTGCATCGCTGAGATGGGACTCGGGCAGGGAGCGAGGGACATACCTGGGACCTGTGGCCTTGGTCTAGGCAGAGAAGTTATTTGATAAATAAGAGTCGTTGTTTTGTCTGATAAATAATAATTCTTCTCTAAAGCCTTAGCTACAAATTTGGATGGAACTGGAGACCATTATCCTAAGTGAAGTATCCCAAGAACGGAAAAACAAACACCACATGTACTCTCTAATAAATTGGAACTCACTGAGGGGCACAAATGTGCACACAGGGAAGTAAAAGTCACTGGAAATCAAGCAGGGTGGAGGGGGAGGAAGGGAGGGATAAAAACCTACCTAAGGGGTACAATGAACACTATTCGGGCGACGGGCACATGTATAGCCCTGATGCAAACCATACAACAAAAACATTTGTACCCCCTCAGTATTTTGAAATAAAAATAAATAAAGACTTAGCTACATTTTACATGTCTTCTCATTAGTATATATATTTTAAATTAGTTTCTCGGAGATGAGGAACTAAATAAAAGATCATCCTTATCATCACTGGGACTTGGAATCTAGTGCAGGGATATATGGCAGTGAATGAGGGTGCAGGCAGGACTTGGTGGGGGCCTTATGTACGGAAGAAGCCAGGCGCCAAGTCCCAGATTGGCTGCTTGTATCAGACCACAGGGGCCTCTTGTAACATCACTCCCCTGTGCCTGGGAGGGGAAGAGCAGACCAGATGAAAGGGAGCAACTTTTTAAGTCTATCCCAATGCCCATTTGAGGCAGTTTCCCAGAATCACACAGATGTCCACACAGAGAGAGTTGGGTACACGGCCCAATGGTCTGATACTTAGGTGACACTCGATTCTCTCACTTACCCTTGTGCTGAGCAACCATCTATACTTAAAAATGACTCTTCTGGCCGGGCGCGGTGGCTCACGCCTGTAATCCTAGCACTCTGGGAGGCCGAGGCAGGTGAATTGCTGGAGGTCAGGAGTTTGAGACCAGCCTGACCAAGAGCGAGACCCCGTCTCTACTAAAAATAGAAAGAAATTATCTGGCCAACTAAAAAATATATATAGAAAAAATTAGCCCAGCATGGTGGCACATGCCTGTAGTCCCAGCTACCCGGGAGGCTGAGGCAGTAGGATCGCTTAAGCCCAGGAGTTTGAGGTTGCTGTGAGCTAGGCTGACACCACGGCACTCACTCTAGCCTGGGCAACACAGCGAGACTCTGTCTCAAAAAAAAAAAAAAAAAAAAAAAGACTCTTCTGCTGATACCGCCACAAAGCTTGACAATTGACACGAGTCACTTCTCTGGGTTCTATGGAAGGTGTCTTTAAAATGTTCATGTTTCTAGAAGGATATAGAGGAGGACAGAACTCAGAAGACAAAAGTAGTTGGTAGATTGTTCCACACACTTTGGGTGCGAGAAAAAAAACACACTATTTTATAAATAAAATTTAGTATAGCTCTGTGCCTGCGTCAGCGAGAAATCCAGTATCAATGGAGACGACTCTGCCACCTTTCTCAGGTCTGAGGACAGTGGGGACCAGGCCTGGCTCTCAGGCCATGATGGGCCTCAGTTTTTGTTCTCTTGCCTGTTGCTCTCTTCAATGTGGCTCGCTGCCTTCCGCCAGCGTGGGGAGTCCCATTGGATCTGTGACTGGCACTGTGAATTGCTTTGGGCCATGATTCTGTCATTTAACAGCCATGTGAAACTGGACAAGCCACTAACCTCTTTGAACTTTAGTTTCTTCATCTGTGCAATATGAAAATAATGTTGCTTGGTGTCTAAATGAATTGTGGAAAAAAATGATTGTGGAGGAAAATAACCGGTATAATTTTCATTAAAATAACTTGTATATGGTACAGCTTTATCTAATTTTGAATTGTTATGACAAAAATAATTATTTTGCAGTTGTAGAAAACTACAAAATTAAATAATAATAGCTTAATAATAATAGCTTGAACAATAATAATGTGTACTGAGAGATTGCTTTGCATCAGGCACAGTTTTTAGCTTTTTACACATTAACTCATGAATCATTGCAACCACCTGATGAGGTGATTACTATTTAGGTTCCATTGGTTTTTGTTTTTGTAAAAAGCTCCCTGCTCTGCACAAGACCTAAACCATTTGTCATCTTCTCTATCCACAGAATACTCTCCCCAAATTTATATTCTCACACTTCCCTCTGATGTCAGAGAAAGTAATTCCTTTCTTCCTCATTTACAGCCTTTTCACCAGGGCTCTGGACCCCTTTCCTCCATATCTCACTAAAACCCTCACTGTCCTGAATTCCCTCTCACTTCCTATTGTCCCTAGACTCCCATATTGATAGGTTTCATTTCTTACCCATTCAGAAATTTATAGGAGTCCATTAAAAATAGGAAAACTGGTTGACTCTGCTGTTTCTTTTAACTATCTCCTACATGTGCTTGTTCTTTTTCCTGTCAAATCATACTGAAAGTACAGTCTATAGCTAGATTCAATTAACGTTTCTTTTTAACTCCTGAAATCTGGCTCCTACTCTCCGCTGCCCAAACATAGTATGGCAGCAAATCTCCTCGTCAATCTTCCTGGATTTTCTTCTCTGCAAGATTAGCAACTTTTCCTATCGTCTCCTACCTTTCGCCATCTACCTCAGACTTTTCTGGCAGTGCCCATCAAGCCTGACTAAAATCACACAGTCCTGGGATCTTTCTCTCTTTTTAATTTGCTCTTTTTTTTTTGTTTGTTTGATAAAATTGCCTTCCTTCCCACTGAATTGCTCTTTATCACCTTATTCTATTTTACTGTATTTTGAGAAATTATTACTACTTGAAATTATTATATATTTATTTTTCTTTTATGACTGCTGTCAAAATTGTCTTCCTTCTTCAGCTTTTCTATTTCTATGGCCTTTATTTTTTATAAGGGGCACATGGGCGGGGTAAAATGAAAACTAAGCCAGCATCTTCTGTTTTTAGCTGGAGACTGAATATCTGTTGGGTCAAATCTTTTGGTCTTTTGGGGGTCACTTGAGGGATTTTTTATGTCTTCTCTGTGTCACTACTGGTGGTTCTCGGGGTGTCAGAGAACACAGAGACTATGGAAAGAAAAATAGACAAGCGAAGTGGCAATTAGTGAAGGCACTACTAATGAAGGCTCCTTTCTTACCGAGACTGAGTCAGGCCAAAGCCGGTGGAGGAAGAAGTTTGAAGTTGGATTAGGATTGAATCTTTGATATTAGCGTGGATTGGCATCAGCAGGCTATTGCAATAGGGCAGGTGAGTGATGTCCGGTGAGAGAAGAGAGGATTAGGCATTAGCTACAGGGGAAATAAGTAGTTGATTCTGGAATGTATTTAGAGGGTGGAGCAAATGAAATTTGCAGTTGGAGTGGATGTGGGGGTTAAGAGAAAGAGAAGAATTAGGAATTATCCTCAGTTTGGGGCCTGAGCAACTTGACAAATGGTGGTGTCATTACCAATGGGTGGGGAAGCAGGCCTGGGGGCAAATCCAGATTTAGTTGTAAATGTGATGTTTGAACTGTCTGTTGCACAGGCTGTCTTGTTTGGGTGGAAGGATTCCTACATTCTCTCGATTTCAAAAGCTTTCTTTTTCGTGTGAATTTTCTGATGGTTGGAAAGCTCTGTAAACCAGGAGGAATGAGGGGTGGCATGGGTTGGCTGGCAAGGCTTCCCGCATTCATCACAGGCACAGAACTTCTCCTGGACTAATTTCCTAATCAGAGATGGCAAATGATTTCATGTTGCCTGCCAAACTAAAAAAATAGTCCTCATTAACTATTTTATGTGCTATGAATGGAAAAGTAATAAATCAATATGATTTAGTATGAAATATTTAATAGAAGCACATTTTCATCACTGACTCTAATAAAAATAATACAAAGGTTTGATCAATATTGGTGATATCATTTTTAATTTGTTTTACTGTGTAAAATTGTTCTCATCTTTCAGGAACACAGCAAGATTATTTTTGACTGCATACAATTTGTAGTAGAGAAAAGACATTCGGAAAAATTAGTTATTGGAAAAAATGATCAAATAAAAAATTATGTTCTTTAAAAGCCATAAAAATAGTAGGTTATAATTTTGGAAGGTGCAGATACTACAACCACAACCTGCAGATAATACAGCAATTGCCTCTACTGATGACACTCTGCAACTGATAGGTAACATTCTGGGTTATTTCAAAATTTTAACTGCATTTAACTGCATGGTCTTTAAGTGCATTTCAACTCAGCTCAAATTCATGATTGCATATAAATGCTATTTTGGTGCTTACTTTTCAAAATTTGGAAAAACAGAACAACTTATTTATGGCTTTAAAAGTAAATTCAGCATTCAAATATTAATCTAGGTGATTGACAAACATTTATTGTGTACTTACTGTGTGTCAGATTCCAGGCCAAACATTGAGTACACACAGGTGATGGGAACCAATAAGGTCAAGACTTTGTGGAAATTACATGATTATTTTAGGTTCAAATATAAAGATATGAAGAAATTCTTTATCATATAATTTGAACTGCTTACGAATTTTATGTATGTTTGTATGTATGTATTTAGTTAGTTAGTCAGTTACTGTTAATAGAGCCTCACTCTGTTGCCCAGGCTGGAGTGCAGTGGTGCAATCACAGCTCACCGTAACCTCTGGTCTCAAGCCATCCTCCTGCCTCAGCCTCCTCAGTAGCTGGAACTACAGGTATGTGATACTATGCCTAGCTTATTTTTAAAATTTTTTTGTAGAGATGAGGTCTCACTATGTTGCCCAGACTGTTCTCAAACTCCTGGCCTCAAGTGATCCTCCTGCCTCAGCCTCCCAAAATGCTGGGATTACAAGTGTGAGCCACCAAGCCCAGCTGAAGTGCTTACAAATTTTAATAATTTATCTGTTTTGTATGTTTTTAAATATTAGAAAATTTCTCATATTCACATATTTTCTTGATAGATAGGCCCATGATTTGATTTAAAATGTCTTTTTTGAAGAAAATAATATATAATGAATTGACTTAAAATATATAAAACATGAGGATTTATCTCTGTTTTATAAGATACTAGTCTGCAAACCACAATTATTTCAATCATGTATATCTTCCCTTTCCTATTTTTTAACTATGAAATTTTAAAATTCAACTTGACAGTCTGTGTAATTAAAAAAAATTTGAATGAAGTTCATTTTAGTTTCTGTCAACAGAATTTTAGAATGACAATAAAATCATTTAAGAAGCCTATATTAAATAAAATATCCACAACTCAAACTAAAAATTAAATTACAGCACTCAAACCAAGTGGAAAGTCTTTGAGTCGGGTGTTTTTTTGTTTGTTTGTTTTTTGTTTATTTATTTTTTAAATTTTATTTATTTATTTATTTATTTTTTATTTCATCTTATTATGGGGGATACAGAATTTCAGGTTACATACGTTGCCCATGTACCACCTTTCCCCCCAAGTCAAAGCTCCAGGCGTGTCCGTTCCCCAGACAGTGCGCATTGCACTCATCATGTAGGTATATACCCATCCCTCCTAGTAACCCCCCTCCCCGAGTCAGCACCTTCAAGCGTGACCATCAGATGAGTCGGGTTTTAAAAGTCATTTGCTATGAAACAATAGCACACTTGATTGATTACAGAACTACACAGAATAAGATTTCCAAACAAATTGAACATTCAGCTGTATATTGAGTAACCAGGTGCTATAGATGGAATGCTGTATCTCCCCCAAATTCATAAGCTGAAACCTAATTCCCAGTGTGATGGTATTAGAGGAGGTGAGGCCTTTGGGAGGTGATTAGGTCATCAGGGTGGAGCTCTCATGAATGAGATCAATACCCTTATAAAAGAGACCGCCCAAAACTCCTCTTCTTCTTCTGCCATGTGAATACACAGCAAGAAGGCATCCTCTATGAACCAGAAAGTGGGCCCTCTCCAGTCACCAAATCTGCTGGTTGGTGCCTTGATCTTGGACTTCCCAGCATCCAGAACCATGAGAAATAGATTTCTGTTGTTTATAAGCCACCCAGTCTATCATGCTTTGCTATAACAGCCTGAACAGACTAAAACATTATGCTTAGGCAAGACATACAGCATGCACCACATCACAGGTATTGTTGTCAGATGTTTTTATAGTCAGACTTATTGTCATATGATTCATTACATCATCTTATACTCTCATGGGCAAACTAAGGTATGTCTAAGGTCATTATAATAAAACTTAAGTAGAAATTCAAATTAGTAAAATTTATTTCCTTCTAAAAATTTAATTAGAATGTCAAATGAGATTATTAAAGTAAAATATTAATTTAAAAATATCTCCTGTGGTAATATTAGCAAATGAATCCTAATGTGTATGTGTGTATCTATATCTATGTTTATATCTGTAGATATAGGTACACATATACCATTCCTACTTGAAAGAATGGCAATTTATATGTACTTCACATTCTTTATGTCCACATTTTTTCCCTCCAAGATGAATCTCTGATGGTGAATAAGAAAGTTATTCTGGGGGAATTTTCTGGTGTAGATAA
The DNA here is from genome assembly GCF_041146395.1 of Eulemur rufifrons. Taxonomy (NCBI): domain Eukaryota; kingdom Metazoa; phylum Chordata; class Mammalia; order Primates; family Lemuridae; genus Eulemur; species Eulemur rufifrons. Next base: position 49,208,543 of record NC_091001.1, read on the forward strand.
ACTATTTCTATGGCTCTCAAGCTGTTATAACCTGGGCCATCTTGTTTGGTTATACTGTATAGCCAGTTCTTTAGAATGCAGAAGGTGAATCATTAATTCTTGCTGGAATGTAGGGGCTAAGCTGTAAGTTCTGGCAGGTAGAGTGAGATCCTGGCTTAGGAACAAGAACATCACACTTGGAGTCATGAGTCCTCATTTGGACTTCCAATTCTGTTACTACCCTAATATGTGAAACCCAAGCTTCCCCAGACTTCACTAACTTTTGAGTATAAAATTAGATCATATACATTGTCAAATTTCATTTTCTCCTCACTTGCTTAATAAAAGACCTCAGCAACCTAAAATAATTCTTTCTCTCAAGGGTGTCTCTTGTACACTTAGCAATAGTCTACTGGTGTTCTTCTTGCAGTAAGCCCCTCCAGACTGATCCATGGATACATGTAGTACCCCTTGAACGTATTGAAATGGAATTTTCTGGCTTTGTTATCTGTACTCTATGGCCAGTATATTACGTGGAATTTGCTGAATTCAATGGAGTTTTCACAGAATGAATCTCTCATTGCAAGTGCTTATACTTAACACTATAATGTGTCTCTGGCAAAGCTAAGCCAAATGCAATGGCAAGCTTCATTCTCTTTTACAATTGTACTTGAAGCCTGCATGGACAGAAGGCTAGAACATTCATCACTGAACACCTGGCACCAAATAACAGGGTAAGAGACATTATGAAATCTCTGCTGGGGGCTTTCAATGAGAAACTACCTTTGACAGTCTAATTTTTGTCTGTGATCCCACCATGCAACTCTTTGTGGCTAGACTCTTTGTACTCAAGTCTAGCAGCTGGACTCAGACTTTTGGTAAGAAGAGTAGTTAAATGTGATACCAGTCTATGAGGCTCTTATTACTATTTTAATTCTAAATAAGTCTTTAGTCCCAGACTAGACTTCCAACTATATCTAGGCCAAGGTGGAATGGCTGTTTGCCTCAGCCTCAGACAGCTCTCTGCTGTCCACATAAAGGTGACCTGGTTCTGGAGGATAAAACTCAGTTGCAGATTGAGTTGTGTACAGTGAGAAATTCGACCTGAGGAGAACTTGGTTTGTCCAAGTCGTTCTCTTTGACCCGTTTATAGACTTAGGCAGTATTTACAGAGGTCTCCTTGGGTGTATCACTAACCCTGGCCACTTACCTTAAGTGGGATTTTCCCTACTGTCAGTGATTCTCAATCCTGGCTGTGTAAAATAACCATCTAAGGCTGCAGTCCCCAACCCCGTGGCCTTGGACAAGTACCAGTCTGTGGCCTGTTAGGAACTGGGCACCACAGCAAGAGGTGAGCAGCAGGAGAGTGAAGCTTCATCTGTATTTACAGCCACTCTGCATTGCTAACATCGCTGTCTGAACTCCACCTCCTGTCACATCAGCAGTGGCATTAGATTCTCACAGGAGCGTAAACCCTACTGTAAACTGCACATGCGAAGGATCTGGGTTGAATGCACTTTATGAGAATCTAATGCCTCATGATCTGAGGTGGAGCTGAGGTGATGATGTCAGTGCTGGGGAGCGACTGCACATACAGATTATCGTTAGCAGAGAGGTGTGACTGCACAATAAATGTAATGCACTTGAATCATCCTGAAACCATCCCCCACCCCCTGGGTCCATGGAAAAATCGTCTTCCATGAAACCCGTCCCTGTGCCAAATAGGTTGGGGACTGCTGATATAAGGGCTTAAAAATGCCTAGGCCCCAACCTAGATTGTATTTTGTCCTCTTGTTTCTCTTAATTGGTGAAAACTCAAAGTGGACAACAGTGGGTGATCAGGCAGTCTCAAGCCTCCAAAAAGTCCATGTCAGAGAAAGTCTAAGTACTTAATAAAACTGTGTACTAAAAGAATGTTGGGTACAGCAAGAAAATAAGCCAGATTGGAAAGACTGATGTAAACTCATAACCGTAAAAGCAAATAAGATGCTCCATCTAAAAAAGTGGCTTAATGGCAGTGATAGTTTCAGCAGCAGCAATTTTTTTTTTTTTTTTGAGACAGAGTCTCACTCTGTTGCCCAGGCTAGAGTGAGTGCCGTGGCATCAGCCTAGCTCACAGCAACCTCAAACTCCTGGGCTCAAGCGATCCTCCTGTCTCAGCCTCCCGAGTAGCTGGGACTACAGACATGCACCACCATGCCCGGCTAATTTTTTCTATATATATATTTTTAGCTGTCCATATCATTTCTTTCTATTTTTTTAGTAGAGATGGGGTCTCGCTCTTGCTCAGGCTGGTCTCGAACTCCTGAGCTCAAACGATCCGCCCACCTCGGCCTCCCAGAGTGCTAGGATTACAGGCGTGAGCCACCGCGCCCGGCCAGCAGCAGCAATTTTGATCAACACTAACTCTCATGTGTGCCTCTAGTGCCCACATTTTTTTTTTTTTTATTTATCCACTAAAAGAACAAGGTCTTCTTAAAGGGTAGCTGATTACCATGTCTTAGGCAAGAAAATTTAGGATGGGTCTGGACTGTCTTGCTGTTGCTAGAAAGCAAGGATGATTTAAAAGTGTCAAAACCTACTATCATTAGGAACATATTTAGAGTTTTTTTAGCTTGCTGTAGCAGGAAGAACATACTCCAGGAGCATCTTGGGGTGGCTGGGTAAGAGAGAGTTGGGAAAAGCTTATTATGAGATTTTTGCTTACGCTGAATGATTTTATGGAGAGACTGGAGAAGTGGGGACCCTCTCTGGATTGGATAATGTTAAGAAGCTAGGAGCAGTTTGGCAATTGAATACCTAGTAATCTTTGTCCAGAAAGGTGTACGAATGACGGTAGGCTGGGGATGTCATTGGTAAGAAAGCAAAAATCACTCAGAGATATTTTTTTCTTCTAGATGAATTATGGCTTTGGCAATGCTTGTTAGAAATTGTTTGCCATAGCTTGACAGCCAGCAGGGCTGATTTTCACTTTCTCAGAGACATTCAAGCATTACTAAAAGAATAAAGGAACCAACTTAAAGGGACTCCTACCCTACTGGCTAAGTTGAGACAATTTGAGCATCAAGAAGAGAATGATAATTACGATTATAAAAGCTATGAGATCATCAAATGAGAAGGTAATAAAAGCATAGAAAAGGTAGCTATAATAAAAAGGTGAATATAATAGGATATATTTACTTCTTTAATTTTTGATTGCATAAGCTTCCAGTTAATGCCTGCAGACAGATATTTAATACCTACATGTTAAGAAATGTCAGCCATCTCAAGATTGAATAACATATGTCTGGGAAAGCAACATGTTTCAAAAGGTTAAAACCTATCTGAAAGGAACAGACCGAAAAGTACCATGATGTAACAATTACACCAATTACAGTTTTAATTATTGTAAAAAAAAGGACTCAGTCTACTGTCCCAAGGGTTGGGCTTAAATCACAGTGGTCTACACAATCAGGGCTCTTGGCCAACCAAGATTTCTAAAACCTGCCACTTCAGGTGGTCAGAGATAATATTCTTTTTACTTTATGACTGGTAAAACTACTTGAGCACTGACAAACCTTGGTAATACATAAAAATCCCAGGAAAGAAGCAGCATAAGAATGTATGAAATGCATAAAATTCATCTTGATTTGAGTACCTTTGTTACCTGTTTGAAGTTCATTTCAAAGTGTAATAAAAATTATTTAAAGCATTGTTTTATTTTTTGTATTTTGTTTGATTTTTCAGAAAATATGAAATATTAGAATAATACTTTTAATTAAATTCTTTAGGACATTTTATTAAGTAAGTTTTAAAACCAACTAATAAGTTTGGGGAAATCTAATTTGTTAGATTCCAAGCCAATTATTAGTTATGAAAGTACTGTGAGAATACTTAGAATAGTGCTTGTTTACTCCTCCAAAAAATGTTAATTTTTTAGCGAAGTTATACAATTAACAAATTGAGCATTAATTAATACTAATGAATATTCCTCTTTATGTACAAAAACTTCTCAGACATCAAAGAGTCTACCCACACAGCAGAAGTGAGCAAGTCATAGAACTGAAAAACAAGGTGTTGGAGAATCACTCAGCCATTATGGTTTGAGATATTTCCAGAACAAAGCCCCTTCTTTTGACAGCAGCCCATCACCTGTAACCCCTGAGTACCTTGTGATTTCCTCATCTTGGCCATAAATAGTTAGGTTAGAGGAATCGATGTTTGCTCCTCTTGGCCTTTCTCTTCTGGTCACAAAATGGCTCCTGCAGGATCAGGCAGGAAGCAGGGGGAATGGGTAACTAGGAAGATTCTGCTCAGAGCTGTCCAGAGAAGGGTGTGTGTCTGGGTCAGGTCACTCAGTGATCACCACCCCATTATGACATTCTTTCTATGGAAAGCAAACATGGTAATGATCTGAACTTTCCATTCCCAATATGGGGTCCTAAGGGACGTCCTCATTTTACAACTAAGGGACAAATTTATGGTCTCTTATGTCTCTGTGGCTAGAAAGGTAAGGGAAGTTGGGAAAGCAAGAATTTATATGGGTTATTGCCACTCTGAAAATACTTGGGCTATTTTATAAAGAAGACAAGAAAAATGGATGTTGGGTGACCAATTGCAGTGTCTGCCACAGGGAATGATAATCAATTTGCCAAAGCTGGCATTATCTCATAATATTCAAATCGAGGAAAAGAAAAGTGGTTCACAGAGGAAAAACTCCCTGGAGATACTTACCCAGGTGAAGACCAGGCAGATAGAGGAGTTCATTTGGATATGGGAAGATGATATCTTTTGTGATTTTGGCTTGGTCTGTGGCACATATAGTCATCATCTATACATTCTCAGAGGCCTGGACTTTATCTCCCATCAGCAATTTCCCTCCTTTGATACTCTCACACTTCCCCTGTCTCAGATGAAGAAAATACCTGCTGTTTACTGAGGTCTTCCTTGAAGCCTGCAGAGTAGACCCCATCCATCGCAGCTCTCCTATGTCCTCGGTGTGCCTATCTCTCTTACTCGCTCTGGTTTTCCATCTGTCCTACCCTCGTACCTTCAGACATTTGCACATCTCTCTTTGTAAACTATGAAAACCCAGGTCTGACATTCAATCTACCCATACATTTTTTTCCTTTTGTTCTTTCTGCGTTTAAATACTTCAGTCCTATGGCTCACACCCACAGTTTTCTTTTTCTTTCTGGCCCTACAAATTTGGAGTCTACCATTTCACTGCTTTACTAAATCTGTTTCTTAGAGGACACTCAGAATTCTTCCTACCCAAATAGAATGGGTTTTTAAAGAACTTATATTATCACCTTCCAACTTCCTGTTGTAACAGGTGCTCTTGACCTTGTACTCTTCCTGAAGGTCTTTCTTCTTGGTTTTTTTTTTTTTCACAATAATTTTCTTATTAGCTCCTCTTCTCTCTTCCCCAACCTGCAGATATCCCTGGGGATTGTTTTTTTTTCCATCTTGTTTTCTTCTCTCCTTAAAGAAAAGTCACAGACATATCTCTCTCAGTCTTTATTCTGTCTCAAAAGTTCCCAATCAATATGAACCTCTAATTTTCTTGTCCACAAAGAATAGTTCCACAATCTGAGTTGCTGTGGGAGATTTCCACTTCAAAATCCCACAATCATTTAAAGCCAAAATCATCTCTGCAAAACCATTTTCCCTTCCTATGGTTCCCATTTCTAACAGCGTGGCACAGCGTTTTTCAGCATGAAGTTTGGAATCAGACAACTAGAAATTTACCTCTGACAGTTACGTGCTTAGAGACCTTTGGCAAATTACTTAACCTCTCTAGGTCTCTGTTTTCTTACCTGCAAAGTGAGGATACCTACGTCAGAGGGACTGGTACTTATTGTGTAGTTATTTGCTGTTTACAAATATTTAGTTCTCTCCTCCCAGGTAAATGGGATGTCTGTACTACTGTGCCCCATTGAACTCAGGTTGGCCATATATGACTTGGTTTGGCCAATGAAATATGAGCAGATGTGACAGATGCCATTGTTCATCAGAAGCTTTAAACACCATGAATCTCTTCCCTCTGCCACAACAACCAGCATTGTTCTCAAGGCTGGCTTCTCTGTCACACCGGAATACAAATGGTGTGGGTCAGAGTCCTATGCATCCTTGATGGATGTGTAATGTTAGTGAGAAATAAACCTTTGTTGTTTAAGTAATCTGAGTTGTAGGATTGTTTTGATACTATTGCATAGCTGAATCTACACTGACTGTTACATCTCTGCACTGAGAGAAGATAGATGTGATTCTTGACCTCTTACAGCTTCTAGCTGAGTGGGGAAGATAGCATTGGAAAGTGTTAGGTTATTAAGTAGGAAATGTCTGATTTCCTTAAGTACTAAGTCTGACAGTTGATGTCTCTGACATTTCACTTTGACACTTCTTGTTATATTTTTATTGTGAGGGTACATCCTCAGTCTTGCAAATGCATACTTTGGCTTATGATTATCTTTCAAATTTTTTAGAGCAATTTTTGTGAAACCATGGATAAGTCAAAAATTCGTGTTATTTTCGAATATGAGTTCCATCATGGGACCAATGCAGTGCAGACAGCTCAAAGTATCAATGAAGTGTTTGGGAAGGATGTGGCTAATGAACACACAGTACCACACAATTGGTGGTTTGAGAAATTCCGTTCTTATGATTTTAATCTTGAAAGTGAGCCACACGGGCAACCTGACACCAAGGTGGATAACGATGAGCTGAAAGCTGCAGTGGAAGCAAATCCATCTCAACCTACGTGTGAATTAGCAAGGTTTGACGTTGCTATTCCAACAATATTGGACCGTTTGAAACAAATTGACAAGGTAAAGAAGCCGGATAGATGGATTCTGTATGAATTAAACAAGCATCAGAAGAGAAATCATCTTGAAGCTTACCTTTCTTTGATGTCATGACATAAAGGCAAATCATTTCTACACCATAGTGTTACGTGTGATGAAAAATGGATTCTTTTTGACAATCACTAGTGTTGGACAAAATGGTTAGATAAAGATGAAGTGCTGAAACACAGTACAGAACAGAATATTCATCATAAAAACCTAATGGTGTCTGTTTGGTGGTCCAGCACTGGTATTATCCACTACAGCTTCATGAAACCTGGTCAATCAATTACAGCAGATGTCTACTGCAACTAATTGGATGAAATGAAGAGGATGCTTGTGATTAAGTAGCCGAAACTGGTCAATAGAGACAGTCCAATCCTCTTGCAAGACAATGCTCCACCACATGTCACACAAACAATGCTGCTCAAACTATAGAAGCTGGACTTGGAAACTCTGTGTTATGCACCGTGTTCACCAGACCTTGCACCAACTGAATACCACTTATTCCAGGCTTTGGACCACTTCTTGCAAGGAAAAATATTCAATTCTCAACAAGCTGTGGAAAATGCCTTTTGCAATTTCATAGCCACTCACTCTCCAGGCTTCTTTACTACTGGCATAAACAAGCTACAGTTAAGATGGCAAAACTGTGTCAATAGTTTAGGCACATACTTTGATTAATTGTACTGCTTCTTTTTTGAGATATAATAAACTACACTTTTGATTCGAAATCAGACATTTTATGTTTAATGACCTAAATAATTACAGAAAGCCTTTCTGTGGTAGCTCTTGTTATATACTTATAATTTAGCATTTAATATTGTCAAATGCTATTTGTTCTGTGACAAAGCTTCCCTTTTACCTCACCTAAGTCCTTTCAGTTACCATTTAAAACCTTTGTTTTATTTAAGTGGCTCTCAAGCAAAGGCATACATTGAAATTACCCGTATGGCTTGTTAAAACACAGATTGCTTTTTCAAAAAATTATTTTATTTTTAATTGACAGTAATTTTATATGTTTACAGGGTACAATATGATGCTATGATATACATATACACTGTGGAATGATTAAACTAAGCTAATTAATATAGCCATCTCCTCACATATTTATCATTTTTTTATGGTAAGAAAACTTAAAACCTATTCTTTCAGCAATTTTGGTAACAGCCATTCTAAAAGGTGTGAGATGATATCTCATCATAGTTTTAGTTTGCATTTCCCTGATGATTAATGATGTTGAACATTTTTTCATGTAACTATTGGTATATGAAACCTATCTGTATGTTTTCTTTTGAGAACTATCCAGGTCCTTTGTCCATGTTTTAATTGGGTTGTTTTCTTGCTATTGAGTTGTTTGAGTTCTTTATATATTTTGGATATTATCCCCTTTTTAGATGTATAGTTTGCAAATATTTTCTCCCATCCTGTAGGTTGCATATTCACTCTGTTGATTGTTTCCATTGGTGTTCAGAAGCCTTTCAGTTTGTTGTAATACTATTTGTTTATTTTTACTTTTTTTGCCTGTGCTTTTGGGGTCATATCCAAAAGATCATTGCTCTTACCAATGTCATGGAGATTTCTCCCTATGTCTTCCTCGAGTAGTTTTACAGTTTTAGGTCTTACATTTAAGTCTTTAATCCATTTTGAGTTGATTTTTGTACATGGTGTGAGATAAAGGTCTAATTTCATTCTTCTGTATGTGGATATCTAGTTTTCCCAATACCATTTATTGAAGAGATTGTCCTTTCCCCATTGTGTGTTCTTGGTATCTTTGTCAAAAATCAACTCATAGTAAATGCGAAACATAACAAGTGTTGGCAAGGAAGTGGAGAAAAGGAATTCTTGGTACACTGTTAGTGGGAATATAAATTAGTGTAGCCATTATGGAAACAGTATTGAGGTTCCTCAAAAAAATTAAAAATAGAACTACCATATGACCCAGCAATCCCACTACTAGGTACATATCCAAAGGAAATAAAATCAGTACGTTGAAGAGATAGTTGCACTCCCATGTTCACTGCAACATTATTCACGGTAGCCAAGATATGGAATCAGATGAAGTGTCCAACAACAAATGAATGGATAAAGAAAATGTGGTATGTATACACAATGGTATACCATTCAGCCTTAAAAAAGGAAATCATGTCATTTGCAACAACATGGAGGATCCAGAAGACATTATGTTAAGTGAAATAAGCTAGGCACAGAATGACTAATACTGCATGGTCTCACTTATATGTGAAGTCTAAAAAAAGGTGAATAAAAGTAGAATGGTGGTTACCAGGGCAAGAAGTGGGGGGACAGAGTAGGAGATGTTTGTTAAAGAACGTAAAATTTCAGTTAGACAGAAGGAATAAATTCAAGAGCTCTAATGTACAACATGGTGACTATAGTTTATAATTGTATCCTATACTTGAAAATCACTAAGATATTAGATTTTAAGTGTCTTCAGCACAAAAAATGATAAATATGTGAGGTAATACATGTTAATGAGTTCCATTTAGCTATTCCACAATGTAGACATATTTCAAAACATCATGCTGTAAACCATAAATATATACAATTTTTATTTGTCAATTAAAAGACAAAACAGGCTGAGTGTGTGACTCACACCTGTAATCCTAGCACTCTGGGAGGCCGAGGCACGAGAATCACTTGAGTTCAGGAGTTGGAGACCAGCCTGAGCAAAAGTGAAGACCATGTCTCTACAAAAAATAGAAAAATTAGCTGGGAATCATGGTGTGTTCCTGTAGTCTTAGCTACTTGGGAGGCTGAGGCAGGAGGATAACTCGAGCTTGGGAGTTTGAGGTTGCAATGAGCTGTGATGACACCACTGCACTCTACCCAGGGTGAGAGAGAAAGACTCTGTCTCAAAAGAAAAAAAAAAAAAAAAAACCCAAAAAACTAAAACCAAACCAAAACAAAACAAACCAGATTGCTGGGCTCCACCTTGAGATTTCGATTTAGTAGGTTTAGGGTGGGGCCTAAGAATTTGCATTTCTAACAAGTTGCCAGGTGCTACTAATGCTGCTGTTCCAGGCATCTCACTTTAAGAACCACTGTTTTACCAGTTCTGGTTCTTAATGAAATGGAGCAGCCTCATCTTTTTTAATGCTAGTCTTCATATACTCACTAGCTACTGTTAGGTCTGGCTTCAATTTTCATGGGAATTTTTTATATAATTTTAGGGAAGGAAAGAATATTGGGGGGCATTTGGGAAGAAAACCCACAGGAATAGGAGTCATGACATTTCAATTCCCTCAGGGCTCTGTGATGATGCCTGGAGCAAGGCAAAGAAAATTTTGGAGCTGGAGCTCTAACGTGGGTAGAGTTTAGCTTGTTTTATTGATTAGTGAAAGGGCCACACTGTCTCTGCAAAGAGCTGATCCTGGTAGAGAAAAATCAGATTTAACCCTTTCCAGAACATCAACCTCCTACCTCCAGCTGTCTGCTCACATGAAAGGAACCATCCTTACAGAATTAGGTCCAGACAAAAATCAAATAGCTGGTGTAGACTGAACTGTATTGACTTAGCAGTAAGGTATAGGTTTGTAGAGTTTCTTAAGACAAAATCTAAACATCGGGGCAATTTTCATTGCAGGTAAGTGCAGATAAAAATCAGCTATGTCTTAAATGTCCAACTTTTCTCTTGCTATTCTTTTAATAACCCTAAGTGCTATGCTTTTTAACTCTAATAGTTTGTTTTCCTTCTAAAGTTTGTGGCTCTTTGAACAATATTAAAGGCAGCTAGTATTTACTATGTCCCAGACACTATGTTAAACCCTTTTACTTATTCTTATCTTATTAAATCCTAACTTCAACTAATTAATTTTAATCCTAGCTTTGATGTAGGTAATGCTGTCTCATCTATTTATAGTCAAGAAAAACAAGACCCTGGGAGGTACAATTGCCCAGTTTTACCTGGGTAGTGAATGGCAGCATCAGGGCTCAAACTCTGGCTGTCGGATTCTACGCAGTTAACTACTGTGAATGATGTGTCACAAACTCACGGTAGGCTTACGATTGAACTTGAAATCCTCTCCTTCCTTCTAGGCATTTTCAAACTTCCCCGTCTGTGTCAAAAGCACCCAGAATAGGATCATTAGGCAACAGAATGAGCCAGAACAGGGGTTGTAGAAAGAATAGCTCTAGGTAGGTTTGTCTCCAAAATTAACTCTTGTTTTTTATTTAAAACAAAATGGGGAATTTTCATCTTCAGGCCCTTGGCTGGCAATCCCAGACTCACACTCTTACTTTGATTCCTTTCTGAGGTTTTGCATTAAGGCCAGAACCTTCAATCTTTGCCTAACTACTCAGTAACATATTTCACTGCCATATAGAAGGCGTGCCCAATACCCTTCGTCTGTGAAGGTGTAAGGTCATGGCTTAGGGAGATATGTTTCCTCAATGACAGGACCTTTCTTCAAACAATATTTTACATGGTACTCTAATATATAAAAGACATACTAGTGGCATTAGTGAAGTCAGGCCTCCCCTTGCCAACATGTCCTTCCACTCCAGTGGCTCTAAGGAATTGGAGGAGCACCTGGTCCTGAAGGTCAAACCTCTCCAGAGCATCAACCTCCAGCCTGCCTTTGGCTGGGATCCCTGACTACACATTAAACTGACCTTCAACCAGTATTCCTGCTTTTAGCACCACCTTTTCCTCCTCTTTCAGAACTATCTAGCGCTACCAATTCCTGAGCCTTTTGCGGTTCTTCAGTGCAAATGAGTTTGCCTCTTCCTTTCCCCACTACCAGGTTTCAGTGTTCTTGGGTCTGTTGAGTTGGTTTCCATATTTCTATCTGCTTCTCAGCTTTTAGGTGGATGTATGCACATATGTATGTATTGTATGTATATAGTTGCTCCCCCTATTATTTTGTGGGGTAATGCCTTTAAAAATTCACTCATGGGCATCTTAATAGAGTTTTGAGAGGGGCAGAGGGGCTTCCTTAAGCAGAAGCCATCATTAACTCTTTAAATCTTGCCTCTCCACCTCTTCCTTCTAGTCTCTGCTTCTGCAGCACCTTTTAGGTATGTGTGGGTGATTGGCTGTCTATTCTCCTATGTAGACAACTTCTATTTTCTATTTTAAAGAAGCTATTTTCTAGGTTGATATGTTCCAAGTTTCTTAATAATTTCTTCTCATTTACTTAATTATTCTTTCCTACTAAGATTACTTTGCTTCAGTGGTTATGGTTTAAGTTTTAGTATTTATAATTGGTTCTTTTAAAAATCTTCATCTGTTTTTGATTCATAATCACTTGTTTTTGTTGCATAATTTATTTTTCTTAGTATAGGATATTAGTCATTCCTCTATCTCATTGAAGATTTATACTATTTTGAAGTCACCTTTTACAGAAGAATGCATTATTATTTATAATCCCATAAAAGTGAATTCTGTCATTTGTTTAGTTTTCTGATTATCTTTTCTGGCATTAGTTTTGCTTACCTGCTTTGGGATTTTAGTCTGTTAGCTGAGGTGGGTGGGTAGATGTTTGTGTGTATAACCTTGGTCTTGTTGGACTCTTCCTTACAACTTCCTCCACCTTCTCAAAGGGCCCCGCAGGTGAGAGCCAGGGTGTATTGATGGCCTACAGCTCTCCTCTAAGGATGTTGCAGGCCCAGGTATGATTCCTGAGTTCACAAGTGGCTGCCTCTGCTTCTTCTTGCCTTTTCAGGCAGCAGCATGTAGCAGCCATGGCCTCAGCACCGGTCACAGCCTTGTTGTCCCTCTACGTAACATGGGGAGATGCCAACCCAAGCCCCAGTTTTACTCCAGGGGCCTGGCTTGTGTCTACCAACATTTCTGGGGACCATCATCTCACCCAAGCCCAATATACCTATGGCTTCAGCTCTTCAGCTGGTTTTGTGTTGTGCTCTAATTGTTCTGTGTGTGTCAATCTCACCTCCTCAGTAGTGTAAGCCCTTTTCTAGGTATACTGTTCGTGAGTGAGGTTAACACTTTTACACTGTTTTTGGTGTAGATGAAGGTTCTACATGACATCATAGTTCCATCTTGTCCCAAAATCAAATCCTTTAGATTCTTTAGCATGAAAATATGCAAGACATACCTTCATTTTGCTAATATTTCCACTTTCTAGCATAACTTCTGTGAATCATTGAATAATTGGTTAACAAAGCTTATGTTTCTTTACCATAGACCCCTTTTTAAAATCTTTCTAGGAATAAGGTTTAAAGGAAGTAGGGAGTTAAGGGAGAAGGAAATTGTTCTGCTAAAAAAGTAAGTGTTTTTCAGGTCAGCAAGATTAGTTTACATTGATATGGTTTCTAAACTTAAGCTTATGCAGTTTGAAACCTTTAGTGTTTTTTAATCTTCAGTTTTTCAGGTCTTTTGGTGTTTAGTTCTTGGACTTTAGATGTCCCTCCTCCATGAAGTCTTTTCTCACTGCTTGAACCGTCTCCTCTTATGTTTTCCCCTACTGAAAACACATTTAGAGTTTGTTCATGATAGTGTCTCTTAATAATACATTTTTTTGGGGGGGGTTCAGTTTGAGCTGAGATCATTCTGTGTGTTTCAATCTTACCTCTTCAATAGTGCCAGCCCTATGAGGGCAGACTGTGTCTTTTCCTACTTCTACGAGCACATTGTGATGGTTTATACAAGTGTTTAATGAGTAAAGATTTATTTTTTTTGGAGACTTATAGGATGGTTCCAGCCAGCATTGCTGCCAAAGCCATGCTAGTTTTGATACAACTCTAAAGTTTATACCTTCACGCCATAGAGTGTTAGCTCATTAGAGAAATATCTGATTGGAAGAGACATTGGGGACATATGATCCAGTGATTTTTTAAATGTTTTCTTATCCAGGGAGCACTGCCTTCAAAAATCTTAATGTGGGCTGGGTGCGGTGTCTCACACCTGTAATCCTAGTACTCTGGGAGGCTGAGGCAGGAGGATCTCTTGAGCTCAGGAGTTGGAGACCACCCTGAGCAAGAGCAAGACCCTGTCTCTACAAAAGATAGAAAAGATAGCTAAGCATGGTGGTACACACTGCCTGGGAGGCTGAGGCAGGAGGATTGCTTGAACCCTCCTGGGAGTTTGAGGTTGCAGTGAGCTATGATGTTGTTACTGCACTCTAGCTGGGGTGACAGCGAGACTCTGTCTCAAAAAAAAAAAAAAAAAATCTTGATATTAAATACATAAAAGAGAGAGTGGTAGATCTGTTCTTGTTACGTGGGATCTGGGGGAGAGACTCAGACACCCCTTTGCCCTCATGGCCTTACGATTCTCTCTACCTTTCTGGACGATACCCAAAGTGTCACTGGGAAATACAGAACCTACCAAGCATATGTGAAAATCTGTGACCTAGTCCAAACTTCTCATTTGTACAAACTGAGTCCCAAGGAGGAAAGGTATTTTGTCCAACATCTCATGGCTGGCAAAGGCAGATTCAGGATGTACTCTTTACCCAACTCCTCTCCTTCCATGGTGCCTTTTCCACTCTATCATGGAGACCTCAGAGAGGTAGAACAAAATGAAAATTTAAATTGGACTGTTAGCCAAAGTTTTGCTGAGTGCCCCTCCTTTTTATCCCATACCTTTAGACTCCCCCTATTGTGCTAAGCCCTAAATAGCAGAGCCTGCTCATCCAGCTGCGAAACCCACTGGCTTGGTCCTTTGGGGCAGACTCCTCCTATAGACACGTGAGAATGCCTGGGCTTCATTTGGCCTTCTAGAGAGTGATTCCTGGAATGTACACCAAAGAGTAGCCATGTAACCGTAGCCCAGCTATTCCTTCCAGCTACCATTAAGCCTCTGACCCATCTGCAATACCCCAGCCCAGGAGTCTTTGCTAAGAGCATAACTGAGCAGAGAGGATCTGGGTTTGGGGGGATTCAAATACAAAGTGAGAAGGTGAGAAGGTAAGAAAATGTAGAAAGGCATTAAGTTATACGACCTGCTTGGTTCAATAAAAGATTCTGGGAACTTCCTTATTGATTTTTTTTTGAAGTTGAATATACTAATATTTCATCAGAAAGTCAAAGACTCAAAATTCTTGACAGATTCAGGAATTTTTAAACATATATTCATAGAAAAGTCAATAATTGAATTTTTTAAAAGAAGTTAACAATCTTCAGGATTCATAAGAAAGCAGAGCATTCACACATAATTCAGCTAGACTAATTCATATATTTAGATTGCACTGCTGTCTAAAAGGTACTTTTAAAGTTAGCATCTCACTGAATTTTCACATCACTAAAAAGGTACTACTAGAACTATTTTACAGATGAGTAAATTAAGGCTGGGATAAGCAGCCCAAAGTCACACAATTCAAAGTGGTAGAACCAGGCCCCGGATCCAGATACTGCGGTCTCCAAATTTCATATTCTTTTATGCCCTTTGAAAGGCAAAATACTAGACAGGACAGACCATAGATCTGAGCCAGTTCGGTAGCTTTTATGCACAGTGATGCCTCATTAATCTCATATTACTGGGGAATGAGCTGTTCTACATAAGTGAATATTTCATGTAATGGAAGCTTTAAGCACTAAAGCTTAACATAAAACTTAACCATTTTCAAGGGAATCTTTCTGGCTTGCATTAGAGACTGTTCTTCTGTAGGTGTCTTCCTGTGCCAGCCCCATTTTCTCTGTGTCCAATGTTGTCTGCCATCTGCAGATGCGACCCCGCCCAGGCTCGTGGCCAATGAAACCGTGGCCCCAGGCGCGCACCGGGTAGTCCCCACCGTGGAAATTGGAATCAGGGTTTGCGGCTCCAGTTGCTTATTGAAATGTGGCTGGATTTAAGCCCCTAGGTGCCTTCGGGCTCACTGAGCTGTGGCTCCCCAGTCTCATACCATCGCGTGCCCGGACGGCAGATGTTACTGGCCTTTTTTGTGAGCGCCTGCTGCTCGGTTATGCCGTTAGAGACTCGGGAGACTGATGGGCCAGGCTGACTGCTGTGCAGCAGAACTGGAGGCCTAACCATGTTCTGAAAATAGAGCCCTGCCTCAACATTCTTAATATTTTTGAGCTCCTGAATTAAAGACGTGTGTGTGCCCTCACCTGATATCAAGGAGCACAGACCTCAGATACTCTCACTGCATCTTGGCCCACACTTTGGTCATGATCCCCTAGGACTCTGATGATGGCTCAGGCTACCCTTGGCTTTGTTGGTCTGGTCAGTTTTGCTTAGTCCTCACACTAAGGGTCATTCCAACTTGATGACTCTTCAGGTGAGAACTTCCAGCATAACCACTGGCTTGGGTCAGCCTCTTTCTCACATCTGACATCATTTTTAAAGTCATTTAAAATTTTTACCAAAGACATATTTTTATCAAAAGCAAACAAAATTAGAAGGCTGTTAAAGAAAAACCGGAATCAAAACCCAAAACCAGAAACAGCAGTCTTCTGCTCCACTCTTCCCTAAACTCTTTTGAATCGAATGTTAGTTCTTGATTTATGAAATTTTGTCATTTTTTTCACTTTTTATTGGTTGCTTATTATGGAGATGATGATTCTGCATCCTTATATAATCGAACATCCTTGCTTCCCTTCCTGTTTTCCAAATAAAAGTATTCACAATTTTTAGTTAAAACAATGTAAAATGTTTGCCTAATGTTTTCCACTTAACATTTTGTGTTTACATTTCCTTTCTTGTTCAAAATATTTTGCTTTCTGTAGTTAATAATTACCTTGATTTTCCCCACCTGCTTATTGGTCTGTGTTCCTATCGCTAATTATTTTCAAACTCCCCACCCCCAGTGACTAATATTCCTCACCCACACAAAAGCATCAGCTTTTCATCGAGTTTGGAGATGTTGCTCTAGCAGTCCTCTCTCCTCTTGCTCCTGCCTGGCCAAGCCGTGCTCTGGGCTACACAGCTGTCCCCTGGCCCTTCCCTTTGCCTCTCTCTCAGGATGTATCTCCTATTTCCTGCCTCCTCACCTCTTTTTCTTCCTTGATTTACACCCTTATTTCAGTAGAGTACCTGCTTCAGTAGCTTCTTGAGAAAGCATGGATGAGGAATATTGTTTGAGACCCTGAAGATCTTAATATGTATTATTCTCTCTTCACACCTAATTGATCATTTGGCAGAATGCAGAATACTGGGATGCCAGTTTTCATTCCAAATTTTTAGCTGTTGCTCCATTGACTTCCAACTTTGAGTGTGTGGTTGAGAACTCTGATGACATTTGTATTTCCAGCCTTTTTAAATGTGAACTAGTTATTTGTGACTTCAAAATTTTAGTATCTTTTCTTTATCCCTGATGCTTTAAAAATTTCCAGTAGTGTAACGTGGTGTGGGCAATCTCTTTATTCATTGTGCTATACATTCAATAGACTCTTTTGGTCTGAAAACTCATGTCTCTCAGTTATGAGAAATTTTTTGTGTATTGATATTTTGATAATTCCTTCCTCTTTTTTTTAACCCTATTCTCCTCTTTTTGGAACTCTATTACTCCGTGGCTAGACTTCTTGAACTTACTGATACTCAGATTTCCTCGTATCTACTATTGTTTTATCTTTTGGTTCTGAGAGATTCTCTTAACTTTATAGTCTAAACTTTCTATTGAATATTTTCCTGTTGAATCTTTTATTACAAGTATCATATTTTCAAATTTTAAGGGTTTTAATTTGTTTTCTGTTCCTTAAGAAATATGGCATCCTGTTCTGTTGCCATGGATAAGTATTTTTTTTTTTTTATCTTTCTCAAGATATCAGTTACAAATATTTAAAGTTTTCTTCCCTCTTCACTATTTTTTTCTTCTGTTTATTTTGTTAATTTGTTTTGGTCTTGGTTTTTGTTATTGGAGGGTTCCTTTTAGTATTTTTTTTTGTCTGTTTATACTTGAGACTATTATATTAAAGCTGATTGGCCACTCTTTTGGAGGAGAGGCAGAGCTTGTCAATTACAATGTGGCTAGATGGAGATCTAGGTGTTTGTGGGAGAACGCTGAGTCACGGTTTTTAGAGATCTATTCTTTGGGCCTATTCCATTTGCCCAGATAAGAATTCTCCCGTTTCCTGCCTGGGAGGGTGGTGATGGGAGCGGAATAACTCTGAGAGGTCCATGCCAGTGTTCTTAGAGTCCAGAGAGACAGGGTATCTGGAGCCTCACTGTTCTGTGTGTAGACTTTCATTCACACCCTAGTTTTTAGATGTATGCTCTCCCTACCATCTGCTCTGATGCTGGGGCCAGACCTTCTCTGGGTCCCTTTCTTTGTGGAATAAATCTCCGGTTTACTACCAAGTTGGGAGAAGGAACTTGAGAATTTAACCACTCTTTTATCAGACTTTAAACAAATCCTCCTGAAGCAGCCCAGCTCTTCACGCTTCTTCTGTAGTTACCTCTGATTTCGGAGTCTTTCCAGGAATCTGAGCCTGACCTGGCTGGCTTCTCATTGGATTTATTCTGCAGGCCAGGACTGTTCAGCTTTATCGGCTCTGATAATTTTATTTGATGTTTTCTTATCTACAAATTTTGGCTGGCATTTCTTATCCATTGTGGATCCTTTTCTCTTTCTTGTTCCTTGTGGAGATCACACACACACACACACACACACACACGCACACACCCACAGACATACCACTTTCCTCGCATTTTTAGTACAGTATTTGGAGGGAGCAGAGATAAACACATGTCCAATGTACCATGTTTAACCAGAAGTAATCATCTGCCATCTTAATGAGAGCTTATTGAGCATAATTTAAATTTTCCTTGCTGAGTCTTGGCCACCCACATGAATATTAATTGCAGCATGTGAAATAATCTTTAGAAGGCTTACCCTGATCACTGTACTTAAAAAATGGTATCTGTTTTTTGTATTAATTACTTCATTCATTCATTTATTTACTCTGCATTTATTATGTGCCTGATGCTAGGTATACAGCAGTGAACCAGGCAAAGTCCCTGCCTTCTTGAAGTTTTATATCTGTTTTTTCCTTTGGTCTTTCACTTATTATTGTCAGTATTCTTGACTTTTTTTTCTTAAATTTGCCCCTTCTAATGTACTGTGGGCCTAGTGAATAAGGAAATCAAGTTTATTAGGCCCGAGTACGAAGAAAGAATAACTTGCATTTGAATATGGGCCTACAAGGTTCTGGGAGGCTTAAAATGCATGGACTTTGTAATATTAACTCATGCTTTCTGTGGATCTTTTATTTCTTTCCTTTTCTTGGTGCCCTACTTTTGATTCATGGTTATATTTTTGATAGTTAAAATAGTCAGAAAAGGGACTTCTAAGTGTAGGAGTTGTTTAGGATCAAAGGATTTTAGAGCTGGAAGAGACCTTCAAGGGCCCACAATAAATTCTTTTCGTTTTACAGTTGCAGTAGTTCATGCCTAAAGAGGTGAAAATAATTGCTCAAGGTCACACAGCTAGTGATTGGCTGATCCAAGGCTGGAACCCAGATCCCTGGGGCTTTGTGCTAAAAAATGCTCCGATTTATACCTTAAGAAGCATGCATGGAAAAATTAGCCGCTGGTTCAGATGATGGGAAATTACAGCAGAGGTGAGGCCGCCTTTTCTGAAGGAAGTGGATTTCATTAGGATACCAGGACATCTGCAGCTTGAGACAACCTGAGATTGGAACAGGAAAGCCTTTAATATCTGCACCCTTCTTATGTGTAATGTAATTACATTTTCACTTCTACTTAGCAGGAAAAAGAGCTTGAATTTACAGTGTATATGATCTTTACGTGTTTTCTGCTGATCACTACTTAACAAGGTATTCCACAGGAAAGGTTTGTTAGTTTTAATAGCCCTTAAATTACTTATGGCAATTACCTGCATCACTTTCAACTCCATGGAGGTTATTTAAATGCTCTCATGGCAACAGTAAAGAAATATAAAAATAGGTAAAGATGAAATTATGCCCGTTCCCTGAAGGCATTTGCTTGGCATGTATTTACATTGCTTTTATATGGGGGAATATGTTTGGTTCAAGAAAAATATCCTAACTCTGAGGCTTAAGCAATCTCAAAGCAGATGTATCTCATCTTAAAAATTCTTTTAACACCCCACTAGGTTTATTCCAATGCTATCTTCATAGAGGTAACTGGAAAATATTTTTGTTGAGATTTAATAAGCATTTTTTGAGTCTCAAACATATGTCAGCATGTACTAGCTAATGTCACATACACTATTTCATTTGATACTCAAAGAACCTCTGTGATATTATACCTATTTTATAGATAAGAAACTTAATTTCACAGAAGTGAAGTGAAAATCATAAAATCACATAGCTAGTAAATATAATAGGTAGGATTCAAATTCAACCTCAATTCCAGCATGATTTTTAATATACCACAAGTGCCACTAACTAATTAAATGGCCTTACCTATAAACAGAAATGCTTCTGTGGTATTGTTTGTAGGATTCAGGAGATATGTCTCATCAGTCTCATCCGATCACTGAAATTCCATCATTTCTTGTATTACTGTGGGCTGAAGTGCTTGCTTTCTGTGATTCTTTTTGAGAAATTAACACCCCAAATAAAGTAAAGGTTTACTTAAGTCTCTAACGCCTAATGCTGGGCTACTCAAACTGTAGTCCATAGGCCAGCAGCATCAGCATCTGCTGAAACAGCTTAGAAAAGGGCAATCAGTCTCTGCCCCAGACTGAGTCAGAACCTGCATTTTAACAAGATCCCCAGGGGATGTATATGCACATTGAAGTTTGAGAAGCACCGCCCCAAGGTGAAGGAGCTTGTCAGAAACTTCTGTTTCTGTTAGAGAGTATTTATCACTGGCAGGAGTCGGGTGAGAGAAAGGGAGAGGATTTCTATGCAGAGGGGGGAAAATCCTGCTTCACAGAAGGATGTTGCCTATGAATCTCACCTACATCCCGCTCTTGTCTGGGACCTGCCCCAAGTAACTAACCGCAGGAGGGAAGTGGTCGGTGAGTGTGCATGATTAGTTTCTCACAACACATGTTGGGATTTTCCTTAGAAATGGTCCACAGCATTTTTATGTGAAAGCATGGATGTGTTTTTCTGCCTTGTGTGGTAAAGAAAAGCTTCCCAAACCATGCCTCCCTGACCTTTATTTTTCATCCTGCCCCTTCCCTGAATGCCCATCTCTACCTTGGACTTATTTCTGAGCACCATAATTTAAGGGTCTAATAGTACTTCTAACTCAAAATACCTAATGCCAGACACATCTTTCCCGCCTCTCTTTCTCTCCTCTGTTTCTATTGTATCAGTGGTCAATAATGACACTGATTTATGAATTAATCATTCTACATAGAACGGTCTCTCATTCTACATGGAGTTATTACGTTGCTGCAGTGAACTGGTGGCTGTTAATGGTGCTGTTCTTAGGGAGCTCCTCCAAACAGGGCTGACGAAAACGTAAACACATGATCACATCAAAAATGCGCTCAGTGTGACATTAGGGTGGCACTGTCCCATTCAGCAGCCACCAGCCACATGTAGCTACTGAGTCCTGGAAATGTGGCTTGTATGGACTGAGAGGTCCTCCAAGTGTAAAACACACTCTACTCCAAAGACTTGGAATTAATAAAAGAATGTAAAATGTTAATTTTTAAAAAATTATTGATTATATATTAAAGTGATACTATTTTGGATATAAGTGAAAGAAAATGTCTCATTAAAATTAGGTTCACTTGATTCTTTGTGCTTTTTAAAATGTTGTATTAGAAAATTCAAAATCACATGTGTGGCTAGCGTTATATTCTATTGGGTGGTGCTCCATCACCGGTGTGGGAGCACGGTGAAACCACAGGCAAGGCTTCAGAGGGGATGAAGAGGCAGTAGGAATTTTCCAGGCAAAGGAGAGGGTTCTATATGGATTTAGTGACTAGGAAAGTGGGCAAGTTGAAAAGAAAAGAGATTAACAGAACTGTTAATTTTTTGTTACTAGCAACCATATCACCACGGAGGAAGCAGGAAGCTTAATAATGTCTCCAGCCAGAGAACCAGCGTCTGTCTCCTCCTGCAGTTATATTATTGAGTCCAGCCCCGCTTGGTCGATGTAGTGCAGGGCTTTCTGAAGAATCTCCCCGCCTTTCCTTCAGTCCCCTCGAATTGGAGACCTTGCTTCTACCTGCAGGCTGCTGTGTGCAAGGATGAAATAAAATTCATTTCCAGCTCCAGATGAAGGGTTAAGGCTAGTTCAAGGTTTGTTTGTGATGTGCTGTTTTCCTTGCTAAGTGGTGACTTAAAATCAATTATAATCAAATGAGAAGAGGCAAAATTTGCTGATTCCTGAGACTTTGGGGAAGGGGGAGGTTAGGACTTTTCTCTCTCTCATTTTTGTCTTTTAGGTAAAAGTGGGCACTTGAGAGCACAAGTTAATCATATGATTGATGTGAGATGTGGCACATTCATACCACATGGGCGTCTTCTATCCCAAATCCAGAATAATGAGGACTGTGGGATCCTTAGATGGGAGAGGAAGCTGTTCTCCCAGCATCTGTCCTCCTCGTTGTCCGGGGGTGTTTTCATCTGTCTTGTGTTTTGGAAAACACAGGGTTCTGCTGGGAGACCCCAGACCTACAAAGGAGGAAAGGATGAGACAGGAGCTAGAGACTCAGGTAACATCCAATGGATGGTCTCCAGATTCATCTTTCAGGTGCAGAGAAAAATCCTCTAGGGGAGGATAAATTGAGATTTTACCTGTAGACTCAGAGCTGGCTCTGGAGAAAAGGTGATGTTTATTCACATTATTTCTCCATGCCTGGCACTGCATGGGGTGTGAAGAAAGGAAGGGAAACACCATAGTCCTATGTGATAGGTATTTTTCTCCCCATTTTATAGATGATAAAACTGAGGTTAAATGCCTTGCTTGTACCACAAAGAAAGAAATGATAAGGATGTGAGATGATGTGTATGCTAATCAGTTTGATTTAATCATCCCACAGTGTATATGTGTATAGTATCACATTGCACCCTCTAAATGTATGTAATTATTAGTTGTCAATTAAAAATACAAAGTAAAATAAGTGTCTTGCTTCAGCCGGTATTAAAACCTAGGCCACTGGCCAGAGGTTTATGGTTGTTTCCTCTGGAAAGCCCTAGAGGTTTCCAAAAGAAAAGAGCTGCCCTAGGCTTGCTCTTTCTGTCCCCACCCTGTTGAAATCCCAGGGTGAGCATATCTTAGGCCCCAGAGAGGCAGCCCAGGCAGGCTGCAGTCACCTCCTTCCCTGTCACTATGCCGCTGAGGGATAAGGGAAGGGGAGAGGCAGCCGGGCCAGCTCTAAGCCCCCAGGGTGTGTTTTGAGGGGTCGGTCGGGTCTGGGTCCAGTCTTGAGTAAGCACGCCGAGCAAATCCTCTCACAGGGCGCAGGCAGCTTCAGGTGAAGCAAAGGAAAACAGCTGGCAACAGAATTCTCTTTATTTTTATTCTTCTTTCTTCTGTGACTTGGTGTCTCAGAGACTGGCTACAAATATGTTTCTGATATGACGTAAAAATTTCCTCTGATTTATCCTATAATGCACCAAAATCCCTGTCTTCCCCCCAAACCAAACAGAGCACCTGAGAGTTCACATCTCTTCTGAGCTCCGGTTGTCAGATGTCTGAATCCGACCCTGAAAAGCCAGTTTTGAGTGCCAATTGTGAAAACATCAGACTTATAGGTGGAATAAGTTTATACCATTTTGGCTGATACATATTTATCAAGTGTGTGAGGTGTTTTTGTTGAAACCTTCTGGCGGTCTCTCTTCACTCCTTCAGACGTGCCCGGGTTTAATGTCTGGAGACCTAAACACTGTGTCAGAGGCAGGTGTGAGAGAAAGGGGGGATTCAAGCTGTCATAGCACCAAAGACAGAACACAGCTGAGGAGGACTTTAGAAATCTTCCACCCAGCCCCTTGTTGGACAGATGTGGAAACTGAGGCCAGGAGAGGGAGCAGGCAGGGTAACCTAGGGTGTGGTGGGTAGGGCCCGGCTGGGTTCCTGACAGCCGGTCCGCACTCTCAGGGACAGAGCAGTGAGGCCCGCCCTCCTAGAAATTCTTCCAGTTAGGAAGCAGAGAACACAAAAATCCTGTGGTTCCTTCATCAGTCCTTTTTCCCAAGTCAGAAAAACTCTGCTGCTGGGAGGAATCACACAGCCCGGGGTGGAGATTTGGCATTCAGCTCCTCACTCTTCTCTGGAGAGGTTTTGTTATCTCAGACAAGGCTTTGAATTTCTCTGTACCTCCCTCTCCCTGTCAGTGAGTGAGGGGCCTATTAGACTTGCCGGATTAATCAGGCAAGGTGTGGAGAGATGTCAAGAGACCCCCTGGAGGATCCAAATCAATACCAGGCATGAAAACAAAGCCGGCTTTGAAGACCCCCAAGTTCACGAAGGAAAGTTTTTGCTACTAAGGCAAGTTAGAGCAATACAGAAACGGTTAGCACTAGTTCCAGATCTTCCCCCCACCCCCCACCTCAGAGAGTTTTGGCATTGAGAAGAGATTTCCCTTCTGGGCATATTTGGATCTATATGAGGAGGAAAATAATTACGAAGTGACCAAGTTTGCTTTGTGTTAGTTGATAGTCTATAAAGCTTCCGCTCACCTCTGAGCGTCTGGTCTCGTTCTGGAACTTTCCTCCTCTCACCCAGACTTACGTGCAGCATGTTCACCCACTCCCTTACTTCTCGTTTCTTCAAGGGGTTGCTCATAAATGGTTGAAGTTGGTGAAGTAGCTAGATGCTTTTCAAGTTTATATTTTTGGATATTAGTGCTTTGCCTAAGGGAGAGACTAATGCTCTGTGATTTTGGACAAGTCATTTAATATCTTGGAGCTTGCATTTTCTTATTAGTGAATAAGTGATGTTTGCTCTACCATCCCAAGAGGATTGTTGCAAGATAAAAAAACCCACATGAATTAATGAATGTAAAAGAGCTTTGTCAAACTGTAGCGTGCTTTATAAAATACGAGGTAGCACGACTAAATGCCTTAAAGAAGCAAATTTTCAGGGCTCATGTCTGATTAAGGGCAGACAGTTGTTGACAGATAACCCCCGAGCACCCAGATTCACAATGTGGACCCTGAATTTCTCTACCTGTGCCTAAACCTTGACCTGCTCCTTTGTTTAATCCCTCCGTTGTCTTGCTTTCTTTTTCTAGAGAAGGGAGAAGTGTGGCCCTGGTGACCTAGCCTTTTCATGCATCCTAACGTAGACATGGAGCCATGGGGAAGCAAATCTTAAATGAGCTGCTACAGAAGCAGAACGAATGGCAGCCACTGGAGAAGAATCAGAGGCTTTGCCTTTTGTTCTTTTCGGGGGCCCATGTGAGCGCTAGATCGGACTCTCTAGGGAGGAGACACTAAGTGGAACTTCTTCTGTTGTCTAGAATTAGTGCCTAGAGGCCCCAAAATGAGGATGAAAAGGCACCAGATAACCCACGTTCTAAAGAGAGAAGGCAGAAAATGCACCCTCAACCCAGCCTGGCCTTCCTGATCCTTGGTTGCTGTCCCAGGCTTCGGTTCCTAGATCCTCCCTCAGGCTCAGTGGAGCGGGCAGAGGGGCTCCCAGTGCATCCCTTGTGAAGATGTTGGGCACCTGCCAGAGGGGGCAGAAGGCATTCCATTCCCTAGGGAATGCTCATTGCTGACCTGTCCTGGGTCTTGTTTATGGGGGTGAGAGTAGGTACCGTGGAAGTGGTCTACATTCATATGGTTTGCTGCTCTCCAGTGGGGAGGGAAAAAAAACATAATGTGCATTTACACCCCTCATTGAACTGTGGCCCAGCCCCTTCCCAGCAAACCATTTATACCAGAGAAAGGGCGTAGCGGGAATAAAAGACAAGAGCAACTCAGGTATTCATTTCATTGCCCTGGTCTCTGTGTCCTGCTTGGTTCCCTGCTAAAGCACTGGGTTTCCTTCCCAAAGACTGGCTATGATGAGCAGTCTATTAGAAATGGGGCTGATGGTTTCAACATAGGACTACTGGGGTCCCAACAATAGCCTTGCCCCTGACATGACTTTGGCTGCCTCAGTAGCAAGATGTATCTGAAGAGTTAAGCTATGAGGTCCCAGGAATCCTCAGATATGTCAACAAGCAGGTGTCCTGGGGTTCCACTCAGAAAGGAGCTGGCCAGGCTGTGTGTAAGGTGAGCAGGAGCTTTCGGACTCCTGCCAAGATCAGCGGCCAGGTAGCTCTTCTGGTCTCCTGGTCCTGATCCAAGCTCCTTTATTTCGTTTTGTTGCCCTCAGGGTTTGCATTGCCCTGGTCGGTAACCCTTCCCCATGGTGTCCTCACACCCACGGGACAGCCTGCGTGGGCACCACATCTGGCTCCTTTGCTTATGTTCAGTCAATGGGTTGCAGCCCTGGAAGCGCCACCTTGACAAGGTTAGCCTGCAAGGTGTTAGGTGAGTGAAGACCACAAGGTGGCAGCAGAGGACTAGCCTGGTTAGAGGCCTCTTGCTAGTGGAGCTGGGAGGCTCCGTGGGGGTAGGGAGAAGGAGGTTCCTTACCTCCGGGCAGGCTAGAGAAAAAAAGAGAGTGAGCTAACATTTTAGAGCACTGGGAGATCAATACTAACAGGTGCAGAAAGATTCCAGGAGGGTGTTGAGGTGGGACTTGAATAGAAAGAAGAACAATCATGTATTAAATGTTTATAATGAACTAGGCAATGTGCTTAGCACTTACACATTGCATGATCCATTTCTTGGAACAATCTTGTAATTATTTCTGTTCTACTAGTGAGGAAATAGAGGCTCAGATTAATTAAGTTACTGGCCCAAGTTCATACAGCTATTAATTGATGAAGCTAAGAATAAAATTCAGGTCTGACTGACTTTAAAGTCTGAGTTCTGAACCTCTTTGTTAAACAATGCAAGCATCAGGGTAGACCAGTGGTTCTCAAAATTGATCCTGGGACCCCAGTTTTGGCATTACCTGGTGTCTTGTTAAAACGCAAATTCTCAGGCCCTGCCCCAGACTCCCTAAGTCAGAACCACTGGGTGGGGCTGAGCAATCTGTATTTTTAAAAACTTTACATAGGATTCTGATGCTTCTCAATTTGAGTACTGCTGGTCCAACCTGCAGAAGGGCGGGCTGCAGCTTTGCCTCCCAGCATTGCCTCTGATGTACAGTCACCTCTGACTGAGTTGGAACTGCCCCACTCCTGACTTTGGGTCAGCTGTCCCCAAGGGCAAGGAATTGGTTTCAGGGTTCACTCCAGTTCTGCCCCTGAGCTGCTAACATCTCACTCTCCCCTTCAGCTGGGGGTGGGTGGAAGGGGAGAAAAGTCTGTGTGGAACTTGGAACTTTTCTCTTCATTAACATGACGAACAGGCTACCTCTATCAAGGGCAGCCGGTGAGACTGGCCTGGAATTCAGAATCTCCTTATAAATAAAGTCTCAGCTTTAAGCTTTAATGAAAGACAGGGCATCTTTATGGTAACCATTCATTTCTGATGTTGCCAATTCGGTAGCCAGAGAGTGTCTTCTGCTTTTGCTCTGGGTACTAATTATGGAACTCTGACCTGATCTGTAGTAGTTCAGGTTCTTAGCAAAAACTGTTAGTCCTCTAAAAATACTGTATAATATGTAAGACTGAAAAATACTGTATAATATGTAAGACTGAAAAAAAGACTTCAAATTATTAATTTTCATATTTCTAGCTAGGAATGTCTGAGTGATTTTAAGTTATTTCTTTGTAATTTAAATTTTTTTTTAAAACTTCGAAGTTTGTACACATTTTTTTTAGTAAGAGAAGAAAATAATAAATGCTGTTTTATAAACAAGTCTTTTATTCTGGGAAATGAACCTAGTGGAATGAAAGTTATGTGCTCATGGAGATGTTCCTCATGGAGATGAGGAACATAAATTATTCCTCATGGAGATGATTTAACTAGGGAAGACTGTTTGAAGCTTTTGTATAGCCATTTAAAGAAAAAGAAAACTCATTAATTTTCATTTTATTCATTTGAAATGTGTGATTATATCCCTAGCAGATAGGAGCCCTTTTTACTGAGGTTACAAAAGGATATTAAGGACAAGGCAAGGCTTAGGAGAACAGATTGTTCCCATGAAGTTTGAACTACCTTTGACATTCTCATGTATATACCAGCATTCAAATGCTTATTGTACATTTATCTTATATATTCATTAGTCAGATTAATAGATGGTAACTCCCTACATTAGGACCTACCTCTGGCTTTGAAATCAGACTATGGGCTATTATCAGCATACTCCATTAAGCTCTCATTGTTTGTGAATGTTTATTGAGACAAATACAGAAATTACAGAAATAACAGGTTCAGGAATTCTCTCTCTAGGCCGAATCCCAGATGTGCAATGTCTTGGACGTCTGAGGTTGCAGAAGCAAAGCAACCAGTTCTGTTGCAGTGCCCACCTCTCACAGAATGGGCTTCTGGACAGTTCAAAACTGTTTAGAGGCCACGGAGTCTTGGGGAAGTGAATACATCTCAAGGGCAGACTCCTCATTAGCAAAGGATCCTTCTGATGTAGAGAAACTAAGACCAGGGCACTTCTCAAAGGCAAGCTGGTTCTCCCGCTCCGTCAGATCTTAGATAAGCTTCTGAGGAAAGAGGTCCGCAGTGGCAGCAGTAATGGCACATGCCAGCCGATCCCCCTGAACTGAGCTGCTGAGGACGCCTGGTCTTGCTAGAAAGGAAAGTGACTCTTCCAAATCTGGGAGGGCGGAGTGGGAACGCCACCTAGCAGAGCCTACCTACAGGACCCCATGCGGACAGATCCCGAGACTGAAAGATGTGTATGGTGTGTCTTATCTCATTTATGCATCTGTCTCTTGCTTGTCTCCCTCTATTAGAATTGGTAGAAAGGAAAAACCTTAAACAAGTTTAAATTGATCAGAGTTTATTCGGAGGAAAAAAAAAGACTTGTGAAGTGAATCTGGCTGCCCTTAGAACCAGAACAGGTTCAAAACGCCCCTGAGCTCCTGTGTGCTACATGGTCAGGCAGCATTTGTGGACAGAAAACAAAAGTGGGGCATAAAGAACAATTTAATTAGTTATAGCTCAGCATTTTGTCTCACTTGAATCAGCTGATTACCTACCATTGACTGAAACTCAGCTATTTGTTACATGAGTATTCACCTAAGTTAATTAGTTTCATTTAGCATGAATGACTACATATTGGTTTGCTGGACCCAGTATAGGAACCTAGTGCAAATCAGTGGCCTCCTAGAAATTTTGTTTAATAGAATATAAGTTTCCTGAAAGTCAGACTTGAAAGCTGGGCAGGAGGATTGCTAGAGCTCTGAAGTTTGAGACTGCCCTGTGTAAGAGCAAGACCCCGTCTCTACTAAAAATAGAAAAAAAAAATTAGTCAGTGTCTTGGCACAAGCCTATAGTCCTAGCTACTCAGGAGGCTCAGGCAGGAGGATCACTTGAGCCCAGGAGTTTGAGGTTGCAGTGAGCTATGCCGACACCATTGCACTTTAGCTGAGGTGACAGGGTGAGACTCTGTCTCAAAAAATGAATAAATAAATAAATAAATAAATAAATAAAATAACATAACATAAATTAACTGGACCTGGTGGCATGTGCCTGTAGTCCTAGCTACTTGGGAGGTTGAGGCAGGAGGATTGCTTGAGCCCAGGAGTTTGAAGTTGCAGTGAGCTATGATTGTGCCACTGTACTCTAGCCCAGGTGACAAAATGAAATCCTGTCTCAAAAGAAAAAAAAAATCATGTATGGCTAGGATAAAACAGACTTATTGATCAAATGCAATCACTGTTAGGGTGGAAAGCTCGCTAGGAGCTCACTGTGCAGGTAGAGAAAAATTTCTCACACAGAGATTAGGATATATAAAAGTAAAAAAGTTTATTTTATCTTCTTAGAAAGAGAGAGAGTGTGAAAGTGAAAGAGAACGGAGGGGGAGAAGAGAGCATGAGATGGCGTGGCATTCCAAAGAAAGAGAAGGGAAATGCCCATGGCACTGAGGCCAAGTGGCTTGCTGATTTTAAGGGCGACAAAGAGAAAAAAAAATAGTGCTTGCTGTCAGTTGATAACAGAAACTGTAGCAGGGTATCAAAGTCCAAGAGTTGTCTTCCTCGCCTTTCCTTGGAGATGGGATTATTGCAGGAAATGTGACTCTGCCCTCAATATACAGTTGAGGCTGTAGCTCATTCTCCTGCTGTTTACTCAGGGACTCTGTAAAAGCAGATTCTCAAAAAACAATTTTAAAGAGAAAGATTTACATCTCTTTTCTGCTTGTTCAGCTCTTTTCAGAAGTTGTGCGAAACAGAACTCCCATGGGGTGTCTGTTAGGGGTGGAACTCATAGGACTGATCTTTAACTGTTACTAGGGAATTGCGGGATTGAGTATTTTTCCTTTTATTTTTGTAAGGCCCCCCCTTTCAATCACATCAAGACTTGATGCATTCTTAGAGCTGTGTTTAAGAGCATGGAGTCATTCTTCAAGCATACCTGGGTTCAAGTCCAAGTTTTGTTATTCATTAACTGGATAATTGCAAGCAACTTAATCTTTCTAATCCTCAGCTTCGTCATCTGGAAAATAACAGTACCTACATTATATAGTTTACATAAGGGTTCAATGAAACATTGAACATAAAATGGCTGAACAGAGTATCCAATACCACTGCTCATGAAAGGTTTTAAAGGTATTGTTCTTTTTCTTAGCAGTTTATACCAGAACTAAGGGGTTCTGCCTTATAACTTAAAAGAGGTAAGACTTGGTCAGGTGAAGTTAGGAGTAAACTCATGAAACTTTTTTCTAATGAGAAGAGTTATATCTTAAAATGATAAAGAGGTTCAAAGAAGATTTAGACAAATTTCTAGATATAATATCCGTAGCAACTGGATTTTAGGGAAATTAAGTATTCTTGTTCCTAACCATTTGACTTGGACATGGAGGGCAACCTTGACTTCCCAGAAGCCACGCCATACTTCTAGAGAAAGGCTCCCGGAATGGATGTACCTACTATGGAATTTTAATGTTCCCAGGAATTAGAAGACTTCATATGACCAGATCTAGGTGTGGGATTTTGTAACTTTATGAATAAAATTTCAAATAATGACTGATACACTGGGTTCTAGATGTATCCATCTGTTTTACAGTGTATTGTGTGTTGCTGGATATTGATTTACTTCTTTCTTTGTCCAGCATGCAACATTATAATAGAATGTGTGTCAGTTTGTTGAGTTCACTTATTCCTACATTTGCAATATGCTCAGGAAATAAGCAGGTTGTAAGTGTTGGGTAACACAGTGCTTTGGAGGATTGTAAATTAACAGCTTTATGTTAGTGTAGCCAACATTTCTGCCTATGTCTATCATTTAGGGCAAAAATATCTGAGCACACAGCTTTTCTTTATGGTGGTCCAGATGGAATGGAAAAGGTCTGGACCCACCTGGATCCCTCAGACCTTCCCAGGCCTGGGTGCTCCCGGCTTGACTGCTAGTAGCCACCATCTTTGTGCTTGAGAGCTCGTCCCAGCGCTGCAGAAAGCCACTGACCCTGCACAGACAGCAGGACAGAAATGCTGGGGCAATAATTCCTGCCCTAGCAGTCCTCAACCCATGACTGATGGGAGCTGAGGCATAAATGCTCTTTGCTCCTTTGGGTGATAATTACAAGGTGAGTTACCTGTACTGTTTCTGGAAGCTGCCTGTGGAATTATGCTTTAGTCACCCACTGTGGTCGCAGGCTTTATAATGCCCCCTTTCTTCTCTTCCTTCCCTTTTTACTTCATTGCTGGTATTTTTGGCACCTCTCAAATAAACTACCTATACCCTAATCCTCCTTGGGGAAGCCAAGCACCTGCCCTGAGTTATCCCGCTTGTCCTGTTGTCAGGTTTTAGTCTTGGAGCACTCATGGCCGATGAATGACCAGAAGCACCAAAGTAAGGCAAGTATGAAAATGAGGTTTATTGAGGAGAGAAAGATAGGATTATAGAGTAAGAGCAAGATACAGGTTTATAGAGTGTGATACATATGCCACAGATGATGTCTGGACCCATTGTCTCAGTAAAGGGAGAGCAAAAGGAAGGGGCCAAAAATAAGGTCTTGGTTATGGTCTGTGTCCTGCTTTATAGTGCCTGGATTGGGACCTCCCTCGTGGTTCAGAGGTCACCATGAAACCACTTTGATTGGACAGTTGGGACTTGCATG
Organism: Eulemur rufifrons; assembly: GCF_041146395.1. Taxonomy (NCBI): domain Eukaryota; kingdom Metazoa; phylum Chordata; class Mammalia; order Primates; family Lemuridae; genus Eulemur; species Eulemur rufifrons. Next base: position 49,240,397 of record NC_091001.1, read on the forward strand.
ACTTGAGTCTTACTATGCATTTGGGGTGCTCTAGGTCACTTTCCAGACTCTATAGTACCTATGCTGCTTGGCCCATGGGCTAGAGAGTCCTCTGCATTCTTTTGCAGTTGGCATACTAAGTTCTGATTGGCAGATGGTAGGGTGTTCCCTCCTCCCCCAGGTATGGCAGTAGCTCAGGGCAGGATCAAGGTGGGGTAGGACCAAGATGGGGACTTGGGGCCCACCTTGTCCTTCTTCCCAGATGCAATTGAACCAAGGCAACAGCACCTGCTTTCATCCCTAGGAGACCCGGAATCCCTTGCTAACTACCTAACACTGTGATGTTGGTTGGTCAGGTAGCATCTATGAGCCTCAGCATCATTGCTATGTTCATGAGTTTTCCAGGCTGCTGTAATAAAGTACCACAAACCTGATGGTTTAGAACACGAGAAACTTATTCTTGCACAATTCTCCAGGCTAAAAGTCTGAAATCTGTAAGGTAGGGCCATGCTCCCTTCGAAGAATTCTTCCAGGGAAGAATCCTTTCTTGCCTTTTCTTGGCTTCCCATGGCTGCTGGAAATTCTTGATGTTCCTTGGCTTGGGACTGCCTTCCAATCTCTGCCTCTATCTTCGCATGGCCTTTTCCTCCATGTATCTCTCTGTGTCCAAATCGTCCTCTTCTATCTTATAAAGACATGAGCCATTGGATTTAGGGCTCACGCTAAATCTGCTACGGTTTCATCTTGAGATCTTTAATTAATTACATCTGCAAAGACCCTATTTCCACATAAAGTCACATTCTGTGGTTCTGAGTGGATATAAATTTTAGGGGGATGCTATTCAATGCACTACACTATGAAAGGGGACCAATTACCTCTATTCTCTATTACTGTGGAAATGCAGGTGAGGGGAGTTCTTGGTTGTGGGTAAAGTGTTATCCAAATGTCAAGGTTTACTGTGGTAGTTCTGGGCTCAGGAGCTTCCAGTGCCTGGGGGGAAGGGAGGAAGTTAAGCTCTGGTCCCACTGGCTAGTTCCGTCTCTCCTGGAGGCAGCTGCTCATAAGAGTACATACATGATTTTCTGATTGGCTTTGCCCTCATTTTGGTATAGTACTGAGGATGTAGGGCTTGGCATCAGAAAGACCAAGGTTCAAATCCTAGTGACTTACTAGTATTGTGTCTTTGGGCAAATTACTTTAGCTCACTATGGATAAAGTCCATGAGAGCTGGAATGGTACTATTTATTGAAAATGCCCCTCAAAGACCTCCTATAGCAGATACTTTGTGGCATTTAGCTGTATTGTATCTATGCTACTACATAAGGATTCCACTTAGCTTATTTCAAGCAAAAATATAAGGGCTAGACTTTCTACATGTGAAGGACTCAACAACCAGCCCCACATAACCATCCTCAAGTGCAAGGCACAGGGCAGGCGTGGAGGATAATAAAACATTTTGTTTCTGGAGCACTTGCCCATAACCACCCGTCCAAGGTCCTTTAGCTGGTATAGAGTTGAACCATTACATGGAAAAAAACCTGTCCAGGTGTGGTGCCTGGGGTTTGGTAGGGACTTAGCAGATGGACACAAAGGTTGATAGTGGGTGGATAAATAAATTGGTGACTGAACAAGGGAAATCCAGAGGAAAATAAGGGGAAAATGGGAGTAAGAAGGAAAAGGAAGCAGGAAGGAGAGATGAAATTCAGACACATTGGGAGGACAGTTATTAATGCCAGTTCTTTTAGGAGGCTCTGAGAAGTATAATGGCTTAATTCACCTTACAGTACTTAGTCTTTCAAGATTTTGAGGACCAGTGAATTCGCTCCTTAGTAAGAAAACCAATGCAAGATAGATTGAGAAATTGACACTGGCAGTTTCTGTGTGGTGAGAGCAAGATGATATTTAAAAAGAAATTGTCTTAGTAGAACTATGCAAATGTTAAACAGACACAGGTATCTCTTCCCACTCACTCACATGGGAGTTACAGTTTATGAAGTCTGTATACTGTCAAGCAGGGACCAGATCTGCAGGTGGCAGTGCAGGCCAGGAGGGTGGTTCCTAGGGGTACAGAAGGGGTGGGGAAAGGATTGTAGGAAAATGCAGCTAACAACCACAAAGAGTATGAACTTGAGGTTTTGAGGCAAACACACCTGTGGAGCTGCAACTTTGTTATAAGAACACCTGTCAATCCTGTATATCAATCATCTGATAACATCCCACACCTCCTGTAAGCCTTCCCCCTGACGAGGCCAATAAAAGGAAACACCTGGGAGTCCTCAATGTCTTTCTCCACTCGTGGAGACTGACCTGTTCCTCCCTGGAACATACTCTTGCTTTGTATAGCTCCTTTCTTTTCTGCAATAAAAGCTGTTTGTGTGGAATTGCTTCCTCTCTGTGGTTACTCTGTCACACTGGCCCTGCTTGTGAATTTTCCAAGCAAGGAGCCAAAGAACAAGGACAACAGTCTGCCAAGAGGCTGGACCTGACATGTACTGTTTTTACTTCACCCTCGTAAGAAACCTCTGAGGTGGACAGAATAGGTATTTAAAAGGCAAAAATGTTTCTCCACTCATACAACACTTCTGACACCAAATGTGTGGGTTTTTCCTATACCAACCAATTCTCCAGTTCTTGGTGGCCACTGAGTGAGTGTCCTACAGTTTGCCTGGATTTGGACACTCACTAGCTGGAGTTAGCACAGATCCCACAGATTAAGGGCTCAGTCCCACAAGACTGCCCCCACTTCAAGTGCCACACCACAAGTTCCAGGTTGTCATCTGTACTTCTGACAAATAGGGTATAAATTGGAGATTCCCTCAACCCTTTCTTCATGTCAATAATTTGCTAGAAGGGTTAATAGAACCCAGGGAAACAGCTTACCTACTGTTATCAATTTATTACAGGGGTATTGTAAAAGACATGAGTGAATAGCTAGATGAAGAGATACATAGGAAGAAGTCTGGAAGGGTCCTGAGCATAGGAGTTTTTGTCCACATGGAGTTTTGGGGTGCACCACCCTCTCAGCAAATAAAGTCTCCTTTGCCAACCTGGAAGGTTCCAAAGCCCTTTGGTTAGGGATTTTGTGGAAGCTTCCTTACCCAGGCATGATTGATCAAATCATTGGCCAATGGTGATTAACTCAACCTCTAGCCCCTCTCCCCTCCCTGGAGGTCAGGTGGTGGGGCTGAAAGTTCTAATTCTTTATTCACATGGTTGGTTCCCCTGGAAAACAGCTCCCCATCCTTAGGAGCTTTCCAAAAGTCCCCTCATTAACATAAACCCTGATGTGGTTGAGAGGGGTTTGTTAGGAACAACAAAAGATGTTTCTTTCTTCTTTATCACTCAGGTGCTATTTTAGGATGTGAACTAAAGTAAATTCTTAAGCCCCTCAGCCAAATGAATGGACTTATTCTTGGCCAAGGGGACCCTACAAAAACCTTGAAGCTGAGTTGCCAGCCACGAGGAGAAGGGAGGTCAAACTCAACTTGTGCTCCCTCCCTTTTTGGAGTTACTATTTGTTACAGTAAGATACTAAATCAGTAATAGGCCTAAAGCTTCAAAAACAAAGCTTAAACCACACCTGCAGGCCATCAATTTACTTAACAGAGCACTTGAGTTCCAGTAAATGTCAGGTGGTATGGCTTGTCTCTGATTAACAGACCTCCTTCTTAAGTTAAAACATGTCAAACTTTTAGATAAAGTTTCATGTATTTAACCAATTACAAATCAAAGAATCTTTAAACCCACCTATGACTGTAACAGAGGGAATGGCCTGAAAAAGGGTAAAATATTTTATAAGCTGTCTCTTTAGAACCTTCCCCCACTCTTTCTGGGAATTAAAATCTGCATCCCCGCCCGAGGCCAGTGGTTGGAAGGGCAGGGGAGTGTTCTTCTTTTTTTGTAACACAGGAGATGGCTCCAGGCAGAAGTCAAAAGGTGAGGTCAATCAGAACAATCAACTGTAGTTAAACAACAGTACCCTGAAGTTGAAAATCTTCCCTTTAAAAAGCTCTGTATTTCTGCTAATAGGGAGGAAAATAGTAATTTAAGATGGGGGTCTGCGTTTTCTTCATTTGCTGGCAAATTAATAAACCTCCCTTTCCTTCTCCTCAAACCGCTTGTCTTTGTTCCTCTGATGTGGCCTTGAGGACAAGTACTGAACTTTCAGTAACATAACCTGTAAGTCTCCCCTTCCATATGTCCAACCATTTTGGGTCAAACCAATGTATGCCCTCCACATATAGACTCATAATTTTATACGCAATTCCTGTCTGCATGAGTATATAAAATCAGACTGTAACCTGGTTACCATGACACTGTTCTGCGGATTAAGTGCCTTTAAAGACTCTGTATAAAGTGAGCCAATACTGAAAAATGACACTGGAGGACCAGAGGAAAGAGATGTGATTTTATTCGTGGGACTATTGTACAAGGCACTGGTGGTAGCAGGCTGGGCAGTTCTCCACGCTGCTCCCGGAAATAGCAACTGATTACATAGGCAAGACAAACAAAGAAACAGTAACTTGAGAATATGGTGTGCATCACCAGAATGATAGGGCAGTCTTCCGTAAAGGTCAGCATGTTTTCAGTCGTGCTCCATGAGGGAGTGGCCAGTCTCCTGCAGTTTTCTTCATTTTAACTCTCTCAGCCTCCTTGAGTAGGATTGGGAGCAGGATCCCCAGTTACTCCATGGGCACATTCTTTCAGAATCTCTTGAAAACATGCCTTGGCCGTTGGTCACACACAGCTGACTCAGAATAAACTTCTGTAAATTATTTTCTAGAGTTTTTTTTTTTTTCCGTTAACAGGAACTGAGGACAGAAATCAGATATTATAGCAAAAGGTGCTGCTATCTTTCTTATCACTTAGGAAATTTACAAGGGTTTTAGGAGCTCTGGTCAAGAGCTAGGAGTGAAGACCGAATGTACATTTCTTCTTATATCACAGCACCACAGTATTTTTATTCCCACTTTATACGTTTGTAAGTGTGTGAAAGTTAAAACAATTATCCCACTATTTCATGGGGAGGAAGTGAAGGTTGCTGGAAATCAAACCTAAAACTTCTGATGTCAAATCTTGGACTCTGTATTTGAATCAGTGAGATTGGAGCAGGAACCCCTCCCCAAGCATGGAAATAAAGGAAAAATGCTGAATGCTTCAAGGGAAATGTTGGGCACCTAGCTAGCCTTGAAACAGGAATGGGCAGGAAACCCGATGAGCAGGAGGACAGTAAGAACAGTGGTCCTCCAGGCAGGCCCGAGTCAGGAGGTGCTTTGCTTCCCTATGAAAACTAAAGATGGTATCTTAACATGTGTTCTTGAGTTATTTCTCAGAAACCCCTACCAGATGGAAAATGCAGATAAGGGAGAACTGAGAAATTTAACTCTGATCACAATTCTTTTTTCTAAGTTTCTCCCCGAGGGGCCTAGAGGAAGTCACACCTACCTCAATACCTTTTAGCTAATCACAGAATCTCTGAATTCACCTATGACCTGCAAGCCCCTCTACTTCATGATATCCCACATTTTGGGGCTAGGCCAATGTATAACCTCCATGTATTGATTTACAATTTTGTCTGCCTAAAATGTAACCCTGCCTTTAAGAACCAGGACTTTTAAGCCATTGGGGAGTTGGGTCTTACGTGTTAGCTGCCTACACTCCTTGCTTGGTACCCTGCAATAAAAGCCTTTTTTCCCCCTGTTGCAACCCTCAGCTTCAGTGTCTGGCTTTGTTTCGTGGGGTGAGTGTACTCCAGTTTGGTTTGTTAACACAAGGTTGATAAATCCATTATTACTATTCTTTCATAGACTCTATGAGTAGAAATAGGCCTCCAAAGTTCATGGTCCCATGATGTCTAACCCAGAAACCAGGTTCACCTTCACCTCTTTCAGAGGTGGAGAAGGGACAGGGCCTGGGAGTCAGGCTGGTCTTGTCTGGAGAGTATTGGAGCAAGGGAAATGGTCTTCATTCTCAGAGAGACATTAGCCAAGCAAGGGATAAACCACTTCTTCAGATGATTTGGAGAGTCTTACCCTGTGAACGACATTGCAAAGCATCATATTGAATAACACTGTCAGGGAATTAATGATGGCCTAGGAGCTGTTGACATGTGGCATAGCTCTGGGCTATTAACTGGATATTGTCTTTCATAGGAAAATCCCAAGCTCTTTTCTTTTTGGCTACTAATGGAAGCTACTTTAAGGGAAACAAAAGTTTTCTTTGGGTCAGAAGAACTTTAAAGATGAGATATGACGCACATAACATCTTCTTGACAGAGTTCTTGGGGGGTGTGTGTGCGTCTAAACCTAGGTATTGTTCAAGGTTAGACTTGGATGCTTGGAAAAGTTAGTGAGAAAGGAGGGTGAGGTCTTCAAACTTTGTCAAAAGAAATACTCAGGCACAACTGAATTAGCTATTTCATTTGGAATTTTTGATTCAGTTTAACGAAAAAAAAATACAAACACATTGGCTAGATTCTGTGTTGTGGAAGAGGGAGTGCTGCTGGGGAAGGGCTGGAATGGGGCCAAGGCATTTAGGTGGGGCTGGATTATGGCCCTGGTCTTCTGTGGCCTTAGTGTTCATTCTCTCATTCTAGACTTGTGCCACCCCACTGAGGCAGATGGCCCTTGATGCCTGTCACCTGGGCTCTTAGAATGAGCCCATGGTGGCGATTGCCAATTTTTGGCTACCTAGCTTCCATTCTATCTCCTAACAGCATCTAGGTTTTCTTCTTGGGAATTACCTCTTTGTCTGTGGAGCAATGCAGGTGGGTGCTGGTCCTCCCACCACAGATGCCTTTGAGTGATCCCTGGGGACTTCCTCATAGCGCTGGCACATCCAGGGATCAGCATGACATATGCTCAGCCAATTGTATTTTCCCTCCTGAAACCCTGACCCTAAGAAAGAATGATAAAAATAGGAGGGATGGTTGGGATCCATGTACCTGTCAGCAGTGTCTAGTATGGGGAGCAGGCAGCTGATTGGATCTTGTCTTCACACTTTCTGGAGCGGTCCCAGTTCTGAGGGTTACCAGCCTGGTTCTCCAGCCCCTTCCACCCTGTGAGTACCTGCATAGCCTTTGATACATCCCTTTTTGCTTCAGCTGGTCAGAGTTCTATTGTTTGCAATTGAATTGGAAAAGTCACTTCATGGGTCCCCTTGGCTCAAGAACATCCTGCACATTCAACCATATTTCAGGTATGACCACAACAAGTGCATGCCTGAAAGTCCTCAAGGTCTCTCTGTTGCCTGGGGAGGAAGCTCATGCTCTTTAGTGTGGCAAAGAAGCCTCCTCCTTACCTTGCCATGAGATGGTGCTACTGCCTACTCAAGAATCATCTCTCCCCCACACCTTGGCCCTTTTATCCCATTACCTGGCAAGCATCTCATTGTTCTAAACTTCGGGCAAGAGTCACTTCCTTTATGAAACCTTTCTTGAACTTCTCCTCCTTAGAATTGACTACTCTGTACACAATTCTGTTTTGATCCTCTTACTCGTGTCTCTATGACCCTAGCTAATAAAATTTCATTGAAGGTGGGCATTATATCATACTCACCTTTGTATCCTCAGAATAGATTTTTCATTTTGTATTTGCAGAATGACTAGCTGGATGAATGAGCATCATAGTCTCTAAGGCACACTCATACACATCAGTCTGGCCCCTGTTCTTCTAAATGCCTGGGACAGAGCACACACACCTGCCTTGTAATCAGGAACATGGTCTTGATAGTCAGGCTGAAGGGAATATAGTAACATGTTTGTAAAGATGGTTGCAACTGTATCTCCCATCCTGTGCACACACACCTGGCACTATGACATTACTGGGCTCCCCATCAACAGGTGGGTTTAATTCTCCTCCCATCGAATCTGGTCCTGTGTATGGTTTGAATATATCCCCCAGAGTTCACGTGTTGGAAGGCTAATTCCTAATGCAACAGAGGTGGGGCCCAATAAGAGGAGACTACATCATGAGGACTCTGCATTCATGAATGAATTAATGTCATTATTGCAGGAGTGGGCTAGTTATTTCAAGTGGCTTTGTTACCTCAAGAGTGGCTTTGTTATAAAAGTGAGCTTGGAGCCCTCTTGCTTTCTCTCGTGTGCGCTCTCCTGTCCTTCCACCTTCTGCCATGGGATGGCGCAGCAAGAAGGTCCTCGTCAGGTGTGGGTCCCTCAACCTTGGACTTCCTACCCTCCAGAACTGTAAGAAATAAATTTCTTTTCTTCATAAATTACCCACTCTGTAGTAAACAGATGAAGACACCATGAGACTTACTTTGCCTCAATGAATGTGATATTGAGAGACTGCTGAATTTCAGCCTCAAAAAGCCTTACAGTTTCTGCTATTCCCCTTTTGGACTGCTGGCCCGAGACCACCATGCAAAGTGGCTCTGCCCAGCCTGCTAGGGCACAAGAACAAAGGCACTGCAGCCAACAGCCAGCAACGACTGCCAGGCGTGTGGACGAGGCCATCTTCTAGCATCTCTCCCTGGACACGCTGCCAGATGACTACCTTCATGTGAGTGACCTCCAGGGAGACCAGCGGGAGTGCTGCCCAGATGCTCTCAGCCCAAACTGCTGACCCAGAGTTCTGAGCAAATGAATGGTTGTTGTGTTAAGCTGCTAAGTTTTAGGTGGTTTGTTATGCAGCAATAGAGAACTGATATAGAGATACTGGGGACCAGCACACACGAAGAACAGGGGTGCCTTGTCCCCCTAACACTCTCTATTCCTCAATGAGTGTGACTTTTTGTCTCTGCTGACTATTGATGGTGCTGACCATTGTTGCCAACGGCCACACTGAACCCCAGACTTTTTGCTGCCTGCGTTAGTTTATGTGCTGCCCTGACAAACTACCACAGACTGGGTGATTTAAACAATAGAAATTAATTTTCTCCCAATTCTGAGGCTAGAAATCTGAGATCAAGGAGTCAGCAGGGTTGGTTTCTTCTAAGACATCTCCCCTTGGCTTGTAGATGTCTGTCTTCTTCCAGTGTCTTCACATGGTCCTCTCTCTCTGTCTGTGTCCTGATCTCTTTTAATAAGGACAGCAGTCGTACTGGATTAGGTCCCACCCATATAACCTCATTTTACCTTAATTACCTCTTTAAAGACTCTTTTTCCAAATAGAGTCATACTGTTAGGTACTGGGTGTTAGGATTTCAACATACACATTTTGGAGGGATACAATTCAGTCTAAGCACTGCCTGAAGTCTGAGCAGTCACTATTTTACCATCTCCTTCTTGCCTGCTGGTAGTTGGAGGAGTTATAGTATTGTGCTCAGGCTGACCGACAATGAAGTGGCCAGGAATCATTCTGAGCAATACCCTTCCAGGTCTGCAAAAACCTTAAAATGATTTGGGAAGTTCAGATCCATATGTCACCTTCTCATCCACGTATCATGTTTTTCCTGGCTGTATTCTGAGGTTGCCTGAACATTTCCTGGAGGCACAAAAGCAAAGAAGTGGCATTCTGAGGTGGTGTCCGACAGTCTGTGGAGGCCACCACAAGCTGGGGCCACCTCTGCCTGGGCTCTCGTGTTCCTGCTGGAGGAGGTATCCTCTTGCTAAGAACACACATTTGCTCTTGAGTAAGGAACAGAGTGGGAATGTAGTTTTTGTCGAATTCTCAAGAAGAAAAGCAAACTCACATGGTTTGGGGAGAAGGAATTTGCTCAAATTCTAAGAATTAGATCTGGTCCCTTAGCAGCCGGCCCACGCATGCAGACAGTGAAGGCAGGGGGCAGGAGAGGTGGCAGGATGGACACACACGCGTGTGTCTGTGGATGTTTACCTTGGTTAATCAATACACACACAGCAAAGGAGAAATTTGGCTAATAGAATTATCTAGATTTCTGAAGGATAATCAGTTAGTATTTATCGAATGTTTGCTGCCTGTGAAACCCTGTATTATGGGTTGTGAAGAAAGATTCCAATCTTAACTCTTGCTGTGTAAATAATGTCTGAGATGCTTGAGTCAATGTTTCTGCCTAATTGAGTCTAAGTTAGCTTGCAAGATTGAACCTGATGACTTGGCTCCCAGACGGCCCCAGGGTGCTAATTCTCGCTTTTAGTGATTATTGGTACGGGGATGGAGCTAGCTGTGGAGAGATACTTGGGCTGCCTGTCAATGGATCCAATTCGCTCTCTCATCTGTTCGTACAACAAGCATTCATTGAAGATCTTATCGTGGGTGCTGGACTTGTGCTATGCACCCTGAGATCCGCAGAGAATGCAGCGCCAGGGCCACTGTGTCAGAGAGATAATCCCAGTGGGTTGTTTAAGGACTCAACCTAGAAGTTGCTCTTTTGAGTAAATTCTTAGAAATAACAATAAATGTCCCTGTTACTTGCATCATTCCAAAAATGGACTTTAGCAAAGATTCTAGTTAATACCCGTTAGTTAGATTACATGAAATTTTATATTATACATCCACTTTAATTGTACACATTTCATTGTATAACTGTATCTAATGATCATTCTTATTAATCAAGTATTGCTGTTCCATGCCTGTCCTTGCTCACATGTGTACACATGCACAATCACGCATAGATTGACCTGTGTATGTAAACATGTTTGTGTAAGAGAAGGGACTCTCTGAAACTTCACTGCCATTCCTAGGAAAGAAACCACGGAGATTTTGGGGGGGGGCCTCAAACACTAAATCCAGTCTGAGATTTTGGTGGGTGGTCGAGTTTAGGGACTCACATTCATTGGGAGATCAGCGTGTGGTGCTGGCTGGCATGAGGAGAAGTGACCAGGATGCAGGGGAGGGGACAGAATAGAAAAAGTGTAACATGTGTGGGCATTCAGTGGGGTGAGACCGACTGATTGCTCTTTGTGCATTTACTGATTGGTGCCTCTGTGGGGGCTGCCTGACGTGAAGGGTCCCACCTGAAAGCCAGAACGACCTTGTTCTGAAAACCAGCACTTCTGGCATTTCTGCCCACTGGTCACTTCCCTCTCAAACTTATTGGGAGGATTAAATAAAATAACACATGTAAAACACTTAGAAATCTTTCAACAAATGCTAATTCATTTCCTTCTCTGGCTTGAAGCCCCTCAGAGTTAGGAAAAAGAAATGGACCGATCATGCAGTGTCCCCCAAAATATGCATCCCAGATGGATAAAAGTTGAGAAATCTTTCTCTTTTCACCGCTTTCAGAGCTATTTTACTTCCCAGGGAGCGTAAGAAATGTCCGAGGAGAATTGAATTCCACACATCTCTGAGCTTAAAGTCGACAGAACCCAGGCACATCCTCTTGGCAGGAGGTTGAGGCACCTGCAGATGGCAAGGGAAACATATAAATACTGACACATGCAAGAGAATCAGAGAAAGTCTTCAGGCAGAATATTGATCATGACAGCGCAGAGCTGCATGGGGTCATTTTTTTGTTTTTGCTGTTGTTAGAGCATGACAAGGATGATCATGGGGTCTGAGTGGCTGGGGGAGGAACTTTAAGGGCAGAAAAAAGATGTTGCTAAGTCCTATAAAGCATTTAGCGTATGCCAGACATTCTTTCTTCTAAGCACTTTTACATATATTAACTCATTTAACTCTTATAAAAACTCTATAGTAGGTACTATTGCAACAGAGGAAGCAGGCACAGAGAAGTAGAGCAGGTTCTCATAGACACACAGCTAGTGAGTGGCTGACCCATGACTCAAACACAGGCAGCCTGCCTTCAAGCCGGTGCTCAAAACCATGGCGCTATGGCTCCCATTATAATTGGACAAAGAAGTTTGAGACATTTTAAAATTTAATGCCTGGAGGGCAAAAGACCTAAATGTGAAAGGCAGAACTATAAATCTTCTGGAAGTGAATGTAAACCAGTGTCTTTATGTTATTGGGGTAGGGAGGGATTTCTTGAAGACTGCAAAAGCACTAACCCTACAGGAAAGACTGATAAATTCAACTACGTATTTTTTTATTTTTTAATATTTTTTATTTCAGCATATTATGGGGGTGCAAATGTTTAGGTTACATATATTACCTTTGCCTGGCCCGAGTCAGAGCTTCAAGGGTGTCCATCTCCCTGAAGGTGCACACTGCACCCATTAGGTGTGAATATACCCATCCCCTCCTCTCTTCCCCCTGCCATCTGCCTGACACCCGATGAATGTTACTACTATATGTGCACATAAGTGTTGATCAGTTAATACTAATTTGGTGGTGAGTACATGTGGTGTTTGTTTTTCCATTCTTGTGATACTTCACTTAGTAGAATGGGTTCCAGCTCTATCCAGGATAATACAAGAGGTGCTAGATCACCATTGTTTTTTGTGGCTGAGTAGAACTCTGTGGTATACATATACCACATTTTATTAATCCACTCATGTATTGATGGGCACTTGGGTTGTTTCCACATCTTTGCAATTGTGAATTGTGCTGCCATAAACATTTGAGTGCAGATGTCTTTTTTATAGAATGTCTTTTTTCCCTTTGGGTACATGCCCAGTAATGGGATTGCTGGATCAATTAGTAGTTCTGCTTTTAGCTCTTTGAGGTATCTCCATATTGCTTTCCACAGAAGTTGTACTAGTTTGCAGTCCTACCAGCAGTGTATGAGTGTTCCTATCTCTCTGCATCCCTGCTAACATTTATTGTTTTGGGACTTTTTGATAAAAGCCATTCTCACCCGAGTTAAGTGATATCTCATTGTGATTTTGATTTGCATTTACCTAATGATTACAGATGTTGAGTATTTTTTCATATGTGTGTTGGCCATTAGTCTGTCTTCTTTTGAAAAGTTTCTGTTCATGTCCTTTGCCCACTTTTTAATGGGGTTGTTTGATTTTTTCTTGCTGATTTTCCTGAGTTCTATATAGATTCTAGTTAACAGCCCTTTATTGGTTGTGTAGCATGCAAACATTTTCTCCCATTCTATTGGTTGCCTGTTTGCTCTTGTGATAGTTTCCTTGGCTGTGCAGAAGCCTTTTGACTTGATCAGGTCCCATTTATTTATTTTTGTTGTTGCTGTGGTTGCCTTTGGGGTCTTCTTCATAAATTCTTTCCCTAGGCCAATGTCTTCAATAAACGGTGCTGGGAAAATTGGATAGCCAAATACAGAAGCCTGAAACAGGATCCGCACATTTTACCTCTTACAAGAATCAACTCACAGTGGATAACAGACTTAAACCTAAGTCATTAAACTATAAGAATTCTAGAAGAAAATGTTGGAAGATTCAATTATATTAAAGCTAAGAAATTTTGTCAACAAAACACAGGAACAAAAAAATGAAAAGACAAACTCTGAGGTGGGAAAGGTATTTTCACAATTATCATTACAAAAGTCTAGTGTTCAGCATGCATAAACAACTCCTTCAAACCAATAAGAGGAAGACAAACAATTCAAAGAAGTATCTGCAAAGGATTTTGACACACCCTTCACAAAAAAGGAATATAAATAATCAATAAATATGTGGGAATGTGCTTAACCTCATTAGTTATCAAGAAAATACAAAACAAAACCACCAAGGAATATTGTTACAGAGTCACCAGAATGGTTAAAATTAAACACTCTGAAATATCAAGTGTTGGTGAGGGTGAGGAGCAGCGGAAATTCTCACTTACACTATTAGGAACAGAAAATGGTGCAAATACTGTTAGAAAATTGCAGTTGAAGATCTTCACACCTTATGAAGGACACCCAGAGCATCCTTATCTGAGTATATACCTGGAGAAATGCATTCACAAATGCATCAGGAAACATGGACAAACAATAAACAATGTTCATAGCAGCTTTCATAATTGCCCCTAACTGGTGCAACCTAAGTGCCCACTAACAGGGAAGTGGAAAATGGCTGTGGCATATGTAATAAGCAGCCTCTTATTCCCCATAAAGCGAGTGAAGCTCAAGATTGTCTCTGGAATTTTTATCCAAAGACCTTGTCTGTTCTCTGTGAAATTGCAAAAATCAAATGAGTTAGGAAGGTGTCCTCAAAAGTAGCACATTTATATTTACAAGGAGTCTTCTGGGGAAAGTGCGTAAAGCACCACAGTAAGCCACTGGGATTAGACTTGGGGACAAACTTCTATTTCAAGTAGAAATAGTGAATGGCTTGCTCATTTTGAGACTACATGATCTAGAATATTTTCTGCAGTCTATTGATAAATTCTGAGACATGGTTCTAATAGGTACAATCTGAGACAATTCCTCTGGGCTTGGAACTCAGAAGAAACACACGTGGATGGTTCTAATATGGCAGAAAGTGGCCGAGTTTTTAATGGAGTCAATGTTCTCTGAGCAGATAATTTCCAAACTGGTCTAATTTTCCCTGGGCTTGCAGGAGAGGACTGCAAGGATAGTGTGAAGGCTGGGATGGCATACTTATCAACATTATGAGACTAAAAGTCCTGGGCTAGGTAGGTTCAAGGAGCTTGGGGTTCTATACTTACCTCTGACATTCTGTTAACTTTGAGCTTCAATTTATTCCTCTGTACATTTAAAAAGAATGATTGCTAAGGTCCATGTGAGTTCTGAACTACTCTCTCCTTTCTCTCTAATATTTCAATGAACATATTTCAAGCCAGTGGTATCAATTTTACAACGATTCATTTGGTTGCTACCAATTCTCTGTCTGTGGATAGAATATCTATATCTTTTATTGGTTGACAGTTACCTGGACATCTGCTGGATGCTTGATTCGGCTGGAGAATTCCTATGTGGCAGTACTTGCTGAATGTACTATAAATCAGTCACCTAAACTCAATCCAAGTTTGTGACCTTAGGGTACAGTCTAAAGAGGGCTGTCCCAGATGCCAGGTTTCCTAGACCAGACACTTGGAACAGAGATTTAGTGTTCATTTCTAATATCATGGGGACACAGTCCTGGCCTAAGGCCAAGGTGACTGAAATGTTCATGTACTAACTTAATCCTCCAGTGCTCAGAGCAGACATTGCTAACTAATCCTTCATAGTACAACACTCCAGTTGATCAGAGTTGGCACCCAAGATGGGACCCATCTGCCATCTTCTAGCAGGAGGAAAGTAAATATGTTTAACTCAAGTGGAGAATCTAATATAACCTAGTCTAGCCCCAAATTGCATGGCCTGTGTTGGTCCATAGCCTCTTACTTGATTCTGTGAATTCTGGGACTGACTTTCTCAGGACCCCTTCTGCTTTCTGCTTCTGCTTTCATGTGCTTTTCCTGCTATACCCAGTATCCACCTTTAATGTCAACATTTTTCCTAATAAAGACACATCACATACCAGGAAAAGCTTCTGTTATTGCTTAGACTCACTGTCTCTGAATTCCCCACCCATCCCCCATCCACCTCTTTTCCAAGAGTAAACAAATTCCTTTTCTTTTTTTCATTCACAGCATAACAGTTTATTGAAAACTTCTTCTGTTCCAGGGACTAGTTTTAATTCTTTGCATGTATTATTTCATTTAATTTCCACACAATGTCGTAAAAGATCCACTTTAATCATCCTCATTTTGCAGATGAGAAAACCATGGCACTGAAGAACTAAGCAAGTTGTCTAAGGCCACACAGCCAGTATGTGGCAGAGATGGGATTCAAACCTATGAAGCAGGTTTTAGATCACACAATCTCAGTCCTGGAACTGTAGTGTCTCCTATTCAAACATTTCTTCTAGACAAATACAGAATTCTTATGAATAGGGACTTTGGTGAGTGAAACCTTTTTATCTCCATAAATATGCATATTTCAAAATTGTACTGGAAAGGCAACATTGGGAATATTGTGGTTTATTGACCCCTAAGACAACATTGAAGGGAAGAGTCACCATTATTTAGTGCATTATTTAAACTATGACACCAGATCTTGATGGTAGTCTAACATAACTCATTATTTGATTACATTGCTTCAAAATTTCTTTAATGAATTCCAAAAGTCTAGGCAATTTCTCCTGTGTTTAGTCTTAGTAACAAAATATCACTGCTTCATCCAATTGTAGATATCTTTCTTTTTTAGGTCCCGAAGAGGGCTTTCTTGTGATTTTCTAAGAAAATGTAAAATTGCAGTCATTTCTTCACTGTCAAATATTTGTTTTACTAATATCACATTGACACCCCACTGCTCTGTTTTTCTCCTTTTCTGAAACAACAATAAGCATTTCACTTCAATGCTGAACCACTGTAGGGTTTGGAGGCATTTTTCCTTTTTATTATGAAAATGTTTAAACATGTAGAAAAGTGGAAAGCCTGGAATAGTGAACTCCTGACTTCAGCAATTACCAACATTTTGCTCTTCTGGTTTGAAGACATTTTAAATGGTAATTGAATTTGCTACCTGACAGAAGACAGAGGGAACATCTCTGACAAAGCTGGGGACTGTGGGCAATGACAATTTCACCACAATCATTGCCTGGCTGGGAGGAATTGGAGGCCATAATTACTGCAAGGCATGCCCCAATTTCAGAGATGTTGAAATGTGAGCACATGTCCCTCTTAGAACTGATGCCATGCAGCAGTAGTGAGGCCAGGCTGGATTTTAATTATGAGTTAATACCTAAGGGGTCAGATTTTTCCTTATTCAGTGCTTTGTTTTTGTTTTTTCACCAAAACAGAGAGAGAAGACTGTTTACATGTTTCCTGAAAGACCTCGTTTCCTCACCCTGATTTTGGACTATGGTGGTCAGGCAGGCTTTAGCACTCCATTCATTGATTGTTTTGTGGGTCCTGGTTGGAGAGAGCCCAGTGCTTGCTTCGTCTCCCTAATACCCCATCCCCGGGTATTGGGTCACTCCCATGTACCTGAGGATGTGTGCACAGCCTGGATCTGGCTTGCTCTGGGCTTGTGAGCCATGTCCAGGGACGTGTACTTCTCTGAACCACAAGGGATGCTCACTGTTTGCAGATTTAGTACCTGAACCAGGTACTCAATCTCCTGTATGATATCTTGCCCAGATGGTCCTATCACCTGGAGTCTAGGACTTGCCTTTCTTCATACTTGCCTTTATTCCTGGGTCACTGTTCTCTCTCCTGCCAAAATGTCTCCCTGGGTTGATATCCTGGTAACTGACACCCTAGGCCTGGAAACAGGCCCCAAATCTGTGAGTTCTCATGCCAGGGACTTTGTACTCAGCTTGCAAGGCTGGGCGTTCTGGGCTGAGTGTGTCAGAGCCTCTAAAGGACAGTTTGGCTAAGGGATGCCATCTCTGAGCTCTGACCCAATGGTGTTACCATGTATGGGGAGAAAACATTGGCAGGAAGCAGTCTGGGCGTTGGCAGAGACCTCACGAGGAGGTGAGTCAGGAGTGTTGTACCATAATGTCAGAGGAGAGTGTGATACCTACAGTGCAGGAGACCCTGCCGGGATGTCAGGCAACTGAAGCTCGGATCTGAGCTCTGCTGATCACTGTCGAAGCCGCTGCAATGCCACACACATACCCAGAGGGCCTTACCACTTCAGTGCACTCTGGCCGACCTCCACCTGCAGCCTCTGCTTCCTTCCCTTTGTCTGCAGGCTTTCTCTAAAGAGCTGTGACAGCTACTCTGCCCACACCCTGTCCCTGCAGCCTCACCCCACGGCCCTGTGGAGTTGGTCTGCAAACCATGCAGCTCCCTTATTCCATGGGTGGGATAACTTTGAGGCTTGTGTTCTGCTCCACTTCTGGAATTTCCTAGGGAATTAACCTTCAGGTGCCCACAGTGGTAGCTATACTGATACAGCATTTTTTATTGGCTGCCTTCTCTTCCTTGGTTCACTTTTCCATTTCTCTGACAGTTTTTCTTGCCTCTCTTAAATAAACTCCTTGCACTAGAATGCTTGTTTCAAGGTCTGGAGATGCCTAAACTAAGATAATGGTTAAATGGGTCATGTGTTTTCTCAGGCCACAGGTTTTTCACCTGTGAGGTGACAGGAAAGCTCACAAGTATACCATGGTGTCAGTTTCCCATGCACCATCTTATGAGCTCAGGGCGGACCTGTGATTAGGCAAGGCAGGTTTTGTCACTTTTATTTTTTAGATAAGAAACCAGGGATCCTAAGGGGCTTTGTGAGTTTCCTGCAACCCCTCTGCTGACAAGTGGCTGAGCTGGGACTGGAACACAGACCTCTGAACTCTGAAACCAGTCAATTTCCTTTTCAGTGTTTCTTGGTGTCCACTGCTCCTTTCCAAAAGTGGTTCTTACGTTTTTCAGAGTGCAAAAAAGAATAGTTCCATATCTGAGGCAAATTCCATTATCTGGGCTTTGTCCTCTGGGCTGTGGTCAGTCTTGGCTGGAGGAGGTGCTCCTGGGTGTCTCTGGTGCCCTGGATGGGCTCAAAGCCTCCTCTGCAGGTCTCCCAAGGAGGCTGACCTCCCAGGGCCACTGAGCCTTAGGGACACATTCACATCCCATGCCCCACCTTCTGGCAGATCCCTGCAGTCCTCTCCAATCAGCTTTGGGCCTTCGACTCCAGTGGCACGGTTAAGGCTGCCTTGGCGCTGCCCTGCAGGTGCAGTTCTTGCTGCAGGGTGGACTGTCTCTACTGGTTCCACGTCTCCACTTGGCTGAGTCCTCCTAGGAACATTATCCAGTTCTTGGCACTGACTCTCAGCAAGGACTTTGTTGTATGACATCTGGGCAAAACAGAGAAATGGTCATTATGTCCTGGAGGAAGGAGTGGAGATGCTCATCGGATGGCATTTTCCCCAATAAGACAACAGTCCTGAGAAGTGATAGCCCATCCTGGAGAGGAGGTCTCTGGGTGATGTCCACTCTTACCCCACACCTCTCACCTGGGCCACATCCCACCCAGCCTTCAGAGCAAGTGTGGGATTCCACCTTGTTGGTAACTCTCTCGGACTTACTGGCTTCTCTCCCTCGTTCATTCTTGAAACACCCCTCCACTCTAGCAGCTTTTCCTGTGACCTTGGTTCCTCATTCTCAATCTCATGGTCTCCGTTAGTGTTTGGAAGGTGACCACATTTAGTCAATCCTACTTTGACTTGGCTTCCTTAGGACAGGCTTACAATCAACCCACCTCCATCTACTCCTGGCTATTTCAGGTGACTGCTTCACCAGAGCCAGCTCTAGCTGCCAGGTACTGGGCAGGTGTTGATTTCTTGGCCAGCACCTATCTGGGCCAGTCATGACCAACCAGAAGGGATATTTGGAAAGGGGGCCTTTATATCTCTAGACAAAAATAGCTTAGACTATGCTGAACCTTTGAAAAAGCTTAGGTGCTATCTGGGCCAGCTTTCTTTATTTCATGGGCTGTTTTTATTTTGGGAGATACTTTTGGCTACCAGTCATCATTGTGGTCAGACTGTTGGCTAGGCAGTGGTGCTCTGATGGAGGGAGGCTGGAAACAGTCTCAGCCCATATTCAGTAATATCTACACCTATTAGCTGCAGCGGGGTCTGAAATTCTCATATCACTGTGGGGATCAGGTTGAGTTAACAGAACCCTTATCAAAGTATCAGTGCTATTGGGGAGGGCTAACAGAGGAGTGACTTCTGATCTCCATTCAGCACCTGAGCACACATGCATCCCGACTCTCAGAGGGGAAGGCACTTCCTAGGAAGTCAGATAATCAGATTGGAATAAATCAGTTGCTTAGAGAGAAGCTGGGGGAGAAAAACACAGGTAAGGACAGGGAAGCTTTGAAGGGATGGAGGGAGTCAGTGAAGCCAGAGTGGAAGGTGCCGCTTATGTGGGCAGCACAGAAGAGCTGCCTTGTTTAGCAAACGGGTAGAATGAAGGCCCTGGGCATTGGAGGATGGGGCACAAGGGTGTTTGGAGTAGGGGATGAAAAGATTATCTTTTATGGTTCTGCTTCAGGTTGGCCCTCATCTTGATCTGTCTTTTTCAAATTTTGTAACCCACCCATTTTGCAAGTTGAGACACCCCAACTCATTATTCTACCCCTTTTCAGAAGCAGCGTGGAATGGTGGACCAGGAGTCTCTCTGTTTTCTCATCCGTAGAATGGGAAAAAGACAGAATTAGTGTGAGGATCCAGTAAGATCACGTGTATAAGTATTTTGTAAACTGCAAAACTCCTGGGCAGATGTCTGGTTGAATTATCTTGGCAAACACTTCCCTTCAATACTCTCACTTTTAAGAATTAGTCAAGCTTTTCACAACATCTTGAGGAAACCAGAGCCTCTCTGTATTTTGCAAAACTAGAGTGAGGAATTATTTCACCAGGCCCGGTGGCGGCATTTATTTATTTTTCTTGGACTTATCTGAAAGGATAAGGCTCAGTACCTCATCTGTTGGGAGGTACCCAGGAGAGGGGCTTGAGGAAGCAGATGGGGCTGAGTCGATGCACCTTCAAAAAGCTGTGCTGCCTGAGACCTTTTGTGTGGTGCTTTCTGAAGCCTCAGTAGAAAGCTTTCCCCAATTTGTGGGCTTCACAATGGTGGGTGTTGTTGCCAGGAACCCTCTGCAAATGTCAAAGCCATTATCAGGCTGGGGAAGGCAGGGTTCTAATTGAATTCTTTCCCCAGCCGTCTGTCCTCTCAGCCATAACAGGACTGGTTGTGCTGCTGTGGCCTTTTTATCAGGCCTTGACTGGAAAAAAACAAATTATTTCCAAAGAAATATTTGAACAAAAATTAAGTCTGAACTTTTGAAGTCTGTGGGTTTTTTTTTTTTTTTTATGTCCTGGTATCTTCCTTGCTGTTAGCATTTCTTGCTGCCAGGTTAAGGACACTATCCATGCCAACAGGTCCTCAGGCAGGTAAAAGAGAAAAATAAGATCAAGAAAGGCAGAGAGAGAATTGGGAAGACACTTTGAAGGGAGGCCTCACTTTCCTTGTAGCTCTATAAATGAACTCCGATTCTCTTTCATCTTAAACAGTGCACCCTCCTCACCCTGCAGAACCTTTCTTTGACCCCGAAGTCTCTTTCCCTGTCCCCATGGTCAAGCGTCTCAAAAATGTAATCCTCTCTTGCTGTCTCCACCCCTTTACCGCCCATCACTGGCCCACCGCTCCGGCTGCCTTCTGCCTGGCCGGGTCCAGGTCCCGGGCCTTCCCGTCCTGACAGCACAAGTGGTCTCTCAGCTGTAATCCATTGCCTCTCTCCAGCCCCACTTCTGCCACTTTATTTCAGGCCACTGTCATCTCAGGGCTGGATTACTTCAACAGCTTCCTAATGGGTCCTCTTGTCTCCTATCTCGTCCCCTTTTAATCCAGTCTTTTTACTGTAGCCAAAGGGATCCTCAAGGGCACTTCAGGGCCCTCAGGCTGCTCCAGATCCCCCAGCCCGGAGCCTGGCTTACTAGGCCATTTGAAGTGGTAGCTGCTCACCTGCGGCCTCTGGCCTGCCCAGCCCTTCTCACGCCCTGCCTGTGGCTGGGTGGCTTTGTGTGTAACCTCCCTGAGGAGCCCTGATGCCGTTCTCAGAATCTTTGCCCCTGGTGCCTCCTCTGTCACAGATGCTGTCCCCCTTTGCTGGGGTGACCCCTACGCATCTCTCTAGTGCCAGCATAGCTCTCCTTATCTCTCTGAAGTCCTCTCTAGCTCCAGAGTCTTGATCCTGGGTCCTTTCCAGGGCTGCTCCGGCACTGTGGGCTCCCCCATTGTCTCCCACTGTGTTAGTCTGTTCACTTGGCCATCTCCCTTCCTAGAGAGCAGGCACCTTGGAGGGCTCAGAGGCAGGCTCTAACATTAGGGTTCATGCACAAGTGGTGTATTAAGGAGGGGCTCCATGGGGAGCCTGGTAAGGAGTGGGGGAGTGGGACGGAGAAGGCGGGTGCCAAGCATGAGGGTGTCCTCAGGCAGCACCCTACAGGGGAGCTCTGGAGGGTATGTTATGCCTCAGAGTTTCTCACAGGGAGCCAGGGAGCTGGGCTGTGGTGTCTTGATTAATACCTGTGGTCACTGGCCAAGGGTTGCCCTGGGGAGAAGTGGATTCCCAGGACTCCAGCTCTTCCATGAGTGAGTGTGTGTGGGCAAGCCTCTCAGCGGCCAAAGGGCTGTCCTCACTGCTGAGAGGCACTGAAGTGCGGTGGGGCACAAAGATGGCAGAAAGTGATCCGAGGGGTCTGAGTGGAACACTGGCATTGGTGCTCTAGTGGTCTCCTTGTGTGGCTTGTCCCAGTGCCTGGCACATACAAGATGTGCAGCAATTTGTGTTTTACCTAAATGGATAAGCAGTTTTCATTCGTCTTCTCACTGACCTATCTGTGATATTTTACACTATTCAAGTCTCCCTCCTTGAGAAGCTCTCGTTGGCTTTGGAGGGTCCACCCTTGGTGGCGCTTCTCCTCCTACCCTTCCGCCTCCTTTCTTGGCTCTTCACCTCCTCCTTCGCCTTTAGCGCTGCTGTCCCCAGGGGTGAAGCCCTCAGCCTTCCTCTCAGCACTCTGGGAGTGCGCTTCCCTGTGCTTATGTGTAGAGTAAATGTCATCTACATGCCCGATTCATAAATCTTTCATTCACTTCTTAATTCATGTAATGAGTATCTCTGAGAACCTAGGGTGTGCCCACCACCAGTCTAGGTTCTTGGGATCCAACGTTGGGCAGGTCATACTGTCTCTGCCTTCATAGAGCTTGCTTCTGGTAGCTGGGTGGGAACGGGGAGACAGTACACAGTCAATATAATAAGAAAACTGTGTAATGCACCAAAGAATAAAAGGAAGAGCAAAACAGACTGAGCCGCTTGGGAAGTACTGAGCACACTGTAGGCAGGGGTAGTTACAGCTGTAGAGAGGGGGGTCTGGGTGGTCCTCATGGAGAAGATGGCATTTGAGCCAAGGGAGAAAGCCAGGATACTCTCTGTGGGAAGAACATCCAGGTAGAGGGGGCTACCAGGGCAAATGTCCTGAGATGTATCCTTGATATGTTCCAGGGCGTGACAGGGAGGCCAGCGTGGCTAGTGGAGTGATCTGGGGGAAGAGAAGTAGATGATGGGATCAAATAAAATGGGGCAGTGGGGGGACGGTCAGTAGATCATGTAGGACCCAGCGAACTATGGTAAGGACTTTGGCTTTTGCTCAGAGTGAGCAGGGAGAATTGCGGCCCTTTGAGCAGGTATGTGACCTATTTGACTTGTAGCCCAGACATCTCTTTTTTGTCTCCAGACAAAATTGCTTTTTGGATATCCTACGGACATCTCCAGTTAAATGCAGTCAGTTCTCATTATTTACAAATTCTATATTCGTGAATATGCCTACTAGGTAAAAGTTATTAGTGATCCCCATATCAATGCTCGAGATGCTTTTGTGGTCATTTGTGGGCATGCACAGAGTGATGAACAGTTTGGGCTGCCTGATAGCACATTCCCAGCCGAGGCACAACAAGGCAACGCTCTGCCTTCCTGTCTCAGCTCTCACTCTGTAAATAAGTGCTCTTTTTGTGGTCCATTTAGTGCCACATTTCTCACATTTTTGTGCTTTTCCTTGGTTATTTCACTGTTTAAAATGGCCCCCAAAGCATAGCACTGAAGTGCTGTGTAGTGCTTCTAAGCGAAAGTGGGCGTGATGTACCTTATGGAGAAAATACATGTGTTAGATAAGCTTCACTCAGGCATGAGTTATAGTGCTGTTGGCTGTGAGTTCAATGTTAATGAACCAACAATGTATTATATATTAAACTAGGTGCCTTTAAACAGAAGCACACATAAGACAATGTTATGAATTGATCAGTTGATGAAAACGTCCGGGAGCAATGGTTCAGTGTCTGCTAATGCAGCGTTTTCAGTGACTATAGGACATAGTTACAGTGATAACAAAAATGAACTGCGTGTTTGTATTAACTCATTGTCTTTCTTCCAGACAGAATTCTCCTTTTGTACTATAACCTTGATTGTTGAGCTTTACCATTCACCAACTCACCCCAGCCAGATAGAAACATCCTCATTCCTCACACCCGGAGAGTTCGAAGCTCCCCCTTAAACATCCTCTTCTCTCCATTTCCATTGTCCCAGCCTTAGTTAGATCCTTTTGACAGACCTGATACAGCAACCTCTTAAACGGTCTCTCCGCCTCTGATCTTCCCCCCTCCGATCTCTCCTCCATTCATTTTCCAGAGAGATCTTTCTAAAATGTAGCTTCGATCACATTATTTCCCTGCACATAACCTTCAGGGGGCTCCTTTTTGCCAATAGCACTGATCTGGCACTCATTGCTAGATACTTACTGAATATCCACCTCCCACCTTCTTTGTGTGACAATGTGCCCAGTTCGCTTCCTCAGCCTCCCTTACAGCACATGGCTTAACACTCGCCAATAAGTTGGACGCACAAGTTACTAGGTGGAGCTGATGGGAAATCCTTTAAAGAGGACAGACTTGACTGGCATCAACTTTTTTTTAACCTTTATCCTTCTTTCTTTTCCTGGGACTTGAAGACAGAAGCAAAACACAAAAGGTGGAGTTGCAGTTGTCTATTAAAGTGCAACAAATCATCCAAAACTTAGTGGCTTGAAACAACCACCATTTATTTGCTCACACTAAGCTGAGTAATTCTTCTGTAAGTCTTGCCCTGTCGTCACCTGTGTGGCTGATCCTGGATGGCTTAACACCCATGAATGGAGCCTATTTCTCATTCTCCAGGAGACTAGGGCATCCTTACAAGTTTGTTTCAGGGAAAAACAAAGAGGGCACATATTGCAAGACTTCTTGAGGATAAGGCTCAGAGGTCACACAAAGAAACTTCTGCCATATTCTATTGGTCAGAGCAAGTCACATGACAGCTGAGATTAAAAGGCATGTGTTCAGGGATGGAAGCAATGCTTGTGGTCATCTTTGCAAACAATTTTCCATAGAGGACAGAGGAGGACAGAGGAGCCTGGATCCCCTGATTACTGGGAGTCATAATGACAGTTCTGGACTTCTTGTTATATAAGAAATATAAATCTTACTTGTTTAGCTTCTGGAGCTGGTGGTACTGGTGCTGGCATTAGGGGTTGGAAGAGAAGGGACAGATCAAAGATAAAGCATTTATGAGGTAGAATTGGTAGAACTCAGACTTCCCCTGGTAGTATTTTGAGAATTTCTCAAAGATACCCCCAAGTTTAATCCTCTGCCAGCTTCAGCCAAATATATTCCTAACTGGTATAAATCCTTCCTAACTATGATTTTATTGCACCCTGGTATTTCTAATCATTTGTTGAAATCTCACAGGTCATTTTTATTACTATTAAAAAAGTGCCAAAATTTATGAATGATTCATAGTGCTTAAAAAATTAATTAGAGTGGATCTAAGGTATCATTCTTGAATTATCCATCATTTTTGTTATGGGGATAAAAGCCAGAGATACACTGCCCTGTAGGAGCAAGTCCATCATCCTTTGTTGAGGCTAATGCAGTTTTGTTAATATTCATAAGAGACTGTATTCAAATCCCTGTTGGCTTTATTGTGTGCCCTGACTCCCATTCTCAAACCAGACTCTCCCCTATTCATTTCTGAGAGCCTGCAGGAGCGCTGCCCTGTGCATGCAAATCACTCCCCACCATTACCTACTGCTGCGGCTTCCTGAGGCAGGACCTGTGGTCCTTAGCTCTGACAAACTCTGTGAGATGCTGCTCTGAGCTGGAATTATTTTCTCCTGGGTGTTGCCTAGAAGTCCCAGACCTGTAGGGCCCTGGTGTTCTTCTGACTCCTTCTGCCACCAGGCAGCATTTATTACTCCTTCTCACATTGCCAGCACATGTTACATACCCTTTTCATTGTACAGACTAAGAAGGAAGATGCTCCTTTCTGGTTACAGTTGATTAGAATCCCCCAGCAAGGTGGACTGAATTCAAAAATTTTACAGCAGAAAACTCTTGTGTTTCCTGCTGGAAATAACTGTGGTAGGACACTCTCTCTCCCCCTTTCTCTCTCTCTCTCTCTGTTTCTGATGGATTTCAGAAGCCTCATTCTTGACACTGTAACTATCAGTGGAGCTGAAATATCTGTTACACCTCTGATGAGCTTGTCCACTACTTCAGTGCTGGAGACCACTCAGCACCCAGGAAGACCCTTGAGCACTGAGAAGGATGTTTCCTCCATGTTTTATTCAGAGGTTGTTCAACAGTGCTGTTGCTTGGACCCTAAATATTTGTCATTGATACAACTTTTACCTTTAAAAATAAACTTTATACAAAGTTTTTGAATAGCTACTTCACATATGTAGTTAAAAAAAAATCCAAGCAGTACAAAAAAAAAAAATACAACAATGAAAAACAAGTTTCTCTAATCCTGAAAAACAGTTCCTTGGGCTCCTTCACTTGAACAAACTTCCAGAGTAGTCCGTGCATGCTCATAAACATATCAAGCAGCCCTTTTAATTCATGAGCACAGCACGAGCTGATCTGGAGGCTGGGTTAGGACAGGATTTGGAATAAGCTGCCTCACCATGTCCAGACTCTCACTCCACTCTGACCCTCAGGCTCTGCTGTTTGATTCAGCCAGACTCCTACTTCCCTGATGGAAGCTTCTTAATTGATCTCTTTATTCCATCTGCTGTCTTTTGAAATCATATCAGTCATGTGTGCCCATGTTCAAACCCCAATGGGAGGCAGGGTTTAAGTATTTTTCTCAGGAGGTCTATGAGCCCCTATGTGAGGATGAGAAGTCACCTACTTCCAGCCTTCAGATACGTCTGAGAACAAGCTCCAGTTGATCCTTGTGCCTCCATCCGTGTCTCTCAGCTCCCTCGTTGTGGAAGCCCTGGCCGCTCCACTAGCCTGACCCCCACCCCACCCCGCTCACTGCATCCCACCCCTAACAATACTCTGCAAGTCTTCCAGCCCAGAGCACTCACACGTCTGCACCTTTGCCAAGGCTTTACCTCTTCCTAGAATATCCTTTATTTTTATTCTCTTTGGAAATTCCTATTTTTCTACTAGGTCTAAACTTAATTGTCACCTTTTCTGTGACTGTTTTCTATGATTTCTATTCCCTCTTGACCCCTGAGTTGAAGTCATCACGTCAACTTTGTCCAATACCGTCTCTAGCACTTCTGTGACCTAATCCATCACACTGTGCTTCCATTTTCCCTTTTTTTCCCTCAGGTTTTTCTCTATGAACAACTTGAGAAAAAGATCTTGATGTTAAAGTATATGCAAGCCACATACATGGCATTTGACAAATGTTTCTTAAATGAGCTCTTACGCATAATATATAATTTTTGTACTTAGGCAGCTTTGGTGCTATGGAAAGGGTTTTGAATTTGGAATCAGTTGAAAGAAGCTGGGAACTATTGCCCTACAGGCTATATAGCCCAAGAGTCTTTGCATGCAGACTGGTATCCCCTGCATCAGCAGACTTGCCTCTAAATTCTCAACCACTTAGGAGCTGCAACAGTGGGCAGTCACTTAATCTCATTGAGCTTTGGTTTTCTTGTTAGAAGAAAAAGAGGATTTATACACCTTGCAGAGTTCTGAGAAGTAATCGTGATTACAAGAAGCTGCCCAGAAGAGTGCTGGCCACCTACTTGGTGAACAATATAAGTTAATTAAGCTTACATAAATGTCCAAAGAAATATTCTGATTTGTAAACATATTTATGTGCGTCTACGTTTTATTTTTGAACACACACACACACACACACACACACACACAAATATTGTTTCTTCCTCTCTTGTACATACAGGTCCAGTATCTAGGTTTTTTGGTTGGTTACACAACAAACCTCTAGGAAGAGGTCTTGCAGATGACAGAGAAGTTGAGGCAGCCTTGGCTGCAGTTTTGATGTTATGCCCTGGTGATGTTTCATTTATTTTTGTGATTTTTTTTTTCAGTACAAAGCTGTTACATACCTTTTCTTCATGTGCGCAGCTGGTGTGTGCCACTTACCAGGATTTTGTCAGCCGTTCTGATGGCTGCTGTCCATATCAATATTCTATGGGCCTAGGATTTCTAGTCTTCCTGGAAAGTCTCGATATCTTATCATGTGGATGCAGGAAGTTTTTATTTCATTTTTTTCAGTGCTTACTTTGCTTCCATTTTTAGGTATGATTGAATTCTGTAAAAGCCGCTCAGTGAAAGAATGTCTTTTGATAAGCACTTGAAATCCTTCATTTGTCAGATTTCACTTTTAGTTGCTGTTTGGGCTACTTTATGCAACAAAGGCACCCTGGGCTCTCCATCTCTGTCTCGCACAGGCATGTATAGCCATGTGTCCTCTCAATGCTGGGCCCTCAGCGCACACGGCAGTAGGGACTGCCTGCTCCCGGTTGCTTTTTCACTTCTGAGCATATTTGGGGAAAAGTGAACTTCTTTCATATCTGTTCCTGTAATGGTTAAATTTATGTGCCAGCTTGACTGGGCTGAGGAATGCCCAGTTATCTGGTAAAACATCATTTCTGGGTGTGTCTGTGAGGGTGCTTCCAGAAAAAGTCAGCATTTGAATTTGTAGACTGAGGAATATGATCACCCTCGCTGAGTGGGTGGCCATCCCCCAATCTGGTGAGGGCCTGAGTAGAGCAGAAATATGGAGGAAGGGTGAATTTGCTCTTTCTATTTGAGCTGGGACGCCCACCTTCTCCTGCCCGTGGACATCAGTGGTCCTGGTTCTCAGGCTGTCAGACTTGGACCAGGACTTACACCACTGGCTACTTTGGGTTCTCCAGCTTGCAGATGGCAGATTGTGAAACTTCTTGGCCTCCCTAATCATGTGAGCCAATTCCTATAGTAAATCTCTTTTTTTCTCTCTCTTTCTCTGTATTTATATCTATATCTGTCCTAGTAGCTCTGTTTCTCTGGAGAACCCTAGTGAATACAGCTCCTGAAGTGATCCACACTTAGCCTGCTTCTCCGCTGTCAGGCCTGGTTCCACTTTAGGTCTCAGCTCTCGATCACTGATAACCTGGCCCTTGAGGGCTGTGGTCCTCCCTCAGTAAGACGCTACTATCCCTACACTGTCTCCAGAGACAGAGTGTATTAGGGGACAGTGTGTGGGGAAGGTCATGACCCTACCCCATGCGCTGCACACTGCCCATCCTGTACTTCTCCTTAGCACCACCAATGTGACCTTAACAGTCTCAGACTCAAATGTTGGGACTACCAGGAAGAATGGTAGCACAGATCAGAAATATCCTGAAACTCTTTCCCAAATCAAGTGGCCACCACTAAAAAGAATCTGTCCCTAATCATATCTTCCTTGAGGCCCCAGGCTGCTCCTAGGTTGGTGAGTTGGAGTTTTCTTCTCAGAGACAGTTATGCGACCCTTTTCATTACAGAGTTCAGATCCTGCATTCTTGCTTGTTCAAAGAAAAACTCAACTCTTACCCCTTTATTATTCGGAGAAGTTTCTCTTCTTTCTGTCTCAACCACAAGGTCCAGCACAATGTGGCCCTCACTTTCACACCCAAAATGCTCACCAAGTTGTCTTAGCAAACAAAAGAGCAAACTTCTCCACTTCCTTGAATTTTACCACTCTCCTTAGAATATTAAAGTGATTACAGTTAGTTTAAATTATTTAAAATAAATAACATTTTTTCCCTTATGGCACACGGATCCTATTCCCTCAAATATTCACCCCTGGTTTTATGTTTCAAACATTTGTCTTATTTGTCCATTAAAAAAAGGCACTTTAAACCCATTAATCCATGGCCTAGCTCACAGCAACTTCAAACTCCTGGGCTCAAGCGATCCTCCTGCCTCAGCCTCCTAAGTAGCTGCAACTATAGGCACGTGCCACCACACTCTGCTAATTTTTTTCTATTTTTAATAGACATGGGGGTCTCACTCTTGCTTAGGCTGGTCTCAAACTCCTGAGCTCAAGTGATCCTCCAACCTCAGCCTCCCAGAGTGCTAGGATTACAGGTGTGAGCCACCACACCCAGCCTTATTCCTCTGATCCTGTCCAAATGGCCCTCCTTGGGTAGCAGGAGCCTGGGGTTCCAGCTTGACTTGTGGCTGGGGCAGAGCTGGGTGGCAGCTGCATGCTGTATAGCAAAGGGGAACTCAAGGAAGCATCCAGGCATAGTGTCAAGTAAGGTGGAAAGTTTTATAGATGGGGTAGGGAGCAAAACCTAGAGCTTGCTGATGAAGGAGATTGGGGAGGAGAAAGAGCCAGGGGAGATCGTTGAGGCAATAACCTGTGGAAGGTAGATGTTTTCAAAGGGGACTGGTGGCTTTAGGTAGAAAAGAGCTATTAAAGACTGGCCATCTTTCCCAAGTATTGCTATCATTGTGGGAATCTTTATTCAGCAGATAACTCTGTTCACACCCCCAAGACCACACCCCTGCTCCAGGACTGTAGATCTTTTACCAAGATGAACTAATATCTAAGCAATGACAGATCTCAAGTCTTGTACTTTTAATTTTGTTATTCCTTCTCTTAAGAAACTTCAAATAAATTTTCAAGGGAGCTTGTCCAGGGGAGCCTGTGTCACCACCCAGAATTAACCTTACACCAATGGCCTATATTGTGTTCCCCCTACTTCAGCTCTCTCCTATTTCCTGTGTGCTCTCTGCCTTTCTAGGGCACCCTCTTTAGCGGGATCCTCCATGAGCGTTGGGCAGCCATCACTTTCCTCTTTGTCTGAAAGTCATAATCCCAATGTCCTAAGGCCAGACTTCATTCTCTGAGTCCCTGTTGACCTGGCAGCATTCTTGCAAATAGTTTCCTAGTGTCCTTTCCTGGAAGCTGCACAGAGATATGCAGATTGGTCTCCACTCTGACAACCAGGAAGGTACACGGATAGAAAGGCAAGAGAGTGTGCAGTGACTGCCAAGTCGGAGACTCTGCTGTGGCTGTTAAAGCCAAGGGAACAGGGACACCATTTCCAGGTTTGTGCTTCTTTCCTCTGTTTTAACATTGTGTCTGTCTGCTACTCCTGCCCCCCTCTGGCTTGTCAGCCTGATGAAGAGACCTCAGCACTAATTGTCCCCTCCCTTCTGCTCTTGAGTACCATTTGTAGATGTTAATGCTCCTCTCAACAGGAGTGAGGTGAAGAGTTCTCAACACTTGGTCCTCATGGTGCACCTCTGGCCGCTGCAACGCCAGCCCAACTTGACAGAAGCTGGAGGAGGGTCACTGCGTGGTGTGCAAGCCTGTCAGTTGCTGTCAGTTACAGCCAGTGCACTTCAGGCTGCAATGACATCCCAGGAAAGAGGACTGAAAAGAATTTTTTCTTCCATTTGAAAATCATAAGATCTAGGTTATCCTTGGTTGCAAGGTGAACCCTGCCTTTCTAGTAGGAAGCATGTATTTCCACATTTTCACAATCATTGCAGTCTCCGTTGGGAGAGAAAAATGAACCAGCTGAGATACTTCTCTGCACACTCACTTCCACAAAGGCTGATGGTCTGGCCCAGGAGTCTGAGCTATGTGCTGGAAGTGACATAGGATAATATAGGGGTCAATGCATCAGTAGGAGCAGGGAATCATGGCCAGTGGGCTGCCTGGAACAGGGAAAAGAGCCCTGGGCTTGCTTACCATCAAGAGAAATCTCTAAAGTTACCTTCAACATAACTTGTGTATCTTTATCTATCTATATTTGAACCCCATTGTTCTTGTCTCTATAATGAAGGGATTGATATAGACAATTTCTAAATTACCTTTCAGCTGAGTACACTGGCAGAAATGCCATAGATTTAACATTTCTAGACTTCAACAAGGCACATAAAGAGAGTTTTATATACCTAAGAACAAGATGCCAAAATGCAGGTGTGATTACCAAAATTCAGTGGTTTAGTAATAGGTGGGATGTCATAGCAATTTGTAAGCTATGTTTGATATCTACCGGGAAGTAGGCACCTCATGATACAATACAGTGCTCTATCCTACCCTAATACTTTCTTTATAATATGGATGAAGATAGAAGGCATGTATGAAAATTGTGTGGATGGCTGAAGACTGGGAGAAATGGCAAGAAGAATGAGGGTTAAAAATTTCTTGACTTTAATTTTTATCCCAGTGTCCCTCCCAATGCAGAACTCTCCTTGCTTCTCAAAATCCTAAATTGAGAAGAATAAATGAGTAGAGATTTAGGCTTTGCAGCAGCACGTAAGAAGGACAATTAAGGCCACAATTTTTACTTTTATACTCAAGGGAGTCATAGACTCCCTTGAACAACTGATGACATACACATAAATACACACACACAGAAGTATGTATATATATATATATATAAATTTTTTTGCATACCATTTGCAGAAAGTTCATCTATGTATTCAGTGTTAAGAACACTTGACTTAGGGGATTCAATCAACAACATGATCTAGTTCCCCCAAATCTGATGAGATCGTGGAGGGAATTAATGAGTACAGTGTTTATTGATAGTACAGATCTAATCTGTTCACATCAGCTGACACTGGAAATTTGGGCTTCATGCTTAGGTGACTCTTTGAGGAGGTATATACAAGCCAGATATTTCCAGAGGAAAGTGGCCTTGGTATCTTGTCATATGCAGAGAAGCTGAGGTAACTCTGCAATCTCGTCATAGAGAACAGATGTGAAGAAGAAAGAAGAAATGCATGGGCAATGCTTAGAGTAATGACCCTGAAGACTTGAAGGAAGTAGACTCGAATATTCAGGATAATTTTCATAATAGGATTTGGAATTCAAGATAACCCTCAAGTTAACCAGAAATCCAAGTTTAAGAGAAACTTTTATTTCCCTGGTGCTCCACTTAGCTGAGCTTTTACTGTGCTGACGTGGTTGCATGAATGAAAGGCTATGGCGAGTGCCTTCACTGATGCTGCGGGGTGAACCTGACCGTCTCGGTAGGTGTGGAGGCCGAATCATCCAAGCACACAGGGACTATAGGCTACCTAAGTAAGCACTAAAGGACACCGAGAGGGTCCTTTACCTTAATGTCTATGTCCCAGTGCTTCCAACCAGCATTCATGCTTCCCCAGATGACACATGCCTAAGATGGTTCTGACCGCAAGCTCAGATGTGCACCGTAAGTGTGACTCCCTTTATTTTTTAATCTAACAGGCTATCTTCTATCTCAAGCTTCCATTGTGCCTCATTAATCTAGTTATTTCCAGGTAAATTCTGTCATTTCCAGGTTTTCTGGGTCACTTTGATATAAATTCAGTCGATTCAGGATTTTCCCTTACTCTCTTTCTCCAGATTCTTGGTCTTGATGAAGATAAAAGAGACAAAGTCTGTGAGGTGTCCAGAGGTTAGAAGTGTCATCTTGATATAGTGGCCTTGGATGAGATGTATATTGTCTTTAATGGTTCTTGATCACTGGTCTCTCTTCCTGTCCATATCCACTGAAATATCTGTGTTCGTTCTCTGTCACTTGGCTGTAGTTGCTCATATTTACATTTTCCTTGTTTCTCAGGCTCATAGATTCTCTCTCAGCCTCCTTGCAGCCTCTATGAAGAGCTGTTCATGTCTTGTGGGGGCTCTGTCCCCCTCTGCCAAAATGCACCATGCTCTAAGCTCTACTCAATTGCTCTTCCACCACGCTGGTGTGGGAACCATTTTTACTTCCCTAGTATGTAAGGTACTGGGATTCTTTGTTCTTAAATTCCTTAAATGTGTCTGGTATTTCTGTCCCCTCCCTCCCTCTGCCAGCTTAGCATGGGACTGAGAAATGCACAGGAAAGTTTACACCTATTTTTCTACTCTCTTTCATTCTCTCTAGCAAATCTAGTTTGGATTGTTGTGGACCCTGGCACTTCATATATTTTCATTTTGATTTGAAGAAGGCAACATTTTATGTTCTGTATTCTTCAGGTCTTAGGCTTCCAACTGAAAAACCCAGTAGGTTTGCAAATAAAAAGTCATGACTTTCAAGTCTTTGCTATAATTTTCCTAAATCTATTTAGAAGCTCAAAAGCATGGTGAGCTTCTGTTTCCTTGTGTTCTGAATAATTCTTGCCAGGAGGTAACACCTGCTACTGACTCAGGGGATGTGGAGGAAGAGTCTGATCAGAAAGTGTGGAGGTGGGGGCTTGCAGGAGCAGCTAAAATGATCGCATGATACAATTGGATATTTATGTATTTATTTAAGTCCATTTTCCTCTGCTGGACACAAATATCCCATGACAGAAACAAAACCGAGGATCCATCATCAGTGTGTACTAGCAACGTGATGTCAGTTAGTGTCTATTGTTTACACAGGCTGGTTCTGAGAACAGGCTCACTGGGGAGAGTGGAGTGGCAGGTTTGGGACAAGGGATGTGGAGAGAGTAGGTGCGGTGGGAGGAAGGGGCAGCCGGGGGCATTTTATGGGTAGTGACATGCTGGGATGGAGGGTTAGGGCTTGAGGAGAGGAAAACAGGGAGCACGTTGTGGGGGACAGAAAAGACAAGCTTCACACATTTTATAATTATGCCAAAGCCAGGAAAATATATAGTCAGCACATTCAGGCAGAGGATGAGAGACGTCTGTTTTCAGAGTCAGATCAAAAACTGATTCAACGATTTGTAAAAGGATGTAAAAGGCACACTTCTCAGATTTCCACTTTTACTATCTCAGAGTGATAGAAGTAAACTCCAATACGACAGAGGTCAAAGCAGCCAAAGAAAAATGGACATGAAGGGGGTGCCTGAGTCCAGCGGGGAGAAAGCCATTTGGGAACACAGGAGGGAGGAGTGACATTGGCATGACCTGAACCCATTATGAGACATAGAGTTGTTCTAGGCTGGGGGATGAACAGCCTGAGGCTTGGGTGAGGGTATGTCGTTCTGAAATTAGAGCTTTTACATCTAGAGTGAGGCAAAATAGGATCATGCCTTTTCAGGACACATGACTGAAGACTAGCTGGCTATTGTCTTCATGTTCTTTTCAGTGTTCCTCATTCTGCCTCCCTGCTGTGTGGCTGCATGAACACACAGAGCGTTTCCCAAACTTTACTTCGATCGTAAGTCATCAGACAGTGTGATGCCTTTTGGAAGGAATGCAAAAGAAGAATATGGCCTTTTTTTTTCCTTGAAAGTTCCCCATGTTCTGAGTTTTTGGCTTTCTTTTTAGAATGTCTTCACTAAAAACCATTCTATCACACGATGGCAGTAGAGATATAATCTAAATTTATAAGCTATGATGCATGGATGCATCCCAGTGGGGAGAAAAAAGTGTAATTTATGTTTGTCCATATATTTTTCTTTGGTTGGTGTTTGTGTTCTAAGTTTCTGAAGGCATCAGACATAGAAAGGCCCTGTAATTCCAGATGGGATTAATGCAGACAATATTTCATTCAGGAAATGTGATCATAAATAAGAGAAGGTACCTTTAAATGGTCTCTAAATTTTTTGAGATACCACTCAAGTGCCTGTAAAACCAAAATCAACTTTCTACTTGCATTCTTAATTTTCTCTGCACCTCATTTCTTTCCTGGATAGAGACAATTTTTCAGTCTGGCCAGGACAGGAAGAGCAGCTATGTAAGATTCAGACTTTGCCCCTTTCACATTTTCTTCACCTTCACTCTGAATTCCTTCTGTTTTCTTCAAAGAAAATTTTTCTTGGGCCCTAAACAGTGATAAACAAAGCAACAGGGGAAGTGTGGAATCTATTAGGGTCAGCTGAAAAACTTTGTGAAGATTTGTATATTTTGTCATTTTGTCTGGATATACCTTTCTCAAGCCACAAAGGGGTTCTGTAGAATAACCAATGTCTTCTTTAATAATGCCAGATTTTCTTCTGAGAGAGAGCTCCAATGCTTCTCGATTCATTCATTCATCCAACACTCAGCGGGTGCCCATTATATGCAGCATTTTAGGGAAATAAGACTAGCTAACATCAAGGGTCTTATAGTGCTCCAAGTTCTTTACAAAAACTGTCTCATTTGGTCCTCTCTGCTTTGCCTAGAGGTAGTTACTAGCAATATCCTCATTAATTTTACAGATGAGGAAACTGAGGTACAGGAAGGTAAAGCAACAAAATCACACAGCTAGTAAGGGACAATTCCATGATTAGCAACCAGATAGTCTGGCTTCAAAGTCCATGCCATTAACCATTGAGCTGTAAGAGACAAAGGTTCTCACTTCAGGTAGTTTATAAACTAACAGGACACGAAAAGTCTACAATCTAAGGCAGACATGTTGAAACTAAATGAGATGTCATTTTGGTGGCACAACAGATGTGACTCATGAGAAAAATTTAGCCTAGAAAACAGGTCAATTCGTTAAAGGTTCATGGTTTATTCAGGGAAAAATTAGGAGACAGGAATTCTTCCATTTAGAGAGTGACAAGAACATTTCTTTTCCTCACTTCTTCACCCTGGATATTGCAAGGTTTTATTTGGGATTTCTGATAGCAGTGTGAGGAAACTGAGTCTTAGGGATCTCAATTGGGAGGAAAATTTTTTTTTTTTTGAGTAGGGGGCATTGGCTACTGGCCTGTGTTTTTAGAAGTCTTTTGGCCGGAGTGCTTTTGTGGGGTTGTCTCTCTTTCATGCTATTTTTCTTCTTCAAATGCTTTCCTCCTGGGAGTCCCCTTTGAATTCGGAAAGCTCAGGGAAGATAAACAGGCAGGCTGCATAGTGTGGAGCTGAATTCAAGGGTGAGAAAGGAACTTTGGATCTCCTTGTTTGCTCACCTCAGCTTGTTTGGGATGGGAAAGGAGGCCAGGATTCAGGGTAGAAGCTCCAGAAATAGGGAGTATGAGTTTATCTGAAATATCTCTTGTGTTATAATTCTCAGGAAACAGGGTGAGGCAGATGGATTATATAAACCCAACACTGATCTCTTCATATGAAAATTAATTCTGTCTGAATAGCAAAGGTGTCACTAAATCATATTCTTGGTGCATCCAAGGTTCTGTTAACTTCATATTTTCCAATTAAGTTTCATGTTAAGAATAGTTTGGGGTTGTTTAGCTCTTGTCCTAGAAAACACTGTTATTTTGGAATAACTATAATCCTCTTTATTTTTTCTTTTCTACATTTTGAAATTTGCATGAGTGGGTTAGAAATTAGGTAACTGAAAACAGTTGCTTTCTCTGTACTTCTAGACACAAAGGACCATTAAGCTCTTTTCTGGTCCACTTTTAAATGTCTAAAGTTTGAGAAAAACATCTTCAGAAGACAGATAATCAAATTGAGGCCATTCTTAGGGATCATGACATTAAATGGTGCTAAGGCTACTTAAAATGACAAAAATTCAAGGAATAAAAATAATGCTTGACTTTCGTTTTACTGTTCAACCATTTGAACTATTAAAAGTGAAAAAATTTATTATAGTGCAACAGTTTATGTTTTCCCATTTCTAAAGAGATAAATAAATAGAGAAATGGGGCCATATTTCTCCAAAGATGAATGGCTTAAGACAACAGAGAGACTATTCACTAAAAGCCATAATGAGTAGGAGCTAAAAATATAGCCACTTTATGATGTCTGCAGTAGCTCCTCAGCTATCTGCATTTTATAGGGTGGAAGAGAAAGTGTCTTCACTTGCTCTGACTTATCCTCTATTCAATGCACTGATTCTATCTCTCAGCATCATTTGTTGGCATCCAAAGTATTCCCATTTACTTTTACAATAGCCAAGAAGCGGCCTGGCTTAGAAGGCCAATCTGAGTGTGAGGTGGAAGAGAAGGCAGGATGTGATGTTATAATTTTGATCAAAATGTCTATCTGTGTGAATCTAAAACCCTAGAAGTGAAATTTTTGGTCAATGTGTCCTCATTTTTTAATCTCTATGCTGCAAAGCAACCTTATTAAGAATAAATAAGGCAGTGTCCATGAAATAGGAAAGGCTCTGTGTACAGTACTCTCAGGATGCATTTAAATAGTCGATAGTCAATTAAAGTTCTTTTCTATGGAAGGTACAGCCGTTATGTCTTATAGAGAGAAAACTGTCCATTTTTAAGCAACCCCTGCCCTACGTCAGAGACTCAGGCAGGGCCAATCTAAACTAATAGGACCGTTATCTCTGACATGAGGTCAAACTGTAAATAAACCTCTCAAGAAGTGGGAAGTAGTGAGGCTCATAGTCTCAATAGTTCAGGAAGCAGAGGGCCTTCTAATCAGTACACTTTTGTTTAGTCTACGTATCAAAATTCAGAGGTAACTGTAATAAATTATTACCATCTCCTTTCACTGTGTAAATTCTATTTTTTTTACTGGTTTTACATGATTTTCTATAAAGTGGCAAACCAACCTGGTCAGTTCTTGGTTGGTGTTTATCTCACAAAAGGGCTCTGGAGTATTAGATATTCCCATTGTAATAAGCCTGCCCAGCCCATGACCTAATGACTCTTCCTCCTTTTCTGGGAACTACTCTCCTCTCCTCATCCAGAGGGATGGGCCTCCAGATCCACGTTTCTCCTACATGACTCTTCTCCCTTGGAGAGAACTATCAGGAATTGAAACTTATCTCAAATTGGGACTTATCACATTCTATTTTCTAGGATTTGGAAGGGAGGAGAGGAGAGAAACAGGCAGGGAGAGTATGAGAATAGATGGACTGGAAACAATGCAACAAAATGCAATAAAAACATGTATTGCCAGGGGCTGCAGAGTAGCCCTCCAATCAAAGGAGAGAAAGCTGAGAAAGTCGATCTGGAGTGAAAGTGAGAAAAGAGAAAACAGAAGAAGCATCAGCAGCTTTGTAGTTTTTTATCTCCTTGGTTTTTGTAAGACTCCCTACATCCTTGTGATAAATTGTCCCAATTTATTTTATCTAGATCGAACTGGTTTCTGTAACTTTCAATCAAAGGGTCCTAACTAAAACACAGACTAAAGAAGACACCGATAATTTATTTGGCTTGTGGATTTATTTTCAATAATTTAAAATATAAATCTGAAAAATAGCTTGTATGCAACTTGATGTGACTTTAGGACAGGAAAGTCAGGCACTGACTAAATGTGCATATGGGTGTGCTTTGGAATTCATATAGACCAGATATGAATGGTAGCTTCTTGCTATCTCTTAAGAAAGTGGGTATATTGCTTAACCTCTCTGAGCCTCAATTTCCTCCAGTTTAAAATGGAAATTATACCTATCTCATAGGATTGTTGTTAAATTTATGAGTTACGATATGTAAAGCAGCAAGCTAGCGTATGAGTATTTCTTATTGGTTATTGGAGATTTCTATTAATTTGCCTGTTTTTTTTCTTGATCCTACTCGGGATTGGTGCAGGAACTGGACAGGACTGAATCTGGGCTGGAGGAGCTATAGTCTTCAAGCAGAGGCTGGAGGGGAAGGTGTAGATGGGCTGAGAACCTCCGAAAGAGAGCGGGAGCATATGGAATAGGGGAGGGGCAAGACGACCACGTCTTGGCCTGGTCCCCCAGAACTGCAGCCCAATCAGTGAGGGCGCTTTCTAACCCTAAGCGCCCCTCCTGAGGAAGCAGGAGCCAGAGGGAGGGAACCCAGACTCCAGCTTTTTCACTTTCTGGCTTTGGGGAAGAGCAGGCGACTCTTTTCCATAGAAGTGGAAAGGCAGGCTACAGGGAAATGGCAAGTGTCTCCCCCAAGAGATGTATCGCTCTCCCGGGTGTGTGCAAAGAAAAAAAAAATGTATTGGACTGATTATCAGTAGTTCTTACTGCTATTTTAAAGAGAGGCTTGGAGGTTTGTGTAGATGACAATCTTCAGAGTTCACATTCAAGAAGGTCCTCCCTTTAATTTGCCACTGTCCACCCACACATTAGTCTGCAGCAAAGGTTGAGCTGATTTGGCATCAACAAGAGTTAGAGCACTAAATGGCCAAGTCTCAGAGTGAGCTTAATGGGTGAATTCTGAGCAGCAGGAAGGTTATAAACGAAGCCTACTCCTTTAAGCAGTGTTTTTAAAACAAAGTTTGTGCAAATTCTTGGATGATCTTGAACAGGGGGCAGTGAGGACCATCTGTTTTGTTTTGTTTTGCTTTTGGAATGATGTAGGATAATTCCTGCTGACCCTTGATACATGCACAGCGTGGCAGCCTCCTGTAGGCACAGACTGCTCTGCTTCTGGATGTCCTGAGCCTGCTTTTCATACTTGCCTTTGTTCATCTTTAGGGACAGGAGCTCACTGTTGTCAGAATTTGTTTACCAAAAATCACTTCTAATTTCCTGCTGAAAATCAAGCATAGCCTAAGATACCAAATGGCTAAACTTATTAGAATAGTCTCTAAAATAGGAATAAATAGACTCTGATTGAGGGCCTAAGGCACGTTTCTCTAAGTCATGAATTGTATTAGTTCCTGCACTTTATAATATCTATTTTGAAAATTTATAGCCTCTACTCTTTCTCTTTCGTTACAAACAAACAAACAAACAAACATTACTTTGTCCTGAGTAGCGGAGGTTTTTAATAACTGACATTTATTTTATTAAAGTTATGTAGTAGAATACATACTGGTACCACCTAAGTTTAAACAATATTAGCTGGAAATAAAAATTTTTAGAAAGATAATAAATTCTAACATTCGAATCTTTTGCTGGGAACTGAAGAACAGCCCAGCAGTAAACAAAGAATTGAGGGAGAATACATTAAATACTATATTTTGGAAGACACTTGTTCAAAATATATGCATACATCTTTGTCAACTTAAGTAAATTAATTACTTAGCCCAAACAATTTAGCTTAGAAATCACGTACCCAAGATAAGCTTCTGTCTATAATAATAATGTTTTAAAATGAGCATCATTAAGGGCCCTTTTTAATACTATAAAATTTTCTTTACCTAAATCTAAAGCTCATTGAAATGCCTGTTATGGAGGCCACCTTCAGCAAGGCAGGAAGTCTTGACATTTTGTTGGGAAGGGACAGAGTTACATCTGCAGAAATGTTCCGAGAAATTCATTGAGTGAAAGAATGCAAGATATGCACCCCTTATGCATAGGTAGCGCTTCTAGTATCCCTGTTAGCCTGAGAACACTTTCTGGAAGACAAGTGTCCTGGAAATCTATTTGGCCTATCTGAACAACCTCTTTTTCTTTTTTTCCATTCGTCCCTATGTACCTTGAGAATTTTCTAACTGTGATTTGGGGTAGTCTGAGAGGATAGCTCCCAAGTCTGCTGGATTGGGAATAAATATGAGCCAACAGTGCAGTGTTTCCTGTGTCCAAATCCTGTGTTAACCTTTACCAGCTGGGTGACCTTGGGGTGAGATTTTAATTAGATAATGCAGTTAAAGTGCTAGCATAGTGTTTGGCAAATAGTAAACACTCAATAAACTAATGTTTTATCATTTTAAAATTATTATTAAAACATTATTCTTGTTTGTGATCCACTAAAAATATACAGCAATCCAAAGTGTCTTCTGTGTGTCTGGTGCTATGGAATGTGGGGCTTGATGGTTTGGTGGGATGCTGTGGCCTTCTGAGATCTCCCCAACCTCTCACCTCCTGTCCCATCAAGTGGAGTTCACCCAAAGCAGAGGAAGTACGTATTAAGTCGATCTGGTGTGATGAGGATGGTGGCTTCATTCATACTTTTCTCAATACCCTCTGACTGAGTCTCAGTTGGTACCAAGATTGATCTGAGTGAGAAGGAAAGGCCTCTTAGTCCCCAAATATCTCCTAACCATTTGTCTCTGTGTCTGAAATGCCTCCCACAGATCATACTTTTGGCAAGGGACGTTTTGGAGAAGCAAGGGTGAGTGACTACTTCACCCCTCCCTTTTGGAGGTGAGAGACAGGTGGACTCCCGAGCCTTCTCACATCCCAGCTATAGGTGCTGTCATCAAAGAGAGGTTCCTGGAGGGGAAGGGCCACGGACAGCTTTTAAAGTTTTAAATTTTTCCCATATTTTTCATGGGTGGTTTCTACTGGAATAAACACATAACATGCAAGCAATTTCTCAATGCCTTGTGTTGAAATCCGTGGGTTTCCATTAGAATCCTGGCTTCAGGCTTTGGGGAATCATATGTCCGTCTCCACTTTAGCTGGAGAAACAGAAGGTGGAGTGAAAGAGCCTGTTCAGAGCAGCCAGATTTTGTTTTGGTTGTCAGCTAAAACAGAAACCCCATCATTCTAGACTTGGCAGCTTGTTAGTAGAAAAGCTACTGGGAAGCTTTGAGTTGGTAATTTAGAGCACAAACGTATTCCCTGATACAGCTGCAGAGCAGCAGGTGGCTGTGACTTAACCAAACACTAGCTTTGAAAAAAGGGAATAAGGAAATGGAAAGACTTTTTTTTCTTTTGTGTACATGTCAATATGGCTAAGGATGTGAGAGTTTGCTTCTTGTTTCTCCAGGTTTGCTTCTTATTAACTTGCTTATACATGTATAAGTAACATTTCACGCAATTCAATTTAATTTAAAAAAATTAATCGAGCACCTACTGTGTGCCAGACACAGGGCTAGGTGTTGGGATCATCATTCCCTGTTTTAGATTTTGGTGTAGAGACTGACATACATATGGCTTCATTACAAAGGAACAAAGAAATTCCTCCAGAGCGCTGGACAAGGAGTGATTCTGATCATAGGAGAAGTCTTCCAGGAGAAAATGAACAGGAGCTAAAGGGATTAATAGAGCTGAAATGGATTGGAGGGAGAGAGTTCCAGGCAGAGAGAGCTGGAAAAAACATTTGAAGCATATAAGAGGGATTGAGGGTAGGAGGAAAAAATAGGGATGTTCATTCTGTGTCTCGGATGAATATGCTCATATTCAAAGATGCAAACGGTCCTTTAAAACACCTCTACCAAACCATCTGCCCTGGGGGCCACAGAGCACAGACGCCCGAAACTACAAAGGCATGCAGGAACCTTAATTCTTGTCTATGAAGTACAGGGAGAACAGAAGGAAGAATCAGCAAAAGGAGAAGATGACTAAGAGAAGCTATGAAAAACACATACAGAGAAATAAGAGTACAAAAAGATGACTAGATCTCCAATAAATACAGAAAATTTGATAACTGTTGTTTACGTATCTATTATAGCTCCAAAGATACAATGGGAAAATGTTATCCATATGTGCGGTACAAATGTAAGACACCTGTGATTTACCTTAATCAGAAATTTAATGCAAAGCCTAAATAAAGAAAACCACAAAATGCCCTAGAAGCTATTTTTAAAAGGTTATTGAAATGATTTGACTAAATGAATAAAAATGCTTTGTGTTGCAATCCATGGGCTTCCCAGAATCAGAGGCTGGGAAAAGTAGGGGGGAGGATGAAAGGAGTTTTGTTAGTGGGTACAAAAATATATTTAGATAGAAAGAAGATCTAGTGTTCAATAGCCCACTAAGGTGACTATAGTTAACAATAATGTATTGTATAGTTCAAAATAGCTAGAAGAGAAGAACTGTAATGGTTCCAACATAAAGAAAAG
The DNA here is from genome assembly GCF_041146395.1 of Eulemur rufifrons. Taxonomy (NCBI): domain Eukaryota; kingdom Metazoa; phylum Chordata; class Mammalia; order Primates; family Lemuridae; genus Eulemur; species Eulemur rufifrons. The sequence goes on from NC_091001.1 coordinate 49,283,378, forward strand.
ATAAATTCTTGAGGTGATGGATATCCCAGTTACCCTGATTTGAACATTATACGTTGTATGCATGTATCAAAAAGTACACATGCCCCCCAAAGATATTTGAACAAAGTATAAATAAAATAAAATAAATGTTCATGAATGGGAACTTTCAATTTGTGAAGATATTATGGGTTCCTTAATTTTTATAGGTACAATGTGATTCCAATAAATTCCAACAGAATTTTTTAAAAACTTGTAATTCTAAAAATTCATTTGTTAGAATAAATAGCCAAATAAAGAAGTTTGAAAAAAGAAGTGCTACCTTACTAGACAGTTAAATGTATTTTAAAGCTAAAATACATAAAATTTTATGATATTGAGGCAAAATACACATAATTCAATAAATAGAAAAAAGACAGTAAAACAAAACCCTGAAAAAGACATTGTATATGTAAGAATTTAGTATGTGATTAAGTAGAGATTTCTAATTAGTGATTAAAGGAAGAATTGTTAATTTATGGTGCTGGGACAATTAATTAACTCTATGGAAAAATTGTCTAATTCTTACGTATACTATATACTAAAATACATTAACATCGATTGAAGAGTTAAATGTAAAGGAATAAATTACATAAGTATTTTTTTAAAACTATTAGTAACTATGTGTGTGGGAAAAGCCTATTTTCAACCTTAAAACAAAGAAATAAACCATTACAAAAAAATTTGACTACCATGCTTATTTTTTAATACAAAAACATTGTGATTCTGTAAGTTAAATGAAAAAAATGGAAAAGTATTTGCCACATATGATTCAGTGTGTTAGATCTTTAATATATAAAATGGTGTTAACAGATTGTCTTATTCCTTTTGCAATAACAAAATATCATATACTGAGTAGCTTATAAACAACAGAAATTTATTTCTCACAATTCTTAAGGCTGGGAAGTCCAAAATCAAGGTGTTAATAGATTCCTGTCTAGAAGGGCTGCTTTCTGGTGCCTTCTAGCTGTGTCCTCGTGTGGTGGAAGGGGCCAGCGAGCTCTCCGGGGTCTCTTTTTATGAGGGCACTAATCCCACTCATGAGGGTTCTACTGTCATGACTTAAACTCCCAGAAGGCCCCACCTGCTAATACCATCCTCTTGGGGGTTTGGATGTCAACATATGAATTTTGATCAGACAAAAGCATTCAGAACACAGCGCAAATCAATATTAAAAAAAGGTGGAAAAAAAGTAGGAAAATAAACAAAGGGCATGGATAGACAGTTGACAAAAGATGACAAACAGAAAGTATACCAAAATTACCAAGAAACTCTTTTTTTTCTTATCAAATTTGTAAAGAATTTTGAAAATATACTATTTGGTATTTATAAAAGTGAGAAAAATGGAAATACCCTCTTAGTGTTAATGGAAATTGAAATGCTTAAAACCTATGGAGAATGATTTAATGACAGCTGCCACAGCCTTAAACATGTTCATGCACACTCAGCAATTCCTCCTCTAGGAATTTATCCTAAGGAAATGATCAAAATCATTCCTTTGTGTGTAAAGACTTATCAATGGATATGTTTATCACAGTGGTTTTATTTTTTTATTTTTTAATATTTTTATTATAATTTTTATCAGGACGGGACTGAGCCTGAGGAGGTTGCAGGGACTCGAGGCCCCGACCCCCATCACAATGGTTTTAAAAATAATAGTGAATAACTGAAAATTACCCAAATCTCCAAAAAGGGGATTGGCTAAATAAATTTATATGACAAAATATTATTTAGCCTATAAAAATCATGTTATATAAGACTTTAACGACCATGGGAAAATACTCCGCATTTACTTTATGTTGAAGAAGAAGAAAAAAGACTATGTAACATAATCCAGATTTTGAAAAATATTAACAGTTGTGTACATATTTACAAATTTAATGATGCAAGCACATAGATCCCCTCAACAGTGATTACTGATGAGTGGTAGGATTAGAGATTATTTTAATTTCATGCGTTGTATTTTTCTTTACTTTTTAAAAATCTGCTACAAACAATTTGAAATTAAAAAATAAACACACACACACTCCGTTTTCAACAGCCTCAGCTTGTGCCTGGCAAAGAGTGTTCTTTCAGAAAGAGGGCATTAGAACATTTAATAGTTGGAGTGGACAGTCTGGAAATAAGAGTGCCAGCAGCAGTGGGGATAATGCCAGGACCTGGGTCCCCAGATTCATGGCAGACTGGAAGACACAGAGGCCCCAGAGACTGAGAGCGGGAACAATCTGTAAAACTTCCCAGAAGCCTTCCCCTCCCTATTCTCTGCTCTCCCCACCCTGCCATACACACACCCAGAACCAGGGGAAGGAGTTTGGGTTTGCATAGGAACTAAAGGGCTGGTGAAACAGCGAGTGGGGCTAAGCTCTGGTGCTGTGGATTGATCCACATCTTGTACTCTGTGCATACTCGCCTGCTGCCGTGACCTTGAGAAGTACCTTTTATGTAAAATAGAAGAAAAGTGCTTTATTCCTTAAGAAGCTGACAGATTGGAGAATCAGAGGGAATGGCAGTTAACTGAGGATTCTCTTAACTTGGTAGGCCAGGAGAGCTTCGTCAAAAGGAGTCAGCAGGATGAATGAGAATTCCCATTACCCCAAATGAAAGTGAAAGGGGTTGACTGCAAGTGGGTTAGAGCTGAGAGCAAGGCCTGGGCAGAACACAGGAGAACTAAAATTAACACAGGGATAAGGCGGGCCATGTTCTACTCATTCATTCTCTCTCTCTTCTCTTTCTCTTTCTTTCCCTCTCTTCCTCCCTCTCCACATTTATTAAGCACCTACTGAGTACCGCCATAACCTGGGAGCCCTGGTTTCAGACTTCAAGCAGCTCGGATCCTAATGGAGCTACCCTTCTTAGTTTAAGGACTTTTGAATTGGCTCATTTCCGCTTCCAGGGTCTGCTAGTCTCCTGTTTTCCTCTGTTTCCTCGAGAGGTAAAGTGAGTTACGATCTGTACTCTTCCCCATGACATTGAGTAGACTGTAGGATTTAACCCCTTTTTGCTTGAAAGTGACTAATACTGAGAAGACAGAAAAAAGAATGGAGTTTCCTAGGTCAGTGGAGTGGGGTTAAGAAGGGAGAATCTTCTGACAATGCAGATTCCTGGGCTCTATCCAGATATCCTGGTTGAGCAGAGTTAGGGTAGGGTGCAGACCGTCTGCGTTTTTAACAATGTTCTTGGTTAATTCTGAGGCAGGTGATCCTTCATACTTGGAGAAATGTTGAGGCTTTGAGTCCTAATCTTGACATATTGTCTGCTTGTCTCAGTTTCAGGTCTTTTAGGTGACAGAGCCCATCTGTGGCCCCTAGAAACTTCCGTGAATGACTGTTAGGTCTCTAGCCAGGCAGGAGGGCAATTCGGCCCACATCTTGACTCACTTTCCTGTTGAGCTCCCTTCTCTGAGCCCCTGTGCCATTGTACAACTTGATGAAGAAACAACATTTTTGAAGGGACTTGTTCAACATCCTCTAGGTTTCAGGGAAAGTTCTAGAGAGATTTTCTGTTTCCTCAATAGAGAATTCCAGAGGGATCTTCTCTAGGTCAGTAATGAGGGAAGCAGTAGCATAGTAGCCAGACTTAGTTGTCAGGAGGGAAATTTGTGCCAATCAGTGCCGAATAACCCTCTGACATTCACATGCCTCTCAGGTAGGCTCTGCTAACCCATCTGAGCTACTGATTTCCTCTCTCTACAGGGAAGGAGATAGACACAACACTTCAGGATCTTTTAACTTTTACCTCTATTCACTTGCCATCTTCTGTGTACTACCCTTCTGTGACATTTCTATTTCAGTGCTGGCTATAGTACTTATTCTTTTTAAGTTAGTTCATCTGCTTCTTAGAGCTCAGGATTGGCTGAGTTCAAGGACTTGGTTTGCTGTATCTTCAAATCTGACCTTGACCTCCTACCTTTGACCCCAGAGATTCTCTAATCCAGGTATGGATTTCCTGATACTGGTGCCTAGCATGATGACTGAGAATGATGACACAATGTGATATGCAGTGGAACCGTGTTTTGGTTCACAAAGAGGGTAGATTAGATGTCAAGCATCTCTATCCTAAAGCACCAAGTTTAGGAAGACAGGGTCAGAGTTCTCTAAGGAGATTTGCTAGCTCAACAGACACATCTAAGGCTCTGCCATGATGGAAGTCTGGGGTCTTGCCTCTGGACCTTTTGTTAACAAATTACAAAATACAGCCTTTTATTAACTTTCTACCTCTATGTTTTTTACTGAAGAGAAAACAAAAGGCATGTACTCCACTGGGATGGGAAAAAGCTGAAGAACTTACCCTCTGTATAGGAGAGTTGAAGATTATTTAACTAAGGTTCAAGCAGCAGTGATAAAAGGCGTTTCATTTTGAATTCATGGTGAGCCTCATGCAGAGTGACTGAGAGGGCAGCTGATGGCTGACATGGGTAAGCAGAATCATGCTAGTTTTGTTCTTGGTAGCACACGTAAAATCAGATTGGTTCCATGGAGGAAATGAGGAAAGGCCATACTTGCATGGGTCAGCAAGACCGCTTCTCTTTTTCCTGGTCTGCCCTATAGTTTATAAGTGTACCTTATGAGCCATTTCTGCAAAAGCTCTTATTCCCTTCAGCAATCTTCCTACATCATTCCGCCCAATTTTTCTGATTTCTTCTTTCCCCGAACTCTTGGAGCTTATTATCTACACTTTGTATTTTCCATTGACTATTTCTCATCCTTTTCTGTTTCTGATCTCTGCACTTTGATTTTGATCATTTTTGTGAGCCTGTTCTATATTGTTCTTTGTATCGTGGAGATGAATTTTCCATTCTTTCTTCCCTACTTCTGCCCTTCTGTATATCTCCTTTTGCATTTCCTCTGTCTGCATTCTGTTCCCTAGAGTGGAGGGATTGCTGCCCTGGGTGTTGATGAGATCGGAGTCTGTCATTTGCAAGCACGGTCACTGTGCTTTCGAGGTACACATTGCCTGCAGTTCTTACCTTGGGCTTGCTCCTATGTGATAGATGTACCTGGGCAGGCTCTTTTCTCCTTCTTAACACCTTAGTGTTCTCTGGGCCTCTTTTGATTGAGGCTTGAGCATTTTCGTTTAGTGTTGGAGGGGGTAGAGTTATTTATATTAGGGATATATGTGTGTGGGTTCATGTGGAGGTGTAGAGACTTAGAATGGAAGCTCACGCTCTGAGTCAGCTGTTATCAGAGAGCCCTGAATAGGTCATTAGCTTAATACCATCATAATATAGGTCCAGATTGCACCAAGAAATCCAAACATGATATATTTCCATTCCTCTTTCACATTGTGCAGAACTGAATGAATATGCAGATGAATGAAGTAATGAAGCAAGCCAAAGAAAGTGGTCTTTTGAGTTGCATCTTTAAAAGTGATTCAAGGCTGGACACGGTGGCTCACGCCTGCAATCTTAGCACTCTGGGAGGCCTAGATGCGAGGATGGCTTGAACTCAGGAGTTTGAGACAAGCCTGAGCAAGAACAAGACCCCTGTCTCTACCAAAAAAATAGAAAAATTAGCTGGGCGTCATGGCACATGCCTCTAGTCCCAGCTATTCGGGAGGCTGCTCAGGAGTCTGAGGTTGCAGTGAGCTATGATGACACCACTGCACTCCACTCAGGGTGACAGAACGAGACTCTGTCTCAAAAAAAAAAGTTACTTGAGTGTTTGACAGTAATGGAAGGAGACATATTCCCTGTATCTGGGAAGGGCTGGCCTGAGGCAAGTTTGTCAAGTAGTTAGCCTGGTTGTCAGGGGTCCTATTTCCTGCTCAGTCATCTACTTTCCTAATCCTGCCTTTAGGTTGGCCAGATTCTTCTTGTTGTTTTTATTCTGTTAGTTTTCAGTTCAGGATTAACCCCCCAGACACATTCCTTGTCCATCACGAAGGTGGAATAAGTCAATGTTTAAACAACTAGTGTATTTTGAGGCATGTGCCTAGACTCACAGGAAATGCATTCCAGAGCATTGTGGGGAAAGGGAACCAGACAATCTCACTGGGCTTGTTGGTATGCAGGGAGTAGGGGAGGGAGGAAAGTTGAATGGAGCTTGGAATATGTGTCCTTTCTGTTTACTGTAGAAGTGAGGTCTCCAGGGCCTGATGTAGGGGCCAATAAAGTGCCTATGTGCTTATCCTGGAGGATGGCTCTTGTAAAGAACATCAACTTTCTCTGTGAAAGGCGATGAGGTCACAGGTGTGGACATGAGGGCAGCCGCCCTTGTGTTACGATCTGGATGGTAACAAAGGTCTTGTTTCAAAATCATTCCTCTCTTGGCCTACCATGGTGCTGGAAATGCCCATGCTTCTTACCCCTGTGGATTTAGGCATATTTTGCAAAGCCCTTGTCAAAAAATAATCAAGTTAACTTGGAGGTAATGTTCAAGTAAATACCCTAATGAGGAATGGGAATATATAAACCCATAAACACCTGGGAAACATGAGCTTGGGTTACTTGATAAAGCTTTGTTACCTGTGGCTTACCCTAGGAAGTGGAATGGAGGCCTAGTCAGTTTTGGGGGCTAGTGTGCTCTCAAAGGGGGCATATGTGGAGATTCTGGGAATGAGGACAGGACATGAGGTTTTTGGGTATTTGGGGAAAAAGTAAAGGAAAAAAGCATAAGGGAAGATGTCTAAATAGAAAGTGGGGCACTGAAGACAATCTTTTATAACTTCAGAATTTTTTCCCACCTTTATTTTTTCTGTGGCTATTTTTATTTGTATTTAAATGTTTTGGGAATGAATCAACAAACAGCTCATCCTAAAGGATAGACTTTAATTAATTGCCTATTAGATTATATTAGATTGCCAAGCTGATTATCTCAGGCTTGTAACAGGCATCCATCCAGAGCAGTGAACTCTATGGATTGACTGTCTAGACTACCCATATGAGTGAGATAATTGATATATATCCTTAAAATTAGTCATTAATACCTATAGACAGAGAAAATGGCCCTTTATACCTATAGCCTAGGTTTTTGTCTGTCACACACTTCCTTTCTGTGCAAAAAGGAAGGAAGGGAGTGATTTATACGTCCTGTGATTGTTAATTTTATGTGTCAGCCTGACTGGGCTTAGAGATGCCCAGATAGCTGGTAAAATATTATTTCTGACAGAGTGTGTCTATAAGGGTGTATTCAGAAGAGATTAGCATTTGAATCAGTAGATTGGGTAAAGAAGATCTCCCTTACCAATGTAGGCAGGTGTCACCCCATCCGTTGAGGACTCAAATAGAACAAAAAGGCAGAAGAAGGGCAAATTTGTTCTCTCTGAGATGATGTGTCCATCTCGTCCGTCCTGCCCTGGGACATCCATCGATGCTTCTGGTTCTCAGGCCTTCAGACTAGAAATCACACCGTTGTCCCCCTGCCCAACCTTGTGGGATTCTTGGCCTCCATAATCACATGAGCCAATCCCTCATAATCTCTCTCTCTCTCTTACTGCCCCTCCTCCTCCTCCACTGCCCCTCCCTCTCCCTTTTTGTTTCTGTTTCTCTGGAGAACCCTGACTAATGGACTTGTTAATTGGGGAATTAAGGAAACATCTGTGATCTTCCCTTTGGCTGAAGGAACGTAGTAAAAAGGTTTGAGACCTTGTTTGAAAGAAGTGGTATGGCGTCCTATTACTTTTTAATAGCCTTAATTAAAAGGCCTATTTTTGTCAACAAGACCTTCTACTGCCCTATTTCCCCAGGCAGGATGGATACGCCCTGCTTCATAGTTTTATTCTTAAGGTTTCTGTTCCTCCATTCCTCTGTCATTTTCTTCCTCCTGTGGTGCCCTCTTTTTTGGTCAACTAAAGATGACACACTTATCACTGCATAAGATGTGCTCTAGTAATAAACATACCCTTTAATTTCAATGGCTAGGACAATCATTCTGTTTCTTATTCGTGGACATCTGATGTGAGTCAGCTGGGTTTCTCGTCCAAAAAATGATGTGAATATGTGGCACGATCTCTGCCATTATCACTGAGAAAGACCCTTGGGCCAGAGGTGGTACCTGGTGGAACTGAAAAAGAAGGGCGGGTCTATGAGATCAGACTGATCTGGGCTTGAATTTCATGCATCAGCTTTTTCCCCTAAAATACAGATAACCTCTTGGGGCCTTAAGGAGAATTAAATAATGTGCCACTTATGAAGATTCTAGATCAGTGCCTGGCTCAGATCAGATAACAAATGTTATTTCTCTTTACTTCTCAGGTCTGACTATGCTAGACATGGTGTTGTGAATGATGGGAACAATGTTATAACCCAACTTCTTCCCTGTACATCCTGAATAGATCATTTTGGGGAGGCAAAGTGGTGGGGGGAGAAAGTGGCTAAAATTTTCAGGCTAATTGCTTCGAGTCACTCCTTTGGTTTACCTCTAGACTTAGCATTTACGAAGCAGGAGTGTCTCTGACCACTGGGGAGCTGAGCTAGAGAAATAAGCATATTGCCTGTTTCTAATTAATCTGGCTACTCCTTGGAGCAACTTTAACAAGCTATGATATGCAGAGAGATGAAACATTCCAATTATTTTTCTATAATGCTCTAATCCTTTTACAAGTGCTTCTCTCTGATGTATAATCTCCTAAATCAGACTCTAAAGAACAAATAGCAGTTTGATCTGACAAGCCTCTCCTCACTGAAGGAGGGAGAAACGACCCACCGAAAGCCTTGATTCTCCCACCAGCTGTGGACGTGTTCCCTCCAGAGCCGAGTCTTCCTGCCGCTGAGTGCTGCGTCCTTTCGTGCTTGATTCGTTTCCTGCAGGGGCCACCGCTGATTCTGGCATTTGGATTCAGTGGCTGTTTTCTTTCTCGTGACAATGAACAAGATGGGAAGTGGCTGGGGTGGATGTGGGAGGAGAAGGAGCAATGATGAGGGAGAAAATACGAGGAAATGGAGTAGTGAAAGTGAAAAGGGCAGAGAGCATGGCAAGCGACCAGCCTCCATTGCCTCAACTCATCAGAAGACACAAAACAAGGCAGCTTGGTAGCAGAAGCCAGCTAAGATGAAAATGGAAAGCCCGACTTTGAGTTTTGTGGGACTTGACAGCTGGTTTTGAGTCCTGGGTCTACCATTTTCCAGCTGTGCACTTTTAACTGCCAGAATAACTATTGTGAGATTTAAAAAAAAAAAAAAAATTGAAAGAACCAGGTGGAACTGAAGGCACCATACAAATATGAGTCATGTTTAGTTATTTTATAGAAATGCAGTTAGATGCATGTAGAGTTAGATTGAGAGTCAGCAGGAGAAACAAAGTTTGTACTCGTTTAAGAAAGTTTCTGAATATATATATTATATATGACAAGTTTAGTGAAGAGTCTCACCTCATTGGGAGTAGAAGCAGGAGGCAGTTTTGTTTTCTGAACAACTGCTACCAGCTGTGCACTGTTCAACATTTCTGCCTGGTAGCAAGATTCCTCGTGGCCTCAGTCTGATTCCCTAATTTCTCAGACACTTTTTGTTAAGCAAGTGGTCTCCCATAAGTTCTGTGAGACTCAGGCCTGATTATTTGCGAACTTCATTCTCATGCATAAATCAAAACAATTCTTCGTTTCTGCCACCTCCTCTCTCTCTGGCTAAGAGTCCGGTCAGATAGAGGAGGAGAGAGGAGGCTGCGGTTCCTATTTACGCAGGGGTGTTAGTGCCTCTCCAGGGCTGGTCCGTATCCTTCGTGTAGTCATTAGCCTGTGGGCCAGTGTGACCGGTTGTTGACGGGAGGCTCACTCCCACATTGCTCCTCAGGCACTGCAGGTCCTTTCTGGGGCAGGTCACATCTTCTGTTTGACCCTCAGTTGGAAGCTTCTGTTCAAGGTGCCTGTTTACCTCATAACTGAAATTAGCCAGCCCTTTGAGGAGATTGCTGCCCCCAACAATAGATATATTGTAAACTTAGAAGTGAGGAGTTTTATTTCTTTTCTTAGCTGTGTTCTTAGTTGTCAAAACTAGGAAAATTGAGGAGGGAAATCTAATCTCTCTGGGGTTTAATATATATATTGATATGTAAATATATAAGATGTGCATAATAAACTCTAGAAGGCTATCTCTCTTTGTCTCTGTCTCTATTTATCTTTCATTTTTATCTAAAGCCATCCACAGAAAATCTTAAAATCTTTTCGTAAACACAATTCATTTCAAATTTCTTTTTTTGAAAAATGGTAAATGTTCCCTTTTATTTGAAAAAGAAGATCACTTTCATGATGCTATAGCTCCTCTTGTAGGTTTTTGGAGTTATGGCAATCACATGATGTTGAAAATTTCCAAAGGTAGGCAAGATGGAGAATTACACATGGCAGATGACACGAAATGCAAGACAGAATCTGGCCTGCAAGTTGGAGGTTCCTCGTACTTGATGTGAAGGAACCTTAACCTTGATGAACTAGGAACTTTTGGTGACATTTTTGTTAAATGCATAATTACAACTTCTTAATCTTTTCAAATGTATTGTACTGTATGTTTACCTATTCAGATTTGGATTTTGTAGAAAGACTGACTTGTAATGATTCTTTGATTCTGTCCCTGGAAACATTTTTGCTGGGTCCATATGACCTTAGAGTCATCTTTTCCTTGAATGTAATCTTCATGCCAACATTTAATGCCAAACTCAGCAGGGTGTGTTTTCACCAGCAGACAGAGGACACTGAATCCCCTAGGTGGGATCCATTAACTGCTTCCCTTTTGGCTCTACAGGTCTGTACCCTTTCCTTTCTTTCTTTTTTTATTTTTTTTCAGGATAGTTTTATGACATATGTTGTTTTCTGTTGATGAGATACAAGACCATTAGAAGGATTTCACTGAGGAATGCTTGTTGACAACAGAATTATACGGAAGCATAGCAGCCAACCGTAGGCAAGAGTTTGCAGGGTCACTCCTTTGGGTCACTACATCTTTCTTTTTTTAATTTGTGCAACTAACTTCTTTTCTGTCAATACAATTCTGTTAGGAAGATTCTGCAGAAACATCCGCTCAGTAAATTAATTTCATTCGAATCACAGAATTAGAAAATCTCATAGTTGTAAGAAACCTTGAAAACCATGTAGTCTTGTGATCTGCCCTGTGTTTAATTCCTTCTCCAGTATCCTGAAAATATCTTTTAGCATCTGTTTGAACAGCCACAGGGATGGAGCATGTACAAGCCCAGGGGGCAGCACATTAACAGATATTAAAAATGCCTCCTTATGAGGAACCTAAATCTATCACCTGTCCTTTCCACTCTTCATATCTTGAATATAGCTATTTTCTCTCCCTTATATTTCTTTTCCATTTAGGTCATTGTTTCCCCCTTTCATCTCTTCCTCACTTGATGGAAGTTCAAGGCCACCATCATTTTGGTTGTTCTGCTCATCTGTATCTATCCATTTGCAGGGTCATCCTTAGGCTGGAACTCAATATTTCAGGTATGGTTTGATCAAGCTTAGAGTAGGGCAGAATCCTATATTTAAGACATCATATCTATAAAACCTCTAAGTTTTCTTTTACCCTCCCTTCTACCTTTTTCAGATGCCAAGTCACATCTCCCTTGCACCTGTGCAGGTGAATTTTAGATCCAAGGACAGGATCTCGCATTTGCAGACAGTATCATTCATGTTCTTAATTTCTTTTAGAAAAATTTTTCTATTTATTATATAAACTACCCAACCTGCCTACTTTTTCTTTTATAATTCTTGAGTTTGAAAATAATTTTCTTTTCTCTTTAATTAAGAATATTGTTTTAGGTGAAGATTTATTTTAGAGGTTTGCACCTATTTCTAAAATTTTGTTCTATGTAAGGATCAGTTTACATTCCTACCTCTCCACCACCCACCAAAGAGAGATTATTTGAAGATTTCAAACAATTTCCAGATTTAAAAAATTGTCCCTAATGTCACATATTTTTCTTTTTTATTCTTCTAAACATACATTATTCTTCCTTTTACTTCAAGAATTTAAACAGTCTGACATCATCTGTATTTCATACATGTTCTGAAAGTCTTTTAAAAAACTATGTCTTCTGTTTAATTTTAGAGAATAGTTGTGGTAACATTTTGTATTATTTTCTCCATATCTCCTGTTTCATTGTCTTCGGAATGCTTAGGTATTGGTAATTATGTCTCCTTGATCAATGTTCAGCGTCAGGGATCTCTATATGGTTTTTAACCCCTATTATTGTCTCAGTCAAGCAGGTGATTTCCTCCTCTGCACCTCTAATTCTAAACACCTGCCTTTTGCTGTTTCTGTCTGGATGTAAATGGTTTCGAATTTACTGTGTATTTCTTTAACTGTCATCTAACTCTGAGTTCTTTTCAGTACACAGGTCTCTGAAGTTTCTTACCAGAATTGGGCCTACCTTTTCGTGCAGTGTCTGTGTGTCAGTCATTTTCACCTTCCCTGTTGGTCCTTCAGCCTTGCTTCAGATTTCCTGTGTCTTATCGCAGAAATTACCAAGAGCACTCTTCATGGCCAGCTGGTCTTCCCCACTTTCTTTCTTCCTTCTTCCCTTCTCTCTCTTTCTTTCTCTCTTTGTGGTGATCTTTGTGAGTTTAATTTTTTTCTCTTAGGGTCCTTAAAAAAATCATTTGGCCGAGTGGCTGAGTGGCTAAGCCCCCACGTTCCGTTCACCTCACATCTCTACTGGAGGTGGCCAGTGCCCATTGATAGTCTTGTCCTTGATATTTTCCAAACTGCCTTGCAATTAGGATTGTCATGTGAGTAGTTCTGTTTACACAGGTGTCACTTCCAGGTTGAGAGTAGTTCAATATCTACTGTGCCTTCTTTGTGTGCTCGTCATCACCATCTGTGGTTGGCTGTTCCTCCATATGACCAAGAAGCCACAAGCTGGTGAAGCCATGAGAAGGAAGCTGCCTTGGTCTATAAATTACAGTTAGAGGAGAACAGCCAGTGCACATCAGGCTGTGCCTTAGGGAGACATGAACATGAATTATGTGAAGTTGATATGTAGGATTCATTTGTTACCTCAGCCTAGACTAACCTACCCTGACTAAAACAGCAGTCATCTGGCACCTTGACGCAGCTGATTCTGTGATGTACACTCTAGGGGATGGCTTGACATTCATGGCACTCCTGGCCCTTAGAGTGTGAGGACCAAGGATTCAGGTGAGTTACTGGATTTGCATTAGTGGTGATAAGTTTTCCAGGCATTTTAAATTTAAATGTTTTCTGGGTCTTTTAAAGGAACCATTTCTTTTTCTCCTTTTATCGTGCTTTCAGAAGCTTGGCCTTTCAAAACATAATCACTGAAGCATTTTCTGTTTATATGATTGTTTCTGATTTTAGCCTCAGCAACCAGTTTTCAAAAAAAATCTAGAAAAATCTCTTTGCTTTTCCAAGCCCTTAGCAGGGCCCCCATTGTTTTAAACCCTCTTCCATTCCCTCAGAAATGTCACTTTTTAGTTCAGGATGCTGGAGGCTCCCATTTAGCTGTGTGGCCAAATGTGCCCAGCAGCTGCCCTCCTTAAATTGGGCTACAGCAGCTGAAAATCTGCCCAGAGAAGAACTGGGCAGATTTTTGGCTTCAGGGAAATCCTGGGGCAGCTCACAACTTTGCTTCCCCACATGTCTGCAACAGAAGGTGCATGGAATAGACAATCAAGTGCTGCTTCCCAGGTGGTTTTGCACCGTCTGGAGGACCATGATCTGAGAGAGAAAGGCTTTCATGATGTTTCACAAATGTATATTGTTCCTTGTTTCTTGTAATCAACATCTTTCTGAGGCAAGTGAATATCCTCAGAAGATGAAGGCAAACCACAGCCTATGATGTGGTTTCAAACAAAATTGGAGAGACATATGGCAGATAGAGCTTTGTCATCTTCGGAAGCTCTAAATCTGGTCCAACCAGACAGTTGCACCCTTTGACTCTAGGGTCAGGCCTCCAGATCCGTTTTTAAAACAACCTAAAGTTAACGATTTGCAGTAACAGTTATAAAGCTTTTAGGATAATGGAATGTTTCATCTCTTTCTGTCTCCTAAGGAAGTAAAATAATGTTTTATTTTCTCTTATTCAAGAAGGTAGATAAACAGTTCTGAAAATAGTACATTTCTGCTATTGACATCAAGACTGATCTCTTTTCTTAACATGTAATAATATTTTCTTAGGCAGGAATTTTGCACCAGGGATGACTTTCAGCAGCCTCTTCCCTTTGATCATTATAATTGAATGATTGTCATCTATGCTTGAATGTTCTATTTATGCTGATGCATTGGTTATACAGAATAACACAACAGTGTTTGGATTATGCTAGCTGCATTAAGCATGGAAAAAAGGCCACATTGAGGTAATTTCATTTCATTATTTTTGTAACTATTTCTTCTTCACTAATGTTTCTAAAGATCTTGATATTCAAGGCTATTATTTATTGAACAAAATTCTTCTTTCTTGGGCTAGATCATTGTTCATAAAGCCCACAGGCTGGGAAACATTTAGGATCAACCCTTCCTGTCTTCATCAATTAGGATTAGTTTCATCTCTTGGTAAAAGAGAATCAAACTAAATAAGTTAGTAGTTTATTTCTCTCTGGTATGGAAGTGTGGAGGCAGGCAGGCAGTCCATAGCTGGTATGGTGCCTCTGTTCTACAAGTTGTAAGCAGCCCAGGCTTCTTCTAACTTGTTGATCTACTTTTTGTGCCTTCTATTCCTAATGTCAACCAGTGACCCAAGAAAGCTGCACTGGCTCCAGCTATTAGATTTACATTCCAGTCTACAGAAAGGAGGAAGAACTATGGAAAAGGGTGCATGCCATACTTTTAAGGATGGTCCTGGAGATGCCACACATCATTTGTGCTTAGATCCCATCAGCTTCATCAGCCAGAGCTCAGGCAATCTGGCCTCATATAATTGCAAAGGATGCTGAGAAAACTAGGTGGTTTCCCCCTCCACCCCAGGCAGTCATAGACTGAGGTAAACAAAACAAAACAAAAGAAATCCTCAGAGTTTCATTACTATGGAAGAGGGAGAGCATTTGTTGGTAGTCATCTAAAGTTTCAGCTTCACTGTCCTTAAATTCTTGAATGAACCAGAGGGACGTGGGTTGGAACTTTATTGAGTAACATCTAAATGAGGCCGATAGAGGATCATTTGGATTCTACCCCAACTGCTGACCTTATGGACAAGTCATCTTGTCCCTCTGGAGCAAGACAGCTATTTCTTCCAGCCTGCATTTCTTATATAGCCCATTTCTGTTCTTTAAGACTTTAAAGCTTTGGATAAATGCAAATGTTCTCTGGGAGTGTTAATGGATTGACTGGCATGATGTAGTACAAGAACACAGATGTTGAAATCAGACAGAACCACTTTTAATTCTGGCTCTGTTACTTATTAAATGAGTGAATATGGGAATGAATATGAATACCCTGTGTGAATATCCTGGCCTCAGTTTTCTCATCTGTACAAGGAGTTACAATAATGCCTTACATGTTTTATGTATGTGTAGTAAATTACATAATGTTTGTAAAGTGCAAAGTTGGTGATTAAAAATGATTTCTTCTTTGCCTTTCTCTATTAACCATGCACATAACAGCTCAAATTAGATTCTTATATTAGCAGTTCACTGAACCCCAAGCAGATGTAACTGGTGATGAGTAAATTTTTATAGAGGATGGTCAGAATTATTCTAGGGAAGACAAGAAACTTTCTGGAAGGGATAGATGTGTTGCTGTGGCTTAAGGCCTGATCAGCATTAGGGAGAATTAGACTGCATCCAGGAGCACATTTATAATATTTTGATATGTTGCTGTGGTTGTTTTAAGCCACTCATTTTAGCATGAGAGCATTTTGATGTAATCTAAAATATAAACCATGGAAGTTTCATCTTTAAAAAAAATTGTTTATTTTTAGTTATTATGGGTATATTATAGTTACATATATTTACGTTATAAATACATATAAGTATAATATACCCATGATACAGGCATACAATGTGTAATAATCAAATCAGGGTATTGGGGTATCCATCACCTCAAACATTTGTCATTTCTTTGTGTTAGGAACATTCCAACTTCACTTTTTTAGTTATTTTAACTTATTGTTGACTATGTCACTTTATTGTGCTATCAAATATTGTTCATTATAAAGATCTAACTATATTTTTGTACCCATTAACCATCTCCACTTTATGGCCCCCCTCTCCACTACACTTCCTAGCCTCTGGTGAAACCGTCTTTCTACTCTCTGTATCCAGGAGATCAGTTGTTTTTAATATTTAGCTCCGATATAGGAGTGAGAACATTTGAGATTTGTCTTTCTGTGCTTGGCTTATTTCACTTAACATAATGCTCTCCAGTTGTACCTATGTTGTTGCAAATGACAGGATTTCATTCTTTTTGATGGCCATATAATATTCCATTGTATGTATGTGCCACAATTTCTTTATCCATTCATCCATAGATGGACACTTAAGTTGATTCCAAATCTTAGCTATTGTAAATAGTGCTACAATAAACATGGGAGTGCAGGTATTTTTTTTGTGTACTGATTTTCTTTCTTTTGGATATATACCCAGCAGTGAGATTGCTGGGTATTATGGCAGTTCTATTTGTAGTTTTTTGAGGAACCTCCATACTGCTCTCCATAGTGGTTGCACTAATTTACATTCCCACCAAAGAAGGCAGAGAAATTTACTGTTACTTGAAACTATAACTCAGATGAGTCAAGACCAACAAATCATTAAGTTGACATTGAAATATATTTGACCAAGTTTGTCCTTTGAAGATTTCTCTGTTGATAGGCACTTCTGTAACTAATTTGTATAATTTGGTATAAATATTTTGTGACTATTTTTAAAGGCCAGTAAAAGGGCATTTATGATGGCTCATCATAAATATACAATAATATATTTTACATAATATGTGTTAATTGATGGATTGCATTTTTTCTTTAAGTTTATTAGTGTTTTAGAAAGATTCTAACTTCACTATATTTTATAAATATCAATTTGGATATTGTTGTACATTACATTTGTCAATACTTAAGAGTGTTTCTTTTATATATGTCAGATAGTGTACATTCAGTATACAGAATGCAGTGTTTGTGCTGACTAAGCATAGCATATATTGCCTGGGAAAAAGAGTTAACCATTTAGGAGGGATGCAGTCTTCTAGAACGTCAGGAAATCATCAGTGAAATTGGGGAGAAACAGCAGGCTCTGGAGATCCCTGCCCAGGAACTTAGAGGAATCAGCATGCTGCACACCCTAACATGTGTCAGTGTCTGTGTTCACTGGTAGTGATCCTGTGCTTTTGCATTTGTACAATGGCATGTGCTGTGACTTAGGGCAGAGTTGGGTTTGAATAGTTTTTACTCCATAAAGGACTGTTGCTGAAGGATTGCTCCCTTCTCCCTGTTTTACTGCTACCATCTCAATGCTGTATATGAGGGCAGCGAAGCAATGATGCACTAACCATGCCTTTCAGAGCTGTGTAAATCCTTTCCTTGATAAACTCAAGCGTGTGAACAAGATTAATGCCCCAGAAGTGGGAAGTTATCCAGGAAAACACCCTGACATACGTCATAATAGATATGCAGAGAAGTTCTGCTCAGAAGAGTATTTTTCTAGACCTTAGAATTCTGTGTCATATTATGTTTCACTGCATAAATGGCTTCTGTCTGGCAATGCCTACAAATTTAAGAAGAAAGCAAAAAATAATCAGATAAATGTGGCTGTATATCTTCTTTGTTATAATGTAATGGTGATGCTCTTATGTCAGGTTTGCTGACCCTAAATAGGGATTTAAGGAGTAAAGTAATGGATCCATCATAAAAAGAAATGTGGTATATTTTTAAATTACTGATATGTGACACTGTACTTGTGGGGCTTCAACTGAGAAAACATTGAAGTGAGGATTTTTTGAAAAGAAATAAGTTAAACTGTCAGTTCCTACCTTTGTGTGTCACAAACAGTTCTTGGGTAAGAGAGATCAGTTCCAGGGTTATGTATCATAATTGCGAGGTGTAAATAAACCATTATGGTAACAAAAAGTCATGCGACTTTTATGTGGAGAAATAAAAATGACCTATTGTCTACTATAAATTGGGGTGCAGCCATCACGGGAGGCAAATGTTAGGCCAAGAAGTAAAATGTGAAAAATATATGGCCACAGTTTTCTAAGTTTAAATCTTTTGTGGACGTTGACCTTAAATGAAACTCATAACCCTGAAACTAACTGTACTAATTTGTTAAATTTATAAATGAACTCTCTGTATAAGTACTTTTTCTTCTATAGAAATAAAATCTGTTTTTTTTTTCTTTTTCTGTTTTAACCCAACCAGGCAACTAGTTTGAACTAGACCTCAACTTAAACATATTCAAAATCCAAAGATATAAAACACCCAAAATATGTCCTGGATCAAATAAAAATTCCATTTTGATCATCTCTTGAGAAGTTCATACCATTAAAATATTCTTATGAATAGATTTCATTATTAGATGGCAGGACAGAAGCAAATTATGCAACTCCCTGCCCTGGCCTTTTTTAAACTTTTTTTTTTTTTTTTTTTTTTTTAACACATTGACTGCCACACTAGAAAAATAAATTTTTCCCTGGGGCCAAGGTGTTTTATTAAAACAAAATGGTCCTTTCTTATTTGTTATTTTTTATTGTTTCTGTGGGTGAGTTATATGCAACACAATTCACGTTTTTAGAATTCAATTGTCAATATTAATTGTAATAACAAGAACATCAGCAAGTAAGATTTTCATGAAGCAACGGCAGGGGTTTTGCTTTAGGCAGCCCTGGGCTCAAAAATAGCCCGAGTTAAATACAACTCACATGGTAGTCAATGTGTTAAACTAGAGGTGCTTTTCTTTTAAATTCATTTGCCTCTGGAGCACCTTCCAGCATTTAGATGTTCATTTAATTGTCACACGGCACATTTTGCATGGTAAATATTTGCTTATTTCTGGCAGATTTCTTATTTCTCTAATGTTTGATTTCATCTTGGGCTCTCTTGTTGGTTTTTAATTGAAAGCTTCATCGAGTAAATATGCTGTACTCTCCAGTCTAGATTCATCAATTCACACAGGGCACAGCTCACTTGTGCCCCGGGAAGCCATGTTTATTGATTACCATGCTGAGGATTTAGACAGGAGCTCTCACAGAGAGAGGATGGAGGAAAATATTAATTGTTGCAGAGGAAGAGGAATCTGGAAGTTGATAACATCCCACTTTTTATAAATGCTTCCATGTGTCGAAGAAGTCAGGAAGCTTTGTTTGTTTGTTTGTTTGTTTTTTAACATCAATTAAAAAACAGTCACGGTTTACATTTCCACCATCTTAAAAGAAAAAAAAAAAACCCAAAACACAGTCACTGGGAAATTACTAGGACTAGGAGAACAATAATAGGAGAGACACTTGCATGTCGTCAAAAGCACTTTCCAAGCATTCAAGTCTTAGCAGAGCCAGAGTTTTACTCTGGGTGAATGTTTCTTAGCATTCTCATTCTCCCCAGGCAAACATTCCCACATTTATTTACAGGCTACTCGGAGCTTACATTGCTGCACCTCAAGGTTTGGTATTTGGTGCTACATTATTTTTGTTTTATCTTTACCTCCAATGCATTGAACCGAATCATAAAATACTGCTGTTAAAACACAGGCACACACAAGAAAGGAAGAAGCTGACTTGACACTGTGCTGCAGGAATTGAGGTCATCCTGTATTGGATGTGTCCACATGGGCAAGACGGGCTTCACTCAAAGGGGGCGGGGAAGGAGATTGAAATCCACTTGGAATAAAGGCTGTGGGCATTGTCTGCAACTTCTGGCTGAAAGATACCTAATACATCTTCCAACATTTGTTTTTGCTGCTTTTACTTTTGATTTGTGTGTATATCCCTAATACAGGGCAGATATGGTCAAGAACAAAGCCCTGCTGGCCCCCCCACTTTTTTCCTCTGGTTGTGCCCATGGGAATCAGAATGCTGGGCCAATATGACCATAGGACTTATCCTAGAGATAAATACTGATGGTTTTTACTAGAAAGAAATCTGTATTTTGTTTTCCCAGAAGGAAACATCCACTTTTCTCCCTGCAGAACGGGGGTGGTATTGGAGTGACGTTTCTGCCTCCTCCAGTAAAACCTCTTCGCTCAGTTCTTCCACCAGGAAGAACCACAGTTTATTCTTGATGAGATTGGTGAAAAGCTAACTGCTATTGGACCTCATTAGGCAGTGAGGCTAATGCATCGAAAAGACAGAGCTTGCCCGTCCTTCACGCTCAGGAAGTCTGCATTTTGCTGAGTAGGCTGGTGAATAGGCTTTATGCTGCACTTCAGGCTTTCACGTATGAGGTTGCTGCTGCTTCCCCCATCTCACTGTTACTTCTTTGTGTTTATACCCCTCCCCTACCATAAGGGAGAAGAGGGTAGTAATTGGTGTTCTTGGGGTGCCCACTGCCCAAGTGCTGGCCAGTGGCTGCCTAGGGGCTCACCGCTTCTAAGACCCTTCCAGGACTGACCTGCAGTGGTTCGTAAACCATGCAGATCTTTGGAATCCTCCGGGACAGCAGGTAAAAATACAGATTTATAGTACCAACCCCAGAGCTAATGAACCAGCACTTCATGGGGTGGGGTACAGGATTCTGTATTTTGAACAAGTCCTGTAGATGCCTGTGATGATCAATCAAATTTGAGAACCATCTTTTAAGACTTTTCCGCAATATCATCCCCCACAATTAAAACTTACCTCTTTCATGTCATATTCTTTTTCAGGTTGCTATTTAGGAGGTAATCAATGATTCACTTTTGTTGGAATTATTGGTTTAAAACAGAGGGTATTTGTATGTGTTATCAATGACTTTCTGGAGACAGTGTTAGAATTAAAAGAAGGATACCAGGCTCTCTGTGTTAGCTTGTGGGGCAGAATGTGAGTGGCAGAGTCCTTGACACACTCTTACTCCTGTAGAACTCACACAGGCCCTTGGAGTGTATTTCAGGGTGACAGTTTTTTTTTTTCTTCCCCCTGCTCATGCTGCTGGACTTGGAATGAGAGAGTAGAGGAAATGTAAATTCAGACAACATTTGGGAATCAGTGGTTCCTTCTTTTGAATAGATTGGCATGCAGTAGAAGATACAGGTGACAGGCTAGGGGCTGGGTGACGTTCATAAATTATCAGATCCTAAAATTCACATTCGAACAGGATTATTTTAAAGAAGCAAAGAAGCTTAGCTCTCTTTGGGTGCATAATGTCTTATTCTTTCATCTTAAGCATTCATGTTTGATAAAAACGATTCCTCATGTAAATTCATTTATTGTAATTCAATCCTTCCTAAACTCCCTTGATGTGGAGCTACAAAATGTTACTTTTCTTTTTCCTCTTGAGAGAGGTGCTAAAAATGCAATACTGCCGTATGGTATATAAATTTATCTGAAACTCTTGGAACAAATTCTCCTGCCCTTTAGAAGCTCTGCCCTTCTATAACTTGCCTTTCACCTGCCTAACACATTATTGTTCACTTTAGAAATATGTGTGTGTGTGTATGTATATATGATATATGGTTGATGAAAATTAGATTCAACCAAATCTAATCAATTGATCTATTTACTCCTTTCTTCTTTCCTGAGCAGTCTGCCCTTCACCACCTTCATGGTTTCCAGCGATTTTACTCCTCTTCATGAAATGAATGCACCTTCAGAGTGGCCGGTCCTTTCTGGTCACCCCATGGTCTTGCCAATCCAGAATTATGGCACTGACAGGGGTGACAAGGATGACTAGCATGACAGCTAGTCTCTGAAATTCCTGATATTGATCTCAAAATTATAGAGGTACATAGTTTATCTTTCCCTGGTAATGGTAAGCTAAAATTAACAATGATATACCAGTTATGGTGTATTAATCTTGTAAATATTTAGTTTATAGATTGACTGTTAATTAAATGTCTTCTAGGCATTGGGAGAGAGTAAGAGAGAGAAGAGTTCTGGGTGCTTTGCTTTGCTGCAGATGAAAAAGCAAATGGACCTAATCTGGATGCTAATGGTTCTCTCTGTTCCTGCTGCATGACCAACGCAATTCAGTGCTCTGCTTCATAGATGGTTTATGCCTGGCAAATGGAGCTGCCTGGCCTTGGAACCAGCAATGCTGCAGCTTACTAGTGCTATGTCTGCTGGAAATGACCTACGAAATTAGTAGTTGCTATGAGACAGTGAATAAGGAATTCAGCTGCAGGAAACAAGCAGAGCAGGAGGCCCTTGCATTTGCCCGGAGTTACCACTAATCTGATTTGAGACCAATAGAGAAATGCATTGTTGTCCCCAAATCTTACGCCAGAAATTCATTTCCTTAAGATAATATACTGTGCTTCTAAGAATCCTGTGTTAAAATGTAAAACCCTCCTTAGGCTGTCAAGTTATTATTATTAGCCCTAACGAATGATAGTCAGCCACCAGATACTAATAGCATCCTGAGGACTGTGGCGAAAGATTGGAAAGTTTGAGGGTGGATGAGAGTAGGATGACCAGACGTTTACTGTGTCCTGGGAACCCCCAACAGTCCTTTGATATATTTGGCAGTAAGCTGCCCTAGGCAGTGTGAATGTAGTTTCCTTATAACCAAGATAATGAGCAGATACTTAGAATGGAATTCTAACAGGTCCAGGGTCTGAGCTTGACAATCCCCATTTATAAAGTGTTCTGTTAGTTTTTGAGAACTCTGTGCTGTATTCTAATACACCGTGGAAGGGAAGTCCTTTGGGAAGGACCCCTGACACTTGCTGCTTAGATTCATGTTTCCTCCGATGAAATTTCATTTAGGAATTTTTATTCATGTTTGAATGTCACAGTAAATTACCCTGTGACCAACTTTTTGAATTTGATTTAAATTTAAAGCTATTTATACCTCTATTTTTTTTTACATTGAACATAGATATCTCCAGTGCTGTTTCTTAAATCACATTTTTTTCAGTTTTGTTTTATTTTTAATCGACAAATAATAATCATCATTTTTAAGTAAAATGGTAGTTTCAACTAAGAGATTGCAGGTTTCTGAAGAAAACATAATTTTATCCAACTAATTAAACATGGCCTCAAGGTGTTACTTTAGTAACTTATATACTCCTTTACTCTCTAGTCTCTTGTATGTGAGCCTGTCTCTTACACATGTGGGGCAATGCAAGATTGAGTTTTCCATTTATTGTTAACCCTAGATCTTCCATCCAAAGTCATTGGGTTGGTATATACCTAGCCATTTTGCTTAGTGTTTGGTAAGGATTTTATCTTTCTTTCATAAGCTTCACTCTCCACAGGAACAATGGACCTATTCTGGGGGAGGTGGGAACAGGACATGTATTTTTTTAATCAATTATATATTCTATTATAAAAAAGGTACAAGAGATGGGGAGGAGCAACACAGAGGCTACAAATAGAGTCAGTTTTGATCTATACCTGAGAATGGCAAAGGCTCTGAGAGCTGAAAATGTTTATATCCACAGCACACTATAAGAACTTTTCCAAGGAAGCCACTCTAGTCTCACAAAGTGACTCCTCTCCAGGAGAACTCAATTTTAGTGAAATTAACTCCACTACAGTCTGCACCCTAACTTTATAAAACATAGCCATATGGAAGTCTACAAATAAAATCACAAAAAATTCCCCAAAGCAGAAATTATAAGGTTAGAATCATTATTTAAAATACATTGACATTTAAAATAAAAGAGAGCACTGCCAATTCACTTAAAAGAAACAAACAAACACATCAAAATCCTCTGACAATCATATGATTGTAAGGGAAAATAAGATGGCATTTATGGATTGCTTAACATTAAAAGGGAATGCAACTCTCTCTATAAAAGCCTATGAGAAATCAAGCTAAAGTACTATTCAGAGAAATATTTGTAGTTTTTATTTATTATAATACAAGAAAGACTGAATATCCCTGAGATAAGATTTCGAATTGAGAAGCTAAAACAGGATACAAAATAAATAAAAAATGTGGAGGGAAAATGTTGATATAGTCATATTTTGAAAGGAATTAGCACAGATGAATGCAAAAGTTAATGAAATAGAAAATATAAAGTAGAGATGTATGGGTACGGTGGCTCACACCTATAATCCTAGCACTCTGGGAGGCTGAGGCAGGAGGATTGCTTAAGCTCAGGAGTTCAAGACTAGCCTGAGCAAAAGCAAGACCCTGTCTCTACTAAAAAAATAGAAAAATTATCCAGGCATTGTGGCATGTGCCTGTAGTCCCAGCTACTTGGGAGACTGAGGCAGGAGGATCACATGAACCCATAAGTTTGAGGTTGCAGTGATCTATGATGATGCCACTGCACTCTACCTGGGGTGACCAAGAAAGACATTGTCTAAAAAAGAAAAAAATTAGAGCTGCTAAGTCAAAATAAAATTTTAACCAATAAAATAGTCAAAAGGAAAAAATTATTAGAGGGGCCCTACAGTATTTAAACTGGCAAAAGAAAAAAATCAGAAAACTTAAGGATGGACCTATCCAAAGAACAGAGAGAAAACAGAAGGAAGAAAAATGAACAGTGCCTCAGAGAAATGTGGGACAACACTAAGTACAAAAACATACATGTAATAGGAGCATCTGAAGGAAGGGAAAAAGAAAAAGGGGCAGAAAAACTATTTGAGAAAATAATTGAGAAAATGTCCCAAATCTGCTGAAAAACATTAATTTACACATCCAAGAAGCTCAAAGAACTTCAAGTAGGATAAATGCAAAAAGATCCATACTAAGACCCATTAAAGAAAAACACTGAAGGCCAAAGACAGAGAGAAAATACTGAAAGTAGCAAGAGAAAAATAACTTGTCAGGTACAAGGGAACTCTAATAAGATTGACAGCTCATTTCTCATCGAAACAATGAAGGCCAGAAGTCAGTGGGATGACATATTCAAAGGGAAGAAAGAAAAAAATGTCAATCAAGAATTCTATATCTATCAAAGTTATCTTTGAATTGAAGACATAATAAAGATATTTCAGATAAACAAAAACTGAGAGAATTTGTTGCTAGCAGACCCAGCCTTCAAGAAATAAGAAAGGAAAATTTAAGTCTAAGCAAGTAAATACAGATGGAAATTTGAATCTACATAGAAAAAAAACACAGGTAAAGGTAATTATGTAGTTATACAAGTCAGTATAATGTATATTTCTTGTTCCTTTTTCTTCTGATTTAAAAAATAATTGTATAAAACAATATATATAATTGTATTGTTAAGCCTATAACATATACAAATGTAATATATTTGACAATAACAGCAGAAAAGGGATGAGTAGGAACATTGGAGTAAGGAAATGACTCCAGATGGTAGCTCAAACCCATAGGAACAAATGAAAAAAGTGAGAAATGATAATAATAAATTTTTGAGAAATGGTAAAGAAAAGGTAAATATAATAAACTCTATAAATGTATACTTCCTCCTCTTTCTTTTCTCAGCTCCTTTAACAGAAAAGTTTATATAAAAATTATAGCAGTGCATTGTTGGGCTTGTAACAAATATAGATGTAATATGTATAACAATAACAACACAAAAAGGGTTAAGAGAAAATATAGTTATATAGGAGTAGTATTCCTATATCTCACTGGAATTAAGTTAGTATAAATCTCAAGTGGATTCTCATAACTTAAAATACATATGATAAGCTTTGGAACAACCACAATGAAAAGGACTAAAAAGCACAGTGAAAAAATTATTCAAGGAATTAAAATTTTCCACTAGAAAATATCCATTTACTGAAAAAGAAGTCAGTAAAGGAGAAATAGAGGAACAAAAAAGACATGATACATAGAAAACAAAAGTAAAATAGCAGATATAAATCCAACTATATCAATAATAATAATAAATGTGAATAAATTAAACAATACAATAAAAATATGGAGATATAACACTGGAAAAATGACATAATCCAACTAATGCTGTCTATAGGAGAAACACTTTAAATTCAAATATACAAACAGATTGAAAGCAAAATGATGGGGAAAATATATCATGTAAACAGTAATCATAAGAAAGCTAGAGTGGCTATACTAGTATCAAACAAAATCATCTTTAAAATAAAAATAAAGTTACTAGAGATAGAGAGGGACATTTTATAATGACAAAAGTTTCAATCCATCAGGAAGATATAATTATAAACATATATGCACCTAACAAGAAAGCTCCAAACTTTATGAAACAAAAACTGACAGAATTGAGAGGAGAAATTGATATTCCAACAATAATATTAATACTTGCAGACTTTAATAGGCCACTTTTCATAACTGATAGAACAACTAAGGAGTAGATCAATAAGAAAATGAATGCAGTGGTTTGAATGTGTCCCCCCTCAAATTCAGGTGTGAATACTTAATGGCCAATATGATGGTATTAAGAGGGCCTTTAAAGGGTGATTAGGTTATGAGGGCTCCTCCACTTATGGATGGGATTTAGGACCTTATAAAAGAGATTTCATACAGCCTGGCCTTCTTGCCCTTCCAACTACTATCATATGAGGCAGAGTGTTCCTCCCCTTCTGCATGCTCTGTTTAACCTCAGCAAGGATAGGAGATATTTGGTGTCATTTATGTTGGATTTGATCCTCAGTCAATCCTTAACTGTATCAGCTGTCCAAGTGACTTAACTTCTCTCACCTTCTATGTCTGCATGGACAAAGTGGGGTCAATCCTTCATGTAAACAGGGAACATAACATGTGTAAATTTTCCAGTAAAATGCTTGGCAAGTAGTAGGTATCCAATAACAAGTGGCAGTATATTGCATTTGGTTTTTTTGCTGTTCATGGTATCATTAGGGAGTGGTTCCTCCCACCCCCGCCCCACCCCAGAGATCTTGCCTTTTCTCTGCCTTCTGAAGGGCAGGACACTTTTTCAGCTGTTAATTATGTGATGTTTCATTTATTTCTGACAGAGTACTAGGGGATCCTTTGAGGACTGTGCTCCAGGCAGTGCCAGCAGGATCCTTCTCCGCCTTCTGCATGAGACAAGCATTTCCTGCAGCAGGGCCCTCTTGCCAGTCTTAGCCAGAAGCCCAGATGCTGCAGTCACTATTTGGCTTCAGAATACCAAGTGGCAGCTGTGGCTAGTCTTCTCCTGCTGCCCACTACCCAGTCACAGCCGGCTTTGGGCCACTGGGGAGAGCAGCTAGACAACTGCTGCTAGTGCAACTGGGTCAGCTCCTTATCTGTCTGTCCACCTGCCCTCATCTCCTGTCTGTCTCTTGTCCTCTTGCACAGCTCCAGATCCACATAGCAGCACTGATCATCCTGAATCAGAAAACACACCTGACACAGTGTAGGTTTTTTTGGGGACCCTGGGAATTGTGCTTCTATGATTATGAAGTGGGAAAATGTACATATTTAAAAACATTGCTCTTTTAAGCTGGTCTCTTCTCTGTTTCTGTATACCTTGTTGCTTCTCTCATGGTGAATGTTCACAGAGATTTTATGACTGAGGAGTTCATACGTAGGTGGTGAGTTACTTGATCTCACTCTCTTTATCTGAGAGTATTCAGAAATTTGAAGATGGTCTGGCTGGAGAGTAAGAGAGGGCCTCTCACTGACAAGAGATTAAGAATTAGAATGATAATGATTGCAGGGGATCCTGCTGATTAGCCCTGCTTCAGGACCCATTAGAAAACATGTTTGCGTGTAGATCCAGTCTGGAGATAAGTTAATGAGTTTGGTGTTTATAATACTTTCTGTTCCTTCAAATTAACCTAAGCAAAGTAAGTGAATGGAACCCTTTGAAAAATGTGTTTATTCTGTTATTTGGTTTCAGACTGTCCCAGGAGACTGTGAGCTATTCAAGGTCAGGAACTATATCCTTCATCTGTGTCCTCAGACAGTCATCCATGTAAATGTCAAGTCTCTACTGCTAGGAGGTTCTAATGAAAGCAGTTTGCTTTGCTAAAAGCTAAGCTGCAAACCTTTTTGTTTCAGTGAATATGATGATGGTAAGAGGGCTTTCCTGCTTTGTTGAATCTAATCTTGTGAAGCTGACTGTGAAAGCCCTCAGGGCCAGTATTCCGAGCTTCACTTCTCCCTGTTCAGGACTCGGGAGGGAGCTGGGACAGGTGTGCGCAGGATGGGAAAAGAGAAGGCTTGAGCGGCTCCTCTGCCATCCAGTGCCCAAGGCTACCATCAATATTTCATCATGACAGGCTGTCCCACAGAGCTCAGACAAAGCCTTAGTATTCTTCCTGAGGGGCTGCTCCAGGCAGCCGCTCCCTGCTGATGGGAAATGGCAGTTGGGATGAAGTCCTTCTGCCAGCTCAGGTGCACTGAGCCACAGATGTCCTCTAAATCTCCCTTTCTGACTAACTTCTTAATACCCAGTTATATTTCTGAGATTAACTCCTTTCGCCTTAAAAAGTAGGGACCTCCCCAAATCTGACCACAGTCAGCAGATTCTACTAAATATGCATTTACCGTAAAGTGTTACTATTGATTTAACTGAACAATTGTTCAATTATTTTACTTCGCATTACTTGAGCTCAGTAATCCTGGCGCTTGAAGTAGACACAATTTATTTTCTTTCTTCCAGGCAGGACCTGCACTCAAAAATGCCAGACTTGTCCATCTCTAGGAGACACTGCCTTTTGCTTGAAAAAAATCTGTTCTTTCTCCCCAACTATCTATACAGACAGTCCCTGACTTAGGATGGTTCAACTTACGATTTTTCAACTTTATAATGGTGTGACAGTGATACATATTCCATAGAAAATATACTTTGAGTGCTCATGCAAGCATTCTGTTTTTTTCCTTTTAGTATAGTATTCAATAAATTACATGAGATACTCAGCACTTTATTAGAAAATAGGCTTCATGTGAAATGATTTTGCCCAACTGTAGGCTAACTTAAGTGTTAAGAGCATGTTTAAGGTAGGCTAGGCTGAGCTATGATATTTGGTAGGTTAGGTGTATTGAATGTATTTTCAACTTAGTATATTTTCAGCTTACGATGGGTTTATTGAGGCATACCCCCATCGTAAGTTGAGAAGCATCCATACTCTGCAGCCTAGAACCTTCAGGTCCCACTTCCCTTCCTTGATTCCTCTAATTACCCCAGCTCTTGTGGTTCTCAGTCCCTTCTGAAGGAAGCCTATGGGACTATGCTTAGTTGACCTTTTTCAGGGAAAGGAGTGTAGCTTTTTAATCTTTGTATCCCCAGTTGTGCTGGAGATGGTATTTGGCATACAGTGGGCCTCCAGTAAATTCCCATGGTGTCAACGAACACGTACAGAGATTTACATTTTATTAACTTGTCTTTCATATAATTTCCCTGTTATATCCTCAAAACGTCCTTGTAAGACAGGTATTTTTTTCCAGAAGAGGACTCTGAAACTCAAAGAGATCGGGTAATTGTTCTGAAGTTGCATAGCAAGTAGGAGGCAGAGCTTATTCTTCTACTTCTAGACCGTCACCCCCGAGCCTCCTTCCCATATCACGGTGCTTCTTGGTCATGAGCTGTTATGCATTATTCACTACAATATCCCTGGTTTACATTGTCTGCATAACTAGATTATAAACTCCTCAAGGGCAAGGTAAATATCTTGCTTTTCTTCTTTCTGCACCCTTCTTTCATTATTGTAGTAGGCTGACAATTCTAAAAGCATGTATTCTGTAATGTCTGGTCATTGGATATCACAAATCACTGTGAGATTAAACATTTTTTTATCCCTGCTTTGCCAAAAAATAGATTTGTCTAATGAGGTCATTAAAAAAAGCATGAAATATAGTCAAAAGAATCTGGAATTTTATGCTGTAATGGCAGTATCTGAGCTGCCTGAGCACATATAAAAAACCATTAAAGAAGCTAGTGTGCTTATTAAATCTTACAAAAAAGTTTTCTTTGGTCGTTGTAATTGAAAAGACTTCAGTATCTACCTGCCTGCCAAGAATCACAGATGATCTAGTGGGACAGTGTCTGATAATAAATCCTGGCACTTGGAGGCAGGTTCCTGGTTCTGTGAAGGTTTCTCACCCCCTTTTATGAATAGGAATTTTCCCAGCAAAGGAATAATGACTGGGTAAACCTGGTATGTGCCCTTGAACTCATTCCAACCCACTAATATGTGTGTATGCCTAAACTTAATGGGAACTTCTGGGTGATACAATGATTGCTATGATAACTAATGCTACTGGTTGGCTAATTTTTGATTGTAATACAGCCTAATTTTGTTCTATAAATATGTGGTCTGAAATCATATGCCCATTCAGCAGGTGCTGAAGGCAAAACCTTCCAGTGGTTAGGTCTTACAAAATCTTATGTTCAGTTGAATTATTACTCCCTGTAACGTTACATATTTTGATTTTTTTTTCTCTTTGGAGAAAGCTAAAGAAGCTTATTTAAATCTGTAGTTAATTAATTTGAATGCAATCCACTGAAGTTTTCATGGTTGCCTTTGATGTAAAAGACGTCGGGCTAGGAACAGGTGCACAAGGGTGAGGGACGCTCTTTACACATTCAAATAGTTTAGAATTGAATATAGAGGTAAAGTAAACATGTTTTTAAGGTAAAAATTTCAAAAGATATTAAAGGGCAGGTCTATGTATAGAGGAGGAAGAGATCACAACCAGATTAGACAGTCAGGCAGGCTTCATGGAGCAGAATTTGAAATGCACCTTAAATATGGAACTGCATTTCAAGTGATTAAAGTCCACCATGAGTAAAGCCACATCTTAGGGAACAGTGAAAATACAGTTCACCAAAACCTCTGGATATGAGCAGAGAAGTAGTGAGAAATAAAATCAGAAATGTAGATGGGGTTATGATGAATGAGGGGTTCAAAACTCTTTATCTAAGCTATGAAAACTTCTACTGGAAGATTTTAAACTAAGGTACTGCCAGCTGTTAGAAGACTGGGTGAGATTTTAGAAGCTTGTCAAAGAGGGACAATTAGGGACTTATGTCTGAATAAATTTGTGATATGAACATATAGACTTCAGACACCAAAAGACAGCTTTTATGTCCAGCAAACAGTTAGCTCCTAATTCTGTGCTGGATATTTTCTGTTGGCTCCTCAAACCCAAGTCTTGTGTTCTCTAACCTGCTTTGGGCCCCAGGAACTGAAATGGACTGTCGTTAGTAAGTTTGCTTGTTTTTTGGTTTCTGATTTGGCCAGTGGGAGGTGCTGTCTGGAGCTCCATATCAGTGAGCTGGCGTTTATTCCTCCTGCTCCCCTACCCTCCATGCTGTGGCATGGCACAGGTGGGTGGTGGCTGGGTTCCTTTAGCTACTGGACTTGCAGGATTCTGGTCACCTCTTCCTCCCTGCCCCTTCAGGTCTAGGGGTATAGACCTGGGGGTGTTTCACCTCCCTTGTTGTTCTCTCAGGCTTGCCATTCTTTAAACTCTCCTCAGTCACTCTTTCTGAGCATGCCATCTGTTTCCCAAAGGGACCTTTTACAGTTTGTCATGTATTTTGGTTTTAACAGTGACCAAACTGTGGTAGTTTTCCAGTTGCTGTCAAAATGGGAAATCAGAATTGCAGATACAGCTTCAGAAAAGTGGTCTCACAAATGCAGAGGAGGGTGGGGTCTCACTGCCATTAACCCGTAAGACAGGCTTCTATTAACACATAACTAATGTTTCCTAGAGAGGAATTATTTGCAACTAGATTGAACAAAGTTTCATGCCTACAGTTAGCTAACACTGACCTGCAAAAACAGCTTTGTTGGCAAAAAAGTCTCCTTTATAATAAAGTTTATTATAATCAGTTTTTACGGAAGTACCACAAAGTCAAGTCTACCCTGGAAAACTCAAGATGGACTTGGAGATATATAGTGCATGTACAATGCATGTGTAATGTGTTCCACTGGGAAACTCAGGCCTGAATGGCCAGCACACCCAGGGACCCTCAGGATATGTTCATATGGAATTTACAGAGGAGTTTGCCTTTATTGTCACCTCTAATTTTTCAAGCTTATAGAAACATTTTTCTTTTCTTTATTGTATAATTTATATCTTCCCATCTGCATGGGCAGAGTAGGATGGTTCCGCTTGAGATTTAAATTTTATGTATCTGTCCTCTTCTCTCTCTCTCAATCTTGCTTTTTAAGCTCCAACTGATAGCTCCTTTACCGTCTTTAAGGCTGAGATAAAATTTTCCTCTCTTTTTTTTGTATCCTTCTTTTCTATGTCTAAGGACAAGAAATGTGCCCTTGGTGTCTTCCATCACTTGGAATGGAATTGACCTTCAGCTATGACTTCTGACTGGTGAAATGATATCAAAGCAATTTCTTGGCAATACTTTGAAGATAAGAACTCACAAATGCATTGCACAATTAAATGAAGTATTGCAAGTAAAATCTTTTTATTTAAGAACTGGAAATATTTCTGTGTATATTTCTGTATGACACGTCTTAGCTCTTTCTCATTCTTCAGAACTCATCTTAAGAGTAAGCCTGGCCTATGGGCATTGTGCCTGCCCCTACCTGAGTCAGGTTTGGATGTCCCTTCTCAGTATGCTCAGACCTTTTTGGTCATAAGGCTTCACACTGTTGAGTTGCCCTTGATTAGCTCCCATTTCATTCCCTTTGTGTTAGGAACACTTTGAGAACAGGGATCATCATGTTCTAACCTTGTACGCTTGATGCTGAACACAGCCTGGCACACATGAGTGAAAGCAAGAATGAAA
Organism: Eulemur rufifrons; assembly: GCF_041146395.1. NCBI lineage: Eukaryota > Metazoa > Chordata > Mammalia > Primates > Lemuridae > Eulemur > Eulemur rufifrons. Next base: position 49,315,943 of record NC_091001.1, read on the forward strand.
ATGAAAATCACAATAGGTGCTTCTCTATTTCAGGATTTGAGTTTCAGTGCACATAAGAATAACTGGGGGAGTTTGCAAAACAAAATACAGACTCCTGGATTCTGTCCTTCTGTGTCTATTCTCCCCAGAAAATTTTGATTCATTAAGAGTATGATCATGCTCAAGAATGTGCATGTTCCAAAATATACACTATGCATTATAACAGAGATAAAGGGTAAGAGTCATTGATCTAATTTCTCCTAGGAGCAGGAGGGATACCGATAAATTTTGTTTCTGAATTCATAGACAACTGCAGTGTACTTGAAGCTTCAGAGCTTTGCCTCACTCTGGTTATGAGTCAGTGTTTGGGAATCTAGAGAGACTTTTGCCCTTCTTAATTTGAAAGCAATCATTTTATGAAAACTCAAAGGGCAAGTTGGTTGAATGGTTTTGTGTTCACACACATTGAAAGAAACTATGATAAAAATTAAAGTTTTTTTGTGAAAATTTGAAAGATTACACAAGATATCAGAAGTTTTCAGGTTACAGTCCTCCATTTTTCTGGGCAAAGATTAAATTACCCCTTCCACTGATTGCTTTTAGTGACTTCTTGCCCATGTAAGAAATTTGCTCCTGTAAGTAACCCTGACTCCTGCATTATTAATTTTTTCACTTTATATTGGATCATTTCCAACAACAAAGATACTAAAATATCTTGCTTTTCTTTTTTAAAAAGTTATAGTCTCCACCTTACTCTCCAGCTGATACTCTGTTTTTCTGCTTCCATTTATAGCCAAACTCTATGACAGAAACTTGAAAAACAGTATCTTAGTGTCCATTTGTCCTGAAAGTCAGGACTGACAGGAGCAGATTTAGTGGCAGATCCATACACAAAAAGGCTGGGTTTTGGAAAGGGCTCAAATAGGGGATGTGAATATGATTTACATAGGATAGCAGAGCATCAGTTCAAAAATACAAATTGGACACACACTCTGGCCTTGAGAGGAGAAAGGAAGAATGGTCTTGTCATCAGCTGAAGAGCGAAGAGTGAATGGGAGGCAAGGAAGCGAGACAGCAAACCTGAACTTTGTCCTAACAGTTTTTTCATGAAGGGAACGGAAGAGATAAAGTCATGCTTAGAAGAGCTGGGAGATCAATTTGGGAAAATGTAGAGCATTATTTAGCTTGAACAAAGTTTGGGCAATTGGGCCATTTGGAGGGAAAGAATAAAGTTACTTAATTAAACCTGGCTGATTTGACTGTGTGAACTGCATTCCTGTCTTCCACTCATCAGACCGATTTTCTGATTTTACTGTCCAGGAGTTGGAGGTGGGATCACACACATCACAGAGAATTTCCCTTCTTTTGTTACCAGAATAACATATAGCACCATTAAGTATCCTAACATTGTCAAGCTCAAATGGATTACCGCGTGCAGTATTGAATTGGCTGGCCAACTGTCATGGCTGATGAAGAGATGTTAAAAATAAGTAACCCCTAGAGTTCAATTCTCTTACCAACCAGTGTGACCACAGTATGAGAAATCCCACCATTAGAGCTGATCTAATAATCAAGAATGCTGATCTTAACATACTGAATTGCATTATCTTAGATTTGGAAGAGTCTCTTTAGTCTAATTTGTGATCCATTTTAGGAGTCTATCATGCCTTCTCATCATATAGCCTTAGTTTGAACTTGCCTATGGGACACTTAGTGATTTCCAATCTATTTTCCTCCATGAGGGGAAATAATTGCCATCTGAGTTAACCAGAACAGCTTGCTGTCACTTAACAAAGGAGAGGGCCCTCAGAATATTGGAATGAATGGGGATGAGAATATGAAAAGGCTTATAGAATGCTGCCCAGGGAGAATCTACTTGAGTGAGGCACAAGAGTAAGGGCAGAGGGTACAACAGTGTAGCTTTAGTGGTTGGAGTATCATTAAAAGAACACAAAAAACACATTGTGGGTTTTTTTCTTCCATCATTTTCCTCAGCTCTGTCTGTGAGTAAAAGAGTTCCGTGGTTCACTGCCTAACAGAGTGCCTGGCACATAGGAGGTACTCAATAAATATTTCTTGGCTAATAAGTATCTGTTGACAACAACCCCACTATTTAAGAATATGTGCCTTAGAGTAAAAATGTTGTATGGTTGATTGCCGGCTTTACCACTTATTCATTGTTCCTGTTACCCTGCTAACTCCCAGGCTCTTTTATGTGAAATGGATTTACTGATCATATGTATCTCATTGAGTGTACGTATCTATATACAAACACACTCATAGGTATCTCAGTGTCTGTTTCCTTCTCTCTAGAGAAAGATAAAACTATTGCTTGAGGATAACTTATATGGCAGACACTATTTTAAATATTTCCCATAAATTAACTCATTTAATCTTCACAACAAATCTATGTGTAATATAATTTCACACTGAAGAAATAGGCACAAATAAATTAAGTAAGTTGCTCAGCTAATGAGTTTTAAGTTGGAATTTGAAGTCAGGCAAATTAGCTGTCCGTACGAATCTAGTCCATACTCTCAACCACTACATCACCTTTCCAAAGCAACGCATATAGAAAGTTTTAACATTGTACGTGGCACAATTGTCCTTTTTGTTTGTTTGTTTTGTTTACTGTTACTATTATTTTAGTCTGAGGTTAAATTCTTGTTTATGGTTTAGGGTATTCTCAGAAAGTTGAAAGAAACAAGACATCCTAAATTGAGAGGCTGGGGTAGAAAGACCTCCATCCCGGAGGACACAAAGAGTAGCATGTTTTGGCAATGACATCTGCTTCTCCAGCATAGCTTTAAGTTTTATTACGTGTGATTATGTGGCACATCCCTTAGGGAAAAACCAGTTTCCTTGGGTGCTCAGTACAGCATTAGGGGTGTGCATGCACTTGACAGTTTACTTCCAAAGTGATTATCACACTTGTGTTAATCTATCAGCCAGCAAATGACCCCCAAAGATTCAGAGAGACTGAATAATGCAGTGCAAGATCAATATCATATTTCACCTTGGCGGCAACGGATGTCTGGGATAGCTGAGTAGAATGAGAGTGAAATGAGCTATTGGATTATTGAGCGGGCCCTCTCTGGAGTCATCCTGGGATTCATCAGATATTAACTAGGAGCTGAATTTTTTGTTGATCATAGATCCAGAATGAGACAAAAAGTCTTTTATTTGATAGCTGATAAAGTATAACTTATGGAGCATAGTGTAATTAATGAGAAAATTTTCCTGGTTGTAAGGAAAAGAAAAACTTCTATATTGTGGTAGTAATTGATTATATGTTTATAACCCCCTCTAACTTTCCAAACTTTTTCACATGTATTGTATTTCTACTTTTGCCTTGTGTTTTCTGACTTCTTATTCTTTGTAGTATTTTTTGAGGAAAAAAAGTAGTTATCCTAAATAATTTCTTTCCCTCTTTTGTTCATGGAACTAGATTACAAGGGTCAGTTTTCAACAAATATTTGTGTATTGCTTTCTCTAGGCCAGGCTCTGTGGTCGGCAGAGTTGAATGAGGCACATTCCCTATCATCACAGAGCTGGCAGAGAAACATAAAGAAAGAAGTAACTGAATATCCCAAAGCCAGTTCTGCTCTCTAAAATGACTGATGCTTCACGAGGAGGAGGAATGACTGTGAGAGGTGAAATGGTCCAAATTTAAAAATTATGAAGAGGATGTGCAGAAGAGGCATTAGTTGGCAAGGAATCAGGGTCTGTGGGGTGTGTGTGTGTGTGTGTGTGTGTGTAAGGAATGGATCTGGGATCTGAGGAGTTCTTTTATTCTACCAAAATGTCTGAGAACTGAGTCAGGAGCACATGTTAGTAGGAAGGAGATAATTATTAGTCAGGATAGAACACATCACATTGCAGTGACAAAAAACTCCCAGGTTTTAGTGGTTTATTACAACAAAGGGCTTTTTCTTGCTCATGCTGTTTGTCCACTTCAAGTCAACTGTGGTTTTTGCTCCAACATCTCCTGACGTTCAGACCCACGCTGACAGAGCAGCCACCATCTTGAATGCTGCCAGTTGTCATGTCAGAGGGAAAAGAGAGTGAGTCTCTTGCACTGGCCATCAAATCCTCAGAATTTATTGGCCAGAACTAGTCATGCAGCCTTGAAGAACCGGAGATGGGCTGGAAGTACAATACCACCATACACTCGGAAGATAGAGAGCTGGTCAACAGCATAATGACGAACTCACATTTCCCCAGAACATGGAAGAAGGACTTCAGCTACTAGTGAAAAAGAGTTTAGGTTCTTTTCTCAGCACCAAGAAACACCAGTGAGCAGTAGCAAAATGAATAGGAGAGAAATCAAAGTGAGAACAACCAGATTCTAATCTCAAATCAGCATCCTGACCAGGGACAGGTCTTAGTTGCAGTCTCCTTACCAAGACCAATTTTACAGGACTGTTCTGAGAAGTAAATAATACCAAAGTCTCATGTGTAGTAAGAATGAAGAGCTCATTGAGTTTTCCTGTGTTTCTCCTCTTTTCCCTGCTCTGGTACCTTCTCCTGCTCTAACTAAGAAGTTGTGTTTTTTCCATGGTATATGAATGAAAACTGCCTTAAGTGTCTAAGACAGTGAGCAGGTCTGTGTCTGCAGAGAGAAGGAAGTATGAGCCCAGTGGCAGCGGCTCTCATCCAGGTACCTCCTGCCCCTTCCAGGAGTGTTTGGACATGTGAAGGGGACATTTTGGATGTTTGCAGTGATTGGGGTGCACTCTTGGCATTTGGTAAGTGTTAGACAGGGATGCTAATTCTTCTGCAATGCCCAGGACAGCCCTGAACAATAAAGAATCACACCTCCTCAAATACCAATAGTTGAGAAACATTGGCAAGGGAAGAGCTATTGTCAATTACAGAATATAAAAACTCTGTAATTTATTTAATAGGATGACTGTTAGCTGCAGAGAGACTTGCAAGTGAGGTTGCCAGATTAGTGAGAATGTGCTTGGAGCCTTCTTTTTCCACTTAGGTGGCATTGCAAACAGAGATTGCTCAATTCAATATGTGATGAGGGAATGTCCCAATTACTATGCTCCTGGCTCTTGCCCAGCTCTTGCATGACAATGTCCCTTAAGATAGAAAGAGCCTTAAAAGGAAGGTTTTGGTGAATTCATGGATGATATTTCAACACGTTAAAAAGGGTAGATAGGGACATCTAAGAAATGTTCCTAAATTCTTCAAGTCAGCCGTAAGGGTGGCTGGTGGTGCCTTGACCCCTGTTAGAAACACGACTCTTTCCACGACTCTTTCCTGGAGGTACAGAGCCTAGTTCCAGGTCTGAGTTATTCATTGGCTCATACACTTTCACTGCTTGTCCACCCTCAGCTTCCTCTCCAAACTCTGCTGGGTCCTCAATATCAGGTTCAATTGTGCCTGGGAAACTTTGATAGAGCCCCAAGGAGCAAACCCTAATCTCTCTGTCCTTTAAAATCCTGCCCAATTTATCATCTGAAACATTCATCTGAGCGGTCTGCTTCTTCTGAGAGATCTTGAACAAAAGATGAGATTTGTATTTAGGAAAATTTATTCTACAAGTGGAATGGTGGGTGGCAGTGAGAGATAAGACCCTGAGAATTCTAGATGCTGTTAAGTTCTGCTATAATGCTTGTTTTGAAAACACAAATTTGTTTCGATACAATTGAAATATTAGGAGCTGATTTGAGCACAAGGTAAATTTTGCATTTGTGTATGCACAAGAAACACTAGGTGAATGCAGAAGCTGCACTCTGCTGAATTGAGCTGTGGAAGAATATGCCAAATGGATGTGGGCATATCTACCAGCTCCCTGGTTCCCTGCCTGTGTTATGGGTCACTACCATCCACGCCTGGCCTTTTGACATTCTGTACAATTTCAGATAACCCTCCTTCTACTGTTTCCCAGTAACTCACAAGCTGCAGCCTTCCTACACCCATGTAGACAGGCAAACTTCAGGTCTCTCTCAAGGTAAAGAGTCACATTTATTGCAATAATTATGGGTTTCTTAATTATTTAACATGTGTGAAACTACTACTATTTTTATTTGGTTCCTATCTTTTGTTTATAGGGTACTGACAAAATTTTTGATTGTTGTGCATCCAACTCCGGTTTTTCCATAAGCCCCATGATTTTTATTGTCCATTTTTGCATAGCAGGGTAATTTTCAGGAGTGCTATGTCATGTTATAATAGAATTGACTGTATTTTTACAATCCAAGTTTCAGGATGCTAGGTTAAGACTGTTTGCAAGGAGAAGGTGGGACACAACTTTTATCCCACTCATTATCCCCCAAACCCAGATTTCATAATAACTAGTAAATGTTTTTATTAAGAAGGGGTAAAAGAGAGAAGGCTTGGGGAAAAACAAAACAAATCTATGCATCTGTACATTATATGTACATTAAATGACTAAGAAATTACTCTTTTCTTCATGGACTGTTTTTCTTCATTTCACATGGTATGGAAGAGAGATGACCCTTCCTCAACTCTATAGGCTTGCAATAAATTCCTTTATGGACTATTCCCATGGTGAGTTCTTAGTCACTCTTTGAATTTATGTCTTCAAGACATGAAATTGAGTTGTTTATTTGCATATATTTCATATGTAACAAATTCCAGAACAAGAAATGGTGCTTAAAAATACACTTTTCTGGTTTCCCTGATAATCACCTAAATACAAATCTGGGAACGACACCAATTGGACATCAGACTGAGGTGGGGAGTGGGGGAGGGGATGGGGGTATGCCTACACAATGAGTGCATTGCGCACTGTTTGGGGAGTGGTAACACTTGAAGGTGCTGACTCGGGAAAGGGGGGGTGGGGAAAAAAATATGAAACTGTTGTTTTTAACTTGCATTGTTCACTTAATAATTTATCATGAATATTTCCCATATTATTTCATATCATTGTACAAGAAATAATGTATACATTATGAGGACATACTGTATCTAACAAGATATACTGTTAGACTCTTTGATTCTGTAAAATTAAATTGTTATTAATGATAAAAAAAGAGAAGAGATTAAATAAAAAAAATGAAAAAATAAAAAAAATATAAAAAAAATAAAAATACACTTTTAACAGCATGGAGGCAATAAATAATAAGCACCCTCTTTAGTTTTGAAATAACATCTAAAATCCATCCATCTTTTGCCTTAAACAATAAGACAATACAAGCTTTGGAATAGGCTTTGTTTTATAAATCAAATGACATGTGTTTGATGCTTTTTTAGAGAATGATGGAAAACTCTAAGAGTTAGAGAACAGAGCTTATTCAGAGGCTAGTGGAGTCTTCCAGCTCTAGCTTTCTGTCTACTCTTTCTACTCTTGGCTGCTGCTTCTCTCCTGAGCATCTGTCATTTGGGCAGAGGGAGCCTTATCCTTACACACTGGCCAAAACCCCTTGATTAAAACAGAAATGGTATCAGCTCTTTCAGGGAGTTTATAATTTAAGATGATCCTTGTAAAACTAAAAAGACTTCAATATTCAAAGGAGTGAATTTCTAATGGTAGAATTTTAGACATTGTGGCAGGTGTTTCTGAGTTTTGTCTAAGGGTTGAAAGCTAATTAAAATTATCCAGGCAGTCCCTGGGTTATGGATGATTCAACTTACAGTGTTCTGTGCTTATGAATGGGCTTCCAAGGCTCCCCATAAGGATAATTTATAATTAAATGATTCAATCAATAATTTGGGAGCTAGTTTCTTCTACACATGGAAACAAACCCACATGGTGTGGTGGTTCCTTGGCACAGGATCTTTACACTAGCAGCTGGTCTCATTGTTTATATGGTCGCTTTCACACAGCATCACTTTTAACTTTTTTGCTCAATTTTGTGAGTCTGAGTTTACCCTTATGACCATGCCTCCAAAGCAAAAGTCCACTGGAAGTTCAGGTGAGCCTACAGAGAAGAGAAAGGTGATTACAATGAAAACAAAAATAGAAATAATTAAGCATTTGGAGAAAGGCCAGACAGCATCATTCACCAGGAAAGCATTAAGCTTCGGTCACTTGACTATCGGAACAATCATAAAGGATAAAGTGAGAATAATGGAACAGGTGAAAGACAGTGCTCCAGTGAAGCCATCAGTTGTTACTAAGCAGCATAGTGGATTAATTATTGAAATGGAAAGGTTATTATTGATTTGGTTAGAAGATCAAAACAAGTGTAACATTCCTATTAGCCTAGGAATTAAAGAACACAATAGTTTCTGTAACTTCTTACTACAGTTCAGGGGTATTATTATTACCACATAGGAGCCATTACAGTATTGTTATTATTATTACTGTACATATGCTGTTCATCAGGGATCCCAGTTACATACAAACCTGATCTACCTTGTCTGTAATCTGGGTACTGACTGTAGTTGCTATTAGAGAAAGATTTGTAGCTACAAAAACTAAAGCACACAAGAAATGAGTGAATGGTATTCAGAGATTACCATTGGCAAGTGGGAATTATTGAGTCCAAGCTCTTTGAACTCTGCATAGGGACTTTTTTGGATGGAGTGCTGCCGTGCAGATGAGCACAAAGGCAGAAAGCCAGGTTTCAACTTAGACTTGTGTGCATTTCACATGAGCTTCCTTTTAACCAAGGGTTAAGTCGCTTTAAAAATGATTGCAAAACCAGTGGCTTAGGCCCATGTTTGTGGGGCTCCCAAAAGCTCACTGCTTTTTCTGTCAGTTGTCCCTCAGGAAAGAAGTTCCTTAAACTTAGAGAACGAAGCTGGTTGGCATGCTGGTGACTCAGAGCAGAGCTTGGTCTTAGTGAGTAAGAGAAGGAAGAAAGAAACTAATGGTTATTAATTACTCACAATAGGCAAGACACTGGGCTGTGAACACTTTCCATATTATTATTTTATTAATGGGAGAAAGTGGCTGTTATCATCCCCATTTTATAGTTGAAAAAACTGAGGCTCAGAGGTTAAGTCCCACAACCTAGGCTACAAGACTTGGCAGTTACAAAGCATTCATGGAGTCCAGGCCTTTTGTATGAAAAAAACAAAACACAAATCCTTTTACCTTTAGATTATATTGAGTAGGGAAAAGCTTCAGGACAAGGGAGCCAAAGCATGTTACCCTGTGTCTGCTGCCAGCAGTCTGACCAAAGGCAGACACTAAGAACCACTCAAAATTAATGTCCATTTGGGCGGATGGGGATTCTTTATTTGAAAGTTCTCTTGGCTTTTCCAGTGTTAGGTCACAATTCATCCCCCTGCAGTATTACTGTTTCCAGTTTTCATCCCCCGAACTGTGATGACACGTCTACTTACAATTAGTAAGTGTTGTTTTCTTTCCTCGTGCAATATCTGACTCCCATTCTAACTATGGTTCTGCCTTTGGCTCACTTGTTTCCCATCCCAGAACTTGAGGCTCCCCTGCCTCTTCATTCCTGGAGAACGAGAGCCCCTGGAGGGATGGAAGAAGCAGATGTTAAGCTTTAAGAAGAGGGGCTGAATTCCGATTCATGGTCTCTGCACTTGTTATCATTTTCTTTCTGTCTCTTCTGCTTTCCAAGTCTTTCCTGTTGTTCCTGTAACATCAACCTTGGGGCTTATATCACTGAAACTTTAACTTCAGGGGGGTATAAACAAAAATCCCTTTTTGAAAGAATTGGTAGAACATTTTGGTGCTGTTGTTTTAGTAGAATTTCCACAAAATGGCCAAGAAGAAAATGGTCATGTGACTAAAATTTACAGTTGCTTGTTTGTTTAGAGATAGCACCTCTTAGAGAGTGGCACCCTAAACCCACATTTGGAAGAAGGGAGGTAGTACCACACACACACACACACACACACACACACACACACACACACGGTCTCCATTTCTTTGCTCATCTTAGACCAGGAACACTCTTATGAATTGTTTGTGGAAACTTGGGACTTCTGATGAGTTTTTTTTTGGGGGGGGGGTCTGAGATGTTTGAAGTGTAGATAGATAAGAGTAGTTGAAGAGGAAATTACTGTAAGATAGCAGGACTAAAAGGTAGCCTTACTTTTCTTTTTTCTAACTAGAGCAACAAGAATCTTTTATCATGGAGTCCTGCTCCCAGATCAGGGAGTAGAGGAAGCTTTTTGTATGGGATTTTTCGCTGACTAGAATTTCTGGTAATCAGGTCCACGAAACATTGTCCATGTTGCCTACCTGGTGAGGGCCTTTATGATGGAATAAGTTCCTTTTTATCTTACTGAATTTTTATAGGTTCATTTTGTGTTAGTTGTTTGTAGATGGCGTGCCTTACTTCCTCCCATTGGCTAAGGAAACTGTTTTCCTGTGGTTTCTCTAGATTGGACGTGGGGCTACTGGGCCATGGGGAGTACACACATGGATGTAAGTGATGTGTTAGATGCCAGGATGTCGAGAGTGACACAGTCCATCTCACAGTCCACAGTCTATCTAGTCCATTTAAACAGTGCTCACTGGCAAGTGCTATTTATTGCAAGCTGATAAGAATCTACAAGGTGAAAAAGAGAAATATCCAACATTTTCCCTTTTGCCCCTTTTGATAATGGTGCTAAGTATTTCTTCTGTATCATGGGTTGTACTGTTTGCCACAGGTAGCTGTACTGTGACAGCGCTGAAAAGAGCTAGTCATATGGAAAAAGTGTGACCCATTATACCCTTGAGCAATGTCAGTGCCATCATTTTCCCGATTCCCACACTGTGGCAAGGGCCTCATGGGGCCAGTTAAGTGTCCTAAGATTTCCAGAACACACTGGCTTCAGAGTGGCCACGGCTACTTATCAGGAGAGGAGCTCTGGAACGGTAACATCAAACATTATCATATAGGAAGTGGCAAGTGAAGCCTGAGACCACCAGGTTCCAGTGTGGGGAGGCTTCCCTGCTCACAAGGCATCTGGCAGACAGTTAGCAGTGCCTATTTCCTACCAGCACACCAGGAGGGAAAGAGATCTGGAGGTCTCCACCACATATCTCAGTGTTATTTGCATATATTCTTTAGGAACCTGAGGAGCTGCCAGATGAAAACAAAATAGTAAACCTGGAATTAGATATTTTGGAGGCCATGGATGAAAAGATCCACTGTGTTGTCATCTTTTCCTGCTATAGGCTGAATATATGTGTCTCCTAAAATTCTTATGTCGAAAACCTAAGCCCCAGTGTGATGGTTTTTGGAGATCGAGCCTTTGGGAGGTTATTGGGTCATAGGGACGGAGCTCCCATGAATGGGAGTAGCACCCTTACAAAAAGAACTCCCTCGTTCCCTCTGCCATGTGCAGACACAGCGAGCAGGTAGCCAACTGTGAAAAAGGGAGCGGGCCCTCACCACACACCAAATCTGCCAGTGTCTTGATCTTGGATTCCAAGCTCCTAGAATTGGAGCAATAAATTGCTGTTGTCTACAAGCCACACAGTCTGTGGTATTTTTGTTATAGCAGCCTGAAAAAAACTAAGACACTCTCCTACCACAGACCAGGAATTGTAGAAACGCAGGAGCACGTGGGTTTCCCCTAGTGTCCTCCTGCCTTACTTTGCTGGGCTCCTAGTGCTGTGGGCTCCCTCGTGAGAAGAGGGGCTTCTAGACAGAGCTGAGATGCATCAGGCACTGTCCCATCCCCAGGGCCAAAGATGAAGTTCCTTCTGGAGTTTAGCCAATCTTAAAGGGAAAGGGGAAAAAAGAGAAATAGAGATGGGGGAAGAGAAAGAGAGGTAGCACAATCAGTGAAATCTGGCCGGGCATGGTGGCTCATGCCTATAGTCCTAGCACTCTGGGAGGCTGAGGTGGGTGGATTGTTTGAGTCCAGGAGTTTGAGGTTGCTGTGAGCTAGGCTGATGCCACGGCACTCTAGCCCAGGCAGCAGAGTGAGACTCTGTCTCAAAAAAAATAAAAATAAAAATAAAATAAATAAATAAATAAAATAAAAATAAAACAAAAAACCCCCAAAACAATTAGTGAAAATGTATCAGTAACCCTGTAGGCTACCCAAGGACTGCAGGAGCAGGGGTCTTGAGGTTCTCAAGCAAAGCCCTCTGCCTGGATGGCACACCAGTGACAACCTTGTCATATTGCATCAGCTTTAGGGGCCAGGAGAGTTTTCCAATAAAGACAACTGGCTGACAGAAGCGCAGTGGAGATGTTGGGATCCTGACAGAGCCCCCAGCAGTCACCTAAGATGGGGCTGAAATGTCTCTGTGTTTCCTGTGACTAGAGTCTAGGTGGCTTTCCTATTTCTTTCTCCTTAGAACATGGATAGTATTAATACAAGATGCCAGTCTACAGAACACCAAATGGGGCTCCTCAGAGAGAGACATTCAAAACTCCCCTTTTCTAGCAGTTCTAGTAATGGTTCTAAGAACTCCTTATGGATGTAGGTTCTTTATGAGATTATTGGGTTTCCCAACAGTAGGCCAACACTTGGTTTGCACAAGTGTCTGCAATATCTAGGACCCCACAGTCTGCTGGCTCCTTGTCACAACCTTGGGCCTCTGCCAGGGTATCATCCTGTGAACAGCTGGGACCCCCCCCTCTGGCCCACCCTTCCAAATGCCTCCGTCTGCCACAGTGGCCCTGCCTTTATTTTCATCTGGATCTTTTCTCGCCTGATTCACAGGGTGGTGGGAGATGACAGGACAATGACATACATAGGGAATGGAAGACATTTTTGTTTAATATCTCAATATTTTATCACTGAAACAGAGCTTATGAAATACTCACATGCTGATTGGTTACCTCTCAGATTCCTGAGAGAATCTGTAGGCTCTTCAGAGGCATCTGGACCTTCAAACAAACTGGATGCAGTATTTCCTAAGCCCCAGTAATGCATTGGGGCTTTACCATGTCGAATTTCCCTGACATGGTAAAGAGGTTCACTGCTACGTGCTGCTGGGAGGGAAGTGCTTAACGGTGTGACCTGGGGAATGCGAGTGTCCATAGTTCCATTTAAAGGGACAATGGGGCACACGTTTCTACTATAGTTACTTAAACATGTACACACACGTGTACTCTAAGTATGAACTTCTAGTACTTGTAGCTCTTGACTCTAAAAGAACTATTAAATGGAAAGAATGAATCAATTTCATACAAACTATTCAATTGTTATTCCAATAACATTTAGAAGAATACAATTCATATGACTGAATATGTTTTCCTGAAACTAGTCTACCACTTATAAGGTGAATATGGCACTGATGGCTATAGTTGGGGTTGTTTGATATTTTGCACTTGGGAAGACATTTCAACTGTGCTGTGTGAACATTTAATTCTCCCATTTATCTGTGTTTGAGCTACTGTAAAACCTTAGTTTATAAAGCGCATCAGGGCTTCATTGGGCTCAAACACCTCCTTTTCGTGTTAGAACTGTTCTATTCATTTTTCGTTAGCCACTGCCATTAAAAAATTGCACCCAGGCACATTTTTATTTTCCTGGTGTTCAAACAAAAGCATCAGTGTGTTGGGCAGCCTTCTAAGAAGGTTCTGGAGAGCCCCTCCTGCTGGTATTCATACCAGTGTATAATCCTCTCCCCTTGCTTGTGGATTGGATCTGGTGACTTGCTTCTAACTGACAGAATACAGCAAAGGCCATGAGATGTCACTTCTGCTGTTAGCTCACAATAGTCTGTAATTTCCATCTTGTTAGCAAACTCTCTCTATTGCCTTTCTGATTTGCCCCCTTTGATGAACCAGCTGTCATTTTGGAGAGGTCCACATGGCAAGGAACTGAGGGGTGGCCTCCAGCCAACTGCTGTCTAGCAACTGAGGTTCTCAGTGTAATGGCCCACGAAAAACTGAATCTTGCCAACAGCTACTCGATCTTGACAGTGGATCCCTCCCTGGTTGGGCCTCGCTATGGTTGCAGCCCAGGTGACACCTTGATTGCAGCCTGAAAGACACCCTGAGGCAGAGGATCCAGCTGAGCCCTGCCCAGATTCCTGACCTACAGAAACCAGAGAAGACATGTGTGTTGTTCTAAACTGCTAATTTGGGGGGCAGTTTGTTGTGTAGCGATAGGTAATTACTATAATTAGTTGCATAAATCCTTTAAGACATTGAAATCTTATTTTATGGAAGTATGTTTCAGGTGAAGGCTGTACAGAGAAATCTTTCCTATAAAACTGGTAAGAAAATGCAGTGTAAATATAATGGGAAGATGTGGAAAAATTAATGTCGTATTTTTTTCCCCTTTGAACATATCAACCTAAATTCTGCCACAAGTGTCCATTAAGATGAGAAATATAATCATACTTTTGGTGATCATATTTGATAAACGCATAAAGCCAACTTGATCGGGGCTGCTATTTACAAAAAAAGGAACTGATATGTGTATATTAGCACTGGTGGATCCCTGAGGCTATGTTTAAGTAATCCTTGGATAAGAGGACTAGAGTAGGCAGCAGAGATTTCCACTGTCTCATGTTATTTCACTGAGTGTAAATACGTCAGTGTAACAGTGACAGAATCTGTTTATTCCCAATTTACTATTTTTATTCTTTAATAAAATAGACAGTTACTTTCAATTCTTAGCCTGGTACAGTCTCCTATGCTGTATTAGGAGAAAATTCTGCCAAAAGTTGTTGATTGTGGGGTGAGAAATCTCAGCAATTGTGTTGAAGTTTCTCTTGTTACAGGCAGGCTCTCTGTGCCCCTTAGTGAGGTACAGCTGTGCTTCCCTGGACTTCTGTCATTTTCTCCAAGTTAAGTGGGAGCCCACCGGGGAGTCCCCGCAGTGCTGTTTGTGTTGTGATATTTTCTAACATAGCATTGACAACTGGAAAATTGATACTTTATATTTCCTTCCCAGTGTGTTTTTCAGGTCTACGTGGACCAAGAACTGAGTAGAAGGATGCATGTCGAATTTCCCTGACATGGTAAAGAGGGGCACTGCTATGTACTGCTGGGAGGGAGGTGCTTAACTGTGTGACCTGGGGAATGCGGGCGTCCATATTTCCATTTAAGGGGACAATCTGCTTTCATTCCAGAAACCATTGGGGAAGTTCCCAGCCTAGGAGACTGACAGTGTGACAACAATACGCAGCAGAAAGTAGGACACGCAGCCCTCATATGCAGAAAGGATGAACATCCAATGTCTGGAACATCACAGAAACTTAATTCATATTTGTCAAATTAATGAATAATAATTAAAGATATATCATAAACAAAATATTCTTAACAACATAACTGATAAAAGATTTAGAAAGAAAATTTAAATAATTGCCTAACAAGAAATAGAGAATTTCTAAAAACAATATGCCAACTTAGACTAACATAGATGGTAATTGTGTGTGGATTGCAAGAAAGGACCAGGAAAGTCTGGATTATAGGACAAGAGGAATCTTATCCTGGAGACTGACTAGGCATCTTGGTTTTCCCATGACAGTCTTGGCATAAATGTGTTGTCCTGGCATAATCATTTATTGTGTCCCTCTTCACTCTCAAAGTGTCTGGTTTTAATGATAAATTCTATCATCATTATATTCTCAGCAAATGTTTAAGAACTATCATGGAATCATGGAGTTTTTAGGGGGCTAATTGGCAATGAATATCAAAAATCACTACTCCACAGAATAGCACCGTTCCATAGAAGTACAGTGCAAATTGCCTAAGGAATTTTAAAATTTCCCGTAGCCACGTGAAAAAAAGAAAAAAAGTGGCATTCATTTTAATAATATATTGTATTTAACCCAATGTATCCAAAATATTGTCATTTCAACATGTAGTCATTAGGAAACTATTCATGAGACATTTTACGTTCTTTTGTTCATACTAAAACTTTGAAATTTAGTGTACATTTTACATTTGCACCACATTTCAGTTGGACTAGCCACATTTCAAGCAATAGGCACATGTGGCTAGTAACTACTGTATTGGACAGACAGTTATGAAATATATAGTTTGTTGAATATAATTGTATTCTGTTAACTGTATCATTAAAAATGTGTAGCTCCTATTCCATAATGTGGACTCAGCCATTCTTGAGTCATCTATGAGCATGATAAAATTGGGTTAAAGTATCATCAGGACTCTGTTTCTCCATTTTTGGCTCTACTTTATTTTACTTTGATTTAATTTTCAATCAGGCTTTCCTCCCCAAAGTAATATGACCACTAGGAGTTCTAGACTTTTTTTATCAAAAGGAATGTGACTTTCTCTTTCTCAATGGTTCTAACAAGTGTCCAGGGATTGAGTTTGATTTAACCAACTTTGGTCACATGCCCATCTCTGATGCAGTCACTGGGCCAGAGGATGGAAAATTCTGGTTGGTCACACACTCATCCCTGGAGCTCTAAGGGCTGGGTTAAGCTCCATCTAAGTATGCTGAACTGTGAACGGAGAAGGGCTTTCCCAGGTGCTGTTACAAGGGATGGCAAAATATCCAAAATATAGGAGATACTTGGAGACCTCAGAGGAAACAGAGACAGCTTAAACAATCCAGGGGCATGGCTAGTGTTGAGTAGTTCTGTAAGGACAGCCCCCTTCCTTCAATTGCAAGAGCTTGTTAGATGCCATCAATGAAATCTCTTCTCCATACTTCTCTGGCAATGGACTTTGGTTTGTCATATAGTATGTGATGTGTATCTAAAAGATTCAGTGTCAACCTCCATTGGAAATATTGTCATGAATGCATCCATTCAGCCATCAAACTAGGGATTCAGATTTTCTGCGTCTAAAAGGAAAAACATCCATTATATCCTATTTTCTTTGGGATCTTTCTTTTATTCAGTGTAGATGCTAATGTCTCAGAAAGGACAAGGTCACGTGACTATGGATATTCAACAATCCGCACCATAAGGAGTGGAGACTAGTAGCATCCTTAGAGCCTAGAGAACAAACGGACTCCAGACTAGCAATGACAATATGATGGGCTTTTCAGTGGAACAAAGAAAACCTGACCACATTTAGGGGTGCTGAGGGCAAAGGCCTGATGTTCAGAGAAGACAGGGAATTCCAGAGCGTTCTGTGCTGCAGGGCCTGGGAAGAACCATGGTAGAGAAAAGCTGAGCCTGGGCTAAGGAAGGAATCAACAGAAGGGTGAGCTGGGCCCTGTGTGCTGTATCTAACAAAGTCTACAGGACCCCATGGCTTTGGTGCTGTGCTACCTGAGGCCTCAGGAGGCAGCATGGCTCTGTGAGTAGCCATTCTGAAGAGCCAGACCCCCCAAACCACAGCCAGCAGCAAATCACTGCTTCATTTGCAGAGATCAGTGTCTGGGCAAAACCCTCCCTTTTGTAGAGGTCAGCAGAATTCAGCACTTTGCTGGCATCCTTCTAGAGAATGCACAGGTGATGAAGGAGGAGGAACTAGTCATCGAAGAAGTTTTGTGACAATTATATTCTTAATTTTTTTTTTTTACATAATAGTGGTACATGTTTTGGGGGTGTGTGTGACAGGTATATTCTTAATGGTCATGTCCATGCAAACCTTTCTTACAAGAGAGTACAAGGGAGAGAGCATGGGTCCAGGAAGCACAGAACCTGGGACTGAGTCCTAGCACAGCCCGCATCAGCTGCATGACTCTGAGCAAGTTCCTAAAATGTTCCGTGCTTCAGTTGCTTCATCAAATATAGGGGCACAGTGATCATGCAGGTCTTACTTTACCATTCTTGTATTAGTTCATTCATTCATTCATTCATGCATTAAATATTTATAGAATGTCTGCAATATGTATGGTGCTGACTTAGGCACTGTGTATAAAACAAAAAATAGTTCCAGTCTTAATAGAGAGGATCAAATAAGAATTTGATTTAAAAAACCCTTGTAAACTTTAAAGTGTAATAAACATGTAAATGATGATGATGATGGCATTAGTAATGCAACTTCTTACTTTTTCAGACAGCTGTTTACTCCCCTACCCTTCATGTAAGCATACTGAATATACAACATCAGCAATTTCCCTCCTTTGGAGCAGAGATCTTGTTTTCTCTGTCAGTCTAGACAAGCACGTTGCAGTGTTTGTATTTATAATTGCCCCTGCACAGGCTCCCAGGGCCCCAGTGCCAGGCGTGCCAAGGTCATTAGGATGCAGCCTCCCCTCCCCCTCCCCTTACTCTCTCTTGGTTATACTGGCAAATGTGTCACTGAAGTGTAATTAATGATGACCCTCAGGGGCCCAGCATTAACACACACAAATCAAGGCCTTGTCAACCATGGAGGTGTCAATGGGATTTTTGTTCTTTTAACAATATTCATTGTTGTCTAGTAGGGAAGGGGAGTGCCTTTCTGGCATTGGTGTTGCCTGTTTACAGCAAACCACAGGGGCCACATCAGCTCAATTTGCTGATTAATTCAAGGCTTTGAGGCCTGCAGTGGATGAGGGTGCTGAAAGGAACATTCTTCTGTTTAAAATGTGTGTGTTGTGCAGATTCCCTCTGATGGTGAGGTGGCTTTAGTCTCTGTGAGCCCAGAGGATTTTAAGAGTTTTTGTTTGCCCCAGCAATATGAATTTATTGAGCATTTCCTGTGTGTCTAGCCCTGAGCTAGGCTCATGGGTGATGGAGCAGAACGTGGCTTGCAAGTTCAGGGATTTTTACATTTAGTTGGTGGGAAATGGAGTTCCCTGCGGACCAGGCAATCAGAGCTGGAAGGAATCTTAGCATTCAGTTGCCCAACACTCTGGGCAGGAATCCTTTCCACAGGATGAATTCTAAGTGCATATCCTTATTTTCCTGGCTGTGGTTAGACCAATACAACAGTGGTTATAGCACATAATCCCAGCTCCTCCCGTTTGGGAGAAGACAGAGGCGTGTGAAACAGGTTGACTGTGCACTGCTTATCAACTTGTCTTCATCCAGGAGACAGAACACTCAGGCACACAACAAGTTAAATAAACTAAATTTATTACTTACAGATAGGCAGCAAGGGACAACAGAAGACTGGGACTCATTACAAGCTGGTCTCCAAGGCTCAGGAAAGATCTCTGGAGTGGATGGAGTCTCAGCTGCATGTACCCCACTTGCACTGTGACTGAAAGCCCTGGGAAAGCAGCCCACCCTGAGTTTTATACCCTGGGAACCACAGGACCACTGGGCTACAGCACTGAAGAACAGGTTTTTAGGGGCAACTGGAACAGACCCCAGGATATCTCAGCCAATCCTTTGTTATCTCAGGATAGTTATTCTTGAAAACTACAAGTGAGAAAAGGGAGGAAACTGGGTCAGTCCATGGCTACCAAGAAAAATGTCCTGCAAGGAGGATAGAGAAAAATGAAAGAGGAAAGATGATACCCTTCCTCTCTCTGAAGGCTCAGAACCAAAAGTATAATAACATGCAAGTCCAAAGCAGCCCACGCCACATCTATAGACTAAGATGTGCTTTAATTCATGGTTGTCAGACCACATGTTGGGCTGTTTAGTTCTGGGGCATTGACAATGTTCCCCTCCCACGGCCATATCATGGTTCTTGTCACTCTTTAGGATTGAACTGTATCTTAAATTTTACACACAATTTGACCCATCTCTGAATAAAATTTCCTGTCCCTCCAGCTTTCTTGCTTCTTTGCTTTCTTCTGCTCCCTCATCTCCCAGTCAGGGATTCTCTGTCTTTCCTGGGCCATGGCATATCACTTTCATCACATATGGTGAGCATGCCCAGTTTTTTTCAGTCTTTGGGCCTTATGCTGCAGCTTCCCTATACACTCCCTCCTGGTGATCCGTTTGACCACCTGTGTCTCTGCTCCTGCTCCCCACGTGGCTGTATGTTATGGGCAGGTGGAAAGTACGTGTCTGTGCAGATGTGATTTCCACCTTTAGCTGGGCTCTCAGCACTGCTCTGCAATGCTCTTATGTGGCCCCAGTTGATGTCCTCATCTGTTCTTTACAACATTTCTTATACAACTCCATCCACTCCTTAGATTTCTTCTTCAAAGATGGCCCCACTTCCTGTATCACAGAGTAAATTAAGGCCATTAGCCATGAGTTCTCTGCATCTTCCTCCCCTTGACTACTGCAGATTAACTCATGTCACCTGGTGTCTTTCTTTGGGTTCTCTCCAAATAAGTCCTGAGACAAGGATTATAATATAAGTAGATTATTTGGAGGTGATCCCAGAAAATATTAGAAGGGAATGGATGGGGAAGCAAGACAGTCAATAAAGGCTGTGCTTAGCAAAAAAAATTTCCTCTGTAAGTAACTGGAGCTTAATTCTCCTGGGAACCCTGGGAGCCAGCATAGAACATGTGCTTCAGAGTTGAGTTATCTCGTCAAGAAGCGAAGCACATTTGCACACCAACTCCCATCAGTGTGCGGGCAGAGGCTGTTCTGAGGATCATTAATTCTCTGCAACTGCTGGCCTGCTGCAGTCATTTTCTCTTGAAAGGATCAGCCCTGACACCAGCTGCTTAGACTTATGAAACTTTTGAGTGGGACCTACCTAGCTCTTACATATTTTGCATTCTCTTTTTAATACATTATCTGGAAATATTAGTTCTTTTCCATGTGGTCATGGTTTTTTAGTTTCTAAGTCAAGATTTTTAAAATAATAAGAATATAATTCCTCATCAAGCTCCTGGCTCCTGCATTTGAAAGCCACGGCTTTCAAAACAGAATGTGTGTAGGTGTGTTTGTGTGCACTTGCACATGCTCTACGTTTACAAAAGACTAGTTACTGCCTGTCCCTTTTGTGTTTTATCTTCTCTGAGGTGATTAGCCACATTCTTTTGCTCTTTGTTTAATGTTGGAAGGGAAGCAAATAAGAATGGTGATAGTGACAATGATGACAACAACAAAAATGATGATGTTGATAAAATAAAATAATAAATTGGAAAATATTTAAATATTTAAAATATTATCTTTCTACATCTTATCTGACAGTGTCCCCCTGCTTGGCTGCCTGTATCACTAAACACACCACTGATGCGGACAAAGATGTGTGCTGGTCCCAAGTGCTGATTCCAAAGTTGACGTCCACCACTGTCCCAACCAATGCCCAGGACTGAGGTCACATATGTCTGGCTAAATCCTCTGATGCTTAACCTGTTGGCACTAAAGCTGCTCTAGGTCTGAGTTGTCCATGTTTCACAAGGCTTCAGCAGAGCCAAGCTTTGCTTTTGTTTCCACCCTCTATTTCCAGCTTTTTGTCCTAAAAATTAGGCATGAACTCTTGTGGTCTACACTCAGTACAATTCAAATGATGGTGCATTGGACACGAAATATTCCTTCCTACTCAGCTACTTTCTTCCCTGCCATTCTCTTTTCACGTAGGAAGAGCTCTTTCTCTGGAGCTTGGATGGTCCTGCATGCAAAGAGACTCCCAGCATCTCCATGCTCCCCATCTGCATCTTCCAAATGCGCCCTTATGTGTGTGACTCCTCTGTAAGCAGAGCTCAGATTCCTACCTTTCTTCAATTTTGAAAAGAAGAATTTCCCCTTTTTTCTAGCCTTCTCCTCCTGGCCCCCCTCCCCTTCTTCAAGACCTTGCTTCATCAATTTTTCCCTCTCTTTACTGTATTTTCAGCCCTCTGATTCCCTACTGGATGCTTTCCTATGGTTGATAAACAGACTCACATGTCCCATCTTAAAAAGCAATTCTCCCTTTACCCTACTGTCACTTTCACTTTTCCTCCTTCTTTAATAGCCCAATTCCTTGAAGGTGTAATCTACACATGCTGTCTCTACTTCCGCATTGTTCACTCACTCTTCGTCATCACTCTACAATCTGACTTCTGTACTTATCACTCAAATGGAGCTGTTCTAACAGGATCATTAGTAATCTCCTAATGCCAAGTCTAATAGATTCCTTTCAGCCTTCCTTACGTTTGACTTCACCAAGGCATTGGACACTGTCAACCTCTCCATTATTTGTGAAGCTTTCTTCTTTCTTAAATTCTATGATCTACTTTCCCTTCTGTTTCTCCCCTGATCTTTCTAATTATTCCTTCTCATTACCTTTTGTGATTTCTTCTCATACCATGGAAATTCCTCACAACTTTCCCCTTTTATGTTCTGTTCTTGGCAGGACTTGTCTTCTGGGCTGCCCTCTTCTCATTCTACT
Organism: Eulemur rufifrons; assembly: GCF_041146395.1. Lineage (NCBI taxonomy): Eukaryota > Metazoa > Chordata > Mammalia > Primates > Lemuridae > Eulemur > Eulemur rufifrons. The sequence goes on from NC_091001.1 coordinate 49,337,860, forward strand.
GTTCTCCCTGGACAGGTTTCATCTTCTCCCACGTCATCTTGGTGCACCTCCTATGTGCTGATCATTTCTCTCTGTGTGTGTGTGTGTGCACATGTGCACATGCATGCGTGCTTAGCCTCATCATCTCTGCTAAACCGTGGACTTGAGTATCCAGCCACCACCTGGGTAATCCACAGACAAGTCAACTGCAACACAACTAAATCTGAACTCATCTAGTTTTGCTATATAACCAATAATTCTCCTTTATTACTATTATCAATACATGAGATTATCATCAATCTACCTACTCAAGTCAGAAATCTCGGACCAAACATTTTTCTGTCATTTTTTTCAACCAAACCTCTAAGGGGTATCCAAGTTTTACCCCTCAGTCTCCTTAACATTTCTAAAATATAGCTCATCATCCCCATACTCACTGGTATAGATTTCTGTCATCTCCTGCTTGGCCCAAGATGGGAGATGAACAAGTGAGATGCTTCACACATAGTGAAGTGCACAATGCTGGTATATAATATGAGTTTACCAGGCATCACCCACTAAAATGGGTCTCATAATTAGTTTTCCTTTCAGCTTTCCAACCCATTCTAAAGTCTTCTCTAAGAATAATCTTTCCAAAAGGCTAAATAAATCATATAAAAATCTTCCCTGAACCTCACTGCCTATGGAAAAAAGAACTAACTCCCAAGGTGCACACATAAGACCTTGTATGAATTGGCTTTTGTCTTTCTCTTTAGCTTCATCTCATGCTGCAACTTCCTTTCTGCCCTGTCTGAACACATTGATTCACTCAGGCATCTTAGCACGTGTACACATTGTAACTTCACTATTGCCCACATCTCCTTTGCTCCTTCTGTTCTGCATGTCCTTTTCCCTGCCATGCACCCAGGGAATCCAGTTCTTTAACAAACTTGGCTCGCTCATATCTTCGCTGGAGCTCAAACGTGTTCCCAATAGAGGAGGTCACTGGACTTCTCTCAGGCCCTCATATGTGAAAGGTGTGATAATAGCATCTACTGCATAAGTGGCTGGGAGGGTTTAATGATATAAATTATATAAAGCATGTAACTCTGGTTGGTATAGCATTGATACTTGGGGATCTCTACTATGAAGGTCATTATGATCCATGGTTATCATCAATGTGCATATTTCCCAGCATCTACCAGATACAAGCAGTGTCTATTCATCTTTTTGTCCCTGGTACTTAGTATTATGTTGAATAAATGAATGAATGAAACCTATTGCTGCTGCAAGCTAATGGTTACCTAGAGTTTTGTAGGTCAAAAAATATACCATTATTTCACTTAATCCTTAAAGTTGCTCTGTGCACAAGCAGATGTTTTAGGTCAGTGAAATTATTGTGTATGATACTGTAGTGGCGGACACATGACATTATACATTTATCAGAACCCATAGGACTACAACACCAAGAGTGAACACTAATGTAAGCTATGGACTTTAATTAATAATAATGTATCAGTGCTGGCTGATCCACTGTAACAGATGTACCACACGAAGGCAAGATGCTAATCAGAGGAGAAACTGGAAAGATGGAGACGGTAGGGGGTTTACGGGAACTCTTTACTTTCTGTTCAATTTTTCCATAAACCTAAAATTGTTCTACAAATAAATTCTATTAATTAAAAAAAAATAGCTCCCTGTAGCAGTTAAGACTAGTGGGTGGTATCACCTGTAAATCAGAGAAGTGGTGTGATTGGCCCAGAGTCACACAACTAAAACAGTCAGAGACAGGATTCAAGTTCTCTTGCTGCTGCACTTTCCTGTAAACCGTATTCTCTTTTCTATTTTTCCTGAATTAAGAAAGCTGCATAGTCAGTAAAGGATGACTTTTAATCTCCATTCAATTTTTTTGTGAGGGATATGGCAATCTCATCACTGACATTCTTCTTTTGGCACTTTGGAAAGTAAGTCTCAGGTGGAGTGGAGTTTATTAGGGACTGTAGGAGAATACCCTTCACAAGACTAATTTAGAGTCTTTATGACTCAGTGGAGGCTGTCAATCCTAAGTTATTTGACGTTTAATTCCTGCTGATGTAAATTTTATATGACAAATAGTTTCATTTAATTGTGTCACCTCTGGCTTATATACACCATAAAAGATTTCACTTTTAATAGCCAGCAACAAAAGAGCCCTGGCTGAGAGGAATAATGTTGAGAAATCTTGCAAGGGCACGGCTGGTTGGGGAAGGGAGGGTGGCTCTCTAGGAGAAAAGGTCTCTGGAGGGAGGCTGGACTTCAGGCAGACTTATGCCTGTACCTGTGCCTCTGCTGGGAAGGGGACTACTGCTGCCTCCCAGAACCTTGACTGACGCTCTCTCTTTCCTGGTAGTGGGTCCACATGATGGGGTGGAGGTGAGCAGATGCCTCTACCAAGAAGTCTTTGGGTTTCTTGTCATTGAGTGACTAACAGTACCTTTGAGGTATTTTGAGGTACACAGAAAGAATTCCCCCTGGGGAAGATCTATTTCTAAAACATTTACATATGTATATTAGGGAAACAGAATACTGTAGTAAGAAGAGACCTGGAATAAATTTGTGATCCTCTACTTACTAGTTTTAGCATCTGTTAACCTCTCTGAGATTCAATAGCCTCATCTATAAAATGCAGATAATGTTGCCATAGGCCCTTAATAAATAATAAGTATCCCTATTATTTGGAATTTAATTATATTTTAGATAGAAATATATAAATATATTCTAGCAATATATTTTTCCCTAGCCAGAACAATTTTGTGGAGGCTTTATTTTTGTGTCAGGCACAAGAGGAAGTATGAATTAATTAATGTTCACCCTGAAAATTAAGTTCATCCCCAAATATCCATCAGTCAAGGTCAGACTATCTGAAGTTAGTACAATCTCAGCTGATGTTAGGTTATCATGAGAAACCTTTTAGGTTAAGGATTCTGGGTTTGATAACACTACATTGTATCACGAAATGAATCTCTCAACATAAAGTTTATGAAGTAGCTGAGTGTCTGATGCATTTTTGCAAGGCTCCATGTAGATGCTTCAGTTTTAAAACAAATAAGCCTTGGTCCTCACCTTCAAGGGGACTCCAGCCTAGTTAAGGAGAAAGGACAGGAGGTGATCTATCAAGACCATAGGTCGCATCTTATTGTCCTTTGTCTCTCCAGTGTTAACATAGTACCCAGTCCATTATGGGTATCAAAAAAGTTTCTTAAATTTGAATAAATCGATTACCAGTAATTCCAGGCATGAGATGCAAAAACACTAAGCACATTAGAAATTCCTAGAAGAAAGAGCTCACTATGGCCTTAAAGTTTCATGGAGGTGGAGGAAATTGATCTAGGCCTCAATGAATGTGTAGATTCGGGTAGGTAGAGAGGGGCAGGACCAACCCTTCAGGGGACTGTCTGATTATTTGCTTAGTATAGATTCATGGAAATCAAATTACCAAGTAAAATGCTATGAATTTTAATAGGAAATGATTTACAGATACAAATTTACATAGACTTGATTTTAATAGGATTTGATTTACATAGACAATCCAGAAGGTTATATCATTTCTTAAAACCCCAACCAGTAGTATGTGAAAACACAATTTCACCATAACTGTACTAGCACAGTGTGTTATCATTTAAAAATATTTACTCAACATAAATATGATAGGTGACACCATATTTCAATTTAAAAAAAATGCATAAGGTGGAAATTTTAATTAATTGGGCATGAATAGGGTGGAATAAAAATAGGTTGCGATTACATCGTGGCAAGAAAGGGCAGCACAAAGGCCTGAGGCTTGGTAAAGAGGCATAGCAGGGGCTAATAGAGAGCAACCACATGGTCCTCCATGGTGTAAACAGTAGGGGGTTAATAGGCAGTGTAAAGAGAGCAAAGTGCAATTTTCAGAAATCATGACGTGGAGGGTGTGTTCAGCAGGTGTGCAGGAGTAGGCATGGTGAATGGAAACACATTTTTTGTCTTGGAGAAGTCCACCTGCCTGAGCAATTATAAGTGAGGAAAAGGTGCCAAGTGAGACTTCAGGTGACAGGGAAGGGTCATTGCAGGATTAGGGACTGGACTGGTAGGGGTCAGGTGCATTATGGACACTTTCCTGATCTGTCTGAAAATGAGGTCAAGTGTTACAGGACATCCAAGGGCCAATAAATGGCAAGAGGGCTCAAGGAAAGGTCCTGGAATATTAGGAAAGAAATGGGACATTGGGGGAAGTGGAGTATTGGAGAATAGGAGTATGGTTTAGAGAAAGGCTACAAGAAGGGATCCGTTTGTATAGGTCTTAGGAAGCCAGGAGAGCTAAGAACAGGGCTGGCTCTTCCACTTAGTAGTCATTTGATTTCAGTAGAGGCACCTTTTCCTTTCTGTGCTTCGGTTTCCTCACCTGTCAAATAGAATTGCTGTGGAGTTTAAATAATAGGTTACATTTAACAGGAGCAGAAAGGTGTCTTCCACAGAGTATTAGCCACTTTTGTTGCTGTTGGTGGTGGTGCTTTTTTTCTGGTTGTTGTTACTGCATTTGTTGTTGTTAGAAATGGTATCTGTGCATTGTTTTCATTGTTATAACAAGAATGAGAGGAATAGAGCAGAGGTGTACAGGGCTGCTCTCTAATCCCTCCCCAAAATTGTAGGACATACCGGGGGTGCTGGAAGAAGGCTTCAGTGCCCTCGAAGGGCACCTCATCTAATTAGCATTCTCCTAAGCCTCCCAAGTCTTTGGACACTAGGTTGTTTTATTTACAAAGTAACTCTCAGAAATGAAGGAAGGCAGGGCTCAGGGTAAACATTTAATGTTTGCTGCAGAGTCCATCTTACTGGGAAGGAGGAGAAAAGTCGAGACTGACTTTTTGAACTTTGGCAAAATACGACTTTTTCTGGTAGGCAGCTGGGGAAACCAGCCTGACTTCTGCCTTTCATGAGACCCAGGGGTCCCTAAATGCCCATTGACAGTCTTGGCTTAATCTTGGTTTTCTGCTCCTTTATGTGGGGGTTTATGTGGGTGTCATCTGTTTTGATAGGCTTTGCTCCATAAGGTGAGCTTATGAGCTTTGCAAAAATCTCAGCCTCTGTTTTTAGCACCCTTTGGCTCCTCGGTTTGTCATTTCTGTTTATCTGTTTAGTCATGTGATCTTTCCTTCTTGGTGTGGCCTGATGAAAACAAGTGAACATTTCCTGACAAGTTTAAGCCCAGACTGAGTTTATAGCTTCTGCTTTGTTTCTGATTATTCTATGCTGCTCTAAAGCCAAAGCTCTATGAGAGCCCTGTCATGTGTGATGATTCGGACACAGGCAGGAAGGCTTTTACCTTTTATGTGCCAGAGATAGAAGGGCCAAAAGAACGTAGGTCCAGACTCAAGGAATGCATTTCAACTGGATGATGTAGCAGAGCTTCTAAGCTTTGGGTTTTGGATAAATGACCCTTCCAGCTTAGAAGAAACTAAATTGCAGAATGTATCAAGCCATTATTTGGCTATAATCATCTTAGTCATGAATTAGTTTATAACAACCACTCCCTTGTAAGTGTTTTAGTAGGACAGGCCACTTCTGACAAAGGGACAGGAGGCAGGAAAGGTCCAGAACCTGCCTAGGAGGAAGAGCATGTCCTGCAACAACCTAAGGCCCTGGAGGACCAATGGACGTCAATGAAACACACTCTGCTTGCTTCTGGTGGTGGTGTGGTGGTCTGGTTGGGAGAAGAAACTGTAAAAGGGGAAAGGAGTTTAGAGAAATCATCGCAGATGTTAATTGACAATCTCACTATTGTTATCTCACAGTGTTATCTTGGGTTAGCCCTGGATGTACGCAAATCCATGTAAGAGGCCCTGCAAAACATTTCAATCAATCCCCTTGTGTGATTGGGAAGAAACCTGGTAGGGAAGGCACAGATCTGGTATTACCAGTGACTCCTCCGTCATTACCAGCCTGAGAGGAGGAGGTTCCACTTTACGAAAGAACAATTTATGTGAGATTACACGACACAATGATTCCTCCTTTCAGAGAACAATAACGATTCCCTTTTTACCTTTTCATTACTCAGTGAGCTGCTTCATGTGCTGCCTCTCAAATTGTGAATTGTTTTGTGGGCTTAGAGGGTCTAGGAATAGGGTAGAAATTCATCTTCAAGTATTAGAGGCATAAACCATTGCATATCCATAGAAAGAAATATTATACATTATATTCACATATATACAATTACTTTTTAAATATTCATTCCAACTAGACTAACTTCCTTACAGTCTCCAGACCACACTTTTCCAAGCCTTTTTTCTACTTTTCCTTTTTCTATCTAATCTTACAAATCCAGTTCACATTTTTGCCTCCTCTACTGATTCTTCCCGCAGTGTATAAATTGATGTTTCATCAGCTCTAAATATCTTTTTCTGAGTGTGTTCCAATGTATTGATTTCCTTCTTGAAGTGTGCTGCTCAAATTTAAACACAATCCAGTTGGCCCTCCTATCTGCAGATTCTCCATCCACAGATTCAACTAACAACGCTGAAAATATTCTGAAAAACCGATAAATAATAATACAAATGGAAACATATTTAACAATATTTACATAGCATTTACATTGTATTAGGTATTATAAGTCATTTAGTGTGATTTAAAATGTAAGGGAGCTTGTGCATAGGTTATATGCAAATACTATGCCATTTTACATAAGGAATTTGAGCATCTGTGGATTTTGGTATCCATGGAGGTCCTGGAACCAATTCCCCAAAGTTACCGAGGGAAGACTGAATATCAGATGTGGTCAAATTAATGTTAACTAAAAATAAAACAGTAGAATTATTTCCCAGTTTTCAATCTCATGTTTCTATTGATGCCGTTGAAGATAGCAGCCACATTCCACAGTGAGCTCTTTGCCGTATTTGTACCCCAGCCTCTTTGTGCAGTTGACTTTTTAGATTTGAGTGTGGGAATTTTCATTTATCTTTGTAAAAATGACATCTTGTTAGATTCAGCTCATCACCCTAGCCTGTTGAGATGCATTTGAAACTGGATTATAAAAAATTAATTTCCTTTTCAGCCTAATGTTATCCATGCATTTGATAAGCCTGACTGGGAACTTATAAAAATGTTGGAAAAGGCTTAGCTGAAGACACACTCCAGTTCAGGAGGGCTGTGCCGACGCCAGTAGGCTCAGGTCCCAAACCTCATTCAATTCCACGGCAGCCTTGGGAGCACTGAGCTCCAGCCTGGCTCCTGCCTGTAGCTCCCAGCCCCTTCCCTATGTGAGCACTCTGCAATCTGTCCTGACCATCTCTCCCATCTTGCTCTAGTCCTTTGCACATGTAAAGACCTGGAATGCCTCCTCTCTAAACTGTACCCTTCCTTTGTGGATGGCCACGTAACTCAAGCTCACGTCAATGCCTTGTATTCCAGGACTACTCCTTTTGGCTCTGAGTATAAATTTCTCATTAATAAAATAATTATGATACTAACCAAAGGTAATAGTGCTTGAGCATTTAATATGTACCTGGCACTATGCTGAGTATATTATATACATTATCTCATTTATCTTTAATAGGAATTCTATGTGCTGCTTATTATTATTGCCCCATTTTATAAATGCAGAATCTCAGAGAGTTTAAGTCACCTGTCCAAGCTCACCTGGATATGTCATGCCTTGAATATAGGTCATCCTGATGAAAAAAACCTGTGCTCTTCACAAGTCTCCCCCTTTGGGTTATGAAGTACAACAGCTGGTTGGTCGTAAAATCCAAAAGTTGGGGGTAGAGATTGGTTCTATATTTCTGTTTCCCCACCTGACAGAGATACCTCACAAAGGACTCAGAGTGAGCATACAGTGCTGCTTAATATGTATGCACTGAATAAAGGAGGAAATTAATGAATAAACAGGTGTTATACAATATTTTTTTTCTTCCTTATAGTATGTAAAAAGGTAGAGGATTTTTTCGATGTAAAACAGCTGATAATGTGTGCTCATCTGGAGTACTGGCAAAGAGAATCCAGTGGGCATGAGGAAGGTTTCAGAAAGTGTATCCTCTTGGAACCTTTCACCAAATTCATACTAATGAATTTGATGTAGACGAAGGAAAAAAAAAATCAATCTTCCCTTTGGAAATCTTTTTTCAGCAGTTTGATCTTTTCCTTTTAATCAAGTCAAAAGTATCTTAGATATTAATATTTGGGAGGTCTTTGTTCCTTTTTTTAAAAGTAAAATTGATGAAGTTAATAGGGTGAAATAGGGTGAATTTACTGAATGAGAAGAATCTAATCAAAAGGCTAATTTTTTCCCCTGCATATTGCCTCCCCTATTTTGACTCTCTTTGCATATTTTACTTAAATGCCTTTAAAGTTAACATTTGAAAAATTTGACATCTAAGATGTTGAAGATCTTGGGATATGGCTTACCTAGATTTTTATTGTTATACTATTGTCAGCTGCCAGGCTGAACCTTATTTCCTCTTTACCTGTCATGTGTATGGAGATGTAGTCATTGCCTGCACCACTCATGTATTCAGGGCCTGGTGACGTTTTGTGTTTGCAAGGGTGACAGGAAAATGATGACTCCTATCCTCTTAAACACTACTCTCTTGCTTAACTTTGATATCAGGTAAAGCAAGAATTCTCTGAGCGGGTTATGCTAAGTTACTTACACCTTAACCTGACTGAAAGCTCTGATTAAGGGAAAGAAACAGAGTTGCATGAAAGTCACCAAAAATGGGCAAGGGGCTCAGAATTGGGAATCCTGGGGCACAGTAGACAAATGTATCCACTTTTTAATATTGACCAGGATGAGGGTCAGGGACATCAGGGACATCCGAGGTGCTCAGGTGAGGCCTCTGTGGGAGAACCGTCACGCCCTTCTCTGATGGGAGCAGCCGCTCCTCGAATTACTTTCCTATTGCTTTGTAACAAATTACTATAAACTTAATGGCTTAAAACAAAACCCACTTATTATTCCACAGTTCCGTAGGTCAGAAGTCTAGGTGGGCTTGGCTGGGTTCTTCACCTAAGGTCTCACGGGCCGAAGTCAAGGTGTTGGCTGGGCTGGGATCTTACCTGGGAACCCTGGGAAAAATCCACTTCCAAGCTCCATCAGATTGTTGAAGAATCAGTCCCTTCTGATTGTAGATCTGAAGTCCCTGTTTCCTTGCTGACTGTCAGCCGGAAGCTGCCCCCAGCCCTTCTAGGCTTGTCTACATTCCCTGTCACATGGCTCCCTCCCTCTTCCAAGCAGTAATAGTGTCTAGAATCCTTCGCATGCTTCCACTCTCTCTGACTTCCCCCTTCTGCCTTTCTTTTCTCTTGGGAGATGAGAAGGACCCTATGCTTTTAAAGGCTAATGTGATTAGGTTAGACCTATCCAGAAAATGTCTGAATTTTAAGGTCAACTGACTTGCGGATTTAATTACAACTGCAACATTTCTTTACAGCAGTGCCTAGGTTACTATTTGGTTGAATAATCAGGGGACAGAAATTTTTATTTTTATTTTTTTTTTTGCCTGGGGGCATCTTTAGAATTTTGCCTTCCATGCTTTTATTAGTCAGTACTTGGCCTAGCAAGCAGCATCCTAACCTTCACCTCGTGCCTGTGTTCACTAAGGAAATGAAGAATTAACCTAATATCTGCTTGCAGAGCTCTAATCAATTGTGTTTCTCATGGTTTCTTCACAGTTCAGTTTGTGAACACTCAGTTCATTGTCCATTTAATTTTCCCTTTTAAAACAACTATGAACACCTTGATTTATCCAATGTGATTTGGTGCCTTGGGACTGTAGGGTTGACTGAGATTGGACTGATGTGCAGGTGAAGTTGGAGATGCTTCACGGTGTGTTTGGGAGGCTCCCATGTGTCTCTCTGATTTGCATCTATCACTGCCCAATCCCTCCCCAGAGAGTATCTGACAAGTGGCAGTTCAGAGTCTTTTCTTGAGTTTCTGGCTTCCCACCACTCCATAAAGAAAGCCTTTCCTATAGAGTCAGATGCAGACATTAAAATACTCTTACTCAAATGGAGCCCAAATCTGCTTCCCATTAGTCTCATTTCTGGCTCTACTACATACAGTAGACTATTCTAACAGTTCTTTTTTTCCTTATTATTCTATTTTCTGTTTCGCTATTTTTTTCTTTGCTAGAAAGCAGCATATGTTTAAGTCAGCTGAGTTTCAGGTCATTAACCTCTCTCTCAAACAAAAATAAACACTGCCCTCCTTAGACTTTTTCCTCCTTCACATATGCCCTTAACATTCTTTTAATGCATATTTCAGATGGAGAACTGTGCAGTGTGTGTCATGGTAAACAGTGGATGCAGATCATAAGCACTCAGAAACCTCAGCGCACAGGGAAGAATGTGTTCCGCTGAGCTGGATGGGTTCTCTGTCCAACTTTCAGGATTGGAGCACGCTCTGGTTTGAGGGGAGGTTGTGAGAATACACCCAAATGACACGATCAGGGCAGGCTTTGTGATGACCCAACATCAGCCCATGCAGAGGCATTCTGGGATGGCAGAAAACCAAGGATTCTAACAGTGAATGAGCACAAATCTCCAGTTTTTGTGTGGAGAATGAGGTGAATGGTTAATTGTGACCCAGAGGCTGAAGTGATCTGGGAAATTTCAGTGCCTATTTGCATCACAAACAAGACTTGAAATATAAATGTACATAGCATTTTGTGTATTCTAAACTGATTTTAGTTAGAGTAGATGGCTTGCATTTCAGATATAGTCAGGACTGCAGGGGAGGGAAAATATGTAATCCAATGACAATATTCCATGTGCATGCAGTCTCAGCTGATGTCACCCTGAGCTGTGAGTAAAATGGTCTTAGCACCCCATTGAAATGTTGGAAATTAAATGTCTCCCCCAAGATTTCTGTGAATTCCTGGAGGTTCTCCTTTCATGGGCATGTCTGATAAGTGCCTGTCCCTGAACCCTCACCTTTCTTCAATCTCATTTCCCATGACTGTTCCATTCCTTCTACTCTGTGCTTATTCAGCTTGAAAAATTGGTACCATCTCCTTGCTTTCCCCTAAACTATCCACACAATGCATTTAAAAATCTAGATTTTATGGGAATGTTGGGGAGGAGAGAAGCTGATTTATAATAATAGCAATAATTTACATTAGGATTTATGCTATCCCTGTTCTTAAATATCCTTTAGTTACCCTGTCATTTGGAATTTCTTACTGGCCACTTTCCTGTAGAGCCGTATTTCTTTGCTTTTTCTCCCTTCCCTTCTCTCCTCCTCTCTTCTCCCCAAGTTCCTCCAATTCCTGTTCATTTTTCATGTAAAACTATTTAGCTATCAATTTGACCCAGTGTCATCTTCTAGACCATGACTTCAACTTCTATATTCAAAGGAGCTTTCCTAAACACTATTCTGACACTATATAGAATAAACCTAAACACAGGCAATTCCCTTACTGGAAACTCTTCAAATAAAATGATTTTCACCCACTATACATTATTTATTACCTGAAGAGAATTTATTGTAAAATTGTGTGACTACTGGTGCTACAATGGTTGGTATATTGTTCTCCCCACTAAACCGTGAGATTTTCTAGGGTTGGAAATTTCCTTATCATTATCTTTGTATGTGCAGCCATTCACAGCCCCTCAGCACAAAAGAGATGTTCACAATATATTAAAAGTGACTTGGCCAATGTTCTGTTTCTTGATCTGCACGGTGATTATACATGTGTGTTCAGTTTGTGAACGTTAAGTGAGCTGTGCACTTAGGATTTGTGTACTCTTCTGTGCATGTGTTCTATATCACAACATATGCTTTGTAAGAAGTACATAAGATGCAAGTTGTGACAGGCTGGAGTTTATGGACGCCCAGTGAGGAGCTTCCCCCAATACTGAGCTGATTCTCTAAAGGCAGTGGTGGGTTGGCTGCCTTCTCTGGGGATGTGTGGCTCTGTGTGAAACAAGCAAAGTTTGTGTTGTCTCCCCGTGACCCTCCCCTGTCTGTATTCATATCACTGCCTGAGCCTGCCCTTCATAGCCCCAGAACCTGGTACATTCTTTGCTAACAAACACTTTGCTCACATCCACTTCTCCTGAAGCTTAGAGGCATTCATTTAATTTCTTTTCTCAAGAGCATCATTATTATCATAATCATTATTATTATTATTATTGTAGGGGTTCACTACACCCTTACCCCAGGTTGTGGGGGGATGGGCTTAGAGTCTCTCATCTGGGGTATGGGTTTTGGGATAGGGTGCCATCTCCAGAGCCTGCTGTCTGCTTCACCTCAGACAGGAGTTCTCAACCTTGGGTGCAGTTGAATCACCTGGGAGCTTTATCAACTACTGAGCCTTGGGGCCCTATCCCCCTACCCGAAGAGATTCTACTGTAATTGGTCTGAGCGTACTGATTTTAAAAGCTCCCAGGTGATTCTACTGTGCAGCTGAGGTGGGCAGCAACTGATCCTGATTTAACCCCCTGGCAGGACCTGCTGGACCAGGCTCTCAGCTGGAAATGAGGGAATGAGAAGCTGAGAAGCATCATCTGATTTTTAGCACTACTTGGGATGAGCTTCCTGCTGAGCCTGCTGGAGAATCAGATATTCCTGCTGAATCATGTCATAATGAGTAATCGCGTCCCCCACCTCTTGTGGAATCCTCACCCATGGACCAAATTGAGCTGAGTAGCATATAGCAGAGTTCTCTTTAGATGCACAAACTGATCCTCTATTTCTTTTGCTATTTTTATCTAGGGGATGGCTGAACAGCGGGGAGCCATGCAGTCATGAATATGTGGCATTTGTCCATATATGATTGGCCCTACTTACAAGGTGGGAGGACAGCTCCCTGGAGATGGTGGGGCTTCAGATCCAGAGTCCAACAAGAGATAAGGGGAGGGCCACCCCATCACAGGGGAACTGGTGGACTGGGAAGGGGAAGCATGCAGAAGCTGTGCATTCAGGAGGTGAGATGGGTGGGGGCTGTTGAGGGTTCCTCAGGAGAGGAGACCCCTAGCTTACCAGGGTCTTTAACATAAGACCCTGAGAGCAGGGCTGACATTCCATATCTAACCATAGGCCTTTGACTTGATTCTAAGACCTGTCAGATCCTGCTGCTGCTGCTGCCAAGCAAACTGTGTCTGACAAGACTGTCTTGTGAGCAAGGCCCAGCCCAGGCCTGCTGTCAAGGGCCACCAGTGGGACCAACTATAGTAGCTGGAGAAGGAACCAAAAGGTGACAGAGTGCTGGCTGTGAGAGTGCAGATAAAGCCTAGGATTTCATCAACTCTCAGGCCTGATGTCAGGCCTCTGTCAACTCTTGTCTTTCTTCTTTTACCCCATTTTCTCGATATGAAGCAATTCACTTGTCACTTAGAGACTGGACTGATTTTCTGGTCAGTAACGTCTGTCTTAGATTTCGGGAATGTAATTCCTCTGTCCCTCACTTACATGGCAGGTGTCAAACTTCATCAGCTCATCATCGTGCCTTCGGTGGTCATTGAAGACTTGTCAGGAAAGATTGAAGTGCTTGTCTGTGGATTTCTGGGGTAGGTTTTTCGGCTTATCACCAACCTACTGCTTAAAACCTTCACTCAGCCACATCATCCACCTCCAGAGAGTGGAAATGATGGGTTTCAAACAGGAACTGGAGCCCACACAGGACCCAGTTGGACTCAGGGTGCTCCACCCAGCTGCCTTGACCTGGCCCTCACAGAAGGGGACATAAAAAATATAGAAAAAGGTGCTCCAAAGCATGGGAAGGCCCTGAGGGAGGGGCCAAGGCAGGATCCTACTTGCCTGGGTCTGAAATGTGGTGTTGACTAGAAAGATATGAAAGATAAATTATGGTTAATAATTTTGATAGAAAGCTTTATAGGCATATATCAGACTCTGCATTCAGTAGGTGCTTACATACAAAACTGTGTTCAATAGGTGCTTAATAAATATCAAGGTAACTTGGTATCATATGAATTATTCTTGAACTCTACATTTATAATCAATTTCTTGCTTTTTCACTTACAAGGTCCATGACTGGACAAGCAACTAAGTTTTCTGAACCTGTTTCCTCCTGTCTACAATGGGCAGCAAGAGCTCTCTGCCAGCGTCATGTGCAAAAGTGACATTATGATTATAACAGCCCACATTTATTGAATTCGTATTGTGTGCCAGGCACTGTTCTAAATACATTACATGGATTATTTCATTTATACCTCACAACAACCCTTTGAGATAGGTTTTCTGGTTTTCTTTTTATAGATGAAAAAAATCAGGCACAGAGGGATGACCCCACTTGAACCTGTGAGTCCAATGCCAGGGTCATGATGCCATATCACCTGGCTCAGCCCTTCCAACCCCAGCTGCATGGTAGAATTACTGGAGGAGATTTTAAAAGGGCCCAGTGACCGGGCATCACCCCTTCAGAAATTTCAATTTAATGGGCCTGAATTGGTGCACAGGCATCGATCCTTCTTACAGCTTCCCCGGTGATGCTCATGGCAGCTAGAGATGAGTACTAATAGAGAACAGGCGCACAGTGAACTCGTGTGGAATCTCAATCAGGTGACTCAACCTTGACAATATCAAATGAGCAAATGTGCTTGAGTGCATTTTAAAACCAAGGACTTTACACATTTAAGAAATTTGCAGCTAAGTAATTATTTTTACCACTGGATATTTGTTAAGCTAGTACTTACCCAAGCCTTCTGTGTTCATATCACTAACCAGAGTAACAAATATACGCAGAGCATCTCCTAAGCAGGAGCAGGGCTGGGAGGAAAGGAGGAAATACTGAAAGTAGTCTGCTACAGGGGAGAGAAGTATTTGATCACTGTTAATGTTTAGAATTGCCAGGGCATGGTGATAATATTAAATAAAATACAGATTGACTCTTGGTTGGTTTTATTATTGTTAAAATGCTCTACAAACAATGTACCCCCTTATTGCCAGCACCTGAGAGGGACCTCCCCATCCTTCCTCTTTGGTAGCTACCTCTTGAAATGTTAACGTTGTTGCTTTTAAGTATATTGTTAAAAATGATAAATTAAATGTATATATGTATATATAAATATACAAATAAAATTATCCATAATTGTATATAAATGTTATATACTATATAATGTTAATATCATACTTGTATATAAATTATGTGTATATTTAATTATAATTTTATTTATTCACTTTTACTAAATAAATATATGAATAAAGTTATATAAACAAAAATATTTCTCACAACTCATTGAGAAAAGTACCATTATGTCCATTTTATAGATTAAGAACTTAAAACAGAATTTTTAAGTCATTTGCCCAGTGCTTGGAAGCTAGTAATAGGTAGAAAACATTTACTGTGTGATTTTCCTGTATTATTCCTTTGAATCCTTTTAACAATGCTGTGAAGAAGGGTTATTATAGTCCTTTTTAAGGAGAAGGGACAGGAGAAAAGTAAAAGAGGTTAAAGTCACGGGATGTTAATTTTTTCCAGTCTCTCACCCAAGTGGGCAGTGGTTGAGCCAGAACTTGGCTCATGTGGTATGTGTCTGATGCTATGTTCTTAAGCCTATGCCACACTGCCTTTTATGTAAGGTACTAAGAGGTGGAACCCAAATATTTTTTCTTAGAATACTGCCTCCTCCTTTTTACCCTCTCCATGATCCTCTTTGGTTCTTTCCTTCTTGTCTTCAACTTCTAGATCCCTACCAATAATGCACATTGGGACCCCGTTTAACCTTGTGACATCAGCACTTGTTTATGGTTCAACCATGCGTATGTCACTCAATCTGTAAGAAATGGGACCCCCGCTGCCTGCTCTTACATCTGCATTGCCTCTTGCGTCAGGGGCTTAGTTAGCTGCATAAACATCCACTGGTCTTTTGCGCTTGACTCCCACTTTTCATCTGGGAATTGTTTTACTGGCTCCTCAGGCAGGTACGGCTGCAGGGCACACAGAGCTAGCATCCAAGCTCTCTCTCCTAATCCCCCTCTATCTTGTGGCTGCAGAGCACATAGAGCTAGCATCCAAGCACTCTCTCCTAATCCCCCTCTATCTCTTAAGTACTTCTTTGCTTGCCACAGTCCTAAATCCTGTGGATTATAGGATTATGGTACTAGGATTATAGTAGATACTATGGTATTAATATTTACCATAGCATAGGACTATAGAAAAGGATTATTGATTGTACTGGGAAGAATTTGAATCTAAATGTAGCGGCTGTGTGACCTTGGAGAAGGTAGCAAACCTCCCTCCTATATCCTTTCATCTGTAAAATGGGGATAATATTAAGACCCTGAAAGAGGTAGAATAATTTTGCAGAAAAGCAATTGTGATTATACAGGATACACTTCCTTGCAGGACAGGGAGGACATATTGATTCTGCCTGTCTTTCCTTCTAGGTTCAGTGTGAGATGGAAGCCTGCAGTTTGGAGATCTGTTTCATTTCATCTGTGTTTGGTATTAAAAAGTTAACATGATCACTATTATGGAATGAATTGTGTCCACTCCAAATTCACATGTTGAAGCCCTAACCACTAATGTGACTGTATTTGGACATAGGGCCTTGAAAGAGGTAATCAAGGTTAAATGAGGTCATAATGGTGGAGACCTAATCCAATATAGCCCATGTCCTTAAAAGAAGAGGAAGAGCCAGCAGGGATGCCTGGGCACAGAGAAAAGGTCGTGTGAGGATGCAGTGAGAAGGCAGTCATCTACAAGCTGAAGAGAGATGAATCAAGAGAAACGAAAACTGCTGACACCTTGGTCTTGGACTTCCAGCCTCCAGAATGTGAGAAAATAAACTTCTGTTGTTTAAGCCACCCAATCTGTGCTGTTTTCTTATGGCAGCTGCACCAAACTGATATAATCACCTTTGCATTACAAATCCTATCCAAAGGTGATTGTTTTCAATATACTCATTTCATCAGTGCCTGGCAGCAGCATGCACATGAAAACCATTCAAGGCTGGGTATGGCCACCCTCCAAGTAACTCTCATCATTTCATTATAAGAAAGAAATGGTCATGTTAATTTGCATGCAAAGAATTTTATCTCTAATGACCCAAACTGCATAAATATCATCTTTTTGGAAGGAAAAAATCAGTTTTCTCTTTGTACTGCACTTCTGGTCTTTTGTGTCTTTTTTGGGGCCTGACCCTTTAAAAAGACTTTGATGTGTATCCCAATTTTATTTTTGTTATTAAATTCTCTGCCTGGCAGGGATTGAGTTGGAAGCTTATGCCATCCTCCCCCTCTTAATTAGACTCAATATTGAGTGACAGATCAAATGATCTAAATTAATAACAATGACAAATTGCCCTCTGATGGCACTTATACATAAAAGGAAACACTTTCATTAAACAAATGTTATGTCATCAAGAAACCCATTAATAGCACTGCCAGTGATCATAGCTGTATAATTTTTCTCATCACTGTTAATAACCAGCAAAGTTATAATTGCATATGGAGCTTAATTAAAATTTTCTATCCTATTAATGAGTGTCCAGGCTTCAGATCTCCCTTTAAATGGTCTGCGAAATTTAAACTGTATTTCCTGAGGTCCAGGTTCTTGGAAGACATAAGAAGTTATGGATAAAGATGAGATTGAATTATAAAGTCTCAATATGTTGCAATTACTAATATTTGGATATTAAAGATAGAATTGGCTTTATATATTATTTAACTTAATGCCAGTATTTTAAGATGATTTTTATTTTACATATTTATATTTCTTACATAAGAAATAAAGAAATAAAGAAAAATTGCCTATATCCTAAGTAAATAAGCCTTTACTTGCAAGTAAACCTATCTCCTTAGTAAATAAGCTCTTTCCATTTTTACATCTTTTCCTTACCCATTCATTTACATATTGTGGCACAGACTGGCCATGTGCTCACCAGGCCCACCTTCCCTTCTTCCTGGTCACTCAACTACATTACATCTTCCAGTGCTCTTTGTCTAGGTGAGGCCAGGGGCCACATGACTTGCTTTTGCCCATGTTCACGAGCAGAAGCCATGTTTGTCATTACAAGTGCTGGCAGTTAAGAGCAAGTAAAGTAAGCCTTCTCCACCCTCTTGCTTCCTTCATCTACCTTCCGAATGAGGAAGATCTAGATGATGAGGTACTAGGAAGTGACAGAGCCATTAGTTGGAAGGATCCTGAATCCCTAAATCACTGTGTGGAGCAGAGACCACCTGGCATTTCCCCCACCAACTTTAATTAGACTCTGATATGAATGAGAAATAAACTTTTTTTTTTTTTTTTTTTGTTTTTGTTGAGACAGAGTCTCACTTTGTTGCCCAGGCTAGAATGAGTGCCGTGGCGTCAGCTTAGCTCACAGCAACCTCAGACTCCTCGGCTTAAGCGATCCTACTGCCTCAGCCTCCCGAGTAGCTGGGACTACAGACATGCGCCACTATGCCCGGCTAATTTTTTCTATATAGATTTTTAGTTGTCCATATAATGTCTTTCTATTTTTAGTAGAGACGGGGGTCTCGCTCAGGCTGGTCTCGAACTCCTGACCTTGAGCAATCCACCCGCCTCGGCCTCCCAGAGTGCTAGGATTACAGGCGTGAGCCACCGCGCCCAGCCGAGAAATAAACTTTTATTAATTTCAACCACTGAGATTTCAAAATGATTTTATAGTACTTAGCCAAGCATAATACACATATTTTACCCAATTTCATAAAAAGTTATAATTTTTATTCTATTTGTTTCACATTTGACATCGTTATAATTTCTATATACTATATAGTCTTCCGTGTGCTATGGAGTTATGGTTTTTATGCTTTTATGCTTCTTAATGATGTGCCTGACATAACTGTTTTTCATATATTATGTAGATTGTTCTTATGTTTTCTTCTTTAGGGAATATCTTCATTATTATAACATATTTTCTTTGAATTATGTTACCAATTGCTTTTTATAGTCATGTGTCAGTTTACATTCCCGCTAGCCACTGTAAAGGTAATAATAAGAGTTCTAAAACTGAAATTTTATTTGTTCTTTTAAAATTTGCTTGACATTAAATGATACTTTATAATAAACACTACATATATAAATACATCATATTTAACCTCTTTATATATAAATATGAGGACACATATTTCTTTCATAACTGGAGAGTTTTACATTTTCCAAATATATTTGCTTAATACTAATAGCTCCTTTCACAAAGAGAATTTAATTCTGTGCATTGGGAAACATACAACTCCTCAATTTAACAGATGACACAACTGAGAAGTGAGGTGATTAGTAAGAGGAGGTGATGTTAAGATAATGACTGTTACTATAGAATACAGATTTTTAATTTAACACAGGAATTTTTCTATTATAACAAAACCTTCATATTTATGAAATATGGTGCGTCATTCTGTTCCTTATGACTATCATCCTGGAAAGAATGATTATGATATAAATAAAATATGCATCTCATCCTAGATCATCCCTTGTCACTTAATAGACAAGATGAATTCAATAAAAGCCTCTGGATGCTCAGTAGAAGCACAGATATGGTTCAGCTAATCCCAGCCATGCATAGAGCCAAATAAAACAATGTATTTCACAATCTAGCCTCATAGGTTTTGTCTGTATAATACAGGGATGAATGCATTTTAGATCAGTGATAGAGTATTAATGATTGAGTATTAGAAATGGCAGGAAGAGGGACAGAGGCGTATGATATTTTAGCAGTCCTGGGTCATCCTGAGCACAAACTTTACCTAGAGAAGTGAGAGATAAGAGGCTGGAAAGGCAAGGTAGAGCAGTTGTAATTCAATTCAGAGCACAAGTATTGAGTTTCTACAATGTACCAATCACTGCCCTAGTTACCCGGTTGATGAGAAACACCAGATGTAAGTCTTGCTGGAGCTCCTAATCAAATAAAGGAGACTATAGATTAGTGATGAAGACAAGATGCTTTGGAATTAGCCTTCGGTTTGAGTCTCAACTCTGATTATGTGAGCTTGGACAAGCTACATAATACCTCAGTGTGACTTTCCTCATTTGTAAATTCAGGATAACTATAGCACATAGGTTTGTGGAGAAGCTACTTAGAATTTTGACAATGAAGATTTTAATTCACTTCCTCATGCATAGTGTATCCACTAAAATGCTAGTATTATTTTAAAGCATCAGTTGGACAGACCAACTGTCAAAAGTTGCAATATATCATTGTTAAATGTGACTGTACAAACACATACAAGATACAGAGTTAGAAAAGAAGAGACCTCGGGATATAGTTACACTGAAAGTAGATTGAATTATTGGTACCATTCTTGACCTCTTCTGTGTCCATGGCCTTTGTCCTATGACTTACACATTTCATTCTATCTCCATAGGAAAGTTATACTTTCTTGTCCCTTTATTTTGTTTGCATATGCTATTTGTCTTCATCACTGGATGTTAGCAAACACGAGGAAAACAGAAGCTCGGACTGCACTTTACGGAATGGTGCATGTTGCTCTTGCACTTCTGTTAAGCTGTGAGGACATGTCCTGCTAACCTGATTGTCCCAGGAGAAAGGTGAGGGACACATAAACAGATGATGCAGACCCACTGATCTGTAGCTTGAAGCAGAGTTACCTCTCTAAGTCCAGCTTAAGTCCCAAACTCATGAACATGAAATAAATGCTCATTGTATGCCAATTAGTTATGGAAGTTATTCTTTCCACAGCAATGTGGACAGATGCAAGGTTAATGTTCAAGGATGATCCTTTAAAAGAAGTAATTTGTAAATTGGATATTGAAGGAGGAATAGGTATTTCTTAGGAGGAAAAATGGTTTAAGGATACTCCAGAAGAAAGAATACATAGCACAAAAATCCTGAGGTATGAAATGCCATGTGTTAGCATGTCAGTATTTAGTCTATGATTGGAGTATATGGAGTTAATAAGAAAATCACAGAAGAAGAGACAATGGACATAAGAGTTAAGCACAGACCTCCTGATAGTGTTTTATATGTTAAACAATGAATGGAAAAGGTAATTGAATTATTTAGTAATTTAAATTATGAACTAGCTGGGTTGCTTTACTTCTCTGGTGTGTGTGTGTGTGTGTGTGTGTGTGTGTTTTAAGGGGCTTAGATTAAATAAACTCTAAGACTCCTTCCAGCTGCCTATGCTTTATGGCAAAATAGTATCTTTAAATCTTTGTGAAAGTATTCTCTAGGTTTTTCTTTTTTGCTATGGGATTTACCAATGGCAGCTCAATATATCCTATGGTATCTGAGAGAGCAGTTCATAGTAAAAAGTTGCATTTCAGCTCACACGTACATGACGTCCTAAGGGACATTTGAGTTGAAAAAGAGTGTTTGACTCCACAGCATCCTTTCCTGGGGTTGACTGACATAGAACCACAATTTCTCAATTTTATGTTGGAATGATAGGTGATCAGATAGTTCTATGATGCCTCTTTCTAGGGGCTTACACAATCCCCTGATGAACTATAAATCTAACTGGATCTACACTGTAGGATAGACTCCTTTATGAGTTCATGACCATAGAAAGCCTATTCTTATGCAGGTTCTCAGGGCAGGATTCTGTAAATCACTGAATTGAATAATTGCTCCCTGAATAGTAAAGTAAACTCATTAGGAGCCCATGAGAAATTAACTGTCATTCTGAAGAGGAGATAAATTGGCCAATTTCCTAGATATTTCCAAAGATAATGGGCACCCTATCAGCCAGCAGCTCTTAAATTTTTTGTTAGAGTTTCACTTAAATGAGGCAAAATACAATAAAGACCTTTCTCGTTTTCCCAGTTTCAAAGGGAGAAAAATATTCTTTGTTTAATTGCAAAGAAATGTTACTGTAGAAGAAAATTTTGGAAGAAATTATATATCTATCTTTTAGCAATGGTGGTGGGAAGGAGTGATGCATCATCTTTTACCTGCAAAATACACGTAACATAAAGTCTAGTTATTTGAATTACCGGCAAAATATCTTGATAAGCATATATACCACTATGCATGGTAGATTTAAAAAATACCCAACAGCAAACGTAATTCATAATTGTAAAATAAGACCCATAGTGTTTTAAAATTGAAAAGCAAGAATGTCAACAAGTGAAAGCCATGACGTATGGAGACAACATTTATGATGCATTGACAATCTTGTCTAATCGTATTACTGAAGAACTCCATGTATATATTGACATTAGGATCTTCACAGAATTGCCAAGAATTGCAGAGCAGAGAGACTTTGCAGAAGTAAGCTCTTGTAATACCCTGGTTCTAATTTGAATTTCCATTAACCTTTCGTAACTAACTTAGGAGGGCAGTCATCAGCCACAAGTCACGTTCACCATTGCAAACATGAGTCTACTATAGGATTGCCTATCATTCATTGCAGAACTGAAAAGAAATTTGTAGCCAAGGAAGAGGATGTCATGAGTTCTGTTATAGACTAATTGCCTTATGCTTACTAGCCTCGATTTTTATATGGAAGCTTTGATATTGTGTATGAGACTATTATCAATATTAATATGTTGTAGTGTAAATAGATCTTATTTCTCTCAATGGATCACTTAGTGCCAGGAATTAGGAATTTGGGGACTCAATCAAGTACTTACCAAAGATATGTTTTCTTTCTTTCTTCCTTTTGTTTTAAACAGCTTTATTGAGGTATAATTGATATTAAAACAACTTTGCATATTTAATGTGCATAATTTGATGTTTGGACATACATTAAACAAATACTCATGATACCATCACTACAAGCAAGCCAATAAACATATCTACCACCTTCCAAAGTTTCTTTGTGTCTTTGTTTCTTTGTGTGTGTATTAAGGACACAACATGAGATCTATCTTCTAACAAATTTGATGTGTAAAATACTGTATCATTAACTATAGGCACTATAATGAATAAATTCTCTACAACGTATTCATCTAGCATAACTGAAACTTTGTGCCCATTGAACAACAACTCTCCGTCAATATAGTCATCACCTGAGACAGAGGAAGAGACCATCGCTAATTACTCCACTAAATATCAGAAATTTTGCCAGATGTTTTATGTATGCTATTGTGTTTAAACTTTTAACCAGTTTATGAGATATTTATTATTTATACCAATTTATACGTTGGGAGGCAGAGGCTCAGAAAGCTAACTAATGTGTTTGAGTTTATACAACTAATAAATAATGGAGCTGGGATTCAAATCAGCATCTTTTTTGTTTCAAAAGCCTGTTATTTTCACATCATTGCCTGTCAGAAAGGTTACAGACATCCTTCCCCAACATTTAGGACATATACTTTCCAAACACTCTCACCATCAGTCTGATAGATTTGCCCATAATCCTGTCCCTGGGCTGGGGACTACAGTAGCATGACCTGTAGGGCAATGATGAATGACCCACATTAAGGTTTAGCATATGATGTGAGTGTCTCATGAGTTTTTTGGAAATAGAATTCACTAATTTCAGCCTCCCCACATGGTAACACAAAGAAAAAATGTTTTGTCTGTCTTCTTTTAAAAAAAAATCAAAGCAATGGAGAACTTGGTAAGTATCATCAACTAATCCTTTGAAAAGAAGACCAATGAGAGGAACATTTAGCTTCCTGGGGATATGATGAAATTTCAAAGCCAGCAATACCACATTTTATCTCCCCTAATCCCATAGGTCTCTCTCACCCAGGAATGTCACTGGAGAATGCTGATGTTTTTGGGAGCAGAATATCAAAGAACAGGCAATGAATAAGTCATAAAAGTGGAGAGAATCCTTAGTCACTTGGCTTTTGGAGTATGATGCTCCAGAGGCAGCTCTACAGTGAAGACAGGTGAAAATAAATATCTCACTCCTATGAGCATAGCACTAGGAGCCCTGCCAGTAATTTATGTGCATAAGTGTCTATAATTACACATGTTCATACATATTCATTCACATGCTCCTAATTTTAGAGAACAGAGAAGTGAATAAATTGATGAGTAATTTGATTGTATTTGATTCAGCTGGCTCTCCATGTTGCCTATAAAGGTCCCAGGGTAAGTTTCCACTAATAGGAAATTCAGCCAGAGACCTTGGGGA
The DNA here is from genome assembly GCF_041146395.1 of Eulemur rufifrons. NCBI lineage: Eukaryota > Metazoa > Chordata > Mammalia > Primates > Lemuridae > Eulemur > Eulemur rufifrons. The sequence continues at coordinate 49,361,801 of NC_091001.1, forward strand.
GCAGTAGATTGACTGATGATGGAGTGATTGAGTCATTTGTTTATTAAACATTTTATTTATTTAACAATTATGCCCTACTATACCCAGGCACTGTGTTAGGTATAGAAGGCATCCAGTTTGATGAGTGATTGGACCTGCAACTTCTACCTCTGTGGGGAAATTAGTCTAGTAATGAAGGCATTGACTACAGGACAATGTGGCCACGTACCAAAGGTATCCAAAACAGGCTGGAGTATCAGGAATGATTTCCTAGAGATGGAGAAACCTGGGCTGCTTTTTGAAGGAGGGTTAGGAGTTATCTGGATGATGAAGCATGGAAGGCATTCCAGGTAGAGAAACAACAATAAAAAGAGTCTTTTACATTTCTAGCAATTTTGTACTATTAGAAGGGAGTGAGGAAAGTGGTTGAAAAAGAGGCTCCAGTTGCAAAGAAAGGTCAGATGGTCAATGGCCTTTGGTGATAAGTTAAAGAGTTGTAGTTTATTTCTCCTAAAGACTAGAATGAGGCCTGGGAAGGTTTTAGGGGGTGACATACTAGATTTCCATCTCGTAAATGCCAGTCAGGTTTCTCTGTAGAGGGTGAAATGGATTTGGCACAGACTCTGGGCAGGCAGTTGCATTAGAAAGCTGTTGGAGAGACTCACACAAAGAATGATGCAGCTCGGAGCTTAATTCATAACAGTGGAGACAGTGAAAGGAGGGTAAGGTTTGGTAGATACGAGGCAGGTGAAAATTGTACAGCTTGGAGATATTATAGGAAACAAGAGGGATGTGGGGTAAGCCAGGTTCTGTCTTGGCAATTGGAGGATTGGGATGCTGTTCATGAGGGGAATCCAATGATAAGGACAGTTTGGGGGAGGAACGTGTATCAGATTCATTTGGGGATGTGATAAATTTAAGAAGAGAAGTCACAGAATTCACGTGGAGATGAGGCTTAGCCACACTTTGAAACTACCAACAATCAGCACACAGGATATAATCTATTTTTCATTCTGGCATAGGGCTGTTTTCAGACATCTGTTCCTTTGGACATGCCTTTACTTCTACTTGGAATGCCTCGTCCTCCTCTCTTTCCCTCCTCCCCAGACAAGCACATACTTCAGTGTTAAGGATCGTCTCAAATGGGACTTTCTCTGTGAAGACTTCTGTCCCCCTACCTCCCCATCCATGGCCCACTTCACTGCCATCCTCACTGCCCTGGAAGAGCTAAGTGCTACCTCTCCTTTAGTCCTCATCACATTACATTGTCACTATACATGCACATGTTTGTCTCTCCTGACACACTGAGAGCTCCCCGAGGGCAGGGGGAATCCATCCCTTATTCACCTTTGTAACCTCAGCACCTAACAGGGCCCGACACCTAAAGGGCCTCCAACAAATGTTTATTGAATTATATTCTCTCTCAGTCAGTTCTCCCCTTTCCTTGAATCCTTTTCTTACCCGGCATCCTAGTCTCACATACTATGGGTCCATAGCTTTCCAAGTGAGGGGAGAGGGAATTACACTTGATTTTGCTTGTTTACCTGGTGGCTCTTCCCCTGGGAAATGGTGGAGTAGGGTGTCACAGAGCTCAAATCTTTTTCTCACAGAGGGTGGGAGGGATCCTACAAGAAACCATTAGGGCAGAAAACAACATTCTTCTACATGAGTCAATCCCCTGCATCCAGTTTCCTGGAGCTCTGTGCTTGGCAGGCAGATGTAGTGACAGAGGTCTCAGGAGCAAGGGGAGTGAGAGATACCATGTGAGGCACAGACTCAGCCCCTATGACTTACAGCTCAGGTGGTAGGCTTCCCCTTGTAGAATTCTGACTTGGAACCTTAGTGAACTACGATTTGGGAGTGCCACTGTTTCCCAGCTCCACCCGGCTGCCCATGAAGATCACCTGCGGAGGAGCCCACTGAGTTTTCAAACCAAAACAAACCCATCTGGACCCTACTGGTAACAACAGCTTCCTTGGCTGCAGCAGGTTGTCCCTACACAAAGTCTAGTCTTGGATACTCTCTGCCTAATGATCAAGGACTTGGAGGTGAGGAGCCCTGGGTTGATGACAGCAGGCTCTAACCCTGCCCATGCACCCACTTCCGCAAATACTGAGTCTTCTTAACCAACCATTCTTCTGGTTGGTGTTAGGTTTTTGGAAGGGTTAGACCATTTCGAACTTCTGTCTGCCAGTTTCTCATAGAGGACCTGTGCTCTTGGGGTTTCAGTTGTGAACTCAACCTGTTTTTGAGGTGGCCCCAAACTGTGCCTACCTCAGGTATCTTAGCCTCATGACTAACCTTTGCTTCTCATAATATATTATATAATCCCAGACTCTGTTCAACAACCCTATTCCCTCTTATTGTGATAACTGATTCAATGTGCTTTCTACCCTCCTGCTTTGTCCTGAATATTCCTAAGACTCTCATATCTTTTCACACTGTTTGTAAAACCTGACAATGCTCTGGCAACTCTAATGCTGGCTCCAGCATGACCTCCTCCTGCCTTCCTTATCCTAAATCATCTCACCTTCCCCCAACTACACCCTGGACAGGGCTGTTCCAAGGGCTCTGTAAGTTTACACTGGCTTCTGTTTGCTTGTTTTCTCTCTGCTACTGCAGAAGCCTCCAACAACAGGCAGAGCAGCCAGTGTCAACACCTGCCTCTTTTCTTTAGATATACAATAGCCACCATTTGTTGTTGGTTCATTTATTACCCTGGAGTCTGTGGAATGAATGTATAAAGAGAGAGCAGAGGCATTTGTTCTGGAAGGGAGCCAGGGAAGCTGAGTCTGTCATATCTTCCTTCCTGAGCCATTTTGGGCAGAAGCCAGGCTGCTTAGCTTAGGGGAGTTATAGAGCACATCCAAATGACAGGCATAGGCTGTGGAATTACACTGCCAAGACCCAGCAGCCTAGGCTTTAGGAAAGCCTCTAGGAGGTGTGCAAAGACAATAGGGAAATGGAGAAATCAGCTGGGCCTGAGAAGGAACATAGAGAAGGAGATGTTGGGAGGGACAGACATGTGGATTAACTTTGCTTGAGATGTATTTGCCAAGACCATGCTGAGATTCAGAGCAGTACGGGCTCACAGAAACTCAAAGCTGGGAAGATTGTGAGATCATGTTAGAGAAGCCATCACGGGACAGGTGGGCAACCTAAATAAGTTAATAAGTAGGGATGATGGCAGGCAATGTGTGGTACCTCCCCACACAGACATTGGTACCGTGCAGTAAGTCAGTTCAGTATTGTGAGATCTTCACAGTTTTCAACAAGAGCCAGAAAGCCAGGTTTTATGAGAACTTTTATGACTTCTAAATGGTGTCAAATAATTAAAATTATTTTTAAACAACAAAATCAAAACACATCTTCGTGCTGGATGTAGCCTCCAATCTAAATGGATCCTCATTTTTTTAGGTGTAATAGCTGAGGCCCAAGGAATAAGTGGATTTCTCATACACATACACACCCTTCTCCTAAAAAATGATCTTAAAATGAATTTATAGGACTTAGGTGAGTAAAATAGCAAATCTTTACAATGACACATAAAAGAAGATGGGGATAAATGATCATGCAAGAGAAACCATATTGTAACAGATGTCCCCAAAGTTAATCTATAAATTCAGTGGCTTACTTCCAAATCAGTACATTAATAGAATACTAGTAAAAGTCTCAATCACATTTTGGATGTGGTGTAGGGGAGGTTATAAAACAATTCTCAGTTCATTTGGAGGAATGAAGTACTATCTGCTAAATGTATTCAGAATCCAATCACTTCTTTCTGCCTCCTTCAGTCCAAGCCGTCCGTATTCCTTGTGTGGAGCATTGTAATGAGCCTTGTGCTTTGATCCTTTCTCCCTTCGGTCTATTTCCGACACAACTTCCAATGTAGTCCTGTTAAAATGTAAGTTAGATCATGTCACCTTCCTGATCAAAATCTTTCAATGGATTCCCACCTTTTAGAGAGTAAAAACAAAATTTTCCCAGTGGCTGTCAGTGACCCATATGATCTGAATCCTGCTATGGGGCTTTCTCCCCTCCTACTCCTCCACTGCCCACTTAGTCTAGGAACACTGTCTCCTGGTGTTCTTCAAAGACACCGTGTATGTTCCAGCCTCAGGGCTTTTGCACTTGCTGTTTTTGCTTCCTGGAATGCTTTCCCTCCAAATGTCTACATGGTCCACTCTCTGACATCCTTTGGTATTTACCCCACATATCACCTTCTCAGTGAGACTTTTCTCGTTTAGCCCATTTAATATCCCAGGCCTCTTCCCTCAGATACCAATCACTATTTTACTCTGCAGTAATTATTAATATCATGCTTTCAGCATACCATACATTTTATTTTTGTAAGCTAATTAAGGACAAAGAGTTTTATCAGTTTTGTTTATTGCTGAATTCTCAATGCAAGTGCTTGGCTAATAATATACACTCAATAAATATTATTGGATAAATAGTGAAGAGAAACTTATACTATAAGACACTAAAATTGACTTTAAAGATAAAGTAATTTAAAAGGCATGGAATAAATGGAATAAAAGAAAAAAAGCCCAGGAGAGACAGATTCTAAATAACAATTTAGAATACATCAAAACTGGCATATTTCTTATGTAGGACTGGTAGAATCTGATGACTCATTTCAATCAATGGAATTAAGTGAACTACCTAGGAAAAAGGATGAATCACTATCCTATAGTATACATCAAAATAAATGACAGTTGGACAAAGAATTTACCTAAAAATGATATTAAATGACAAAGAAAGTCCCAGGCCAAGATCCCTTCATTGGTTAATTCTACCAAACATTTGAAGAATAATTAATACAATTTTTTAAAACTCTTCCAAAAAATAGAAGAGGAAGGAACTTTTTTTTAACTCATTCTATGAGATCCGTTTTACTCTGATACAAAAACCAGACAAAGACATTGTAAGAAAATAAAACTATAGACAAATATCTCATAAACAAGATTATACACCATGACCAAGTGGATTTATCCCAAGAATGCAAGGGTGTTTAACATCTGAAAATCAATTAATGTAACGAATCTTACTAATAGAATAAAAGACAAAACCAACATAGTAATCTCAAAATACACAGACAAAGCTTTGACAAAATCCAATAATTTTTCATAACAAAGCACTCAAAAAACTATGAATATAAGGGATTTTCCTCCGTTTGATAAAGGGCATCTACAAAAAACCTCTATAGCTCTCACCATATTTGCCCATGAAAGACTAGATACATTACCGCTAAAATCAAGAAGACAGGGATGTCATCTTTTATTAATTCTATTTAACATTGTATTGGAGGTTCTAGCCAGGGCAATTAAGCAAAACAAACAAACGAACAAACAAACAAACAACCCCTCCCCCCAGAAATTAAAGGCATATAGATTAGAAAGGAAGAAGTAAAATTATCTCTATTTGCAGATGATACAATCTTGTATATAGAAAATCCTAAGTAGTCTAAATTACTAGAACTAATAAACAAGTTCAGCAAGGTGGCAGCGTACAAGATCAATATACAGATACTAATTATATTTGTATAACCTAGCAATGAACAATCTGAAAGTGAAATTAAGAAAATGATATAATTTATAATAGCACTAATAAGAATTTTAAATATTTAAGAATAAATTTAACATACAAGATTTGCAGTCTGAAAACTACAAAACATTGTTAAATGAAATTAAGAAAGCCCTAAATAAAGGGCACAACATCTTATGTTCATGGATCAAGAGATTTAATATTATGAAGATAACAATCCTTCCTAAATTGATCTACGAATTCAATACAATCCCTATCAAAGTCCCAGCTGTCATTTATGGAGAACTAACAAGCTGACTCTAAAATTTATATGGAACTACAAAGGACCTAAAATAGCCAAAGCCATCTTGAAAGTAAGTACAAAGTTGGAAGACTCATATTTCCTAATTTCAAAACTTACTACAAGTGGACTGGCATAAGGGTAGTCCTGGAGATCAGTACAGTAGAACTGATAATTCAGAAGTAAACCCTTACATATATGATTAAATTTTTCATTGTAGTAACAACATTTAACATGAGATCTACCCTTTTAAAAGATCTTTAACTGTACAATAGAGTATTGTTAACTATAGGTGTAATATTGTACAGCATGTTTCTAGAATTTATTCATTCTTGTATAACTGAAACTTTACCCATTGAATAACAACTTCCTGTTACTAACAACAGCCCTGACAACCATCATTCTACTCTCTGCTTCTATGAGTTTAAGTATTGTAGACACCTCATGTAAGTGGAATTGTGCAATATTTGTCCTGTGACTGGCTTGTTTCATTTAGCCTGTTTTCAATTTTTATCCATGTTGTTGCATTTTTATCCATGTATATTGCAGGATTTTCTTCCTTCTATGGCTGAAAAATATTCCATTCAATGTATATAACACATTTTTTATCCATTTTCTATCCATGGGCATTTAGGTTGTTTCCAAATATTGGTTATTATGATATACCAATTTTTGACTAAGGTGCCAAAACTATTAATTAGGAAAAGAATATTTTTTTCAACAAATAGTGCTGGGACAACTTAATATTCACATGGAAAGGAAGGAAGTTGGACCCCTTCCTCACACAACACACAAAAATTAACTCAAAATATATCAAAGACCTAAATGTAAAAGCTAAAATTATAAACATTTTAGAAAAATAATCTTTGTAACATCGGGTTTGGCAAAGCTTCTTGCATAACACCAAAATCACAAGTGACAAAAGAAAAAAATAGATAAATTGGACTTCCTCAAAATTAAAACCTTTTATGCTTCAAGAGACATCAATGAAGTGAAAACACAATCCACAAAATAGGAGAAAATACTTCTAAGTCATATATCTGATAAGGGTCTACTATCCAGAATATGTAAAGAATTCTCACAAAGATGAATAACTCAATTAAATAAAGGTAGACATTTCTTCAAGGAAGATATATTAATACAAACAGTCAATAAACACATGAAAATTTATTAAATATCATTAAAAGTTGAAGTGAGGTGCCACTGCATACATGCCAAGATGGTCATAATAAAGAAGACAGGTAATAACAATGGTTGATGAGGATGTGAAAATATTGGATCCTTCATACATTGCTGGTGTGAATATAAAATGGTTCAGCCACTTGGAAAAGAGATTGGTAGTTCTTCAAAATGTTGAACATAGAGTCACTCTGTGACCCAGCAATTCCACTCCTAAGTATGCATCCAAGAGAGATTAAAACCTAAGACCACACAAAGCTTATACACAAACATCCATAGCTACAATATTCATAATAGCCAAAACTGCAAGCAAACTAAATGTTCGTCAACTGATGAATGGTTTAAGAAAATATACTTTATCCGTACAATGAAATACTATTAGTTAATCAAAAGGAATGAGATATTGATACATGCTAAAATGTGGACAAATCTTGAAAACTATGCTAAGTGAAAGGTGCCAGCCACAAAAGACCAATTTGTATAAATCCATGTATATGAAATGTTCAGATTAGGAAAGCCCCTTGAAACAGAAAGTAGCTTAGTGGTTGCTTAGGTCTGGGATGGGATGGTGTGCATATGTGGGGAGATGAGTTGCGAATGACTGCTAATGGTTATGGAACTGCTTTTTTGAGCGATAAAAATCTTATACAATTGATCATGGCGATGGCTGCACAACCCTTTGAATATATTAAAAGCTATTAAATTGTGCATATTAAATAGGTCATTTGTATTATATGTGAATGATATGTCAATAAAGTTGTTAAAAATAATCTTGTAAAAGGCATGCCATAAAGGTAAAATGACTAATTGCTTACCGTACATTATCTCATCCTTTCCTCCAACCACCAGGAGAATGTGCTTTGGGGACATGGGAATATCTCATTGTGCAGAGGAGAAACTCAAGTTTCAGGTTTAGCCACGTACCCAAGGTTACTCCATGAGTAAGTGAATTATCTAAAAATGAGGACTTTGGGCTTAACATTTTATTTTATCTCCATCCCTATTTCTTCCTGTCTTTTTGATTTCTATTTTTAGACCTGCCCGCTGATCACTTCTGATTAGCCCTATATTCTCTGCATTTTTTTTCTACCAGGATCAGCCTTTGATTCATTAATTCATTTATACATCCATTGTGAAATAGGAAGACTGCTCTCTCAGCTGACTGCCAGAAATCTGAATTCCTCCACATCAAGAATTTTGAAAATTCTAAAAGTGATGGTCTTTCATGAAAAATACCTTCTGGCCTCCTGTTCATTGTGGAGTCAAGCTATAGCTCTGCTGGCTGATCTAACTGTCAGGGGAGGTGATTCCATATGGCCTTGTCTGGATGTACTTATTTCATTTCACGGCTTCTTTCTTAAAGTCTTATCTCAGTGACACTATGTCTAAACTGGTTAGTCTGACAGTCTGTATCCATATATCTCTAATACTCTTAAGAAGCTGTGAGGCCGGGCGCGGTGGCTCACGCCTGTAATCCTAGCACTCTGGGAGGCCGAGGTGGGCGGATCGTTTGAGCTCAGGAGTTCGAGACCAGCCTGAGCAAGAGCGAGACCCCATCTCTACTAAAAATAGAAAGAAACTATATGGACAGCTAAAAATATATATAGAAAAAATTAGCCGGGCATGGTGGTGCATGCCTGTAGTCCCAGCTACTCGGGAGGCTGAGACAGGAGGATCGCTCGAGCTCAGGAGTTTGAGGTTGCTGTGAGCTAGGCTGATGCCACGGCACTCACTCTAGCCTGGGCAACAGAGTGAGACTCTGTCTCAAAAAAAAAAAAAAAAAAAAAAGAAGCTGTGCTCCAGTACTTCTCTTTTTGCTTTCTTCTCCTTCATTCCTTCTTTCTTTTTCTGAATTTTTTGATTTTTCTAATAAATATTTGAGAAATAAATGAATGAATAAATAAATGAATGCCTGTCACACAGGATTTTAAGGAGAATGGCAAGGCTAACTTTTTCATTTCGGGCATATCTCTAGTGGCAGAAGGGAAGATACAGAAGGGTAGAGGAGACCAAACACTGGGAAATTATTTAGTGGACCCTTATTATTTTTGGTAGTCAGATATGATTATTTATTTTGGTGAGTGAAGGTCTTTCAAGATATCAAAGTGCCAGCCATTCAGGGCATCAGAAGTTCAAGTTAAGTTTCTTGCAGTTTGATTTCTAAGATCACTGACCTAGAAACTGGCAATAAAGCTCCCACTCCCAGAGCATACTACAGTCATTTGTTTATTCAGCAAATACTTGTTTAGCACATACTCTGTTTTTGGCATAGTGAAACTGGATATGCAGGGGTCGAAAAAACAGGTACAGTTCTGGATCCTAGTCTAGTGACAGGCAACAGGTAAACCAGCAAATAAATATGAAAGCAGATGTGTGAATGGATTCCAGTTTTGTGGACTGGAAGTAAAGGTCTGTAAAAAGGAGCAATGGGAAAAAGAAATGAGTGAAATTAGGAAGGGAAGCCAAAGAAAGACAAGCCCTGAGTGGCAAACAGAGCCAGTGGTGATGACAATGTCCACGATGGTGATGTTAGCAGCAATGGTTTTGTTCAGGTAATATCACTACCCTTACAAAGTATTTGCATAACTGTTTAATTCTTGCACGTTTTCAAAGCAAAATGTGAATAACACAAAAAAGTAAAATGAGTTACCTGGTCACAAAGTTGCCAGTGGCAGAGGTGATGTTAGAACCATCTTTTGTGACAAGTATCTCCAAATGTGTCACTGCAGAACCATTTGTTAACAAAAATCTCATGATCTCACATGTAAACCTATTCCTCACTCTGACCCCACAAGAACACTTCCCTCTATTCCCCTCTGCCCCCCAGGGCAAGTTCTCTGCTCCAAGGAACATAGTTTGGACATTTTCATATGTTATACTTGCTATGGGTATGAGATATTGGGAAATGAATTTGTCATGTAAGTCTAATAAATATACTAAGTACTCTGGCCTATATTCGACCTCATATTTTTCATCGAAGCATTTCTAGAAAAATGTAATCTAATAAATTTAATATTGCTTGATCCCTCTTGGATCATATAGGGCCACCTGGCTAGTCATAAGGGAGAAGAAATTCAAGGAAACCTACTGATACCTCTGCCTGTGCTTGGTGAGATCGCTTCAGCTTGCTCTGGCCAAGTTGTGCTTCACCAGGTGCTGGGATGTGCCAGCTGTTCCACTGTGCTCACTGACACTTCCTTTTTTCTGGTTGCTGCATCTTAGCCTATGTAGAGTCCAACATTTTCAAGTCAGAGCATTTCTTCCTAAGCCCAGGGAAATTGGTACTCTGAAGCTTCTCTGGGAACAGGCCCCACACAGCAGTCCCTGACACAGTATTTCTCAATTTCTTATAGACAGATGATGATTTCCATGGCTAGATTTAACCTGTTTGGGGAAAAAGCAATCATTGCTAGCCCCTCTTCAGACTGGCATCCTCGCCTGGCCCCCTCTTTGTTTGACCCATAGGAACACTGTCTCTTCTTGTCTTTTGAAAAGTGACTTCATGACATCTTTTCTGTTTGGGTTCCTCTCAAATTGAACGCTCAGACTACCTCCAAATCACTCTCTCAGAGATATTAGATTTTCTCTATCTTTCCCCTCTGAGAACTCGGGCCTGCCAGCAGCTCCTGAACCAGCTGCTATCCTTCTATCCTATTAACTACCTTGGATCTTTTCAGTAGCATTGGAACAGGCATGAAAGTCACAGTGTGTAGAGCAGGCTTTGCAGTGGAGCACAGTTGTGTGAAGCCCACATGCTGTGGTCAGAAGGCCATGTCTCCCACCCCAGTATGCCTGCTGGGTGTTTATGAACTTCCAGGACTTAGCTCAAAAGGTCTCTATGCTGGGTTCGATAGTGCCCCCCTGTCCCAATTCATGTTCAACTGGAACCTCAGAGTGTGACCTAATTTAGAACAGGTCTTTGCAGATTTAATTAGTTAAGATAAGGTCATACTGGGTTGGGATGGGCCTTAAATCCAGTGACTAGTGCCTCCATAAGGAGGCCATGTGAAGACAGAGACATACACACAGGGATGATGGAGACAGAGAGAGGAATGATGCCTCTGTAAGACCAGGAAGCCTAGGATTGCCAGCAACCACCAGAAACTGGGAAGAGACAGGAAGGATTTTTCCCTAAGAGCCTTCACAGGGTGCATCACCCTGCCATCACCTTGATTTCAGATTTCTAGTCTCCTATGCTGTGAAAGAATAAATTTTCTGTTGTTTTAAGTTACACAGTTGGTGGTAATTTGTTTACAGAAGCCCTGGGAAACTAATACAGTCTCTTTTCCTCTGAGGCCTTTGTGACCACTCTAGGTAGCACTGAGAATTTCCTTCCTAGAGTTCTGTGCTGGTTATTTGACATCTGCTTTTCTATGCCCTTTTCCTTTTCCCTGAGACGCTGACATAGGTGGGGTATCACTCACGTCCCTCACTCTCTGGCTGCTGCTGGGCTTGGTCAGTGGGAGCCCTGCAGGAGAGCTGAGGGGAAAAGAGAAAGAACTGGAGGAGCCCATTCATGTGGCTCCTTCTTACTGCAATGACCTTTTGACTTGGCTGCCTCCCTCTACAGCTACAGTGTTTGTCAATTGGCCTTTCTTCCATGGCTCCAGCTCTCAAATGGGCTCCAGCAATGCAGTTTCCTCCCCTTGACCCTTTAAACCTAGGGTGGTAACTGTTGCTTGTCCTGGGTCCTCAACATCCCCTGCAGATGTCCTCAGCCCTGTCCACAACTCTGCAAATATTTCCATCACAATTCATGAATGGATTAGCAAAATGTGGTACATGTATACCATGGAATATTACTCAGCTATTAGAAATAATGGCGATATGGCATCTCTTTGGTTCTCCTGGAGAGAGCTGGAACCCATTCTATTAAGTGAAGTATCCCAAGAATGGAAAAATAAGCACCACATGTACTCACCAGCAAACTGGTTTCCCTGAGTGCACATTTGGGAATAACACCAACTGGGTATCGGACAGAGGTCGGGGCTGAGTGGAAGGGATGGGTGTATACCTACTTGACTAGTGCGATGCACACTGCCTGGGGAATGGACACGCTTGAAGTTCTGACTGGGGGGGATGGGGTGGGGGGAGGGGAGGGTGCACACCTACATGATGAGTGTGATGTGCACTGTCTAGGGAATGAACACAATTGAAGCTCAGACTCGGGGGGATGGGGAGGCATGGGCAATGTATATAGCCTGATCTTTTGTACCCCCATAATGAGCTGAAAAACAAACAAACAAACAAAAAAGTCTCTTCATATCCATCCTAGTGGAGTGTGTTGACACAGGCACCTCTCTGCCCTCTGCTATTGGAGGACTATTGAACACTTACCTGTGCCTATGTCTGTCCCTCCCAGACTATGGGCCCCCAAGCACAGGCATCCTAGAACCTAATAGTTTTGGCATGTCACACAGAGACTGTCTCATAGTAGTTGCTTAGTAAATAAATCAATAAATGAATACATGAGGCAGAAGCCCTTTTACATTCTGAAGGTATCTGATTCAGAAGTTCATCTCCTTGGGCTCCTAAGAACGGCAAGCTGGGCTTTGGAGATACATGGCAGAGTATACTGTCCAGATAATAAAAACAATTATTTCAGCACATTACATTCACAGAGTGATATTGCATAGATCATGTCATTTGGCCTTCATCACAACCTTATGAGAGAGCAGAAAAAGCCAGATATTATCTCAGGATCCAAAAGAGATAACAGGCCCTCAGAAATTAAATATATTGTAATTAAGCAATGATCTCTTGATCATTACTTAAATAATCTATGTTTGATTAATACAACTTAAGCATTTTCAGTAATAAGAGAGATCCACAAACAAAAGCATTTTATTCTGAAACAAATACAGTACTGTAGCTGGCAAAAAGAGACTATCTTTGAAGGGAGATACTATTAGTAACACTTCTTCATCCTTTCACTTTCTGTTCGCCTCCTACTCTTTTGGTTGAGAATTGAATAATAAACAAGTAGGAGTTACTGAGTGAGGGGACTGAGGATTGGGGTGAGTGAATTTTATGCAGAAGAACTAGCTCATTCCAAAATTGAAAGAGATTAGACCCTTTGAAGAACCAAAAAAGCCTAGAGTGGCTGAAATTTGGTTGTGGCGGGGGGAAGTCATAAGCCTGGGGAGTTCTTGCAGGCTCCGCTCTACCTGGATGCTCCCAGCCTGCCAGTGTGGAGAGGAATGCAACTGATTATTCTCTCTTCTGCCTGGGGTCTGTGCAATGAACTGTCAAGAAGAGATAAGAAATTTAACAGAATTTTAAGTGTGGGGAGGGATCTTCAAATTTTTAATTATAGAACATTAGTTTTTTACTATGTAGTTGACCCTTTGGGTGTTTGGAAATAAGATCAAGAGACTACACTGAAAATGCTGGAAAATTAGTTATGGCTGACTGCATTTTTCATAATTAATTTTAATAAACAGAGTAGAACTAATATCCTCAATGAAAAGGTTGCTGTACCATGTCGAGAATCAGTTGAATGAAAAAGAGAAGAATTTTAGGATCTGAGACATGTAAATGACACGGTAGGATCTATATGGCCCAAAGTGAAATGGAGATTAGCAGTTGCAATAGTCAGGGTCCTGGTGGGACAGATGGCTCACGCTAAGGGCTTATTGAAGATTCTTTACAGAGGAGTGCACAGGGTTAGCAACTCATAACAGATGGGGAGATGGTGATGTGCTTTTATGGTAGGAATGTTTTTTCCCCTCCAAAAATTTATGTTGAAACTTAATACCCAATGCAACAATATTGGGAGGTGGGAAGGTTTTACAAGTACTTAGGTCATGAGGGCTTGGTCCTCATGAATGGATTAGTGCTATTATAAAAGGGCTTAACAGAGAGAGTTTGCCCCCCTTTTTTTTTTGGCCATTCTGCTTTCTGCCACGTGAGGATGTAATATTCCTCCCTTCCACAGGATTCAGTGTTCAAGGCACCATCTTAGAAGCAGAGATTGGACCCTCATCAAATCTACCAGCACCTTGATCTTGGACTTGCCTTGATCTTGAGAAATAAAATTCTGTTCTTTATTAATTACTCAGTCTGTGGTATTCTGTTATTAAAGCACAAGTGGACTAACATAGATATAGGTACCAGAGAAGTAAAGTGTTGCTAAACCAGTATCTAAAAATGTGGAAGCAGCACTGGAACTGGTAATGGGTAGAGGCTGAAATAGTTTTGAAGTGAATGCTGGGTAAAGATTGTATTGCCATGAAAACAGCATTAGGCAATTTTTCTGAGGGCTCAGAAGAGGAGAGCTATAGGGGCAGCCCGGTTCTTCACAGAGATTACTTAAGTGGTGATGAGCAGAATATTGGTAGAAATATGGACAGTGAAGACTATTCTGATAAATCTCAGATGGGGTGAGGAACAAGGCATTGGAAACTTGGGGAAGGACCATCCTTGTTATAAAGTGGAAAAGGACTTGACTGAATTGTGTTCGTATCTCAGGACTGTGTGGAAGGCAGAACTTAACAGGGATGAACTGGGATATTTGGCAGAAGAAATCTGTAAGCAGCCAAGTGTTCAGAGTGCTGCATGGCTTATCTTAATTGCTTATAGTAAAATGTGAGAAGAGAGAAACAATTTAAAGATGGACTTTATAATTAACAGGGGAACAGAACATAAGATTTATAAAATTCTCAGCCTGTTTGGGACAGAAATCCAGAGTTGTGGCAGAGTGACCATTTGATAAGGATATTAGTAGGAAGGAAGCCAGAATCTATTCATCAGGATAATGGGAGAATGACCCTAAAGACATTTTGGAGATTTTCAAGGTTTCCCCTTGCATCAAAGGCCCAGAGTGTAGGGTCTTGAGGGTAGAATGGTTTTGGGGGAGGGGCCCAGGGTGTTTGTGGGACGCTGGGGCTTTCTGTCCAGGGCTTTTACTCCAATACCTTATTCCTCACACCATCTGAGACCTCATCAGAATAGTCCTCACTGTCCATATTTCTACCAATATTCTGTTCATAACCACTTAAGTAATCTCTAAGAAGAATGGGGCTGCCCCTACCGCTCTTTTCTTCTGAGCCCTCAGAAAAATTGCCTAATGCTGTTTTCAGGGCAATACAATCTTTACCCAGCATTCATTTCAAAACTTTTTCAACCACCTTGGATCTCTGCTCCCGGCATTCCACGGCTGCACTCGTTGGCCACCCCGGCTGTGGCTCAGGCAGGCCCAGGTGCACCCTCCTCTGGAGGGTGCCAGCCGTGAATCTCTGCTTTAGAGGGTGCATAGTTAGCACACAGTGCTAACTTTGAAGGCTCAGAGAATGCAAGAGCTATGAAGGTGAGATGAAGCAGGGACCCCTCTTAGGAGCCTGCTGGGCTCCCCCTGTTTCCCAAAGCATGGATATAAAGAAAAATTTGAGTTCCTTCAAAGGAAATTCCAGGCACTTAGTTATTCCTGCAACCAGCAATTAGGGAAGTAAATGAATAACCAGCTAAGCAAGAAGATAATAGTTTAAATAATAGCCACCCAAGTAAGTCAGAGAGCCATGAGATGTTTGGTTCTGTATAGAAATTAAAGATAATATCTTGACATATGTCCTTGAATTGTTTTTCAGAAATCAGGCCTCCCACCCAATGGAAAATGCTGACTGAAAATGTCATATAGACATTCAGATAGACTGAAAGCAGAAGATAGATAAGTTCTGGAAATGCCCCAGCCTTACTTTGGATGCCCCCTCATCACTTGCCTTTGAAAACCCTTGCTTGTAAGCCTTCAGGGAGTTTGGGTCTTAAATATTAGCTGCCCATTCTCCTTGCTTGGTATCCTGAAATAAATGCCTCATTTTCTCTGGCTGCAAAGCCTATTGTCAGTGTTTGGCTTTTTCTACATTCTAGGTGAGCAGGCCCACATTTGGTTTGGCAACAGAGGTATGGCTGCCTCCACTTAGATTTCAAACAATTTCTCGGGCAGCCTTGGGGCCCAGGTAGAGAATTGCCACAAGGGTAGGGCCACCACGGGCTCACCACTAGGGCAATGCTCAATGGGGCTGTGGGGATACAGCTACCCCTGAGACCCCAGAACTGTAGAGCCACCAGTGTGCAGGGCAAGCTTGGGAAACCTACAGGCATGTGACTTCAATATGTGTGAGTTGAAATGTGCACTGTGCTTAGCAAAATCATGGGGGTGGAGGTGTCCAAGGCCTTGGAGGCCCAACCCCTATCCCAGTGTGTCCAGGAGATGGGACATGGAGTCAGAGAAGATTCTTCTCTAGCTTTAAGATTTAATGATGTATGCCCTGTTGGGTTTTAGACTTACTTGGGCCTTGCTAATCCTTTCTTCTTCCCTATTTTCTCTTTTGAAATGGGATTATCTGTTCTGTGCCTATCCCACCATTGTATTTTGGAAACATATAACTTATTTGATTTCACAGGCTTCCTCCAGCTGTAGGGAAATTTGCCTCAGGAAAAATTATGTCTTGAGTCTACCCTGCATCTAATTTAGATGAGACTCTGGACTTTAGATCTTTGAGTTAGTGCTGGAACAAATTAAGACTTGGTGCTATTGGAATGGAATAAATGTATTTTGTATATGCAAAGGACATACATTTTTTGGAAGGGCAGGGATGGGATGTTATGGCTTGAATATTTTTGTCCCCTCCAAAAACTTGTTGAAACTTAATCCCTAATGCAATAGTGTTGGCATGTGGGGCCTTTTGAGAGGCTTGGCCCTCATGAATGGATTAATGCTGTTACAAAAGGGCATGAAAGAGTGAGTTCATTCTTTATTTGTCCTTCTGCCTTCTGCCACGTGAAGACACAGCCATCCCCCTCCCTGGAGGATGCAGTGTTCAAGGCACCTTCTTGAAGCAGAGACTGGACCCTCACCAGACAATGAAGCTACTGGCACCTGGATCTTGGACTTCCCATTTTCTAGAACTATAAGAAATAAATTTCTGTTTTTTATAAATTACTCAGTTTGTGGTATTCTGTTATTTTAGCACAAATGGACTAAGACGTGTGCCTAGAAATTAGTGGGAAATTGGTACCACACATAGACCTTAAGAGGCACTGGTGTATTGACCATATTTTCTTATTTTCTATATTCTTGATGCTCTGGCATTTGGGGTCTTGATCTAGAAGATATTTTCACTCCCAGTGCTAGCTAATTCCTAGAGATAGCAAAAGATTCCCCTGTTAGGGTGCCTTTGATATACAAAGCAACCAATCTGGAGCCCACACCCCCAGCCATCTCCTTTATTAGACTCTTCTATGTCAATATTCCCTCTGCTCTAAATCACCCCAGGCCCAGGTGCTGGACAACTGGGACCACATCTTACAGCCCAGACCCTGCCCAAATTATTCAAACTAGGCAATCCTAAACTTACTCAGCCTGCCTACCCTGCCTTGCCCATCCCTTCCTGTGAAAACTCCAATAAATGCTCTGGGCCATGCTTGTCCCTCTTTCTCCTCTGTCTCCTGACCTCCTGCCTCCCTGGTGCTTGCCTATGTGGCCTTGCATGGCACGCCAGGCCTGCTGTTTCTAGGGAGCTGTGAGTATAAATTTCTTCCTCCATGACAATCATTTATGTGTCTGTGTGTCTTATCATACCTGATTAAAACAAATCCTGGGTACATTTTTAGAACAGTGGGCAAGGAGCTGTTTTTGGAATATAGTGAGAGCCATAGCCACAGAAGAAGGTCCACTCCATGAGAATGACAGATTTAGGGAAGGAAATGCAGCTGCTGCCAAACCACAGCCCATCCAGAGGGAGTCAGGAGGATAAATATGCAGCCTTTCTCTTCTCACTCTCTCATCTCCTGGCTGGGCCTCTTATAGACAAAAGTCAACTGAAAGCAAAGGGAAAAGGGATTCCGGGTGATACAGACTCCACACAGCACAGAGCAGGAAAGAGAAGACTGGAGAGGTGACACATGGGCCAAAAGCTACTCAGGGGTCAACTCATGAATTTCAGCTGTGTAGCCTGTTCCTGCTATAATGTAAAACACTTTTGACCGTAGCGTAGATTTGGCACATGGGACTGTATTAAGAAGAATGAAATTAATTGCCAATTTAGATGATCCCTAATGTTTCCTAGACCTCCTCTGAAGAGCTAAGTGTGTTCTAGAAAAGTTACAGACAACCCGCGATCTAACTAGTATTTCATCTCCAGTCTTCCATGTTTCCAATCCACCTTTAATTCTTCAGCTGGTTACCTTTCCAGGACACAGGCCAGAGGATGCAACCAATTTCTTCAAAAACCTGAAAACATTCCCAATAAACCTGAAAATGTTCACAGTTGCCTTTAGAAGCAAGACCACTGAGGTTCTCCATCCGGTCTGGAGCTGCACTCAAACCTCACTTTAGCTTTTCCGCCTTCTCCCATTCATTTTCCATGTCCCTTCACTTTGAACTCCTCTTTATTCTTTAAGCATATGGAACCTTTTTAAATTTCAGAATTCTGAACCTTTACTCATGTCGTGCTTACAATTTAACCTACCCTTTCCAATCTTTGTCTGACAAACTCCTTCCGTGACTCAGCCCAAATGTAACCTTTTCTGAAACATTCCTTCTTTCTTGCTTCCCATAATCGGCATAGTTATACCCTCACTCTGCTTTCTTCTACAGTTCTTTGCTCAAACATCTATTACAGCATGTACAATCTGGCATTATTTAATTAATAAATCTTTACTCTATAAATAAGGTATACTGTATATTATCTTGCAACTTGCCTTTTCATTAAAATTTTTTTCAAAGCAATTTTATTTTATTTTTATGCAAACTATATTTTTAATAGACTATTTTTAGAGCAGTTTTAGGTTCACAGCAACATATTTTTCAAACTTTTGTTTTTGAAATTTATCTGTACTGCTTTTTATTTTTCTCTCAGGCTCTCTCTCTCTCTCTCTATATATATATGGGTGTGTTTGTGTGTATATATATATATACACATAGATATAATTATTATAAATACTATGTATTATTCCATTTTATTTATCCACTCACAAATACTGAACAATTTCCCTTCATTTCTTCACTGTAACAGACGATAAAGATACATATGTATCTAGAATATCACTACTGTGCTTATTGGTCAGTGGAACTGCTAAATCACAGGACATGTACCTTTTGCTTTACCAGATATTGCCAAATTGCTTTCAAATTATAACAATCTATGCTTTTTCTGTGAGTAGAAGGACATTTCTAGTGGTGGAATTTTAGGTAGTGGGAAAGTGAGGGTGGAAGTCATTGATGGGCAGATGAATTGATATGACGTGGGCTCGGTCTCATAACCAGCATTTTCTTTCATTGGCTAGAGGGTGCTCTTCATCATCCTACCGTGCAATGTTCCGCAAACTTGATAATGCCTGGGACCAGGACCTTTCTCTTTTCAGCTTTTATTATCCTGTATATATCCTCCGTCTCCCACACATGTTCGACCAACATGAAGTTCCTAACCTGCTTCTGTTTTCAGTTGATTACGTGTGTAATGAGCTCCCTATCACATTAAGTTCCAAAGCTGCATGGTCAGTTGTAGATAACACATTAGAAATCTGCATGGACTTTAACATGTAACCTTGTATTTTCTGCAGGACTGTCAACCAACGAAGCTACCTGTACCTACCACTCCATAGGAAACATTTTTTTCACTGTCAGAATAATAAAATGCACTCAGTACTCAGAATCAGGATTGCTCCCCACCCTGTTCCCTTCAGCCCACCCCTACTTCACTTAGTGGTCATGCTCCAGACCTCTAGAGAACCTTTTGTCTTTGCTCTACATTAGTGGTTTGTAATTTTGCCTGCACATTGGAATCACCTTGGGAGATTTAAAAAAATATATTTATGGCCAAGTATCACTGCCAGAGGTTCTAATTTAATTGGTTTAGGGTATGGCCTGGGTTTTGGGAGTTTTAAGAGCTTCCTAGGTGATTCAAATGGGTAGCTAATGTTGAGAACCACTTTTCTATATCTTGCATTTCTTTTTCTCTGAATCGCTGCTACATTTTTATTGCTCTTACAATATCATATAAAACATTTTTATTTCTCTCACTTCGTTTCTTTTAACAAAGCTCAATATTTCACACTGAACTCTCTGCTTTCTTCAACAAAATGGCAACACACATCTTTGAATTCTCTTTAGTGTCGATCCAAGTTCTGTGCATGTAGTAGGTACTTAATAAGTACCCAATGGGTCAATGTACTGGAGACCACAGAGTCCAGTCTCTTCTTCTTCCTGTTGGAGACAGACTTCCATTCCAGAGGGAGCAGCAAGCCAGAAGATCAAGAAGACAAATTGGTTTTGAGAATGTCAACATAAAAAATGAGAAAACTACTTTTAACAGTTGGAAACCTATTTAAACTCCTAATCCTCTTATTAAACCTGTTTGAAGACAGCTTGGAGAAACCGATGCCAGAGATGCTTCCATTTACCATCCAGATGTACAAAATAAATAATGGAATTTCAATCAGCTGGAGAAGCTGCAAAGCCTTAACACCTGATGAGATTTTTTTTCATTCATTTTTTTTTTCCCCTGGGAAAAATAATTACAGCAAACTATTTCATCAAACTGTCCTGCAGAGTGGTTGTACTTGGCGTGCTGCTCTTGGAGAGAGGGACTTTACTTAATAAAAGGATATGACCTTAATTCTACTACATTGAGGTAACAGAAACCAATTATTTGTGTGTGGTTGTCATAAGGGCTGTTGTTATAAATGAGTTTTCAGAAGAAGGAAAACATTATTGTTTGGAGAAGATTGACTCAATCTTCAAAAGCATTGTGTTTATAATTGTTAATAATACAGCTTTTGATTTATTATCTTATATGTGCCGTATTTGACACTAGTTTGGCAGGCTATGTGTGTGTGTGTGTGTGTGTGTGTGTATAAATTTCACAGTAACCCCGAAAATCGGGAAACCATATTTCTTTTTGCTGGTAAAGAAATTGAGACTCAGAGAAACTATGTGCTCAAGGTACACAGGTGTTCAGTGTTCAAACCAACATGAGAATTCAGGCCTAATTTATTTCTTTTTCCAAGCTGCTTCCTATTATGGTGAAAAAAAACCAGCCTGGGATTTTCAAATTTCTTTGTTCAAGTGACTTGAAGGTAGAGATTGGCCTAAGATCCCTGACTAACTACTACCAGGCATCTACCCAAAGGGAAAAAAGACATTCTATAATAAAGACATCTGTACTCAAATGTTTATAGCAGCACAATTCACAATTGCAAAGACGTGGAAACAACCCAAGTGCCAGTCAATACATGAGTGGATTAATAAAATGTGGTATATGTATACCATGGAGTACTACTCAGCCACAAAAAGCAATGGTGAACTAGCACCTCTTGTATTATCCTGGGTAGAGATTGAGCCCATCCTTTGAAGTATCACAAGGATGGAAAAACAAGTACCACATGTACTCGCCATCAACTCAGCACTAACTGATCAACACTAAGGTGCTCACATGGTAGTAATACTCACTGGGTACCAGTCAGGTGGGTGGGGGCGGGGTTGGGGGGTAAACCCATAACTAATGGAAGTGAAGCTCACTGTATGGGGGAAGGAAGGACATACCTGTAGCCCTGGCTTGGGCGAGGCAAATGCATTACATGTAATCAAAATGTTTGTACCCCCATAATATCCCTAATTAAAAAAAATACAAAAAAAAAAAAAATCCCTGGCTAAGACAGTGAATCAAATGAGCACTTCCCTGGGATGTGGCTGAGGGAAGAACTTTGTGTCCAGTGGTTTTTTTTTCCCCCTTTGGGGACAAGCTGGACTGAGACACTCAGATGGAAGGAGACTGTCTATCTACTGGACACCAACCCAGATCCTGCACTTGATGCTACTCTTGGTGTTTAAAGTAACTGTGACATAATACCACACTGTCCTGGTGATGGCTACTTCAAAGTGCCTGCCACATTTTTTCACCATCGTCCGGCTTTTGATTTATCACTGTCACCTCACACCTGGATTATAGCATTAGCCTTCGTGTCAGACCCCCTGGATTTCATTTTCTCTCTCTTACTCTCTCTCCTTATGCCAGGCACCTGTACCTTTAATGCCACTATCTTTCTGGGTCACTCACTGCTTCCAAACCATCACCTGATCCTACCACAGAACTCCTCTGACTCCCTGGCAAGCTTCCCCTCTTCCCTTCACATAAGGTCTCATTGTTCTTCATTAATCCCCAGGGGTGCCGTCTGTTCCTGTCTCAGATTCACCCTCTGCATCTCTGCTCCCATTCATTCCTCCCTCCTCCCCCTTACCTCCTGAATACGCCCTCTCATCTCTTTCTCCTCTGCACATAAAAGTCTTACATATTTCCATTCCTTTGTTACATGAAGGTTTCCTTGCCAGTCCATCCCTCACTGATGGGGAACTATGGCTTCTCTTGAATTTGTTCCTAACAATTCTGTCTTCTGCTGTTCTCCACTGTTTTCATTTATGTTCTTGGCATGTTTCCCACAATGCTGAACAGTCAGCAGAAAGTCGATAAACTTCCAATACTAATTAGGAAAAGGGAAAGAGAGTGAGGTAAAATGTGCTGTAAAACCTTGAGATTTCCATGTTCATTTTTTTCTTTCCTTCAACTCAGAAGTAAAAAAAAAAAAACAAAAAAACAAGGACAATTACATGTGGAATAATTTTATTCTGCAAGTCAGTGTTTCAGAAAATGCTCCACTTCAAGGGTAGCTAATCAGTCCAAAGAGGGGTGACAGCACATGTTGTTATTCATTTGGTCAGTCATCCGTGCTCCTTTGTCTTCCAGAGTATAGAGCTAATTGTCCAGCACCATTTCTTAAATAATTCATCATTTCTACCCTGATTTGAAATAACTCCTCTATTCTATACTAACATCTTATTTAGTCTAGAGTATTGTCTTTCTGGGTTAGTTCTTCAGTAACATTCAGACTTGGTTTAATATTTGTTAGAGAAAAATTCCTTTAGTTTTTCTTATTTTTTAAAATAACCTTGGCTGTATTTACTCATTATTTTTCCAGATGAAATGTAAATTTACTATGATAAAGGATTCTATGAGGATTTGGATTAGAATTTTATTAAACCTGTGCATTAATTTGAGGGAGAATTGACATTATCACTACTTACAACGATCTCATTCAAAAACCCAGTTTGCTTCAGTGTTTATTCAAGGTTTCTTTTATACTTTCTGACACAAAAATGTTAGTTTCCTCCTGTGTAAAATGGGCAAAATAGGATCTATGTTGTAGTGTCATTGTGAAGATTGAATGAGACCATACTGGTAGTGCCCTTAATGTGCCTTGCACAGAGTAAGCGATCAATGAGGATCACGTGTGATCTCTGATGTTGATGGTGGAAATGGAGAAGCAGCTTGTCTTAGTTTGCACTCCTATAACAAAGTACTATAGGCTTGGTAGCTTATTAACAACAGAAATTTCTTTTCATAGTTTTGGAGACCAGAAGACTGATCATGCAGCAAGCATGGTTGAGTTCTTGTGAGGGGCCTCTTGTGAAGTTGTATCCTCATCATGGTCCTCTGATAAGGTCACTAATCTCATCACAGGGGCTCCACACTCCTGACCTAACCACCTCCCAAAGGCCCTTCTTCCCAGTACCATACTATTGGGGTTAGGGTTTTAATATATGAATTTTGGGGGTACACAAACATGCTGTCCATAACACATCGCATTGTTCCATCGTTCCATCTCCATCTTCATCCCAAGAGATAACCAGTGGGAGAATAAATACTATATTGGATTCTTCTTAAACTCCCACAAGTATTATATAAGGTATCTCTGCAAGTCTGAGACTTCTTTGCCTAAAATCAGTGATAGGAATTCTTAATGTGAACAAGCTGGCAAGAAATAAAACAGAATTCTGCATGATTTAAAGGTCATCCTCTATGAACTGTCTGCTATCAAGTAATGAGTTCTACCAGAGTGAGAGAGAGATCTATCATTTCTTATTGTAATTTTGAGTATTTTGTTTTCTGTTTATTGCATTTGATTTGATGTTATGGAATTTTGTCTTTTTTTCGGACTTTATTTTCAATGAACCAGTCACTTGATTTATTTATCCAGTCTACTTTTTTTTCTGGGCTTTATATTTTTATTTTTACTTATATTCTTATTACTTCCCCTCTCTTGCTTTCTTTAGAATTTTTTGTCCTCGTTTTTTTTCCAATTTGAGTTCAACAAATAATTTATTTTCCTTGTTTCTGGTGAAATCATTTATGTTTATGATATTGTTTCTGAGCAGGGCTTTTAAGGTATGTCATATTGAATTGAAATATAGAATTCTTCATGTCTAATAATCTATAATTTCAGTGTTAATTTCTTTATGAACTTGAGAGTTATGAAAACAGTAAAGGTCATTGTTTTATTGACTTTTTTTCTTTTCATACTGAATACAAAAATGTATTCAGTATTACATTTCATGTACTCATTTATTTTTGCTTTCATTTGATTGAATTATATAAAGGAACATGCATTTGTATAGACAATAGGTTTCTTAGGCCAAATTAAGATGGCTGCTGGAGTGGTTTTTCCGGCCTGCCCTCCAGCAAGCAGCCTTCTGGGGAGGCACGAGTCAGCACACTTATGTAACCAAGGTGTTATCTCCTATGTGAACCCATGTGATCACACCTTCCCATGGCATGTTGCCATTATTGTTCTCAGCCATATGTAAGTGCTCGCCATTCTCCATGTTCCTGCTGTCTCACTGCATCCGCTGCCCCCCCAGCCTCACACAATAAAGAGTGTGTCTCATCTGCCCACTGCGGCCAGCATCTTTCCAAAGCCAGCTCTGGTGCACTCGCTAGCCACAGAGCCTCCTCCCCACAAATTATAATCAGAGACTATGTTTTGTATGTTTCCAACTGGGATAGGTAGATTATTCAGCTTTCCTTAATGACTAAACATATGTTACATTTTTATAAATGCACAACAAAGTCTTCAATAAAGTATTTCTCTCGAAGGTATCTGTAGTTGTTCCTTCCCAACACCACTTGAATACCATTCATTACCAAACTCTGCCAAATCTATCAAAAATACATTTCACATGGGCCTCTTTGTCTCCACCTCTACTGCTTCCACGTCCTCCAAGCAGCCCCACCTCTCTCCCGGCCTACCAGAATTGCACCCTCACTCCTAATTCAACTCTCCTTCCTTTTCAAGCAATGCTCCACCCATCTGCCAGGTGATTTAAATAAACCAGACTGGGTGCTTGCTTCCTGCTAAGTGCAGCCTGCTCTCCATTTGCTTCTTCCCTCAGGACAGAATCAAGATTTGAATACGCTGTGAAGGTATATTCAGGCCCCTTTTGTTCTCCCTCCCTTGATCACAGGCCCATTTTCCCCTTGCTTATTATGCTGTAGCCACAGAGGCCATGGCCTTCTTTTCCATTCTTGAATATACTAAGCACTTTCCCATCTCAGCCCCACAGCACATGGTGCTCCCTCAGCCCCAACACCCCCCAGTCTGGAATGGCACCTGCTGTGTGTGCCTGGCTGTCTTCCTTGCCTGCTGCAGGCCTCTTTCTCCTGAAAGCCCTTCCCAGACCACCAGGTATAGAGGAAATCCACTCTTCCCACTCCCTTTTCACCTTCTTTGCATCCCACATTTTTCTTGTTTTAATAGAGCTTAATGTGATTTATAATTGAATATTTATTTGTTACAAGTTCAAAGACTATCTGTTCTATTAGGCTGGAAGATCCATGAATACAGGGTCATTATCTATGACCTACAGAAAACCAATTCTTAGCACATTTCCCATGTATAATAGTATCTCAAAAATATGTTGGCTGGAAGAGTGACTTGTGTAGAGCACAGAGTATAATATGTCTCCTCAAATTTAACCTGATTATTTTTAGTATTCAGAACATATATCCTTATTTGTTTGTTCTTCTTTACTAATCAAGTGTGGAGCAATGAGAATGGAAGTTCCCCTACAATTATGTTTCTGTCAATTTCTTCTCATCTTTCTGACATGTTCTGCTTTAGGAATGCTGAGGCATGTTGTTCAGGGGATAAATGTTTTTTGACTGTTGTAATCGTGCGTGATTTAGGATTCTTGGTTGTAGCTAATAGAATTCAGTACAAGCTTGCAGCAGTGGACTTTAAAGGAAGAGACTTACAGGGTGGCAGGGGCACCTCAAGGGCAGCAATGCAGGCAGGCCTTAGGATGTCCCAATGTGTGTGTGTGTCTATTTCTTTCTGTTTACCTTTGATTGATTTTAAATCTATGCAGGTCTAGGACTTGCTTATAAACAATGCATGTAAATTTTCCTTAGTTTTTCTCACTGGTCACCAAATGGCTTGGACTCTTCCAATACCATAAACAGAAGCCCCGTGAATGTGGCCACTCCAAAAGGGATTTGGTCTCTGCATTGTGTCTGTCCTGTGTCTAGTAAGGCAACCTCTCTGTGGGCTAACCCTCTATACTTGGCCTTCTGTCTGGCCAGATTTCCACATGTCACTGAGCCAAGAATAAGTCGAGCCTGGTATAATGTCCTCCTTCCTGCTGCTCCTGGCTGCCATGATTGGGTAAACTCCTGGCTAGCTTTCTCTAAAGTACCATCTTTCTTTTCCAATGCTGTTGAACTATAGCAGCAAGACAAACAAAAGGGCTTGGTCCTCATCTGTTCCACCGCCCACTCTGACCTCTGTTCACCAACCCCAGTGTGAGTGTGGGGTAATGGGAATGGGTTTCCCCCCATCCTCCAGCCTAGACTGTGCTTCTGCCACCCTGTTGCCTTTCTGCTCAATCTAGTACCTCCTCAACCCAGACTCACCCAGGGTTGCATCTCATTCAAATGACACTTCATGAAAAAGGGTTTTGTGGGCTATGTATATATGCTCTCTATTTTCTCACCTTATCAAATGAGAAACAAATCCAGTCTTGGTAAAGAGAAACTTTCTTCAGAAGCATTATGGCAATAGGGGAAAGGGATTATTGCAATAGAGAGAACCGTGGTCATAAGCATCTCAAGGGTTAGATAAAAAGAGTTTTTCTTTCATAGAGAGGCGTAAACAAGGTTAGCAAGAACTGGGTGTGGGGAAGTGGGATGAAAGAGTGGCATGATCAAATGACCAGCTGTTTTCCCGGAGGGACTCTTAAGGAGGAGCTGTATCCTTCCTCAGGCTAAGGTTGGGCCAAAGGCCAGAGAGCTGGGGGAAGCAGAGAATCCTAATCAAATTGTGGTCAACAAATATTTTGTTCTAATTGATCACTGGGCACAAGCAGTTTGTGCCAATCATTTATAAGACAAAGAATGGGAATTTAGAGGATCTGTGTCTTGCTTTGTCATGAATAAACAAGGGAGACAACCATGAGCATTTTGTTTTTTCTAAACAGTTTATTGAGGATAATTTCAAACATATAGAACATACAAGAATAGCCATATAGTCATTGCCCAGCTTCAGTTACCAACCTTTGCGAATTTTGTTTCATATACAGTGGTCCCCTTATCTGAGGTACAAAGATGTACCAAGGTCAACCTCAGTCTGAAAATATTAAATGAAAAGTTCCAAAAGTAAACAATTCATAAGTTTTAAATTGCGTGTCTTTCTGAGTAGCATGATAAAATCTCGTACCATCCTCCTGTGGGACATGAACCATCCCTTTGTCCAGTGTATTCACACTATATACGCTACCCACCCATTAGTCACTGAGTAGCCATCTGGTTATCAGATCACAAAAACATAGTATATATAGATATCTGTACTGTCTGCAGTTTCAAGTATCCATTGGGGCTCTTGGAATGTATTACCCACTGGATAAAGGAGGATTACTGTGTCGTATTCCTGGGGTAGGGTTGCTGGGATTTGCTTTAAACAAATTTTGTACTACTATAGAATTTCACCTGTTAATACTGCAGTATATATTTATAAAGGATAACTTGTTCCACACACCACACAATGCCCATCATCGCCCAGAAGTAAATCAACAATGATTTCCTAATATCTTTTAATATGTTCAAATTTCCCTAATTTGAACATTTTTTACAGTAGATTTATTCAAAGCAGTATCCAATCAAGGTTTATCCACTATATAGAAGACAATAGAGTTTTTAAAAAGTTTCAAATTAATTTTTAAAGTTTTTAAAAATCGACAGATAAAATTGTTACATTTATCATGTATAAAATGAGTTTTTGAAGTATGTATACATTGTGTAATGGTTAATCTAGCTGATTAACAAATGTATTACCTCACATAGTTATCAATGTTTGTGGTGAAAACCCTTAACACCCACTTTCTGGGTTTTCCAAGAATACATTGACATTAACTATAGTCACAATACTGCATAACAGTTCTTTTGAATTTATTCCTCCTGTCTAACTGTAACTGTATATCCTTTGAAAAACATTCCCCTACCCATCCATCCCCTCTAACCACCAAAGCTTCTGGTAGCCACCATTCTCTCTTCTATTTCTATGAGATCAACTTTTTTAGATCCCACACATGAGTGAGATCATAGGGTATTCTTATTTATGTATCTGGTTTATTTCACTTAACAGTTTCACCTATGTTGTCGTAAATGAGAGAATTTCATTTTTTATGGCTAAATAATATTCCATCGTGTATATATACCACATTTTCTTTATTCATCCATTGATAGAAATTTAGGCTGATTACATGTCTTGGCTATTGTGTATAGTGCTTCTATAAACATGGAAGTGCAGATATCCCTTTGACATACATATTCATTGGATGTATACCCAGTAGTGGGATTGCTAGATCATATGGTAGTTCTATTTTTAATATTTTGAGGAACCTCCATACTATTTTCCATAATGGCGGTGCCGTTTATATTCCCATCAGTAGTGCATAAGAGTTCCCTTTTTCCACATCCTCTCCAACACTTGTTATCTTTCGTCTTTTTGACAACAGTCATTCCAACAGGAGTGAGGTGATATCTCATTGTGGTTTTGATTTGCATTTCCTTGATAATTAATGATATTGAGCATTTTTGTCATATACCTGTTGACCGTTTGTATCTCTTCTTTTGAGAAATGTTTACTCAGGTCTTTTTCCCATTTCTAAATCAATGTATTTGTTTTCTTGCTATAGAGTTGTTTGAGTTATGTATTTTAGATATTAACTTCTTATCAGATGAATAGTTTGCAAATATTTTCTCCCATTCTGTAGGTTGTCTCTTCATTCTGTTGATTGTTTCCTTTGCTGTGCAGAAGCTTTAAGAAGACATGAAGGAACATTTCTATGACATTGATCTGGGCAGTAATTTTTTGAATATTACCTCAGAAGTACAGGCAACAAAGGCAAAAGTAGACAAATGTGATCCAACAAATAGTGAGTCTTATCTTAGTTCTATGGAAAAGGGTGGTTCTTTGCAATAAGCCATTTTCCGGAGCAGAAAGTGTGTGTGAATTTCTTAACCTTTGCTGTTTGCCAGAATCACAGGGCTCAGGCAACATTCAGTATTGGCACCTCCAATTCACTCTTCAATCCACTCTGATCTGGCTTCTGCATTGAAGTGCCTTTTGGTTTAAGCCACCACTGACCTCTTCCTTGCCAAATTCAATGGACTCTTCTCATTCCCAATATCCCCTACCTCCCAGTAGCATTTGGGACAGGTGACCACTTTCTCCTTTCTTGGAATGGTAACTGCTCTTGGCCTCCATGAAGATTTCCTGTGTTTCCTCTTTTCCCTCTAACAGTGATTATTATGTCTCTTTTGTGTGTTCTTCTCTATCCCAACACCTAACAATGTATTTTATAAGGCTTAGTTTTGGGGCCTCTCCTCATGTGTTACACGTTCTTGAGGTGATGTCTTTCATTCCTATACCTTGACTTATTATATCTTTGTCTATGACCCTCCAATTCTTATCCCTATCCCCTACCTCTTTCCTGAACTCCAGACTCATATAACTGATACTTGAAATCTCTATCTTACCTATCTAAAAGGAACTTCAAACTTAAAATACCCTAAATAAATTAATTTTTATTCCTATGTATGTGTCCAAACTTCTCCCATCCATTCCATTCCATCCATTTGGTTGTGTAATCTATAAATCCACAACTCTCTCATCATTTCTTTCTTCGAAGCCATGGCCAACCCCTATTTATGGACTTCAGGACATCTGAGGCCATCCACTTTTCTCTGTCTCCACTCTCACAGTCATAGTTCAAACCACCATTATTTATCACTTAAACCACTGTGGTTGCTTCTAATTGTCTTCTCCAATCCTGTAATCTCTCCCACTCAGTCAATTAACCACATGGTGGCCAGTATAATCTTTTAACATCTCTTATTCAAGCATAGTAGTGGTGCCCTTAGGTTAG
This sequence comes from Eulemur rufifrons, assembly GCF_041146395.1. Lineage (NCBI taxonomy): Eukaryota > Metazoa > Chordata > Mammalia > Primates > Lemuridae > Eulemur > Eulemur rufifrons. The sequence continues at coordinate 49,392,040 of NC_091001.1, forward strand.
AAGCCATAATCTTCAACCTCAGCACTGGTGACATTTTGTTCTGGCTAATTCTTTGTAGTGGGAGACTGTCTTGTGCATAGTGAGAAGTTTAGCAGCATCCCTGGCCTTTATGCACGAGATGCTAGTAGTGTCTTGGTTCCTTCTTTGTGGAATGCCCTGTCATTGCATTTCACAACTTGTTCATCTATCAAAATTCCACTCAACATCCATCAGACTAGCCAACTTCTTCATGGATCTTTTCTGAGATTTCCCAATCTACCTAAAACTATCTCCCAGCAAAATAAGTTGTTTCCTTCTCTATCCTTCTTTAGCCTTCCATCTGTACTCCAACTACTTATAAGGTTGTGTTCATCATAATTCATCTGTTAGATTTATATTTTTATTCCTGTTTTGAATGTAATACTCAGCATAATATTTGAAAAATGGGAGAAAATATTCACAAGCTATACATCTGATAAAAGACTAATAAGCAGAATGTACAAAGAACTCGAGCAAATCAGCAAGAAAAATAAATCAAACAACCCAACTATAAAGTGGGCAAAAGATATGAACAGAAGCTTCTCAAAAGAAGATATACCAATGGCCAAAAAACATATTAAAAAATGCTCAATGTCACTAATCATCAGGGAAATGCAAGTCAAAACCACAATGAGATATCACCTTACCCCACTCAGAATGGCTTTTATTAAAAATTCCAAAAACAATTGATACTGGCATGGATGCAGAGAGAAAAGAATGCTTATACACAATTGGTGGGACTGCAAATTAGTATAACCTCTATGGAAAACAGTATGGAAATTCCTCAAATAATTTTACTGAATTTAATTTTTTATCATGTTCCCACAAAAACTTGCATCTGCGACATCAATGGTGCCATTCTCTCTCTGTGCATACAATGATGCACTTACGCTGTATTCCTGTAGGTGCTACCTTTTTTCCCTGATGGACCTTTCCTTTACATCCTCTTTTAATCTTTTATCTCCCCATAAAGATATTTCAACTACCAGTTTTTCTCCCTCCAACACCAATCCTCATAGTCACTTTTCTAGCTGTTTTGCAAAGTGGAAAATGCACCAGAGAGCTAAGAGGCTCAAGGTCACTTGGCTTGTCTGAGGCAAAACTACTCAAACACAGTCTGCAAACCCACACTTCCTACACTGTCTTTCTAACAGATGGTCTATTGGAAAGGACAACTGAGACCAAAAATAGAACTGTAATGGCTTATTAAGATGCATTTAGGGAGAGAGAAAACACATTTCATAATGTCCAATAATGATATAAATGCGGTACCTTGCAGTTGGATAAAACTTTTTGGAAGCACTTTATCTATATGGCTGTCACATCAAATGTTCCCTGTGGCCAACCTCCCATTCTGATGTAGTGGAAATGTACCTGCTGCTGTGATATTGTTTCTGGGCTTTTGAGAGTATCTCTCTGTTTTCTAAAATTCCTTTCCCTCCTGATACACAGATACCAGACATAACACTCAATGCTTTTATGTGTACCATAGCCAAAGAGGAGCATTTTCCCTAATTTAAATGTAAAAAAACCCCAGAATCTTGAAGAAGACCTTAATACATGTTGATTCAAAGAGAGTGCACATAATTCGAAGCAATTAATGGATATATCTGAAATTCCTTTTGAATGAAGTTCATCATTTTTATCAAGATCTGGCTTTGGAATGGGGTTTAGAAATTGAATGAGAGTTTCTCAAGCCAGAATTTAGCAGAGGGAAAATGGTAAGCGAGGAGAGTGTGAAGACCCAAATACCTCATTAACACAGTTGAGGGAAACTGCATCCCCCTAGGAAGAGCATGTATATCTTTGGGACCTGAGGAGAGTGAGCAAGGAAATAGAAAACCACCAGTCACAGTTCTGGTTCAAGTTTGGACCTAGATATATTTGATCCTATGAAATGTGGAAATGCAAGTTCAACCAGACACCTGTTCCAGTCCCTGAATGAATTGTTGCTGTGGCATTTGCAAACAAGTATCTTTTATGAACATCTTGAAGCCTGGAGCTAGAATTTTGTGTTTGTTAAATCACCACCCACAAATAAGAAATGGGTACTAGAAAGTACTCCATTATTTTGATACACTATCTGTACATATTTAGCTTCCTTTTTATTTATCATAATTTGAAAAGAAATATTATTGCTTGCCAGCAGATAGAGTTCACCATATATTTATCGCCAGTGTTGTTATTCTTTACATCTGCACATGTAATTAAAGCGAGAAAAAAAGATAATACAGTTGTAGCTCTTCATATATAAAAAAGATGGAATGAGAAGAATTATTTTTGGAATTGATGAGATGATGTTGGCTAATGGTTTGGAAAATAAAAGAGGATTAGAAATGAAAATAAGCTGCAAACTTTATTCTAGTCTTGGCCTATAAAATTATTGTGAGGAAGTATATACCAAACTAGAAATGTTATCACTTTCTGAACTCATAGAAACTTTAAAGGTAACTCATGAGCAAGTAAAAAGTTTAATTACATTTACACACCTACATACACACACACACACACACACTTTCAATAAATACCATAGACTGCTATAGTTCAGGATTTATAGATCACTGAAAAAGGATATATAGAGAAATAAAAGGACTTTTCCAAGGTAGCACAGCATCTCCATTGGTCTTTAATTTTTTCATTTCTCCTACCACTAGTGTTCTGCTTACCCTCTTAGACTTGTGAAGTCTGGAGAAAAACTAGGTAAAGGAGAGAGAGAGAGAGGTAACAATAGCCTGAGAGATCCTGGGGTAAAGAGTAAAGCCTCTACATCCTGCCAAGGCCCCAAGTCAATTCCACCGGGATCTTCCAGGTACGTGACCTCTGAGGGGGGTGGTGGTAGTGAGGCCCAGCAGTCTCTCTGAACAGGGTCTAGGGTCAGAGGTAGATGAGGTTAATTCAGAACCAAGGGTTCAAACCTTTGCTAGACATGGAAGGGCCATAAGTCATCTCTGCCCTATCTTCTAGGGAAGACACTGAGGCTAAACAAGGCCACCATTTTGGATAGCTACTTTTTTTTCTGGAAGGATGAGGCTCCTGCTCAAAGTGAGCCATTTATGGTACTCCTTCTCTCCCAAGTACCTGGAGGGTGTCCAAGGACCCAGTCTTAGCATTTTTTTTTCATAAACCTCATTTTCATTTGAGTACCTGGATTACTTGATCTCCTTTCATTGCCTACAGCATTGGGTAGCATAACAGAAGTTCCAACAAATAACATTTTTCTCTGACAGTATTTTCCTGTCTATTCTAGCATCCTTTCCATTTTGAATGTCTTACATTTTCTACATATTTATCTACTTCATAAGTTTCACAAAACCCACTTTTAAAGAATTTGATGTTAGCTGGAGAAGATGTTGGACTAATAGGGAAAGCAGAAATTATAATTTTGCAAGATAATACTTTCCAGGGATTCCTTAAGGATAGGCAATCCATTCATTTCTCTAAGGCTGTGGCTCTCAGCTGAAGAGGTGCATCTGGCTTTTCCAGAGAGCCTTTGAAGACTGCCAATTCCTGGTACTCACCCAGATTTATTAAATTGGACTTTGTGGAGTAGAATCCCAGTGGATATTTCCCACTGGAAAAATATCTAGTTTAGATCATCTGAATTTTACTCCAAGACCAAACCAATTTGAAATTTGTATACTTGTACTACATTTGTTAGTCCCTAGTGGAATTGTATTTATGAAATTGTTTTTTGAGCCTTTGTGCTTAGGTTGAATTGAATGGATTTATGAAAATTGATAATTTACAGTAAATTTGGTATCAAGGATATTGTCTACAACTTCACATATTGTTTTGCATCAGGCTCCCAGGTAAAAATTTCTCTTAGATTTGAGTGCTGCAGTTGAGATGGGGGTTGGTAGAGGAGGCAGAAATGACTATTTTTCCTGAGCAACTTTCACTTTTTGGGTTTTACACTTTATAACTAATAAGGTTTCCTCTTTTTCTTTGTAGTCTACTACAAAGCTCTTAATTCAAGTTCAAGTTCAAAGTAATCCAGTTTTAACAATTATGAATACACTTATAGTGTACATTTCTGTGCATATCCTTGGTTTCATTTTATTTGTCAAATTATACTTTCCTTTGGGCTTCATTTCTTAGTCTGCTTCCATTATTTTGAGTTTATTATTGGAAATTGCATCAAATTCTTTCTGAGAATGAATAATAAAACACAAACATACACATAAAAATGGTCACTTTTTTTTCTTTTATTAAGTTCTCTATTAGACTTCAAAACAAATATTACAGACTCTAGAGTTTGTTAAAGTATAATACATGACAGATGAGGAAATTGAAATTACAAATGATGGCTTTAACAATCTTTCATTAATGAATATGATCAATTGTTAACACTCTCTTTTGAATATAACTATTACATTTCTATAATATGGTGACTTTTTTCTGATCATTTTTTCTCTCATATTTTCTGGTTTGCTTTTCACAACTATTCTTTATTATAACTAGCACTATAATTATTATTCTCTGTTTGGGAAAAACTCAAACTGTGTTTTTCCCCTGCTCTCACACTATGATAATCAACACAGAAGACTTCTGCAACCCCCAAATATGTGGGGATTTCTCCCCATCAGCAAGCAAGCAATCAATTCTGCAGTAGACACCAACTGGGTGTTCTCTAATTCAATTCCAACACTACCTGGAGATTGTGTCATCCCATAGGTTGAGGGCTCAGTCCCCAAGTCTGCCCCTCACATCCTTCAGACACCAGTCGTATGTCCAGGCCTCTAGAACTTCTGACTTATGGGCTTCTGACTGACATTTTATTCTGAGTGAGGCTGTCAGGTGCAAGTTGGGGTTCTCACAGCCCTTCTTTGTGTTTGCATAATTTGCTGAAACAGCTCACAGAACTCACACAAACACTTACGTTTACTCATTTATTATTACCAAGGATACAGATGAAGAGATGAACAAGGTGAGGTATGGGGGAAGAGGTGCAGAGCTTCCCTACCCTCCCATAGGTCCCACCCTCCAGAAACCTCCAGGTATGCAGCTATCAGGAAGCTCTCTGAACCCTGTCCTCTTGGGTTTTTATGGAGACATCATTACATCAGCATGCCTTCCTTCTGGTATGGGGAGGGCCCCTCTCTGGAATGAAGGCCTTTTGACCCACAATCAGAAAGGTGAAGAAAGATTAGATTCCTGCCTTGGGGCAGGTGAAAGGAAGGCAGGAAAAGGTCAGAGAGTTTCTGTTTCCTGAGGCTGCTCTTGAGGCCTAAAGCACCAAATGCTATAACAAAAGACTGTAACAAGGGCTATGGGAGTTATAAGCCAAGAACTGTGGGTGAAAACCAATATATCCATATATATCTCAATATCATAGCATAACATCCTCATTTTAAAGTTGAAAAAACAAAGGATTTTTGTCAAAAGATGTTATGATGTCCACAGGAATATAACTTCAGGATTTGGGGGACATTCTGAAATCCCTTTTCTGATTTTATAGCTGGTCATTTCAGATCAATCATATCTATAAAATTCATTTAATAATATTTATTAAATTCATATAGTATGAATGACAGTGTGCTAGAGACTAAGGTAAAGATATAGAAAGAATAAGGTAACCCCCTGACCTCAAGACATTTATAACTCCATTGGAGAGAAAAACATGTAAAAATATAATTTTACGGAAAGACTAAACAGAATAAAATAAATAGCATAATAAAGTATTAGTCCAAAACTAGCAATTATAGAGAAATTAAAATAATGTTATTCTATTCTTTGCCTACTAAATTGGTAAAAGTAACATATACATCATATTAAAAGCTGTCAAGGGGATGGTGACCTGAATATATCTTAATTAATATGCTTTTGGATAATATTTTCTTACAAATATTTTGGAAGACAATTTGTTGATAAATATTGGAAATCTAAGATAGATTCATATCCTTGGACACATAATTCCACTTCTATGACTTTAACCTGAGGAAATAGATGACATAATCAAAAACATATTTATGAGAATGTTTAAGGCTAAAGTATTTATAACACTTTACACATATAACCATAGAAAAAAGGCAAGGGAGAAATAAATCAAATTGTTAGTGATGTTTATCTCTGAATTTAAATGTTTTCTCTTTTAACTTTTTACTTAAAATATTCCAAATTTTTATAGAACCTCAATAACCAGGAAAAAAGTCAATAAATGTGATTTAAAAAATTCTTACAGGAGAAACTACTTATCTTAAGCTATGTAAAACCAAGTGTGGAAATATCTAATCAGTAGTATCCAATTTTAACTCCAGTTTATTGTAGAAGGAAGAGTGAGAAGAGAGGATGGAGTTTGTATCCACAAACCCCCAGTGCAGGAGAAGCAGCAATGGAAATGAGCTATTTCAAGGAGAAAGCTTTGTAAGGGCAGCTGATGCGCACCGGCTTCTATGAGATGGAGTGGACTTTGATCTGCCCCTTTCTCGGAGTCACAGGCGCTGACACAGCCTACGTGGGAAGAAGGACATTAGATTCCAAGTGAGGCTGTCAGGCGCAGCTGCTCCTGCCATCTGCTCTGCCTTTGATTCATATTGTTTGTCATTTCCCTTGTGCCTTTTTTGTAGGCTGCTGTCCAGTGCTCATTTTTAAGTGACTTCTCTGAGACCAGGGGATTGATAGTCCTAACAGCATGATTTCAATTCTATTTTACCTGGAGGGCTTCGGTTTCAGAAAAAGAAATCCAAGCAATACATCAGCAACCCATGTGGGACATTGAAAGTTCAATTCAAGAAGTTAATCAAGTTTTTGTGATCCTTTTGCTTTGATGACCTATTTAAGTAACTTGAGGATGCTGGGGGGTTATATTTGGATTGAATGTGGACTGAAGGATAGAGACATGATTTAGATGGCACATATACCTCAAGTGACAGCTAGGAATTGGCTATTTTCTGTCAAATCAGTCAACTATAACTTTTGTGCCTTAATTGCTGTCAGCCTAATGATTTATTTGATGGAAGGTTTTTTTCGTCTTTTTTAGAACAAAATGAAATTTTAAATAAAATAATTAACCTTATTCATTCATTCATTTTGTTCAAGTACTTGGGCACTTACTTTGAGCCTGGCTGAGCATCAAATTGGAGTCACAGAGATGAGTAAGGGGCATTCCTTCCTTGAAGGTGTGAACAGAGCCCAATACAAATTTGTTCCTTTGCTGGGCTACACAAACACTATGAGAAGGTTCAGCAACTCTCACTGAGGCAGTGGCTGCAAAGATTGAACAGAAGAAAAGCACTGAGCAATTTGTTACAGCAAGAAGGAGAGTAAATGAAAAGGGAAGGGTGAACTTAGAAGAGAGCCATGGAATCTTAGAATAGGAAACTATAATAGATTAGGACAGTATTGGCAATTGAAAGGGAAATCATCTGGCTCCCTTCTTGATTGCAGATCATCCAAAAGATGGTTTATTTTTCACTTCCTGGAGATCCTGTGTGGAAGGTATCTTGAGACATTTCATAATTATCCATTTAGATGTCTCATTCTCTCCCTCTGACAAACATTCTCTCCCATGTCCAACCCAACTTTTGCTATGCAAGATTGTTATGGTATTTGCTATGCAAGACCACATCCTCCTGTTTGGTAGTAGCAACATTTGCAAACAATGGTTGCAAACATTCAGTGTGCTTTGTGTGTAAAGTGCTTTGCATTTCTTTTTTCTTTATTTAATTCTTACAACAAGCCTGAATGGCTAAAGTTTTATTGTCCTCATTTAATGGATGAGGCCATTCTGACTCAGAGAATTAAGAAAATTGTGAAAAACTACTAAACAAAGTCATGAAGGGCATTTTTGGTCCAGCCTGGCCTGACTTAAGAACGTGGTTCTAAAGAATAGATTATTTTGAGGATACGAAGAATAACTCTGGTTATCCTTGATACCATTTTCAGAATATTCCTAGTTCTTTCCCCTCTCAATACACTGTTAAGGATTGCTTTTCGTGGCTTCCTGGTGATGTAATGGGGCCACACGACTTGCTTAGCCCATGAGCTGGGAGTGAGAGATAATTGTTGGTATGAGATTCTCCAGAATTTCTCCCTCTTGGGTAAAACCTAGCCATGTTCAAAATGGTAGTTACTCAGTCTGAGCCTCTGAGTGACTGTGAAGAATAGAGTCCCAGATGACCCGTAATGGTCATGTAGCTTAAACAAGAAACAAACACTTCTGGTTTGAATCCATTGAAAATTAGGAGTTGTTGCCACAGCATAAATTAGCATATCCTGGCCAGCACAAACTCTAATGTCTTTCTTTTCCAGACAATAAGATGCTCTGTGCAAGTGGATTTCTTTCTCATCTGTTCTCTCCAGGCCTGGGGATCAAGACTGAAATTAGTGAATGAATTCACTCAGGGTTTGCTCTTCTGAGATTTCATTAAGACCATAAATAGAAGATTTGAAAATGGCTATGTCCACATGATGAAATGAACTTTATACATGTATCAAATACTTAAGGTGTGTATTTATTGCCCCACAAGGAAACCCAGTGGTTAGCATAAAAATGTCTCTTTGATCGGATCGGGGCAGAGTTGAGACAACTCTATTTCTGTGTTAGCTTTGAGACTAAGAATATCACCATTGGGATATGGGTTTTTCCCTTGGACTGTTTCCTAGGAAGACTATTCTTAAATTCCAAGACTTGATTTCCAAATCTGCGTGTACTCAGAATTCTCTGGGAAGCTTATATAGATCCAGACACCTGGCTTCTACCCTTAGATGCTCTGAGTCAAAATATTTGGAGGGAGCCCAGGGAATCTGTATTTTGCAAGAATGAAAGCCCCAAACTCAACTGTAGAAAGCTTCTGTGGATATCCCTGACCACAGTCAAGTTTGGCTGTTTTACAATATTCTTCTGCTTTCTAACCCTCACCCTAAACACACACACCTTGAGGTCCTTGGATGAAGTCTGGTTGGCTGGGACAGCATTTTGTCTTGCAGTTTTCACAGCAGAAGATTCTTGGGGTCCCAGGGAAGCAAGACAGAGGGAGCAAGGTGGGAAATAAAGAACAGAAAGTACTGCTGCTCTACTTACCTGCTGCATCACAGAGGAGCACCCTGAGAAAAGATTATTTGAATTCTTTGCAAGGCCTTTTATCTTCACACTGTCCTAAACATGCAAACACAGCCTATGCATACTAAGTAGGAGTTTGAATCAAACAGCCAGTAATTTACTGTTTTGAAGGGAAGAGGAATCTATTTCATTTATTCACTTTTTTTACACTAAAAAAAGCCAGACCTGGAGTTAGTAAGATCATCCAGAAGGTAAAACTTCGCTAGCAGGACTCATGCATGGGTCTGAGTGACATGCCACTATACAACAGTCCACCTGAAAAGTACCTCAGCAACATGTGGTGGCCTCCTAGGCAGTTCCCAAATTCTACTGGCAGGTTACCTTATACACAGATACAGATACTTTCCCCTTTTTTCACTGCCCAAACATCTTTGCCATTACTTGGTCCTTTGATTCCTAAAGGACAAGATTCCATTCCCTGGCCTTAACTGAGCCCCTAAGCATGGAATTGTTTCACCATAATCCTTGAAAATCTTCTCTTTGTTAGAGATTCTAAACCCTTGTTATTTATTCACTCCTATAAAGTGACTTGGTTAGAATTAAATGCTGGTCAATGACAAATGTGGTTTGTATTTATAGATCCTTCTGTTTTTCCTTTTTTTCTTGTAAAGGAAATCTCAACTTAATAAAAAGTAGTGCTTACTATTATTGGATCGAATGGTAAGTCTACTTTTAGTTCACTGAAGAATCGCCATACTGTTTTCAGTAGAGGTTATACTAATTTACAGTCCCACCAACAGTGTATAAGCATTACTTTTTCACCACATCCATGCTAACGTGTACTATTTTTTGATTTTTCAATAATGGCCGTTCTGTTAGGGGTAAGGTGATATCTCATTGTGGTTTTAATTTGCATTTCCCTGATGATTAGTGAGGTTGAGCATTTTTTCATATGTCTATTGGCCAATTGTATCCCTTCTTTTGAAAAAATTCTGTCTATGTCTTTTGTCCACTTTTTAATGAAGTTGTTTGATTTTTTCTTGTTGATTTGTTTGAATTCTTTGTAGACTCTGGATATTAGTCCTTCATCAGATGTATAGTTTGTGAATATTTTCTCCTGATCTGTAGGTTGTCTATTTACTCTGTTGATTATTTCCTTTGCTATGCAGAAGTTTTTTAATTTAATTAAGTCCTATTTATTTTTGTTGTTGCTGTATTTGCCTTTGGGTTCTTAGTCATAAATTCTTTGCCTAGGCCAATGTCTAGAAGAGTTTTTCCTAATATTTCTTGCAGAATTTTTATGGTTTCAGGTTTTACATTTAGGTCTTTAGTACATTGTGAGTTAACTTTGTATATGGAGAAAGATAAGGATACATTTTCATTCTTCTGCATGTGGCTATCTAATTTTCCCAGCACCATTTATTGAATGAGGAATCCTTTTGCCAGTGTATGTTTTTGTCTGTTTTGTCAAAAATCAGTTAGTCATAGCTATGTGGTTTTACTTCTGGGTTTGCTATTTTGTTCTATTGGTCTTTGTCTCTACCTTTTTACCAATACCATGTTGTTTTAGTTACTATGGTCTTGTAGCATAACTTGAAGTCAGGTAATGTGATGCCTCCAGATTTGTTCTTTTTACTTAGGATTGCTTTGATTATTTGGGCTCTTTTTTGGTTCCATATGAAGTGTAGGATTATTTTTTCTAGATCTGTGAAAAATGGCATTGGTATTTTTATGGGAATTGCATTCAATCTGTGAATCACTTTAGGCAGTATGGACATTTTAACAATGTTGATTCTTCAAATCCATGAGCATAGGGTGTTTTTCTACTTGTTTGTGTCATCTATGATTACTTTCACCAGTGTTCTGTAGTTCTCCTTGTAGAGATCTTTTACCTCCTTGGTTAAGTATATTCCTAGGTATTTTATTTTCTTTGCAGCTATTGTAAATGGTATTGCATTCTTGATTTGACTCTCAGCTTGACTGTTGTTGGTATATACAAATAATACTGATTTGTGTACATTGATGTTATAACCTGAGATTGCTGAATTTATTTATCAATTCTAGGAGTCTTTTGGTGAAGTCTTTAGGGTTTTCTAGATAGTAGATCATATCGTCAGCAAACTGGGATAATTTGACCTCCCCTTTCTCGATTTGGATGCCCTTTATCTCTTTCTTTTGTCCGATTGCTCTGGCTAGGAATTTGATTAATATGTTGAATAGAAGTGGTGACAGTGGGCACTCTTATCTTATTCTAGTTCTTAGGGGGAATGCTTTCAACTTTTCCCCAGTCAATATGATGTTGGCTGAAGGTTTGTCATATATAGCTTTTATTGATTTTAGGTATGTTCCTTCTATGCCTAGCTTTTTGATGGTTTTTATCACAAAGGGGTGCTGGATTTTATCAAATGCTTTTTCTGCATCTATTGAGGTGAGCATATGATCTTTGTTTTTACTTCTGTTTAGGTGGTGAATCATATTTATTGATTTGCTTATGTTGAACCATTCTTGCATCCCTGGGCTGAAACCCACTTGATCACAGTGGATGATCTTTTTGATGTGCTGTTGAATTTGGTTTGCTAGTATTTTGTTGAGGATTTTTGCATCTATGTTCATAAGGGATATTGGTTTGTAGTTTTTCTTTTTTGTGTGTGTCTTTTCCTGGCTTTGTTATTAAAATGATACTGGCTTTGTAGAACGAGTCAGGGAGGGTTCCCTCCTTTTCAGCATTCTGGAACAGTTTCAGTAGAATGGGTGCCAGTTCTTCTTTGTAGGTCTGGTAGAAATCAGCTGTGAATATGTCTGGTCTGGGGATTTTTTTGTTGGGAGATTTTAAGACACCTGTGCCTGAATGTTTATCACAGCATAATTCACAATTGCAAAGATGCCCATCAATTGATGAGTAGATAAAGAAAATGTGGGGGTATATATATATCATGGAGTACTACTCAGCCATATAAAAGGAATGAAATAATATCATTTGCAGCAACTTGGATGGAACTGGAAAGCATTATCCTAAGTGAAGTACCTCAGGAATGGAAAAACAAATACCACATATTCTCAATAAGAAGTGGGAGCTCTATTCTGGTGATAGGCACACTTAAAGCCCTGAATTCAGCATTATACAATTCATCCATGTAAGAAGAACACTTGTACCCCTAATATTTTGAAATAAAAATCATAAAAAAAGAAAATTTAAAGAAAATAGTAGTATTTAATATTAAAAGCCTGTTACTAAGCTGAGTTGATTGTATGCTTATAACAATCATAGAGGTACAGAGTGGAGGGGAGAGGGAGATTAGTTCTCATGGTCCTCTCTAGTTGATGAGGTCCTCTCTAGTCCTCTCAGTTTTGGACTGTCTCACTATCCACTCCCGTCATTCTTGTTCTGTTTCACATTCTTCTGGGGGTGGGACTCATCTCTGTTCCTTAGTTTTCACAAAATTGAGCAAAACAGAACAAACAATCATAAAATTACACACAGACCACAAAGATGTGTAAAGAAAACTTTACTAAAGGATTGGAGGAAATGGTGAGATTGAGATAAGAGAAAGACAAATGATAATTCTTAGAAGTTCATGTCTATTCCATTATTCAAAGCCAGCCCCCGTGTTTTCCACCCTCCCTTCCCTTCCTCATCTTTCTTCTTTTTTTATCATCCTCCCTCAAGTTCATTTCTTTACTATACAGAATAGTTTACCTATTGCATTTATGGCCTTAGATTCTAAAGACCAAATCTTGAGGATCTCGCTTTTTACTCCAAAGAGGGTGATCAAAATATATTTCTAAACAGATACAATTCTTTCCTTAACAACTGAGACTAGCTGTTAAGAATACATGAATATATGAATATATATTTATGTATATCCCTTCAAATATAGAGAAGATGTATTTTTTATATATTCCTGTACAGAATTATAAAACATAAAATTGTGAAGAAAACCTGAAGCTGTATTTTGTCAACATGAATCTCAGGAAGAGAAGCTGGTTACTGTTCAGGCTGAGAACTTGTCCCTAAAACACAGAAGTGAGAACAAAGTGTTAAAGAGAAAAGAAACAAATCAAAGCATAACAACACAAAGATATTAACTTTAATCTCTTAACACATACTATAACAGCAATGCTAAGTAATCAATATAAACCTTAAGATACATATATAGTTTCTTATCTAACACCTGACTATTCTATAGCAGTTTTTTCTCACCCTAATCTTATATACAAACCCAGATTTGAAAGCTGGACTTGATGGATTTATTTGACACTGCGCTTTTTCAGTTAGAGCACTCCTTTTCAGCTCATGCCGTAAGTTGCTAGGCTTGGCTGCAAAGCACACTTGCAATGGGAGGAGGTAGAAGCTTGGACCTCAAAGGATCTGACCCAGTAATAGAATTAATCAGAAAGTGCCAAAACTGCCCTGATCTTGGCAGATGTGAATATCCAGGGAGTTCAAAGTGGTGGCTGGGGTTTGGCCACAGTAGTACTAAATGAACGACAGAACTAAGCCTCAGGCAGATGGCAGTGTAGGTCTACTCAGAAAAGGAGAGAATTCAAATGGTACGTGGGATCCTACATTCCCCTGTCCCTCTGAGAGAGGAACCTGGGAAGAGTTAGATAAGGTGTGAGCACCTTAGGCACATCTTATCTTTGGCAAAAGGTCTCCATAGCACACATTGTAGAAGCAAAGGTAGGAAATGGAGAGAGAAAGCCCAGCAGAGTGGGTGCTAAGTGAGGGCTGTGACTCAGCAGCTCCAGATGCCCTGAGTGTTGTCCCTGTGCACATTACACATGGCACATCGCCTCCCCAGTCTACATGTTGGGAGTAGGAGGCTGAAAGCATCTGGAACTGTGTTAACTGAGCTGACTTAGGAATAAGGTACAACAGGGCTTACAGGTGACTGGGGACTGCAGGTGTACACAAATGGGGAAGGCAAGAGGTACTGGCACCCTGAAATTACAAAAGATAATTATTGGTTGTCCTCTCCATTTTTTTCACTAAACAAGAGTTCTGTGTTTATCTTTTTCTTGGCAAGAAGATTGCATTCATCTTAAACACTCGCATTTTGTCTCCTGAAGCTCAACCCACCCATATTCTATTAGCTTGTTCTGGAGGTTCTTTTACAGGTTCTTAATCTGTAGACCCTTCATCAAACCCCGATAGTGTGATTCATGTTTTTCCATCTGCCTGGAATGATTTCCTGCTGCTTCTTTTTGTTTTTTCCTTTTTATAACTCCAAAGTATTCTCCAAAGCTCAGACCAAGTGTTTCTCCTTGATGGAAGCCTGCTCTGAGTCCCTTGGATTTGGGGAGCTGCTCCTTTTGTATGTGTGAGCACACTATGTGTTAATGAGATTTTCTCTTAGCGTGTAACAGATTGTATTAAAATTGTGCTCATTGTATTCTTGTCTCCTCCAGTGCAGGAATTTGTTCATTTGGAGCCCTCAGTCCCTAGCATAATGTATTGGACATATATGGTGTTCAGTCAATATTTGTTGAATTAAATAAACTACATGGTTATAAAGAAATATTTTGTTAGAAAATTGGAAAGTGACCCTTTGAATGTCTGTAAACATAATTCTTTAAAAATAATAATTCTTTGTGGTTTTTATGAAAATGATCATACTTATTAAAAAATGAATAAAAAATAAAAAATGAAAAAATTATCAGCATACATTCCATGAACCAGAAAAAACTCAGGTTAATATGAGAGCAATGCTATGCTGATATCTCTGTATGCCTATATCCAGATAGATGAAAATAATTTTTTGAAAATTGGGTATGATGTATTTTTTTAAGAATAATTTTAAAATTTAATTTTATTTGAATTTTTCAAAAGGAAAAGAAAGTAAAATGAAACAGAAACAATTACTGAATTTTGGATAAATATTTCTTTACCATGAGAAATATTCATTTCTAAAAGTTCCCTCTAAATTGAAGACAAGAAAATTAGGAAGAATATTAAAAGTTCAGAGTCATTGTGCTTTTTCTTATTATGAATTTCAATTTATATAATATAAGCTCCTGCTAGGACAGAAAAGGAAAGTCACACTCTCATATGTCTTCCTTTCTTTTTTTCCACCACCTCCAGGGTGTTGTTAGTCATATTTTAATTTTAATTTTGTTAAAAACTATAACATTTCTATACTTTTGAAATTAAACAACCTACCCAAAAAGTGTTGCAGTGCCACTGGTGTCAATTATTCTGTATTAGTGTTTTTAAAACATTTATTATTTTAATCTAGAGGTTCAGTTCTTTCTTTATTCCAAAGAAGGAATATTTTGTTATATTTCTAAATATTTCTTATCCCATTTGATGGATTCTTGATCTTCAGGCCTCAATTATTCTTATTTGGCTAACGTTTATTCTCCCTCACTATTGTCTTAATAATCTAATTTATTTCATCTCTATTCTTTTGGCTCCACATTTATTGTGTGAAAATATAGGAGATGTCTTTTTAGAAAGACAGACCTCTGTCTATAGAAGTTCTATGGTAATACCTGAGCACCATACAGCCTGGGGTGGAGGTGGTAGAATTGCAGGAAAAGGGAATGTGGATTACTGGAAGGTTAACTAACTACACTAGCTAGCTGTTGTCAAATAGCAGACCCAAATTGGAATCCCAATGTAACCTTGATTGTGTTACTTAACCTCCTGGAGACTCCACTTCTTCATTTGTAAAATGAAGTTAATAACACATGCTTCATTGTGCTACTATCAGGCCAAATCAAGATAATATGCTGTGACTGACACACAGTAGTTCTCAATATATATTAAAACAATAATAAAAACAACTTGAGTAAGTTCGAGTAATAAAGCAACATAATTTACATGTATACCAAATAATAATCTGATTTTTCTAACAAATCTTTTTTCTTTAATTTTTATTTTTGTGTTAAACTTAAGGGTCAGTTCAATGAAAATTGATTAAAAACTAGTTGGTTTGTATAGTTAATTTTAGTGTAAGCTAACAACTCAATGAGCTAACCAGCAGTGGTTAGATAATGCAGAAAGAAGGGTGAAGTTTCAAATTTGTCCCAGGTACATCAATAAGTGAGAAAATGGATGTGAAAATGTTTCATAAAATGTGAATTTCAATAGAAATATTTCAATAGAAATAATATTAGCTATCTTTTGTTTTGAGAGAAGAGCAAAAGAACTTGGAATTAGGCAGACTTAAGTTTGTCTCTCACACTTGCTATTTAATAACTATAATATCAGATGAGGTTTTTTAACCTTTATCTCAGTTTCTTTTTTAAGAGTATTGGAGAATTAATTCCAACTTTGCAGGGCTATCAGCATAATGTGAGAAAACTTCACATAGTTGCTCTCTCGTAGGTTGAATTATTGGTCCTAATTCCTTGCTTCTCCCTGTATTTGTTACATGAATTTCATCCCTCTATAGGTGGGTGTCCTTCCCTTGACTTGAGCTTGGGCATGCATGCTGTCTTGCAGAAGACATAATACAAGTGAAGCCTGGAAATGTGTTTGCACAGTTGGGTTTGCCCTTTGTGCTTTTGCCATCACCACTAGAAGAGCTTCCCTTGAGTAGCAACTTTAGCCTGGGACCCAGAATGAAGGCACATGTGAGAGAGTGAGCCCAACTCACAGTAAAAAATCAAACTTAGACCCATATTTTGAAGTGGAGATACCCACTTAAGCTGGGTTTAAATTGGTTGATCCACATGGACTTGCAAGAGCAATGCTCAGAGTTCCAGGGAGGTTTGTTACACAGTATATTGTGATGATAGATGACTGATACTCTGACCCATACCATGTGCTCAATATAAGTGTATATGATGATCGATATGATTATTAATGATACTATTATGACCATTTTTGACAAAGAAGTTGATACTGAACTGGGAACACAATAGCAAAACAAGAGTATAAACAGATGGCATAGACAAACTGGCACAGACTATGGTCAGATTTTTACGAGCAGATTGACTTTTGTTGTATTTTTAAAGATCACAAAGGGCCCTCTTGTTATGACAGGGGGTTCATTCGTCATCTGTGGCGAACGTGTCTTGCTCTTGCTCTGTAAACCTATCTTGTCCTTCCTCAATGGACTTTGTTTCATGCTTGCCTTGCTTTGGGTGTGTCTGGTCGTTCTTCAGCCAGGAGCACACCGAGAGTCGAGAGCAGACAACTACCGCCTGCCATCTTGGTGCCTGTGACTCGGATCACTCTGCCTGGGTATACCAGCTAGCCCTTTCATTCCATGGGGATGGTCAGACTCAGATCACTCTGCCTGGGTAAGCCAGCTCGCCTATGGGGGGTTTGGGGACCCATCCCTCACAGTAGGGGAGAACTCTTTTGTTTCACTTTGAGGAGGAGGGCTGTGCGCTGTAGCTCTTGTGCTTCCGGGCTTTGCATTGGTTTTGATAATGTACTTTTCTTTCTGATCTGATGGGGTGCTTGTGGTCCCTTTGCATTTTGGGGCTGGGCGATGTTTTCTCCCCCTGGTTTTATCAGGCCTTTCTCTTTCACCTTCAGGCTGCTTCTTTCGCTTGATCCCAGGATGTGCCTTCCTTATCATGGCAATGCCTTCCTTGTTATGGCTGGCCACCCAATCATTGGTGCTGATGCTTTACAAATGACCAGGTATTGTGCCACCAGATGTTGTTGTCCTGGCACTTGGAAGAATGAAAGGCTCTTGGGTTTCAGTGGTTGTGCCAGCCTTTCTTCCTACGAATTGGGGGGAGGGGGATGTCCGGGCCCATACTTTGGTCCAGTGGCTTGGGTCATTGCCTGGGGACTCCCAGCTCTGGCAGACCCCAGTGAGTATGGCCTATCCCCTTTCCCTCCTTTCTTCCTTGGCCCGGTTGTTACCTGAGGCCTGGGTTGTTACCTGGGGACACCCAGCTCTAACAGACCCCAGCTGGGAAAGTCTCTCCCCTTTCCTCCTTCTTTCCTTCTTTACTCTCATTCTCTCAAACTGGGGTAGGTTTGGTCCAGACACTCTGGGGAAGAAGTATTTAGTCTTTTGCATGGCCACCCGGCCACTGTGCAGGCTGGATGGCAGGGAACAGTGGCCCTCACAAGGGACTCTGGATCGCCCAACCATCTTATGGTTGGGGCTCTTTTGTAAGGGGTGTGGGGGAAGGTGGGCTGAAGTGCCATATGTACAGGCTTTCTTTTAGTTGTGGGAAAATCCTCAGTGGTGCAGGGGGTGTTCAGGTTCCTGCCCATTCTGGGCTGCCCTCCTGTCCATGGAGGCCTGAAGGGAGACCTAAGGCAGGGTGGTGCCATTTCTACCTCTACCAGGGGAAAAGGCGGCTCAGCTCCTACCCTTGGTGGAAGCAGCAGGGGACTTTGAACCAACCCTGGTCCATAAACTCTTTAGTTTAGTAAAGTTAAAACAAATAAAACAGGATCTGGGGAGCTACACCAATCACTCTGATAAGTATACAGAGACATTCCATTATTTGTGTTTAGCCTATGGCTTCACTTGGAAGGATGTATGTGTTGTTGTAGGCCAGACTTGGGTGATTTTGGGAAATCTGGGGTGTTAAAGGAGGCATGAAAGTTTGTCACTAGATTATATCTTTCAGATCCTGGATGTCCTGTGGGTAAAACGGCAGTGCATGTGACTGACCCAGGGTGGGATGATAATTCCTTGGAGGAGAGGTGGGAGAGAGAACACTTTCTAGTGTGTGTCCAGGCTGGCCTCAAGGCCGCCAGGCAAAAAGGTGGTCAACTATTCCAGGGTTTCTGCCATAACCCAAGGGCCCAAGGAGAGCCCCATGGCCTTCCTGGATCAGCTCTGGGAGGCAGAGGGGAGACATGCCACCCTCGCTCTCAACTCCTATGAGGGATGAATGATATTAAGAAACAAATTCTTGACCCAAGCAGCACCAGCTATTATGAAAAAGCTCCAGAAGCTTATCCAGGACCATACCATCTCCCTGGATGACATGGTGGCCACCACTAATTCTGTTTTCTATAACAGAACTTCTGAACTTGAGTCTCAGGCTTGGGAGAAGAAGTGAAGGAAGGAGGCTAGGCATGCCCAGTTAATGACAGCATTAGCACCCACATTTGGACCAATGACTAAAGCCTCTACCAAAGGAAGGCATCTCCAGTGCCACATCTGCTGATGGGAAGGGCATTGGGCCAAGAACTGCCCCAACAAGGATAGGCTGCCCAAGGCCCCTTGTCACAGATGCCATCAAACAGGTCACTGGATTACACTCTGTCCTATAGGATTGTTCCAGGAGGGGAGTTGGCCCCCAGACTGGATCATGGTACACCAACAAAGGAGCCCGCTCCCATCAGCCCCCTGAAAGATAACAATCACTGGACTGGAGCCAAGGGTAACCCTCTGGCAGGCAGGTAGGCCAGTAAATTGCTTCTTGGTACTGGAGCTGCCTACTCTGTCCTCACATACTCTGGAAAACTGAGCACTCAATCCTGTATGGTCACCGGAGTCTCCCGGGCCCCTACCAAACAATTCTTTACTCTCCCTTTGCTTTGTTTGTGGGAGGACAGGATCATCGAAGATTCATTTCTGGTAATTCCTAATGGCCTGCCTGTTTGAGGGCAATAACAGCCATATCTTTACTCTTACCAGAGGCCACTAAATTCACTGTGGGAGCTTCTCTTACAGTTAGAACCTCCCACTGGGCCTCCAAGCTCCTCCAGGGAGTGGCAACAAAATGAATATCAGATAGCTGCCTATTAAAATTCCACACTATGTTTATAGAAACTCCTGATTTTAAGATTGAAAACTGCCCAGGACTTAACCCTGCCACTGTTCTTCCAGAAGAGAAGATAGGGGAACCAAGTAGGTTAGTGCATAATTGCGAAGAAATTATGCTCCACCACTACCTTCCCCAGGCAGATCTATCCTCAGTCCCCATCCTTCAGGCCCATCAGCGGTTTACAGATGGCAGCAGTTTTGTTGAGGATGGGGAACGACATGCAAGCTAGGCAAATGATGGAGACTCTAGAAGTGGAGGAGGCCCAGGCTTTACCAACAAACACATCTGCCCAATTAGCTGAACTCATAGCCCTAATCCAAGCTCTATGGTTGGCCAAAGACAAGAGAATAACCATCTATATGTATTCTAAATATGCTTACTTTTGTGTTATGTGCTCATGCATCTATTTGGAAAGAGTGAGAATTCCTTATCACTCAAGAAATGCCAATTAAGTATGGGCAATAGATTCATGCACTTTTAGAAGCTGTTCAGGAAACAGCTGATGAGGCAGCCATCCATTATAATGGACATCAAAAGGGAGCTGATCTAATAGATGAAGGAAATTGGGCTGCAGATATGGCTGCCAAATGGGCAGCCCTGGGAAAAGTGTTTCCTAACCTCGTTGGAGGCCTAGTCCCTTCTAATCCACTTTCCCTATTCCAGCTTATTTCACTTCAGAAATATCTGATGGGTGGGCTCAAGGATACCACTTGAGCCCCTCTGGATGGTTAGTTAAAGGAAACCTCTATCTATTACTGGCTAAAGAAGTAAAAACTTGGTAGGAGCTACCCATAATGCTACCCACTTTGGCCCCAAACCACTTAGACTTCTTCAGGAACAACATTTTGTTTCTCCTTTACTAGCCTCCAGTATTAAACAAGTTACCTCACTTTGTACTGTCTGCCAAACAAATAATCCTCAAGGGGCTTTGAGACCAGAATTTGCCTCTCTAGCCCAACAAAAGTTGACCTACCCCGGCGAGGACTGGCAGGTGGATTTTACCCAAATGCCTCCCTACAGAGGAGTCAAGTACTTATTAGTGTTTGTGGAAACTTGTTGGGTTGAAGCTTTCCCTTGCAGGACTGAAAAGGCCACTGAAGTTTCCCAGTGACTTCTGGAGGACATTATACCTCATTTTGGCCTTCTCTGGTCCTTACAGAGTGACAGTGGTCCTACCTTTGCTTCACAGGTCGTATAGGGAATCTCCAGGGCCCTGCAGATTCTTACTATCTGCATTGTGCCTGGAGGCCTCAGTCCTCAGGCCAGGTAAAGCAAGTTAACGAGATCCTCAAGCTCACCCATGGCAGAATGACCCAGGTGACTAGACTCAGTTGGTTACAACGTTTCCCAGTTGCTCTTTTGCATACACGTTGCAGCTAAAGCCCCTTTGCTTTGAGTGCCTTTAAAATGCTGTATGGCCAACCTTTTTCTCTGATCACTTCAAATTCTGATTTTCAGGAAATGACTAGACACCAGCACACCCTTCAAGTAGCTCAGTTCTTGAAGACATTATAAAAATACAAGCCATCACCTAGAGACCCTTCCTCTTCTAGTTATCTCTGTCAGCTGGGGGATTTAGTGCTCATTAAACAGTGGAAGGATGGGTCCCCCACATCCCAACTAACCTCAGTGTGGAAAAGTCCTTATCCAGTCTTACTCTCCACCCCAACTGCTATTAAGGTCCCAGGGATACCTGCTTGGATCCATCATTCGTGAGTAAAGCCATGGAGAGACCAAAATGAAACCCTTCTGGCTCCCATAGATGAGGATTCCAACACTGGAGACAAATACTTGTTTACTGCCTTGGAGGATCTCTGGTACCTGTTCAAGCAGACTTCTCCTACTGTGGCTCCTTCAGATAAGTACTACAAGCTGTTTGCCCATGGATGAGACACCTTTTGCCCTGGCAAACCAAACCACACATACTCTAAGGCTCAACCAAACTTGCTGGATATGCCTGTCCACTCTTTCTTGTTAAAAAGTTGGACAGGTTCAGGACAACATCAATGCCATCCTAGAGTCCACCTCCAATCTCCAGACATGAGGCGAGACCTCTAGGCCATGGTAGATATCTTTGGTAATTCCCTTGGTCACTCTGTTACTTTGCATCCTGGGAATTCTAATATTGGGACTGATCCTTATAAATTTTCTAATTCAATTTACTTTATTCCATCTAGAGGCCATCAAGCTACAAATGGTCCTATGTTCTATACCAGCCTCAGCGCCTGCCTCCTCATCACACCTACAACTACAGCCATCTACTGAGGACATATACCAAAGTCCCCTGGGGAACCTACAAGAGATCACCCTAATAGGAATTATTATGGGACTACCCCATTCAGCAGGAAGTAGTCAGATGAATTAACACCCCTACCCAATGATTTGGGCCTCTAGAATAGAGAGTGGGAAAATGTTGTGTGGATAGTGAGGGATTCTAGCTCTTATGGGGACAGGGGTAGGCACCTTACCTTGGTGCCACCTCAAGCAATTGCCCCACATGGGAAGAAGGACAAGGGCTATCTCAGTATTGCCCCACTATCTCAGTATTGCCCCACCTTAATCCTTCCCTGAGTAACTGCCACACCAGGGAGAAGGGGAAACCCCTGCTAATCTTCAGAGGAATGCAGGAATTCCCCAGCCTGCAGGCTGAGCAGCCTAGGCACGTGGGATTTGGAAGGTGGCCTGGAGTAGCCTAGTGCTAATTATCATGTCAATAACTGTCCATCACGGTGGTTCAGTGGTGGCATGTGGACCATGAGAAGGGCCCAAGCTAGACATTGTAGGGCAGAACCCCAGACCATGTCGAAGCCCTCTTGTGATGGGAGGTTTGTTCGTCTGTGGCAAACGTATCTTGCTCTTGCTCTGTAAACCTATCTTGTCCTTTCTCAATAAACTTTGTTTCATGCTTGCTAAAAAAAAAAAAAAAAAAAAAAAAAAAAAAAAAAAAAAAAAATTAAAAAGAAAAGAGATCACAAAGGATGGGAGAGTCAGATCTTATACTTTCCAAGTTCCCAGAAATAACTATAAGTTATCCAACCAGAATCCCATAAACATGTATTAGAATTAATAAAATCAATAATTAAAGAAATATAAAGTACAATTGCTGTGTTACAGCCTACCTGAAATGCAAGAGAAAGTTAGATACTTTTGTAAATAATCACAAAAACCCACCATTTTTGAGGCTTTATAGGGTGATATAGACTTTGCTCTGGGTTTACCCTTTTGGTGAATGGGAGTAATCCATCTCAGAAAGCTGGCATTGTAGAGATCTCATCCCTGCTATCAATTAGATCTGAGTTCAGACTTTGTCTCCTCCATGTCTTAGGTAGGTGGCTTGGACAAAAGAAATATGTCCTCTGAGCCTTATCTCAATGATTCCATCTTAAGGGAATGTGTGAATTAACCAAGATTACAAGAGTGCCTCACATAGTGCCTAGTTTTTTTTCTAATGAACAGATGATCTAAGAGTTAGCCATTAAGCAAGGTCATCAACATGCTCCATAAATCACAGGACACCAGATGAGTGCTCCTCAGCAAAAGTTGAGGTGCAATGTCTGCATCAACCATGCAAGTCCAAAATGCACACCTATACTATTCCCTGGCCAACTCTTCTTTTCCTTATCGGCATCTCCAGTGGCCTTACAACATTGAATCCATTTGCTTTCTATTTTATTTGAAGCCTCCTCATTTCAGTTTAAACTTTGCAGTTCTTTAGAGTACACACAGTTTGATGTCCTGCTGTCTTCTGCCTCGAAAATTCTCCAGCATGCACCCTACTCCACAGATGGCTGTCTCTATAGTCAGCTATTTTATTTTTACAGATTTCTGTCCTAAAGAATTCCTTTGTTTCAGAGAAACCATATTTTTAAAGTGGACCCAGAGAGTTTACAGAACTTCGTACAGGTATCATGTACTAAATAATGAGAGTGTAAATGCCAAACACTGTAAGTAAATTACATAGCAACGTGCTGTCTAATGGAGCAAAGTATTTTTACTCCATTTAAAATGCATTAAAACACCAATTTCTTGGTCTTTGAAGACTAAGTGAAAATTCCAACCATTTATTCTTATTATATAAATTTTCCACTTGACATGCATTTTTTTAAAAGTAATATAGACATAATTGGTCACTTTTAAAAGGAGAATTATCCATCACTTCACCTACTTAACATGAGAAAGAACAACTGAAATATATGATTTTGAGAATAGAATTTTGTCATGAGGATACATTGAACTTGAACAGAATTATGCAGTAAGTTGCTGGTGAGCTGAAATATTCCAAATGTTTTGTTTTTTTCTTGCATACCACTGAATCTCATCTTTTTGGTTTTAAATTCAATAAAAGTAGGAATATGTTAATAAAGCCTCTCAATGCCAAAAGGGATGGAATTGTATTGGAGCCGTTAAGAGAGAAATTGGCAAGAAATTACTGAGTATGAAGGTATTAATATTATAGGTATATTTGAATTTGATTCAAAATTGTTCTCCTTGGTGGCTATTAATAGTGCTTCGTAATTTGCACGATATTTTTCATGTCCCAAAGAGAGAAGCAGATCATTGCCTTAAATTGAGAAAATTGCCAAAGTTATACTTATCTGAAAATTAAGAAGCACTTTGCACCCATAAGGATATTAAAAAATAGCATTTTATAGTTCTTTTAAAGATACCATCTTCAAATATTTAAATGAAAGGACAAACCTTTATCTCCTAGAACTCTTAAAACCAACGATATTTGCATGAACAACGTGGTCTTTTTGTCTGCTAGGGCTGATTTCTACTGTCCGAGGGACTAGGTTAATTTAAATTGAGGTCAGTTCTGTTCTCTATGCTGCAAATTCCAGATCGTGCTTCTTATAAGTTACTGGTCATATTTGCTAGGAAATCTTCATAGTTGCCAGTGTGTATTTTTATCTCTGTGGGTCCCTTCCCTTCTCTCTCCCCCAAAATACCATCATTCTTTGTAAGCATGAAGTTATGCTACAAGTTTAATGAAAAAAATATAATAAAGCACATAGAGCAAATATTAAAATATCTGGATGGCAAGTGAATATTGACAGTGTTCACATAACCTCAAGCTGTTTGCCTGATTTTCTTCTGTTTAATTCATCTACCACCTCCCTTCTTAGGTCTTGAAAGATACAACTTTTCTGGGTGGACTACTTTGAGCCCACATAGTTTCCAGATTCCTAGAAGTACCCACATTGTAATGGATTGGAGGGTGGTGGTCTTTTCAGTATCCTGGCTGTGTATTTCTCAGTGTTCCTTCTTTTTCAGGGTTAGCTTAGAGGCAGATGGGAACAGACTTATGAAGATTTACATTAGCTGAAAATTCTGCTCTGCAGCTAAAACTTAGGATCTTTTTCCCAAATCTATTTCTCCTCCAGTATGTCTCCTATTTATACATACCTCTTCTACTCACCTGTACCTGAATCCTCCAGGACTGCTTTTAGAAAGATTCAAATTCCTAGATCCCTCCCTATAAATCTACTCAGCCAGAATTTTAGAGAGTGGACCAAGGAATTGAAACAGTTAAACCGTCTCCAGATGATTCCTATAGGCATTAGAATGTGTGGACTGTCACAATAAATGGCACCATTAGCCACCCAATTGTTCATGCCAAACCTTGGCAGTAAATCCCAACGACTTTGTGTCTCTCACCCTCCCCACATTTAGTCAATAACCTAATCTACAAATTTACCTCTTAGGGACATCATGATTGTAAGAGATACAGTCTGAGAGAGTGATTTATAATCTGATTAGGTAGGACACTGAAGCATTAAATTAATTAATTCCTATGTGCAATTTACACTCTTCCCACCAAACTTAAAGATAAATAAATACTCCTTAGGGAATAAGATGCTGAGTGGTTGAACAAGATGCTAAATCAAAGTATGAGAGGTCTAATCCACCAGATTCCCTCATTCCTCTTGGGCTTCTAGCTCATTTTGTTTGTCATTTCCCCCTCTAGCCTTCCAAATCTCAAAGCAGACACTGTAACCTTCCTTAATTCCTGCTTTGGGTCAAAAGGCATTGTGCATTTTACTCTACTACATTAAAGATCACAGTGTTAAATCATGTGTTCTGCTTTTGGGTGATAGAAGCTAATTTATCAGATGCTTAAAATAACCCAGAACATTTTATTTTTGCTATAAAGTAAGAGACTAGAATCTCCAGGATGATTTTTCTTATAATTGTATCTTATGCTACCATTTGCTTGAATTGCTTCCTGACAGAATCCTTTCATAATAACCATTATTATAGCTAATGCTTCAGAATATATTACTTGGTTTCTTTAGTATTTGTTTTGTTACTTCAATCTTAGTTTGATACCATATTTTTGCTTTCGTATAAATGTCTTTCATTCATTTATAAATTTTAAAAGTAAAATTTTTTTATTATAATGCAGTAGTGACTAATGGATATAGGTTGAAAACAAAGAAAAATATAAAGACAAAAAGAAACAAAAAGAAAATCAACCATAATTCTACAAAATATGTATCTCTATATAAAATGAGGCTTAAGGAGGATGTCATGGAACTCTAAGCATTGACTTAGCTAACAGCTGCTTTTTAGGAGAAGTTGCAATAAATGTTCATTAAATGCATACCTTGTGCCAGGCATGTGCTGAAAGCTGAGTATTTAGGAGTAAATAATTTCAGATACAGATGCTATAAACTCCTTTGTGGAGTGGTAGAGTGTATAGTTCCAAATTTTATTTTATTTTATTTTTTTGCTTTGCTTTGGCAGAAGTCACAATAGACATCCCATTAGGTGAAATGATATCATGTGTTAACCCAATTCTCTCATTCAACAAGCATTTACTGAGTACTATTTCAGTCAGCATAAGTAACACTAGTTGCTTTAAGAAAACACCCTAAAAATCTTAGTGGTTTTATATAATAAGACCCCTTTCTGGTTCATGTTTCAGTCTGATGGAGGTTGGGCTCCTCTCCAAGCAGTGCCTTGGGGATTCTAGCATCTTCTACCTTGCGATGCTGCCATTTTCAGCACAGACCTTCATGGAAGACTGTGAACAACCACACGGGATGGTTCCAAGGATCCGGCCTCCCGTGGCTTACATCACATATGCTCACATTCCCTTGGCTGGACTTAGCCCCCAACCTAACTGCAAATATGGGGCCCAGGGACAGGAGAGTGATAAGGGATTCTGTGAACATGTCTATTCATCCCTGCCCTAGTTTACTAAAAGTCCACCTCAGTGTTTTCCCACACAGAGAACACTCCCTGATTCCATCTTCTCCCTAGAAGACAACCTCAAATCCCATAGTCAAGGCCCAGCATCACTGGATAATGTGCAGTTCTTCCTGTCACATTTAGGCTTGATGGTATAAAGAACACAGAGACAAATTATCTACCTCCCTGATACCTATATATTAATATCATTATGAAACAGAGACTATTTCATAGCAACAAACACTCATAGGCAGAAAGGCAAAGAATGGGGACACATTGCAGTCTCTGGTCTGTAACAGTCTAAAATCCCACTAAACAGATACTAAGAGACTTCCCACCTTGGGAATGATAGAAAGAAAAAACACCCTAATTAGTACAGGAAGAACTCATCTCTGAAAACGATTTTTAGCAAAAAATAGAGGGAAAATGTAAAAGACACTAAAAATATCACGTTCATATGGGTTGTGGTACAGGGATATTATTTGTAAAATATCTAGAACCATGTCTGTCACATAGTAAGCATTCATTTAACACAAGTTGACAAGATCAGTCATGTACATTTGGCTTCAGGTAATAAAAAAACTAATTCAAACTAGCTTTAAAAATTAGGAAATTTATCATCTCATAAACTCTGAAATCCAGATGCAGTGCAGACTTTAAAGCTGAGTTACTTAATGGCTCCATATTGTCTCTTTTTGCTCTATAGAGGGCTCCTTACAGGGAGGCTGTCAGTGGCAATATGCTGCACACTTTCTTGGTCACATACTATGGGAGAAAAGCAAGAGCCTTTGTCTAAACTCTGGAATAAGCTCTTTCCCTTCAGCCGTCTGGACAAACTTTGGTCATATGCCCATCCGAGACCAATAACAACCCACGATAATACTATGCTGGTTGGTTTATCTTTAGATTCCGCCCAGGAGCTGAATATGGACTCCACATCCTCCGGGTCCATGGACCATATGTGGGAAGGTAGACATTGAGTCAGGCAGAAGTTATGGCTGGGGGGCAACCATGGGCGTCCACTTAACTCTCAGGTGTCAAATTATCACACTAATTGTTGAACATTTTAAGAAATGTGTGATACAAGTTAAAAAAAACTTTCTGTTTACTCTTTGTTGAAGAAATCTCAGAATGCTCTAGAAATGCATAAGAAAGACACATAATTTGGAGGTGGTGAGTCAGGAAGGGCACACTATGAAAGGAGTGCTGGCAGCAGTGGGGAAGGATATGAAGGGGAAGGGTAGGAATTCCAGCCAGGAGTAGTGGCCTGTGGAAAATTCTAGAGATGGTCAAGCATGAGGAAGACTGGGGAAAATGCAAGTGTCTTCAACCTGCACTGTCTGATATGGTAGCTACTAGCCACATGTGACTGCTGCACGCTCACCTGAAATGTGGCTAATGCCACATGCTGAAATCATACTATTTATGAATATATTGGGTTAAATATTATAAATGTTATTAAAATACATTTTATCTGCTTATTTTTAACTTTTTAAAAATAGTGTGTCTTATGCTGTATTTCGATTGAGCAGTGCTGGCTTTGACAGACTGAAGTGAAAAATGCAAGAAAGGATGTCAGGGTGGTAAACAGGGGCCAGCTCCTGGGGGGTCTTGAACGCCTGCTGTGGAGTTTAAATGCTATCATCTTATCGTTGGGGAGTCACTGAAGGCATGATGTGCATTTCAGCAAGTTCACTGGCTACTTTTGGAGAGTGGGTTGAAGGGGGTAAAACAACTGGCAAGGAGCCTAGAAGACAGTTGCAGTAATTCAGGCAAGAAACGATGAGGCCTGAAAAAGTAGCAGTGAGGATGATGAATGAACAGATTCAAGAACTGTAAGGTGATAGAATCAGCAAAATTTCGTGATTGATTACATGCTTGGGAAAGGCGGAAGCCGAATCTAGTGGGACTTGCAGGTTTCTGGCTTGGACACCCGGGCATCTGTGTTTATGGATATAGGACATACACAAGACAGAGGTAGTTTCAGGTAAAAATCAAGGCAAAATGCCACGTGGTGGAGAAGGGGGACAAAGCAAAACACGATTTGGGGTAGGGATTCGAGATGGTTATCTTTGTTTGGAGTATAGTCAAATGGGTTGTAGTATCAGTAGCATTGTTCTTGATGTTCAGTTTTTCATTCATTTGTTTTGGTGTGTTATTGTTCTAAGTTATTGTCTTTCCTGGACTAAGCATGTTTTCATTATCCCAGTTTCCCTAGTAAGTTAGCTTATGCTTTGACTTTTATTAATGAATAAGGAATCCAAGTGTTTAAGAGTTTCTCAGTGTGTTTTGTAATTATTAATGGACAGGTAATTTTAGTTTTACTCACAGGAACTAAATTATCTCTGTGCCTTTCAGCATCATCAGTGCAGTTTTAGCACATTGCAGCAAAATGTCTGGCCTATTGCAATTTTCTTTTCAGTTGCTAGGCTTAAAATGGAAGAGGATTTGGAATTCTAATAGTTATGTGTATTTATCTTGCTATATGTCTCATACTATGCGGTACTCTATTATATAGCTATCTATGTTTGCATATATATATGCACATATAAATATGATTTTATTTTCCTGGGGAAATACTAAAAGACAGAGAGGTTTTCACGTCCCCCTTGGTGTTTGGACTTGCTGATGGAATTGCTGTGACAGTAGCATCGGGAGACAGAATGCATGTGCCCGACCGACAGAGGTTGCTTTTGACAGTGCAGCTGTTTGAGGCAGGGGAGACTTTTGACGATAATGACAAATTTTCCTAAATTTCTTTGATCAGGCTTTTGTTATTTTTTAAACCCATATTGGTGAACCCATCAGAGCAGAAATGAAAAACATGATATTTTCTTTCAGGATTTTGGATGAAGCTAGGTCAATAAGATGCACAGTATATAAGAAACTTTCAGGGATAAATAGATAGTTTTATTGATGAGGGACCTTTGATTAGCCCTTATTTTGTGGCTAATCTAAATCCAGAAAATCATTATGTGGTCATTTATTCTGAAATGAGTCCATTTTCTCTTTCAACATTTGTAATAATAGTCAAGAGACCTTCTGTGGGCTGCGTATGTACTGTGTGCCAGCCACTTTATATTTTTGTAGTTTTCGGATCCTTAAGATGACTCTACCAGTTAGGTATCATTATCCTCATTTTATTCTTCAGGTACAAATGATTAGATTAAGTAAAATCTCTAGTTCCTGACACACTCTTATCATTGGTAAATGAAACTCTCTTTTGCTTTATTTGCTTATTTGTTCTTTTTAGAAAAATTTTCTGAATTTGTAACATTAATGAATATTTTAAATATATTTTTCTGCCTGTTTATTATTTTACCTGTAATATGTCCATGTTTATAATACCATAATATGTGTGTGCATATATAGTATAGTTTTGTCATACATATATGAATTTCTAACAATTTGTTTTGTTTTAAACTTTACAAAAGGGTTATCATCTTGAATGCCATCTTCTGCCATTTATATTTTTGCTAAATTTTACATTATTAAGATTAATTTTTTGCTTGTATAACTATACAGCTACAATTCATATAATTTTGCTAATGTATAATAATTGTATGAATAAATCATATTTTACTTAATTATATTCCTATTAATGATTTTTGCTATTATCAAAAATACTGTCATAAACATAGTTATGCGTATCTCCTGATGCACATTTGTGATTTTTCTTCTGAGTATGTAAGAACTTCAGAATCTTTTGATATTTATTACCAGACACTTAATATTCTTTGAGACTATTGTAAATGGCATGTTTTTAATTGCTTTCTAGTTTGCTGTTGATGTATAAAAGTACGGTAAACTCTACATATTTGTCTTATATATAGCCACCCTGCTAAATAATTTTATTATTTCGATCAACTTAGATTTGTTTATTCTTTTAAGTTTTCAATCCAGTCTTGATTTCAGGTTTATACTGGCTCCTTTGTAAAAGGAGTTGGAAGGAATTTCATAATTTTTTTTATTTCCTAAAGGAATTTGTTTAAGATTGGGATAAAATTTACCTTGCAAGTTTGATGGGTTTTACCTAAAATTAAATCATCTTAGCCTGATGTTTCCTTTATAAAAATGTTTTAAAACACTTGCTTTAATTTCTGTAATAGCTATACAACTTTTGATGCTTTCTATTTTTGCTAAAATGAATTTGGTACTTTAATTAATTAATATGGGAACTATTAAATATATGCAGAACTTCCATTTTATCTATAGTTTTTCTTACTTTTTTATTGATAATTTTTTTTAAAAAATAGACTGCTTTTTAGAACACTTTTAGATTTACAGAAAATCCATGCAGAAAATACAGAGAGTTCTTATATGCCCTCGCCCTACCCCATACACAGTTTCTCCTGTTATTAACATCTTACATAAGTGTGGTACATTTTTTACAATTGATAAAATAATATTGATGCATGATTATTAATTAAAATCTTCAATATACTTTGGGGTATGCTCTTTGCATTGTATAGTTTTATGGGTTTTGACAAATGCATAATGTCATGTATTCAGCATCACAGTGGATTATATTACAGTTACAGTATATACAGAATAGTTTCACCTCCTATCCCCCAAATGCTCTGAGCTCCTTCTGTTCGCTCATTTCCCCACTTTACCCTGAATTCCTGGCAATCACTGATCACTTTTATTGTCTCTATAATTTTGTCTTTTCTGAAATGTCACATATATAGATACATAGAGTATGTAGCTTTTCCAGACTGGCTATTCAAAATGTTTTTATTTGTTCTTTAACTTTTGATTAATTTGGAATAGTTTAGTCAATTTTATTAGTCTTTTCGAAGAACTAACTTTGGATCTTTTTGTGTCTCTTTTCTATTTCATCAGTTTCTACTCTCCTTTTACCTCTTTCTTTCTAATTTCTTTGGGTTTATTTTGTTGTCTAGTGCCTTAAGTTGTAGCCTTACCTTACTAATATTTAGATTTTATTTTTTTCTAATATAAGTATGTAATGCAATAGGTTTTCCTTAAAACACCACTTTAGGTGTAGTTCACAGTTTTAAAATGTAGTGTTGTCATTATAAAGCAGTTGTAGATAATCATATCTTCTCATAAGTTAATTGAGTAAATTTTTGTTTGAATTTCAAAATGTGTGGGAAGTCACAGGCCAAAAGAATATGAAATGGCATTTTCAAAGTGCTGAAAGAAAAAAAAAACCTGTCAGTCAAAAATTTTATATTCAGCAATATTAAGTTTCATAAATGAAGGATAACTAGTCTTTCTAGGAGCAGCAAATGCTGAGGGAATTTTGTCACCACTACATCCGTCTGACAAGAAATGCTCAAAGGAGTTCTAAATATGGAAATGAAAGGCTGATATTTATGATCACAAAAACACATGAAAGTATAAAACTCACAGGATTTTTTAAAACAATCTCACAAAGGAAGAGGAGAAAGGAATCAAATGGTAACAAAACAAGCTCTCAAATCTCTCCCTTGTGCCCCCAGCAACCCACTGGAGTCCTGGGGGTACCAATCCTGGGGGGAAGGATCGGCCTGTGTGCCTGGCCCACTGCCATGCATTTCCAGGGAGTGCCACCAGGCAGGGAACTCCCTGACCAGGCACCTCTGGGTCCACGGCAGGTCCTCAAGGTGAAAGGTGTGGGTCCACTCTGTGGAAACTTCAGACACTCCAGTTGATGAGAGGGAGCCGCTCCTGAAAGTCTTGGCTCAATCTGCCCTCCTGGCTGCAGTGGGCAGGAGAGTGGAGGGGGGAGGAAAACAGTCTGGATGGAAGATAGCTGGGACCCAGCTCCTCTGGTCCCTTTCCCTGGAAGAAAGGCTGCATGGAATGTCCCAGCTCTGATATCACTCAGGTTCTTCGCACAATTCAGTGTTTGCAGCAGCTCTTGGGCTCGAGAGGGTGGAAAAGCTTCCAAAAAACTCAGTAGCCCACTGATTACCAAAGGTGTGTGGGAAGGAGAAATGGAATCTTCCCTTACCCCTTCACTGGGCTCCAAGCACCTCTGAGTTTGATCCTTGCTGATATCTTTTCTTCTTTTTCCTTTTCCTGTTCTGCTTTGCAGTTTCCCTCCTTGAATTCCCCGGCAGGCTTCAGCACTTCTTGCTCTGAACTACCCCTGAGCTGTGCCCATTCCCCCTTCTCCTTTATCTGAAACCCTTCCTTCCCTCTGGGACGCTCCAGCAAGCAATGTCTCCAGTCTGGTATTTCTAATTATACATGTTATATAATTTTTTGTTTTATTCCATAATATATTTGTTATGCTTATTATACAATTCTTTGTTCCATTTTCTTTAATATCTCCATTTCTGATGGTATCTGTCATCTAGCTTATTGTTTTCTTTTGAAATGGTGATATTTATTTGTCCTCAAGGTCCGTGTTAAGATAAAGGGCTGAATACCAGAACTTTTTTGGGTGATGATCCCAGTGAGTCCAAAGGAGAAAAGGGAAAACTCCAAGTGAAGTTACAGAAAACCACAGTTAATCACTCCTTATCCACAGTGAACAAGTCCTCAGGCAAGAATTTTATTCTCAGCTGCTTCACCTCACCCTCATGATGGGGAGGAGGCATTCCTTAGATTGTAACTCACCACTGTTTGAAGAGAAGGGGTATGTGATTGAATGCCTAGGCTACTCAATCCCTATCTACTTTTCTCAGCTCCTCTATGAGAGCTTCTGTGGAGCTATGCACCTGCCCAGTTGGCCTGAGTCATGAGGAAGGAGCACTGATGGTCTCAAGAAAAGAGATAGGCTGAAATGACTTTTCCTAATTTATTTTTCCTCACCCCACTGACCGGCCCCTGCCTTGTGCTGGAGCTCCCACCTCCTAATTCAAATAGCCCTTCTTCTTTCCAAGCATTTCCCACAGTTGCCTTTGTCTTAGGTTTGTAAAAGTTTCTTTCAATAGTTTCCAGCACCCACCATTGATCTTAAAAGTAGGAGATAGAAGCCTGTGCTAATTCTGCCTCTTGTTAGGAGTCGGAATCACATACTAGTTTTTGATCCACATCACAAAGATGAGGATCATAGGCTGAGTTAAATAAAGTGTTCAAGAATTCGTCACTAATAAATGAATCCAAAGTCTGTGTTCTTTCTCCTCTAGGAGGGATAAGTCTACACAGAATCTACATTTCTGTAGGTGGGCATGGTGGTGCACACCTGTAGTCCAAGCTACTCGGGAGGCTGAGGCAGGAGGATCACTTGAGCCCAGGAATTCCAGACTGCAGTGAGCTATGACAAGGCCACTGCATTCTAGCCTGGGCAACAGAGTAAGATTCTGTCTCAAAAAAAAAAAAAAAAAAAAAAGTTATACAATGAAAAAAATGATGAATCTACATTTCTGTAGCTTCACGGCAACGAAGTTTTTTTCTTATACCTACATTGTGACCTGAAGAAAAAGCAGTTGGCAAGGGCTATGTCATGTCTTCAGAGTGGCAGCCTCTCTGAAACTCTGCAAATGAGCGATTACAATAAAAAGACAGAAGCACGGTACCTGCTGTATTTTTCCACAGAGCAAATTCATTGTTGGTTTATCTGACCTTGAAACCTTTGTGTCGCAGCTTTGTGCAATTAGAAGAGTCTAAATGTATATTCAGGTCACATCTGTGCTGGATTGTTTTATTTATGTTGATTGATTGTGGATTATTACACAGCATCCCTACTTATCCAGAGTGAGTGTAGTGAGGAGTTTTAAGGGCAAACAGTGAACCAGCTGCAGAAAGGTCGAGAAGACAGAGGAGTGTGATATTGCAACTTGATAATGTAAACTTCAAGAAGTAATTTTTATTAAACCATAAAGAACATCTGTACCGTCTTAAGACTTGTGAAAGTTCAGGCTTATTTGGCACTAGCTGCATAATGAATTTTGCATTCAGTCATCCTAAAACTCTCCTCCACCTGCCATGGCTTCTGAGGAGGAGCATTTAGTGTATTCCTTACCTGGGAAGTGTTTCGAACTTTTCCCTCAATTTCCTCTAATGGTCAGCGAGAATAAGTGAATATCTTCTGATCATTTGGGCTATAACCTGAAATATCTATAGGAAACTCTTACAGAAAATTAAAAAAAATTTTTGAATGATTATATTTAACTTCAAAAATTTAAGTAATTTTAGACTCTACTCCATTAATATAGCCATGTTTGCATTAACATGCAAAAATATCAATCATTGCCTAAATTTTTTAGTTTATGTCCTACCTCAGTTCTCAGTGAGATTCTCAGACTCTCCGAGATAGAGACTTCTCCATATTTTGGTAGAGCTGTGCAAGTGTTTCCGATGTGTGGCTAAATTGCACGTAAGAGGATGTGTCTTAATTGTCGTGCAGCTTTACATTCCTGCCTGGCATAAGAGTGAGCAGTTCTGCTTGGGAAGTGAGGAACTGAATTCTGAAGACTGGATTCTATTTTCTAAATCTAGGGAGTTATTAAAGGTGTGGGGCTGCAAGTGCAAAACAGAAAAGTGTGGTGAAGATTTCTGATGAGCTTTTCACCAGGGGAAGAGTGTTGAATTTGACACCACTGGAAGGAGACAGCTAAAGCCCTGGCTGAGTCATTGACAATGTGAGTTGCAGCTTTGTCTGTCACAGGCCACTAACTTTTAACGAAAATGGGCCACTTTTCAAAATTTTGCCTTCTTTTTTTTTTTTTTTTTTTTTTGTTGAGACAGAGTCTCACTTTGTTGCCCAGGCTAGAGTGAGTGCCGTGGCGTCAGCTTAGCTCACAGCAACCTCAGACTCCTCGGTTTAAGCGATCCTACTGCCTCAGCCTCCCGAGTAGCTGGGACTACAGGCATGCGCCACTATGCCCGGCTAATTTTTTCTATATAGATTTTTAGTTGTCCATATAATGTCTTTCTATTTTTAGTAGAGACGGGGTCTCGCTCTTGCTCAGGCTGGTCTCGAACTCCTGACCTCGAGCGATCCACCCGCCTCGGCCTCCCAGAGTGCTAGGATTACAGGCGTGAGCCACCGCGCCCGGCCAAAATTTTGCCTTCTTCAAAAGGTTCATGATAGTGGCTTGATCTATTGCTTATTCATATATGTAAACAACAACAAAAATCGTCCTCTTTGGCTCCCTGTTCAGGCCCTCTGCAGTGTGGTGTAGCTCACTATCTCAGTGGACTGTGGGACCCACGTCATGTGGGCTCGTGCCTATGGCCATCAGTAGACAGGTGAAGGGAAGAGCAACAATGCCTTCCAGTAAGTAATTTTCTCCAGTAGTATTCTAGTAGCAGAACTTGCTGGCTTCCTTGCTAATATTTGTTCCCGAATCCTCTTTTTTTTTTTTTTTTTCCAACAGAATCGTGATTGAAGCTTAGGTATTCATCACTTCCCCCATGACTCTGGGTAAATTCTGATTAAAACATGGTATTCTCAATCTCTTATCCAGTGATTTGTTCAGGATGGGCTTGTGACCTAATTCTGGCTCCAAATCAAAAGGACAGGTCTTTTTAAGGACTTTTCCTTTAAGCAGGAGATTCCAGAAAGCATTGTCCTTTTTATGCCTTAAGCTTTTCTCTTGTGTGGGTGTAATGTTATGAATTCCAGAGGCCATCTCACTCTGAGGGGAGCCAGCCAGGATCTAAGTGAGCTACTGCAGATGGTAGAGAGAAGAGAAGGGAAGAAACTGGTCCTTGATAAAGCCATCGGGCTGCAAAATCAAAAAATTCTATAGTCCTACCTCTGTTTTGCTTTGGTTTTGTTTTTGTTTTTTGATGTGCTTTATTTTTTGGAGCAATTTTAACTTTGCACCAAAATTGTGCAGAAAGTATGGAGAGTTCCCACATAGTCCCTGCCACCTTCATCCTCCCCCTCCATCAATATCCCATCCCTCACCAGGGTGGTACATTTGTTATGACAAATTAATCTACATTGACAGGTCATTGTTTACAATAGAGTTCACTCTTGATGTTATGCATTGTGTGGGTTTGGACAAATGCATGATGATATATATCCACCATCACAGTATCACAGTGTAGTTTCACTGCACTAAAAATCCTCTGTGCCCTGCCTGTTTGTCCCTTTTTCCCCCTAACCCCTAGTAACCACTGGTCCTTTTACTGTTTCTATAATTTTGCCTTTTCTAGAATGTCGTATATTTGGAATAGTTTAGTAATAGCCTTTTCAGATTGATTTCTTTCACTTAATAATACACATTTAAGGTTCCTTGTCTTTTCATGGCTGACAGCTCATTTCTCTCTGGACTTTTTATTATGTGAGATATACAAATACATATGACACACACAGACATATATATATATATATATATATTATATAATGTTATGGAATAACTTAGAAATCCATGACTAATCAATATGGTTTCTAAGCTTCTACATAACGAGAAGAGGAGTCGGGGGGTGAAGGGCCCCAGGCTTCAGTCTAAGATTAGGCATTAATTACCCATGTGACTTTCTGGAACAAACAACACATACTCACCATAGTGGGCACTAAGTCTAGTTTTCCCAAATCCATTTTGCTCCAGATAACTGGTGTAACCAGTCAGTGCATAGCAACCCCCTGGCAGGTGTTGTAGGCCTAGTGGTGAGCATATCCCAATTTGATCTAATCAGACTGAGGAGAGAGATTATGTCTGTTTAATAAGGAGAATTTATCTAGCTGCCTGGGGGCAAAGCAGCATGTGTTCTCATTTGTTGCTGATGGCTCTCTTGCAGTTCTGAGAATCACCCACATGATGAAGTCCATGCTGAGGACAGAAGATGAAAGAGAGAAAGGACTAGGATTATTGTTCACTGATCAGGCCACATGTGGAGCTTATTCCACCTTAGGAACATTCATAAAGAAACATAATAAATTTATTGTCAAAGTCTCTTGGAGTCTAGATTTTGTCCTTCTCCACTTACATTATCCTAATGGATACCAGATATTCTTCTGCAGATCAAATGAGAGACTGTAAGTAAAGATGTTTTGCAATATTAACACTATACACATTTAAGGAAGTATTGCTATTTTTTCATTATAATAGACATATACTTCTCACGGACCATTGGGGAGGTGACTAGATAAGCATTTATTGCATATCTGCCAGGTGAGAGATGACTGCATATGTTCTTAATTTTATTATCACAAAAAATCAATGAGATACTGTTCCCCATTAAACAAAGGAGGAAACTGAGACTCACAGAAATTAAATAAAGCCCTAAAGGTACATGATTGATACATGGATACTTGGATGGATTGCTCATATGCAGCTGTCTTCAAAGTCTGTGCCCTTCCTACTGCTGTGACCTGTTTTCGACTACTTAATTGTTCCTTTGCAACAATGTCATAAAAACAGTATTTGAACTAAGTAAGAAGATTCATCCAAAAGGGTTAACAGCATGAGTAATGGCACAGAGATGTAAGAAATCCTATGGTGTTCAGGGAGTGGGAAAGGATGCTGGACATGCTGTGTTTGGGGGAGGAGGGGTGGGAGGCTGAACTTCAGGAGTTGGAGAGGGAAGGGTAGATCAAGCTGGACTGGAGGAGCTGTCACGTGGGCAATGGGAATGAAGGGGTGGGCAATGAAAGCTTCTAAATTGGAGCCTGAGGAGTGCCAGGGGGATACTCAGATTTCTTTCTTTTTTAAAATTTCAGAATATTACAGAGATACAAACACTTTGGTCACATAAATTGCCTTTGCACCGCCCGAGTCAAAGCTACAAGTGTGCCCATGTCCATCCCCCAGACAGTGCGCACCGCACCCATTAGGTGTGAAATTACCCATCCCTGCTCCCGCCTCCCATCTGCCTGACCCCTGATGAATGTTACTTCCATATGTGCACATAAGTGTTGATTGATTAGTATCAATTTAATGGTGAGTACATGTGGTGTTTGTTTTTCCATTCCTGTGATACTTCACTTAGAAGAATGGACTCCGGCTCCATCCAGGAGCTGGATGCAAGAGGTATTAGTTCACCATTTATTTTTACAGCTGAGTAATACGCCATGGTATACATATACCACATTTTATTAATCCACTCATGTATTGATGGGCACTTGGGTTGTTTCCACATCTTTGCAATTGTGAATTGTGCTGCTATAAACGTTTGAGTGCAGATGTCTTTTTAATAGAATATCTTTTTTCCTTTGAGTAAATACTCAGTAGTGAGATTGCTGGATCAAATGGAGCTCTGCTTTGAGTTCTTTGCAGTATCTCCATACTGCTTTCCATAGAGACTGGTGTGGATATGGAGAGATAGGAACACTCATACATTGCTGGTGGGACTGTGAACTAGTAACAACCTCAGATTTCTTTTTAAAAGGTGAATATGACTGTCACATATGGAATAAATTGTAGGGGGCAGGGTGGAAGGAAGCAAGAAGTCTCTCTCCTCCCACGCTTCATGTTCTTTTCTGCATTTCAAATATGCACCACATTCTATCCCTGACTTCACCTCCCATTGCTCTTCCCTGCTATATTACCCCATATCACTTCTGTTGATCTTCTGTCATCCGTTCCTTTTATTTATTTATTTTTTATTTGACAAATAGAAATTGTATATGTGTATAGTGTACAACATGATGTTTTAAAATATATTTGCTTTGTGGGAAGGCTAAATCAAGCTAATTACCATATGGATTATCTCACATACCTATCTATTCTCTTAGCAACTTTCAAGTACACCATACAATTCTCCCTTGGTATCTACAGGGGATTATTTTCAGGACACTTGTGGATATCAAAACTGTGGATGCTCAAGTTCCTTACATAAAATGGTATAGTATTTACAATTAAATGGTTATTGCATTTACATATAACCTATGCACATCCTCCTGGATGTTTTAAATCATCTTTAGATGACTTATAATACTTAATACAATGTAAGAACTATGTGAATAGTTGTCATATTGCATTGTTTAGAGAATAATGACAAGAAAAAGTAGTCTGTATATGTTCAGTACAGACTCAACAAAGTTTGTCGAATCCATGGAACCCACAGATATGGAGAATTGTTATTAACTGTAGTCACTGTGATGTACAATAGAGCTCTTGGACTTACTCGTTTTGTTTAATTTACATTTTGTATCCTTTGATCATCATCTCCCCAATCCCACCACCTTCCAGCCCCTGGTAATCACCATTTTATTCTCATTCCTCTTTTTTTCTATTTTTTCATTTTTTACTAATGTATAGAAATGCATATTGGGGTGAAGAACCTGTGGCCTTCTAGGCTCATAACTGAATCCAAATTTTATGGAACAAATCCTTTTATTAAAAGGGGTGTAGCAGAGAAAGATGAAGAGATTAAGTTTTTCTTATCTCTTTAAAAAAGTACAATCTTGAAATCAGAAGGCCACAGGTTTCCCATCCTGTAATAAGAGCATGTCACCTATAAACAGAAACAATCTAACTTTTTCCTTTCTGATTTGGATGCATTTTGTTTCTTTCTCTTGCCTAATTGCTCTGGTTAGGACTTCTAGTACTATGTTGAATGTGGTAAGAGTGAGCATTCTTATCTTGTTCCTGATCTTAGAGGAAAACCTTTCAACTTTTCACCATGGAGTATATTGTTAGCTATGTGCTTGTGACATATAGCCTTTATTTCTGTTTATTTTTTATTTTTATATTTTATATTATATTTTATATATTTTGTATATTTTTTTAAAGATTAAAGTGAAATTCAAATAACATCAAATTACCCATTTTAATGTGAACAATGGCACTTAGTACATTCACAATGTTATGAAACCATCATCCCTACCTAATTCCAAAACATCTGCAGCATCCCTGTACTGATGCAAATGGAATTCCATACTCACTAAGGAGTTGCTTCCCATTCCCCAACTCTCCCCAGAACATGACAACTACCAGTTTGCTTTCAGTCTCTATAAATTTACCTATTCTAGATATTTTATATAAATTGAATTACATAATGTGTGACATTTTCTGGCTTCTTTTACTTGGTACAACATTTTTGAGATACATCCACATTATAGCATGTTTCACTACTTCATTCCTCTTATAAGCTGCATAATATTCCCTTGTTTGTATATGACAGTTTGTTTATCCATTCATCTGTTGATGGAAGTTTGTATTTTTTTAATTTTTTGGCTACTGACACAAGTGCTACTACAAACATGTATGTACATGCATTTGTTTGTTTATCTGTTTTCAGTTATTTTGTGTATATACCTAGAAGTCAAGTTACTGGACCACATAAAAATTCTAGATCCATTATTGTTAATGAGGTATTAAAGTCTCCAATTATTATAAAACTATCTATTTCTCCCTTCAAATCTGTCAATGTTTGCTTAATATATTTTGAGTCTCTGTTATTAGGTGCATACATGTTTCTAACTGTTATATCTTTTTGATAAATTGGACATTTTATCAATATATAATGTT
Source organism: Eulemur rufifrons (assembly GCF_041146395.1). Lineage (NCBI taxonomy): Eukaryota > Metazoa > Chordata > Mammalia > Primates > Lemuridae > Eulemur > Eulemur rufifrons. The sequence goes on from NC_091001.1 coordinate 49,433,272, forward strand.
CTTTTGTTTGTAAGCACTTTTGACTTGAAGTATACTTGTCTGATATTAGTATAGCCAACCCAGCTTTCTTTTGCTTACTATTTACACAGAATATCTCTTTTCTCTTTCAATCTATTTGTGTCTTTAGGTCTAAAGTGAGTTCTTGTAGGCAGAATGTCATTGGATCATGTTTTTTTATTGATTCTGCCCATAATTGCCTTTTCATTAAAAAAGTTTAACTCATTTACATTTAAAGTAACTACTGATGAAGAAGAATTTCCTACCACCATATTGCTATTTGTTTTTTTATATGTATTTTACCTATCTTGTTCCTCATTTACTGCATTATTGCTTTTTTTGTGTTTAATTGATATTTTGCAGTATACCATTTTGATTACCTTCTTAATTGCATTATATATATATTATATTGGTTATAATGGGTTTTGCTTATTGCTTTCAAAATTCTCCCTTTGTTCTTGGCTTCCAACAATTTGATGAGGTGTCTTGGTGTGGCTCTCTTTAGATTTATCCTTCATGGAGTTCAAGTTCATTGAGTTTCTTCAGTATATAAATTTGAATATTTTATCAGATTTGAGAATTTGACATAATTTCTTCAAATATTTTTCTGACTCTCTCTTCTTCTTCTGGGATTCCCATTATGCATATATTGGCATGCCTGATGATGTCCCATAGGTCTCTTAGTCTCTGTTTATTTTTCTTCATTCATCTTCATTCTGCTCCTTAGACTGGATAATTATAATTAATCTCTCTTTAGTTTCATTGATTCTTTCTTCTGCCTACTCAAATTTGTGAGTGAAACCTAGTGAGTTTTTCATTTCAGGTATTTCACTCTTTAGTTTCAGAATTTGTATTTTGTTCTTCATTATGATTTCTACCTCTTTATTATTTTAATATTCTTAATTTTTTCCAATATTGTTATCCTGGTTTTCTCTAGCTCTTTGCTTATGGTTTCTTTTAACAATCTGAACATATTTGAGATCATTCATTTATAGTTTTCTCTAGTAAGTTCAATGTCTGTGCTTCCTTGGGGACAGTATCTATTAATTTCTTCTGAGAATGGCCCATACTTTCTTGGTTTTTTTTGCATGCTTCACCTTTTTTGTTGAAAACTGGACATTTTAGTATTATAATGTGGTAACTCTAGGAATTAGTTTTCCCTCTGGTTTGTTTTTGTTGCTTGTTATAGGAGTTAGCTGTTTGTTTTAATGACTTTTCTAAACTATTTTTATAACGTCTGTATTCTTTTTCATGTTTGGGTCTCTTAAGTCCCTGTTCCTTTAGCTTGTTTTCAGGTAGTGTTTTGAACAGAAATTTCCTTCAGTGCCAGTTGCCAACAGAGAAAGAGGCGGGTGGAGAGAGAGGGAGAGAGGGAAGGAAGGGGGGGGGGAGCGGAACTTGTATATTTAGGAGTTCTATGGTGGAGCACTCCTTCATTGCTTAGCCAGGCTGTTTACAACTCTGCCTGAGGCTTCATTTCCTGCTTGAACTGAGACTAGAGATCAGCTAGAGGTGAAAGCTTAGGTTTTAAGATCTCAAGTCTTCTCTGAGCATGCTTCTTGCACTGGGCATGTGTGTGACTTTCTAAGTTCTCCGGTATACATGGGAACTTTTTAATGCCCTAATTTTCTAAAGAAACTTTCTCCCCAGTTTGTCCTTCCAGACTTTAGGACTCTACTGTTTGTCTCAACCATAGTCTTTTGCCCAGGCAGTTGTGTATTGTCAATTTAACTTAGTGTTTTTGAGTAATGCCTATTATTTTTCTGCCTCTATTGAGAGCTGCATTAGGTGAAACAAAGGCAAGTGCCTTGTGTCAAGCCTTCAGGTAGTCTTCAAACTGGTTAGAACAGACAAACCCAGTCCTTTGCAAATAATGTTTGCTCTGCTCCCTCTAGAACCAGGGCCCAGTGCCCTACACTGGGCATGTAGGCTGACGTCTTCAAGTCAGTTGCTGAGCTGAGGCAGGGACCAGGTGGGGCAAGGGCAAATAAAAATGCCACAGAGCTTTCCTACCATTTTAAAGTGGCATTTCTTTGATTCAGCATTCCCTTGGTTGCTGTAAACTTCTGACTATTTACCAGAATTCATACAAAGTTGATTCTGACAGTTTTTGATTGATTGTTTAACATTTCTGTGGAGGGATGAGCCCTTGGAGCTGCCCAATTCCTCCTTCATTAATTTTTGTAATCTCCCTTTGATCATCGCTTCCCTTTTCCTCTCCATCTCAGCCTGCAAAAATTCCTCTAAGCTACTGAAAGCTATTATTTTATTTTGTTTTGTATATTTACTTTAGGGTTTTTGCTGATTTATGTTATGATTATATGTGTGTGTGTGTATGTGTGTGTATGTTGAGGAAAGTGGGGTGATGGTGAATTAGAGGATGTAGTTGGCAGATAAGAAATACTAAATTAGCCACAATTAGGTGTCTGTAAATACACATTTCTTCCTACATTGAATGTCTTGTGATAGAAGAGATACCATTTTCTCCTGGTGAGATATTTTAAAATAGGATTTTAAAAACATTAATAATCAGGAACTGATCTATCTAATAAAAAGCACAACCAAATGTTTATTGAAGCTTGTCATCACTGTCAAGCGCATTGTGTTCTGGTTTATAGGGAATAAGAAATAACCATTATGAGAGAATTAACACAGCAAAATATAAATCTTGCAAGTAATTAGGCAGCTGTATATTTATCAGTACAGAATGTATTTTAATTTTTAATCAGGGCTTTTGTTCCAACTGACAAAATAATGGCTTGTTTTCAATCTTCTACTGAAACAGACTTCCCAAAATGGGATTTGGTGCATCAGTGGGCCCCTCTGTGTCTCATTTTCCATCAAATGTGATGCATCATGCAATCCCCTCAGCGAGAGACCCCGAGGAAATACTGTGCTGCTTTCAAATTGGCTGTATTTTTCCCATACATGACTTATAAGGTAAATAAAAATGGTCTGTTTGAGCAATGCATCCCCATTTACAGGGAAATGAAAGAGAACTGTTATTACAAATGTATTGGAAATATTGTATGAGCAGCCAAAATAGTTTTTATGGGCCTCAAATGCAGATTAATTCTCCAGAGAAATCTCAAAATTGAAGAACTCCAATTTGGATTGTTGTTCTATAGCTCATGGCAGAAATCTTCCTGCTTATCTCCACCCTGATCATAAACTATATGTGTATAATTTAGATGCAAAGATAATAGGATTTTAGAAACATACCTCTGTATCCCTAGCAATCATTCCCTAAAGCAAGATTATTTGCTAAAATGAGTAGATATGAAGGGATCTGTGGGACACCTGATAAAACACCAGAAGAAGTTCCAGAATTTAATCAGAAAACTCGTATCTGAATCCTGATTCTCCAGTTTACTAGCTATGTGGCTTGACAGGTGATTTTAGACCTCTCCTTTAGTTTTCTTATTGATAAAATGGGGATCATTCTACCTGACCAATGATTTTGTTTGATTGCAATGGGGATTTGCTGACATTTCACAAGAGAAAGAAACAGTGCTGTGTAGAGCAAACAATACTTGAATTCTGACATTGCCATTTACTTATTATGACATGTGGCAAGTTATCTAAACTTTAAAGTTATCTAAACTTTATCTAAACTCAATTACTTATGTGCACATGGAAATCATGATGCTCATTTCACAGGGTTCTCATGAGGATTTTCCATAATCCAGGTAAAATTCCTTGGACATTTTAGAAGTGCAATCATGTTTGTTGAGTGAATGAATATAGTGAGACCTTTCCACTCTTTAGAACTCACATAAACTCTGCTAATGAAAGTACAAGAGACTCCATTTCAGGTTAATTTGGGAAACTGGAAGGAGGTTTGTTCGTGAAGAATTTGAAATAATATCTGGCCCATAAATAGATATTAAACCCATGAAAAATGATGGTTATTAAAAGCCCCAAGAAAGAAAGGAGCAGGCTTCTCTAGAGAACTCATGAAAACCTGTGATGATGTTTTCTCTCCTTTATTGGGAGTCAGGCCCAGGTGGGAGGAAGAGCAGTGCAATTTTGGGGGATCTAGATGCAATTTCTTTATTTCTCTTCCCCCATATTTCCTCCTTTGTTAGACATAAATAATAATCATTGTCGTGAAAGCAGTTTGTAGACTATAAAGCCCTGTGCCGCTGGTAATTATCTTTAGTGGAATATGATGAACTAATTTGAGCTATGATGTCAATAAGAAGGGACAAGATCTCTGTGCTCCTGGAGATGCAGAGGAGTGTTAACAGGAAAACTGCTGACTACTAGCCATTGGGCTAACTTCCTAGGGGTTGCACCAAAGTGCATGCTCCTGACACTGTGTCATAAGCCATAGGATGATAGAAATCGTCATGCAATCTGGCACCTGCCACTATCAGTTATACAACACCATGTCAGTCATCTTGCCTTTTGGGGCTTCAATTTTCCACATGTATAAAAGGAATAGGCTAGACTTTATGATCAATAAGATCCTGGCATGTTTTCCTATTGCATCTTTCCTATGGGATGTATGTGATTGTGTGCACTGGAACCTTAATATCTTTGCAGAGCTGTTGATGGGCATACAGTCTTTCGGACACTCAAAGGATTATTCTCCTTTGGAAGAGACCCCGGACAGGCTAATTTTGAGCTAAATTTCATTGTTCAGTGAAATAGTATCAGGAAAATTTTCCTTTTACAAGATTTATAACAAAGATCCCTCTCAACCCACTGTTCCTCTTCTGCCTTACCACCCCATTGTGACCAGTGAACACTCAGACCTGGGTTTATAGAACCTGAACAACATTTTTCTACTTGTCTTAATCAGATCTTGAAAAGTGGAGCTGAGGAAGACAGTGCAGTGTAGTGGTCACTGCCACAAACTGTGATGTCAGGGATACATGGGTCCTAGTCCTTGGTTTGCCATTTTAGTATCTATGTGGCCCTACTGTGCCTTGGTTTCTCATCTGTAAAATAAGCAAGATGCCTACATCTTGGGGACATTTTGATGATTATGTGTGACTATGGCAATAAAATTCTAAGCTTATTAGTTGGAACATAGTAAGTCTTCAGAAAGAATTTTTTTTTTTTATTCTCTGGTTCTTCATAGAAAATTAAGTCATTTCCTAGCGTTAAGAAGACAGATTTGGAAGATAATTCTCATTTCCTTCTATTTCAGCTCTCATAATTGTCTGCTTTGCTTCTGGAACTATCCCCTGTAGGAATGCTCCATCTCACTGAGCATAGTAGAGGAATCCAATTATGACAAACATGAGCAAATACACCACCCTATCATGTGATAGTACTTTATGCATCTTCATTAGCTGCTAATGTGTTAATTAAGTCAAGAGGAGCCATCAGGAGTGATCATTTTTTCCCTCAGCAAAACAAATGCTAATTGAATAAGACTTACAGATCTATTTTTAATGAATTGTGCTGTGAATCAGGTATTAATGGTTGTGGTTACAAGATAGGGTATCAAGACCAAGCTATATCAAAAATTTTGAGGGGAATTAGAAGTTCTACCAAGGCCAGAGCAGGCAGGCGAGGTAGGGGACTTACGAAGTGGAAGGTTCAGGGAAAACTGTAGGTCTAGAGCAGCGGTTGGCAAGTTTCGTCTGTAATGGGTTGGATGATAAATATTTTAGGTTGCTGGACATTATGTGTCTCTGTCACAGCGACTCAACTCTGCCATTGTGACGCAAAAGCAGACATATAAAATGTGCAAATGAATGGGCATGGCCATATTTCAATAAAACTTTATTTATGGTCATTGTGATCCTTGGTCTAGAGCTGCATCCACAGAGTTTCAAATTACAGAGAACTGAGCAATACAGTTTGTTAAAACTGCAGAAAAACAGTTGTTGGACAGGCCCAAGCTCCTTGGGTATCAAATTGGCATGCTCTGCCTCACCCTGAAAATGAGGCCACACTTTACTTGAAGGCCCTGGCTAACCCTTAAGTGTCGCCTGAGGCCATCCGGATTTGTAGTTGGACTTGAAGAAGAATGAAGATCGTTGATAGACAGGTTCTGGCTCTGGCAGGTCCTGACCTACTTTTTTCCTATTATTTGTAAAATATTTTCTCTCAAAGCTACCAGTCTCTTCTCTTCTGCTGGTTTTAACCCATAGACTTTTAAAACACTTCCTCTATCTTCCTAGTGTCCTCCTGAGTGAATGTACTGAGCTTTTGCTAAAGCCTAATTTGCTCTATAAAGAGATTTTGTGCAAGGCAGGTGCACCTTGGGATTTCATACAAAGAAGTGTACTTACCAAAGAGCAATACTGAGCTCCCGACAAGATGGTCTCATCCAAAGTGAATGTTACAGGGTAGACTCTCTGGAACACAGGCGCACTGCCTATTCTTAAATGTCCTCTATTAATTAATCTCACTCTGGAAATGTGTGCTTCTCTTTCTTATTTACATAAAACACCTGAAAACAAACATCACTGAAGACAATGTCAGGTCTGGATAAATATAAGCTCCACCACATGCTGTCTAAATGACCTTGGACACATTTTCTGAAGTTTTCCTGATATGCATTTTTCAAATGTAGTTTGATGATATCTCCCTGTCTAATGATACAAGCATTTACCAGTTTTTAGAATGTATGAACATAATTGTATTAGGCAGGTTAATTTGTATATTCAAGTACGTATGTTTTAAACCATTTGGAAATGCGGTTTAAATATTTCACAGTATTTTTTAAATATATGTGCATGCACATACCTATACACTGCAACTGAGGTTATAGAAAGTTAAAACATTGGTATATGTGGGACTTCTAATTTCAAGAGTTTTGGGCAGGGACAGTGGGTACCTCAGAAAGAGTAACATATTTAGAGAAAAGATAAAAGATATGCATTACAGGCCTGGATGCATCCAAATTAGCTACAAGGACGGAACATTATCTAATATCTCTGAATCGCTACTTTTTCACTTTTAAAAAAGGAGATATTAATCCCTATTTTTATTACAGGATTATTTTAAGAATCAACTAAAATAATGAAAAGCATTTATTAAAAGGTAAGTGCAATGCAAATGTAAGTCTTGTCTCACTTGCAACATTTTTTTTTCCCCTGCGGCATCCTGAAAACCTGCTCAATAATTTTGGGGATCTGCAGTTTGGAAACCACTAGCAAAAAGTATCAGCTTAAATAGTGAACTTTCAGAAACTTTCATTGGCAGGTGAAATGTATTTACTAAATTTTCCTACATATGACTAGAAGATCCACTTGAAAGTGTGCTTTATTACAATTCAAAAAGTGCCCTCAAAGTTTAACAATTGGATTTTCACTAATTCCTGAAATAACACATTCTTCCTGCACAGCACACAAACATTATCCACTAGTTTTCCTTGAATCTGTTAATGTAACAAAACGTTGGGTCACTTAAACACCAGGAGTCTGTTGTTCCCCCTTTACCCGGAGACAGCAGGAACAATATCTCTGCCAGACTCACGGGGGGAAGAAAATTCCTTCTCAGCTTCTGTGGAAGGTCAGACAACTGGCCAATTTTACCAGAGCAGTCAAGCAGTTAGTTGAACTAATTGCTTCTCTGAAATGACTTTCCATGACTGAATATACTAGATGTTTAAGTTCGCAGGGCTGACCTCACATTACTTGCTTGACCAGGTAACATCCAAAGCCACAGGCAATATAGTTTAAAACATAATGAAACAAAACAAAAACAATTAGAAAGTGTCTGTAGGAGATCTTTTATGTATTGACTTCCTCTCTTGTTCCAGTATTATTTTCCTTCATAGGGTCAAAAGACTCTGTGTTTTGGAATATAGATCCTCAAAGAAGACTATATCAAGCCATTAACGGAAGAAGAAATATCTCTTTCTTTGTCAAATCAATACAGGACTCCCATTATAGCCTCTGCTTATTTATTATGAGAAAATATAAGTGAAATGAAAAAAACAAAAATGCCAAACAATAGGAGGAGAAGTGGGACATTTTTTTTTTCTATTGGTGTTATTTGGTGAATAAATCTGTGTAAACAAGCATTCTTTCAAGGATACCCATCTGACAAGATTTGATTGAAGTTGACAGTAGACATAAGGTGAAAGATACTTTTGGGGAATAGAAGTTATGCAGACAATATTTAAGAGAAGACATGCGGGTGAAATAGCTGGTGAAGCACAGGAAAGCATCATCAGGACATGGGAAAGTTTATCTTTACACCCACATCTTCAATTCCTGATTATATTTCCTACATTTCTATGTCCAGCCCAATTATGTTCTCTGCATTCCAAACCCATAAATCCAATTGACCATTTTATATCTCCACAGAATGAAAGACCTGATTCATTTCAACATGCAGAAGTCAGGTTTGGTATCATCAAGTCCCGTCAGTTTTAACTCCTAAAGATTTCTCAGTTTCTCTCCATTTCTACTGCTACTGAAGTGTAGCATCCTTGTGCAAGCTATCATCAACTCTTTTATGGATCACTACATGTGCTTTCTTTTTTCTTTTATTACTTAGAATAAAAAAATTTATTATCTTTTGGTTCTGGAAGTCAGAAAGTCTGAAATGGGTCTTATGGGGTGAAAGTCAAGGTGTGGGCAGAACTGAGTTCTGGGGGACTAGGGGAAATCAATTTTCTTCCAGAGGCTGTTTGAGTTCTTTGCCTTCTGGCACCACATCACTCTGACCTCACTCTGTCATGACATCTGTTCTCTGACTCTGACACTCCTGCCTCACTCTTTTACATTTTTTTTTTTTTTTGCAATAGCTTCTTAAGTGGTTATCGTGTACTTCTAATTTACTCTGCACACTACAGACAGTGTGATCTCAAATGTTTAGCTTATCATGTCATACTCTTACTTTAATCACTGTTATGTCATCTAACTGCCTTTAGAGCAATGACTGAAGCCCTTGCCTATGACTCTATAGCTCTCATGGGTCCTCTCCATCCTCACCTTACTGCTCTCCATATCTTGTTTTTTGGGCTCTAATTATCCTGGAATTTTATGAATTTCTTTTTCTCCCATACACCATATTCTCCCCAGCCATAATTCCTGGATATATCCTTTTTCTTCTTCTTAGAAAGTTACTTCCCTTCTTTTATACCAAATTGTTAATTCCAACCTATCCTTTGGATTTCAACTAAAATATCACTTCCACTAGAAAACCTTCCTGAACCTCTATATTACATTAATGTATCATTTGCAAGTGACAGAAAACCCAACACAAAATGGCTTAAGTAAAGGGGAATTGTAAGCTAATGTAACCTTAAATCCAGAGGTAGTTGGTGTCAGGAGGGGCTTGGTCAAAGATTGCATTTACTTCCTCTGAACCAAGTTTCTGTTTGTCCTTTGGTTGTGTTATCCTTAATGTTGGCTCTTCTTAAAACAGTTCTTCCTCATCACAAGATGGCAATGATGACTTTAGTCATCACATCTGCCACCCTGTGGGAAAGAATGAGGGTCTCCTAGGAGTCTCAGATAATGTCATTGGTCATTTTGGGTTAAATATTGTGCTCTTAGAGCCAGAGGGTGGAGCCTATCCAGCGTGGACTGCGAATGGAGAAAACGAGAGTGGTGAAGGGTGAAAAGGGTGAAGGGGTTCTGGGCCATCTGGACTCAAGCAAAGTTCTTTCCTCCTACCAGATGCTCTTTCATTTACATAGCAGGGCTTCTTCACCTGGTCCATGTGCTTGGAAGGGAAAAAATTATACTTTTAATTTCTCTAACCCCTAATTGAAATTTAATATTTCCTCCAATTATATATGCAGGCAATAAACCACAGTAGCTTTAACAGTGCCTATGACTTTGCCACCAAAGTCCAAAGTAATGGATATTTTCATATCTACTATAGTTATTGCAATCTTGAGATATTGCTTATGTTCAGTATTTCTTCAAAATTATTTTTCTTTGATGTTATACTAGATCTTATATTTGACTGATTACATATATTTGTTTATCACAAAATTGTTTAATTTTTTATAACTGTAACCCAATAAAATTGATTTTCTTATAATACTATGCATTTTATCTAAAGAATTTAAAAACTTTATTTTGAGAAGGGACCTAAAGCCACACTAGCCTGAAAAAGATGGCCATGATATAAATAATATAAAGAAGTGTGTTTTATCAAATTTATCACAATTTTGAAATTTTGTATTAATATGCATGACTACTTGACTAATATCTATTAATTTCTATTTCCCCCAGTAGACTGGTAGATTCATATGATAGAGGATCATGTCTGTTTCTGATCACCACTGTAGTGCCATAAGTGTTCAATGAAAATTTCCTGAATCAATGTTGAATAAAATGAGCCCTGACCAAATATGAGACAGTGAGTACTAACACAGGATGAATAATCAGACAAGTTTTCTTGGAAGATGTGGGTTTTGAACTATGTCATAAAAACTGTGAACCAAATGTTCAGGCCTTGATGTTTTCTGAGCATAAAACAAAATCCATTTTCTTTAATATATGGGTTGACATGATTTCAATCCTACATCCTGTTTGCTAGTAATAATTCCAAAATTTTTAGGGAGATACTTGCACAGATGTTCTCAAGATATTTCATTTTATTTATTTGTGAATATTTCTTCCTGTTTACTGCTGCTGTCTATTCACCTGGCCATTAGGCTGAGTGCTACCATCTGGCTGCTACTCAAGGAGTGCTAGTGGCACCAACAGTCATTCAGCAGCCTTGGCAGTAACACAGGGACAGTGTCCGACTTAGCATTTGATCTGGACACCTCCACTTTCCTACCTGCTGCCATTCATAATGCTCTCTGCCAAAATTTCCAAATAAAATTGTTCCATAAAATACATAAAGGATGTTCCTCAGTTTTATGCTCAGAAAGGATATCTGGTAGAGCTCTGAGTGTCATAATTATTTGATGATACTGCTCTTCATATTCACAACTAACAGACATTTTACCTAAGTGTGCTCAGGAGTGGGTGGTTTGCTCAAGAGGGTTTTTCATCTGCTGTTCCCCATTGCTAGGGATATCAGTTAATTTTGACTCCAACATTCTTGCCTTGCAAAAATATTCAGTTACAGAACTATTGGCCCTAATGAGCAAAGAAGAGGTGAATAAATGTACCACATGATATAGTAGATAAATTTATATGCACTAAATTGGGGGGGAAACCCACAATTGTCCATCTATTCACAACCCATCTTTCCATTTCCATAGATTTCATCTGTGTTTATTTATTAATATCAATGCATACATTGAAATTTTATTTGGTCACTTTTTATTTTGTAGGGTAGAAAGATGTAAAGGAAAGTTTGGAAGGTTTCAACTTATTTAAATGGATTAGACTAGTGCACTGTATTACAAGGCAGCATTTGAAAAAAGTAATGTGTGCTTCATTAATAAGTGTGTTTAATTGAACTAGAAACCATATTCAGCTGGGTTAATTAGAGAAGGTATCATAGAAAAGGGCTGAGGAAGCTGAAAGGGCCCAAGGACAGAACTTCAAATAATGGGTTTGTTTTGTATCCGCTACCACTTGCACAAATAGCACCACAACCATCTACTTAGTCATATAAGGATAAAACCAGATAATTAATCCTGACTTTTATGTTTAGTTTCAGGTAACAGAACCTCAAATGATGAGCTTAAATGAGATGAAAGTTTATTTTTATCATATGGAAAAATGTTCTGAGGTAGAAGATCAAGTGTTGTTATGTGGCTCCACAAAGATGTCAGTTTCAATTTACTGCCCATATACATTGTTAGGCTCCAACCAACACATCTGCATTCTAGCCATATGGAAAAGAGAGTAATGACAAAAGGCACAAAGAACACATACTAGCTTTCTTCTGAGGGCATCTTTAAGAAGCTGTAACACAACATTTCCGCTTACATTTCATTGCCCTGAACATTAACATAACCACATCTTAGTTTCAAAGGAAATTGAAAATTGGGAAATATGTTCTTCAGTCTTCTGCCATACACATAGCTAAAAATTTAGAGTTTTTGTTATTAAGAACAGCAACAAAACTCAAAAAAGTTGATGAAGTGTCTAGCTCATAGTATCCATTAAAGTTTTTTTCTTTCTGATCCTCTCCTATTTTTCCTAAATCATGTTTTCTTCTCACACATGGATTCCAGTATTATTTTGGATTACATTTATCATGATTCTAGATGTCCACATTCTTTGTTAGACTGGTGTTATATTAATTCGTGTCTTTACAATGGAACTAAATAATGAAGTAATTATTAGAACAGACTGAAATTTGGCTCAGAGTAGATATTTCAAACTTCACACACCATAAGAAGAAACCCAATAATTCAATTGTAGGGGTAGATATAAAAACTCCAAATAGCAGTGTAGGGAAGAGAGATTAGCAGTAAGCCTGACTGTAGCCCAAGTTGTTTAAGTTTAATTCACTTTGGGAACCATCAGATTCCTGTTCAAACTCCTCCCATTACCTCCTCACACAGCTACACTCTACCTCTTGCTCTGCTACCAAATCCTGGGAGATCTCATTTATTCCCTCTACTCAAACCTGCTTTTTTCCTTATTTCAAGAACACTGAGTAAATAAAAGATGGGGAACAGCAATTGGATTCTAGATGGATCAAGTCTTGAACACAGGTCCAAGACTACGTGTATAGAGTTTCAGAAACAATAGTATGGAGGACTCGTTAATACCAACTCTTCATGGGACTTACTCTTTCTGGGTCAAAGCCAGGCTTACGAAGCTGTCAGCAATTGGATTCTAGATGAATCAAACCTCAAACTTTCTTTTTTGGGGGGCACCTGTAAGACATTTTGGATAATGGGCACATGCACAGCATATTCCCAGTGTGCATTGGGGTCATATTCAGTTTTTGGTACACTAGTTCCAGTTTTGTTTCTTCTTTTTCCTTTCAAGAAAACACATTATAAACTAAATAGATGAGAAGGACATTGCTCTATGGCTACCCTTATATTTGCTTCAATTTTTACAAAAAGGGAATAATAAGTGGTTTATGTATGTTTAATTATAAATTATTGATAGCCCACTTCAGTTTCAGTTTGAAAACTAATCTCCTACTGCATGAACTACAGATTATATAGCACAAGTTTTTGTTCAGTTCAAAGCAGGACATTTACCTATTACTACAAAATAAGGATCTACAGGAAGATCACCGATTTGAGTTGTCAATATATTTTTCTTTTTACTTTCATATATTTTTCTATCAATTTTGTGAATTAAACCTTTACTATTCAAGAAATAGTCATGTTTGCAGAGAAAATGTTGTAACTTTTATTTAATTGAACAAAATGGTGGAGGTTTATGATCATCATCTGTGGGGTCATGGTTAATTCAAGGAAAAGATGAAAAACTTTATTAACTACATGCTGTGCACCATTGTCATCATTTTTATTCTAGGTTGTGAGCAGATGATTCGTGATTTCCGAGCAATATGTAAATGTATGAACAGAGTTTACTGTTGTGATAAAATAAAACTTACAACACAGTTTATCTGACTTTTTATGGAACACATAATCCTTATTGTGTTGCACAATAAACAGGCATAAATTATAAATTGTGCAATGTAATGTTCATGGTTAAAATTACTTTTACACAGACAAATAACATTTTTAGTTTTCTTGTACTTTGAATCAACATCAATAACATTTGGCAATCAGGAAATGGATTCAGAATGGGGTATTTACCACTACTTAAAAGGAGAATATATTATTCTCTAAATTCACCTTATCTTTAGGAGGAAGAAGAGAAGGGCTTTAATATTCTAGAGGCGGAAGCAAGTTGCCTAGAATTTCAGTTAGTAGAAAATTCATAGGGGAGTGAATGTGAAGATTGAGTGTGTCTATTAGAATGTGAAATTAAAAAATAAAACTATAATAATTGCATTCTTTACTATGTCTGCTAAATGCCTAAGCCAGGACGATTCGATAAACCAGTTTGTTCCCTGCTTATAAGGTCTGAGCAAGACTGGAAAAGAGAAACCCAGCATAGTGGATGAGCCTTTTCATATTAAAATATTTGCTGCCCTCTCCCAGTGACAGGGGTCCAGCTATGTGACTGGCTTAGTCCAAACAAGTGTGGATGAGGTGATGTTTGCCACATCAGAACAGCATAAACTTGAAGAGCAATTGTGAGACTTCACCATGTTCTCTCTTCCTTTTGTCTGAGGACCAGCATGTTCCAGATAAGCTTCCTGGATGGGACCCGGCATGAGGAAAACAGAGAGGGGAGCCACAGACAACCTGCACCTGGCTGGTGGCATGAGCAAGAAGAAAGGCTTTGTTAGAGAAGCCACTGAGACTCTGGGGATGTTGCCTCCTACAGAATAACTGAACCTAACCTGAGAGGCACACCAGCTCATATGAGAGAATGTTTTGTGTGTTCCATATTGATAGGGGTCTACAAATGCAGAAGCAAGTAAATTGTCTAAACATGGAGGATTTAGGATATATAATATTAAAGCTACGAGCCCATGATTAAGCACTGCAAATACAAGTGCCTAAACAGAAAAAACATCACAAGTAGCGATACTAAAATACCAGGCTAACTATAAAACAACATAATTTATATATAAAATATGGCTGACTTTCACAGAAGCTCCCATTCATTTGATGAACGTTTAGAAGACATCTCCAATTGTGGCACTATAGACAATCTTTTGAACAGTATTATCTCGTCCGTACTCAGGGAAATTGATCCCTATGGAATAAAGACCCCTTGGAAGGGTATGGGAAGGAAGCTGTGGTCCTAAAAGTCTGGGTACAGCTGCACACTGTATCCACCTATTAGCAATTCATAAGACATTTTAGGAAAGTAAAGGTTTGAAAAGTTCTATACGTGATACCTGTTTTACTTATTTTTTCCCCTAGTGTTTCTGAACTTTATGTGAACACAGTGTGGGAAATATTGTCTTAAGGTATTCCAAGATTAGTAAGATGTGGTCCATTCCACCCCCTTCCCACCATATCCAATGGGGGATAAAAAATGTTTACAAATGGTGCAAGGGGATACATGAGTAGGGGTAGGCGGAAAAGAGGAGGAGATGCTCAGTGTGCAAATAGCCAGTCTCAAAATTCCAACTCCGAGCATTAGTGCTATGTAGGGAGTGGACACTCAGAAATCCTGATCTAGTAGCAAGGGCTTTCCTATAATACATCACATCTGACCTACAACTGCCTCCTAACTGCTTTGCCATTTTCATTTGTTTAATCTCTTCCGTTTTATTCTGCCTGTGCCTCTGCACTATTTAATCTTTCAAAGAACATTGCTTGATTTTCTTCTCAAAATCGTCTATGGTTTTGCATTCCCTTCAGGATAATAACCATGTAATTGATTGATTTCTAAGAAGTTTGTATTATCATAGCACAGATCAGTCACTTGTGTGACTTTTATTACACTGCCATTGAATTCTTTCAACTATTCATTCATTTAACAAGCATTAACCAACGGTCCTCTCTGTATTTAGTATGATGCTAAGCAGTGGGTTTTGGAGTAGAAAGAACTTGGAGGTTGATGTCAGAACCTCTGCACTCATATTTAGTCTTTTACTCTCTACAGAAATAGTGACCAAATCTGGTCACTATTCAAATCTGGTCACTATTTCAAATCTGAAAAGTGCAAATAAGAACGCGTGTATCTCAGTGTCTTACAGATTTGAGAAGATCAGTGCAGACGGACAAACTTCACTGGATGCTTACATCAAAGTAGATAGTCAAATGATGGTACCTGGCTCCAAATCTAAATCTAAGTAAGACAGACTAAACAAAGTGGTGGATTCAGTCATTGGAACTTAAGAAATTTAGAGGCAATCTAAGAAGGAACAATACAAATTCAAGAAACAAACAAAAACAGAAAAGAATTCAAACTGTTTAAAAGCATGAATGTGTGCTTCTGGGTGTTCTAGTTTGTCACATGAGTGCTAGAGTTTGCCTTTTGTAATCAGACATCATGGATTCAAATCGTGACTTCATTTCTTGCTAACAGTATGACTTTGGTAAAATTTTTATAAACTCCCTGAGCCGATTCTTTTTTGTAAAATGATTCAGATAAAACCTTATAGAGTTGATGTAAAGATTAATCTGACAGTTTTTATGGGAGAAATAAATCTTTGATGTGAGTCTTTAAAGAAGTGTGGATATGAGCTATTTGAGAAGAGCAGACAGCATCCCAAATGGATAAAGAGGTGGAGAGGAGCAAGAAATGTGTGAAGACTGTAGGGGAATGTGCTCTGAGCAGGAAGCCTGGGCCTCCGTTGGGAAGTGGTGAGAGCTGTGTGCCTAATGCTGGGGAAGATGGTCGTTGTGGGGAGAGAGCAAGAATACCATACTGAAGAGTTATGCTTGTCATGTCAAGCCAGGGATGAGAAAGGCAAATGCCTATGGGCCACCTGGGTCCTGTAAATGGGGGATGTGGGCTGGGCTAGGCAAGCAAAGCAGGTGGAGCGGACCATTGGAACAAACTGGAGATACATGCCCCACCTCAAAGTGCATCTTCTTTGCTTGCTGCCTCTGTGTAGCCAGATCTAACTTTTTAGGAGCAGCCAGCAATGTGAAATTTTATCTGGACTTTGGAACTTTTCACGTTCATTTGCTCATTCATGTCTTCAGGATTGCTGTTACTTCGGCTACAATAACCTGTCCCTCTTTTCTCCTTGGCTAATATATTCCCCAAGACTCCCCCCACCCCAGACTACTATCTCCTCTGTGGAACCACTTCCACCTCCTGAGCAGTTTTGTCCTATCTCTACGTCAGCACTTAACACATCAGAATAGAAGCTAGGAGCTGCACCTGGGATAGGGCCACACAGGCTGGTGCACTGCATGGCACAGGGCTGCCGTGCACAGAAACTCATAAGGGAAATGTGCCCCTGGGAATTGTTTTCTGAGGCAGCTCTGAGGGCAGAGCTGCCTTATTACCTTTGTTACAGTATCCGGTGCAGTGTTTGACATATAAAAGTATTTAACGAGGGTGTGCTACACGCCTGTATTGGACTTAATACCTGAGCAGTGGGGGATCATTGAGTTACTGCTCATCTCTACAGCCCAGAGAAGACTGAACAGAGCCAAGTTTCTTCTCAGATTAAAAAAAATAATATTGAGCTCAGCTTAGCATAAAAGTCCTATTTTGAAAACATTCTGAAAAATCGTTTTTAAAAATGTTGCTATCCTTTAGTCTCAGATATGTCTACACATTGTTTCTTCTAACAAATGCTCCCAAGGTTTTGAAACTTCAGAAAAAATCCTCTCTCTCTCTCTCTCTCTCTCTCACACACACACACACATATACACACACATTTAGTCTTTTCATGTGTTAGGAAGCTCTCTCCATTAGCTAGAGGGCATAACAAAGCTTTGTTCTAGCAGGAGAAAATCTGGAAAAAAAAAAAAAGAGAGGGAGAACACAAATCTGGGAGATGATGGTGAAGTCATGATTTCCATGATAAGAAAAAAGTTTCTAAATGGCAAGGAGTATCAGAAGATGCGTTGTGGAGGGAGGGGCCTGGCATCCAGAAATTGTTCTAAATTAATAAAAAACCTTGACACAGGGACCACATGTGGCTTTAGTGGCTAATATCACCATCAGTTTGCAGTAAGGCTGTCCACTCTTTGCATCTTCCACTTGTGTTTCCTTCCTTCCTCCTTCCCTTTCTCTCTCCTTTCCTTCCTTCCCTTTTTCCTTTTTTCCTCTTTTCCTTTCTTCTTTCTTTTTTTCCCTTCCCTTCCATTATTCCTTCTGTGCCTACTACTTCTCTTCCTTTTTCTTTTCCTCCTTTTCTTTCTCCCCTTCCTTTGGAAGCCAGTCATAATCCTGAATGTTGAAATCCTGAAAGATCAAAATCCCAAAAATATAACTCTGGAAAAAATGATTTAAAAGACATTTTTAAAAGGAGAATTATTAGAGAAACATATAAAAACACGACACAACAGGTCATAGGCCACTTTACATCACAAACTAGGCAATGATAACACATTTTTGCAAGCATAAGCACTCAGGTATACTAATGACAATTGCCTCGGCATAACTGTTATCAGCAGGCAAACTGTATTTGCAAGATTCAAATGGGGAAAGGTATAAATGCATAACACTTGGTTGGTATGTGTGCACCCAGCTTTATAACTGCTGTCATCTGAAATACTGTGACGGACAACCTAAGTCTTTTGATGAGATTAATCGAAAACCATAATGAGTCATCACTGCTTATGCAGTCGCCAAAAAGCTGAGATCCTGAGAAATTTTCTTTCACAAGTGTAACTGTACTAAAAGAACATCTCTGCATTTATTGAGGAAGTCTCAACATTGTTACATTGAGAATCAGGGAAGCCAATGGTGTAACTGTCAGTACGAAGATGAAAGCCTCGGGACCCTGCAGGGCTGCTTGTGGAAGTCCTGGAGTCCAAAGGCTGGCGAGCCTGGAGTTCTGATGTCCAAGGAAGCAGAAGAAAAGTCTATCCCAGATCTGAGAGAGAGGTCAATTCACTTTCTGTATTCCTTTTCTCCAGATCTCCGGCCAATTGGATGTTGTCCACCACGTTGAGAGCAGATCTTCCCCTCCTAGTCCATTCAGACTCACACAGTAATTTCCTCTGGAAATGTCTTCAGAGACCCACCAAAGTCATGCTTTGCTAGGTTTCTAAATTTTCCTTTATCAAACCCACCCCTTGTCAATATGGCACCCATAAGCATCCTCTTAAGCCATAGTCAATTTCCAAATAAAGACAATAGCATGGTAATAGTTCCATGTGACATGATGCAACTATCCTGTGAATTGTAATTTCCTGCACTTTAGGCATTAGAGATTTTGGAATCTTTTGTGATTTCAACATTTGGGATTATGACATTTGGGATTCCTTCTTTCAGAATCATGATCTAAACCTCTTTCTCCATCTTAAATCTCTTCCTCTTGCTCCTTTATCTTATCCTTTTCCTCCTGTTATCCCCCCTTCTTTCTTCTCGTCTTTCCTCCTGCTCCTCCTCTCCCTCCTTCTCCTCTGGTAAGAATGTACCTCTAGTTTTGGAAGAAAGTAGGGCAGAGAATTCATTTGAGAGTCAATTTGGATGGGCTGCGTCTATTCTAGAAAATGAGGGCTTGCGATAATTGAAAAATATTGTAAGACAAACTTTGACAGATTAATCACATTTTAATTAATCCTACTCATTTTTGCAGTGATAAGAGAGTTTCTTTATGTCCTGTGTCACATTTCTTTAGGCCTTTTATGGCTTAGAACAAGTGAGTTTAGTTTTTAATTAATTATGTGTAGCCAATGAGACAGTATTGCCAGTATCTTCTCATTTGCCTTATTTCATCTTTTAAAAATAGATTTGAGCACCAGCAAATCTAATGTCTTGTTTGGTTTAATTTTATTCACTATTTTTAATTTTTTAAAGATTTCCCTGTTCCATGTATCTGGGACATGATTTAAAATATTTTCTAATTTCAGTGATTAATGTAACCATTTCCCTAAAATTCAATTATTTCCTGATTAAATCAATTCTCTCTAATCTTAGGATACCAGCATTTCTATAACATTAAATATTCTGTTTCTGTCATTTTTTAACAGATTTGATTAAAATCCATGTAGGTTGTTAAAGCTGCCTGTTATCTTTAAAACTTAATAGTACATATATTTATAAAGTGAAGTGGAATGAAAGATATGTAAATGACTACAAGCATACCTCGGAGATATTGTGGGTTCAGTTACAGACTACTTGAATAAAGCAAATCTGGCAATAAAGTGAGTCACACAAATATTTTGGTGTCCCAGTGTATACAACAGTTATGTTTACACTATACTGTGGCCTAATAAGTGTGCAATAGCACTATATTGAAAAAATTAATATAAAAGCCTTAATTAAAAAAACTACTTTATTGCTAAAAAAATGCTAATATCACCTGACTCTTTATTGAATCATTATCTTCTTGCTGGTGGAGGGTCTTGCCTCAATGTTGATGGCTGCTGACTGATCAGGCTGGTAGTTGCTAAAGGTTAGGGTGGCTGTGGCAATTTCTTAAAATAAAACAGCAATCAAGTTTGCTACATTTTTGATTGACTTTTGCTTTCATGAACAATTTCTCTAAAGCATGTGTTGCTTTACTCACAGTAAAACTTCTTTCACAATGGAGTCAAACTTCTCAAACCCTGCCACTGCTTCATTACCTAAGTAAATGTGATATTCTAAATCCTTTGTTGTCATTTCAACAATGTTCACAGCATCTTCACCAGAAGAGTCCATCTAAAGAAACCACTTTCTTTCCTCACCCATAAGAAGCAACTCCTAATCTGTTCCAGTTTTAACATGAGATTGAAGCAACTCAGTCACATCTGCAGGCTCCACTTCTAATTCTAGTTCTTTTGCTATTTCTACCACATCTATAGTCACTTCCTCCACGGAAGACGTAAACCCTTCAAAGTCATTCATGACGGTTGGAATCAACTTCAAACTTCTGTTAATGTTGCTATTTTGACTTCCTCCCATGATCATGAATGTTTTTAACAGAGGAACATTCTTTTCAGAAGATTTTCAACTTACTTTTCTCAGAGCCAACAGAGGAATAATTATGTATGGCAGCTATAGCCTTAAAAAATTGCATTTCTTAAACAATAAAAATTGATAGTCAAAATTACTCCTTGATTCTTGGCTGCAGAATGGACATTGCATTAGCAGGCATGAAAACAACATTAATCCTCTTGTACATCTATATCAGCATTGGCTGACGAACATTGAGCATTGGCTTCATCTTTTCAACTTGAAGTCACAAACTCCATTAGCCCCTAGCAAGGCAGTCGGTCTGTCCTTTGAAGATTTGAAGCCAGGCATTGATTTCTCTCTAGCTATGAAAGTTCTAGATGGCATCTTCTTCCAATAGAAGGCTGTGCCATCTACTTTGAAAATCTGTTGTTTAGGGTAACCACTTTCATTAATTATCTTAGCTAGATCTGGATAACTTGCTGGTAGCTCCTCCATCAGCACTTGCTATTTCACCTTACACTTTTCTGTTTTGGAGACGGCTTCTTTCCTTAAGCCTCATGAAACAACCTCTGCTAGCTCAAAAATTTTCTTCTGCAGCTTCCTAACCTCTCTCAACTTTCACAGAATTGAAGAAAGCTAGGGCTTTCCTCTGGATTAGGCTTTGGCTTAAGGGAATGTTGTGGCTGGTTTGACCTCCAGACCACTAAAACTTTCTCCATACCAGCAGTAAGACTGCTTTGCTTTCTTATCAGTAGTGTGTTCACTGGAGTAGCATTTTTAATTCCCTTCAAGAACTTTTTTCTTTGCATTTGCAAATTGGCTGTTTGGCACAAGAGCCCTCGCTTTTGGCCTATCTCAGCTTTTGATACGCTTTTCTCACTGAGCTTAATCATTTCTAATTTTTGATTTAAAGTGAGAGAATGCAATTCTTCCTTTCACTTGAACACTCAAAGGCCATTGTAGAGTTATTAATTGGCCTACTTTCAATATTCTTGTGCCTCAGGGAATCAGGAGGCCCAAAGAGAGGGAGAGAGACAGGGAAATGGCTGGTCAGTGGAGCAGTCAGAACACATACAATATTAAACTCACTGTTTTACATGGCACACTTTATGATACTCCGAAACAATTACAATAGTAATAGCAAAGATCACTGATCACAGACTACCTTAACAGATATAATAATAATAATGAAAAAGTTTGAATTGTTGCAAGAATTACCAAAATGGGACACAGAGACACAAAGTGAGCACATGGTGTTGCACAAATGGCACTGATAGACTTGCCCTTCTCAGGGCTGCCATGAACCTTCAATGTGTAAAACATGTAATACCTGTAAAGTGCACTAAAGCAAGTTTCCATAAAATGAAGTATGCTGTATTTACCCTTTCAACTACCATAAATAGTTTATTCATTGTTCATATTGCTGTTGTAACAGAAACATTTCACTTTCAATAGGAGTAATGAATAAACCAAATTTTCATATTGGTTTCACATAAAACAACATTACTGTATATACATGAAAATTTCAAGTTATTTAAATTGTTTTATTCTACTGCACATAAGGTACATGTACTATTTTGAAACTCTGGATTCTCTAGGTGTTTCTAGGTATCTATCATCTATTTTTCCAACTATAGAATTTATGTATTATTTTAATGAATGTAGAGTAATTACATATACACAAAGTATTTTTTAATAAATGGTACTTGTGATGTTACTCCTACCTTGATGCATTATGAAACGTTTCTTGTGTTTCTTTTCTTCTTCTTTCTTGTTTACTGCTTATACTCCTTAACATTAAATAAAACTTGAACCTAGTCCTCTACCAAAAATTAATAATTTTGAGTAAGAAAGGGGCAGAAAGGTACTGTGAGGCGATTGAGTGATGCACATAGGATTTAGGCATCTCTGGTGGTGCATTCTACTTTTAGGATTCTGACAGGCACCTCAGCTTCCCCAGAACAGCAGTGGTATTTGTAAAGCGCACCACATTTCAGCCAGGAAATTGCACTTGCTTAGTCAGTGGATGAGTGGAAATGAAGAAGTTCAAATCAGTAAAACTTTTGTGGAAAAGATAAGCCCAGAAACAGAATCTGAACTGAGCAGAGTCTTTTGAATTGGCCCTGTTGTCCCAGCACCAGTGATGTTGATCTCTTTTGCAATCAGCCAGGACCACCTTTCAGTTCCTTGACAAGGTATCCTCCAGTATTCGGAGCTGAACTTTTCCCCCAAAACTCACAGTGCTATTTTACAGGGGATCTCTGTATACATTTGCTTAAAATATTCGAGAATGTCTTCTTATGATGCAGTTTGTCAAAATAGAGTCAAAAATCATTCTAATTTTCTTACATTGAAGTCCAACTTTTTGGACCACCTTTTTGTCCAACATGACAAGAGTAAAAGACATCTTTTTTTCTCATTTGGTTACCCTTTAAATGCTATATTATTTATATGTGTTCACATTTTTATATAAAGACACTAGTAATCCAAGCATCCTTGACCTTCTGAGATACCCCTCTTTCTCTCAGCCCCATCTTCTAATCTAATTCTGGCCTGGGAAGGCAATGTGTTTGGCAATTCCAACCTTTATATGTGGATCAAGTATAAAATTAGTCCTGCTGTTCAAAGTTAGAGACCTATTATAGTACACACTTACAGAGAACTTCAGACAGTCATAGAGTCCAATATTCCCTTTTTATGGCTGAATCAATATTATTAATACTTTTCATCTGCCTCAATGTTCTGGGATTTAGAGAAGTAGAAAGAAAAAAAATATTGAGCACTTACAATTTTCCAAACACTGCCCTAAGGGATTGATACGGTGATTTAGTGATCAAACAATCCCATAAAATAAAATAATCTGTTAGAATATGTATTTTATAGATAAGCAAATTGAAGTTTAGAGAGAATAAGAAAATCATTCAAAGTTATATAGAAATACAGGGAGAAAACTGAAATCCTGTATCCCAGATCAGTTTGACTCCAATAACCAACATCTTTCTAAAACCTCAAAAGAATCCTACCATAACCACTTGTAATTCCCATCCCTTGGACATGTGTGATGGACGGTGTCTACTGGCTGGAGACCAGCTCAAAATAAACGAACCTACCAGATCCATAATGTAGTTCCTTATCAGAACTTGGCCACAAGCAGCAAACACACTAATGTTCACACACAAAGATACAATTTCTCTCTATTAGACTTGAATGCTTCCCCCAGTCAAGACTGAGTTTGCCACATTTCTCTGTTAGGTTCATTAGATTGATGGTTAACCCCTTGAAGACCTTTTGCTAATTTGTGATTTTGTGCCTGAGCTTCATCCCTATAGAGTCCTGGCTTTCTGTCTGATTCTTCTGGTCAAATCTGACTATCAAAGGGCCTGGTGTGCTTGCTGGTCAGGCCCAGAATGTCCTCCACATTCCCCATGGCCTCCATCACAGGGTAGAAGTGTATTGGGATTGCCTTTACTCTGTGTAATTAAACGTAGTTCATAAATCTTGAATTCCCCAATTTAAGAAATTCCCCATTTAACATTTCTTGCTTTATGCCAAAGCATTTGTTTTCAGTAATCTTAGTCACCATGCTGATTCAATTACTCACGGATTTCTGCATTTCTTAGTTGGCCAGCCCACACAGCTCTCTTTATTTTTCATCTTTCAGCTTTTAAATAAAAAAAAAAAAATAGTAAACTCCAGGAATGAGTGACAGAGGTATGTAGGCTTTCATTATTAGGTTGACAAAACAAGCCATTTTATTTGTTGGGAGCTCTGATATTATACCAGGATAAAAGTGGAGAATTTTTTTTGAGGCTTTTCTGCTAAGGGACTCAAAAAGAGAATGACTTTAATTAGTTAGTTTGTACATACACCACCCTTGAAAGTGCTGTGAACATTTTAATTGAATAGGAAATACAATGCAATTATGGCCTCTTCGGAGGGAAATGACAGCAGCGTTAGTAGTTCTCAATGCTGAATTGCTTCAGATGAAACATTTGCTGCTGCTTTCGGATTATATTTACTATGGGAGAAGCTGTGGCAAAGACTATCACCGTGCCGCTCTGTTGTTCTTTTTAAAGACTTTCCTAGAAGTTAGACTTCTAAAAGCCTGCAGGAACAAAGTAGAGAAGCACCCAACATATAGAGGAAATGAGAACTGTTTGCTACTGAAAAGAACAAACAGCATTTTCCTGAATATAGATCCACTCTCCTTATTCATTTGCTTATAATGATTTCTTTGCCTGAAGTGACATCTCTATCTTGGTAAACTCTTGAAGGCTACTTCAAGACCCTGCTTAGAGATTGCTCTTTGCTGAAGCCTTCTTCAATTTTCCTCTTTCCCCAAATCACTGCAAATTCATTCACTCATTTAGTCATTCATTTATTCAATAAACCTTTCTAGATTACGTACCAGAGACTGGGGCTATAAATACTAAGAAGGCTTAATCTCTCTCCTCTAGAATTTTATAATCTATCTGGAGAAGATACATATGTTGAAGAAAAAAAAGTACGATAGCTATCAAAGCTTCGATTACAGAAGCTTTATAAAGGATGAGTTCATAAAGGCAAACACTGTTAATCACTTTGGGGAATTAGTAAAAGTGTCATAGAGAAGGTGACTGCTTTTCTTTTCTTTTTGTTTATTTATTTATGTTTTGTAAATTTGGTCTTGAAGTCTCACTCTGGATAGTGGCTATAAACTTGAGCCCTGACCTGATAGGGCTCCAGGGAATTTGGTCGTGGATGTTTACAGTGTGACTTTCCCAGGACGCTTTTTTATTCTGGAAGACACCCTCATTCCTAAGTGTCTGACCCATGACCAGATGTTCCTCTCACAGGAAACTTGTTTCTACTGCCAGATATCCTTGTGGCTCTTGTCCGACCTGTTTCCCGTTTATTTCTACCAAGATAGCCACTCTCTAGGAGAGCCCTGACTGGGAAAGAAGTTAGGTTCAGATGTGTCCATGAGGTGAGACACAGAGGAGGCAGCACAGCAAAACACATGAAATAGCAGCAGCAGTTTATCACTTATGATCCACAAGAGAAGACGGATACCAATCAGGGCTGATGGGGAGGTTGAGGGCCCCTGTGCTAAACCAGCAGCTGGGAGCCAGAAAGAGACAGACTTGTGGGCCGAGGCCTTCACTGGGGTCCAGGCTGGTATCTAAGCAGGTTTCCCATGGGGAGTTCTAATTGGGGGGTTTAGAAGAAATCCTGTGGGGCCACACTGTAACAGTAGTCACTGTGGCATATCTGCAAAGTCCACGTGGGGTGTGGGGGGCAGTGGGGTGAGTCTGCTGTGTTTACCTATATGTCCCATGGAGAAGTGGTTATCAGGAGGCAGTTGTATAGGGCAGATACCTGAATCAATCACATTAAGATATTGGGAAGAGGTGAAAAGCTGGAAACTGTGTTGGGGGTGACTAAGCCCTGCTTCTGGTATGAGACAGTTAAGCATGTACTCAAAATGGATGCTGAGGCAACATAAAATCACAGGTATTCATTACAGTGGCATATGTGGTTATATTGAGGAATGTGCACATTTGGCCAGCGTAGCTGAAGCTCTTGGTGGCCTGCCCGTGTTTTATTTTCCTACAACATTGTGCAAACTGGCTCAAACATCATTAGAGCTGGTTCTTTGCTCACCCTCAAAACAGGCTGCACATGCTGGAAAATGTTGCCTCCCAAGCAGCCCTCAAGCACAAATATACGGTGTATGGTCGGGAGGAAGGTCCAGGCTGGGGTGTTAAGTATAGCAGTGAGTGGATAAGCACCACAGCTCCCTCACTGACGGGTGATATAACTGTGAAGAGTGTTTACTACAGTGATTGAAAGTTCTCCACAGAGAGCAAACTCCAGTTACCCACAGTAGTAACTGACTTTACTGTATACTATATACTATATACTGTATACTGTATACTATACTTTAGTGTATGTTTACCAGCTGACTTCCCTTCCCCGTCTCACTGCCTTATTCTCCTACTTCCCAAAGAAACTACTTGCGTGTTAGTAAAGGATAATTTTTTAAAAAGTAAAATTAAGACTCTCATGTAAAATAAATACATATCAAAGGTTTTACTTTACTTATTAATGAAGGAACTGGTAAGGTGTCACAGCTGAATCAAAGGTAGGATTGTCTGACAATACAGGATGCTCAATTTGAATTTCAGATAAACAACTTATGATTTTTCAGCATAAGTATATCACAGATATTGCATGGGATCATACTTATGCTAAGAAAAGGACTGATTATTTGAAATTCAAATATAGCTGGACATCTTATATTTTTATTTAATAAATATGATCACCTTATTCAATGGAGAATTTAAACTACTGCATAGAGATGCCAGATAAGGCATGTTGTAAAATTAATTTAGAAATAGATGCAAAACTGGGAGAACTGGTCAATATCTACAGGACATTATCTGTTTGCATTCCACTGGATATACTCTATATGTATACGAATAGGAATCGTTTGCATTACCACATTTTCTACAACTTGCAGAGCTGTAAAATAGCTCAAAGACAATGACAGGTAGAGATAACTTGGGAGGGTGAGCAAGATGGAGCACTCAGTAGTCTTTTTGTTTTTTTTCCATTTCAAAATCTTTTGCAATTTTTCGTGACAATAGGAATTCTTGTCAGAGAGTCTGCTTCTGAAAGAACACAAACTAAGAAACTGTGTTGGGGACAGGTGAGAAGGTCATTTTAGAAAATGGAGCAGGATGAAGGTGCACTATACAAATGGCATGGGGTATATGGAGGGTTGTGTTGAGTGGTAAGAGTGTAGTGGCAAGTGGGGAGTAATAATTAAGGGCCTTGTGTGTTATGCTGAGTAGCTTGAGCTGTATCATGTAGCAAATCTGGGGCTACTGAAGAGATAGAAGAATCATATTTGCATTTATAAAAATCAATTTATCAGTAGCATAAAGCATGGATTTTTGGAGGTAGAAAACAGAGCAAGAAGAGGCAATTGGTACAAAAATAGAGAAGAGAGGAGCAGAAGATTGAATTAGAGGAGTCATCTAGGGATTGACTAGTCTGGGGGTTGAATTAGAGGAGTAGTCTAGGGATTACTATTCAAGTTCTGCTCAGGGATGGTAGTACTGTTAGCAGAGATAGAGTATCAAGCCCTTGGTCCAAGACACTGACTTCAGCTTTGAATAAATCAATATCTCTCAGCAGGCAGCTGGATATGTGGTCTGGAATTAGGATAAACGTCTGGGCTAGAAATGTAGGTATGGGAGTCCTAAGTGAGATTAGAACTGTGAGAGTGAATCAAATCATTGAGGAGAAGATGAACAAGGGTAAGACATCAAAGGATGGGCAGAAGTATTAATAGAAAACAAGCAAATGACATTGAAAAGCAATGCTGGACACTAGAAGAACCAGAAGGGTGTGCTCTGACAGAGCCCAGAGAAAGAGGACAGAGCTTCAGGAGTCAGGGAGCGGGCAACTATGTCAAATGTCAGGGACAGGTGTGCCAGGAGGAATAGTGCACTGCCATAAAGTGTTGCCCATGAACCACTGGGACAGTGTTTCCCATAGTATGTCCTGATGTACAAAAACCCAAGGGTTCATGTCTGAATAAGCTTGGGAACTGTTTGGCACCATATTCCCCTCTTGTAGATTTAAAATAACACCATTTAGATGATTCTGAGAAATTCTACCACATTTCTCCCATAATAAAACACAAAGAGGGGTGTAATTTAGCATTATTTAGTCCAAAAGTTTTAATATTACTTGAACTTGAAGCATTTTCTGTGACCTACTACCTATTCATGTACCATGGAACATGTGCTTCTAGAAAAAATGCACTAGAATTAATGAAGAAACAAAAATACAGGGAAAAACAGCTGACAAGTGAAGAAATACAAAATGTTTAATAACCATACTAACAACTTACAATTACTGGTACTTGGTCATTCTGCCAGATCCTTTATAAATATTATTAAATTTAAACTTCACAGTGATTCTATAAGACGGGTACTATTATTGGTCTCATTTTAGTGATAAAGATACTGAAGATATATAGAGAAGTTAACTAACTTGCCCTAGGTCACTCAGCTAATTAATGAAAAAGTAAGCCTTTGAACTCAGGCACCCTAATTCTGAGCCTGTCTTCTTGGAACACAACTAATCTCATTTGCTTACACATTGTCTGTGGAGCTTTCATAGCTACAATAGCAAAATTGAGTAAGTGGATGACCAGGAAAGTAGGAAAGTAATGTTGTCAATTTGAAAAACGAGCAATGGAAAAAATGGTGGACAGAGAGAGATCTTAGAAGTCAAGCAGAGAATAGCATCACAATAAAGTAGAAACTGATAACGGGAATCCCACCAGATAGACACAATTCCCCATAGACTCTGGTGCCTGGATAGAATTGGAAGCCAAGTGAGACTTCAGCCCTGAACACACTGGAAGACCAACCAGTAGAAACAGAAACTAAAGCATTGTGGGCAAAACCAAATTTATTAGATCTGGGACAAAGTGAAGATTTAGAGAACAAGGCAAGACACTAGTTACTATGACTGGCTTACGAGATAAGTGCTGTCTACTTCATCTCTGGCTGTTTAAACTCAGACATCTGCAAAAAATAGTATAGACATCAGTGTTTGTTCCAGGCATATCTCTCTTCTTCTTATATTTCTATTCTTGTCTCTCTTCTCCTTGGCATCAGGTCTTAGAATTCTTTATCTTCTTCTGCAAACTTTTCACTGCTTCCCTGTTTGGTAAGACATTAGTACTCTTGGATAATCTGTCTAGTCTTCCTTCTTGATTGATAATTCTCCACATCTGGTTGACTTCTGAGTTCTCTGCAGATACAGGCAAAAGATGTTGCTTCGTTCCTGGGCAATTATCACCCAATGGGATGGAACTACTGACCATTCTAATTACATCTTGGAGTCTTAAGATTTATCTCCTCCAATCCAGAACTCAAACTTTTTAAATAGCTAAAAAGCCTTCTAGGTTGTAAGTGTAATGGGATAGTCAGATAAGCATCTTTAGGTCTTGGAATTTTAGTAGAGACCTCAAAGCCTGAGAATAATAGAACAGGTGCAAATACCCTTGTGTCTTAAAATAAGGAGCTAGAATACCTAAAGAGAATATGCCAAGAGATTGTGAAATGAGCTCTGCCTATACAAGCCAAATATCAACTTCCCGCCTATGTGAAGGACTGCAATTAGATTTGGGAGACAGAATTTCTTTGGGGAGAGCCATTATAGTATTAAGGATGTTCTCTTCTTCTCTCATGGGGGCAGAGGAGGTGAAGGCTTCTTATAATAAGGCAAGTGAAGGAGCATCAATAAAACAGCTCAGAGAGCTTGATATGCATCCCTCAAATTTGGAGTATACAGGGACTGCTGTTTGATTCTGCTGAGACAGGCCTAAAAGCAAAAGGTTAGGTTAGTTGGGCATGAGGCAGTGGAGAGAAGGGATGTGTTTTGTGAGCAAGCTGCTGTATTCCCATCAACGGAGAGCTAAGGTGTACGTGTTCTGGAGGCTAGACCCAGTGCTGACTTAAAGTTGTCTTAAAGGGGATCTCGTCTAAGGTGCCAGCTCAGAGAGGCCAAGTTACCCCTGAAGAAGGGGAGTTTGTGGGAAGTCTGTGGGTTGAGATAGGGGGTGTCATAAAAGGCCTGTTAGTTTTCAGAGTGCTTCAGCAGGTATTCTCCAGCAGAAGAATCTCTGAGAACACCATGCGAGCTCCCTATGAGATTTTATAAAAAGAAAAAGGCAAAGCTTATAAAAGAAACAGTATTCATATTGGTTACAATTGTACCAGCATCATAAGATTATGCTCATACTTCTCTTTTCCTGGGGTTCTGAAGTGGCCTCTAGCACAGGCAGAAGGAGGTAGAGCAAGAAATATTGACAAAACCAACCCAGTGATCTCCCTCACTGTAGGTTCCAGGCCCCAAAATGGCCTTAGCTGAAGCAGGGCGTCAATTTGAAATCAAATAATATTTTGGAATTTTATCAGTTTTACTGGATTAGATTGTTTAATGCTTAGGAATGAGAAAATTTTTATCTATCTATACTTTAGTACATGTGACCTAGCCAAAAAGTGTAAGAATAAGAATATTATGCTTGTAAGAAGAATTCAGCACTATCCATGATAGCAAAAAATAAAATAAAATAAAATAAAATAAACAACACAAATATTTATTGGTAGAAAAATTTAAAAATAATAGGTTGTGGTATATCTTACTGAATGGAATACTATGTATCAATAAAAATGAATAAAATACAAGTACATTCAATAATAAAGTTGAGTTGTAGTTATATAATATCCAGGGTGAAAAAGCAGGTCCCAGAGGACTCCCTACAGTTTACTATTGTTTCTTACAAGGTTAAAGAAAATAAAACTAAATAATATATTGTTCATGAATACATTGAGAGATAAACTCTGAAAAGAAGGCAAAGGAGTAAGAGGCATATAATTCAGGATCATGCTACCCTCTGGGGGATAGGCAGCAAGGTAGGGGGATGGGTTATGCATACAAGTAAGTTCCTGGCAATGTTCTAGCTCTGGGGTTGGTTGGGTTGTGGGGGTTCATTGTCTTATTAATATAAATGATAGATGCAACATAATATAATAAAAATGCACATGCAGGAAGCATTTATAATTATAATTAATCTAGTTCTGCACATTTGTGTTTTACATTAAAAAAAAAAATGAAAAGAAAAAGCTTGGAAACCTAGTTGATGTTTCCAGCCACAGCTGGGCAGAATGAGTGTACAAAGTATTAATATAAGTTGAATGAGTGGGAAGAAGAATAAATGTTCCCTTTTGCTTGCATCTAAGCCATCCAGCTTGTTCAGAGTTGTCTTTGTCCTAGCTCACAACATGTAAGGGGAGAAGCTCTGAGTGGCTGTGTTAAATATGGTAACATCCTGTCAAAGTCTAAGGGAAAGGTGAAGATGAAAACTAAAATGTCAGGGCTGTATTTGTATAAACCAAGTGCAAGTGATCTGAAAGACTAAAGAAAAGGTTTTATCATCAACTTAATTATGGATCTTGATGTTAATGCTGACGTTTGTAGTTTTTTCTTTGTCAAGTAAAGGTTATGCTGTCAATGAAAAAAGAATAGAGGGTGACTTGCCAAAGATAAGGCTCTGAGGTGGTTCCAAAGGATCTATTAATAATTAGAGAGAGCCAGAGGCTTTAAAAAACAGCGTAAAGAAAAATTGAGAGCTCCTTAAACAAGACACTCTTCTCAATTTTACACAGTGATTTTGCATATAAAATTATCCCATAATATAACGGAAATAGAGACATTAGAACTTGTTATTAGATAACATAGCTTTTTATAATATTGTTAAGTCCCTGAGAGGAAAGAGAAAGGCTCAGATATGCCTGAATTGGTGAGACATCAGAATGGGCATTGGTTAGTATGTTTGGAAGGACCTCAACCAGGAGAGCTTCAATATCAATCAGAATCCCTGTGGCCCCAAAAGCCTAGATCCTCTCTCATCCACCAGCAGCTTGAGGACAGGACATCTTGATATTAACTTACTACCAGAACTGGAAAATGGTATGCATGGCTTGAGTGTAACGAGGGTAGAGACAGATGGAAAACAAATCTCAGAGGGCGTGGATAAGGTAGCAGTGAATTCTCAAACCACTCTGTAACATCAGGTAACTAAGACGGTTCCTTCTTTTTAGCATCTCTTATTCTGTTGATAGCTATTATCTTTCCTTGGGCTGCAAAGCTTGCTGATGGAAAGATTCTGCCTGGCTGGTGTCAAATGTACAGATGTCTGCTCTGGCTCCAAGATGATGCAGCACTTTAATGAGATTTGGAATTGGATAGATAGGTCTTGGTTTAATGACAATGGAAAAAATGTTCACATGTTGGTCCTGGGAGGAAAGGGAAATGACAACAGTGCATCAATTATTGACATGTTCACAAGGATGGCTGCCTGGGAAAACCGACTTAGGAAATTAGAGATAACCCAGATCAATTTAAAAGTGATTCCTAGATCATTTGTATGAAGTAGCCAACCAGGGTATTTAATGGAGCAGATGGGCTCTTGGAATGTGGCAAGGAGCATCTGGTGACAAGAGTCTGCTTTCTCTGACTTCTAGTCATTTAAATTTTAAATTGGGGAGGAGGAGAAGCAAAAAGATGTAAAAGACTGCCTGATTCCAGAGAGTACTGTTGATTTTTCCCCACGTTCAACAGATGTTTACCTTGGTAATGTCACACTGTGGTCAGCAATTATGTGAGATTAGCAGGCACTGATTTCTAGGGCACCCATTATGGGCACTGAAGTGTTTTTCAAATGGATAGTAGCATTTAGTCACTGTATAAGGAAATGGTTAAATAGCTCAGCAAATAAGTCACATTGCCTTGTTTAGGTACCCACGACAGAAAAGCACAGGAATAATTTACAGCCATTGCTAAAGCTGTATTGTGTAATTTTCCAAGGCTGGAGTTAGCCAAGAGGCCTGAGTGGGGGAACCAAGCTCACTGAGATACGTGTTGGAATAAAAGAATATAATCAACTGTCAAAGAAAATATCCCATGGGCCATTTGCAGTGATTATGGCAGTTTTTCCTTTGTAGTCATCTGGAGGGAAGTTAAACCTCATTTCTGTCAACCCCTTGAACTTCCTAAGCAGAAAACTTGGGACTGGGGAGACAACTGTGTGAGGTAGATCACTCCTGAGATAGAGCAGACAGCTTATGCAGCCCATCCATGCATGGGAGCAGGCTCAGAAGACTGCCTTGACAGCTTTCTAAGCCATGAGTCCTTTCAATAAACCGTTGCATTTACAAGCAAGAGCATCAGTCATGTACTTTGGACATTCAAATTGCTTTGTGAGAGTTGTTCAGGTAAGCAGAGATATTTGACAGATAGCAGCTATCAAGGCTGCCAGGGTATCACATTTATGGAGAGTAGCAGTGGTGCGGATTGAGGGAGGTGCAAACAGACGTGGTCAGTGTCTGGGAAGCAGGTCTTTCAGGAACAGCCACCCCTCTTGAGTTCATTTATTCTGTGTTTCTTTTTTGCACGTATACATATTTTGTGAATATAGAGGAAACTCAGTAAATATTGATAATTGTACAAATGTGCAATGACTGAGAGAATTTTCCTCAGCATGATGTCTAAGTTATAATACCTACAATAGTGGTTTGTTCAATGTTGAATGGCTGGCTGTGGCTGACCTGCGCTTACTTGTGAGGTTATGACCAAGAGAAGATTAGAGACACCCAGGTAAATCTTGTCCCTGACTTAGGCTGGGGCAGCAATGTGAGGATTACCTACCGGGCTGTCTTTTTTGTGCTAGGTACGAAATAACTCCTACAGGAGAGCCAGATAAAGGTATAAGTGAATAAGTTTACATGTGCTTTCCTCTGCGGACTTGCATTCCCCTGGGGGAAACGGAAGGAGGCATCTCAATTTTTCTCCATGTACTTTTGTCTTGTTTGATTTTTTTCTTTTTTTGCCAAGGGCATGCATGTGTCTAACAGGGAACTGGTATCCAAAGACTATAAAAATCTCTGTGTTCTAGCTCAGAGAGTTCTTTGTGGAATCAGAGACTTGTTTTTTGTTGTTGTTTGTTTTTTGCCTCTTTTTGCTCCTTCTGACCTTGAGGATATACATGCTGTCAAATGTACTTAAGAGAAACAGAAAAATGTATTCTAAAATCTGGATGCCAAATATTTAATATTTGAGTTACATCTAAGCAGTTTTTCAACTTGTATGTGGCTTAAGATATATATATTTCTGTACTATTCGGTTAAAAATGAATGAGTTAAGTCAATTAGACTTGCAAAATATTGGGAACAACTTTGCTTTTGTTCAAGTTTCTCACTGTGTGCTCATTTGGATTTAACATTCTTTCACTCAGTTCCTAGTATGTGCAAAATATTGTTCTAGGTATTCTAAGATGAATTAGATATAAATGCTGCCTTTAGAAGTTTACCTCTAATTGCTGGAAAATACAAGGTTGAATAAGTGCTACTTAGAGGTAAAAAATAAAGATCTATGGGGTGCAAAGGAATGAGTCATAGTGCTAAAGAATATCTTGTTGAAGATAATATTATTTTTCATGAAATGGTTATTATTTCCAAGAGAATAATATATTAATACCTCATCTCATACTAATAAAATGATTAAGACTAAAATTTGTAGTGGGATAGAAATAGCACCACGCTGGTTATACAAATATCTGGATTTCAGTTCCACCTCTTCTATGGGCCAATTGTACTGGGTGGTTGGCCATCATCAGGCTTAAGGTTCCTCTCTGCTCCCCTCTCTTGCCTCACTCCACACTTAGGAGGAGGCATCTATAGAGGTGAGTACGAGTCTAAGGATCACTATTGGACCATTGAGCTGTGGTGGAGTTTGTCACATGGTGAAGGGGAGGGTTAATATTCCGAGCGCTTGGGTTGAGTGTTCTTTTTTAGAACTGTTTTGGAAATCATACCTATGGTATCTTCTTTTTCTTCCCCATAAGTGGGTAGTAAAAGCCTTCAGGGTCTCTTTCGTCTAAGAAGGAAGGGCTTAGAAAGCCCATGAGAATCATAGTACTTCCTAAAGAAAGGAGGCCTGAAGATTATCTTAGGCCTACAGGTTCAGGTCTTTAGGTGAGACATTTTCTTTCCTCCAGCCTTTACTCAGGAATTTTTTTCAGCCTTGGGGTGCTAAGATCTGGACCAGAGAATTGAAAATTGGATGTGGTCTAGAAGGGGAAAGAGTAGACAAAGCCAATGAGATGGCTTTTAATTTCAATTCTAAGCTCATTTATTTGAGGCCAAAGGCTTATTTGTAGCTCTTCGGGGCCTTGTCCAACCAACTAGGTAAGTCCAAAATCATTTGAGGAAAATATCTCATTCAAATAAAGTAAATAATTTTGCCTAGACTATTGTCTTATTGTTCTTGGGACCTTGGGGCAGTGAAGGAAGGATGATTGAGAATTTGTGTTTTCAGAATGATAAGACTGGCCATTTTTGTGTTTGTTTTTCTAAAAGAAATGAGATTGACTCAGTTCTGATTTATTTCTTGTATCTTTTTTTTCTTTTGTTTTTGGTTTTAAATATATCCATCCTGTAATTTGTCAAAAGCAGAGGTATTGAGGAAATAGGGAGAGGTGACTCAGAGCTATTCGGGGGCTTGTTTCCACCTAGGACCTACTGAATCACAATTTCAGGGAGAGGAATAGGCACAGGTAGATAAACTACAAACAAGGCTTTCCAGGTGATTCCATACTTCCTTACCCTCCCATTCCCAGTCCTGGTCGAAAATCACTGGCCTGATGTGGAAGATAGGTAGATGAAAATTAAATATACTTCAAGACAGGATGAATTTCATTCTAAAAGGGATCTCATTACCATGAACTGGGAAGCAGAGGTAACTGTGTGAATTTTAGAATATCTACGGCTTTGAGATGGACCTTAAAGCATGAGAAAATGTCAGTAAGAACAGAATGACAAAACTTGAAAATGCTGAGTAGATATTTTGATTATGGAAGAGGGAGGAAGAACAGTGTTTTCTGATTTTTCTCCTTTGACAAAGAGAGTATCCACATAGGGAAATATGCAGTATAGGAGCCAGGTACAAATATATTAATGCAGAGCTGTAAACAAAGGTCTATGTAAGTCTATTTATCTGAGTTGGCTGACAATACCTTCACAATTGATGTAGCTCTACTATAAATTCACCCTGCTTTTATTCATACTCAAGACTACCATAAACAATATGTATTATACATTTTGACTAGACTCAAACAAGTAGATAGGATTTCCAAGTGCCAATTCAGTATAATTAATTTAAATTTTAAAAAGAAGCACAGGCATCTATGAAATCTTAATTAAAACAAAAACCCATTATGAGAAGAGTACTTAGGATTTCTGGAATATCCTATCAGGGCCATTATTTGTCATTTCAGCTGACACTTCAGTGTACATGATTTCCTGCATCTTGATGCCATTAGCCAGTACTTGGCTAAATGGATAGCATTTTCTTTGGGAATTTTGCCTAAGAAACTAGCTGTTGAATATTGTATTAGTTTCCTGTGGTTGCTGTAACACATGACCACAAATGTGGTGGCTTAAAACAATAGAAGTTTATTCTCTCATGGTTCTGGAGGCCAGAAGTCCAAAATCAAGGTGTCAGCAGGTGCCTCCCACCTCAGGCTTCATGGGAGAACCTTTTCCTTGCGTCTTCCAGCTTCTGGTGGCTACAGGCATTCTGTAGCTTGTGGACACATCTCTCTGCTCCATGTCTTCTCCTGTGTGTGTCTGTCTTCCTCTGTGTTCTCTCAAAACCCCATTTTCCCTTCTTTTATAATGATACTTGTGATAGCATTTTCAATTTCATTGATTTCTGCTATCATTCTTATTTCTTTTGCTCATTTGGGTTCAATTTGCTCTGTTTTCTTCTTTAACATTTCCTAAAGTGGAAGCCTAGATTATTAATTTAAATCTTTTTTCTTTTCTAATAGACACATTCAATGCTATAAATTTCATTCTAAGTACTGCTTTCACTGCATTCCTCAAATTTTGATGTTATATTTTTGTTTTCATTTAGTTTGAAATATCTAAAATGTATAAAGATTTCTTCATTGTTCCATATTTTATTTATAAACACTTTCTTTAATCTCCAAATATTTTGGGATTTTTCCAGCTATCTTTCTGTTATTGTTTTATAATTTAATTTCATTGTGGTCCAAAAGCAGACTTTGTATAATTTCTATTCTTTTGAATTTGTTAAGGCGTTTGTTATGGCCCAGAGTGTGGTCTATCTTGGTGAATGTTCCATGAGAGCTTGAGAAGAATGGTATTCTATTGTTGTTAGATGAAGTATTCTACAAATGTCAATTAGATCTAATTATTTGACAGTACTGGCCAATTCAACTTTACCTCCAGTGATTTTATGCCTGCTGAATTTATCTCTAATTATAACAGTAGATTTGTCTATTTTTCTTTCTAATTCTATCACTTTTTAATTCAGGTATTTTGACACTCGTATTAGGCATATAAACATTAAAAACTATGATGTCTTCTTGGTAAATTGACCCCTTTATCATTATTGTAATGCCCCTATTTATCCTTGATAATTTTCTTTGCTCTAAAGTTGGCCTTCTTTGAAATCAACATAGTTACTACAGCTTCTTTTGGTAAGTGTTAACATGGATTATTTTTTTTCCATCTCTTTATTTTTAATCTATCGGTGTCTTTTGATTTAAGATGTGTTTATTATAGACAACATATAGTCGAGTTTTTTTTTATCCACTGACAGTCTCATCTCTGTCTTTTAACCATTGACATTTGAAGTGATTACTAATATACTTGTATTAATATTTACCATATTTGTTTTAACAGTTTTCTATTTATTTTTTTGTTCTTTATTTCTTCTTTTTTTACTCTTTCTGCCTTCTTCGGTTTTACTTATTTCATTCATTTTATTCATTTTTTATTGCATCTGAATTTAAGTCTTTTGTTGTTGTTGTTGAGACAGGATCTCACTCTGTTGTCAAGGTTGGAGTGTAGTGGTGTCATCGTCATCATAGCTCACTATAATCTCAAACTCCTGGGCTCCAGCCTCCCAAGTAGCTGGGACTACAGGCATGCACTATCATGCCTGGGTAAATTTTTTTTTGTAGAGACAAGGGTCTCATTAAGTTGCTTAGGCTGGTCTGGAACACATTGCCTCAAGAGAGCCTCCTGCCTCGGCCTCCCAGAGCGGTAGAACTATAGGCATGAGCCACCATGTCTGGCCTTTTCTGGTTTTAAATGAATATTTTAAATGATTTAACTTTCTTTCTTCTCTTGCATAAAAATTATACTTCTTTAAAAATTATTTTGGTCATTGCCCTAGAGTTTACAACATACATTTACAACTAATCTAAGTCTATTTTCAAATAGTACTATACAACTTCATGAGTATTGCAGGTAACTTATAATAATAGGGAATTCCTGATTCCTCTCTTCCATTCGTTATTACTTTGCTGTCATTGCTTATATTTTTATTGATAAGCTATAATCACCCAATACATTGTTGCTATTATTTCCAACAAACTGTTATCTGTTAGATCAATTAAAAAGAAGAAAAATAAAATATTTTATTTTACCTTCATTTTTTCCTCGTATATTGCTCTATTGATCTGAGTTTCTGAACTATCATTTTTCTTCTCTTGAACTTATTTTAACATTTCTTACAAGACAGGCTTACTAGCAACAAATGCTCTCTCCCTCTCTCTCTTTTTTTTTTTTTAGCTGAAAGAGTCTTTATTTTTCTTTCACTTTTAAGGATAATTTCACTAGCAAGACAATTCTAGTTTTTAATTTTTTTTTCTTTGAACACTAGAAATACTTCATTTCACTGACTTGCTTGCATAGTTTCTGATGAGAAGTCCACTATAATTTTGATCCTTGCTCATTTATTAATAATAATATGGTAGGTTTTTCCTTTTGGCTTCATTCAAGATTTTCTCTATGTTTTTTATTTTTATTTCAAAATATTAAGGGCGTACAAATGTTTTTGGTTACATGGATCACTTGTATGTTACTTGAGTTACGGCTGTAAGTGTGTCCATCACCCAAATAGTGTTCATTGTACCTGTTAGGTAGGTTTTCACCCATCCCCACCTCTCCCCTGCCCCTGCTTGATTTCCACTGAGTTTTACTTCCCTCTGTGCATGTGTATGCTCATCAGTTAGTTCCAGTTTAATAGTGAATACATGTGGTGTTTGTTTTTCCATTCTTTAGACACTTCACTTAGGAGAATGGTCTCCAGTTCGATCCAAATTGTTGCAAAAGGCATTAATTCATTTTGTTTTTTATGGCTGAGTAGTACTCCATGGTAAACATATACCACATTTTGTTAATCCACTCACGAATTGATGGGCACTTGGGTTGATTCCACATTTTTGCAATTGTGAATTGTGCTGCAATAAATATTTGGGTGCAAGTATCTTTCTGAAAAATGACTTCCTTTCCTTTGAGTGGATATCTAGTAATAGGCTTGTCAGATTGAATGGTAGGTCTACTTTTAGTTCTTTGAGGAATCTTCATACTGTTTTCCATAGAAATTGTTCTAATTTGGCCATTGTTACGTTTGTTCCAGGTGGGAACTCTCAAAGTATGTGTTGGACAGAATGAGGTTAATGGAAAACTGAGGTTTGTGAATCAATAGCCACAGGGGTCTAAAGAAGTTGTAAAATCTAACAGACAGCTGCAGCCAGCATTCCTATCCTGCCTGACAAGGATGGAACTACTTTCCTCCCTTATCTATACAGGATGAGACTGACCCAGGGGTCCCAGAAATTGGTTTGGAAAAAAAAAATTATTGCAGCGACTGTTCTGGTCCAGCTACTCACTCCCCCCTAAGAAACCCTCTATAAAATCCAAGGCTTTCCCCTCCGTCAGTGTGGATGCTCTTTGGCTTCCCAGATGCCCAAAATAAACAGCATTTTGCTACACATGAAGCTTCATGTGTCTCTCTCTCTCTTGGCTCCGGATCTAACACCCATGTCCCATCAACAGCACATAAATGTTCCTTTCTCTCCACATTCACACCATCATCTATTGTTTTTGGACTTTTTAATAAAACGCATTCCTTTATCACCTGGGGTAAGGTGATATCTCATTGTGGTTTTAATTTGTATTTCCCTGATGATTGGTGATGTTGAGCATTTTATTTATATGTTTATTGGCCATTTGTCTATCTTATTTGGAAAAACTTCTGTTCATGTATTTTGCCCACTTTTTAATGGGGTTGTTTGTTTTTTTCTTGATAATTTCCTGGAGTTGTTTGTAGATTCTGGTTATTAGACCTTTATTGGATGGATAGCTTGTGAATATTTTCTCCCATTCTGTATGTTGTCTATTTGCTCTGTTGATTATTTCTTTAGCTGTGCAGAAGCTTTTTAATTTAATCAAGTCCCAGATATAAAACTATCCTGATATAGCCAACTGATCTTTGACAAAGCAGACAACAATATAGACTGGGAAAAGAAGCCTTATTCAATAAATGGTGCTGGGAAATTTGGATAGCCACATGATCCATATCTCTTACTATTCACAAAAGTTAATTCAAGATGGATAAAAGATTTAAATATAAAGTATGAAACCAAAGAATTCTAGAAGAAATTGTAGGAAAAACTCTTCTAGATATTGGCCTAGGTAAAGAATTTATGACCAAGACCTCCCCAATGGTAATTATAGCAATAAGAAAAATAAATAAATGAGACTTGCTTAAATTTCTCTGTTTTTTTTAATTTACTGCATTTTGAATATAATATGCCCAAGTATAGGTTTTTTGGAATTTGTCCTGCTTGATCTCTGAGATTCCTGGGTCTTTGGTTTGGTGTTCATTATTAATTTTGGAAAAGTCTCAGCTGTTATTTCTTTTAATGTTATATTTCTTCTGATCTGTCATGTCTTTCTTCCCCTTCTGGTATTACCATTATGTATATGTTACATCTTTTGTAATTGTCCCACATTTCTTGGATATTTTATTTCATTTCTCTTGTTCTTTTTTCTTTTCAGTTTCAGTTGGTGTAGCTTCAAGCTTATTGATTCTTTTCTTAACCATTTTCAAGTGAGTCCATCAAAGGTATTCTTCATTTTTGTTTCAGTGTTTTTGATTTCTAGCATTTCCTTTTGATTCTTTTTAGAGTTTGAACCTCTCTGCTTACATTACCCATCTGTTCTTGCATGTTGTCCATTTTTTTCCATTAGGATTATTTTAATTTCCTGGTCTGATAATTACACAATCTCTACCATGTGAGAGACTGCTTCTGATGCTTGCTTTGTTTCTTCAGACTGTTGATTTTTTATTTTTTTGTTTGTGTCTTAGCATAAATTTTGTTAAAGGTCAGATATTATATACTGGGTAAAAGTAACTAAGACAAATGGGCTGTGAGGATTAGGGTTTATATTTACCTGGCTAGGAATAAGGTTTTGTCCACTTTTTGCTGTAGCTGTGGTTTTCAGAGGCTAAAATTTCCTTTAATGTCCTTGTTTTTGTCTCCCTAATTGTCTTGAGCTTTCCTAGAGGTTCCTCCTTAAATAGAGTGTGAGCTTTGCTGTTCTTTCAACCATACCTCCTGTTGTTATGCAGGAGCCCTATGGCATAATGGTAAGGTGTGGGGCAAGGGGAAGTAGTCTATGCTCCTAGGATTAAGTTTTAGTCTTTTAGTGAGCCTGTGTCCCTGGGCTGTGGCCTTCACGGTGCTTCTCAGCTTATCCCCCTCACACCTTCCTTAGGTAAGACAGAAAAGCTAGAAGAGACTAGAGTTGGGTAATTACCTTCCTCCAGATAAGATAGGCTCTGATAAAATCAGAATTGGTTTGGTTATGGTAAATTAGTTTCCTGTGAGGGCAGGCAGCTGTTAAGGAGAACAGAGTACTCTGGACTTACTTCAAAAAAAATTTTTTCCCCCAATCTCCTGCCAGAATCACAAAAGGACATTTCTCAGATCTTCACAGTGAGAATCCATGGAAACTCTTGGAGGTAAAACTGAAG
Source organism: Eulemur rufifrons (assembly GCF_041146395.1). Lineage (NCBI taxonomy): Eukaryota > Metazoa > Chordata > Mammalia > Primates > Lemuridae > Eulemur > Eulemur rufifrons. Next base: position 49,475,154 of record NC_091001.1, read on the forward strand.
AAGGAAGGTTTTATCTCTCAATTTTGTCAGTGTTTAGTCTCTAGCACATATTGTGGAGCAAATATCTGTAAGTGCTTTTATCAGGCTCCAGCAGTGGCTTTCTGTTCCTGTTAAGCTGTGATTGTCTATTTTCATCTGTCTTTCCAGTTTTTAGGGTAGCAGCTTGCCTTGTGACCTCAGTTCTCTGATGGGTCTAGGAAGAATTGTGATTTTCAGTTTGTTCAGCATTTTTATTGTTTTGAGTATGGAAGTGATGACCCCAATCTTTTTACATGTTGGACTAGAAACCAGATCATTATAAACTAGTTGTTATGGAGTGAGCATATTCATTAGGAAAGAGTTGCACTTACTAATCTCTGAAGTCTTTCTGGCTCTGAATTTTTTTCTAATTCTAACAAATTTTACCCCATAAAGCCAAAGCCATTATCACATTTCTTTGACATTACAGTTTTGAAACAATATACAAATGGGATAGGGAAGCTCCGGATATGACCAGGAGGTAGCTATTTTGGTTTCAGGTTACCACTTATGCCAAGGTGTAGAAAAAGTTGCTTCATACCTCTGAACCTCAGCTTTTTCATGTAGAAAATAAACCAGCAAACTTAAATCACAATAAGTCCTAACAGTTTGCTATTTTAGAGGATAATTCTTTAAAGGACTCATAGCAAAAAAAAAAAAAAAAAAAAAAATGCCTAATTTATTGCTCACAACCTTGATGCTTGTGCATAAAATATTTTATTGGCATTAAGAAAATAGCCATTTAAATGTCAGCTGTTGATCTCGGTACACTATCTGGCAGCCTTCCATGTTCTAAATGGAAAGGAGAGGACTTGTGGGGGTTTCTATTTATTTTAAACATAAGAAATATGGTTCCTGATGGCTGACAAATCTCCTGAAAACGAGACAAATTGGCCTTACTTGAGCAAGATAGGTTTTGAAACTGATTAACTGAAACAGTTACAAAAGCTGCAGACATTAAGTACTTACTTTTAGCTGTTAATATTCAAATTGTTGAATTTGCCAACAGAGTCAGTTGGAACACAACAAGTTCAATTAGTTAGCTGGCTATTTATGCTCTCATGCTCCAAGGAAGCAGGTTTTTGTTTTTTATTCATCACAGATTTGAATACATTTTGTATGAATTGACCAAGTAGACTTTCTTTTGTCACTATACAGGCACAGAATGATTCTAGTACTTGTCTTTAAGCAATAAATTGACATTTTTCCTGACTTTTATCTTCTAATCACTTCAAATATCATTTACTTAATACCTATGGTATGTCAGGTACTGGAGTCTGGAAATAAATAAAAACATACAAACCAATGCTCCAAAAATTCACAGTTTTGCATGGGACAGAAATGTCCTGATGAAGTTGGATCTTTGCAAGTTATACTAGAGCTAGATAAATTGATTTATGAGTTATCAACCTATTTCTATCTCTCAAACACTTAACATTTCGTGTAGCCCAGACTTAGAGCCATCAGCAACAGAGGCTCTTTTGCCTAAGGGTTCTCTCTAACCACTGGAACCCACTCATACTACACATGTGGTGAAACAGAAGTGCCAGGGAATTAACAACCCCTGGGCTTTCAATCATAGATGAAAACAGGAACATGGATGAGTTCTACCAAAAATACAACCTTGAATATCTCTAATATTTAAAGGTTCATAGAAGAAGAAGATTCAGTGAGCGGGGGGAAAAAAAAACACTGAATAGAAAAAAGCATGGAAGTAATTACAGAATTAACAATTTATCTTTCTTTGGATTCCCTAAGAACCAGACCCAAGACAAAATTTGAGTTCAAGGAATTTATCAGGTGAATAATCCTAGAAAGTACCAGGAGGGGAATCAGGGGTTAAGATAGAGCAGACGAGAAGAAAGCTAATAAGGGATATGTCATCAAGCAAATTACAGTTGTGCAACTGAAGCTTAACTTCAATGTGGGACTCTGAGAACCAATGCAGACATGTGCTCCAGAGTTGTCTTGCTTGAGGGGTGAAGGAGCGGAGATACTTGTACAGCAACTGCTGTTAGTCATTGGTTAAGGGCTATTCCCAGGAGTTGTTAACTCCCTGGCACTCCTGTTTTATCTCATGTGCAGTATGAGTTGGTTCCAGTGGCTAGAGAGAACCCTTAGGCAAAAGAGTGTCTGTTGCTGATGGTTGTAAGTCTGGGCTACATGAAATGTTAAGTGTTAAAGAGGTATAAATGGAGCATTGACAGATCTGCTACAGTTTAGTACTACGACAACCAAAGAAAGAGAGAGTTTCTGGGAGGAGGAAGTAGTAAATAATGCCAACAAAGATTGACAAATCAAGTAAGTAAAGTAATAACTAAACATTGTAGGTGTCTTTAGCACAAGTCAGAAGCTGAGGGGAATATAGTAAAAGAAATAGAAAAAGTAGAGATAAAAAACTAGATAGAGAATGAAGAGATGATAGAGTAAGATGCAGGAGAAGATGAAATGAGTGAGGGGTGTCAATATTGATAACTAAAATTAAAAACTCACACAAAGACAAATTAAATGAAATTATAATTAAAAATAAAAATACCCTTTTATAATTTAATCCACATATCAATTTCTCCAGGAGATTCTCCTTGAACTGCAAGATTAGCTTAAATGCCACTTTTCTTTCTAATGCACCCTTTCCTTATTTTTGTGAAGGAACTTACCACATAGACTCCAAACTATTTATTTGCTGCTTATGCACGGATGGTATTAGACATGGAGAGAAGTTAGAGCTCCATTTGGTTCATTTGAGCTATAAAGCATTGAATTACTTTGTGCCCAGCAATCTTAGGACACATTAATGGAAACTAAGCCAACATCCTGGGGGATATAAACTCTGTTACACAATGTCCACCCCAAACTGAGGTTAGTTATGTTGTTGATGTTTTCTCCTGACATATTGATGAGCTGATGCATTGCGGCCCATCATCAGAATACGGAATGATTTCTTTTGAGCAATTACATTTTTCCTAAACAGGCTCTAGATGGAGATATTTGTCTATTGTTCTTTTGTTTTCTTAACAGTTGAGATGAACAATATACTCAAATGAAAGTAAATTAGAATTATTCATTTTTAAGTTGTTCAAAGACAGAGAAATGATTTAGAATATTATTTAAGGCAGATAAGATATGAAAAATATTTTTGAATCGTTAATCCAGATAATTTATTAAAGTAGGACACTGCTACATGTCACCCCTTTCTATATATATGTACATTTTCTAAAGAAGATACAAACCAATTGCCTTTTAAAAATATAAAATAGATTCAATCAGAAATAAAAGGGAGTTAAAACATTTCGCTTTATTTTTTGAAATCTGCATTTTGTAAACCACAATGAAGGATAAAAAAGTCCATCCACAATAGGAAAAGAAAGCAAAATTTGCAAATGTTCTTGTATAGATTTTAACACTTAGGTAAGGGTTATTGAATTATCATTACCATTATGATTATTGAAATATAATAATCATGTGCAACACTTTTCCCAGCTAATGGGCTATTCTGCACCCTGAGCGTACAAATCTAGGACAGAAACGGAAGATTACTGTGGAACTCAGAGAGACATGGAGCTATGGAAGAGGAACAGAACGAACTTCTAATGAGTTGGGAGAGCACATGACCTCTGTGAGCTTCTGCTTTCTCCGCTGACAAGTGGGGAAGTTTTCCCTGCTGTACTAAATCTTGCAGACTGGCTAAGGTGAGCAGAATGACCGTGACTGGCGGCGCTGCGGGCCGGAGGGGCTCCGGGAGGAGCAGGCCGGTCCGGTGCCCTGGCCAGGCCCTGCGGCGGCTCCCGGGCGCCCGGCGGCCATGTTGACCTGTCTCCGCGGTACTGCCTTCTCACTGGGGAGCCCTGGGGCGGCCTGAGCGGAATAAGAGCCCGCTCTGGCTGCCTCCTCTTGGCCCGCCGCGACGTCGCTTCCACCCTGAGCCTTCCGAACCGCTCGGAGAGTGCGGAGCTGTTCCCCACCTCTGAGGAGCCGCGTCCGGACCGCATTGGGTGCGCCACGGTGGCTGACACAGGTGTTCCCTGAATGGCTCCGCCAGGGCCGCCGCACTGACGCCCACGACTACGTCTTCAGAGGAGATAGTGCTGAGACCCAAGGTGCCGAGGATGATACGGGCACCAAGACCTCCTTCTGTGGTTTCACTGCGAACACGATGAAGAACTCCCTCATCTACAGCACTTGGGCTTCACCTCCGCGCGTAAAGGACCGGACCTGCGCTGTATCTTCATCATCTCGGGCAGCCGACATGCTGAGACGGGACATTCTGCGAGTGCCTGTCCTCGACGGCCTGGACAGAGGGGCAAGCCTCAGACTTACTTTGGACCAGACGTCCCTGCCAGCAAATTTGAGCTACTACATTCAAACTTTGTTCGCTACCGCCAGGGGTTTTTAAAGCCCAGGTGGCTTAACACAGATCCTGAACACGTATACATGCTGGGTACTGGGGCCCCAATCCTGTTGGCAGCTTCGCATACCTGTGACCAGGTTAGTGCCTATGGATTTATCACAAGAAACTACTGGAAGTTTTCTGACTATTATTTTGAACGAATAAAAGAAGCCACTGATATTTTAACCAAATCATGATCTGCATGTATTCAGGCCACTGTGGAGGCACTTGCCCAAAGTAGGCATCCTTCAGCTGCACCTGCGCTGATTCTAAAGTCTGCAAGCTCTTCGTTTCTCCTTGCAAAGCTGTGGCTTTCATCCTCCTAGTGGCCAAAGTCATTTTCTTGTCTTTTTAACCTGTGACGGCTCCAACTCCCCGCTTCTCTCCAGTTCTTCCTACCAGGGGGTATAAAAGATGGGTTCACAACTCCCCATGAAGCCTATTCAATGTGAGATACTGATCTGGGTGCTTGACTAATCCAAAAATATATCCCTGGGCTATTAGATAGGCATCCCAACCTTGACCAAGTAAAAATGGACTGCTTTGCTGGATTTGTTCTAAAACTAAAGACAGCACTCTCACAAAGATAAGATGCACCCTAAACTAGTAAGGGGCAGACATACCACAGGGTTGAGCATCTTGAAGCCAATAGTTGGCATTGTGTTACTTCAGGAATGTCACTGGAGCCATTCAAGGCCTATCACTTAACTAACCCATTAACTGATGCCAATCAGCAGTACAGGCAAATGCACACTGGCCAAAATTCCCGCACTATGTCAAGATTTCACAGAAAACCTGGAAGCAATTCTTGAGAATTCAAGGATAATTCTTAATAATCTTTCTGTAAGATGTTGAGCCTCTGAGATCATGATCGACTTGTTCCTGCCCCAGGAGAAGGGGAGACATCCTTACCTGATAAAGTGTGAGAATGAAAAGAAGCAGAAAATAAAAGGCAGAATGTAAGTAAGTTGAGATTAAATAATTGCATAAATGACAAATAATCATTTATCGTTTTTTTTTTGCATTTTGGAAGTAGAGAAAGCATATGAAATGCAGGATGTTTAGTTTGAAGATCACACTTAGAATTCCAGAACTACAAGAGGTTTGGTATTTGATGGGGAGGTGTCAATTATAATGAAGACTTCCTGCCACTGAAGTAGATTCTATTATAGATTTATTGCCACAGTGTTGCAAAAAAAACGGCATTACTGGGTAATGAACCCTCAGTCAAATCACGATTTCAGTTACTTTGAACTGAATTAGCTGATAATCAGTTTTATGATTTTGCACAGATTAGAGTTGCCCTTCTGGACTTTCATTGGAACTTGGTTGCTTCCCAAATTGGTTTAAGGAAATCTCACTCAACATATTATCACCATAGAGCCCATTTAACCACGACTTGAGATTTAATGTTTTGGTGACCAGTAGCTTCGTGTAGTTTTATGTGCTATATCAGGCACTGTAAGGGTATTTCCAGAGGGTTAGCTGACAAAAGGCAGTATTTGTCTTGGCAGTTCACCAAGGATCAGGATTTATCCTTAAGTCCTGTGGTTTTGGAAGACAGATTTTATCAGCACACTTAACATGAGGGAACTCAGTGACCAGAATTAAGAGACTAATGTAAATTAAACGGCTACTATAATAAAGTTACAGAGAAACCTGATAAAAATGATTCTGACAGTGTTGTAAAAGATGTTATATACAAAGTAGGCATTACAACAGTCTTTGAATGTAAACAGAGTATTCAGGAAAGATCATGCCTAGTAGTGAAAGCTCAGTTCCTAGAAATAAGTAAGATGTAGATCTAACCTCTTGATCTGTTTCCCTGATCTTGAAAAGCCATTGACTTTGTTACATAATCTGCAAAACTGGGCTGCGGGTAAAGCATCACAGGTAAAGCTCTCTGTAAGTACAAAGTGTTAAGATAATTAGCCACAGGAGATTTCTTTGCTCAAAGAAGTTTGAACTTCCTGAAACCCTAATTGGTAAGATTGTGCTTAGGTTTTGCAAGTTGGCATCTGAACTTCTGAGGAGGGAAAAACATTCTCTCTCATTTTTAGATGAGGAAGAGCAGGGGTGGGATAGGATTTTCTTCCTGCCTCCCTTATCTTGACACTAAGGACAAGGAGCAGTAGAGTTGAAATGCCTTTTTAGGGCAAACTGGGCATCCCTATTTGCTAAACTTTGGTGCGTTGTTCAAATGCAGTGGTTTTTTTTCCCCCACATTATTTTACTGAGAGGTGGTACATAGGATGCTAATTATAACACCATTGATCTCAGACACACACATATACACAAAATCCCTACATGTTCATTCATTACTTAACTGACCAGCACACTTAATATCTACTTTTTTTTTAAAGTCACAGAGTGGCAGATTGAACATTATCTGATTTAATCCTATTAGTTCTGTATGGACTGAACCTCATCACACATTCATGACCTATTGGCTCCATTTGTTGCCCAAAGGTCTCTAGGACATATACTGAGTTTTCTTTCCTCATTTTGAATAACATTCACCAATCTCTATGTTTATTTTCCTATGGCCCTATTTTCTGTCATCATTTTGTGTTCTAACGAATACTTTTGACTCTTGAGGACATGCATAAGTATAACATTGGAAGTTTCACCAAAGTTCCAAGGCAATCACATAAAAAGTAAAAGTTTTGCTCTGTGAGATATATATATGTGTGTGTGTGTGTGTATATATATATATATATATATGCATGTGTGTGTGTGTGTTTATGGTGGCTCAAGGCAAGTGAGCACACTCAAGGAACTGTTTTATGCAGCAGATGGTGAAAAACAGCCTTCAAATAAAGACTGGGGAAATTCCTTTGCATAGAAGGCATCTAATCAGGAGGAATGGACAATAAAATAAACAGAAACTAGAAGAAACAATGTCTAGAAACACGATATGATTCTAAGGGTATGCTGCCCAGAATGTATTTCCTTGGGGCCTGTGCTTTGACCTTTTTGCAGATTCAGTTGGCAATTGAATTTCCAGGAGTGCATTCCTACCCTTCTCCTGTATTACAGTAGAATTACTTGCAGAATATTAAGGTCAACATGGATTTGGAATTGGATAGATCTGGGTGTGAGTACTGGCAAGTCCTTTATTCCCTCGCAGTGGATTCTGTGGCACAGCACTCAGATGCTCATTTTCAGTGCTCCAGCACTCATTCTCCCAGTTGATGAGAATGTTGGTGGCTGGCACCTTTTCCTCTCTCTCTGGGAATTGCCCTCAGCTGAAGGAAACTGCCTTATCCAAGGTTACATTTCCTCCCTGGGAATAGCCTGTCTGCAATGATTAGTTTATACAGGAGTACAAAGCCTGACCCCTTGCCATGAGTTGGGAAAATCTGCAGTTCCATTCCCCCGTTCCAGTTCCATACCTCCCTATGAGACTATCTGAGGTCTTTGTTGAGACTACATCACAGTTCAGCTTCTTCCTCTGCCCAGTCCTCTGCCCACTTCCCCACACATGGCTCTCCTCAATAAACATCCTGAATGCAAACATTTTTTCCTCTAGTACCTATATGCCATCCCTCTTTGAGTATGTGTTTTCTCATAACAGAATTGACCACCTTAGTGTTGTGGATAGTTTATATATGATAATTTATAGCATGTCATGTACTTCCTAACACAGAGTGAGTAAAGAAAGATGTGCTGTTATCACTCATGTAACAAACTGGAGACAGACTGTCCTCCCCAGGTTTTTCTACCCACCATCACCTTCCTCTTCACTTCTTTTATCACTGAGCTTCCCAAACAGCCATTCTGTGCCTGCCATGGTCTATTCCTTTCTGGGCACTGTCTTTAGCCTGCTGGAATTTGTTTTTTATTTCCCTATCAATACTTGTGGGGAGTGGGCTCTGTGACTAGCGAGTGCACTGGAGCAGCTTCCGGGAGTTAAAAGAAGAGAAGGGCAGCAGTGGGCAGATGAGACATGTTCTTTATTGTCATTGTTGGGGGATGCAGCAGTGGCGAGAGCATGGCGAGCACTTATATGTGGCTCAGAACAACAGTGGCAACATGCCATGGGCAAGCGTGATCACGTGGGTTCACATAGGCGATAACACCTTGGTTACAAAAGTATGTTGACTTATGCCTCCCCAGAAGGCCAATGGAAGGCACACTGGCAATCATTTTAGTTTGGCCTAAGAATCTATTGCCTATACAAATGAATTTCCTTTGCAATACCCTAGTTCCTTGATGTGGAATGAAGCCTAAAATTAAGACCCACTATTATGGGTTCCCTGATGGGTTTCTCTGGGACAAACCAGGAGTGCCTCAAATGACCTAATTGCAAGTTCTCCTCCCAACTCTGCTCCTGGGAATGAGATCTCCTGGCCAAATAACCCTCCTTGTCACAGGGACCAGGCATAGTTCCTGGTTATTCCTGAGCAGTAGGTTCAGTTCCCTGCCTGTCTAAATAATTATTCAAACAGGCCAGTCACTCTCCCATGGGAACCAAAAGGCACTCACCCTCTTGATACTACGGAGCCTGCCTCCCACTGTCCCTGGTTGTTTGCTTTGTTCCTGAGTGCAATCTCACGTGACCCTACATGGCATGCAGTGACCTTCTCTCCCAGGGTGTGAGTGTATGTGACTAACAAACTGCTGTCCATCTCATCTGTCCAGTGTCAGGTGTTGTGTGACCATCAATCCCCATAACCCCAAGACAGGAATCTATTCCTCAACAACAGGATGGAGAGGAGGTGATTACAACACTCTACTCGATTAAAAGAAAAGTGGCCCAATTCACTGTTGTCAGCCTCCATGTATGAGATAAGAATTGTAAACAAGGCTGTAGTCAGTTATAGGATGTCTGTATCTGCAATAACTCAGCTATGTCAACTGTTGGCATCTTTCTTTAACAATTACCCGTGGTTACTCCTTCAGGTCTTTTGTCACCCAGGCCCCTAAATGCCCTCTCTACCATGCCCCTGGATGTTCACATATTATGAATTTTAAATGCCTAACATCTGCTAAGGGAAATTGAGATGGATTCAGTGTCTTAGTCAAAATGTGTAGGTGCAAGAAATTTGTTCTCTTAATTGTCAAAATAACCTCCCCTTCCAAGCTGTCAAGTTCAACTCTTATCTAAAGCTTTATGTTTTATATACCTCTTACTCATGTGCACATTTCACTCACTCCCTTTAAGCTTTTTACTCTCAAATCTCTTTCCCTCTAATTTGTCCTCACTCCCGAGGGCCAATTTCATGTTTCTAGCTGCCAAATTCTCAGATGGCTGTCCTGCCATCAGCTCCAATTCTATATTTTAAATGAATTTATGTTTAATTCAATAAAAGCTTTCTTCTATGGCTGACTTACTCCTCACAAATAGTCCATTTTCTCTACTACATTTCCCAGCGTCCTTTGCAGATGAGATGGTGCCATGTGGCTAATCTGCCCAGTGGACTGTGAAAGAGAGTGACAGGTGGAGCTCCTGAAGCAAGCACTTAAGAGCCAGTTTCTTTCTTCCATTTCTCTTTTCTCCACAGTTCCTTAGAAGCCAATGTCCAAGATGGCGCAATGGCAAGGTGAAGGAGAGCATCTGCTCCACACTAGGTTTTACCTAAATGTGACATTTATAGATTAAAGCTACTGAAATTTCCATATTTATTTGTTACCAAGGTTTATAGTAACTATTCTAACTAATAAGACTTCCTAGCTGGGGATGGTGTCAACCTGTAGTTGTTATGCACTGTTCAAAAAAGGTAGCCACTACTCTGCCACAGTACCTTATTTTCATAAAGAGATATGATTGTAATATGCCTTATCTGATTTTTTTAGGTGAAGCCACAAATCCAGATTTTCATGTGAAGCCTCTCGATGTAAAAATATTGATTCAAAATTTAAAAAAAGTATGTGGGCCATACAAAATGTCTATGGGCCACAATGCTGCTCATGGGCTACTTGTTTGCAATTCATAAACAAATAAGGTAATCTGGGTGATCTTCAAGTATTTCTCAGTTCTGGTTTGCTATGATCATATAATCTAAGGAGACATTGCTGCCTCTTTTGGTTAAATGGGAGGATGTTCATAGATTGGTCCAGTATAATATTACAAAAACACCATTTTATTATATCATAACCCTGCTTTAGAAACAAAAATGAAAACAAACAAACAAAATCCCATATACTAGTCCTTTATTTTCAATCCCTGCATGCTTTGATTCTTCTGCTATTCAGAGCTCTACCCAATACAGAGCTGCCTGGCTTTTAAAACCCTGCACTATCCACTGTAGGCAGCCTCATCTTCACATAAAAGTGCTATGCTCATTTATTGTGTTTGCATATTTTTGCTATCTTGCAATCATCTTCTATGCTCCCTCTGCATAGCCAAATCGTATTAATCCTTAGGAGCCATTCAACTCATTCAAAGAAACCTTTCTTGATCACTACAGTCATCCCTGACTGCTTTTATTTTAATCCTTGAAGCATTTATAGCTCTGAACATATAAATTGCCTTTAAATAGATTATCATATATTAATAGTCCTATTTCAAGTACATTAGCATTGTCTCTGAAACCAGAATGAGGGCTGGGCTATATCTTGACTCATAGCACTTCTATATTTCTCAAAGTGCCCAGCAGTATATTCTTTAGCATTATGTGGCAAATTTCCTTGTCTCACCCAGTCTGCACTTGCCTAAGGCTGTGAATCACTTTAATACTTCACCATAAATGTAGTTGGTAATACCCTTTAGCATGGATAGGTGAGGTCATAACTTAAAAGAAGCCCATGCCTGGTGTGGATAAAAGGCAGAGGGAAGGGGAGAGAGAAAAAGAGAGAAAGCAAATGGTAGAGGCCAGAGAGACAGAGCAGAGCTGGGAGCTGGGGGAGTGTATGTGTTGAGTGGCTTTTTTGTGAATTTTAGTTTTTTATTTTTTTTTTTCAGATAGCTGGACAAGGCATTTACATTCTAGCACATCTTCTTAACAATCATTTACTAAATGAAAGGACTACTTACTTATTTGTAAAAAGGCAAAGGAAAAACGTTATGATTGTCTAACAGGGAATTTAAATCCTCAAATTATCTTACAAAAAAAATCCAATTTACTTTCCCAAATACTTTTCTACTGGTAAAAATGAAAAAAAAAATTCACATTGAAAAGAAAAATCTGTAGGCTTTTATAGAAATTAAAAACACAATTTTTATACACAAAATAAATCCTTTAAATATTTTACACAAATTTAAGTTTAAAAAAAACAGATCAAGTATTTACTCTGTTTGCTTGGCCCACTAAAATACCATTTGTTAAACTGACATTAAACCAGACTGAAAATTATGTCCTACAAATAGTACAAGCATATCATTGTGGCTGGATATGCATATATGTATTTACATGCATGTGAGATGGCTAACTCTACTGCTCATACGACTTTTGTAAGTAATTTTGACCTACAAAAATCCTTTAACCTATCTGGAATTGAATTGAAAAGAAATAGCAAAAGAAAATACTTTGATTATTATAAACATTTGCTCAGGCATCTAAAAAATTTATAAATTATGTTTTGGAAAATTAAAGATTATTGGACATAAGGTAAAACTCAACACTACTTACAAAACACCTGGATATAGAAAGTATGCTCGACACACTCATATGGAAAGCATATAGTGAAAGTATTTCTAGAATTCTGGCTTCTGTAAGTCTATTCCTGTTATTTTATTTTGAAGTTTTGCATGTCCTTGGATCCTTAAAAAATGGAAATTTAATAAAATACTGTCATATTAAGTTTTTATGTTCTAATAACCATTAAAAATACAGTAGAAGAGTATAAGACTTTATGTGCTCATATACTTAAGGCCAGTTTGATTTTTGTTGTTATATGATATTTTAATTAACACTATGCTAAATCAGATGGATTGTATTAGGTTTTATCCACATGATTCAAGTATCTTATTGCTAAAATATTCTAAAATGAATCCAATAAATATTTTTCATTTCCAATTGCCTGAGAGATGAATCCAGCTATTTTTATCAATGACAACTGAGCTGGGTTGAGAGTGACTGGCTGTATAAAACCCTCCAAACCAAAGACAGTCATCCAAAAATCTAAAACACTAACACTTTCTAGCCAAGGTAGAAAAATGAGCATCCAAAGTAAAGAGAACCACATGATTGTTCAAGTAACCAATCAACAACCACTTCTTTTTTCAAGCTTATAGTTTCTGGAAGCTTGAAATGTCTGCCTTTGTTATTAATTGTGGTTCCTTGTCTCACAGTTTTAATGTCAAATGTGACAGCTGTATTCATCCTCTTGCCCAGGAAAAACTGTGGGCAACTGATAACTGATTTCTTGCTATTTACAAAAACAGCACCATTTGTACTAAATGTACACTGCTTGATCTTTCTACAGACTCATACTTATTCTGTTTCTGCATACACTCTTATCCTGTCTCTCTTGTGCAATTGTTTCTTGGTTTCAACTCTAAATGTTAATGTCTGCACACAGAAATAAGTTGGAGTGCTGGAGTAGGATTCAGAATCATTCTGGAGTGACATGTTTCTTCAGTTGCTCAGACTGTACCCCTCAAGGCCTGCTGTCCACTCATGAGCCACCCATATGGAATGACCTATCTGGGGGATGCTCCAAGGACTCCATTCATGACAGCTGATCCTGTGTCCTCTGGTGCAGACTCTGACTGTTAATCAACATTAATATGTATGTGCAGTGCTATGAATTCAGTTTCAGAGCCACTTATACATCCTCAGAATGATTTGAAGTACATTTATAGAACTGGAGTCTATAATCTTGAGCTGTAAAGTCATCATCTACCTTATAGCATCATGCCATGATGCCTCCAGTTTTCTTTATTAGTTCTTATATGTGTCCTGGTGGGTCACATGCCACCATTTTATGGTTAAAAATATAGTCTTTCATCATGTTAAGAATTGAGTCATAAAACTGAGCAGATAAACAAGGCACATCAACCAGTAGAGGCACTTCAGATAACCCAAGTAACTGAATGTGGGAGGCCTTTTTGGTAAAGCTCCACAGTTTCTCATTCTGTTTCCCCACACCACCAAGAATGACAGTCACACCTTCTTGGACTAAGTCCTCTATAGTGTTAACTTCATGGTCCGTGACTCCTAGCTGTCACCTAGTGGCTTAATAGTCTCCTATTCAATGGTGTTACCTGTCACAAAAGAGAATTCAATAGCTCATCCCAGAGCTCCCCAAGGGTTCTTTAAATCATTAAAATGTTGTCTTAGGACATCCTAATTCTTGATCTCTGGGGCAATGACTTAATCCTTTTTTAGTCATGGTGGTTTTTTTTTTTTTTTTTAATCTTTATGAGCGTGCAAAGACCCTATCTTCAGAAAATTATAATCTGTACTCTGCCTCTGCTCCTCCTGCAGTCCCTGCATTCTCTGGTCCAGCTCCAGCCAGTAAGTAGCTCTCATTGGCTCCACGCTCTCTTGGGTCCCCTGAGGCAGCAGCTCAGGCTCCAGCTCCATTTCCCTCTCCTCAGGTAATGTGGCCAGAGGCTTTCAGCATGGTTCCTGACTATCCCCGACCTCTCCAAGTTGTCAGGCACCTCAAGCAGCTCTTTTTGTGAGAGACATGAACTCTGAAGAGAGCCAAAGTGTTTTTGCTTTGACATATTCTGCCTGAGCTGCCTTCAGCATGACTTTTACTCTTTCTGAACCGGTTAGTCAGTGGTGGCAATAAGAAACAATAAAAAATGATAAATCTATTTGGTTGTATGTGGTACCTCTCAGCTCAAGGTGGGGATGGAGAGAATAGGCCTGGGGGCAAAGCCCATGTGAAATGGTCATTTTATAACAAAGAGCTCAGCTTCCCAACTCCAAATCCTGTATTCACCTAGCAGTTATTTTATTTTCCTTACTTCATTTATTGTGTGATTACTCCAGTTGCTTTCCAGAAAAAAAAAAAGAAAAGACCTTTTCTGGTTAAATTATATACAACTTCTGAGGAGGAATATTTTAAAAAGCTGAGTCAGGGGAATTAGCACAAATGATTTTTATAAACTTTAACAACATTAGACCCAGGCATAACATAATAATTTTAAGTGCTTTGGATGTTTTATGAGGAGAAAATGAGTTAGGCCCGAAGGAAGAGTGCAAGAATTGCCATTCTATATTGCGTTTCTTGCAGCTCATGCGCTGCCTAGAGTGTATGACCTGTATGTAACCTTGGAGGCTAAAAAAAAAGTGTGTGACATGGATAAATAGAGAAAGAAAAATTATGTTTCAGAAGAAAATATTGTAAAACTGTTTTGGCCTTGTCAACAGTAAAACTGTTTTTGAATTTTTATTATGTTCCTACAATTTGAACTAAATCCTATATTATTCTCTGGCTACAAGAAGTTTCTAAAGATGGAGTAGGTATTAATTTTCTTCATGATGTTTTTAATTGACTCCCCAGTGGAATAATTATTTATTCTGGCATACAAATTTTTTTCTTAATTATAACCTTCATGTACATAAAAAAATAAAATAAAATAGTAAACCCATAGTCATGGTTACCCCTGCATTTGCAGCCAGCTGATGTGAAGCAAGGGTGATCCCCGGAAACTCTAAACTTGTGTCTGGTTTCTGAAGTGAGGGCAGTCTTTTGGGGATGTGTGACATGATGTAGCAGATTGAGATGGTCACTGATCCGCTTGGAGCGGGGGTAGCCCAGGGGATGTGTGAGCTGTATGAACTCTTGCTTTGTCAGCATGAGATGAGGTGAATCTACTTCATCACCTCCACAGGGCTAGGCTTTGTTATTGCCTGACTTTCTGGTATTGCCTCCTCCTGGAAGGAAAAGAGAATGTGGAGCAGACAGCAAGCCTCCAGGCCATTATGTGTGACAATATTCACAAAACATTGTCAACCAGGGAAGCTCACCCAAGCCTTTGATGTTCAGATTTTTTATTGGGGTACAGTGCATACTGCCCATGTGGCTGACTTTTAGTCTCCAGCCTCTCTCTGAGTTGAGCTAAAATCTTTAGTCTCCACTTCCTCTACTGATACAGTATTGTCCAAAGCCCCCATTATAAATCACATTGTTAGACTGTCAAGTGGCCAAAGCCCCCAGGCAAACAAAGACACTCTTACCATGCAAAACATTCCAGGTAACTAGATATCACCACTTCATAGTGGAGGATAAAGACCAGACTTCTCTTTGGGTAGAGCCAAATTCCTCACTAGGTACGGCTTAACCAACACAAATTTTATTATTTTACGGTTCCCTAGGTCGGAAATTTGACTTGGGTATCACTGGGCTAAAATCAGGGTATTGGCAAGGCTGTGGTCCTTTCTGGAAGCTCTAGGGGATTATCTATTTCCTGTTTATTCTGGTTGTTAGATTTCAATTCCTGTTGTTACAGGACTAAGGGCCCTGTTTTCTTGCTGGCTACCAGTGGAGGACTATGCCTAGCTTATTGAGGCTGGCTGCATTTACTCTCTGCCTCCTTTGAAACCAGCAATGGCAGGTTGAGTACATCAATGCTTTCAATCTTTCCTTCTTCTGTCTCATTTTTCTGACCCAGCCTGGAAAAGTTTTTCAATTGTAAGGAATATATTAGCCCCAATTGGATCATCCTGGATAATCTTCCCATCTCAAGGTCCTTAATTTAATTATATCTGCACAGTCCCTTTTGCCTTGTAAGGTAAAATATTCACAAGTTCTGGAGATTAGGATGTGGATGTCTTTGGAGACCAATATTCTGCGTATCACAGATACCAAATATGAATTTTAAAATGAAGTTTGATTGCCTTAATTCAAGCTAAATCATGCTATTAGGATTACTAAGCCATAACAGGGCCAGAAGGGGGAATAATTCCAGGCCAGAGGGTTTTCATTGCCCATAAAGTCTTATACATAGGGAGTTTCCTATTCTGAAACAGAAAAAGCTAGTCAGAATGGCTTTGTGTTACTCTCTTGCCTCAACTTTCATAAACATTTGGTTTTACAATTGACAATTACCAAGAAATGGCAGTATGCTTAGAACATTTGGTTGATTTTTTTCCCACTAAATCACTTAACCCTAGAAAAAATAATATTCAGGTATTCATTTTATAGATCAGGAAATTAGAACATTCAGGAAACTGGTAATACATTGCCAGAGGTCACACAGTGGCTAAATGGTATCTCAGGGATTTGAACATGGTTTTCTCTGAGTCTAAGATGCTTCAAGTTGCAAAATGCCATCTCTCCGATTTTATGTCTTGTAGCTATATCTGATTTTATATATACAATGTTGACCTCTATGTTTTTATGTATAAAATTTTGCTTTTTTTCAATTTCTAATTGCCTAGAAGCAGAAAACATATATCTTGTCTATCTGTTGAGAGAATGTTAAGTGCATTTTATTTCATTTTTATTTAATTTTTTAATTTGTATCAGTTTAAGGGGTACAAGTGCAGTTTTGTTATGTGGATATATTGTGTAGTAATGAAGTCTGGACCTTCGGTATAACCGTCACCTGAATAATATACAATGTACTCATTAAGTAATTTCTTATCCCTCATTGTCTCTCATTCTTCCACCCTTTCGAGTCTCCAGTGTCTACTGTTCCATATATATGGAATATTATATATAACATATACAATATAATATTATATATACAATATAATGATATATATTACATATTATTAATATATATTATATAATATATAATAATAATTATATATTGTATGTATAACATATATGTGGAATATATATTCCATATATATATATATCTCTCTCTCTCTCATACAATTTTCTTTATCCATTCATCTGTTGATGGACACTAAGTTTGATTCCAAATCTTTGCTCTTGTAAATAGTGCTGTAATAAGCATATGAGTGCAGGTATCTTTTTGATATAATAATTTATTTTCTTTTGGGTAGTAGGATTGCTGATAGTCCTATTTTTAGTTCTTTGAAGAGTCTCCACACTGCTTTCAATAGAGGTTGTACTAATTTACACTCTACAAACTGTGTACTAGTGTTTCCTTTTCTCTGAAGCCTTGTCACATTTGTTATTGTTTGACTTTTTAATAATAGCTATTCTGAATGGTGTAAGATGATATATCATTATGGTTTAAATTTGCACTTCTCTGGTGATTAGTGATGTTGAGCCTTTTTTTCATATGCTTTTTGACCATTTGTATGTCTTCTTTTGAAAATGTCTATTCATATTCTTTGCTCACTTTTTAAAAAGGTTGTTTTTTGTTGTTGTTGAGTTATTTGAGTTTCTTGTAAATTCTGGATATCAGTCCCCCATCAGATGTATAGTTTGCAAATATTTTCTTCCATTCTGCAGTTTGCTTGCTTATTCTGTTTATTATTCCTTTTGCTGCATAGAAGCTTTTTAGGTTAAGTCCTATTTGCCTATTTTTTGTTCTTGCTGCTTATGCTTTTGAGGTCTTAGTCATGGATTCTTTATCCAGACCAAAGTTCGTAAGAGCTTCCCCTAGGTTTTATTCTAGTATTTTTTTTATAGTTTGAGGTCTTACACTTAAGTCTTTCATCCATCTTGAATTGATTTTTGTATATGGTGACAGATAGGGGTCCAATGTTATTCTCAGCATATGGTAATTCAGTTTTCCCAGCACCATATATTGAAAAGCGTGAATGTTTCCCCAGTGAAAGTTTTGATTGATTTTGTCAAAGATGAGTTGGTGTAGATATGTGGCTTTATTTCTGGGTTTTCTATTCTGTTCCGTTGATCTGTGTGTCTATTTTTATACCGGTACCGTGATGTTTTGTTTACTATAGCCTTGTAGTATAATTTGAGGTCAGGTAATGAGATACCTCCATCTTTGTTCTTTTTACTTAGGTTTGCTTTGGCTATTCAGACTCTTTTTTGGTTCCATATGAATTTTAGTATTGTTTTTTTCTAATTATGTGAAGAATGACATTGATATTTTGATAGTGATTGCATTGAATCTATAGATTGCTTTGGGCAGTATGGTCATTTTAATGATATCAATTCTTCCAATCCATGATGATATGTTTATTCATTTGTTTGTGTCATCTAATACTTCTTTCATCAGTGTTTTGTAGTTTTCCTTGTAGAGATATCTTACTTCCTTGGTCAGATATATTCATGGGTATTTCATTTTGGTTGCAGCTGTTGTAAATGGGATTGTCCTCTTGATTTGGTTTTAAGCTTGATTGTTATCAGTGTATTCTGATAATTTGCTGAATTCATTTATCAAATCTAAGAGGTTTTTTGGGGGGAGTTTCCTAAGTATGAGATCATATCATCAGCAAACAGATAATTTTACTTCTTTTCCAATTTGGATGCCTTTTATTTCTTTCTCTTGCCTAATTGCTTTGAATAGGACTTCTAGTACTATGTTGAATAGGAGTGGTGAAAGTGGGCATCCTTGTCTTGTTCTAGTTCTTAGGAGGATTGCTTTCAACTTTCCTACAGACATTATGGTGTTGGTTGTGGGTTTGTCATATTAATATATGGCCTTTATTATTTTGGGTTATGTTCCTTCTATGCCTAGTTTATTGAAAATTTTATCATGAAGGGATGCTGAATTTTGTCAAAGGCTTTTTCTGCATCTATTGATATTATTATATGGTTTTTGTTTTTAATTCTGTTTATATGATAGATCACATTTATTGATTTGCTAAGTTGAACCATCTTTGCATCCCTGGAATAGAACTCTCTTGATCATGTTGTATTATCTTTTTGATGTACTGTTTGATTCAGTTTGCAGTATTTTGTTGAAAATTTTTGTATCCATGTTCATCAGTGATATTGGTCTATAGTTTTCTTTTTTGTTGTGTTCTTGTCTGGCTTTGGTATCAGGGTGATACTGGCTTAATAGAATGAGTTAGGGAGGATTCCCTCTTCAATTTTTTGGAACAATTTCAGAAGATTGGCACCAGTTTTTCTTTGTACATTTTGTATAATTCAGCTGTGAATCCATCTTGTCCTGAACCTTTTTTTTGCAGGGGGATATTCTTTTATTACTGATTCAATCTTACTACTCATTATTGGTCTGTTCAGGATATCTACTTCTTCCTGGTTCAGTCTTGGGAGGTTGTATTATTCCAACAATTAATCCATTTTCTCTAGGTTTTCTAGCTTGTGAGTATAGCACTGTTCATAGTAGCTTCTGATGGTCTTTTGTATTTCTGTGGTGTCAGTTGTAATTTCTCCTTTTTCAATTCTGATTATGTTTATTTGGATCTTCTCTCTGCTTTTCATGGTTGGTATAGCCAGCAGTTTATCAATTTTGTTGGTAACATGCTGTTTTAGTTACTATAGCCTTGTAGTATAGCTTGAAGTCTGGTAAATTGATGCCTCCCAATTTGTTCTTTTTGCTTAAGATTGCTTTTGCTGTTTGGGGTCTTCTCTGGTTCCATATGAAGTGTAGGCTTATTTTTTCTAGATCTGCAAAGAATTAGTAGGTATTTTAATAGGGATTGCATTGAATCTGTAGCTCATTTTGGGTAGTATAGACATTTTAACCATGCTGAAAAAATTTTTTCTATCAATTCCAGTAGTCTTATGGCAGAATCTTTGGGATTTTCTAGATATAAGATCATATAATCAGCAAAGAGTGACATCTAAACAAAAATCCAAAGGTAAAAAGCCACCAAAATGTTCTGCTTACACTTTCCATCCAATACTAAGCCCCTTGGAGCTCCTAACTGATATCTGCTGGCTGAGTGGGCCACTCACTTCCTTATTTTTCTGTGTTTCATTTTCTCCCATGAGTTCTCTGCTGGATTCTAATATTCTCTCTCCTTGATAGTCTACTTGAGTTATGATTATTTATTCATAGTTTTGCTTCTTCTTTTTGAGGAGAACTGGCATCTGATGTCTCTTGTCAGCCATCGTGAACCTAAGTTCATTTTAGATATAGATCCTGATTTTATAAAATATTACATTATAATATTTTATTAGGTCAGTAAAATTGTGCAAACAATTTTAAATGGAATTTAACAAATATAGAATTTATTCTAATAAATATATATTAATTAATATATTAATATGTGTTTATATAATAATATATATATAAATCTCTAAAATATCAACTCAGGTGAGATCCTAGAGTATCTGTATAGTATTTTCAGTTGACTTGTCTATAATATGAATGTAGATATTTTAATTTTTATTGTTTTACTCTTGTAACCCATATTACTTTAAGGTAATTCCCAGATGAAAATTGAAAAAGATGAAATTAGTCTTGATTATGAATAATTACTAGATTATTCATTTATATTACTGAAGATTTTGATTTCAATCGTTTCATCTGGTAGATTTTTAAGATGCCAGATCTCGCATTCCACCTGTAAGTAGATGGCATACTGTTTCTTCACTTCTGCAATCACTAGCCTGGACTTCCTGTGCTATGAAATTGAGGGTCACATTGCTGTTGTGCATCTTTCTATACAAGGAATCCTCATCCTGTGTTTTCAATTTCCTTTCCCCCTCTGAGGCCTTTCCTCACCTGGCCTCACTGACCCTAAGACCATTTTTGCCAGTGAAAAAGTGATATTCTCTCTTTTCAGCAAAATAAATAATGGATATCAATCCCTAACATCTCTCCATTCATAGCAAGTAGAAAATCAGAAGTGATGTTCTCCTGTGACAGTGATCACTTGGGGATGGCAGAGAACTGTATAAATCTCCAAATCTAAATGTCTTCTTGGCAGAAGGACATCTGTTTCTCCTAATGTCCTCTTTGGAAAGGTAGGATCTCTCAGTATGTCTTCCTAGTGGCAATTTCTAAATCTGTATATATATATATATATATATATATATATATATATATATATTTTGCTGGAGCTCTCCTGTTAGAAGGAATTTCTCTAAGCTTCATGGATTGTAGGAAAAGTTATATTGTTTTTAGCTCTACCATCTGATTTTTTTTGTACTATGGAGTTTCTGAAGAGCTCTTTAGTGTTATCTGTGACACCACGCAACTAATCCATAGATCAGTTTTTTGACAGTTTCTTTTTAAAATTCCAGAGTTTCACAATAAAGTAAATGTGGACAACATCTCAGCAGCACGTATTTAACCACTCCCTTATTCCCAGGTTGCTAGGTAGTGCTCAGATCTACTAATTCCCTGGCTGGTATGACTGTTCATTTACTCAGGTGATAAATATTACATACCTACTTTGTACTAGTCACTATGTTAAGCATTGGGAAATACAGACCTTAAACAAAGAGATGAAAATCCCTGCCTACATTAAACTTATTTTCACGTGGGAAAGTTATATATGTAAAGTAAATATATAAAACATATAAGATGATAGAGGATAAATCAGGCATTGTAGAGAGTGTGTATGGGGGCACTGCATGTTTTTCAGGCCCTCTTTATCTTCAATTTCTTGAGACAGTATCTGAATTCATGTACTGAGTATGGTGAAAACTGCCAGTTGCTATCTGGTATCTCTAGTCCCTTGTTCTTTACTGATAGAATCCTGATTTTCTCTGGGCAATCCCATTCTCATTTTTCTAGATGTTGTTGTAGCTACAAGAGGCAATGCAACTTAGTTCTAGCCAGGGATACAGGCAAACATTCCTGAACTGGTTGTCTCTTCTCCCATACCACAGTTAAAGACTTTAGGGAGAAAGTTGTCTATTGCCTTTCTATTGCATTCTTGTCAAGAATGTGGACACAGCTTCTGGGGTTGAAGGGGTCACCTCGTGGTCAGTAGAAAAGCATGTGTTAAAGATGGCAGAGCAGGAAAATGGAACTCAGCAGACAGCAGACAGAGCAGCCTTGACTGCCTGCTTCTCTCAACACCACCATATTGCAGGGGCTCCATCCACATTCTAGGTACAGTCAGCCTGATTCTAAGGGCTGAAGCACAATTATAAGGGATACAATATGAATGAGGCCCTCTGGAATTTGGTAACCCTATAATCCTTCTTTGGTTTATTCATAGCAGTAAGGTTGCAATTACATGCAGCCTAACACAATCTTAGATGGTCCGCTGGGGGGTTAACAATAGCCATATTTTCTCTTCCAAGTTTTCTCTCAGGATACAGAAGTTTATACTGAAGTTGAATCCTAGGACAATTCCAACATCCTGCATGGCAGATGTAAAAGTAGGCTATAATAATGACTCTGGTAGTGTGATTTATCTGTTAAGTTTATTTCTTGACAAATTAATATCTTCTAGAGAACCCAAAAAATTCAGAAAAGAGAATTTAAGGAAGAATCATGTTGGAAATATTAGATTTTAAGTCAACCATTAGAGCAAACTGCAAGGGATGGCTGTTCCTCCCATATCCAAGCATTCACACATCTGTGAAGCCTATTTCCTGGTATCTCTTAAATCTGTGTCCATTGTCATTTAACTGATTCATATTGTCTAATAAATGTAATATACATATACACACACACACACATGCACGTGCGCACACACATACACACCCTATTACATGCTTAATGGCAGATGGTAAAAAAATCTTAATGTATTTGCTTACCAAAAACCCAAAGCACCAATATTTTAAGAGATTATATTGAATAAGCATATGTATTAATCTTTAGATGGCTAGGATAAGAACTTATCTAATTTGATTAGGTGGAAGTGGTATAAATAATCCACATTGATATCAAAGGAGCTTATTGTGGTTAATGTTGATGGATGCTTAACATTGTCAATTGCTATATGGTTCCAATGGCAGTGAGTAGGAACATTGCTGTTAGTTGCAAGCCTGTTAATAAATACAGTTCATTATAAAATTTCATCCAGTGGCCTTATCTTTCCCCATGAAAAAAGCACAATAACAAAAAACGTACAGCATATCATCTAATACTTATACATGGCATGTCTGAAGGAACTGGGCTAAGAGATGACTAAGTATTTTGCTCTGAATTGGAAATTCTCAAGTTGTCCTGAGAAAGCAGAGCCAAGTGGACACTTTGTTAGTTCCATGTCAGTTGGGTAGACTGTTATATTGTCTGTACTTTACTTTAAAATACATCAGCAAAAGCTGTATAACACACATGTGAAAACTAAGTTTACACCAAAATAATTATTTAACATTTGACATATCCTATTCAAATACACATTCTAGAGGTGGTTAGGGAGCATTTTAAAGATCCTAATCAGAAGTCCACACCTCAGAGGAGGCTTAAAAGCACTTACTTCAATATTAACATCTAACTCTGCACTGGCCCCTTGCTACTCAAAGTATGGTCCAGAGACCAGGAAGCATTAGCATCACCTACAAGCCCTTTAGAAATGCAGAATTTAAGGCCCCCAAGCCAGAACTAATGAGTCTGCATTTTAACAAGACCTCCGAGGATTCTGTAAATAATTTGGGAAGCACTGTACTAAACAGTTTTTTAATTAGCATAAGAGATATTAGAAATATTTATGTTAGTGAAATGAGTAATGACCAGATATGTGGTTCTTTAGAAATATTACAGCTTTTGGGGTGGTCTCTCAACATAAATTTAGAACTCATGTGGTCTAGCGTCCCCCAAATTAATAGAAGATTCTGGCATTTGGTCTAACTACAAGTTTAGCTGGACCTGCTGTCAAAATACTGTCACATTTGCCTTGGAATAAAACTTTCATGAAAAGTGCTTGTGATTGTCTACAATGGCAAAGAATGAGGATATCATAGGATTGCCTTTGTGCTTGTTTGACAGTAAATGTTTACATGTATTTATAAGTTTGTATGCCTGAGCCACACAAACTTATGTGTGTAAGTTGTGTGTCTGAGCCACCTGGTAGTGAGCCCAGTAATCATTGGGGGCTTGGATATTTACCAGAATCTTACAATTATGAAAGACCAAATTAGTTTGGGGCAGCTTATAACAGAGACTTAGAAGTTACGCATCCTTACAATTTCTCTTCATTTTCTTAGTGGTGATTGTGGTGTACAGTCTTGTCTCATGGCTGAGAATATTTTGTATGTGAAGCAAACCTGCAGTCCAGGTTGAATTAGGCTACCAATAATGATATTCTGCTTTGAATGCCACATGTGGGATTAAAAGTTCATTCCTGCAAATGAAACTTGTCCCCAGATTGCTATGCCTCTTCAAGGAATCAGGTGAATTGCCAACAGATGGCACAAATAACCTTGTGCACCTTACAGATATTTCTGCAACATTCTCTTACTTTGTTGTTCTCAGGTGAGGGATCAACTGTTTCTTTACACATCTTTAATTTCCTTTTGAATTAGGGTAATAAAGCCTAACCTATGGCCTTTCTACAATCTTGGGATCTATTTCCTGAAACTCAAAGTGTGTTTAATTTGCTGAATGCCTTATTGGGTCCCAGCAGCTAAGTCTATCCGTAGTGATCATGGTTATCCAAAGAGCTGGGAAGAGAAATTGTTAGTGCTTTAATGGCGAAAGATCTGATAATCAGGGGCATTAAATTATCTGGTTCAAACACACCAAGCAGGACACCGTAATGATAATTTAACAGATGTTACTTTCTGGATCCCTGTTGCAGTCTTAGAGTTGACAAAAATATCACCTTGGTCACCCTTGGGATAGTTTCCTGTCTCAGATCAGGGTAGAAAGTAGAAAAGGCCTCTTGAAGATAAACAGGGTAGCAGTAACTCTTAGAAAATTGGTGGATAACTCTATACTGTTCCTCCAAGTTGACATAAGAAGATGATTTTTGCTTCCATATTGGAAGAAGAAAGTTGCTCAATTACTGGAGTGTTAATGTCTAAGGTAGGATTGCCCTGCAAGCTATAAGCTTCAGAATTGAATTGAGGGTTATCCTTGCCCATACTTGGTATTTTTTTTTTTTTTTTATTTCAGGATATCATGAGGATACAAATGTTTTGGTTACATTTTATGTCTTTGTCTCACCCAAGTGAGGTTTAGAGGTGTGACCTTCCCCTCTACAATGCACACCGTGACCATTAGTTGTGAGTTTATATTTTCCTGGATTGAACTTGAGCCCAAACTTGGTATTGAAGAAGCCGTCAAAGGATTGCAGAGATGGACCAGTGAGGCATCTCCCAGGGTTGATCTTTCCACTGTACTGCAAAGAGGCATTGAGAGCTGGTGGGAGTATGTGCAGAATTAACCCCAGTACTCTTCCCTTTTGGCTGTGGAATCACACAGATTCTTTTTCATCTTCATGATATTTGGTTCAAGTGTACTGTCCCTTACATTTAGCTTACTCATTTATGATCATAGATCAATATTTGAATGGCACAGTTTTTATTTCTGCCACTAGTTACTACTGATTATCATAGTCTGACCTATACCTCTTTTTTCAAAATTTAACCTATATATTTCATTATAACTAGGTATCTCTATGGGGCTTTGAATTCAACATAGCTAAGACAAAATAGTCATATAATTATTTACTAAAATCTGCCATATATTAGGCACTATGCTAAGTTCTGGATTTGTTCTACTGAGTCTGCCATCCCTGACCCCCAATCTGGGTCTTCTTATATCTTCCATCTTAGGAAATAGCACTAACATCCATCCAAAATCCAAATCGCAGAAAATGACCGATCTTTGACATCTCATATGTTACATATCTTCTCAGAGCTAATCATATCACCACATACCAAAAATTCTGCCTTCTTCATGTCTCCCAAATTGTACCCTCCTTTCTACTTTGACAGGATTATTAGAGGCCTCCGTTCTACTCACCTGAATGATTGAAATAAACTGAAATGGTCTATTTACCTCCAGACTGGCTTTTTTCCAGTTCAGTAGTTTTCAAGCTGTTCTTGCACAAAATTCACCTGGAGTAATATGAAAAAATGCAGATCTCTAGTCATCATCTCAAACTGACTGAATCAGAGACTCTGAAAGTTGAAGTCAATTTTTTTTAAGCGAGCACTGAAAGTGACTCGCTTGTAGTTAGGAAGGCCCACATTTGGAACATTCTACCTCATCATTAATAAGGCAAGGGGCAATCTTTCTCAAAGGCAAATGCTATTCCATTGCTACCTTCTACATGACTCTACATACAGTTCTTAAATGGCTGCACTTTTTCTTTTCTTTTCTTCTCTTTTATTGTAAACAAAATATTTGTTGTCTTGTCCCTGCCTATTTCATGAGCCTTATTATTTTTTCTCACTTACTCTCTGTTCTGCTCTCATACTCTAAACTACTATTCTCAAACTTTGCTGCACATTGGAGTCACCTGGGGAGCTTTAAGAATTATTGATGCCTGGGTCCCACCCCAGACATTCTGATTTAATTGGTATGGGATGCTGGCTGAGCACTGGAATTTTTAAAGCTCCCTAGGTGATTCTAATGTGCAGCAAAATTTGATAATCACTTCTCTATATATACCAGTGGTTTTTCAAATTGAATTTGAAAATTCCTGTGGAATTTTGAAAACTACTGACTTCTGTGTCTTGAGCCCAGATATTGTGATTTACTTTGTCTTGAGGTGTGCTCCGGGTATTGGAAATATTAAAAGGTCCTCAGGTGATTTGAACTTGCTAAAGAGTTTGGGAACCACTACTATCTATCATGATACCACAGTGAAGTATTTTAATTCCCTCAGTGCTTTACAATCCTTTATCATTCAGTGCCTTCATTTAATCTGTATCTTTTCTGTCAGGATATTGTTTCATTTCTTAGAAACTGTTCTCTTTCTCTCTCTCACTCTCTCTATCCTATTTTCTTATGAACCTGCCTCACCCAGTCATAGTTAATTGGACTAAATGGACATCCGACTTAAATTAGCGATCAAATTCTTCTGTGAAATTTGAAATTTGAATGCAGAGATTGAGTTAGTTAGCTATGATGAGTCCAGAGGTAAAATGTCTATATTCAGGGCTGGAGTTGGTGCCAGAGTAAGCCAGTTAGTTGAATGGACCAAACTTACCAGGAAACCAAAGGTGCTAAGAGAATCAGGAGGATGCAGCAGATGTGCAAACAGAATCAGACGGGGCTTCTGGGGCCCATGTGATTGACAGGAGAGTAGATAATGGCATTCAGTTTCCCAGGAGGCTCTGTGTACCTGCTGCAGGGCCTTCTGGATTGGCATGAACCTTTCCAATAAACTTTTTGTGTGAGTTTCTGTTTCTTGCAAGCAAGTGATTACAAAAACAGAGCAATGGAGTAATTGCCATGTCTTCTTTTTTCTTAGCTAAATTCTATGTAACATTTTAGAACTTACAAAGAATTTTTTTTTTTTTTTTTTGAGACAGAGTCTTGCTCTGTTGCCCAGGCTAGAGTGCAGTGGCATCAGCCTAGCTCACAGCAACCTCAAACTCCTGGGCTTAAGCAATCCTTCTGCCTCAGCCTCCCGAGTAGCTGGGACTACAGGCATGCACCACCATGCCCGGCTAATGTTTTCTATATTTTTAGTTGTCCAGCTAATTTCTTTCTATTTTTAGTAGAGTCAGGGTCTGGCTCTTGCTCAGGCTGGTCTTGAACTCCTGACCTCAAGCTATCTTCCCACCTCGGCCTCCCAGAGTGCTAGGATTACAGGAGTGAGCCACTGCGTCTGGCCCCAGTATTTTTAATTTCATTGATTTATATCTTATTTTTATTATATCCTTCCTTCTGCTTAGTTTGGTTTATTTTGCTATTCTTTTTTCTAGGTTCTTGAGGTGGGAATTTAGATTATTTGTGCTATAAATTTCCTTCTTAGTCACTGGTTTAGCTGTTTCCCACAAATTGTGATATGCTGTAGTCTCATTTTCATTCATTTCAATGTATTTTTTAATTTCCTGTAAGTCTTCTTCTTTGTCCCATAAGTCTTCTTCTTTGACCCATAAGTCATACAGAAGTGTGTTGTTTAGTTTTCAAGTGTTTGATAATTTTCCCACTATCTTTCTCTTACTGATTTCTAGTTTGATTCATTGTAGACAGAGGATTTATTCTATATGATTTCAATTCTTCTAATTTTTTAAGGTTTGTTTTGTGGCCCAGGATATAGCCTACCTTGGTATATGTGCTGACAGAGGTAAAAATAATATGCATTCTACTGTTGCTGGGTGGAGTGTTTTATAAATATCATTAGATACTTTGTGATATTGTGGAGTTTTTCTCTCCTTAAGATTTTCTGTACAGTTCTATTAATTGTTGATAGAGGGGTGTTGTAGTTTCCAATTATAATTGTGAATATGTCAGTTTCTTATTTTAGTTATGTTTATTGTTGCTTCATACATTTTACAGCTCTGTTGGTTGGTGCATGCATATTTAGGATTACTATGTCTTCTTGGTGTATTAACTTTTTATCACTATTAAATGTCTCTGGGAATTTTTGTTACTTAAAGTATACTTTATCTGATCCTAATATGGCCACTCCTGCTTTACTCTAATTAATTTTCTCATAATATATCTTTTTTTTTCTTTTAACCTGCCTACATTACTATATTATATTTGAAATGAGTTTCTTATACACAGTATATAGTTGAGTCATGTTTTTAGGCTCATTTTGCCAGACTCAATGTGGAAATTTTCTAATTATTGTACTTAGACCATATACATTTAATGTTAATTGTTGAAACACTGGGTATATGTCTGCCACTTTATTTTTTGTTCTTTGTTTGTTCTCATTTTCCTTTTTCCTGTCTTCCCTTGAATTAGTTGATCATTTTTCAGAATTCCATTTTTATTTAGCTATAGTGTTTAAAAACATTTTTATTGAGATATAATTCATTTATTATAAAATTTATCATTTTAAAATGTAAAATTCAGTGGTCTTATTATATTTACAAGTTGCACATCACTATCTAATTCCAGAATATTTTCACCGTGACCAAAAGAAATTTCATAACCATTAGCAGTCACTCTCTATTTTCCCCTCCCTTCAGCCCCTAGAAACTTTTAATTTCTCTCTCCATGGATTTTTTTTATTGTGGATTTTCATGAAAATGGAATGATACAATATATACTTATTTGGGTGTGGATTATTTCTTTTAGTATAATGTTTTTTAAGTTTCTCCACAATGTACTATGAATCACCACTTCATTTCTTTTTATGGCTGAATAATATTACATTGTATGAATATGCCACATTTTCTTTATCCATTCATCAGTGGAAAGGCATTTGAGTTGTTTCCAATCTTGGGCTATCATGAAAAATGCTCCTATAAACACTTGTGTACAAGTTTTTGTGGGAACATGTGTTTTTAATTCTCTTGAGTATATTTCTAGGGATGGAATTGTTGCATCATATGGTAATTCTATGTTTAACTTTTTGGGGAACTATCAAAACATTTTCTGCAAAAGCTGCACCATTTCATATAATCCCCCCACTAGCAATGTGTAAGCGTCCAAATATTTCCACTTTCTTGCTCACACTTGTCATTGTCTATTTTTTACTTTAATTATTATACTTTTTAATCTCAGAATTTCTATTTGTTTCCTTTT
Source organism: Eulemur rufifrons (assembly GCF_041146395.1). NCBI lineage: Eukaryota > Metazoa > Chordata > Mammalia > Primates > Lemuridae > Eulemur > Eulemur rufifrons. The sequence goes on from NC_091001.1 coordinate 49,504,820, forward strand.
TTAATTTATATCTGTTTGTTGATATTTGTGATTTGCTGAGATATCATTCTCTAGTTCATTGAACATATTTAAAATAACTAAAGTCTTTGGGTAGTAATTTCAATATCTGGTCTTCCTCAGAAATAGTTCTATTTTTCCTAAGGATTGGCTATCCTGTGTTGTTTTTTTGTTGCATGTTAAGTAATTTTTTTGTTAAAAACCTGAAATTTTAAATAACATAATGTGGAAGCTCTGGAAATCAGACACTCTTCTTTTCCCAAGATTTGTTATTATTGTTGTTTATTGCTGCTGTTTGGTCTTTTTGCTTGTTTGTTTGGTGATTTTTCTGAACTAATTCTGTAAAGTCCATTTTATTGCCATATATGATCACTGAAGTCTCTGTTCAGTTAGTTTAGTTGTCAGCTAAAGATTGGAAAAATATTTCTTTAAATACATAGAATTGATGTCTCCCAGTCTTTGTCAAGGGGCTCAGTGCATGTGTTGGTGCATGCCTTTCAACACACAGCCCCAGACAGTTTATAACTCCACCTTCACTTCCTTCTTGTACTCAGAGTAAGACAGAAATGAGAGCTCAGGGCTTTCTTAGGTCTTTCCTGAGCGTGTGCACATCCCTGGGTATGTGCATATCTCTAGTGTGTTGGCCATTTAGTGGACAAGAAAAGTTGGCATTGTTGAAATTGTTGTTGTTGTTTGTATTAATTTATTATACTTTTCACAATCAATGACTCTCTTGAAATATTATTTTTACCAAAAGTTTATAGTTTACATTAGGATTCACTTTTGGTGTTGTGCATTCTATGGGTTTTCACAAATGTATAATGACAGGTATCCACTATTTTAGTATTGTGAAAAATAGTTTTAATGCCTAAAAATGGCAAACACCATTTTATTTTTTTACTGTTATGTCTTTTCCAGAATGTCATGTAGTTGAAATCATACAGTATGTAGACTTTTCATATTGGCTTCTTTCACTATGTAAGTGCACTAAATTTTCTTTCTGTCTTTTCAGAGCTCATTTTTTAGCACTGAATAATATTCCATTGGATGGATATGCCGCATTTATTCATCCATTTATCTACTGAAGGACATCTTGATTACTTCCAAATTTTGGAAATTATAAATAAAGCTGTCATAAACAATTGTGTGCAGATTTTTATGTCAACATAAGTTTTGAACTCCTTTGGGTAAACACCAACAAGCATGATTGCTGGATTGTATGGGTAGAATATATTAGTTTTGTAAGAAATATCCATACTATTCTCCAGAATGGTTGAACCATTTTGCATTACCACTAGCAATGAAGGAGAGTTCCTGGTGCTTCCCATTCTCACCAGCATTTGGTGTTGTCAGTATTTTGGATTTGGGTCACTCTAATAGATGTGTAGAAATCTTGATTTGCTTTGCAATTTCATAATGACATATTATGTTAAACATCTTTACATATACTTATTTGTCATCTGTATATCTTTTTTTGGTGAATTGTTTGTTCAGGTAATTTGTCTATTTTTAAATTAGATTGTTTATTGTTTTCATTGTTGAGTTTTAAGAGTTCCTTGTATAATATATTTTGAGTAATGGTTCTTTATCATATGTGACTTTTGCAAATATTTTCTCCCAGTCTATGAGTTGTCTTCTCTTTCTATTGACAGTGTCTTTTTCATAGTAAAAGTTTATAATTTTTATGAAGTTCAGCTTGTCAATTATCTTTTCAATGGATAATGACTTTGGTGTGGTATGTAAAAATGCATTACCATATCTAAGGTGTCTACTCCCAACCATATCTATAGGGTTATATTATCTTTCAACATATCTATCTTATCTTTTAGAAATTTTGTAGTTTTTCTTTTCACATTTAGGTCTATGATCAATTTGAAGTTGATTTTTGATAAGGTTGTAAGGTATGTATCTAGATTCATTTTTTTGCATATGGATGTCCAATTTTTTCAGCACCATTTGCTAGAAATATTATCTTAGCTCCATTGCATTGCATTTGCTCCTTTGTCAACTATTAGTTGACTATATTTATGTGGGCCAATTCTGGGTTCTCTATTCTGTTTCACTGACGTATTTGTCTACTCTTTTGCCAATACTACATTGTCCTAATTACTATAGTTTTATAGGTAGTCTTAAATCAGGTAGTATCAGTCCTACAATTTTGTTCTTCTCTTTCAATATTGTGTGGGCTATTCTGGGTCTTTTGTCTCTTCATATAAACTTTAGAATTAGTTTTGTCAACATCCACAAAATAATTTGCTGTTATTTTTATTGGGATTGTATTGAATCTATAAATCAAGTCAGCATTCTATAGATATAGAATTGTATATATTAACCTAGTATCCTGAAACCTTGCTATAATTGCTTATTAGTTCTAAGATGTTTTTGTTTCTGTTTTTGTTCTCTCTCTCTCTCTTTTTTTCTTAGTTAGCCCAGTTAGAAACTTATTGATTTTATTGATGTTTTCAAAGAACCAGCTTTTGGTTTCATTGATTTTCTGTACTGATTTCTTATTTTTAATTTTATTGATTTCTGCTCTAATTTTTATGATATTTCTTTTGCTCACTTTGGATTTAGGCTGTAGGGTGTAGCAGTGATGAGCTATGTGAGTGGGTATCTTCCCTGTTTCTCTTTGATGAGGGAGGATGAAGGTCTTTGAAATCTTTTCTCTTTCCCTAGGCCTGTGGTCTCCTTAGTAGTGTGAATTGTAATGGCACACTCAGTTTAATCTCTGAGACAATAGGTAGTGCTTGTGGTTAAGAATCAACCACACCCTGTATGATTGAGTCAGTTAATTCTATAAAGGGTGTGCAAGTTGACCTGTCTGTCAGTACATGGTGCTTACCAGAAGGAAAAAACTGCAATGTTGTTTTTGGGGCTTCTGACCAGCTCTAGTCTCTCAGGAGAAGCACTCAAATGCCCCAGGTGGTGGGTGGGGCCCTGGAACTTTCAGGTGAGTTCTTATTCTCTGCCATAGCAGAGGCAGGTGGGGGAGTGAGGCTGGGCAGGACTGGGTTGGGTGAGCTTACCCTCAGTCTTCACAAAACCTGGCAAAGTATCTGCTTCAGCAGGGATCAAAGGTCTGCTCCCAACTTCTGGGCAAAGCCACCAGGGAGGAGCTGAAGTGGTACCAACCAATCAGAAAGTCAGCTCTTGAAGGTGGGGCTGTCTGAGATTCATAATCTGGCAGTCTGGAGTTGGCCTCCATCCTCTTCACCCTCCTTGCTCTGTGGTTTCCCCCTGGCATCTGCTGGCAGGCAGAAGCTTAAGCCAGTCAAGCTCCCCTATGACTGTGATGCAGGCCAGGAAGTTCCCTGCCCAGGATCCCAGCCTGAGCTGAGAGCATAGCCCTCCTGTGGGAGGAGGGGTGCTCCATGAGCATGCTGCAGCTAGGAACCACATTGCACTCTCCCCCTTGATCTGTTCATGTGGGAACCCTTACCTCCTGAGACTAATTCACAAATCTTCCCTCCATGCCCTGAGCAACATGATCAAAACCTGCGAGTACAGGATCTGGCCTGTGGGCCAATCCCAGGCCCATGAAGACCAATCCCTGACCATGTCAGGGAGAAGCACGCTGGTACCAGGTTGCCCATGGGGTGCCCAAGCAGGTTCAATGTCCCTCTGCCTTGGGGTGTGCCCCACTCTGCAGGAGTCATGGGGTGAGGAAGCTCACAGTCCAAGCACCCCTCAGTCCGCTGCAGGACCTCAAGAGGAAAGGTCTGACCTCTACTCTCTGTAGAAGCCTCAGTGTGGTGGTTCAATTGTCTCTCTTGGTAGCGTGGGTGAGGGAGGGAAATGGGAGGAAAAGAGTCTGGCTGGAGGAAAGCTAGCACTCTGGTCATGTCTATCTCTCACTCTGGGAGGCTGCCCACCCAGAAATGTCCAGGAACTGGAGTCATGCAGATCACTTGGGACCCGCTGGACCCCTATGGCTCCTGTAGTCTGGACCAGACTTGGGAAATGTCTGTGTGGGAATAGGCAAGGCAAAATCTGAGGAGTTGATGCCCCTTGGGGAGGACAAAGGCACATGGTAGGTAGAGAAGCAATATGGTTCCTGCTGGGCCAGCTCAGGTCTGTGGAGACGGGAGGTAGCCCAGGGGGGCTGGGAGCCTGGTGCCCTGTCCATAAGAAGCACCCAGCTCACTGGTGGCAGCAGCCTCTGGGCTTGTGTGGGCAGAAAGTCTCTCTAGCAGCTCGAGAATCCACCAACTGTCAGATGCGAGGGAAGGAGAAACCACCCACTTGCTCTTCTCACTGGGCTCTAAGCCTCTCAGGGGTTGATCTCTGCCGATACCTTGCTCGTCTCCTGCTCTTCTCTGCAGCTTCTTCCTGTGGAGTCTCCTGGAGGTTCTGGTATCCTTCCCTCAGACCCATAGCTGATCTCTGTTTGTCTGTTCATTTTTTCTCTTTCACCTAAAACTTCTTACTGAGATACTCTAGCTGCTCGTGTCTCTGGTCAGCCATCTTGCCTCTCTCCTCCCTACTTTTGGTAGCTGCTTTAAAATCTTTGCTAGATCATTCTAACATCCCTGCCATCCTGGTATTGTAACCTACTGTTTGTCTCTTTTGATTTTGTGTGAGATCCTCCTAATTTTCTTATGATGAATCATTTTTTATTGAAACCTGGAATTTTTTTGTGTTAAGTTATGGCTCTAGATCTTATTTAAGCCTACTATTTTAGCTGGATTTCTCTGACACCACTCGAGAAAGGAGGGTCCTTAATCATTACTGTCAGATGGCTGTGGAAATCCAGGTTCCTTAGTCTTTGTTGACACTTAGATGGTCTTTTTACCACTGGGTTGGGGTAGGAATTTCAACAACCCATGTAGTTTCTACTGACAATGCAGTGGAGGTGATCTCATTACTACTAGGTAATTATAAAAGTCTTATTTCTCCACTAGCCTTTTGTGACTCCACCCCAGTAGGGGGAGGGGTACCTCATTATTGCCAGGTGGGGATGAAAGTGTAGATTTCCTACTTGATCTCTGCTGTAGGTCAACACCAGTGATTGCTGAGTCCAGGCTCCTAAGTAGTTTACTACAGTAAAACCACTTCTAAATAGAAAAGTTGAATTCTCCATATGAGAGGAGACATCTGAACTCTGAGAAATCAGATCTAGTGAAAAACGAAAGAAAAATATACCTTACAATTTTGCTGTGGAAAGTTTGCTTGTCCTGTCAATTTTTACTTAATCTGTTTATTTTGGATTCCTCTATTTCCTCCATCATGGTTTTTTTTTTTTTTTTTGGTGGTTCTGAATTTAAGACTAAGCAATTACATTCTTAGAGAAGATGCATCTTCATAGAAACATTTTGATCTCCCTGAAATAAAATGCTTTTGCAGTGTTGTGTCCGCATGCTATTCTCTCCCTGCAATCCTATTCTTTAAGAGACAACTTTACATGGATAAGCACATCTCTGTAAAAAATTTTCTTGTATCAATTTCCCCAAGCCAGAAATCTCCATTGCATAAATCTCATGGCATATTGTTCTTAAAGAAAAGAGTCATTTTTATAAGGAAAACAAAATCTTGACCACATATTGCCAACATGGCTGACTAAATTTTTTTTAACTTGTCAACAGACTTTATTTTTCTTCTGCTTCATGTCAATTAAGTACATGAATTGAAACTGTTTATGGAAATTACTTTTCACGATAGAGAGGGTTTCTGATCAAAACTTTCCTTTATCTCATGTACAGTTCTCAGAGTGTGCAGAATCAAATTCAAGAAGCAGTAAAGGAGATTAGACTCCAAGATTCTTCAGCATTTTAAAGAAAATGTCAGAAACTATTGATGTTCAGATTCTAGGAGAAAGAAATCTCAATCCAGAAAATAGATCTCAGCATGAAAGATTTTTAAATGCTACAAAAGCAAGTATATTGAAAAAATGATTTATTTTGACGAGGAATTATGACAAAGTATGAGACTGTCCACTTGAAGCACTAATTTTTCTTTCCAAATCTTGATGGTACTTAATTATGGTCATTATTGCATTTAATGTTATTAGAGATAGTATCTATCTGAATATTAAAAATAAAATATCCAGTTCTGCCATCTCAGCTAGAGAGATTTATCTAGGAATTAGCTTGTAAAAAGAAATAATAGGGAAATGGAAAATGGCCACAGTACTGCAGCTTATAAAGACTTGTCAAGGACAAGAGAAGAAGAATTTAGAAAAAAGCTTTACACTGTCCTATTCAAATCCAACTTTGTTCTTCTACAAGTATTTTATGATTCTTCTTTTTCTTTATTTCCCAGCCATATTTTTTAAAATGTTTGCATTCCATTACAAAGAGATTGTTGGTTGTGTAGAAAAGAGGGGGTAAAAAGATCCATTACTGAGGATTTTTCAGCCTTCTTGCCTTTTGGTTCATGCTGTGTTCCTCAGGAAGCAATTTCCCTCATGAACTTATTTCTTCTGCTGTATTAATACATTGTATTAACTATCTCCTGTCCTGCACTGTTCATCCATTCCCAAAGATTAGTGCATGTACACTCCTGCCTAGCGTACTTCCAAATCAAATGTCTCCTCCTAGGTTATATATGAACATCACATACTTAGGGCCAGACTGTAGGTGAAGAATTTTAATATTCGGGGTCTATGTGTAAGGGGGAAAAAGTGTTCACTGCTTTCTTCATACTTGAAATTAAACTATTTTAGCCAGAATAGATCTACATGTTGGTGTCTTTTCATGAATCTTACCTGGTATGCAAAAACTTTGTGAGTTCAGCTCATTTTTCAGTTCATCTTCTCTTTCACCTTTGATCATTGTTTTTATCCCATTTGCTCAGATTTGCCTCTAGTACCATCAATTACCCACAGGATACATCTCCATTGTATGTCCATCATGTTTATTATCTGTCTCACCTTTGTCATGGTTTTGACTTGATTCTTGGATAGTTCCATAAATTTGCAATTCACATATTAACATCAGTGGGCCTGGGGCTAGGGGGGATGCTGTTATGCATAGACCCAGTCAAATTTCTTATGTAGGGGATATATGTGGTTAATCCTGGCTCAAATGAGGTGAAATCTTCTCTTTCAGCACAGTATGAAGCAAGCTGTAATTCTTACTTCTCCAAAGGAATTGCATGAGATACCGTAACTCCCAAACTACTCTGTTCTCACATCTTTTCCTATCTCTTCAGCTTCTTCTACTACATTGACTCTCAAGGATTCAAGGATGCAATGGCTAGTCTCCTCTGGGGTTGTGCCGTGGATAGGGGAAAGAGGTGTAGTCAGGCCCCAGCTCTGTCAAAACACAAACATCTCTGTTTTGCTTTATATTTAGGTAAGAATCATATTTTTTAGAAAGGTTTACTTAGTTCTGCTGAACTGAAATGATCTATTTTTTTTTCTCTGTGACTCAGATATTCTGTTTCAGATGTCAAAGTTTGTGTCAGAGATCAAAGCTGATATTTTCCAATATGACCCCATCTGGTGATAAAGGTAATGGAAATACCTGGATCTCTTAATTTTTAATTTTTTTTACAACATTTACTTCCACCTGTCATATAATCATTTGCCTATTGTCTGTCTATAAGCTCCTCTGAGAAGAGAATTTGATTGCTTTATTGACTGTTAGCTTCTTTGTGCCTTGCACATAGTAGGTGCTCAGGAGATATTTGTTAAAAGAAAGGAAGGATACAATGGTGATTATCAGGCTCTTCACTTCTTGAATCTAGCATCCCAATATATACGTATCTAACAATGAGGATAAATGGTTCAGGAAGGGAAGGTGAATGGTTTATTTTAGAAGATGCTGGCAATGGATCTTCATAGAAATGTCAACTGGAAATTTAGATTGGAAATCTGAAGCTGAAGGGACAATTTGAGCTGAGGGAGAGACTGAGGATTCATAGCATCCATGTAGTATTTGGTGGATGAAAGCACTTGACATGCTTTGTAGCATAAGAGGACCAGTGGGCTGAGGACATAACCTTTGGGCACATTAATGTGGAAACTAGAGAAAATCTTTTTACATTTTTACATAATTATAGCCAGAATAAAGAAAACTAAGTAAAAGAACAAATACTACATATTAAAGGGTGATTGGATGGAGACCTCCAGAGATATTAAGAGATTTGTCTCTAGTAGCTGTGTCTTTATATTTCAAATGAGGATAAAATCCACGGGGCTATATGTTTATAATTCCAAAAATTGAAAACATTTAGGGAGCAAATTTTTATCCCTCTCTCTGGAAGGGAAAGGAATAGCTACATGGCAGTTTCTATGGAAGCTCCCAGATTCATAATTTCAGGATTCCTCTCCTACAGTGCCAAGCCAGGGGGGAGCCACATTTGTATATGCAGGGTGATATCTGGCTCCCATCACACCACTCTGAAGAGAGAGAGTAGGGTACGGGGAACCAACATAGTTGTTGTTGTAAAGTAATAATACTATGCCTCTGATCCAAAACCTTCATGTTTGATTAGAAGAAAATAAATAAATATAGATATGTATTTAAAATCATGTTCATCAATACTTATAGGCCAAAGAGAGGAAAAAGAACTCACAAAGATGAATGAGAAATGGAAGAGGGTGATATCTGGTAGACAACTGAGTCTGACATTCTGATAACTCCAACACCAGATATCTGAGTGCAACCTCATGGGGAACCCCAAGTTGGAACCATCCAGCTGAGTCCAGTTAACCCCAGAACCATGAGGGATAATAATAGATAGTTTTAAATTGGGAATGTTGTTATTAATATATAGCAATAGGTAGTGTACCTCAATGTGCTTCCTATGTGACCTGGAAATACTCAAGAAACTGAACTACCTGGGATTTCCAAGCCTAATCAGACTGACATGTTTTGCCAAGTATATGCTCTGTGTTTACCACACAGTTAATTGTAACTTTTAAATTTTTCTGTGCTAGAGTGCTTATTTTCTCTAAGCCTCCAACTCAGTTTTCCATGGGACAATTTCAATGTGACTCTAATTATTCCAAAGAACATAACTCAATATTCCTTTCCAAAGTCATTTATGTTGCCAGGGAAGTGCTGCAAATACATTGTATAGGGAGAATACTAGGTTCCTCTCATGGTATTTTCTTTGTTTAAGAAAATAGCATTATATATGGAAAAATAAATGTATCTTTCCATCCTTTGAGAGGTCCCATGAGCACCTGACAATTGCATGAGAATATGGTGTTGTTATTGAGAAAATGGTCTATTTTGGGCATAGTTTTCCTGAAGATTGAATGCTGATATTATTTCACCATAGGACATAGCCATTTCTCAGCAAGGAGGCAATATGTGTTAATGATGGCTTATATTTTAAAACTACCTTTAAGTTGTCAAAATGCTTTCACATATGTTTACAAAATTACAGAGCATTAAAGTGAAGAAGGATGTTAGCCAATGACAAATCTAATCCTTTCATTTTCCAAACAAGGTCAGTGGAGGCCAGCAGGTGAAGTAATTTGCACACGAACATTTAGCTAGTTGGTAGCAGACCCAGATTCTTTGGTTTCTGTCTACTTATTATGATATCATTTCTGCCTTGGAAGACCCCTCTGTGGTAAATGGAGTGTGATGTATTTGGCTAGTTTTACAATGAATGGGTAGAGGTAAAATATCATTTTTTTAGTCATTAAATTAAGGTCAAAATGGTAATTTAAAGCAGAACCCCAAGCACCATTAAAGTCCTTCATCATCCCAGCAATTTCACTCTAGGAATATACCCAAAAGAAATGAAAACATACATACACACAGAATTTTTTACACAATATTCATAGCAGCATTGTTCATAATAGCCCAATAGCAGAAACAAGTGAAATTTCCACGAAATGATGAGTGGATAAACACAATGTGAAGTTTCCATACAATGGATGGAATTATTCAGCAATAAAAAGGAATGAAGCACTGATATATCCTACAACATGGATAATCCTTCAAAACATTAAGTATAAGAAGCCACATGTTGTATGATTCCATTTATATTAAATATCCGGAATATGCAAATCTGTGGAGTCAAAAAGTCGGTTGGTAATTGCCTAGGACTGCAGGGGATGGGAGAATGAGGATGACTAAAGGGTACAGGTTTCTTTTTGGAGTGATGAAGATGTTCTAAAATTGATTGGAGTGGTGATTGCACAGCTGTGTGAATTATATACTTTAAATGAGTCTATTGTTAAACACATGAATTACATCTTAATAAAATATACCAGAAAAAAAAGATACATTTTATCATGACCTTGGAAACTAAGATGAGATTTATTTACTTATTTTTAGATAACTTGTTTATTTTATTTTTTTATTTATTCAAGATATTATGGGGGTACAAGCATTTTGGTTACATGTAATGGGTTTGCCCTGCCCAAGGAGGGCTATAAGCGTGTTCCTCCCCCATACAGTGCATTCCGCTTCCATTAGTAGTGAGTTTACCTTCCCCTGACTCCTCTCCGACTGGCACCCAGTATTACTACCATGTGAGAACCTTAGTGTTGATCAGTTAGTACCAATTTGATGGCGAGTACATGTGGTGCGTGTTTTTCCATCCTTGTGATACCTCACTTGGAAGGATGGGCTCCATCTCCACCCAGGATAACGTAAGAGGTGCTAGTTCACCGTTGTTTTTTGTAGTTGAGTAGTAGTCCATGGCATGCATATACCACATTTTATTAATCCATTCATGTATTGATGGGCACTTGGGTTGTTTCCACATCTTTGCAATTGTGAATTATGCTGCCACAAACATTTGAGTACAGATGTCTTTATTATAGAATGTCTTTTTTTCCTTTGGATATGTGCCTAGTAGTGGGATTGCTAAAATGAGATTTAAAAGTGCCACATTGTGTCATATTTGTATTATGACACAATGTATATATGCATCAAAACATCACTCTGTGCCCTATAAATATGTACAATTATTATGTGTCAATTAAAAACAAAATAAAACTTTAAAAAATGGCACAGATCTCACATAAGATTATATCCTAGAACACTGAAATATGTCAGCTGAGTAGTTCCATTAAGGTAAGATTTAAGCTAAGTTGTGATTTGTTGCCAATGTGGGTCAGATTTTCCTAGAGCAGTATTTTCTTAAGTGTGGTAAACATTCTCTTGAAGGTACAGATGATAATTTTAAGGGAACCTCAGATTTTAATTAACATGAAATGAATTATTTGATGCTGGTATTCTATTTGTGATAGTAATATAAATTGTCCTCTTAACATATATTAATTTGAGTGAAAAATAAAGAAATAAAAATACACAAATATTGGTATAGTTGGTATGATTATATGGATGATTATATAGTAAAAATCATGAAATGGTCCACGAATAATTAACTCCTGGAAAACTCTAGTACAAAGAAAATTTCTTCTCCCGGGGCTCAGATTATTATCTAAGCTTTTTCAACAATAGTAAGTTGTTGGTTACAGGAAGGGAGCAACTAAATGTGTGTGGACAGATGGCTCAAAATCACCTGTTTTCAAACCAAGAGGTAACATGGCTTCAGACGGCAAATCAAAAGTGTCTCCCTTTGATGTGAAAGATCACACCTGACATTGGATGCAAGGAAATACTGAAAAGAATAAGTGCTCGTGTGCTCAAGGACTTTGGGTTTGACTATTGGGCTGTGACTTGTAAAACTTGGAGCACATCACAATATCTTTGAGTTTGTGTCTTATTTGTGAAACAGAAATAGCAGGACCTATTCTAATAAGGGGGTTGTGAGGATTAACTAAAATAATGAAAGTGCTGTAGTGTATATTACCTGACATAGAGTAGACAATTAAAGGCTGGCTTTCTGCCTTCTACAGAATGTTGTGTGATCACATCCCATGGAGCAGAGTGGAAAGTTAATTGGCTGTGCCATTCTGTCAAGAAGATGTATGTTAGGGCTCTTGTAGGGTTGGAGGGTGAGGCCCTTAGGTCTTTTCAAGTCAATTGCAGTTATTGGTCAGTCACACCCCATGGCCCATTAGCACATTCTCTGGACAAAATTCACTTTTTGAAAAAAAACTTCCCTGTCTCACTCTGCCATTCTGATTATTATTCTAGACCCCTTGTTCCTTATGGAGAATTTTTGGGTTTTGTTGTGTTTGGTGATTGTACCTTTTCTCCATAAAAACTGAAATATCATTCTGGGGATTCCTTTGGGGTCCGAGATGCTTCCTACTAGAGGAAGCTGATCCTCAGAAGCCTGGCAGGTAAGTACATTTATACATGGAGCAGAAATCACTTCCCTTTGAGTACTATTGGCCCATTCACATAAAATACATAATTGGTTGTTTATTCAGTCTGCAGCGTGAGGTGGTAAACAGAGCATGGGCTTTTTATTTTTTACACACTTGCATGTGCCTCCTGGGTCTAAGTTTTATTAGCTTTATAATCTCTAGAGTCATTTGCCTCACTTCATCTCAGGGTTCTCTTTGATGAAAACAAAAAGAGAAAGAAATGAAGAGAGTGAGGAAGGAAAGAAGGGAGGAAGGCTTCGGCTGTGCCTCCATGAGGGTTGCCCATAGCAGGCCTGCATTTGCCGACTCAGCCAGCTTCCAAGTACTGACCGGGTATAAGCAGGGATTTCCTGATCCCTAATCCAGGGACCTGAGGGAGACTCTAGGGGCAATACATGTGACCTTCTCTCTGCCTCATCTCTTCCCTTATTCATTTCTTTCTAATCATAGATAGGCTCAGGTTAGTTCACAGAGCTGTACAAGAGAAATAGAAAGCTACTCAGTCTACCCCTGACAGAGAGAAGTGAGTGCCAGTACTCTGGGGGCCCCTAACCTGTTTGCTTGTTTCTAAAATCATCATCAGGTTTCCTGTCTCTGGGGTTTCAACTTTGGGAATTTAGCAGGACACAACCATTCCCTTCTCTGTGCTTCCCTTTTCTATTTTCCTTAAATTTTATTTCCCTTGTCCAAGAGCTTCTGTTTCCATCTCCCTTTGAGAGGTCACTTTTCTTGTATTCTGAGTTCTCCTTACAAATGACTATAGGAAGAATGTATGAACAAACAAATACATTATTTTCTCTACAGGTACAATCAAACAGATATAAACAGTAGCTAAAACTTGTAATGACATCAAGCTTTGGCTCCAGAACTCACTAGACAAATCATGGAGCCTCAAGTCCCTCCCAATTTCTTCCATTAGGGTTCTCAGGGTGGTATATACACTCACCATAGGTGGACCAAGCTGCCCTGTTTAAGGGATACCTCTCCCACTCTGTAGTGTTTGCTTCTACTGCACTGATGCTACTCTTTTCTGTTTCATGAGGTTGAAATATCAGATTTTTAAATTTTTAAGATTTGGATTTTTAAAATTTTAGGTTTTTAAGATTATAGTTGCAAGGATGTTGGCTTTGAGATTCAAGTTTGTACACTGACCTCTTGTAAGTACTTTCTTTTTCTATGGCTTCATGGTTTAACCTTAATGGTGGGAAAACAGGAGAAACAAAAATCTCCATCACTTTAATAACTGTGGATACCCTGTTACTTTACAGTGTTTATTAAAGTCTGACTCCAATATACTCTTGCAGTCCTCTCTCATTGGAAAGAGAAGTGATATTTTATTTGTGAGTATAGCTATTCTGTCTATAGCCAGGAACCCAGCTTTGCGTTTCTTCTTCTATGCCTTGTACCCAGGGGTGGTATGTGATCTTTTTCTTGCAGGAAACACCCTGGGTGGTGTAGAAGGATCCCTATATTCCATTATCACTGAGTAGGAAGTGAGGCCAGATCTGCATGGAAGATCAGTTATCTCTAATTTGAAGGGTAGGAAGCACACTTTACTATTAGTATCAAGCATATTTTATCAAAAACTCTGCTTTGGGGGGAGCAAGGTACTTTGTCAAATGTATTAACTTTTTCTTATTAGATTGTCACTCTCTGGGTATTGCTATAGTTTGCTTTGTTTGACCCTTCGGCATCTCATATTGAAATTTGATTCCCAGTGTTGGAATTGGAACCTAAAGGGAAGTGTTTGGGTCATGGGGGTGGATCCCTCGTGAATAGATTAATGCCCTCCTGGGGGGAGAAGGTGAGTAATTTCTCAGTCTATTAGTTCCCATGAGAGCTGGTTGTTAAAAAGAGCCTAGTACCTCCCCTTCCTCTCTTGCTTCCTCTCTTGCCAAAGTGATCTCCGCACGTACTGGCTCCCCTTTCCCTGCTGCCATAAGTGGAAGCAGATTGAGGCCCTTCCCAGATGCAGATGCCAGCACCATTCTTTTCGTATATCCTGTAGGACCATGAGCCAAATAAACTTTTTTTCTTTATAAATTACCCAGCCTCAGGTGTTCCTTTAGAACAACACAAATGCACTAAGACAGGTGTACTTTGTGTGTCAGGACCCTGAAGAGGAAGAAGGGTAGATGACAATTCTTAGCCCTGACATGCCTCACCATGGAAATTTTTCTCTCTTCATTTATTCATTCCAGCTCTTACCCACACTCAAGCCTCAGCTTAATCTGAATTCATCTCTCTTAACCTACCAATCACCTTTTTAGCGTGTATTTCAAATTATTCATCAGATTCACTGATTAGGGAGCATGTTTGAAATAGTGACAGTATCTTATAATTCTTTGTATTTTCCTACACTTGGCATCACATACCTACCTGGAATGTATTTTAAGTAACCAACTAATAATTGTATTGCATATGGTAATTTTCAGGCTGTCATTCAGAGGATTTGCTAGATACCTACACATATTACATAATAGAATACTATATCTCACAAGATACACAGTTATCTGTTGACAAGAGATCTATGTCTGTAGAGACAAGAGACAAGAAGAATCTTGGCTATCTTGTTTTCCAATCTTATAATTATGCCCAGAGTCTCAGTTCTGAGACTCAAGGACTTAAACAGAAACACAGATGAGTCAGCAACTGCCCTGATGGCAATTGTCCTGGAGAGAAAACATTGAACAACTGGGAATGATTTGTTCCTTCAGGGTCTTAAATATTTAGGGGGTAATCATCTTACCGGATGTCTCTAAATTATTTAAACTAAATTGGCTTGCCCTCTGGTCTGTTCTTTCCACAGGATTTGAAAGTCTGACTATTTCCTTCTCACAAGAGGGTAGGTTTATAGCTTAATCAAAATGACTTTTACCTAAGGCATTACGCCTATTATAAACCACATCCATTACAGGGTCACCAAGGCAAGGAAAAGGGAGGGTTTGAGGAAGAAGTTCAGGCTGCTGGTGTAACTGGAAAGCAGGTTCTTTCTTCTGCCCTCTACACTTTTCCCTGAAGGATAGTGGGGAGTATTTGGAGCAATTCATCCTTTCCAGGGACATACTAGGAAGTCCATTTCCTTATAGGGTTACTATATGAACACGCTGGTGCTTCACGTCAACATATTTGATGTATCTGACAGCCAGGAATTGAGACTGTTTTTTTCCTCCACACCTCTAGATCACTTCTCTCAAAATACCCAGGACCTCCTTTATTTTGAAGAGAGAAAAAAATGAAGGGAATGGAACATGCCAAGTAACTTAAAACATTCCAGGGCTGAAATACTAGGGATTATATTTTTCTATGTGAAAGCTCCAAAAGTAGAATTGAAACCAGTGGGTGGGAAGTTGTAATAAGGCTGTTTTCACTTCTGCCTAATCTTTCTCCTAGGTTCCATCTCCATGGACAGGTACAAAGGAATACAAGCAGTGAATAAAATTTTAATGACATTAAGCTTTGACTCTAGAACTCACTAGAAAGATGGACTCTCTAGTCCCTCAAAATTTCTTCTGTTAAGGTTTCCAAGCTGGTATTTACACTCATCTTAGGGCCAAATTACCCTCTTTAAGGTGTACTTATCCCATTCTGTGGTATTTCTTTTTGTTTTACTGATGCAGCAGAAATAAATTGATGCTACAATTTTCTCTTTCATGAGGTTGAATTATCAGTCATTTGATCTTTAGTCACAGTAGTTACTGAAAGTAATTCTCTCACCTTAGGTGGTTATAACCATTTTAATACTTCGACAATTAGATTAATTCTCTATTATTCCCAGACTGTGTACTGCCCCACCCCCATGGTGATTTGGACATAATATTTGCACATAAACTTTTGCCAAACAAATTAGGTGAAGTGAAGTGAAGAGAAAACTGGCAGAAGGGAAGTTTTCTTGAGTCCTTAAAGCAGGAAGCAATTTATCCCTTAAATGAGATCTTTATTCTCTGGGAGTTCCCCATGGCCAAGCTCATTACAAAATAAAACCATAAGCACATCATAAACCAGGTAAAATATCTCACTGTGATCATTGGAAAGGTGCCAAAGTACAGAATCACAAAGGGAGCTTGGGGACCAAGATGAGAAATCTGGATCCACCTTGTTCTGTGGATGTATTTCTCCAAACTACAGTAGAAAAATGCCTACAGGAAGAGCTGTATAGACAAAACTTTTTTTTTTTTTTATTTTAGAAGACATTCCTATTCATTATTTTTTTATTTCAGAATATTACTGGGGTACAAACATTTCAATTACATGAATTGCTTTTGTACAGTGAAAGTTAGAAGTGTGCCCATCATCCAGCTAGTGTGCACTATACACATTACATGTGAATTTACCCATCTCCTCCCCTCTCTTCCCATCTGCTTGATTTCCATTGAGTTTTACTACCATATGAGTGCACATGAGTATTGATTGATTAGTTCCAACTTAATAGTGAGTACATGTGGTATTTCTTTGTTTTTCTATTCTTGTGATACTTCACATAGAAGAATGGTCTCCAGTTCCATCCAGGTTGAAAGGCAACAACTTCTTTTTATGCTATGGTATACATATACCACATTTTATTAATCCACTCATGTATTGATGGGCACTTGGATTGATTCTACATCTTTGTGATTGTAAATTGTGAGGTAATAAATATTTGAGTGCAGGTATCTTTTTGATAGAATAACTTTTTTTCCCAATAATGGGATTGCAGGACCAAATGTTCGGTCTACTTTTAGTTTTTTGAGATATCTCCATACTACTTTCCATAGAGGTTGTACTAGTTTGCAGTCCCACCAACATTGTATAAGTGTCCCTTTCTCTCTGCATGCAAACCAGAATCTGTTGTTTGGGGACTTTTTGATAAAAGACATTCTTCGAGTTTGGTAATATCTCATTTGGGTTTTCAATTGCATTTTCCTGATTAGAGACATTGAGTATTTCTTCATATGTTTACTGGCCATTAGTCTATCTTGTTTTGAAAAGTTTCTGTTTATATCTTTTGCCCACTTTTTAATGGGGTTGTTGGATTTTTTCTTGCTGATTTACTTGAGTTCTTTGCAGATTCTGGTTATTAGCCCTTTATTGAATGTATAGCATGCAAATATTTTCTCCCATTCTGTAGGTTGTCTATTCACTCTATTGATTGTTTCCTTGGCTGTGCAGAAACTTTTTAATTTAATCAGGTCCCATTTATTTATTTTTGTTGTTGCTGTGATTGTCTTTGGGGTCTTCTTCATAAATTCATTGCCTAGGCCAATATCTAGAGGAGTTTTTCCAATATTTTCTTCTACAATTCTTATAGTTTCATGCCTTAGGTTTAAGTCTGTTATCCATCTTGAATTAATATTTGTGAGAGGTGATAGGTGTGGATCCTGTTTCAGTCTTTTGCATGTGGCTATCCAATTTTCCCAGCATAATTTATTGAATAACGATTCTTTTCCCCAGTGTATGTTTTTGTTTACTTTGTCAAAGATGAGATAACAATATGAGGATGGTTTTATATCTTAGTTCTCTGTTCTGATCCATTGGTCTATGTCTCAGTACTTGTGCCAGTACCATGCTGCTGTTTTCATTACTATATCCTTATAGTATAGATTGAAGTCTATCTAGTAAAGTGATGCCTCCCAATTTTTTTTTTTTTTTTTTTTTTTTTTTTTTTTTTTTTTTTTTTTTTTTTTTTTTTTGCTTAAGGTTGCTTTGGCTATACAGAGTATTTTCTGTTTCCATACAAAGCATAGAATTATGCTAAAATCTCACGGGTTACTAAATGCCATTGAATTATTCACTTTGAAATGGTTAATTTTATGGTATGTGACTCTCACTTCAAAATTTTTAATACAATTAGATGCTAGGTAAAAATGGCCCGTGCACTGAATGACATGATGAGCAGCTGGCCATATGGAATAAAAAAATCTCTCTCTTAGCTATTAGCCACACATCAAGATCCCTGTATACTCTAAGTGCCTACAAGACTTAGACTCTATTGAAGAATTTTAAGTGAAAAATATAATAACTAAAGAGATAAAGGAATCTCAGGATAGAAATAAATGTGAAATATTGCTAACTGGAAAATCTAGAACTGAAAAAGGACAATACCTGAAATAAAAAATTGACTTGATAGTTAAGAGTTGAATGGCTACTGCAGATGAAATGTCAGTTTAAAGACAGGGCAATAGAAGCTATCCAAACTGAATCCCTGAGAAAAAAAGAGACTGAAATAAATGAACTATATCTCAGCTGTTTGAAGGACAATATAAAACCATTGTAACATAAGTGTAACTGGAATCTCAAAAGGAGAGAAGTGAGATACTGGGACAGAAAATTATTCTTAGAAACAGCCAACTTTTTTCTCAAAATCCAATGAAAAATTTCAGTGTTTGGATCAAAGAAACACAACATAACCCAAGCATAATAAACACAGAGAAAACTACATTTGGCATATCATCTTCAAATGACTGAAAAGCAAAGATAAAGAGCAAATCTTAAAATCAATCAGTGAAAATAAGACATGTTATATACAGGGCCACAATTGTCAGAATATAAACCAACATCTCATCAGAAAATGCAAGCCAAAAGGTAACAAAAAGACATCTTTAAAATGCTGAGTGAAAAATAAAACTGTTAACCCAGAATTTTGTGTCTATCAAAAAAAATACCTTATAAATAAAGGTGAAATAAATACCTTTTTAGACCAACAACATCTGGGAGAATTTGTCAGTAATAAACCTATACTGTAAGAGATAGTAAAGGGATATTTTTCAATGTGGAGGAAAAGATACCAATGGGCTACCACATGTGTGCAAGTTAAATATATAATAACAATAGCACAAAGTATGGAGGGAGTAGATGGAAACATATCATTGCAAGTTTCTTACTTATATATCAAGTGGCACAATGGTAATTTAGGGTAGAATGTCACGAGTTAAAGATGCAGATTGCAAGACTAACCATTTTTTAAAAAAGAGAAAAACTAAGAGGAACAGCGAAAAACCAATTATAAGAAATGAAAAGTTAAAATAATAATTCAATAAATCCAAAAATGGCAGGAAAGAAATTAAAAAAAGAATATAAATTACAAATAGGAAATAATTAGTATGACTGTACACTTCAATTCATCAGTAATTATAAAAATTATATTTTTAAAGACTTACTTAAGCATAAGTGACTAAACACATTAGTTAAAAAGGAGAAATGATCAGGTTATATAAAAAAGCAAGAGCCAATCTTAAACTATAGATGAAAGATTTCATATAGATATAAAGATACAGATCAATTAAAAGTAAAAGGAAGGAAAAACATGTGATACACTATACATAAAAAATCAGGAGTGGCTATGTTATCAGATTTGTACACTTCAAGACAATGACCATTATTAGAGATAAAAAGAAAGAGTCCAGAATATAAAAGTGTTAATTCTTCAAGACAAAAATACTAAAAGTCCTTTGCCAGATGGGTAGTTTGCAAATATTTTCTCTCATTCTGTGGGTTGTCTCTTCACTTTGTTGACTGTTTCCTTTGCTGTGCAGAAGATTTTTAGCTTGACATAATCTCATTTGTCCAATTTTGCTTGGTTGTTTGTATTTGAGGGGAATTACTCAGAGGTTCTTGTCCAGATCAATGTCCTGAAGCATTTCCCCACTGTTTTCTTTTAGTAGTTTCATAGTCTTAGATTTAAGTCTTTATTCTGATGTGATTTTTTTATATGGCAAGAGATAAGGGTCTAGTTTCTTCTGCATACAGATATCCAGTTTTCCCAGCACCATTTATTGAAGAGTCTATCTTTTCCCCATTGTATGTTCTTGGCACCTTTGTCAAAGATAAGTTTGCTATAGATGTGTAGATTTATTTCTGCCTTCTCTATTCTGTTCCATTGGTCTGTCTGTCTGTTTTCATGCCAGTACCATGCTGTTTTGGTTATTAAAACTCTGTAGAATAATTTGAAATCAGGTGATTTGATTCCTCCAGTTTGTTCTTTTTGCTCAGGATGGCTTTGGCTATTCTGGGTCTTTTGTGGTTCCATATACATTTTAGGATTATTTTTTCTATTTCTGTGAAGAATGTAATTGGTATTTTGATGGGGATTGTATTGAATCTGTAGATTGCTTTGGGTAGTATGGACATTTAAACAATATTGATTGTTCCAATCCACAAACACGGGATGTCCTTCTATTTTTTGTGTCCTCTTTAATTTCTTTCATCAATGTTTTATAGTTTAGAAGGAGCTCCAACAGCTCAATAGGAATAAATCAAATAATCTGATTAAAAAATGGACAAAGGATCTGAATAGATATTTCTCAAAAAAGACATACAAATGACCAATAGGTATATGAAAAAATGCTTGATATCATTAGTCATCAGAGAAATGCAAATTGAAACTATAATGAGATATCATCTCACCCCATTTAAAATGGCTTTTATTCAAAACACAGGCAATAACAAATGCTGGCAAGAATACAGAGAAAGGGAAACCCTCTTATACTGTTAGTGGACATGTAAATTAGTGCAGCCATTATAGAGAACAGTATGGATGTTCCCCAAAACCTGAAAATAGAACTATCATATGACCCAGTAATCCCACTGCTAGCTTTATATCCAAAGGAGGGGTATTCAGTATATTGAAAAGATATCTGCACTCTCATCCTTATTGCAGCACTATTCACAATAGCCAAGGTATGGAATCAACCTAAGTGTCCATCAACAGATGAATAGATAAAGAAATTGTGGTACATATACTCAGTAGAATATTATACAGGCACAAAAAAGAATGAAATCCTGCCATTTGCAACAATGTAGATGGAATTGAGGAACATTATGTTAAGTGAAATAAGCCAAGCAAAGAAAGATAAATCTCGCATGCTCTCACTGGCATGTGGGAGCTAAATATTAAAAACAATTGATCTCATAGAGACAGAGAGTAGAATCATGGTTACCAGAGGCTAGGAAGGGTAGCTGAGAGGGAGGATAAAGTGGAGATGGTTAATGGATGCAAAAATACAGTTAGATAGAGAGAATGAACAATATTTGATAGCACAACAAAGTGACCATAGTCAACAATAAGTTAGGGTATACTTTAAAATAACTAAAGATGTGGAATTGGAATATTACTAACACAATGAAATGATAAATGCCTGAGGTGATGGATACCCCAATTTCACTGATTTGATTAATTCACATTGTATGACTGTATCAAAACATCATATGTGCCCTATAAAGTATATACAACTATTAATATTCTGTACCCATAATATTTAAAATGAAAAAAGAGTAAAAAAATACTAAAAGTGTAGGCACAATATAACAGAGCTTCAGAATAGATGAAGCAAAAACTGTTAGTGCTAAAGGGAGAAATAAACAAATCCATGATTTTAGTTAGAGATTTCAGCATTCATCTTTCAATAAAGAATAGAGCAAGTAAAGAAAATATTCAGTATGGATATAGAAGAACTATACTATCAACCAACTTGAGCCAACTGACACTTGTAAAACACTCCACTTTAAGAACAGCAGAACCCTTTTCAAATTCACAAGACATATTAATCAAGATTCATCAACTACTGAGCCATAATATATGTCTCAACAAATTGCAGAAGATGGAAATTATACAAATACATTCTCTAACCACAAAGATATTAAATTAGAAACTGATAATAAATGTATAACTGGAAAAAAAATTATCCAGAAGTTAAGTTTTAAATATCTTGTAGGTAAAAAAAAAAGTCACAAGGAAAATGAGAAATATTTTGAATTGGATAATAATTAAAACACATTATTTCAATTTTTGGGGAGATGCAGCTAAATCACTGGTTAGAAGGAAATATATAGCTTTAAATATTGACACTAGAAAGAAGAAACATTTCAAGGTAAATAATATAAATTTATATCTGAATATCTGAAGCTTAGAAACTAACAGCAAACAATGTAGAAGAAAGAAAATGACAATAAGATCAGGAACCAATGAAATATAAAATAGACAAAAGAGAAAATGAATAACACTAAAATTTAGTTCTCTGAAATTAACTAGATTGACTAAGTAAACAAGAGATAAAACCCAAAATACCAATATTAAGAATGAAAAAAGGTATAATACCATATACATATTATAAATTTTTTTTAAATAAAGAAATATTGTGAACTTTACGCCAATAAATTCAAGAATTCAGATGAAAGAATTTCTTAAAAGATACAAATTACCAATATGCAAAAGATATAAATCTCTCAGTAGTCCTATTAATGAAATTGAATTTGTAACTAAAATCTTTCACAAAGAAAACTCCAATGGCAGAAAGCCTCATTAATGAATTTTAACAATTTAAACAAAAAATGATATAAATCTTAAACTTTTTCAGAAATAGGGGAAGAAAGCCCACTGTGAAGCATATTATGTAAGTCCAGAATAATTCTGAAACCAAAACCAAAGAAGGACAAGAAAATAATATTGCTGACCAATATTCTCATTTACATAAATACAGAAATCTTTACCCAAAATTAGCTGATGAATTCAGCAATATATAAAAATAGTAATACATTGTGGCCCAGTGAAGTTTATCCCAGGAATAACAAAGGAAGATCTGGATGTGGAACAATTAGAAATCTCATGCATTGCTGATAAGAATACATATTTTTAACCACTTTGAAAAGCTGTTTGATGTTAGTTAACATATTCATATCCCATTCCCCAAAAGTTTCACTCCTAAGTATATATCTAATAGAAATATACACAAATTTGTGCCATGTCAATAAGTAGATGTGCAACATTGGGAATAATAGCAACAAAATGGTAATAACCTAAAAAGTTCAACAGTAGAATATTTTTTGTATATTTATATAATGAGATACTATACAGCAAGGAAAATGAACAGCTTTATGCAACAGTATGAATGAATTTCACAGTGTTGAGCAAAAGTGACAGATACTCAAGAATACATACTTTATGATTCCATTTATGTAAGCTTCAGAATTGCATTAGAAATCAGCATAGAAAGTTATTTTTGAGGTGCAGGGAAATTTTGATGCTAAGACGGATTTCATGAGTGCTGCATATATTACATTTCTTGACCTCAGTGGTGATTAGCACAGGTGTGTTTACTGTGAGTCATTCATCAAGCTGAGCCCTTTGATTGTTGCATCTGTATTGTATTTCAATTAAGAAGTTAAAACACATATCATTGAATCAAAAATTAAAGTGGCCATTTTTAGTAATTGCACATTGGTTCTGATATATAACTTTAGGAAGCATTTATTTCCTTACCTCTTAATTAAAGTAATAAATCTAGTTTTAATAGAAAATAATAAAAATTAAATAAATCATATATTAAGCTTCAAGTACATGAATAGTAAATGCCTTTTACAGCAACTGATTTCCAAAGGAGAACACTGTGATATGGCATTTCTGATTTTAACAATAAAAGTTTCATCAGGGAGGTATTGATATAACTACAGCAAAACTCTGATCTGCTGATTTTACATTATTAGCCTCATTGGTTCTTTGCTGTTTCATCCTTCTATAATTTTGTGAACATTTTAGTGGGGATATGCCTCTTTCCCAAGAGATTGGCTTATAAAACACTGTTCTTTCATTTGTGTATATGCTGATTTTTTTCCCATTAATTTCTGAGAGTCTGAATGTGTGAAGAAATCTTTCTATTTTTACTTTGCTTAATACTAAACTTATTAAACTTTGTGCCTTTATCATTGCCCTTGACATTTTGGAAAGCATTTCTGTTCTCTGGCAGTCATATAATAAATCTAGAACCATTCTGATATTTTCTTGGCCTAATCGTGGGATCAGGTACTTTCCAAGGTTCCCACTGATTTTTCCAATTTTACATATTATGTTGCTTAACAATACTTTTTTAGAATGAAGTTTTATCAACTACTAGGGCTGTCTTCTAGCCTAATAATTTACAAAAAGGAGATCCAAGGGAGCCAGTGGAACTAGCAGAGGAATATAGAAGATCCCTATCACTGTGATATGGCCAAAAGGTAAGTTGAGGCTGTGCACCAACAGAGCTCTACCTCAGGCAGCATCACAAGACCAGGGTATGCAATTAGTGCTTCTAGACTCACACGTGTGCTCATTCAGTGGAAGCAGCCACTTTGACAGAGACAATGGAATGTAGCGATGGTGAGATTGGTAGTTGGTTAATTCAGTAGGTAAGACCCTGAGGATAATTTCTCTAAGATCTCAGATTCTGTTCGCACAAACTGGTCATTTCACAATGACTCTCAATGTACTATTAATGCCACAAAATCACTACCATGTTAGCCAATGGTAACCATGAGTCATGGGAGGTAATGTGAATATACAATGTGTACTAGTTGCTAGGGCTGCCATAACAAAGTATCACAGACTGTATAGCTTAAACAATAGAAATTTATTGTTTCACAGTTCTGGAGGCTAGAAGTCCAAGATCAAACTGTTGGAAAAGTTGGTTTTTTATAAAGTTTCTCTCTTTGGCTTGCAGAGGGTTGTCTTCTCCTTGCTTCTTCACATGGTCTTCCATCTATGTTTGTCTGTGTCCTAATCTCTTCTTATGAGGATACCAGTCATATTGGATTAATTCCCACCGTAATGACCTCATTTTAACTTTATCTCTTTACAGATCCTCTCTCCAAATACAATCATATTTCTGAGGTACTAGGGGTTAGGACTTCAACACATGAATTTTGGGGAGGACACAATTCAGCTTTGTAACACTGTGATATCTTCCTAATTTTGGGCAGGTGCATAGACTTGGTTAATGCAACAAACATATCACATGTGGTAGCATCACATTCTGAAGTCTGTGCTCCAAATGGGGGATAACGGTGGGTGTGAAATGTGAAAAAGAAATGAAAGGATAAGTTACATCTATAATTTATTTGTAAAAGGCATATTAGCGTTCCAGCAGATTTTTTTTTAGCTGTATACATTTTAATGAACCTATATATCTGCAGAAGCATTGTAAAGCTGGTTTTAAAACATCAGTTACTAAAGCACTGCTTTGTCCCTTTCTCCTTTATTCAGTGATATTGCAACACATGCTAATGGAGGAGCATATTAGAAATTAATGACCCTCATAGTCAAAGTGAATAGATTGAACTCATCCTATTTGCCATCAAATCTGTTCTTTCTTCAGTACATCCTATGTCTTTTAATGGTAATACCGGTTAACTGTCACCCAGTGTTCTAAACTATGGCATTTTTGACTTTCTTCTTTCCTTTCTCTTAATTATAATATAGCATTTGGATTCAAACAGATCTGGGTTCAAAATTTAGATTTGCCACTTACTAGCTATGACCTTGACATGTTATTTATCCTCTCCCTTTAGTTTCCTCATCTACAAAATATGGGATAGTAACAGTATCCATTTTGTGGAATTGTTGACAGAGCAAATGAGAAAATGAAAGCATCTAGCAATAAATGCTTAGCAAATGTTACTAATTATTACTATACTACCACTGATTCTACCTCTAAACTTTCTTTCATAGCTGCACATTTCTCTTTATTCATACTGCTCCAGGTACTAATTTAGGACTGGTCTTTCTCTCTCCCTGAATTCTTGTAGATCTAATCTAATCAAAATTTGGCTTTTATCTTACCTTGTTCCCTTCAAAAACATTCAATGACTTCAAATTTCTCAGGAAATAAAGCTGAGTAGTCTAAATCTGACTTGTTTTAGGCCCTTTAAGTTTTAGGTCAGTGCTCTTTGGTCTCAATCTGCCCCTGGCCTGTAGTGTTGACTTGGGTCAGTCAGGAGACCTGGCAGTGATGCTGCCCCTCCCATGGTTGTTATAAGGATTATTTAATTTAATTCCTAGAAGCCCTAGCTTTGAGAGCTCCGTTAACTGGCAGAGTGGCCTTGGAAAATCAGTTTACTTCCCTGGGCTTTACTCTATTTGTCTGTAAATTGACATGGTCTAAAACTCCAATGTGTGTAAGAATCACCTAGAGAACTTGTGAAACTTGGTCTCTAGTTTCTCTAGAGACATTAGAGCTTATATCAGGGATTCTGATAATATTTTATTATGTTAAAAAAAGAAACATGACATCTAATTACTGCATAAAGTATGCTACTATTAGGTATACATCTTGATTTGTTACATATGTATGCTCTGTTGGACACCATCCAGGTTAAGATACAGATGGTCCCTGACTTAGGATGGTTGAACTTAGGATTGTTTGACAATGGTGTGAAAGAGATACACAAATCATAATAACTCAATAATTTATTCAATAAATTACATGAGATATTCAATACTTTATTATAAAATAGGCTTTATGTTAGATGATTTTTGTTCAAATGCAGGCTAATGTAAGTGTCCTAGCACATTTAAGGAGGCTAGGCTAAGCTATGATGTTTGGTAGGTTAGGTGTATTAAATGTATTTTACAATATTTTCAACTTATGATAGGTTTATAGCGACATAGCCCCATCATAAGTTGAGAAGTATCTGTATAAAAAATTTCCAGCACCCTAGAAGTTCTCCATGCCTTCCTAGTCTATGCCTTTTCCAGAGACAACAACTATTTTTACTTCTATCATAATTACTTTTTAACTATCTGGATTGGATAATTTTTGGTGTTTCTTTTAGCTCTGATTTTCTTTGGTTCTAAATTTCTAATTCAGATGGGGAAGTACTTTGAATAAGCTCATATTGTTATCCCAAATTTAGATATTCTCTAGAAACACATTTCCTGCCCACCCATGCCCCAACCCTCACCTTCACCCCCATGGGTAACCCTCTTCTTTAGCTCTTCATCTCCCCAAACCTTCATATTCTTTCTCATTCTGTCACTGAGGTCAATCAAGCTCATACCACTTGCTGTAGGACAGCCAATAAACTGAGAAGCAAGGTATTGGGGCAAGGAAAGTGACTTTTATTCAGAGAGCCAGCGAACCGAGAAGGAGGTAGACTAATGTCCGAAAGAACCATTTTAAGTTGGTATGAACTTTAGGCTCCTTTTTATCTTAAGGGAAGGGAAAATGTGGGGTGGGTGGAGTGCATTGCAAGAGGTATTAATAACTGAGGACCACAAACATCTGGGCACCAGCGAGGGTCATAAAACTTCTCTGTTCTTGGTCAGTTAACTTTGGTGGATGAAGGTCAGGTCAGGATGTTCCTACAGATCTTTAACATAGCGTTGTTACTTAAGTGTATACTTTTCTTATCACCCCGGGAGTTAGTTTTGGGAAAGGGATAGTTATTGCCTTTCCTCTAGCCCGGTTATCATCTTTTTTCTAGCTTACATGCAGAGCTAAGGAGAACCTTTTAACCTAAAGGAGGTCAGAAGCAAAATGGAGCAAGTTATGCTAAGCCTCCCTTCCACTTTTACAATTCTTCCGCTCTATAGTAAATTCTTCTCAAGCTAGGCTAGAAATATAGAATACTAAAGTTAGGGGTCAGGTATTCTAACCTCCCTTACTTGCAGCAATTCCTTCTACAATGTCCCTAGCAAATGGTTTTTTACCTCTGCTTCAAACTTCTGGTAACTGACACCTGATTTTATCACATTATTGGACATTTCTCTTTGCTAGAAAGTGCTCTTATAAATTGAACTTTATAAAATATTCTTTGGTCCAGTTGCTCATAGTTATGTCCTCTAGAATAATAAAGAATATCTGGTCTATTTTCTTTATGGCAGCCTTTCAAATGTCTAAGACAGTTGTCACATATGCTCTAAGATTTTTCTTCTCTAGCTGTTGGAATCAGAACTCTCAGCAATTTACTGGCTCTTGCTATACCTTTTGAAGACCCAACTCTGAAAAATACTATGCAATTGAGAGCCACAGTAGCCTACACCAAGGGAGAAATTATACTTTATGCTGTAACACACTGTTGGGACAATATTGTATAAGTTCTATCCCACTGGGATATGCAGAACAGTACATATCCCTCTTCTCTCCGCAGAACCAGCTTCATGGACATGCAACCTGTGTGGTCTCACTAGACTCATGCCCAGATAGTCCCCATGCTTGGCTTGTTGTTCTACAGTTGCCATCTTAAAATTCTTAATATTTTTTGAACATGGGGTCCCCCATTTTATTTTGCACTGGGGTCCCACAAAATTAGGAAGCTAGGTCTGTCTTTCTGGTTGTATGACATTTGCTAATGTCCTAAATATTTTTATTTTTGTTATTTAATAATACATCTTCTAACATAGCTATTAAGAATGTATTATATTTATTGTCCTTTTTACTTATTTCAAAAAGTTTTCCTTAGAGCAATGAACATAGGTTCAATATTATAATCATACTCATGTTATAGATGAACAACCTTGGGCTTAAAGAAATTAAATGAGTTGACAAAGCTTCATGGCTTATTAGTAGTAACAAATCTGGGCCAGATAGGCCTTCTGACTTCAGCATTCATTAAAGAAGGCCCGCCTTCCTTTCTGCTGGAAAGTGCTGTGTTTTAAATTCCCAGGACTCAAGTTGGGTACTTGAGTCTTATTAGATTCCCAGGTTCCTCTGTTTCATTCTTTGTTAGTTCATTGTCCAAGCCCCATGCTTTGACTTGCCACCCTGTATTGCCAACTCATATTTAGCATAGAGTTTCCTCTATTTGCTCCTCAGGTCATTTACCCATAATTTCCTAGTCCTCTCTTATCTGATAATTGAAGCTTATTTTTCTACCCTAAGTGATTTACCCTGAGCTTGCATTTTTTCAAAAAGTAATCTCAGGTTAATTTTGAAGGAATTCCAATGCAATCTCATTTTTTCCTCCCTCGATTATGATTCAGATCTATAGCTAATCTCCAGATCGTTAAGGATGTTCCAGTAATTGGAAAGAAATCTCCATGTTTTTTTCATTAAGTGCTCATCTAGCTTGTGAAGGGATGTTAAACTAACTTGAGATGCTGAGACTTGCCTTATTTGACCAAAAAGGAATCCAAAGCAATTCTATGAAAATGTGGCTTCATTTGCAATTATATTAGGGGAAGGGAAATGGAGAGTATAATGTAACAAGGTTATAATGACCATCTTAATATGGGAAGGTTGATGGTAAGTACGAAGCTTCAACATTGGCGTTATCTCTGCGCACTCCACAGACAAATTTTTAGCCTTGTGTGTGTCTGGCCCAAGTAAAACTGTGCATGCGATGTCTTTGTCTCCTGGTGGAGACTCTGACCCAGGCTCTGCTTTCTGGAGAACCCAGGCTAGAACATGTGCGTGTTCACCACCTGAGGTAGTCTGCCAATGTTGTTTCCTAATTCCTAGAGTATAAAATTAAAAGATTTGATCCTGTTTGTTTAATTGCCTTTCCATCTGTAACATTGCCAGTTGAGGAATAGTACCATTTTAAGCAGATATCACTGACCCAGGAATAAATTGAACCAGTCATTTCCATCTCAGTTAATGACACCACCATCTTCCCCATTTGTGAATTTAAAAACCTAGATTTTCTTTGTTTCTAAATATCCCCCAGGATTCCTTCTTCTTCTTCTTCTTTTTTTTTTTTACCTTCATATCTAATCAAACAACAAGCCCTGTGGCTTCTATCTCCAAATATACCCCAAATAAGCCCTGCTCTCCGTTTCCATAGTTACACTTACACGATACACACCGTTTCCACACACTACACACTACACCTGCACAGTACACCTACACCCTACAGCTCAGAGCAGCACTGATTCTTACCTGGTCTCTGTGGCCCCTTTATAATCTACTCTCTACAAATCAGTGAGATTGGACTTTTAATAATGCAGATCAGATTATGCCATTCCTCTGATTATAACCCCAACCAAGTTCTGCATTCTTTGAGTGTGTTTTTCTTTTATAGATAGTACTTAATGCAATCTGTATACTTTTTCCTCATTTATATTGTTCTCCTCTGCCTCCCCCCACTTCAGGAATATAAAAGAAGGGTCCTCCTATCTTGATCATCATTTATTTCCCCAAGCTTACTTGAGTATTGGTACCCAGTGGGTGCTAAAAGATTATTTGCTGAATAAATGAATGAACCTGCAAGCCAAGGCTGATATCCAGTCCACATCTCATTATTTCAATATTAACTCCAACCCTTGGCAAACTGCTGGCTCCCCTAAGTCGGGCTCTCAGGATTGAACCTCTACTTATCTCTTTAGTTTAGCTATAGCCAGAGCCCTAATTCTGAGTATGGCGTGTCTTCCCCTATCTTTCCCCATGTCTGTTCCCTCTATATCATCAGCTCTACAACTCCAGGATCAATTCCTCCTTTTGGATTTCAACCTGTGACTAGTTGTGCCTTCCTGTCTGTCCTTTTCCTGTACCCAAGGTTACTTTGCAAGCTTGACTAGGCTGCCATTCCCAGCTTCCACTGCTCCAGCTCCCTTCCTGGGCCAACTAATACTTGCAAATCATCACATACCCTTTAAATCCTGTAGGGTTCAGTGGATTCCAAGTAGAAAGCACTTGGAGTGACTAAGCCAGATGAGTGCTTCCTTCTGAGCACATATTCAGGATAAATGTTTCTTCCAAACTGAGGTTTGCAAG
The DNA here is from genome assembly GCF_041146395.1 of Eulemur rufifrons. Classification (NCBI taxonomy): domain Eukaryota; kingdom Metazoa; phylum Chordata; class Mammalia; order Primates; family Lemuridae; genus Eulemur; species Eulemur rufifrons. The sequence goes on from NC_091001.1 coordinate 49,535,444, forward strand.
GCTTCTCTGCATAAAGATAAGCACTGTGTCACAAAAGTAGCTTGTATATTTGTGCTTACTGAGTCCACCTATGAATCTATGATGAGAATACCATTGCTTAACCCCAGAGAAAAATTGAGTTGCATTTAAATTATTCCCAACTGTTCTCTCATCTTAAAACTTAGCCATTCACTTAGAAGTTAAGAAAGATTGCAACAAGCAGCTGGCAAAACAGTCCTAATGGCAGAGATGGGACATCAAGCACAACTTTGGTTGGCATTTTCAGGATTTTTAAATGCTTGGCTGCAATTGTCACTTCCATAAGGATTTCATGAAGATTAATAATGTAAGAAAAGGCCATCTTTCAAGTAACTGAACACAGTAACTATTAGTACTCTTTCTGGAAAAATAGGGAAAGGAAAGATATTTTTCTCCTTATATGTCCATCTCTATTTTGTTTATTTTCTTAAAAAATATGTATTCCTATACAATTATATCATGGTAATTATACACACACACATATTCAGATATATATGCATGTATATCTGTATAAATATATATTTGGTAGTGTTATTTTGATAGCAAATAATGTAGATAAATGAACTGGATTAGCAAATGTACTATAGTAGGTACTCAAATATTAGCCATTATTACTGCTATGTTATTATAACTTTCATAAATAATTAATACTTTAAAAACAGAAAAGGGAGATTAACTTCCAGCATGAGAGCGTGAGGATCTTCACTGACCTGCTCCCCAGTGAAACTGGTGAAAAACATAAAAAACCCAACTGTTTAAAGCCTCTAGAAAATGGTCCTAGGGCCAAAAAGCAAATGAAGAAACATCTATTCAAAAACATGTACAAAAATTCAGTAAGAAAGGCAAGAATAATCTTTGGTATTTAAATCAAGGCCACTTCCCCCTTGCCTCAGCGAGGCAAATAAATATTCTACTAGAGACAGCTGCAGCCAAGAGCACAGGGTTCCCACTCACCACCGCACCCACAAGGAGGGCTGGCTTCTTTGGATGAACAGGGTGTCAGCATTTCTCATCCTGCCTTCAGCTACTGGTTGCTAAGTCCCGGGTGAGTGTGGTTGATAGGTGGGGGCTCCCTTCTTCTGCTCGGTCTTTTCTCATGGAACACAGGCTCCACCTTGGATGCAGTACACTGAGACTGCTGGAGCCCTGACCATTCTTCTGTTGGCTCTTGAGGTGGTGGATTCATGCCAACAGATTAATATTTAAATAAGGAGACTTTGAGAAAAGCAGATTACCCTCCATATTCTAAGTGGGACTCATTTAATCAGTTGAAGACCTTAAGGAAAAAACGGCCCTCTCCCAAGGAGGAAGGAATTCTGCCAGCTGGATTCTGCCTTCAGATTCAAACTGCAAAATCAACTGTTTTCTAGGTCTCAGCCTATCAGCCAACCCTGCCGATTCTGTACTTGCCAGGGTCCACAATTGCATAAGCTGATTCCTTAATAAAAAGTTCCCTAAAATAGGATAAATTCCTTTCTTTATAATACTTCCTACTGGTTCTGTTTTTCTGGAGACCCCTACCTGATACACAGGCAAAATTGTAGCCAGTGTTTACAGGAGAGTATCAGAGAATAAATCAGCTGGGAGGAGTTCTATTGGGGTAAGAACAAAAATCAAACTGTCTCAGAAGCTAATACTTCAAAGAAGTCAAGATTTGGTTGGATTATTTTATGGAGCAATTTATGCCTCAAGGCATTGTGGAAAACAATAGAATAATCAGCAGGCAATTAGTGGAGTTTAACAATTTGTCCTGGTCAGGGAAAGAGAAGAAGAGAGTCCAACAGTGCCATTGTCATCGCCAGGGTAACTGTGAGCATAACAAATCTGGAACCTTCTGAAGAACACCATCAGAGGCTGCACACTAGGGGGAGAAAGAAGGGGGAGGGCTTCACTAAAATAATCCAATCACTCACTAAACAAATAAACAAGCAAATAACACTAACAATCCAAAGAGGGGATTCTTCTCAGTAGAAACAATGGGGGCAGGAAGCAGTGAGATAACATATTTAAATTGCTCAAAGAAAAAAACTGTCAACCCAGAATTGAAAATCCAGGAAAATTATGTTTCAAAACTGAAGGCAAAATAAAGTCTGTGATGTTTAATTTTATGTGTCAATTTCACTGGGCCACAGGTTCTTCAAGGTAGTTTGTTAACCATTTTTTCCGGATTTGTCTGTGAGGGTATTTCTGAATGAGATTAATGTTTGAATAGGTAGCCTGAGTAAAGCAGATTGCCCTCCCTAGTGTGGGTGGAGCTCATGGAAGATGATACAATCTTATATGTAGAAAACCTTAGAGGTTCTGCAAAAACAAAACTGCTAGAACTAATAAGTGCATCCTGCAAAGTTGCAGGACACGAAGTCAACACATAAAAATCAGTTACATTTCTATACACTGACAATGAACAATTCAAAAAGCAAATCTAGAAAATAATTCTATATAAATAATCAGAATCAGAAAGAATAAAATACTTAGAAATTAACCCAGGAGGTGAGAGAATTGATTGTACAATAAAAACTACAAAATATTTCTGAAAGAAATTAAAGAGGACAAAAATAAATAGAAACACTCCCATGTTCATGGATTAGATAACTTAATATTAAAATGTCCATATTACTGAAAGCAATCTACAGATTCAGTGGAATTCCTATCAACATTCCAGTGACCTTTTTTTAAGAAATAAAAGGCCTATCTAAAATGTATGTGGTATGTAAAGGCCCCCTGAATAGCCAAAACAATTCTAAAAAAGAACAAAGATGGAGTACTCACTCTTCTTTACTTTAAAACTTACTACAAAGCTAGGGTAATCAAAATATTGTGTTATTGGTATAAAGACAGACAGGAACAAATGGAATAGAATAGAGTCCAGAAATAAACCCTCATGTATATGGTTAAATGATTTTTGACAAGAATGCCAAGACAATTTAATGGGGGAAAATGCCATCTTTTCAGCAAATGGTGCTGAGAAAACTGTATACACACATACAAAAGAATTAACTTGGATCCTTATTTAACACTATAACCAAAAGTTAACTCAAAATGGATTCATAACCCATGCATAAGACCTGAAACTACAAAATTCTTAGAAGAAAACATAAGGAAAAAACTTCACAACATTTGATTTGGCAATGATTTCTTGGACATAACACAAAAGGTACAGGCAATGTAAGAAAAAAATAGACAAATTGGGCTTCATAAACATTTTTGAAAATTTGTGTATCTAAAGGCAGTATCAAAAGATACAAAGGTTACCTATAGAAAGGGAGAAAATATTTGCAAGTTATATGTCTAATAATGGATTAATACCTAGAATATATAGAGAACTCCTAAAACTTAGTAACACAAAAGATACCCAAATAACCTAATTCAAAGGATTTGAATAAACATTTCTCCAATGAAGATACACAAATGGCTAACATATATATGAAAGGATGCTCAGTATCACTAATCATTAGGGAAATGCATATCAAAACTACAATGAGATACCACCTCACACCCATTAGGATGGCTACTATTAAAAAACCCCCAACTATTGGTGAAAATGTGGAGAAATTGGAACCCTTGTGCACTGTTGGTGGGGATGTAAAATAGTATAGTTGCTATGGAAAACAGTTTGGACATTTTTCAAAGAAATTAAAAATAGATTACCATATGTTTCAGTAATTCCACTTCTAGGTATATACTCGAAAGATTTGAGAGTAGGATCTTAAGAAGATATTTGGATACTCATGTTCATAGAAGCATTATTCACAATATCCAAAGAATAGAAAGAACTTGTGTGTCCATCAGCAAAGGAATTGATAAACAAAATGTGGTGTATATGTACAATGGAATAGTATTCAGAAGAAGGAAATTCTGACATATACTATCACATGGATGGACTTGGAGGACCTTATCCTAAGTGAAGTAAGCCAGTCACAAAAAGACAAATAATATATGATTCCAATTATATGAGGTACCTGGAGTAGTCAATATCATAGAGCTAGAAAGTAGAATAAATCATAGTTGCTAGAGATTGGGGGGAGGGGGCAATGAAGAGTTAGCATTTGATGGTTATAGAATTTAAGTTTTGCAAGATAAAAAGATGGATCGTGGTAACAATTGCACAAAAATATTAGTGTAGTTAATACCACTGAACTATACACTTTAAAATGGTCAAGATAGTAAATTTATGTTATGTTATATGTATTTTATTACAATAACAAAAATTGGGGGAAAAAGGAAATAACTAATACATGCTACAACATGGATTCACCTTGAAAACTTTATGCTAATTGAAAGAAATTAGTCTTAAAAGACAACAAATTATATGATTCCATTCATATAAAATTTTTAGGACAGGGAAATCAATAAAAGTAGAAAGTATATTAGTGGTTGCTTAGGGCTGGGGAGAAAGATGGAGATTTGAGGGTGTGATAGTTAAAGGAAGGGGAAATAGGAAGGTGATAGCCAAAGGGTGTTTCTTTTTTTAAATTTAAATTTTAAAAAATATTTTTAAATTTCATTTTTTAATTGACAATAATTATACATATTCATGGGGTATATAGTGACGTTTTGATAAATATAATGTATAATGATCAGATCAAGGTTTTAGCATATCTATGATCTCAAACATTTATCATTTTCTTGTGTTAGGACCATTCAGTATCCTCCTTCTAGCTATTGGTAACTATATATTCTTGTTAACTACAGCCATCTAATAGAAATGACTTAAATTTATCATTTCAATAATATTTAAGTGTACAATCCAGTAGCATTAAGTACATTCACAATGTTATGTTGTCAAATCATCACCACTATTCATTTCCAGAACTTTTTCATCATTTCAAACAGAATCTCTGCACTCATCATGGAACTCTCCACTCTCTCTTTCCCCAGTCTCTGGTAACCTCTATTTTACTGTCTCTATGATTTTGACTTTGTTCTTTTTATAGTTTTCTAAAATAGAAGCTGAGATCATGTACTTTATATCTTTCTTTTCTAATATATGCATTTGATGCTATACATTTCCTTCTAGGCACTGCTTTCACTGCATATCACAAATTTTGATAAGTTTTATTTTTGTTTTCATTTAGTTTAAAGTATTTTTCAATTTAATTTCAACTTCTTTTCACCCATGTAAGTGCATTGATTAATTTCCAACTATTTTTTAGTTTTCCACTTATATTTCTGTTATTGACTTTTGGTATAATTCCTGTGTGGTCTGACAGCATACGTTGTAACATTTCTATTCTTTTAATTCTGTTAAGGTGTGTTTTATGGTCCAGAATGTGGTCTATCTTAGTGAATGTTCTGTGAAAGTTTGTGAAAAATGTGTATTTTGCTTTTGTTGAATGAAACATTCTATAAATGACAATTAGATCCACTTGATTGATGGTGCTGTTGAGTTCAACTATATCTTTACTAATTTTTTGCCTGATGGAAGTGTCAATTACTTATAGAAGAATATCATATGGTAAATTCTGTACTTAATTTTTGAGGCACTGATAAACTGTTTTCCACAATGGCTATACCTTTTGACATCCCATCAGCAATGCCCAAGTTTTTCAGTTTCTGCACAATCTCACAAACACTTATTTTCCATTTTTAACAGCTAACCTAATATGTGTAAATTGGTATCTGATTGTGATTTTCATTTCCCTAATGGCTAGTGAAGTTAAGCATCTGGAGTTTCTATATGAAGTGATAAAAATATTCTAAAATTGACTGTCATGATAGTTGCATGTATCTTGAATATACTATTTTAATAAAACCATTGGATTATATGCTTTTTATTTTATATCTAAGAATCTGTTATCAACTTTAAGATCACAGAGCTTTAACCTTCTGTTTTCTTCTAAGAACTTTATGGTTTTAGCTCACCAAAATCCCATGTGCTTCATCAAGATGGAAACTACTTTTTTTTTAAGCTAACAGTTATCACCTTTTTTTCTTTATCATCCATATATTTGGTTAAAATGTATGGTACATGACTTATCTCTCAATAAAACTGTTAAACTATGAAACTATGAAGTTATATTTCAACAAAGTTGCTAAATTATGAAGAAAATAATAGAAAAAATAGAACTATGGAAAAAGGAAAGCTTATTTTTTTTCTGTGCATGATGGCACAAATACACGATGACGTAAATGTACCTACCTCTACAGCTGATTCTACAAAAAAAAAAAATTGCTGCTCTGCACAATTGCAATATCTCAGAGAAAGGGGACTGGATTCACTGGTGGTGAATCAACTCTTGAGAAAGTTGGAAGTGATGTTTTTGGTGAAGAAAAATATTTATAAATATATGGATGATAAAGAAAAAAAGATAATAGCTGTTAGCTTAAAAAAAGTAGTTTCCTTCTTGATGAAGCACATGGGATTTTGGTGAGCTAAAATCACAAAATTCTTAGAAGAAAACACAAGGTTAAATCTCTGTGATCTTAAAGTTGGTAACAGAGTCTTAGATATGACGCCAATAAAATAAAAAATAAGCTGGACTTCATCAAATTTAAAACCTTTTGTGCATTAAGCAGTGGTCCCCAACATTTTTGGCACCAGGGACCAGTTTCATGGAAGACAATTTTTGCACAGATTGGGCAGTGGGGAGGATGGCTAGTGATGGGGAATGGCTGCACATACAGATGAAGCTTTACTTGCTCACCCGCTGCTCACCTTCTGCTGTGCAGCCCGGTTCCTAACAGGTTACAGACTGGTACGGGTAGGCGGCCCAGGGATTGGGGACCACAGCATTAAAGAAGATTATCAAGAATTTGAGAAGAAAACCTATGGAATGAGAGAACATATTTGCAAATCACATATCTGATAGGTCTAGTATCCAGAATATACAAAGAGCTCTTAAAATGCAACAAAAAGATAAACAATCCATTTAAAACCTCATATCCCTGTGAGTTAGAAATAATCGGCCTTCTTTTCTCCTATTCTGTAGGTTGTCTGTTTGTGCTCATGGTAGTTTCCTAGGCTGTGCAGAAGTTTTTAATTTGATCAGGTCCCATTTATTTATTTTTGTTGTTGCTGTGATTGCCTTTTGGGTCTTATTCATAAATTCTTTCCCTAGGCTGATGTCTATAAGAGTTTTTCCAACATTTTATTCTAGAATTCTTATAGTTTCATGCCTTAGGTTTAGGTCTGTTATCCACTGTGAGTTGATTTTTGTGAGAGGTGAGAGGTGTGGATCCTATTTCAGTGGCTATCCAATTTTCCCAGCACCATTTATTGAATAAGGATTCTTTACTCCAGTGTATGTTTTTGTCTGCTTTGTCAAAGATCAGATGGCTATATGAGGATGGTTTTATATAAGGGTTCTCAGTTCTGTTCCATTGGTCTATGTCTCTGTTCTTGTGCCAGTACCATGCTGTTGTAGTTACTATAGCCTTGCATTATAGCTTGAAGGCTGATAAATTGATGCCGCCCAATTTGTTCTTTTTGCTTAAGATTGCTTTTGCTATACGGGGTCTTCTCTGGTTCCATACGAAGTATAGAATTATTTTTTCTAGATCTCTGAAAAATGATGTTGGTATTTTAATAGGGATTGCATTGAATCTGTAGGTCACTTTGGGTAGTATAGACATTTTAACAATGTTCATTCTGCAAATCCATGAGCATGGTATGATTTTCCACCTGTTTGTGCATGCTGCACATCCAATAAAGGGCTAACAACTAGAATCTATATAGAATTCAGGAAAACCGGCAAGAAAAAAATCAAACAACTCCATTAAAAATGGACACAGTACATGAACAAAAACTTTTCAAAAGAAGACAGACTAATGGCCAACAAACATATGAAAAAATGCTCAACATCTCTAATCATCAGGGAAATGCAAATCAAAACCACAGTGAGATGTCACTTAACTCCAGTGAGAATGGCTTTTATCAAAAAGTCTCAAAACAATAAATGTTGGCATGGATGTGGAGAGATAGGAACACTCATACACTGCTGGTGGGACTGCAAACTAGTACAATCTCTATGGAAAGTAATATGAAGATACCTAAAAGAGCTAAAAGTAGAACTACTGTTTGATCCAGCAATCCCATTACTGGGCATCTACCCAAAGGAAAAAAAGACATTCTATAAAAAAGACATCTGCACTCAAATGTTTATGGCAGCACAATTCACAATTGCAAAGATGTAGAAACCACCTAAGTGCCCATCAATACATAAGTGGATTAATAAAATGTGGTTTATGTATACCATGGAGTACCACTCAGCCACACACAAAATAATGGTGATCTAGCACCTCTTGTATTATCCTGGATAGAGCTGGAGCCTGTTCTACTAAGTGAAGTATCACAAGAATGAAAAAAACAAACACCGCATGTACTCACCATCAAATTGATATTAATTGATCAACACTTATATGCACATATAGTAGTAACATTCATTGAATTTCAGGCAGGAGAGAGAGGGGAGAAGGGGATGGGTAGATTCACACTTAATGGGTGCTGTGCACAACATCTGGGGGGGTGGACTGGCTTGAAGCTCTGACTTGGGCAGGGCAAAGGCAATATATGTAACCTAAAAATTTGTATCCCCATAATATTCTGAAATAAAAATAAATAAACAAACAAATAAATAAAATGGGAAGAAATAATCAGCCTTCTTTTGACACAAAAGGAAGCAAAAGTTTAGAGAAGTTAGTTCACGCAGTGGGCCAGAGACTGTTGTTCTCAAGTTTTACCCTCCTTAGCCTCTCACCAGAAGGTCTGACAGTGACCTCAGCTAGGAAGGAGACGGGAAGCACATAAATGCTGACTCTAGGTACTGTGAATTGTTAACTAGCTGGGGTGTGAGGTCCAAGAAGGGACAGTTCTCATCTTAAAAGCTGTGTGAAGAAAAAGCCGATCAAGTCAGTAGAGTACAGGCAGTCTCCCGGTTACAGACAACCCCATTTACAGCATCCCATACTTATGAATGGGTTCCCAAGCCACCCCATAAAGAGAATGTATAATTAAATGATTAAATTAATAATTTGGGAACTAGTTTCTTCCACGCATGTAAACAAACCTGCATGGCGTACGCGGTCTGTTGGCGCAGACTACGCCGATGGCTAGTCTCACTGTTTGTAACATTGCTTACCCATAGCATCACTTTCCCCTTAACTTTTTATTCAAGTTTGTGACTCTGTGTTTACCCTTATGGCCATGCCCTTCTAAGTGAAAGTCCACTGCAAATCCAGGTGAGCCTGCAGTGAAGAGAAAGGTGATTATAATGGAAATGAAAGTGCAAATAACTAAGTGTTTAGAGAAGAGCCAGATGCCATCATTCATTGGGAAAGCATTAGGCTTCAGTCACTAGACTATTGGACAATTATAAAGGATAAAGTGAGAATAATGAAACACGTGAAAGGCAGTGCTCCAATGAAAGCATTGATTATTATTAAGCAGTATAGTGGATTAATTATTGAAATGGAAAAGTTATTATTGATTTGGTTAGAAGATCAAAATAAGCATAACATTCCTATTAGCCTCGCGTTAGTGCAGGAAAAGGCCCGGAACATTTTCAACAGTTTAAAAGCTGCACACATGGAAGCTGAAGGTAGTTGTGATGAAGAATTTGTTTCAAAGTAAGGGTTGGCTTAATCATTTTAAACATAGGGTAAATACGCATAATATTAAAGTGCAAGGGGAGGGAGCCAGTGCCGATGTAGCTGCAGCAACTAAATTTCCTGAAATGTTGAAGAAAGTTATTGAGTAGGAGGATTATTTGCCAGAACAAATAGTTAATGTAGATGAAAGTGGGCTGTTCTGGAAAAAAATGGCTTCTTTCTTACATTTAGAAAGAAGAAAAAAGTGCACCAGGGCATAAAGCAGCAAAGGATGGATTAACCTTACTGCTTGGAGGTGATGTGCCCGCAGATTTTAAGCTCAAGTTTTTGCTTGTTTACCACTTGGAAAATCCAAGAGCACTTCACTGCATTATTAAAGCAACTCTTTCTGTTATTTGGAAGTCAAATTTAAGGGCCTGGGTCACACTGGCCATGTTTGAAGATTGGTTCTTAAACTGTTTCATTCCTGCTGTGGAATGTTATTGTTTGGAAAAGAAAATTCCCTTTAAAGTTCTGCTTGTGCTGGACAATGCTCCTGGACATCCAACGTCTTTAGATGACCTTCACCCTAATGAGAAGGTCGTATTTTTACCACCCAATGCTACATCATTACTATAGCCAATGGACCAGGGAGCCATTTCTGCATTTAAGGCTTATTACTTACGGCATACATTTGTGCAAACAGTCAAAATGATGTGATGACCCTGAGAGAGTTTTGGAAGAATGGTAACATCTATGATGCCATCAAAAACATTGCTGACTCCTGGGAGGAAATGAAGCAATCGACAATGAAAAGGATGTGGAACAAACCGTGCCGTCACTTTGTGATGACTTTTGTGGCTTCACAGAAAAAGACATCACCGAAGCCAGAAAAGCTATGGTGGATAGTGGCAATGCACTGCATTGGACATCAATGAAAATGAGCTCATTGTCTTACTGGAGTCCCATTCCAAGACTTAACTGATGAAGATCTTATGGAGATAAAGAAGCACCTGATAGAAACACAAAACCACGAAGAATCAGAAGATCCAGAGCCAATAAAGGTTTCTTTTTTTTTTTTTTTGAGACAGAGTCTCACTCTGTTGCCCAGGCTAGAGTGCCATGGCATCAGCCTCGCTGGCAGCAACCTCAAACTCCTGGGCTCAATCAATCCTCCTGCCTCAGCCTCCCGAGTAGCTGGGACTACAGGCATGCGCCACCATGCCTGGCTAATTTTTTCTATATGTATTTTTAGTTGTCCATATAATTTCTTTCTATTTTTAGTAGAGACAGGGTCTCGCTCTTGCTCAGGCTGGTCTCAAACTCCTGAGCTCAAACGATCCACCTGCCTCGGCCTCCCAGAGTGCTAGGATTACAGGCGTGAGCCACAGCACCCGGCCAGAGCCAATAAAGTTTACAAAAAAAAAAAAAAAAAAGAATTAGCTGAAGCCCTTTGTCTCCTTGAAACAGCATTTGCTAAGTTTGAGGAGCAAGGTCCTAACATTGAGAAGTTTACAAAGATTTTCTGTGAAGTTAGTGAGACTGTCAGTGCTACAAGGCCATTTATGATGAAATAAAGGAAAAATCTGTGCAAACAACCCTAGATACCTTTTTCAATAAACTAACTTCAGTGGTAAGTTCCCCTCCTCCAGCAACAGAATCAAATTCTAATTCTCCAGCACCCACTCCATCCTCTCCTGCACCATCTCCATCATCATCTGAGTAATGTCAGCTTACCTCTTGCCTCAAAAATGCCTCTTCCAGTGAGCAAGACATCGAGGCAATATTAGATGAGTGTTAACCTTTAATATTTTTTCTTGAAATTTCTCCTGTCTCCTCTCTAAACATTTTGTATGAATTTGTTTTTGTGTTCTGTTTGTTTGAACTAAAAGAAAGAGCACTATAGTTTTTTTTTTTTTAATTTCAGAATATTATGGGGGTACAAACATTTTGGTTACATGAATTACTTTCATACAGTTTGAGTCAAAGTTATAAATGTGTCCATCACCCAGATATTGTGCATTGTACCTGTTAGGTGTGAATTTACCCATCCACCCTCCCCCGCCGCCGCCGCTTGATTTCCGTTGAATTTTACTACCATCTGTACACATGAGTGTTGATCATTTAGTTCCAATTTAATAATGAGTACATCTGGTATTTTTTTCTCCATTCTTGTGATACTTCACTAGGAGAATGGTCTCCAGTTCCATCCAGGTTGTTACAAAAGGTATTATTAGTTCACCATTTTTTATGGCAGAGTAGTACTCCATGGTATATGTATACCAAATTTTATTAATACACTCATGTATTGAAGGTCACTTGGGGTGTTTCCACATCTTTGAGATTGTGAATAATGCTGCTATAAACATATAAACGAGTGCAAGTGTCTTTTTGATAAAATAACTTTTTTCCCTTTGGGTGGATATCCAGTAGTGAGATTGCTGGATCGAATGGTAGGTCTACTTTTAGTTCTATAACTTATTACAATACAGGGGAATTATTATTACTATAGTATTATACTGTATTATTATCACATATGAGCCGTTATTATTACCATATATGCGCTGTTCATCAGGGATCTGAATTACATACAAATCTAACCTAAAGATGTTCTCAGGGTCGTATCTCATCCATAACCCAGGGGCCGCCTGTATTTATTTGGTAAACTCTTAGGCAAGTGACTCTCGCTTTGGCCCTCAGTTTTCTTTTCTGTAAAATGAGAGTGAGGAGAAATATGTTCAGGACTCCCAGAGTCCTCTTTCCCACTGAGCATAGATGGCTCTCAGAGAAGTTATTATTATTCCAAACTCTCTATTTCTAGCCTCTTATTTCCAAGCCAGCCTTTATGAGGTTGAGGGTAAATGGTTCCCAAACAGTTTCAGAGTGGTTTGGTTTATATCATCCCCTACTCTCTGTTACCTCCCCTCCAGTGTCTCAGCAGGACACAGTTGCTCTGGAGGACACAGATTCTGGAAGGCTCTCCCCCAGTCTGAGAGCCCAGGGGACCTGGCCATGGGTGGCCAAAACTTGAAGGGGGAGTGTTGGGGGCTGGGGGAAACATAGTAGTGCTCAAATATTAGCCATTATTACTATATATTATCAATATATGTATGAATAAGTAAATAATACTTTAAAATAAAAAAGGAAAAAGAGAAGCTTAATATTTTTCTGTACATGGTGGCACAAAAGCACAATGATATGAATGTAACTCTATCACTAGCTCTAAAAAGAAAGTCTGCTGTCATACACAAAGTATCCAAGGGAAAGAGAGTAAACCTAAATGGTCTGCATCCTTGCTGCTAAAGGTGCAGTCCACAGACCAGCACCATCAACATCAGCTGGAAGTACGTCAGGAATGCAGAATCTCAGATCCCCGCTTTAGAACAACTGAATGAGAATCTGCCAGTTAACAAGTTCCCCGGGTGATTCCTATGTACACTCAAGCTCAAGCAGCGCTGGGGTGATGCACAGCTAAGTTAGCTGATGACATAGGATGTCCAAAAGGGGTGGAAAGGAGGACAACTCTATGATCCTCTAAGAAGCAATACATATTGTACAGCTTTGTCAAAAGTTTCAGTCCCCAGTTGGATATTTTTCTTGAGGATTCACATTCCATGTAGTTCTCATATTTGAGGGAAAGCAATAAGCTAACCCAACAATCTGCATTTTAACAAGATCCCCAGTGATGTGCATGTGCATTCAAGTTCAAGAAGCATTCGGGACATGCAGCTAAGGCAGCCAGAAACTGGTGACCTAGGGAAATTCTTGAAGAGAAAAAATGACAAAAATTGTGATAATTGTCTGTTTTGGTGGGAAGGTCTTGTGATCAACAACAGGTATGCATACTGTTTTTTATATCAAATAAGAATACAAGAGTGTGAAAACTAATTCAATTAGACTAACTCTGTGCCAACATGGCTAATAAAAAAACAATGTCTTGTAATGCCATCTTGGCCTTTGCCATCACAAAAGTAATGTTTGTGCCCCAAATACCTCATTTTTATGGCAATAGAGGAAAGAACCATGGGCCTTGTACCCTAAAGGCTAAGTTTTGCATCTCAACTCTGCTTTGTGCCATACCTTGTCCTTCTGTTTCCTAATTTAAGTGGAATAATAATGTTTTCTCTTTCTAATATACATGGCTTTGGTGACCATCAATGTGAAAATGCTTTGAAAACTGTTAATGTCAGTTATTATTTTTATAATTGCAGACCTAGTCCATTTCCTTTTACTTGTCCTAATGATGATGGAGATTCTAAAGTGCCCTCTCTGTACATACCTGTGTATGTGTATCTGTGTGTATGTAAACATGAGGAAAGTAAAGTTCTGAAGCTCAAGGTGTTACTATAGGGCCAGAAGTAGTATGGTGCTATAGTTTATTTCCACTTCTTATATCTTCATATAGAGCTTTTCCATTCTACCACATGGTTGGTAGTGTTTCCCAAACATTACTGTTCGCAGTTATAATCCCTTACATTTTGCTTTTGCTTCCATATCACCTGCATCTCTGCTCCAATCTGGAAGACACAGTGGGGACTATTTCACTTGTGGCCTTTGGTTGGTTTCTTTTTCACACCACATGGAGCTAATTTTGTCATTAGCATTTTAGGAAACACACAGTAGCATTCTAAGTGAAATACAAATTAGAAGATTCTGCCATTCTTAGTTACTCTTTCCTCCCAAATTTGAAAAGAAATCCCTATCAAATCACCCAAGTCATATTTATCCTTTTTAAATTCCCAAAGCTATTGTCATGATTTTTCCAAACTCTCTATTTCTAGCTCCTTAAATAGAAATTATGACTGGAGTAGCAGTGGTGAAAAAAATTGAAACACTGAATTTAAAGAAAAAAACTATCAGGCATAATGAAAACTAGAATTTTACATATAGTTTTGCTTTGTTGTCTTTTGCAGTTACAAGTGTACAAAATCATGTTTCACCTGCACAGTTTCTGGCTCATAGCAAGCAATCAATACAAGTTGGTTGGTCAACTGATTGATGAAGAAACCCTATATCAATGAGGGTGAAAGAAACCTATTATATATGAAGAGTATGCACTTTATTTTTTTTATTTTTATTTTTAAAAGCTATCATTTTATTGATTTTTTTTTTACTATGTGCCAAGCACTCTGCTAAGCACATTAGATTTGTTATCTCATTCAACCCTGCCCCCCAGTAATCCTAGTGACCATTACTATAGCTAATTTACCAGAAAGGGAACATATTGGACTATGTTAATAAGTAGTTAGGTTTCCACACTATGAATTCCATTAAGTATTAATTAATTTAGTCTTAATTAATTAATGGAATAGATTAGACCATATGCTTTATTTCATCAGGCAAACCTTCCCAGCATAAAATTAACCAGAAATTATTAAGCATTTACAGTGTGCCAGGCACTATGACGTAATTTAAATAATGATTTCATTTAATTCTAATAATTGGCTTATTCAGGAGATATATTATTAATATCCCTCTTTCACGGACAAAAAAACTGAAACTAAAAGTGTTAAAGGAACAAACCTAAGATTAGAGAGCCAGTGGTAGAGCTGGGCTTTGCAATCAGGACTGAATGCCCAGCCCGTGTGGTTCAATGCCTCAAACCTACATTCATATCTCATCAGTGAATCAACACTAGCAAAAAGTCACCCTCTACTTGTAGTCACCCTCTACATCCCCTTTGAATCCACCTTTTTCTCTGGATAAGCAAAGAACCATGGAGTTGTCACAGGTCTGTTGCCTGTATGGCCTATAGCACGACGGAGGAAATGTCCTCTCAGGAAAATTATTCTAAACATAGCTTTATATCCTGTTTTATTTTTCATTTAACATTACAATGTAAATGTTTTCTTATGTTACTAAAAACTCTTAATAAGCACAATTCTAAAAGTTGCTTAAAACTTTTTATCAAGTGAATGTATCATAATTTAATTATCAATTTCTTTGTTATTTCCTTCCTTTCTTCAATGGAAATCAAGTAGGTGGAGGAGGGGGAGGAGGGTATGGGTAAATTCACACCTAATGAGTACAATGTGCACTTTCTGGGTGAAGGACACATTTATAACTTTGACTTAAACTGTACAAAAGCAGATTATGTAACCAAAATGTATATACCCCCGTAATATTCTGAAATTAAAAAAAAATTTATTTATAATTGACCAGATAGTTTTTCTTCTTTTTTTTTTGTTATTTTATATAATGTTATAATAAGCATCCCTTTACATAGAACTCCTTCCACATCCCTGATTTCTGACCAATGCATGACAGAAGTATTTAGAAGTGAATTTGGGTGTTTGCATATTTCAAGTATCTTGATGCACATTGCCAAATTACTTTCTAAAAGTTCTGTACCTATTTCTACCATCCCATCAGGCTCACCATGCCTTCCTATCAGATATAGAATTAAAATAAGAGAAACCTTTGCTAATTATATGCATGAAAAACTCTATCACATTATTAAAATAGATATTTGTTTGATTCATTATGAGGTGAAATAATTTTTCCAATATTTGGCAGCCACAGAATCTTCTTTTTTGATAATTTCCAGCTTCTGATTTTTTCCCTGGTGAAATTTTACTGCTTTGTCTGTATTCCTTACCTACTGAAGAATTCAAACTTTTGCCATATTTATTGTAAGTATTTTTTCCATAGATTTTCTCTGCCTGGAGCAGAAACAGAAGGAAATATGTTGTTGAATCCAAGGAAGGAGAAGAGCCCTTCAACAAAGGAGTGACAGCAGTTTCTAATGCTACAAAGAACCTGGCAAGGTAAGGTTTGGGGAAGTAACTATATTTTTTCCCCACACACTGTTATGAATGATAGCAAAGCTTGTATTTTGCTTTAGACTAGGTGGGCAATAATTACTATTGTTCATTCAAAAGCCAAGTGGTTTATCGCTAAAAAAAATCTAACAGAGATTTATTGGCAAATAAATAAATGTGTCACATTTAATACCACATTGGCAAGAAACCTCAGTACTTTTCCACCCCTTACCGTCTTACAAAGGTTCTGAGGTTCTACAGAAACATACAGTGACTCTGGCCCATGAAATAGATATATTGTAACCAGGTTTACAGAATTCAAACCTCAGCAAATAGACCATGCTTATTTTCTTGCTCAAAACAGTTCAGATAAAAAGATATCTGATTAAAATAACAATGACAACAATAATAATAAATGTTTAACCTGGTGTATTAGTCAGGGTTCTTCCAAGGAGAACAGAGAGAATGTGTACATATGTATATAGAGAGATTTATTTTAAGGAATTGGCTCATATAATTGTAGAGCTTAGTAGGCCCAAAATTTGCAGGGTAGGCCAGCACAGATCCAGGGAAGAGTTGCCTTTTGTCTAAAAGCCGTCTGCTGGAAGAATTCCTTCTTGCTCAGGGGAGGTCAGTCATTATTCTCTTAAGGCCTTCAATTAATTGCTTTACTATAAATCCACTGATATAAATGTTAATCTCATCCTAAAAACACCAGAAACATTCAGAATGATGTTTGACCAAATATCTGGGTCCAGCCAATTTGACACATACAGTGAGCCATCAAACCTGGTAACAAGATGAATCAGAATTTTAGGTAACTTTAAAAATGTTTGTTAGTTGAGGCTTTATTTTGAATAGGATATATCTCATTCAGACATCACAACAGCATTCTCTCTACTTGTTCCTACTCTCCTTTTTTGTTGAAGTGAATGTCATTCTCTGCTACATTGTGATCTTGACTGTGACCCAGCTTGGATGGGTAGACTATGTGGAAGGAGAGGTATGCTGTTTGCACTGAGTTCTTAGGAACTTATTTTCTGTAAAGACATAATGATATTACTGTTCTGCCTTCCTCTGGGGCTTTCGTATCTTTATTTGAGTTCAGCAGCCACAATGAAATTAAGATGATGGATATGAAATGGAAATTTTCTGGTTCAGATACAATTGTACCATTTTCTGGGGCTTATTTTTTTTTATTTCAGTAAATATTCATTTAGCTGCCTCAGGTAGTAGAACTAATGATTACAATTTTGTCTTGAACAAAGGAGGAGACAAATACTGTAATTATATAAAGTACAAATCAAATCACCTAATTAAATAGGGAAAGAAAATCTGTAATAATTATTGAGGTATAGGTCAGTTAACAATGCACAGTAAAAGGACCTATAATTTTTAGAAATATACCAATGCCTGATTTATCAAGAGGTAAATGTAATAAACAAGTACATTTTTACTTAAAAATGCAAGCTTCATCTACACTAAAGTAACCTCATATGACTCCTCAGGTGTCAGATTGCAGACTTTCCTCTCCATATTTATTTAGAGAATTGAAAAGGTATTTAAATTATTTGTTCTAGGTGAAAAAAACATTAATACTTAATTGTGGAAACTTAAATACTTCTTTGTTCATCTCTAAACTCCGGGAAGCCTCTGAGGTTACTGCTAGCCCATGATATCTCTATTATGTGCAGACGCTCAGCTCTCAGACATTTTGTCCATTCCATTTTCTCTGGAACCATGGTTGACATATGAGTCACCCTGAGTATTCCAGTTATGTCCCATGAGGGCCCACTCTGCCTGCCCAATAAGACTCTAAGTCTATCAGAAGCAGAAATTGTGCTTTCCCTCTTTCCTGTCTCTTTCCATTTCTATGCCAATTACTTAAAGCAGGAATCATGTGTGTGACAAGCAGAGGATGACATTGACTTCAACAAAAAAGCAGAGTAGGAACAAGTAGAGAGAAAGCTGTTATGATATGTCTGAATGAGATACATCCTGTTCAAAATAAAGCCTCAAGTAACAAGTGTGTATTCGTGTGTGTGTGTGTGTGTGTCCATAAAAGTATATTCTGTCCTGTGCCAGGAAAGATTGAAGGGCTCATTCCAGAGTATTTCTGGGGGAGCATTTTAGAGCTTGATTCATGGCATTATGTAAAGCATCAACCTACCTCGATTTCTGCCACATCTGATTATTTGTAACAAAATCTTGATAAAAGATATAATAATTACCAAGATATCTTAGTCAAATAAAATTCTGTACTAATAGCTCAGATTACATTCCAAATTCCCTATAACTTTTCATCTTCATCTCCTTAAAGTGTTAGAGAGCAGATACAACAAAGAGAGCTCCAACAACTCAATAGGCAAAAATCAAGTAATCTGATTTAAAAATGGGCAAAAGACCTTAATAGAGATCTCTCAAAAGAAGACATACAAATGGCCAACAGGTGTATGAAAAATGCTCAGGATCATTGGTCATCAGAGAAATGTAAATTAAAACTATAATGAGATTTCACCTCACCCCATTTAAAATGGCTTTTATCCAAAACGCAGGCAATAACAAATGCTAGTGAAGATGTGGTGAAAGGGGAACCCTCACATACTGTTGGTGAGAATGTAAATTAGTGCAAGCACTATGGAGAACAGTATGCAGATTTCTCAAGAAACTAAAAATAGAACTCCATATGATCCAGCAATCACACTTTTGGCTATATATCCAAAGGAGAGGAATTCAGTATATTGAAAAGATATCTGCGCTCTCATGTTTATTGGAGCACTATTCACAATAGCCAAGATATGGAATCAACCTAAGTGTCCATCAATAGATGAATGGATAAAGAAATTGTGGTATATATACATAGTAGAATATTATACAGCCACAAAAGAATGAAATCCTGCCATTTGCAACAACATAGATGGAACTGGAGAACATTAGGCAAGGCAACTGGAGAACAAAGGCAAACCTCTCATGTTCTCACTCATGTGTGGTGCTAAATATTAAAAACAGTTGATCTCATGGAGACAGAGAGTAGAATGATAGTTACCAGAGGCTGAAAAGGATAGTGGGGAGGTGGTGATAAAGTAGGGATGGCTAATGGGTACAAAAATATAGTTAGATAGTTAGATAGAATGAACAATATTTGATAGCACAACAAAGTGAGTATAATCAACAATAAGTTATAATATACTTTAAAATAAGTAAAAGAGTAGGACTGGAATGTTCCTAACAAAGAAATCACAAATGCCTGAAGTGATGGATACCCCAATTACACTGATTTGATAAATTCACATTGTATGCTTGTATCAAAACATCACGTGTACCCTACAAAGATACATAACTATTATATACCCATAATAACTTTAAAAAATGTAAAAAAAAAAGAAAAGAAAAGAAGCCCTATTAAGCTAAGTCAGGTATAACTGTCTTTTAGGGACTTATGTTTTTGTTTTTGTTTTTGTTTTTCTTATTGGATCACAGGTTGGCAGAAATGAATTAATTCTAATGGTTAATCACACATTTGATCCTTGGTCTTTGCATGACTCACTTTTATTTATTTCATTAGCCATTTCATTTAGTTATTTTTTAAAATATATGCATTCATGAAACCACTCCTAAAAAAGTTGCCCTCTTAATAGTTTCTAGAGACTTTTTAATAACCAGATCAAGTTATTATTATATTTTTAAGTTCCTGGCCTCTTTGAATTATCTACAACATTAAAAGGTATTTGGATTATTCCTTATTTGAAATGTATTCCCCTTCTTGGTTTCCCTAAAATACTCTAATCTCCTAGAATTTTTCCTTCCCTCTCTGCCATCACCTCCTCTCTCTCTTTCACCAGCTTGTCAATTAATTTTGTCATCTAGTGAAAAGAGAACTAGTTTGGCAGAATAATTGAATCCCAATCCTAATCCTTCCTTAATTTATCTCTCCAACTAAAGGTTGGTTAATCTCTGTGGTTCTCAGCTGTTTTAGCTGTAAAATGCAGTTGGACCATATTATTGGATTTTAATTAGGCTCTACAGAGACTTAAGAATTTCTTTCAGATTTCTAAACTGCAGCCACAATTCTCATCTCTGTTCCTACCACAGCACCTACACTGTCCTAATTGTGTTTTTGGGCACCCACACTAGATTTCCATCACCAGGGAAAGATGCATCTGAAAGTGTAAGCACTTTGGGCAAGTGAGCCCAATGACTGTTAGACTAATATTTGATAGAAACCATTTCTCAAGATCAAGTTTGTTGAGGGAAAATATGTCATGAAATGTGATAAAAGGGATGGTGTGCATATCATCAACTGTTGAGGTGGTATTCAATAAGGTAGCCTGCGTTCTCAATGTCAAGTGATGGTGGTACAGGGGCGGGAGTGGGGGCAGCATCTGGACCAGTGAAAGAGCTTTCCTATTGAAGTCCCCACATTCCTCCCTAAGTCCATTTCTGGTTCTAAAGGCAAAATGCAATAATATTTTGTGGAGTTGATGTAGGGATTATGCAAGGTAATGTTAAAACATTTGTCACAGTACTTGTGACACAGAAAAATTGTACATTCATTTGTTTTTATACTTTCTCTGTGACCTAAGTGAGGAAATGCCAACATGCCTTTTCCCTCTTATGGTGGCCTGGCTGCATAACGATCTCATTTCTGCTGACTCATTTTGCAAAATCAAAACATAGCTAACTGGTTCAATAAGCAGGAAAGCCATTGGGAGAGGCATTTGAACTTTATCCAGCAATGAGGACTTCTCTCATATATTTCAAAGAGAATGGGGAAAAAAATCACTGCTTTGTTCTAATTATAGCTTCTTTAGACAATTAAAGAGGTCAAAGTTTGTTCTCTGAAAGCAGCATATCTGAATTTTTAAAGCCTATCCACAAAGTATCTGGAAAGCACCAAAGATTGTACTTCCCCTACTCTGAGGGACACTTCTTCCCTGCAGTGAAATTCTTTGTTTTATATCACATCATGCTGGCTGGGAAGATAATACTTGTGATTGCCCCTGTGTTTATTTCCCCTGGAAATTGCTGCCAGGACAC
Organism: Eulemur rufifrons; assembly: GCF_041146395.1. Classification (NCBI taxonomy): domain Eukaryota; kingdom Metazoa; phylum Chordata; class Mammalia; order Primates; family Lemuridae; genus Eulemur; species Eulemur rufifrons. The sequence goes on from NC_091001.1 coordinate 49,556,785, forward strand.
CATGATTCTGTGTAGTGAATCATTATTTTGTCGCATCACAAATAGCAGCAGCACCTAGCTGATTCCATTTTAAAATGATGAAAAAAAAGGGGTGGGGGACAAAGCCCAAATCTCAAACCAAGCATTAAATGTCCCTGAAATTCCTGCAGCAGGCACGATGTTCTTTTTATGTAGGAAAACAGAGCCACAGTCTGCATCGCAGCATTGGCTGCTTTCCTGATTTGCTTAGTAAGTTTTAAAGAAATTTCTGCTCCTGCAGTGTGCTTAAGTGTGAATGCCAAAGCATAGGAGAGCAGCTGTGCCCATTGGCACCCACCTCGGGCACTGGTTATTCAAAAAATTGAAGCTTAAAGCCAGTGTTCTACTCCAAAAGATGCTACGTACATTACATCTCCCTCTGCTAAATTCTGTGGTGATCATTAGTGTGGGATGTGCTACAATCTTAAAGCCCCTTACAATTTATTAAGCACTTCCACATAATAAGCTGCCTGATCCTCACATCCATCCTGTAAGGTAGACAGGATAGGATTATGTCCTTTATTTTCAGATGAAAATACACAATGATTCAGAGAAGTGAAGCAACTTGTCCACAGACACACAGCTGTGAAAAAATAGAGCTGGAACTCAAAAGCAATGATCCTGTTTCTGAAGAGGGAGCTTTTCTCACTAAACAGAGGCTTTTGTAAACAGGCTTTTGCCAAATCATGACATGATGGTGAGATCACATTCTCCTTGCTTCCTCTTCTCCTCAATATTCCAGATCCTTGTGCCACCACACAGACTTGTCCATGCTGACTTACTTCCAACACCCTCTCCTTTGTGCCTTACTTCCTGGAGTGACGAATGAGTCCTTTTTCAGCCCTGCACATCTAGGTCAGTGAGGGGCTAGACACATGATTGCTAGTGGCTTAGTGCATTCCCCCTCCTAGTGGGTGCATTTGTTTTGTAACAGAAACTAATTCCTAGATGCACATTCTTTAACCTAGAGCAATGGACATTGGAGGCACCATGGTAGCACACACAATCCACTTAAGCATAAGGCTGAGCATGCTGGCTCATGTAAGTCCACACTTCCAAGTGAGCATGCTCCCAGTGGCTTCCTGTCTATTGTCCCTCCCTCCTCTGCCCCTCAGGTCACACCAACCACTCCCAAAGAAGTGAAGAATGGTCCACAGGTGACTGGAAACCGGTCAAGGCACATCAGTCCTGATTCAGCCATTTATTAATGGAAATGTAGGGAATGTAGGGAGTTCTTTTTTTCCTGAGCTTCAGTTTCTCCAGTGGTAAAATTAGAATGTTCAACTAAATGTGTTGTTTTATAACCCTTTTTTGACAGTAAACCCCTATTTTCAAATGTAGTTTAATCTAGGTCCTGAATTCATGAAGCAGTTACATGTAGTGTTCTGCTACTAGAAAAGATAGACAAGGAGAAACCATTTAGCCTCCTTTCAATATGCCCAGAGTCCTCAGGGATTTCATTATAGCCCCGTGTGAATCTTCAGAATACGGGGAAAAGCCTTGCATATAAAAGAGGAAGCTCAAAACATTTTATCCTTTTACAGAATTTAGATGCTCATAAATCTCCCCCTTCCTCGTTTTATTTACCTCTCCTGGACATTGCATGGCTCTGAGTAGCTCTCCTTACTCTCCCCCCACCCTTCTCTTCTTAAAAGAGTGACGTGCTGAGGGAGAGGGAGGTGGCTATAAAGGAATAGTTACGGGAAGCAAAGAGATGTTCACCCACTTTTGGTGCATCCGTTTAGAAAACATTTATTAAGCTCATTTTAGATGATGTGGCTTAGGACTAAAGATATTGCAAGACCATGTCCATGCACTCTGGGTCTGTAGGAGATAAGACATATGGATCAATAACCACAATTCAAGATAAAAATGGCAAGGGATCTATGTGTGCTACAGATAAAGTGCTGAGATAGCCCAGCAGTGAGAGATAAGAGACAGAGACAAACAAGGAAACAGAGGCAGAGATAGAGAGGTTCCCCCTAAATCAGAGGTAGCAAAATTTGTCTGAATCCTAAATAATTAGAAGGCATACAATTCCATGGTGATGATCATTTCTGAATAATGAGTTACATCTTAAAGGAGGCGAGTAGAAGGGGGCAAGGTGTGTTTTGTTCCAAAGAGACTACTTCTGTATTCAAAAATCTTCCCAGCTTATCAATAACATCTCTCGCTGTCCTTGGATTCTCATATGGATTTTCTCCCCATATTATCTGGATTGGCCATCCGTATTGATCAAATTTATCAAATAGTAGCTAATCTCTTCCACAGAGACCTCCTTCATTTCATTGCACTCTGAGAAAATTTCCCCTCCGTGGACCCAGACCCATAAGTGGAATTTTACAGCACGCGAGTCTGATAGTATTTTAATTAACTCAGCTAAGTGTTCCTATTACAGCCATAAGCAAGAGTTTGCAGGTTAATTTAGTTTCTTTAATTACAATGATAAAGCTAGATAAAAATTTTGATACGGTAACAAGTTAGTAGCTCACATGGTTAATTATCTGGGATTCTGGCAGTTTGTGGTGCTCTCTCTGCTTAACTAACTTCCAGATTCATTAAGGACACCTCTAGATGCAATGCTTATTTCTGCATAGGGAATAAGTTGCTATTTCCAGACATGAGTGAACTGTAACTCATGAGACTAGAATAGTCAGTTCTAGAAGAGGTTCTAGACCTGTGCTAGCCAGAAAGCATTCTTATTATCAGGAGATCTTGGAATTACGTGATTAAAGGGAGAAAATGCAACAATTTAAATAGTTATCATTTGCTGATTAAATTGCCTCTCCCTGCCACCTTTCCTGTACCAGTCATGTAGGTCAGAGTTTCTTAACCTCAGCACCAGTGAGACGTTAGGCCAGATATTTCTTTGCTTTGGGAGGCTGACTTGTGCAATGCAGGATGTTTCTCAGCATCTGTGTCTTCTTTTCATTAGGTGCCAGTAGCACCTTCCCCCTGCTTCTGACAACCAAAAATGTCTCCAGACATTTCCAAATATCCTCTGGGGGACAAGATTGCTCCTGGCTGAGAAATATTGGTGTAAGAAATAAGTATGTGACTTTGGGGTTAGACTAGGTTTAAACCCAGATCTATCCACCTAGGAGATGTGACTTTGGGCATATTACTTGAACTCTCAAGTCCCATGTATGTAAATCAGATCGTTGTACCCACCACATAGCATTGTTCTGAGAGTCAAATGATGCCTGGTGCTTAGTAAACACTTCATAAATAAAAGCTATTATTTTTATTTTTTGTCTCTTCCAGATGATCTACATTTTACAGATTTATTTATACACAGACAAGAATAACTAGTCATACAAAACAGAGTCAGGCAGTTGTGATTCGCTTCTATGGCTGCTTAATGTCCTTCTAGTATGGTAAAAGGACTGCTCCATTTTGGTGTCGTATATGTAGATGCAAATTCTGTTTCTGTTGCCTGTTAATTTGGCTATGAACAACCTTCTTTTTGTCCCTCAACACTCTCCTTTAAAGAATGATATCACCTACCACATAGGCTATAAGGATCAAACCATCTAGCACATGACGGTAAAAATACAAAACAGAAACAAAAACTTTGCCTCACTGCCTGTTTTCCCACCCTCCCTTCCTTATTTTCTCCTTCCCTCCTTCCTTTCCAACTTCCCTTCCCTCCTCCTTCCTTCCTTCTTTTTTCTTTCCTGTGTCTGAGTATCAAAAGCTTCATCTTCATTGGTTCTGATTCTTAATGTACAGTGATTTCTAAACTACTTGGAGGGATTGTTAAGCCACAGATCACTGAGCCCACTTGCACAGTGTCTGACTCAATAGGGCTGGGGTGAAACCCAAGAATTTGCATTCTTAACAAGTTTGCAGGTGATGCTGATGCTGCTAATTTGAGGACCACACTTTGAGAACTAATGTCATGGTATTTATTGCTACACTCTAGAACAGTGGTTCTTATCCCCTAGAGAGCATTTAAAGACACATCACTTGGCCCCATCTCCAGTTTCTGATTTAGTAGGCTCATATAGAGAGAACTGCTTCTTAACTTTAGCTGCAGATTAGAATCACCTGGGGAGCTAAAGAAGCTTAAGTCCTGATGCCTGGGTCTCAGCTCAGACCAATTAAATCAGAATGTCTCAGTTCGAAAATCTTCTCAGGTGATTCCAATATGCAGCCATGGTTGCGATGTCTTTCAAAAATAGGCACAGAGATTTACAGAATCTGGGAAGGCAAGGAGTGAATTTGAAAATTTTGTATAGAGAATCTCTGACTCCAAACAGAAAAGGCAATTCAGAGCTTTGGATATTGCTGTGATGATCAGACACTTAGTCCTATCTACCATTAACTAGTAATATAAAGACTCATCAGCCTCAGGTCTGGGAAGGGCTTTTAGAAGTAGCTTTTGTTGTTATTTTTAGAGATGGGGTCTCACTATATTGCCCAGGATGGACTTGAACTCCTGGCCTCAAGCAATCCTCCCGCCTCAGCCTCCCAATTAGCTGGGAATACAGGCAGGTGTGTGATGTGCCCCACCATGTCAGGCAAAAGAAGATAGACTAATGGCTAACAAATATATGAAAAAATGCTCAACATCTCTAACAAGGGAAATGCAAATCAAAACCACAATGAGATATCAGTTATCTCCAGTGAGAATGGCCTTTACCAAAAAGTCCCGAAACAATAAATGTTGGCATGGATGCGAAAAGATAGGAACACTCATACACTGCTGGTGGGACTGCAAACCAGTACAACCTCTATGGAAAGAAATATGGAGATATCTCAAAGAGATATAAGGAGAACTACCATTTGACCCAGCAATCCCATTACTGGGCATCTACCCAAAAGAACAAAAGACATTGTATAAAAAAGACATCTACACTCGAATGTTTATAGCAGCACAATTCATAATTGCAAAGATGTGGAAACAACCCAAGTGCCCATCAATACATGAGTGGATTAATAAAATGTGCTATATGTATACCATGGAGTTGTACTCAGCTACAAAACAAACAAACAAACAAACAAACAAAAAAACAATGGTGATATAGCACCTCTTGTATTATCGTGGATAGAGTTGGAACCCATTCTACTAAGTGAAATATCCCAAGAATGGAAAAACCAGCACCACATTTACTCACCATCAAATCGGTATTAACTGATCAACACTTAAGTGAACATATGGTAATAACATTCATCGGGTATCAGGCAGATGGGAGGGGGAAGGAAAGGATGGATATATATATATATATATATATATACACACACATGTAATCAGTGTGGTGTGCACTGTCTGGGGGATGGACACACTTGAAGCTCTGACTTGGGTGGGACAAGGGCAATATACATAACCTAAACATTTGTACCCCTGTAATATGCTGAAATAAAAAAAATTAAAAAAGTAGTTTTTATGTAGAAAATTTGGGGACTTTATTACTGCCTGAGGCTAAACTCAGAAATAGATTAAGAAACCAGATAAATGAATGCTCATTCAGGGCATTCAAAAAAGGCAATACCCTTACACAGAGGTTCTTATCTTAAAAAAAAAAAAAAAAGGCAATACCTATGTTTTCCAGAGCATCCCTAGACTTTGATGGTTGAGGCACTCTTAGTACTATGCCTCCCTTTTCCAAATTTCCTGGCAAGAGATCTGGAGGAGTTTGACTCTAAATTACAATCCTGATGGTTTAATGATTTGGTCCATTGTCCTCAAATAGAAAAGTTATATCTTTCATTTTTCTAAAAGATTCCTGAAAATGCCTTTCTCCTCTCTCTGCCTGCATTACTCGCTCCAGCTGCTCAATGATTGAAGCCAGAGTTATCCTGAGTGCCCAGGAGTTATGAGCAGTGGGTACCAGGGACTGAGGTGAGAAGAGGAGAGCCAAGGAAGTGATAGTGACATGGGAGTGGAAGAGTGGCAGCGTGGGCAAAGCCATCTGACCATACCACTTGAGATTTGAGATCGGAAATGAGTTACAAACCTTAATGAGATGAAGAGAGACTTGCTGAAGACAGAGAAAGCTGGTGATTTGGAACTGTGTATGGTCCTTGTGGACTTATCACAGGGTGGCTGTGGTCAGCTGATGCTGTGTTGGTAGTACTCCCTCCCAGATACCCACCTGGCATCTTCCTGGGCACAAGATAACATTGCTCCAGTGGGAATGATAGGTGGTCCTCACCTCAGTTATAATTGTAACCCTTTTATTAGTTTCTTTAAAAGGTAATCCACTTTATACATTGCTATTCATATGTCTTAAGGGATGCAGGACAAGTCCCTTTTGAAGTGTACAGGTATATAAGCTGTGCCATTCAGTGTCATGTTTGGAATTCTTCGCCCTTCCCCAACCAGATGGGAGCTAGAATGGACTTCCAGACATTTTATGCCTCTCCCATACCATTTCGGGTTCCCTGAGACTGAGTGTTCCTGGAATTCTCTTTTCATCCTCCTTTCTTGGGCATTAATCTTGATCCATCTGTATCTCACTCCTCGGGATTTCCTAGCAGGTTCTTCTGTTAATTGGCTGTCTGTTGGCAGAGCTGGTATTCCATTCCCTTCTCCCCTGTTCCTGGCACACTTTGGTAAATTTCTGTGCCTGGTGGTTAAGAAGGGAAGGCTTTATTTTTGTGCACCCATTTTAATTAGATTTTTCACCAAGCTGTAGGCTTTTAACTTCTTGCAGCAGGAAAGTGGTAAGGAATCAAAGAGTAAACATATCAATGAGAAGTTTTTCACATATTGTAAAGAAAGTTTTTTTTCTCCTCCCCTTGCATGGCTCTAAGTGAATTTAGTGGTGCTCAGAAATAATACATTTTGAAAGCAGAGTGATTTTTCTGATTTAAAAATAGGAGAGCAAGAGTCAACCTAACTTGTAATCCCTGTTTCCCACAGGAAAAGAAGGATAAAGAGAGAAGAATGCCCAAAGCAAACATTCCTAGATCATGTTCTCCACAAGTATAAAATGACTTCAAGTCCTACCTTAATTTAAAGTGAAGATTTTTATAAATGTCTTCCCAAAAGACTAATTTTGAATCCCATGATTATTGCAGTAAAAATGAGGTGGGCATTATGAAAAAGTAAAATAATAATTGTATGTATGTTTTAATAAATTGATCGGTTTGATTATTCAGTAGTTTCCAAAGAGGGTTCCTCAAAACCTTAATATTTCCAGAGGTGCCTCAGGGTGGGGAGACCTGAAGGAAGGTGGGGGCAGCGTTCCAGCCCTTGAGCCTCATTACTTCAACAGAACTGCTCTGCTTTCCTCGTTTTCACATGTGGGGTAATTTAAATAGGCTCACAGGCTTCATATGGCTGTATGCTGCAGAGACATGCATTTATTTGTAATTACAGTATCTGTGGTCATTTCTGTGAAAGGTTCTGCATTAGCTATAACCCTGAGCAAGAAGACTGGGATTTCTTGGTGTCTGATAAACTGGTTGAGATAGGAAGTGCCTGGAAGGAAGATGCCAGCTCCAAAAGAGGTGAACATAGGCAGTGAGGGTGGAAGGGGATTCTTAGCCAGCTGAACAAGTCAGTCAAGTAACTCCCAGTGACCAGGTGTGACATGAAGATCTCTTAATGCTCCATAGAATGACCAGCTCCAATTGGGATTTGAAATGTTTCATTTCCTGATACTCCATCTTAGTATTTTCCCCAAAAGCTCATATTTCCAAAAATATTTAATTAATTTACACTTAAACATATTTAATACAATCTCCATGTTTTCATAGGTACAAAAATCTGTGCCTCAGGAAGGATAAATGACTTGCCCAGGGTCACAAATCTATAGATGAGATGAAGATTCCCTAATTTATTATCCAAGTTTCTTTTCTTTACCACAGTGATTCAAACCATAACTGATAAATTCTTATTTGTAATGTACCTTTACATAGAATCTCTGTGCATTAAACATAAAACAGCAGAGCTACTTTAGATGAAGCCACACTGGGGAGGGGGCTCTGAACCCTACCCACTTTTCTCCCTCTTACTTCCTACAACCGTCCTGAAGTTCCTTGTGGATCACAATTGGAAATGACTATTCTGGGCATGGTTTTAACAGTGGGAGTCCAAAGGCCTTCGAATCTTCCTTCTTTCTTTCCTTCTTATGTAAATAATATTGGCAGGACTAACCATACTAGACTTTCCACCCTAAGACCATGCAAGAAAAAAATATTAAAATACTTTTTGGCTTTTAATTTGTCCTATCAAATGCAATTAAAACAGTATGACATTTACTAGCAGCTTAATGGTCTATTAGGTAAACATTTTATTGCTTGAGTATTTGGAATTAATTATGTACTACATATTTTAAGTCCACATGGTTTTTTCTTTTATGATGGTGCCATGCTTGTTCAAACATACCTCTATGAAAACAAACATTAAATCTAATTAAATATTATGTGAATTAAAAAAAGACTAAACATTTGCCATATAATTAATTGAAAGAATATCATGTCTAATATCATTTTGATTTTTTTGTGGAAATATTTAAACCACAATTACTCTATCAGATTGGTTTAAAAGATATTCATTTTTCCAATATTCTCCTTTTTCCTCCCTTTACCCCACCAAAGTAATACCCTTTTATTGCATAGCACACTCAAGTTTTTAATGCACTTTTGTATATATTATTTAATTTAGCATAATATCAATAGCAGGCAAAACATGTATTTTTTAATAAATAAGAAAAACTGAAGTTTTCATTAAAAGACTTAAGATCACAAAAATAACAAATTAAAAAATCAAAACAAGTATAATGGCCTCAATTTCAATCTTTTTGTTCCATCATAGGCACAAATCATATTGGGTATTTATTGAGAGAACTAACCTCTTTTTTAGGGTAGGGAGAGACTGTTTTAGGCGCCACCTTCCAAAAAACCTTCTCTCCACTTGCTTATTTCCTGCACCACTGGGGAGGGTGCCTTAAGTCTGTGTCTTCAACACACAAATGTTCAAAAACAGTTGAGCCCTAAATAAACCTATGTCCCCTGGCATAATTTTGAGCCCTGAAAAAGATGGAAAATTTCCATTTCGGGTGGTACTAAGAGCTCTTTGTCCTCTTAAGTGTAGATCAATCAATTTAGTGAAAGGTCACTTTTAATAAGGGTTTATTGAGAAACTACAGTGTGCTCAGAACAGTGTTTCAAAAAAGATCAGAAAAACTGTAAAAGCAAATATTTTTATGACTATAGAATCCATGTAGACTATCAACATTTTATTTTGGAGCAAATTTACCCCAAGAGCGTACAAATAAAATAATAAATGTTACCAATGGAACTAGACTAATCAGGCTGGACCCCTATTCCCCCACCCCCATTTACACACAAATGTGAGTAAAACAGGGGGCTTGAGGGGTTGCAAGTGGATGAAGTGGGAAAAGAATTTAATAATTGGCCAGGATATGAATTTCAGTTCTTATTCATTTAAAAACATGCTTTTAGTGTAAGATATCATTCCTTCTCTCAAAGTGATTAAAATTCTGTTGGAGAAATTGATAGTGCACACACATACAAACCTTGAAACAGAGACTAGAATCAGAATAATCAGTGTTTCAACAGACTGATAACTACTGTAGAAATTTAGCGAAGTAGGAAGCAGTGAGGTTTAAAAAAAGCTCTGAGGGGGCGGTCTTTAGATAAACTTTGCTGTGTTTTGAATATATTCTTAATTTTAGGCCTAGTATCTGTGTCAGTCCTCTGATACTGGCTCTTATTGAGATACTATTTTTGAGGATTCTCCAACATTGGGCTTGGGTTTTTCTAACCTCAGGCTTATTATCATTTAAAGCAAAGTCATTTCCCTCTTTGTGACGTGAATTATTCATTGATATAGCTACACCACCTGCTGATATCGGAAAAAAAGATTGAAATAACCCAAGATAAAATGAGGAATGGTGAGAGACTACAGGGAGAGGAAGATTTACTTGCACTGCATTTAAGGACCAGGTCATAATGAAAAAAATAAAAGAAATCAAGTTATCATTGATAGGTTTATGAACTTAAGGCAGTTTGACTTCTACAGTTAAAAAATTGCTCTTTTTTAATGTAGAAAATATTTATTCTATCAGTCTTTGAGAAAACAGGCAAGTCTAAAGTCTCACTAGAATTATTAAAGCTTGTTGTGCTGTTTTATTTGGCTTTAGTTCTTCAAAGTAGGCTGTTCCGATGTAATTCACCTGATGATTAAAATGTACTCTCTGGATGTTTTCCTCTTCTGTTTACTTCATTTTACAGCATTGTATTGGGAAAACAGTGCTGTTGTTGGTTGTGGTGGTGATTTAAGATAACTCAAAAACAATTACTGTATACTTCAAGTAATGAACATTCTCTCCAGTCCACATACTTTCCTAACTGGAAACTTGCCCAGCATTCCTGGCATTCTCTAAACTTGTTTAGAAAACATACTTGAAATTCTCAAACTGTAGAATGTGTGGCTGTAGATGTGACATGAACAGAGGAGGACACAGTGCAACAGCTGGGCAGGAGCGGTGGACCCAGAGATTCAAGGACCAAGTCCTTGTCTTCACAGACACATCCAGCCTTTCTGGGACCACATCCTGGGTCTTGTGCTGGGCCGCATTGAGAAGGCTGAGGTTATGTTTACAGTCTGTCAGATCAGCTATTGTTGGTTGTGATAAAGTCTTCAACATTCAACAGCCTTATTCCATGCCTTAGGACTGTGAATAGAGAAATGACAAGGTGAAATTTGGGAGCAATAGAGCAAATCACTGGAAGGGTAGAATAAAGTAACCAATGGGGAGCCCAGAGTAGACAAGTAGCTGGCAAGAGGCAAGTGGTTTGAGAAAGGTGGTAAAGATTCAAAAACTTTTGAACAAATAATTATTGAATAGTTATTGTTGTCAAGAAATAGATTATCAATCCTTATGTGGCCTCACAGCTGAATAAGTAGAGATAAGAGCAAGAACATATATTAAGGAACTCACAAGGAAGGAAAAACACAGTGGGAGCTTAAGTTGCAGAATGTTAAGGGCCGGATGGAGATTCTCTTAGTGAGTAGGTGCGATACCAAAGTGAGAGATTTTTAAATATGTGATTTTTTTTAAAGCTAGCAAAATATTCCTCCTTATAATTCTTTGTTCAATCTTTTGACACAACTCAGTTCTCAACCAATGATGCTCACCTTCTTTTATGAAGCAGTAAATGCTGTCACCCCCGTCTACCAGGAAGCAGCATCCACTGAAGGGGGAGGCTTGGAACCAAATTAGTTTTTGGAAAATCATAGGAAATATATCATTGGTATACATAGGTCAGTTGCAGGTTCTATCATGTATGAGGTTCTAAAATCTGAAGCTGTCTGTTCTTTATAGAACTATGGGAGAAGGAGTAGAGGCGTGCCGTAGGACAGTGTCTTAATTTTTAAGTGTGTTTGGTTGAAAAGCTTTTCCTCTGCCTGGGGCTTTGCTAGGGAACAGCTAAGATTCTCTGAGGATATGAACGAAAGCCCTGCCAGAGAGTGAAAATGAGGGCAGAGAGGGACCCCAGGGCTGGACTTGCTCAAGCCTTAGGATGACTTACAGGATCAAGAGGCCTAAAATGGGAGGCAAAGAACAAAATAAAAACAAAAGTTTTGGGCAAATGATAGAAGCTTTTGTAGTGGCTATTTTGTGGAATTTTGGCTGATTAAGGTTCTGTGTAATCATTGTTAGTGCTACATTTGATAATCTGTCATCTCACATTTATTGATAAGTGTAATTAATGGAGTCTATTTCTACTTAAGAACGAAGCCCAGAATTTTCTTAAAATGTTGGAACGCTGGAGGTTTTGGTAAAAAAAGGAGAATTTTGTTTTGTCCAGTAGCAATCCTGTCAACCCAAATTATTAATAAGTGAGTATAAAATTATCAATAGTTAGATAATTGAGGCTTATTGGTGTCAGTGGATAATTTAGTGGTTAATTAGCTTGGGATTTGGATTCATAATGCCAAGAATCAAATCCTGGCTTTGCAACTTCCTAGCTGTGTGACTTTGGGCAAGTTACTTATCTCTCTTTACTTATGTTTGGTTTCCCCATATTGAAAATGAAAATAATAATAATCCTGAGTTTTCAAAGCAATATTGTTTTATTTGATTAATCTTTACATCTCTAGAAGAAAAAGACAGCATCTTACATCTCCAATACTCAGAATTCAGTGTGTGATTTAAAAAGTACTTGACAGGCCATCATGTCAGGGGTAGAGAAAGTGATGCAACTCTAGATCTATAGTGTCCTCTCTAGCCTAAGTCTCTGGCCCAGCATAAAGAAAATCTATTAATACTTCTTTAATTAGATCTTCTCCAACTAGATGGTGGAAGACAAGTAAATGGCATATATCCTGCTCTATTTTTAACTGACAAAAAATCTGTACACCACAGTGGCTCCAAGTACCTTTCAAATAAATATATGATCAAACAGAGAGGATTGCATGAGTTTTCTAATTCATACTGTGGGTTTTTAAAAGTAATGTAACCAAATCAACTCGGGCCACACCAAGAACTTTGTTCGCTTGTTCCTAATTTTTCTTCTGGTGGTCTTTCCTGGTTTCTACAGTTTTATCTATTGGTGAATACAACATGTACAGAAAGATTTCTTCATTTTCTGAGTTAAAAATAGAACAGGATATATGTCATTTACTTGTTTTCTACCATTTAGTTAAAGAAAATGTAATTAAAGAGTATTGCTATATTTGCTATTTGGTGGGCCAGAGATGTAGGCTGGGAAGGATGATACAGGTTCAGAGTAGCATCACTTTCTCTGCCTCCTACATCATGGCCAATTGTGTACTACTTATCTTTCTTATCTTCCTTGGATTCCCTATCTAGCCAAAGGTCTCTATCATAGATTGGGAATTCCACCTTAAATCCCATTTGACTAGAACCCTGCCTTGAACCTGCATATTACTTCCAGGGATTCAGGCTCTTGCTAACTTGTTCTCTCTAACTCTTCTCACTAACTTCTTCCCCTGAAGCATTGCTGTGAATAGACAACTCTACAAAGTTATATTGCTGATATCTACTGAACTGTATGAATCCCGTGGGCCAAAGCTTTTTGCCCTTGCCTTGACCTGCTTGCAGTTTTGAAGTTCAAATATCAACTATCAAAAACATCAGCATCTCCCAAACATTACAAAATATAAGTTCTGGGAAATGCTAATAGATGTCCTGTCATCATTATGTTTGAGAAATACTTTTTTTCCTTCCTCTTGGAGAAACACATTGCATATTAAAGGCTCTGAGATGCTTTCCTTAGAGGAAAAATACGTACGTGTTTAATTTTAACTCAGAATTCTGAAATTTATTTCAGAACTCTAGAACATTTGAGAAATTACAACTCTTAAATTAAGTCCTATGCAATAGTGTTCCATGGAACATCCCTTTGGAAAATGCTTTCCTGGTCCTGGGTCATTGGGAATTCAGTTACCTCTAAGGGGTGACCCTTTGTCCCTCAGTTTACCCCTCTATGTTTTCTTTCCCCTCTGTCACTTCTTATCATTAGATTTCTGAAATTCTTCTCACTACAGTCTGCTAGACTCATGACATGACTTTTGGCTTATTAGGACTTTATATTTTTTAGTTTCAATTGTTCCTTTCCTAGGGTATCCTTTGGTAGGAAGAAGGCTTTTATTTTATTTTTTATTTTTTCTTCAGGGAACTATTTCAGTTATTCAGTCTTCCAGGCACTTTATCCTAGATAAATCTGGTGCAAAACACTTGTTCATCTTCTGGCTTTGGAAAATATTTTCAACATGGCAAATAAAAACACGTCTATAAATTAGAACATAACTATCATCTCTTCATACTAGATCAAAAGTACAAAGTAGGTCCTTGAGCTATATCTCTGATGTTATATGACATGTTAGCAAGACAACTTGCTGGATGTGTACAACCAATCATGAAATTCTTTTATTTCATAGCTGAATAAATTCATCCTGTTCATTTGTACTTCAGCCACTACTTTCATCTTGGCACCTTCCAATGCCACTGGAATCTAGCCCTATAATCATCATAGGTAAATACCTTGCTAAACTATTGGTTTTACAAGGTTATTTTATAGCCCCTCTACAAGCAAGTGGTGTTTTAGGGCAGCAAGGTCACCCACAGCTGGCTAGCTCCCCTGTGCCTTGAAGATTGTCCTACTTTATTGCTAGGTTCTTTCTCATTACTGACATTATGATTGCCACTATCTCTTTAAGTATCTCTCTTATTTCGTCAATGTTTCTTCTGCTTCATTTAACAAGAGCCCTTATGACACGTGCTTCAGACTCCAGGATACTGCACTGAAACACACATGGAAAGACTGGGCTTTACTAGACTTCCGTTCCAGCAGTGTGTCTGACATGTAGCCAATGGTCAATATATGTTAGTTGACTGAGTGAATGGATGATTGCTCTGTCTACTTGACTTAAAAACACGTGGTCTCAAAATTTGGAACCCTCTATTTCTATCTGTACAACGTGAATTCTTTTCCTCTCCATCGTCTTCATCAAACAGATACCATAATACTGTCTGAGAGGGGTGAGAAGGGAGTGGTTTCAGTAGCAGATACTGAATATAGAAAGCTGATCACCTCAAATGAAGAAACAAGGGAGGGATTTCCAGTGATGCTCCTGGGTAGCCCAGTGAGTGCAAAAGCTAATGAGCATATAGTGCACCCCAATAATGCAGAACCTGAAGAGGAAAGAAACAGTTCAAATGAAATTCCATAGTTGGAGATATAGACCATTGGAGAAGCCCATCTCTGAATGTAACTTCCCTTTATCATAGCTGGCATAGGGTGAATCACAGTCATTCGTTATAAATGGATGAGAGACCGTAGGAAAAAGATGAGGAACATAAACAGGAAGGCAGTGAGGGATTAGGAAAAATTGAGAGAGATATGATAAAAGCAACTTGGTACCTTAGTTGCTTTCTGTAAGAAGTTAAAGAGGAGGGGCCTGGCACCCTGTCTCACTCTGTGAGGCTAAGGTGCTTGAGCTCAGGAGTTTGAAACCAGCCTGAGCAAGAGTGAGATCCTGTCTCTACTAAAAATAGAAAAAAATAGCTGAGTGTGGTGGCATGTGCCTGTAGTCCCAGCTACTTTGGAGGCTGAGACAGGAGGATAGCTTGAGAGAAGGAATTTGAGGTTGCTGTGAGCTAGGCTGATGCCATGGCACTGTAGTCAGGGAGACAGAGCAAGACTCTGTCTCAAAAAAAATTAAAAAAAAAAAAAAAGAAGTTAAAGAGGAGGGAAAGAAAATAAAAAGAAATAAATGGACTCAGAGAACATCAGTGAGTGGGAATGGTAGCATAAAATGAGAGAAAGCACATTGGCTGTAGACCACTCAAAGCCAGGTACTGATGCCAGAGATATTATTTACCGTTGTGTGACCTTCAGTAAGTTACTTGACTTGTTTGAATCTCCTTTTTCCTTAATAGCACAGTATAACAAGAGTTACTGCTCACATGTGAGGGATGAGTTTGTACATAATATAACAGCAACAGTAATAGATAAAATCATTATAGATAAAGTCATAGTTGTATAGCTGTGATAGTAGCTAACATTTATTGGGCCCTTATTTGATGCAAGGTGAAGCACTTTACATAAAGAACTTTTGTTTAATCCTTGTACCCATCATAGAGAGAAGGTCCTGTAATTATTTTCATTTACAGATGAATAAATGAAAGTGTACACAGGTTAAATAAGCTGCTTAGATCACATAGGTTTTAAGTAATAAAGCTGGAACTTAGTCCAATCTGTTTGACTCCAAAGACAATATTCTAAACCAATAGGCCATATTGTATTGTTTACTCATTGAAGAATCTCTACAAGAATAGGTTAAGAACCACGAAATTTGACTTTAAAAAAACCCAGGAAGGAAGTAAAATCTGACCAGTGAAGGACTTTATCAACATCCAGAGACCCATGCAGAATGAGTCAGCACTTTCATTCAATACATCTAGTGGTAGAGGAAGAAAAACCATGCATCCCTACAGAGGTGGGAAAACATAGCTCAAAGTCATCCTCAAAAAGAATGGCATTAGTTTGGAGCATCAAATTAAACTATTTTTAGAGAGTGAAGATTAGGTATTTTACTCTGTAACATACCTGGCTAGAATAGTCACATGAATAAGGGTGCTCCTGGGCATGAGCATGAGCATGAAGGAGAGCACCGGGTTGCCCAGCGCCATAGACAAGGCATATAATTATGCATTACAAACAAATCAAGTTGTATATGTTGAGTGTCTATAGCTTTTTTATATGTTAACTATATTTTCATAAAGTGATTTAAGGATATATAAATTTATAAGGAAAAAGTGATTTCTATGGCCATAGAAGTACAGAACTGCATCCTAGAATGGGGGTATGACAGAGGTCCCTTTTGGGGGGCACACACCTGAATAAAGTGGCTTCTAAAGAAACAGAGTAATTCTGATGCATGTCTTTTAGAAATGATAATTTCCTTGGAAATCGAGGCAGCATCGCAGACACTTCGTAGAGTTTTTGAGGAGATGGAATGAGATAATGTATGCCAAGTGATTATTCTCGCACTTTCTTCCCAGCACTCCTTCAGCAGTCATCAGCTGTCTGCCTCGCCACCTTCCCCTTAAAGGGCAGGAAGATTCACTTTGAAGGCAATGAGATCAGCTTTAGAAATTGCAACTTTTGGGTTAGGTCA
This sequence comes from Eulemur rufifrons, assembly GCF_041146395.1. Classification (NCBI taxonomy): domain Eukaryota; kingdom Metazoa; phylum Chordata; class Mammalia; order Primates; family Lemuridae; genus Eulemur; species Eulemur rufifrons. The sequence goes on from NC_091001.1 coordinate 49,573,430, forward strand.
GGGGAATTCATTTGGGATGAAAGTAAGAGATGTTTGTTGTAATTCAGATTTCTGAGATAGAGACCTCCAGATCAATCCAGAAATTAGATTTATTTGGGGAAATATACCAAACACAAAGGAACAAGAAGCTTAGGAGAACTTTGTGATGATTTGCTAAATAAACACATAAAAATGGACCCCTTCTGTCAAGGCCCAAATCAGTTTTGGGTAATTTACCAGAAGCAAAAAGAACTCAACAGACCAATGTATTTAGTAAATGATGGTCCTAATGTAGAGATAATGTTTTCTGAGAATTTAAATCAGTTCCAATCATTTGGGTTTATTACAGCTGGGAGAACCTTACACAAATGCACCTATGGGCTTTAGAAAAATGGCTCATTATGGTCACATAAGTTCTGACTAATTTAAACCAGCTCTGGCTTACCCAAAGTTGTTCTCATCAGTTCAAATTAATTTGGATACATCCAGTCCTATTTAAATGTATCAAAGCTACTAGAACCAAGTCAACCATATAATTCAGTTTTCTTTGGTTCAAACTGCTTCTGAAACTACAAGATGAATCTAAAATTTGTTGACCAGTTTTAAATTTCTATGTAGATCATACTGCTTCTGACTGAGTAAAACCAGCCATAACTAGATCTCATCTTCTTCAAACTGGATCCAGTCCTTTTAAAGGACTTTGCCTGATTTATGCCAAGATTAAAAAGGAGAACTAACTTAACTGGAAGGGTAACCTAATGATCTGTTGAAATAAATGCTGTTAGGTACCCTGGTACAATAAAAAAAAAATGGGAATACACTCAACTGGGCGATAAAGAAGATAGATTCAGATGTCCATAAGAATGAACAGAAAATAAAACAAAAGTCAAATGATCCAAAGGAAAATAGTTGAGAGAATCTAGCTTCTGTTAAACAAAGGTGGCATGGCAGGGTTGCTTCACAGGAAAGAGCTTTGTCAGAAACAGGTAAGGAAATAAGGGAAGGCAAAGACATCCAGTGATGTTATTCAAGATGAAGGGAATAGAAGAAATCAGCAAATCACATTGTCATCAATTATATTATATTGTGATATTATATTATAAATCTCCCAAGAATATTTATAAAACATAGAAATACTGTTAATCAGAGTAGCTTAGAATAAAGAACAGGAAGAGTAGAAGGAAGGAGAAGCTGAAAGAGGGAGTTCCTTACAGACATTCAGGATCCACATTAATTCAGAAATGTGGTTAAATCACAACTGAATATCAGAATTTACAACAAAAATGTAATTTAAAAGCCAGAGGCTATTTATGTACACTAAAGGGCCTTCAGACATTAAAACTGGATGCAAGCTTAGGATATGAAATAAGAATAATATGTTTTATTTGTGAAAAGTATCAGGTTAATAACTTTCACTGTTATTTAGAAGAATTATAGGCAGATAGGATTTTAGTCCATGTGATGGGTTGCTTTGGAATAGTGATTGACATAATATTAGGTGCTTCATGCATGGTCACCTCCTTCCCCTATGTATGAGTAGGTTTGTACTAGAATAGTATGAGGCATATATTGGTGCTCAATGCATGTTACTTCTTTCCTTCTGTAGGTGAAAAATATACTAGAATATTGCCTGATGTTACTACTCACTTCAAAGGGTTCATTTCCTTTCCCTGTTTGTGAGTAATATATAGTCTCTGGCATCTAGTAGGTACTCAGTGCATGTTTGCTACTTACCTCTATGTGTTACAATGTTGTACTAGGAAATTTTCTGGCATATAGTAGATGATCAAGGGAATATTTTATTCTATGTTTGAGTAACACCTAGTATATCTTATGTTCTCAATGCATACTCATTTCCTTACCCATATATATGAGTAATTATGTACTAAAATTGGCATCTAGTAAGTGGGATTTTGATAGGAACTGCATTAAATTTCTATGTCAGTTTAGGGAGAATTGATATCTTTACTAAGTTTAGTCTTCCAATCCATGATCATAATATATCTCTCCATTTATTTAGATCTTTGATTTATTCTATCAGCACTATGTAATTTTCAGCATACAAATCCTGCATGTGTTTTATTAGATTTAGACCTAAGCATTTCATTTTTATTAGTGATTATCAGTGTATTTCTGATTTTGGTGTCCATATGCCCATTGTCATTATAGAGAAATACAATGTAATTGAGTTCTGAATATTTATTTTGTATCTTATGACATTGCAGAAGTCAATTATTAGTCCAAGGAAGAATTACTTTTTAATAGCTGTGGTATAAGGCCTGAAATAAGGATTCACTGTTAAGTGTCGGTTTGACATCTGGTAAACTCTAGAGGACCTCAAATGGCTAACCTGCAAGTTTACTTCCCTCTCTGCTCTCACAGATAGGATTCCCTAACCAAACAACGCTCCTTATGTCAGGAACAAGGCACAGTTTATTTCCAAGTAATGGAGCTTAGTTCCCTGCCAGCCTGTGAAATTATTCAATCAAGCCAATCATACCTTCCTATGGAAACTCCACCCTCTTGCTACTACAGAGCTAGCTTTCAACAGCCCGTGTTTTCACTCAGTTCTCCTGCAAACCTTGAGTGACTCTGTATAGTAGGCAGAGTGTCCAGTGACTCCTGGACTCTGAGTATGTGACTCGTAAATTGATGTCAATCTTATCTGTCCAATGTTCAGCCATCCTCATCACGACAAGATGGAAATTCCTCCTTTGTGAATGGGGCGAAAAAGTAGGTAAATAAATCACTTCTGGTCCAAACTTTTGAAGGCATTACCCTGGTATCACTAGGCTCATGGGCTTGATGTTATTTGGGTAATAGTCTATTAGGAATTGGTTAGAAGTAGCATATGGCTTGAGGGTAGTCTCTGTGTGGATAACTAGCAGAAAGTACCGCTGCAAAGATAAGTCCTTGAATATCCTGTTAAAGTTTGGACACCAGGCAATAGGAACTCTTAAAATCATTTATAGCAGGGAAGTAACATTATCAGATGATTAGATCTTGGAAAGTTCACCTTCTCAGCGGTGTGGAGAATGGATTCAAGGGAGGCCAAGAATGCAACCAGTAAGATCAGTAAGGAGGCTTCTTTTCGACAAGGCCACAGGAGACAGAAAGGGATGGACCAGAGCAATGGGAACAGACAAGAATGGAAAGAATTAAAATCTACTGGGTGGTTGATAGGATATGAAGTGTGTGTGTGTTTGTGTGTGTGTGTGTGTGTGTGTGTGAGAGAGAGAGAGAGATGTTAATCATGGTCCTGAGGCCTCTTGATTGGGTGTGAAAGGGTTGTAAGTGAGGATACTGAGTTCCCTCTTGGACATGTTGATTTTGAGAAGCCTATGGCCAGGTGTCCAGATAGAAGTGACCAGAAGGCAATTAGGTAAATCAGTGTGGAATCAGGAGAAGGGTGAGGTTAGATGTGGACATTGAGAAGTCACTGGCATACCGGGGAAAGTGGAATCATGGGAGTGGATGAGCTTGCCTTGAGAATGCAGGGACAGTGCAAAGATACTGTTTGCTGAAGACAGTACCTTGAAGAACATTCACATTTAAGAAATGGTAGAACAAGAAGCCATAAAAGAGACTGAGAAAGAAGGGTCTCACGTTAGAAGGGAACCTGGGGAGAGTGAGATCACAAAAAGCAAAGATGGTGGTGAGAAAGAGAAGAATGAAGATGTGGTTGACATTTATCAGACAGTGCAGAGAGTTTAAGTGCATAAAAGACTGAAAAGTGTGCATCAAATCTAGCAATTCCTGGGACATTAATGAGACAAGTTTTGTGGAGCATTCAAAAAGAAGTCAATGAAAAATGAAATGGTGACTGGAAGTAAAGAATTCTTGCAGAAGCTTAGCTGCAAAAGGTAGAGAGATGAGGGGGTTGCTGGAGGAGCAGAAAGGATTATATTCTATGCCACGAGGAAGGTGGGCATGCTCATATGCTAAGGAACGAGACAGGCAAAGGATAAAGCAGTGTGGAAAACCAACAGAATAGGGTCATTGAAAAGTCTGAATCCAAAGTTTTCAAACTATAGTTTTGAGCCTTGAACTAAAAAGCTTGATCCCTATTACTCTAAAACAAAAGGGAAGGAGTAGAGAAGGATGGAGGGAGGATGGTGGGATACAGGAAAGGGGTGTGGGTAATTAGGAGTTCTTGCTTGCTGGTCTGTAATGCCTTCAAGAGTGTACAAGGCATGCTCATGCTTGAGGAAAGTGGTAAAGATTTCGAGTGGCCCTTGTGGGAAATGGGCAAGGGAGTTGACCAAAGATACTTTTTAGGAGTTGAGGAAGAAACTGCTTAAAAACTGATCAATAGGAGCTAGTTGTAATGATTGTTTTTCTTTATTTTTTTTAAGAAAGCAAGTCAGAGAATAATATATTCCCAAATACACAAATAAACATATATTTCTAAAAGACCGGAAAGGAAACAGGTTAACAATAGAGGGTTTCCTAGGCAACATTAGAAAGGCCAGTAGGACTCAGCCAAAAAAAGGGAATCTAAGCACCCACGCACACAAGAAGGAACCACTGTTTTTTTGGTGAATACCTTTGCAACCCTTAACTGATGCTACAAAAATCATGAAAAACATTCTTATTAAATTTAAAGAAAGTAAAACTGAAAACAAATAAATGATCTTTTTCCTAAAAGGCCACTTTGTAACAAAGTACCTGCACAAAGAGGCTTGGTATCCTTAAAGGTCTATGGTTTGAAAATCCTCTATGGCTTTGAAAGGCCTTTCAGCACCACTCCTGCACTCTTACTTGGTGACGTCAGCAAAGGTGTATTTGTGGCCAATACCTCTGCAACAGCATTTAAAAGAAGGTACTGGGACCCACAGGTTTTAAGTCCATCTGGATTAATAAGAGACAACTGTGGAGCAGGGATTGCCATTTGCTCTTTTTTTTTATTTCAGGATATTATGGGGGTTCGAACATTTTGATTACATGTTATGACTTTGCCTCACCCAAGCCAGGATTAGAGGCATGCCGTTCTCCCACACAATGATCACCACGTCCATTAGTTGTGAGTTTACACCCCCTACCTCCCAACCCCCAATGAGTATACTACCATGTGAGCACCTTAGTGTTGATCAGTTAGTGCCAATTTGATGGCGAGTACATGTGGTGCTTATTCTTCCATTCTTGTGATACCTCACTTCGGAGGATGGGCTCAAGCCCTATCCAGGAAAATATAAGATCTGTTCTTTTGAATATGTATCCTGGGGTATTTTTGAAACTTTATGTTAGATTTTTAGGTAGTTTGTTCTTTCCTGGTACATCTAGAGGCTTCTTATCATGAGGAGAAAGCCTTGCTAGCAGAGTTGGTGAAAGAGATTCTGCTTCTGGAAATTTAACATGAAGCTCTGAAAAAGAACTATCAAGCACAGATTGCTGATTAGGCTTCATTGGTGTGTAGGGGATACTGTTTGATCCTCCTCCAAGACACCCAGTCATCCAGCTGGTGACAGTGCTTTGATCTTCCTTCAACAACTGCTCCATTTCCTCCCATTTGATACCCAGGGTGCTTCCCATTAATCGTAGCACTTCATGTTGTTCCCTTTTTGGTGTTTGAAAATATGCAATGAAGAGGTTTCTCGTGAGGACTTTGTGCACCTTCTCTTACATGCTGTTTAGTAAGTCCATCAATTTCTTGTGAACCACCTCCAGCACTTCCTGTTGGACCTCATTTTGATTTTTCAGCTTTTCTATTTGTTCTTCCTTCAGCTCCAAGATTGCATTTGCTTTATCCAAATGTTCCTGCGATCACACAAATTTTCCTTCTATATGTTCTGCTTTTTCTTTCCATTCAGCCAATGCTAGAGCATACTGTTTTTCCTGTACAGAAAGATGTAATCCCATTTCCTCTTTCTGTCTGGAGATTATATTCAAGTTTTCATGCAAATGACTTCTGGAAGCTAGCTTCCCAGCTTGCCTTTTACATTTCATTTGCAGATGAAACTAGGTTCTCCTCCAATTCTGTGACTTTCTTGGTTAGTTTACCCACTCTTTTGCAGCCAAAACTTCATGATTATAGGAATCCTCTGATGTAATGGTTGGTTATGCAGTCTCTGTAGCTCCTGGTTTAAGTGTAATTCCTTGTCATGTAAATGTTGAACCTTGTTCTGTAGGGCTTGGTTTTCCATTTGTTGCTGGTGCGGGGCCAACATGGCTTGAAACTTTCTCTGCTGAAACTTTCTCTTGCACTGACTTAAGTGTATTTAAAAGTTTGTGTAATTCTAATTTTGCCTTCTTTTTCTTTCAATAGTTGCTCAAAATCATGGACCTCTTTCATTGCATAAAACTCTTTTTCATGTAGTATTATGGCATACTTCATATTGGTCTCTTATAAAGCCAGATATTCTATTTCCTTTTCCCTGATGTTTCTGGTATTTTTTCATTTTGCTGTTTCAGGTGACACACGTCCATTTCTAAAATTGACATTTTCTCCTTCAGGTTTCTGACTGCCTGCCTCAAAATCTCATTTTCATTCTCTTTGTTAGTGAGATTATCCCTGACAGAACGTAACTGACCATTTTTGGATTTGATGAAAAGGTTTTTTCCCTTAAATAACTTGTGTAGAATATTTTGTTTCTCCTTAAGCTGTGTAATTTCTGACTCCATTTGTTCACGTGCTTTTCTTTCTAGTGCTGAGGTGTAGCAATTGAATCAGACAGTCTCTGATTGTCTTCCTGGAGGGTCCTAATGCTTGTATCTTTTTCTAGCACTGATTTTTTTAGTTCCCCAATCTCTTGGAGCAATTTAGAAGGCTCACTCAATACAGCAGACTTACTTGCCTCTGGAGGTTTGGCTGACTGTGGCCAGATTGATGATTACATACAGAGCCATGACAGAATATTGAGTTGCCCTAAAAGACTGACCTTCCTATTGCAAAGCTGTCCTATGCTGTGTGGAATTTGTGCTTCTTGAAAATGGGCTGCCTCATGATGCATATTCTGTACTGTGGTTACTACCTGCTGTTGCCACTCTACCATTTTCTTAATTTGGTGTTTTAATTTCTCACGTTCTTCCAGTAGTTCCTCAAACTGGTTACTAACAATACCTCTTATGTCATTACCAGTGCTGGATGTTCACAAAATGGTGACTAAAGTTTACACTTCTGGCTTAATGCATCTATTTCAAGGTCTTTTTCTCTAATGAGATGTGATAAATGCTGAACGGTTTCTCTAAATATCATGACTGTTACTTCCAAGGCTAGTTGACTATTTTTCCCTTTTTGTCTTGCAGCTTGCTGATGGCTGCTTCTTTGGCAATAATGATATCCATCATTTGCTGATACTCTCTTTCGAGATAGCTGTCTTCGTTAGCCTTCACATTCCAAACAACTAACACTTGTTCTTTTTCCAAAGCAAATGCTTGTGGTTGCTGCTGAAGGAAAGCAACATAGTGTGGGTGCAAGAAGCTGAAGGTATTCTAGGGTGAAGAATCTGGATCTCCAAGCCTTTCTGCTAGAAAATCTCTGTTAGTTTACTTACCTCATCACTGGACAGTTCATCCATCTTTTCAGTTAAAGACATATTCTTTTCATTGAGAAGTTTCATGTCCAATTCTTGTTCTTTTATCACTATTACTGATCTTTGTTCTGCTATGTTTTCCAAATTCTTAATTTCTTCAGCATTGGCTGAAAAGAGCTAGGTGTGTGTGTCTTCCATCTTCACAAGCTGAAACCAAACTTTTTATTTTCCATTTTGAGATCAAAACCAACTCTGTTTAAATTTTCATTGCTCCATTTCATTTCTGAAAGACTTTGCTTTAAGTTTCTTATTTTGGCTTCCCTTTCTTTTTTTTTTTCCCCATTTCTTTTTTTTTTTTTTTTATTTCAGCTCATTATGGGGGTACAAAAGTTCAGGTTATATATATTGCCCATGCCCCCCCATGCCCCTGAGTCTGAGCCTCAAGCGTGTCCATTCCCTAGACAGTGCACATCACACTCATCATGTAGGTATGCACCCATCCCCTCCCCCTCCTCCTATCCCCCCCAGTCAGAACTTCAAGCATGTCCATTCCTCAGGCAGTGCGCATCGCACTCATCAAGTAGGTATACACCCATCCCTTCCCCCCAGCCCCCACCTCTGTCTGATACCCAATTGGTGTTATTCCCAAATGTGCACTTAGGTGATGATCAGGGAAACCAGTTTGCTGGTGAGTACATGTGGTGCTTATTTTTCCATTCTTGGGATACTTCACTTAATAGAATGGGTTCCAACTCTCTCCAGGAGAACCAAAGAGATGCCATATCGCCATTATTTCTAATAGCTGAGTAATATTCCATGGTATACATTACATATACCACATTTTGCTAATCCATTCATGTATTGATGGGCATTTGGGTTGTTTCCACATCTTTGCAATTGTGAATTGTGCTGCTATAAACATTTGAGTGCAGGTGTCTTTTTTATAGAATGACTTTTGTTCTTCTGGGTAGATGCCCAATAATGGGATTGCTGGATCGAATGGTAGGTCTACTTGAATCTGTTTAAGGTATCTCCATATTGTTTTCCACAGGGGTTGCACTAGTTTACAGTCCCACCAGCAGTGTATGAGTGTTCCTGTCTCTCCGCATCCACGCGAACATGTATTGTTTTGGGACTTTTTGATAAAGGCCATTCTCACTGTAGTTCAGTGATATCTCATTGTGGTTTTGATTTGCATTTCCCTGATGATTAGAGATGTTGAACACTTTTTCATATGTTTGTTAGCCATTCTTATATCTTCTTTTGAAAAATTTCTATTCATGTCCTTTGCCCACTTTTTGATAGGGTTGTTCGATTTTTTCTTACTGATTTTCCTGAGTTCTAAATAGATTCTTGTTATCAGTCCTTTATCTGATGTGTAGTATGCAAAAATTTTTTCCCATTCTGTAGGTTGTCTGTTTACTCTCGTGACTGTTTCTTTGGCTGTGCAGAAGCTTTTTAATTTGATCAGGTCCCATTTATTTATTTTTGTTGTTTCTGTGATTGCCTTAGGGGTCTTCTTCATAAATTCTTTGCCTAGGCCAATGTCTGTAAGAGTCTTTCCTATGTTTTCTTCTAGAATTCTAATAGTTTCCGACCTAAGGTTTAAGACTGTTATCCACTGCGATTTGATTTTTGTGAGAGGTGAAAGCTGTGTGTCCTGTTTTAGTCTTCTACATGTGGCTATCCAGTTTTCCCAGCACCATTTATTAAATAAGGAATCTTTTCCCCAGAGTATGTTTTTGTCTGCTTTGTCAAAGATTAGATGGCTCTATGAGGATGGTTTTATATTTGGATTTTCTGTTCTGTTCCACTAGTCTGTGTCCCTGCACTTATGCCAATACCAAGCAGTTTTTATAATCACAGCCTTGTAGTATAGTTTGAAGTCTGGAAAATTAATACCTCCCATTTTGTTTTTGTTGCTTAAAATTGCTTGTGCTAAACGGGGTCTTCTCTGGTTCCATACAAAGCGTAAAATTATTTTTTCTATATCTGTGAAAAATGATGTTGGTAATTTAATAAGGATTGCATTGAATCTGTAGATAACTTTGGACAGTATAGACATTTTAACAATGTTGATTCTACCAATCCATGAGCATGGTATGGTTTTCCACCTATTTACATGCTCTGAGATTTCCTTCCTCAGTGTTTCATAGTTCTCCCTATAGAGGTCCTTTACCTCCTTAGTTAAATATATTCCTAGGTATTTTATTTTCTTTGTTGCTATTTTGAAGGGTATTGAGTCCTTAATTTGGTTCTCTGTTTGACTGTTATTGGCATATATGAATGCCTCTGATTATACCATGCATCTTCTCAGATCACAGTGGAATAAAAGTAACAATGAACCCTAACAGAAATTCTTATTTCTACTCAAAGTCATGGAAGCTAAACAACCTTCTCCTGAACGATCATTTTATAAATGAAAAAATCAAGATGGAAATCAAAAGATTCTTTGAATTAAACGACAAAAGAGACACAACTTATCAAAATCTGTGGGACACAGCTAAAGCAGTCCTGAGAGGAAAATTTATTTCCATAAATGCCTATACCAAAAAGACAGAAAACTTACAAATAGACAATCTAATGAATAGACTCAAAGAGCTGGAGAAGGAAGAACAGACCAACCCCAAACCCAGCACAAGGAGAGAAATTATTAAGATTAAATCAGAACTAAATGAAAAGGACAACAAACAAACCATAAGGGAGATTAATAAAACAAAAAGTTGGTTCTTTGAAACAATAAACAAAATTGACACGCCTATGGCTAGACTAACCAAGAGCAGAAAAGAAAAACTCTTATAACCTCCATCAGGAACATGAAAGGAGAAATCATGACTGATGCCACAGAGATACATGATATCATCTATGAATTCTACAAAAATCTTTATGCACACAAATTAGAAAATGTGGAGGAAATGGAAAAATTTTTAGAAACACACAGCCTTCCCAGGCTCAACCAGGAAGAAATAGAATTCCTGAATAGACCGATATCTAGATCTGAAATCGAAACAGCAATAAACAACCTTCCCAAAAAGAAAAGTCCTGGACCAGATGGGTTCACACCTGAATTTTACCATACCTACAAAGAAGAACTGGTGCCCATCCTACATAAACTATTCTCCAATATTGAGAAGGATGGGATCCTCCCCAACACATTTTACCAAGCCAACATAATCTTGATACCAAAACCAGGAAAGGATGCAACAAAAAAAGAAAACTACAGACCAATATCCCTTATGAATATTGATGCAAAAATTCTCAATAAAATACTAGCAAATTGAATCCAAGTGCTTATCAAAAAAATAATCCATCACGACCAAGTGGGCTTCATCCCAGAGATGCAGGGATGGTTTAACATACGCAAATCTATAAATGTAATTCACCACATAAATAGAAGCAAAAATAAAGATCATATGATCCTCTCAATAAATGCAGAAAAAGCATTTGACAAAATTCAACACCCTTTTATGATAAGAACACTTAACAAAATAGGCATAGACGGGGCCTGTCTAAAAATGATACAAGCCATATATGACAAACCCACAGCCAACATCATACTGAATTGGGAAAAACTGAAAGCATTCCTACTTCGAACTGGAACCAGACAAGGCTGCCCACTGTCCCCATTACTTTTCAACATAGTATTGGAAGTCCTTGCGAGAGCTATCAGGCAAGAGAGCAGAATCAAGGGAGTCCAAATAGGGACAGAAGAGATCAAACTCTCACTCTTTGCTGGTGATATGATGTTATATCTAGAAAACCCCAAGGATTCAACCAAGAGACTCCTGGAATTGATCAATGAATTCAGTGGCTTCCCTTTCTTTATGTAAGTCATCTTTAAAATTACTGCTATAGTCCTTTTTAATAGATATATGTATTTTTTTATTTCAGAATATTACGGGGGTACAAATGTTTAGGTTACATATATTGCCTTTGCCCCACCTGAGTCAGAGCTACAAGCGTGTCCATCCTTCAGACAGTGCGAACTGCACCCATTAGTTGTGAATATATCCATCACTTCCTCCCCCTCAACTTGCCCAACACCCGATGAATGTTACTACTATATGTGCACGTACAGTCTTGATTAAAAGGTGTTGTTGAGTCATTTCTGACTCTAGAAAGTGCCTCCTCCTCATTTTGTCTAATAGGTTCCTTAAGTTCAGCCTCTCTGAAAGTAGCCACATGGCTGCTCACTTGCCCCATGAAGTGGTCTAAGCCCGAGCCAAATTCACCCAACCAGGACGACATAGCTTTGGGCTACAGAACTGACCTGGTCCACTCGGAGAAAAGCGTCCAGCGCAGTCGGGACTGAGTCCAGTCTCAACACCTGGGGAGGCTTGGTTGCTACAACAAAGGACAACGAGGCACAATGGGGCGTTTGTAGGCAATGCAGGCTCAGAGGACCCCAAGGGCAGGGCGCTGCCTGGAAACGCTGAGGCCTGGGCCTCATTCCGGCCCGTGTCCAGTGGCCACGGGGCCCTGCTCACTCTATGACTGCCCATGCTCTGCCCACCCGTGGGGCTGACCCTTCCCCTTCCGCTTCAGTGACTTTCCTCAGCGCCACGCGCACCTCCTGCCACCCGGAGGCTGGGTGGACCCCAGCTCCCAGAGGGCAGCCCCTAGGTGCCTTTTCCTGAGTGTGTGAGCACATGTAAAGCAAAACACACATTCCCTTCATATTTTTTACGCGGGTACCATACAATACATGTGTGTTTGCAGCTGGTGCTGTTTACAGTTACTTTTTAATTGGTGGTAAAATTTTTATAGTGAACCGTATCAATTTGTGCTTCTAAAGAGCACAAATGGGGCATATGATGAATGTCTATCTGTATCTGAAGGTAAGCTCTATCCTTGGGGAGATATCGAGTATTTCCATTACCTGGAAAAGGTCCTCATGCCCTTTGCCATTTCGTCTCTGCCCTTCGGCCCCAACAAGCCCCGTTCTGGTAACTGTTCCCATGGATGAGTTTTGTCTGGTCCTGGACATCAGGCACAGGGGACCACACATTTTACACTCTTGGTGTCTGGCTTCTTCCCAACCACAGGCAGAGAGTAAATGTCCTAGTACCTTGCAAGGCATGGAGCTGGGGCCCAAGAAGAGGTGGATTTTTATGCACCGGAGTGCGTTAGAGGGTGGTGAGGCGGTGTTAGGGCCGGGGCTTGGCTGGGCTCATCTGGCCTTGGCTGGGCTCACCTGGGCACCGCTGGGCCCGGAGGCAGGCAGTGCCACTGGAAGTGCCACAAGACATTTCTATACAGATGTAGCACATATATATTTTCTCAGTCAACTATTCTCATATGAGGATCTTCAGGCCTCTCAAACCGAAACCATCGGTTTTGGTCAAATAAGTAATTACACCTGGAAAATTCCCAGAACCACCTTGGCAGTGGCAATTTTGCATAATCTCTGTTTTGTAGAGGGAGGAAAATGATGTAGCTCAAGGACATATAATGGTGAGAAAAATCTGTTGGCAGATTTGTTAATGGACTTTTCTTCTCATTAGAAAAGATGTATATGCTCATTGTTCTAAAAAAAAAAAAATCAAGCAAAGTAAAGTGCATGAAGTATAAAGTAGTTGTCCACTCTGTAGTCAGCCCTGGAGGTAGCAGTTTTTTGTTAACATTATGGGGCATATTATCTTCATATATATATATATATATATATAAAGAAAAATATTTATTAAATCACAGAACTTTATGTTTTGAGTCAATGGATTCCTACTCCATATATTAACCTGTAAATCACCCTTCTTTTGTAGATTTAATAAAACGTACTAATCTTTATATCTCAAAATGTTGAGAATTACCATATCCTGTTTAAGGGTACACAGTGATTATATTGATACACAGATATAGTATATTGATGATAGTAATTTGTGTATAGCTGGAAATTTACTTGTGGTGTCCTGTTTTTATTTTGTTTAAATTTTCCTGTTAGAAACAGCATTGTAAAGAACATCACCATATATGCATCTGTGTACAAAGTTAAAACCCATGTTCATTCCTTTTTATAATTCCTTTGTGATTCTTGTTTTATTTATTTATTTATTTTGAGAGAGGGTCTTGCTCTGTTGTCTGGGGTAGAGTGCAGTGGCATCAACATAGCTCATTGCAACCTCACAGTCCTGGGCTCCAGCGATCCTCCTGCCTAAGCCTCCCAAGTAGCTAGGACAACAGGCACCTGCCACCATGCCTGGCTAATTTTTTTCTACTTTTTGTAGTGATAGGGGGCCTCACTCTTGCTCAGGCTGGTCTTGAACTCCTGACTTCAAGCAATACTCCTGCCTCAGCCTCCCAAAGTGCTAGGATTATAGGCATGAGCCACTGTGCCTGTCCAATAATTCCTGATTTATGCTTTTTTCTTGTCTTAGGACACCTAAGATAATACTGTTTGATCTCTTAGAGCTGCAGTCCCCAACCGCTGGACTGTGGACCAGTACTGGTTCATGGCCTATTAGGAACCAGGCCATACAGCAGGAGGCGAGTGGAAGACAAGCAAGCGAAGCTTCATCTGTATTTACAGCCACTCCCCATCAGTGGCATCACTGCCTGAACTCCACCTCCTGTCAGATCAGCAGTGGCATTAGATTCTCATAGAAGTGCAAACCCTGCTATAAACTACACATGCGAGGGATCTAGGTAGCACACTCTTTATGAGAATCTAATGCCTGATGATCTAAGGTGGAGCTAAGGTGGTGAAGCTAGTGCTGGGGAGTGGCTGTAAACGTGGATTATCATTAGCAGAGAGGTTTGGCTGCACAGAGACCACAATAAATCACTATCTCCCATCACCCCCAGATGGGGCCCGCCTAGTTGCAGAAAAACAAGCTCAGGGCTCTCACTGATTCTGCATTATGATGAATTGTATAGTTATTTCATTATATATTACAATTTAATATAATAATAATGGAAGTAAAGTGCACAATAAATATAATGCACTTGAATCATCCTGAAACCATACCCCTCCACCCCTGAGTCCATGGAAAAATTGTCTTCCATGAACCCGGTCCCTGGGACCAAAAAGGTTGGGGACTGCTGATCTACCAAGTGGATCATATGATTTTTGTTTTTAATTCTGTTTATGTGTTGAATCACATTGATTGATTTGCATATGTTGAACCATCCTTTCATCCCTGGGATAAAATCCACTTCATCCTGGTGAATTATCTTTTCGATTTGCTGTTGGATTCAGTTTGCCAGTATTTTGTTGAGAATTTTTACATCTATATACATAAAGGATATTGGTCTGTAGGTGTGGTTTTTTTTTTTTTTTTTTGGTGTGTGTGTGTGTGTGTGTGTGTGTCTTTTACTGGTTTTGGCATTAGGGTGATATTGGCTTCATAGAATGAGTTAGGGAGGATTCCCTCCTCTATGTTATGGAACAGTTTCAGTAGAATGGGTGCCAACTCTTCTTTGTAGGTCTCATAGAATTCAGTTGTGAATCTGTCTGGTTCTGGGCTTTTTTTTTGGTTGAGATTTCTTTTTTTTAATTACTGTTTTAATCTTGCTGCTCATTATTGGCTTGTTCAGGATTTCCATTTCTTCTTGATTCAAGCTTGGGAGGTTGTATGTTTCCAAAAATTTATCCGTTTTCTCTGGATTTTCTGGTTTGTGTTTATAGAAGTTTTCATGGTAGTCTCAGATGATATTTTGTATATCTGTGATATCAGCTGCAATGTCTCCTTTTTCATTTCTGTTGGACCTTATATATGTCCTTTCTTCTCTATTCCTGATTAATCTAGCTAGGGGTCTATTGATTTTGTTTATCTTTTTAAAGAACCAACTTACCACTCCCACCTACCCTTTTTGCCAGGCTCTGAATTCCTCAGGGGTTGGTCTCTGCCAAAATTTTGCTGCTTTCTCTGCTCCACCACTTCTTCCCATGGGATCTCCAGTAAGGGTAGGTTCTGGCTCCTTTCCCTCAGTACTTCACCTTGGCTTTGCTTTCTCACTTGAAACTTCTCCCTCTATTTGGGATGATCTAGCAACTACTGCCTCTAGTTGGTCACCTTGCCAACTTATTTTTACCCCAGTACACTTTTAAATGGTCTGACCCACATAAGAGTAAAATTGCATTGTCCACAGAAATGGTGACCTTGAATGTGTGTCATTTCTCTTCCCTTAGACATTGCATCAAACTCTGTTTTCTAGCACTACTTGGTTATCAAAGGCAAAGAGACAGATTATATAGAATCAAAGAATGATTAAACTGCAGACTTTGTGATTGGCAAAGAGAAAAATCTATGCTGTGATTATAAGCTTTCTCATTGGAGTGAGCCTGATGAGCATTTATTCAAAATGTAATAAATATTATAAATGGTGGCCTTCATAGAAAGTAAGCCAGAGAACAAGAATTTAGTAACAAACGACATCTCCACTATCTCTGCTCTTATGGATAATTCCATATCAGTGGAGGTGACAGATATTTAACTAGATAATCACAATTTAATATATAACCATTTTTGATGATAACAATGTAAAGGTAGGCTTTATTGAAATTGATTCAGTTCAAATAGTAGGAAGGGGCTAAAAATAATAAGCTAGAATGTGTATTAGCACATACTTCTAATTTCACTGCCAAATCACTGTTGTAGCCCCATGACTAGAACCTCTGTCTATTCAATATGTATTTGTGGGATGAATGAATGAATACTGCTAAGATGAAAAAATGAAAAAAAAAAGGGTAAAAAATACAGAGGTGATGGGAGCGAATTTTTCTCAAGTTACATACTGTTTTTGAGCCTCTACTGGCTCATCAGGGAAAGGTGAATGGTAATATTTTCCCTTATGGGATTTTTGTGGTGATTAAATTATGTACTCAAAGTACTTACCATTCTGACAACATTAATTATTAAGGAAGGAACTCCAAATCATGAGAAGGAAAATAAGTTAAGCAGGGTGAGGGCATCAATTTATCTTGGTAAGGGTGTCACTAGGTTTGAGTCATGCCATCCCAGTGGGTGGAAACGTCTCTCATTAAGGGAAGCCAAGCCAACTTGGAAACCTGATGAAAATCATTTTCCAACCATAATGACAATTTATCCACTAGGAGGGAGTAGGTGATGTGAGATTCCATTAGAAATTGCCTTAAGATGGAAGTTTAGAACAGTTGAGTTTGGGGATTATCTTCTGAGACTGAAAAGGCTTAGTGAACATCTCTGTGTAAAATTCTAAGAGGACCATTTTTGTTTTCATAAAATGATATAGATTCTTAGCTAAGGTACTGAGCTCAAGGATAAGAATAGCTTGGCTGTATCTAAACTTTGACTCTGGGCAACATATAGACGCCAACAGTAATTTTTTTTTCTGAGCATCTCCTTATATATACTGTGTGAAGACAAAATGAAAGAAAAGAGTGGGGGGGGGGGAGAAAATGGACACTCAAGGACAGAGAATTTATCCTTTCTCCAATGTTATCAAAGTGTTGTACTGAAATAAGGTGAATGTTTTTCTCTTAAGAAAACCCTGAAGTTGTAGAAAAGAGGATAATGCTTTTGTTCTTAGATTGAAAGCAAGGTAGTATTTGCTGATGATGTTGATGTGAAAAGATGATTTGATTTGCAAATTTGGATAAATCATCAGTCAAATCCTGAGATTGTTTTTGCTAAGTAACCTTCCATTTAAATTTCTTTCTGGAATAAATTGGTATATAAATAAGATAGAAGAGTGACCCAGGATTACTAACACACACATGGATATATACATTATATAAATTGCAGCTTCATTTGCTCGTGAGTCCTTGAATAGGATACATTTAGTTTTGGCAGTTTTGGTGTTGTTTTTAAATGAAAATCAGATAATACTGTCTATTTTATTGTGAATCTTCTGTTTATTTCACTCAGCAGTATGTCCTGAACAATTTCTGTACCTATACATACAGATCACTATTTTTCTGACAACCCTCTGATATTGTTTGGCACAAACCTACCATAATTTGACAATCCTTCTATTGTTGAACAGTAGATATCTCTAATAGTTCCATATAATAAACAATGTTACCGTGAATACCCTGATATGAATACCCTGATATTTTTGCTTGATTATCTATATAGATTTCTAGAAGTGGAGTTGCTCAAAAGATATGTGCATTCAGTTTGATTTTTATTTTGTTTTAAAGAAGTCCCACACTTACAGAATAATTGTAAGTACAATAAAGAGAAGTCTGTCAGTGACATGTTCTTATACTGCTGAATTCATCTAGTTTGTATTTCCTACAAATAAGTGTATTTTACAACATGGCCACCATACAACTATCAAAATCAGAAAATTAACATTGATTGCTACCATCTAATCTTCAGACCTCATTTAGGTTTCTGTGAGTGTCCCAATAATGCAATTTTTAGCAAAATGATCCATTTTGGAATTATGTAGTATTTAGTTGTCATGTCTTATTACTCATTCTGGAAAAGTTCCTATTTTCCTTGACTTTCAAGTCCTAGACACTTTTGAGGAGTACAGAACAATTAATTTGTAGAATGTCCCTCAAATTGGGTTTGTCTTATGTTTCCTTATGAATAGATTCGTGTTATATACCTATGGCAGGACTATCACAGAAGTGGCCTTGCATTGCATCTGTTCAGTAAGTACACGATATTAATTTGTGTTATTACTGATGATGTTCATTTGATTATTTGATTAAGGTGGAGTATTTCAGGTTTTTCCATGTAAAGTTACTATTTTTTTCTCTTTATAATTAGGCAGTATTTTGTGGGGGTTTCTTGAAACTATGTAATCATTTCATTTCTCATAAAACTTTAGCTATTCATTCATTTAGTTATATTTGTGATATAAATATACATTCATTGTATTTTACTTGCACTTTTTATGTAAATGTGAGATTGCTCCAAAATAAATACATGGCTTCCTATTCAATTCAATGGGCAATAATATGTTACTTTCTTTGAGCTCTTTCTTACTTTTTGGCACAGTAAGATGCTCCAAGCTTATCTTACCCAGCCTTAGAATCAACCATTTCTCCAACAATCCCCAATTCATTTTTAGTAAAGATTGGTATTTATAGACCAAAATCTGGGTGCTAGATATGCTTATTGCTATTGGTATGTCATTATTCCTAGCTCCGATTCCAATCTGATATTATAGGACTCATTCTAATTTTCTCCCTTTTCTTACGTGCAACTCCCTTCTCCAACAGTGAGAGACCTGGCTCTAATTTTCATTATTTTCCACACTTATTTGACCAAACCCCATATATCAAACCCTGCTCCTGTTACTGCTGCCACTCACTTTCTTGCATGGGACATACTTCTCATCCTGCTGGGCCTCTGGACTCTATTATCCACAAAGAACTTGAGCAAACTTAAGGTTTTAAATAGATTATCTGGGGCTCATTGGGAATTGATGTTTGGTCATTTTGGTTTGGGGTAGCCACATAGAGAAGACATTTGAACTTAAGAAAGAGACACCATGATATCTTGAGACAAAAAATAAAACAACAATGGCAAAACACACTTCTTAAGAGACACAAAAAAGGGATTGTGACAATTTCTAATTTAATGATGAGTAGAAGAAAACAGATTTGAGTAATAAAAGCTTAATTAGGAATTATGATTTCTCTCCAACATACTAGTCTCACGGACCTCAGATATTCAGTAAGAACATAATGACTTAATTTTATGGAACTTCTTCTCAGTTATTCTAAAACAGCCAAAACTTAAAAAGTGAAATCTGGTGCCAAAGGTGCGTTGAGAAGTTTTCATTTTCTCTGAAAGTAACCATGAAAAAAACAAAACAAAACAAAACAAAAAAACCCACTACATTCAATTGAATTGTATTCTTGACTATCTTTGGGGCTCACACATTCTTATTTAACTCTCTAATTTCCCCATACTTTACCTAAGATCTACATAAGAGCAGTAGGATTTTAGATCTTGTCCATAGATTTTAATTTTACAAGTAGAACTAATCCCCTGGTAAAGGCATTGATTTTTCAAATATCTTATCCCTTCAATTTTTATGAGTTTCTTAGATGTTTTTGCATATTTACTTTGTATATGGAGCTCAAAAAGAGCCTAACAATTTTCTCTCTTGTCTGGAGAAAAAAATAGATGTTTTAGAAGTCCCAAATCATTATTTCAGTTTTCAGAACTGCCAAGGGCACTAAATAGTACACTGTACATTTATATGTGTGCTGTCCTTTAATTTTGCCTGACATTATGCAATTATTCATTTAATTTAATATTTATTGAGCACCTATTATGTTCTAGGAAGTGTTCTAAATGTCATGGGAGGAAGAGTTATGTAAGTTTATAATGCATCTTGTATATGTAAGATGTTGTGAGAGTTGAATTAGGTATGCATCCTGCCATCCAAGAGATTACAAGAAACCAGGGAAGATAAAGCACACATACATGATTTTAACAGAATATAAAGGACCAGAACAAGGATTGTGAGAGATACATAATTTAAAAAAATAATGAAAGACAGGGGAGGTAAGATATTTCTTGTTCCAGACCTGAAGTGGGATGGGATGGGGAAAGTAGAGAAGTAAGAAGCTTTCATGGAGGAGAAAGATCTGAATGATATCTGTCATGCATTTAGAATTTTGTATGTTTATTTCAAATATCCCTAGCCTCCTGAAATATTAAGAGAATTAAGCAAATGTAGTACAGATAATTTTATGTAATTTTATGTTTGGGAAGAACAGAACAAAAAGGAAAGGTAGACATGGCATTGAGAGCTCATCCTTTATTTCTGACATGGCACCACTCTAGGCCTTGTCTGTTTCACTCAACATTGTATCACTACCATCTTGAAGGGCACATGGAACGTTGTAGATGGTCAATACATATTTGAGGAATTAAAGACAAACCCTTGTACATAAGAAACTTACGATTCAGGCATCTTTCTTAGAATGGATATGACTTAAAAGGAACATGGTGTTACCATCTCCTCACATCTTGGGAAAACAGATGGAGAATCACAGGAAAAATTTATATGTATAGGACACATTATTTTTCTTTCAATTTTTTGTTTTTGGCTAGTTATTTGTCTACTTTTCCTTCATTTGTACACTATCAAAGTCAGGTCTTTGTCTATTTTTCATTGATTTATAAACTAGAGCACTAGGATAATCTTTTTATTTTTCTTAAAAGAATTGTGGACAAAATCCATCTGTGCCAAGTGTCAGCTTTCTGTGTGTCCATTTTTTCCCATAAGAGACTGGGGGGAGGTAGGAATGATTCAAAGTTCATGACTCCATATCCCTCCTACAGGCCAACCTGACTTCATGACACTAAGTATCAATCTTATGTTTGAATTTTTACAAAACCGTGTTGAGCATTTCAGAGTAATTTTATTTTAATGGCTTAAGCTAACAGTAAATAAATGGGGAAAAATGACAAATAGGAACAAAGATTGATCATTGCTTACAGAAAGTCTACTGTCTGGAACAAAAACCCAGGTCTTGCCACCTGGATTAGTACTTTCCAAATCCATCACTACTCTGGCATTGCCTTTTTAGGTTAGAAATCTACTTCTTAAGGACAAAGGAATGTCAGTAGGGTAATGATGGAAAATAAGTGAATCTTATCTAATAGCCATGCTCATCCTTTGGACATAAGTAACTAAGAAAAAGATACAGACAGAGAAAGGTGACATAGAGCAGAATGAGTTCATGATCAAAGTCTCCTTCATTCCCACAGAGAGTGTGGGATTGATTTACTGCTACTTCCCGGGGTAAACCCTGATTGTTATTTTATACTTGTGGAGAAGAGGTGACGTGAAGGGGCGCTGCTCATTCTGTTCAAAGTCCTCCAGCCTCAACCTAATCACAAGAGAGAAGTGGCCACAGATAAAAATGAGATTACTTTTTACATAAAATTGGATTAAGGGGTCCTGCTTCTCTCTTTGAAGTATTCTTTTAAAAAGTGCATACTTTCCTATTGAGGACATTACAAATTATTGCTTTTAATGGATCTTGCAACATAAAGTGCACTGTACTTGAACTCCAAATTTGTGTCATACCTTGGTGAGTATTTTATGAATTATAAAATTGGAAAGTAAGTTAAGATACAGAAGTAGCTGCTGGCTCCTCCATCTGATAAATCTTATTTGGGATTAGTATGTAATATCCCTTTTAAGACCTACTTCATTTCTTTTTTTATGGGGTTTAACTGAATACCAATAAAAAAGAGGAAATTCTATCCATGTATCTTTGCTTTTTCCTTGTTAACTCTACTACTTGGCTGTTGAAATTTTCTTTCTTCTAAATGAGCATAGGATTTCTGCAAATGTTAGGATCAGATTTAATTGTGTTCTCGAGTTTACAGACATTGCACCATGCCTGATAATATGCTTAGAGATATACACATTTAAAGTAGGTGTTAATCAGGGGAGGGCAGAATGAAGACACCCACAATATCACTCTCCCTCTAAAGCAAACAAATTACACACACACACAACTAAAATGAATCATTTCAGAACTCTAGCAATTAACAAAAGGCACAGAATGAACAGGAAATCATCTGTCCAAGAAAAACTACTGAATTTAAGACAGTAGAGTCTGTGATGTTTGAATTCAGGAATGTTCTCATTTCCTCTCCCTCTTTCCCCACTTTCGTGGTGTGGTATGCAAAAGACAGAAGCATTGCAGACAATGAAAAGACCAGAACACTTTGAAGCTCCATTCAAAACAAACGTAATTCTCCATACAAAGTCAATATTTTGTCTGAACTTTTAGCTCCTTGGGAAATTTCTATTCTCAAGTGGCTATTTGAATCATTCATAGGGTGGCTCAATGGGAGGTCGAGTAGTCTGATACCAGAGGTAAATGTTCTTTCATAGCCCAGTCTACTGTGTTTACCATATGTCTCTTATTTTATTTTTACCAAGACCCAGAAAAGTGGTATATTTCTCCATTTTATAAATTAATAAACTGAGGCTGAGTAATACTAATAATTTTCTCAAGGTTACACAGTTAATAAGTGGCCCTGCTAGAAATTGGACTGACTCAAAATCTATATATCAATAATTGTTTATTTAAAGGAAAAGACTTTGGCCTTGCACTGTGGGAAGATTGCACTATAACAATCAAAACATCCTTCAAAAAATATTGGTAAGAGATGATGTTTTTGAGTAAAATAAAGCAGAAAAGGTAGGAAATGTGGGTGACAGATTGAAATGCCTTTTGATTGGATTTATGTGGTTCTTGAGCTGGGATTTGAATCCCTGAGCTCATCCTTTTTCTTTTCCCATTTTGTCCAGTGACATTTGGAGTAAAAAGCCAATGTCATTTTATTTGTTAGTTTGTCAAACATGTTCAAAAATATTATATACACAGTCATCCAAATCCTTGCTTCTTATAAGTGGTTGGTTAGGAGTGCCTAGTGTTGACATTTCGTGTATCTCTACTGCTGGTTACACCATGGACTATCAGTGTTGTCTTTGCTATTGGAAACAGAGTCATTAGCATCTTTAAATCTAATAATGTTATGGAGTCAATTCCGAAACTCCAGAACCAATTCAGAAAACTCACCCTTATGATATTGTTCCTCTAGAACCACTCTCAGCACCAAAATCTGTATTAGTTAGGATTCTCCAGAGAAACAGAACCAAATGGAGATAATATGCATATATATACAGACACACACACACACACACACACACTCCTCTCTCATTCTCTTTTTCTATAGATATAGATGTAGCTGTATAGATCTAGATATACAGGTATATATAAGTAACGCAATCTATATGTTTTGATTCTATGTAGATCTACCACACACACACGTACAGACACACAATCATGTATCACTTAAAGATGGGGATATGTTGTGAGAAATGCCTTGTTAAGCAATTTCATCATTGTGTGAACATCGTAGAATGTACTTACAGAAACCTAGACAGTGTAGCCTACTATGCACCTAGGCTATATGGTGTAGCCTATTGTTCTAGGCTACAAACCTGTAGGCTACACTTAGCATTGTAGCTACTGTACTGAATATTATAAATCCAACTGTAAAACAATGCTAAGTATTTGTGTACCTAAACATATCTAAACATAGAAAAGGTACAGTAAAAATATGGTATAAAAGATAAAAAATAATATACCTGTATGGGGCACTTACCATGAATGGAAGTTACTCTGGGTAAGTCAGTGAAGGCTTAGAACATTCATGTACATGTATATATACAGTAGTATATATTACTACATAATATAGATTTTATAAACACTGTACACTTAGGCTACACTAAATTTATATGTTTTCTTTCTTTATTAATAAATTCACCATAGCTTACTATAAGTTTTTTACTTTATAAATTTTTTAATTTTTCTAACTTTTGGATGCTTTTAAAAAAGGACTTATTCCCAAATGTGCACTTAGGTGATGATCAGGGAAACCCATTTGGTGGTGAGTACATGTGGTGCTTATTTTTCCATTCTTGAGATACTTCACTTAGTAGAATGGGTTCGAACTCTCTCCAGGAGAACAAAAGAGATTCTATATCATCGTTATTTCTTATAGCTGAGTAATACTCCATGGTATACATATACCACATTTTACTAATCCACTCATGTATTGATGGGCACTTGGGTTGTTTCCACATCTTTGCGATTGTGAATTGTGCTGCTATAAACATTCGGGTGCAGATGTCTTTGTAATAGAATGTCTTTTGTTCTTTTAAAGCCCAGTGTGTCAAATACTAGAATTGCATTTTTTGTTCGTGAATAACAATTCAGTCCAGCAGGATACACCAGTGTAAACTGAAATGGGCCTGCAGATTCCTAAAAACAAACAAACAAACAAAAAAAAATAGGACTTAGCTTAAAACATCAATACATTGTACAGCTGTACAAAAATATTTTTTCTTTATATACTTATTCTATAAGATTTTTTCTATTTAAACATTTTTAATTTCTTTTTTAACTTTTTAAACTTTTTTGTTAAAGATTAAGACACAAACACACAGATTAGCATAGGCCTACACAGGGTCAGAATCATTAACATCACTGTTTTCTACCTCTGCATCTTATTTATTTATTTTATTTCAGCATATTATGGGGGTACAAAAATTTAGGTTATGTATATTGCCCATGCCGCCTCCCCCTGCATCTTATCTCACTGGAACATCTTCAGGGGCAATAAGGTGCCTGGAGCTGTCATCCCCTATGATAACAATGCCTTCTTCTGGAATACCTCCTGAAAGACTTGCCTGAGGCTGTTTTACAGTTAACTTTTTTTTCTAAGTGGGAGCACACTCTAAAATAATGATAAGTACAGTATAGTAATTATATAAATCAGTAAAATTGTTTATTATCATAATGAAGTATTATGTATTATATATAATTGAATGTGCTATACTTTTATATGATTGGCAGTGCAGTAGGTTTACACCAGCATCATCACAAACACATGAATAATGCATTGTACTACCATGTTATGATGGCTACAACATCACTGCATGATAGGAATTTTTCATCTCCATTAAAATCTTAAGGGACCACCATAGTATATGGGGTTTGTCATTGACCAAAACATTGCTATGAAGCACATGACTGTGCGTGTGTGTGTGTGTGTGTGTATGGAGAGAGAGAGAGAAAGAGAGAGAGAGAAGAACAAAGAGATTTATTATAAAGGATTGGCTCATGTGATTGTAGAGGCTGAGACTCAGGAGAGCTGGTGGTAGAGTTTAAGTCCAGTTTAAGTCCAAAGACTTGATAACCAAGGAGAGCCAACAGTGTAATTTCCAGTCCAAATAGCCAGCCAGCAGTCTCAAGTCCCAAGAAGGGTTGATATTTCAGTTTGAGTCTGAAGACAGGAAAAGACCAATAACCCAGTTCAAACAGTCAGGGAGAAAGAGTTCCCTCTTAGCCTTTTTATTCTATTCTAGTCTTCAATGGATTGGGTGAGGCCCACCCACTTTAGAAAGAGCAATCTGCTTTACTCAGTCTACCAATTCAAGTGTTAATCTCATCCAATAACACTCTCATAGGCACACCTAGAATAATGTTTTACTAAATACCTCAGCACCCTGTAGCCCAGTCAAGTTGACACGTAAAATTAACCATTACAAGGACCATGTGCATTTTATCGCTAGTGAAAAGGTTTGCTGTCTTCCTGTGAAACTTAAATGGTCCCTGATCTCCCAAAGCTAATAATGGCCAATTATCTAAAACATTCACTGGGGAAGAATGAGGAAGAAAGCCTGAAAATGGCAAAGAATATTTCTTTTGTGGCTAGCATGCACTCTGTGTTTCTAGAATAATGACTTGCCAATGAAAAGCCAATAATCTTTCTTCAGGTGCTTCCAAATGTGTAACCTACTTTATAGTATCAATGTACTTTGGAAAAGAGCATTTTGTACAGTAGGACATCACTTTTCAAAGCCTCTTGACATCATCTGTATTCTTGAGTCGTAGACAATCTTGAGGATCAAATCTTCCTTCTGTAGTCTTTCTGAACAATACAGCAATCTCTAGACTCCGTTGATCCATGATGTCTTGCCAGGCAGAATTTTTTTACCTACTGTAGCAGTGATTGATGTTCTGATAATCACTACTACCAGCCCTTTAACTGTAAAGGATATTCTAGCAAAAATTTTCCATCAAAATAGGATATAAATATTACTTATAACTTACTAAAATGTTTATATTCCTTTATCAACAACATTAATAACAAATGTCTTAACATATTACCCTTTCCAGAGAATGTTTAGATTCTATGTGTCTTAGTCCGCTTAGGCTGCCGTAACAAAATACCATAGAATGGATGGCAAATACATTACAGAAATTTATTTCTGGAGGTTGGGAAGTCCATGATTAAGGTGCAAGCAATTCAGTGTCTTGTGAAGTCCCTCCTCCTGGTTTGCAGATGGTATACATCCTTCTTGCTGTATCCTCACATGGTAGATGGAGATAGAGAGCAAACTCTGGTCTCTTTCTCTTCTTATAAGGTCAGTATTGCCATGGCGGAGGTGGGGGATGTCCACTCTCAAGACCTCATCTAAATCTAATTATGCCTCTAAATACCAACATTTGGGAATTAGGTTTACAACATATGAATTTGGGAGGTCATAAACATTCAGTCTATAGCAATGCAAGTGCTCAAAATTTACTCCATTGTTTCCCAAAGGACGTTCCTATGGGTATAAAACAATTCTTTGTAAAATTAGGTTTTCTAGTCAAAACTTTTGGAAAACTGGAAAGTGTATATCCTCTTGGAAATTAAGTGTATGCATGAATTAAGTGCTTTAAGAAGGCCTGCAGTAAACAGGTTAAAATCCAATGTCTATTGTCTATTATCTTGATTGTAGTGATATATTACCATTGTATACATATATCCAAACTTATCAAATTGTAAACATTAAATATGTGAGTTTTTTTTGTATGTCAATTATACCTTAATAAAGCTGTTTTTTTAAAAGTTAATTCAGCATTTTTCAGACTTTTTTGAATGCTAAACTTTTTATCTATGTTTTTAATGTTAGTTCTATATAATGGCATTCATAATTAAAATTAATTAAGCTTTTACACAGGCTAGACACTACTGAAATGTTTTATATATTTTCTCATTTTATTCTCATAATTATCTGAGATGTGTACTGTTGTCTTTATTTTATTGATGAGTAAACTGAAGCACAGGGAGGTTCGGTAACTTGTCCAAGACCAGACAGAGTAAGAAGTGAAAGGTCAGGGTTTAAGCCTGTAATAGTTTTCTTTTGCTTCAGTAATGAATTTCCTTCAACTTAGTGGTTGATAATAATACAAATTTATTATGTCACTTTTTTCGTTCAGGCTGACATAGGTCTCACTGGGCTAAGAATAAGGTGTGAGCAGTGCTGTGTTCTGGAGGCTCTGGGGAAGCATCTGTTTCCTATTAATTTAGGTGCTGGCAGAAAGAAGATCAATTCCTTTTTAGGATGAACGTCCCCATGTCCTTGCTGGTTGTCAGCTGGGGGGCTCTGTGGGGTTCTTGCTCCCTGCATTACCAGCATCAGCATGTGCAATTCTTCTTGTGTGGCCATTTCTCTTGCTCACCTGCGTGCCTTCTTCCACCTTTAAGGATTCACATGATTGGATTGGGCTCACCCAGGGAATCCAGGATAATCTCCGCACTTTAAAATCCTCAACTTTAATCACATCTGCAATGTTCCTTTGACCATGTGATATAGTATATTCAACACACGTTCCAGGGATTAGGATGTGGACTTCTTAGGAGGCCATTATTCTGTCAACCATAGTGCTTCCTTATTTTGACTTTGAGGCCATGTGCTAATCCACCATGACCTTCTGTTGTTTTAAGAATGCCCTTTAGAGTACAGAATTTTGCAAATATATCCTTAGTTTAAAATAGCAACATAAGGAGTAAAAATATAGACATGAGGCAGGCCTGGGGAAAAGCTATTTGGGTTTTCAGGGTCTCAGAACACAAAAGTGATTACAAAATGCTCAGCATTTTGAAGCAAAGTGTGTCCTGCACAGCATGATACAAGAAACTCCAAAGTACTTATTAATCAAAGCCTTAGAAAAGCAGTGAGAAAAAGAGAGAAAGTGGATTCTTAAATATAATTTTTTTTTTGTATTTTCTCTGGCCATACCCCCTGATAAACTGTCTTGTGACTTTATGAAAGGCCATTTGTTTGCAGATGATTTGTTTCTAAAACATACAGTAATAAAATAAACAAGGACAGGAAAAGTGCTTGACTTATTTCCTATATGAGTAGAGCTTTCTTTTCTCACTTCAGACTTTAGTAAGCCACACACTTGAGAATTCTCATCGGAATCTTTTTTTCTTCCATACTCAACACTGTTTCTTGGGTAGTTTTTGAAATGGCAAATATATAGCTGAACACTTACGTCCTAACTACAAAATATATTTATTTTCAGCTGTCTAGCAGGTGTTCCATTATGTGAGGAAACTCATCCACTTAGTGCTACAATGCATCATAAATATTTTCACCTTTTTAAATTTTTTTATAGTTTTTATATTGTGAGTTAGTGGTTCACAGTAATTATCAACCTGACGTAGAATGGCTTTGTTTTCTTGGACCTTTAGCTTCGTTTTCTAAAATTAATCTGCCCATATCAAATTAGGGCTAACAACAACAACAGCACACTGTATTGAGCATTGTGGGTGAAGTAAAGATATATTAAGTTCTTGTACTTAGAGAGTTTATATCCATCATCTCACATCCATCTCTACTAATGCCATCCTTGGTTAAGCCTTCTTCATCACTTATGTGATGCCTATATTCCTTAGTCTATATTCTATATTCCACTAACTCTAACTATATTCCTTAGTCATACACTAGTCAAATATGTGTTTTTCAAATATTTTCTCCCAGCCTGTGGCTTGTGTTTCATTTTATTAATATTTTTTTGCAGGGAAAAAGTTTTTAAATTTTATAAAAGAAATTAAATAGAAGGCTGAGGATTTTGAACTTATTCTTAGGTTAATATTTGTTGAGCACTTCCAATTAACCCAGCTTTCTGCTCAGCCTTAACCTTCATCATTGCATTTTAGCTGCTTATAACATTTCTGTGAAAAAAAAAACATTGTTTCTCATCTTACAGATGAGAAAACTGATGCTCTAGAGATCCAGTAAGGGTTATATATAAGTTGTATTATTCCTTGGCCTTTACTGTTACTTTGAAAATTCAATTATTTTGTAGTATTTTGGCATTTATTTATTTGGCTGAGGAGTGGAAGCATTTTAGGGCTCCATGATTGACTTTGTAATTAGAACCTTCTACTTCTGAAAACAATCTCAGCACAGCCAAAAGGGAACATTCCATATGAAATCAATGAGGTTTCCCTTTGGACTCTTTCAATTTCATTGTGCATATTTCAAGTATGGTGATGTGAGTACTATATAAAGACTTCATTTGGTATTTACACCTTGTTTATAATTCTCTTTAAAATGATTTTACCCCCAGTGGGATTTTCATTGTTTACCACAATGTATTGTTAGTTTCTTTGACTATGTTGCATTCCAAAAATTTTAGGATTGGCATGCAAAAACAGCACAATAGCTCATTCACTTATAAGAGCAGAATCTCCCATAAAACAGTTAGATGTTTTAGCACAAAGTATTTATAATTAAATTCCTACATGAATAAGAGTGGTATATTTATTATGCTGCTTCATGACTCCTCTTATTGACTTGCAGACCTCCAATACTATACCAATATTGATATTTTAAAATCAACCCAATCTGTCAGGAGCCATGTATAATGATGCTTATATAGGATGTATATATCTATCTGTATAAATCTAATATACATCCTAGATTGATCCAGCTGGCTACATCAATAACTACCATCTAAGACTAAGTGCCAAGTGCTTCACTGTGACTGATTTTATTAGTCACTTAGTGAGAATTAAAAAAAAAAAAGAAAAACAGAAAAGAAAAAGTGACAAGAGAAAAATGTTCAGATTTATTACCCAAACTCTGATAGGATTACATTTAAGTAGTATCACTCTTTACTGCTTTCTCTACAATAATCCTGTGAAATGCTTTCTTAAAGCCTGATGTTAGAGAACAAATTGTAATAAGTTGTATGTTTGAAATTGTGGACATACAATGAATTGTTCTGGAAAAAGATATTCTAATATCTATGCTGGTAGGATAAATCCTTTACCTAAATTGGTTGTATTTTCACAGGCCCACATTCACATTACGAGTGAGGGTTTATAACGGCCTAACCCTGAGCTGGCAGAGAGCAAGACCAAGAAAAATGTGCACATCCTATTTCTTCGTAAAAATAGGAGGTAAACTTTTACTCATTTCAGAATGAACAAACAGAGATCAGTACTAACTTAGAAGCTATGACAGACAGATTGCAAAAGAAGGGAGAGGTATTTTCAACACAGATAACTCAGAGGGAGAATATGCTTATTAATATTTTTTATTTCCTCAACCAAAAGAAAATTTCAGGCAACCATTGTACTGTCTTAAGAAGATGGAAAACATGGCCAGCTCTTTCTCGTTGGGTTGATTCCTTCTCATTCTTTTGACCTCAGCTTAAAAGTGATCTTCTGAAGGGATAGAGAGTGGGAGAGA
Organism: Eulemur rufifrons; assembly: GCF_041146395.1. Lineage (NCBI taxonomy): Eukaryota > Metazoa > Chordata > Mammalia > Primates > Lemuridae > Eulemur > Eulemur rufifrons. The sequence goes on from NC_091001.1 coordinate 49,603,900, forward strand.
ATTTCCTGATCTTTTTGTAAATTAGGTCAGCCCTTTTATTGTTTTCCTTTGCAATTTATAAATTTCCTCCACAGCATTAATTGTAAGTTTTAATTATGTATGTAGTTGAGCTTTGTATTTTATTCTTTGGCTTCTATATAATGGCACATATTTCCATAGTAACAGTGACAATATAGCACTCAGTAAATTTCTTGGCAATAATGTGACTGTTTGGTAACATTTATTGAAAAATTAATGAACTAATAAGCAATAAGAGGCTATGAGGAGAGGCCAGAATGATACAGGTAAAAAAAAAGTCACCGGAAAGGTTAAAATAGAATTTTGTCCCAGAGAGACCCATAAGTCCAGGCTTTACAGGTACACTCTTTCAAATTTTCTAAGAAATGATTCTATATAGCCCATACCAGAACAAAGAACATGGCAAGAAATGCATTAATTGCTAGGATACTGTGGTTAATAGCATAGACTATGATCCCAACAGCGTTACAGTTGGTGCAGTGTATCTACAAATGTCGATTTTACCATAACCATAGGCAAAATACTTAGTGTCTATAAAATTAGTTTTATTCACCTGTAAAATGAAGACAATAACAAAGCCTGTTGTGAGGACTGATTTTGAAATTTTACATAAACTGAACATGCAAGATAGATAGGGAATAGGTAGTAAATATTTACAAAATTTAAAATTTATCCCAGCACAGAGCAGTTAAAAAACATTTATCATAATTTATTATATATAAGCTATTGGTATAATGTTTATGTTAAGTGAATTAACTCTCCTAGTAAAATCCAACGTAGCATGTGTCTCATCAATGTACAAGTACTTTTAAGAAATGACCAGCCAGACTTAATACCATGACTAAGCAAGTGGGCACAGTGGCTTACTAGTCAATTTATTACCTTATTATTAGACTTCATAAGGAAAAAAAACATTATGTTGGTAATATCATAGGATACTCAAAATGTATTAATAATGAAATTGTCACAGTCATTGTTGTTAAAAGTTTTTGAAAATTAGAAATATTGGGAAACTTCCCTATCATTTGAATAATATATTAACTCTATATCCTTCATTTATACAATTATTTATTTAGTACCACTTATGATAGACATATTGGGTATTGTGAAAAGCAGAATAATGGCCCCTAAACGTGTCCATGTTTAAGCCCTGGAATTTGTCAATCTGTTATCTTAATCTACAAAGAGGAATTAAAGTTGCAGAGGAAATTAAAGTTGCTAATCAACTGACAAACTAGAGGAGATTATCCTGAAATATTTGAAGGTGTTTGATCTAGTCACAAGGGTTCTTAAAAGTAGATGAGCAAGGCAGAAGAGATCAGAGTGAGAAGGACTCAACCCACCATTGCTGGCTATAAAGACTTAGAAAAGGGGCGTGGAGGCTGGAAAAAGCAAGGAAACCAGTTCTCCCCTAGAGCCTCCAGAAAGGAATGCAGCCCCTGCTGATACCTCGGTTTTAGCCCAGCTAGACCTGTGTCAGACATCTCACCTCTATCTATATATCTTATAGAATTTAAGATAATAAATCTGTATTGCTTTATGTACTAGATTTGTGGCAATTTGCTATAGCAGCAGTAGAAAATTAATACAGGTATGGGAGTGGGTGAAAGAAAACATGAATCCTGCTCTAGTAGAACTTAAGAGTCTGGTAAAAAAGTAAATTATCATTGAATAATAATTAATATTAACATGAAGCAGCAACCAACCATGTGAAGTGCTATGAAGGAGTGTAAGCTTTGAGATGTTTATTTATATGTAAAAAAGTTATGTTCTGAAATCACCATAATCATGATTAACTCCGAATACCTCTTAAATGACCCATAAAGTTAAAGATACCTGGTTTTGGCTAAACAGGCTGGAATAGTAATTCTTAGACACAACTAAAACATGATAACCACTGAGACAGATTAACAGAGCAAAAGCAAAGCCTATATGCAGAGTTATCAACCGTGTCTTCTTTTTAGAAAAAGATTAAATGTCTAACAGTGACTGGGGTAGGCCATGTGGAGAATGCTACATATTTCTATTTTCTTTCAGGGTTTACTCTGTTTTATTTTTACATCAAGTTTTCAAAATCTCATTTTGAGTAGTAAAATGCTAGAAATAGTCACATTAACTTCACAAATATAATAAATTCCCCAGTATTTTTAATACTTTTAAGCTTGTTCCAGACATTTGAATCCATATAATATGATATGAAAAAATAAGTTGTAATAATTAGAAAGTTGAGTATAAAAAATATTTTTATCAGATATTATATACTTAGAAATGTCAAGAAAATCAACTAAAACCACTAACGTTACCAAGAGATTATCAGTAAAGTTGTTATACATAAGATGAAGTAATAGCTTTCTCTAAGAAGTTATAATATGAGTGCATACCTACTTGATGAGTGCGATGCGCACTGCCTGAGGAATGGACACACTTGAAGCTCAGACTTGGGGGGATGGGGAGGCATAGGCAATATATATGACCTGAACTTTTGTACCCTCATAATGAGCTGAAAAACAAAACAAAACAAAAAAAAAAGAGAACAATATGTTAACAAACAAACAAATCATGAAGTATCCAGGAAGACTCTAATCAGGGAATGCATACAATCTGTACAGAAAAAAAAAAAAAAAAGATTTAAAGAGAAAGCCTGGAGAAAGCCCTTTGGATTAACTAAAACCAATTTAAATTAAAGAATTATGTCAGCATCTCTGGGTGGGATGGAGGTTTAAGGAGGACAGAAACTATTATGGTTTCAGAAACCTCACATGCTAATGGGAAGTGAAATAATATTCAATAAATTAATTTGAAATAAAAGCATTGGAGACAGAGTGTGGTGGCTCAATGGTGGTGCACACTTGTAGTCCCAGCTACTCAGGAAGCTGCGGCAGGAGGATTGCTGGAGCCCAGGCATTTAAGGTTGGAGCATTGAACTATGATGATGCCACTGCACTCTACCCCAGGCAATAGAGTGAGACCGTGTTTCAAAAAAAAAAAAAAAAAAAAACTAAAATAAAAGCATTGGATCCTTATGGTACATAATTAATTGAAATATATATCAGCTATATCAAAGCATTAAGATTTTTTAAATTAAAATGTTGTTGTATGTGATACAAAAGAAAATGTAGATGACAATTTAAATTAAGCAAAAATGAAGGATTTGATAAGCAAGAAAGAAATGGAAGATCAATAGATTTGACAAGAAAAAAATATAAAATGTCTAAATGTTAAATGTCTTGTAAAATATTAAACATTTATTAAAAACTGAAAGATATACTATAAACAGACCAATATTTATAGCAAACATGGCTGATATAAAGTTAATATCCTTATGAAAAGCTTTAAAGAAAGTAATAAGAAAATTTACTAATTAAAAAATAAACCTGAATATGTTTAACATCCACTAGTCAAATATCCTGCATGCAGATTAAAGAGACAAGAATATGTGACTTTTTACTTATCCTAGAAATATTAAATCTGAATATTAAAAATGACTAATTTTATAATTAAATGCTGCTGCTGGGAATATTAATGTGTATACATTTTCTGAAAAGCAATTAGCAATGTATTTCAAATATCTAAATATTTATATATTTTAGCTCAATATTTCCACTTTCAGGACTCTATCTTAATAAAATAATCATAGGTTCTTACAGAAAAGATTTCTGTCCTAAGCTTTTAGCCACAAAATGTTTCATTTCAGTCTTGTTCAGTGTCATAAAACAAATTTTTATTTCAGTATTTAGCACTTTTAGATACTTCATATATACTTCTAAATAAGAAAATTGATAACTGCATTTTTAGCAGCAGTAATAGAAATAGGCCTAAATATCCAGAAAAGAAAAAGTTATATACTGCTACGTACAAAGCTATATAAAAGTTATATACAGTTATACCAGTTATATGAAATAAGGTGATTGTGGTAGCCATATTCCAAAAGGGACTCAAAGATCCTTGTCTCTTGGTATTCATGCCTTTGTGTAATGCCCCCTCTACTTGAGTGTGGATTGACCTTAGTGACTTGTTTCTAATGAGTCACATGTGGGGAAAGTTGATGCTATGTGACTTGAAGACTAGGTCATAAAAGGCATGAACAATGTCACAGAATACCAACCACACACAAGGTTATCTGGAGACCATGATAACATAATACAAAACAAGGCCACATCATAAGTTTGTCTAAGCATAGGCAAAAACAAGATCTCACTCTGCCATCCACAAGATACCAAACACCCCCTTTCTTGGCCAAAATATGTTGCTGCTACTTCTTTACCAATTACAGTTTTAGCTTTGTGGTAGATACAATCTATTGAGATATCCAGTCATAGACTTGTCCTTGCTTTCTGACAGCATCCAATCTAATACAAAGCCTCTTTTCCTTCAACCCACCCTTAAACCATCCAACCAAACCCTAGATCCTATAATAGGTTCTAGCTAATACCTAATCACTGAGATGCTCCATGGTCTCCCACTGTGTGTGTTTTCCTTCACTGCAAGGAGTAATAACCCAACTTGTTTAACTGCAGGTGTATTGCTGGTGGTCTTTGGCTGAAGGACATTGATACCACTAAGAAGTTTTAAACATGCTTAGCATAAATTTTAACAAGATTTTATTGAGAGAGCTGATAAAGTGGAAAGTAAATGCAATAGAGTAACTTAAAACTCCCGTATAGACCAAAATAGATTTACATGGCCCTTCTGGGGTCAATTCTCCCGCTTCTTTTCAAGGGCAGCTCTTACCTTTTCCCACTTCACTTTCCCTTCAGTATTGACCTCCACACACTTTCTGGAAGCACTAAATATAACTTTAAATCTCAGAATATGAGCAAAATTAAGTCTATGAGTCCGAAGGAAACTGTGGGAGATTTGTCCCTCACATCACTTGTTTTAGTTCATGTCCCCTAAAATAAGACCTTGAGATGAAGTACATGTGCCAGTGATTTATTAAAGAATTGCTTCTAAGAGAAATTTGTAAGACAGTGAACAGAAAGGAAGGGATGAGGTCAAGCAAGATTGCAATTACAGGCAAGATCCCAGCATCAGCCTGGTTCACAGTTCTGAAATGTAAATTATACCTCTGAATTTCTGTAACTTGAGGCAAGGTTCTGGACTATCATATTCTGACATAAATTAATCATTGGCGAATGGCCACTCCAAAGGCACATAACCTTAAAGGCACTTCCAGTTTCAATGGCCAGGAGTATACATACACAGAGAGTCACAAATGGGAATAGTTTGAAGCAAGAGCAAGCAGAGTCAGAAGTGTCACAAAAATGGTCAACAGTGTCCAAGTGGACCTGGGTGGAGCACCTCCACTGTTTAATCCTTATCTGCTGGACTGACCTTCCCGAGAATGATGACAATGGAAATAGCTATTTGCTTTGAAACTCTTCAAAGACATTTTGCAGACCCATGACTCCTACAAAACAATCTTACACAGTGGGACCTTTAATTTCATGACTGGTATTCATTTTAATATAATTTTTCTAAAATTCTTCAGAAATTTATTGATTATATAAAATCAATATTGAAAAATATTGAAAAACAATCCCATGAGGTACAACCCATGGTAAATTCAGATTTTCCTGCAACAAGTTCAGTTTGGTCCCTTTTTTACTTTTCCTCCAGCAAGTGTTCAAGAAAGAGACCAGCCTCACTATGTGTCACATTAATATTAATAGATATGTTAAGCACATAGTACAGTTCCTGGCACTGTAGATCCTAAGTATATAGTAGCTACCTTTATGATTGCTTTGTTCTAAACAAAGCAATTGCTTTGCTTTATGATTGCTTTGTCCCTATCCTAACAGGAAGTTAAATGCTAAGGAAGAAAATTAACTCTTTTTGGCTATTCCTTCACTATTCTTCCTGTCTACCTAAGATCTGAAGGATATGTTGGCCACAGCCATGTGACAGGACCATCTGTAACTTGTGCATTTGGGGGTCAGAATATTTCCTTTCCCTAGATTTATCCAGCATGGCTGTAATTGTTCAGGAACAAACACATGTCTTATATGAATTTGTGGAGGGAAGATTTTCGGAAGTCTCCGTGACTGCTTGGAGGCAGCAAAGGGTGGGAGGATAAGCTGCCAAGCTATCTCTTCCATCATAATAAGCACTAATTGAATGTCTTGTTTGAAAAATATGTAAAACTGTAGAGACATCACTTAGAAGGGTTTGGGCTGCGGCCTGGCCAGACACAATTCTGTGTCTCAGACATGATGTCATAAGCTAGTTAAGATGTGCTACATATTTTAAAATATTGGATTTGCTTAGAGTAATATAATAATATATTATATTACTATAATATTAATATATACTATATTACTATAGTAATATAGTAATTGCTTAAGTAACATAAGACTTTTCCTAGACCACTCTTGGGAAAATGATGAAGATCTCTCTCCCTGCCTCTGCCTCAAACCTTGTTAATAAACCTTATTCAGATCTATGGCTTTCTCTCCTTCTAGGCTCCCATCTAAGTATACCCTGCATTTCGCAGTGCTGGAATTTCCTTCTTATCTCCAAATTACAATTTGCTTTCTCACTATATTCTAACTCATTAGACCTGAGGGTCAAGAAACAGGGAAAGGCAGAGACTTAGCTAGAAGCACCTACTTTAAGAACATCCATCTAGTTGGGGACATGGTCAGAAGTTGATTTTATAATAGGTTGCATGGTTTTATTGAATTCCTTGGTAAGAATAAGGGCGGAATTTTATTGGAATTATAGTCAGGGTCTTTAGAATGCCTAGATGCTGCTCTATTAATCACTCTTATCCCTTCTGATCAAGTTTAGAGAAATGTAAGTGCATAAAACAAAAGAACAAAGAGAATCAAAATACATTTTTAAAAGATATTGAGAAGTATCTAATCACCTCTAATGCCATGGCATTTGTCAAAATATGACATAAAGAATGTAGCCTGGACTCGGTTTGTAAAAAGAATGTCCCATGAGCTAATCACTCAGGTTAGCATTCTCTCTGCTGAGGCAAATATTGGGAAGGAACATTGGCATATTTAATTCTAGAATGGGAAGAAAGCTAGAAATTTTCCTTCTTAGACATTGCTCCATTTTTGTTTTCTCATCGACCAAAAGAGAGCCTAGCATAAGATCAAGCAAAAGTATGGCTGTCCTGACTCACTTCTGTGCGACTCCTTCCCCAATATCTTCCTTTGTTTTCTTTTAATCCTCCTAGAACCACAGGGATGGTTGTCTCTGAAACTGACCAGAGCAAGCATTAATTTAGTTAACTTTATTGGCAGACTATTGATATTTACTAGACTGACATTGCACTCTCAATTCTATTTACCACCTTATATTAATGGTGGTAACAACCTTCAACCTAAGGCTAGGGTGAGGTTTCAAATAAAGCCAAACAATGATGATCTAAATATATAAATTCTTTACAAGACCCTCCTTATTCTGACCTGTGATTACCTAAGAGAGGCATATGATCCATGCTTAAGAACACAGGGCTCTGAACTAGAATGTCTGGCTCAGTCCTGATTCTGACACAAAGGCACATAGACACACAGGAACTTGGACAAGTTAGTTCTCCTTTCTATGGCTCATATCTCTAGTCTCCAAAAGGGGATGATAATAATACCACCTCATAAAGTTTTTGGTTAATTAATGGAATTATTACATATATACTGTTTAGAAATGTGCTTGACACAGAATAAGGACTATATGAGAATTATCTATCATTATTAGCACATTCATTTAAAAAGAAAAAGAACCAAAGAGAATTGTCTTTTTTGACTATACAGTGAGCTCCTGAGTTCTGATGTGCCAGATTAGATATTCTGCTTGGGGAAGAGTTAGGAGGAAGACAGTAGAGGCAGGCTTAGACTAGGGAGACTAAAAATGTGATCCAACATTTCCATTTCCCATATTACCAAAGCAGAGAAAACTGAAGGACGAGGCAGGTGGGATACTTCCCCGGAGACCAAGCAAGGAAGCTGAAAGCTAGGGATGGCCTGACAAAGTTTTATAACTCATTTAAAGGTACACTCCTCCAAAAAATAAATGCCATCTAGAGTTACTGTCACAAACATTGGTACAAATCCATGCGATAGTCTTAACAAAAAAGAGTTATCCTTCATTGACAGTAGATTTTTGAAAGAACTACCATTTGGATACAAAAGAGGAGTGAATATGTGGTAATAGGTCTTTTTTCAAAATACACTACGAATGAAAAATAGTGTATTATTTTAATTTCATTTCTTTGATTTCAAGTACCTTTTACATATATTTTTATGTGTTTGTGGGCTGTTTTTCCCCCTCTTACAAGATGACTTGCATGTGCATGCCCATTGTCTATTTTTATATTGAGAATTTCTTCCCCTTATGGAGTTGCTTCTACTCATGGTGAACATTAAGAGCTTCATACACCACTTCTCTGACTGCCAGGGCGAAGCTGTGTTTGGGTTAACATGCTCGTGTTACTAAAGTTCATTAATTCATTGCTTTCCTTCCTCCTCTCATTTCCTTTGCCTCCCAGGCTCTCATGTCTTCATGTGCTGCCATCATGGCCACTGGGATTTTCCTGTTTCACCACGAACGCTGGTTTTCCTTTTTCATCTCTCTCTGTAATTCTCTCTCTCTCTCTCTCTTGCTCTCTCCTTTCTCATGATTAATTTCTCAGGGTCCTTCCTGACTTTTTTCTTATAGAGTTTATCCACTATTTCTTTTGTTCAATGGTGGGTTACCTTTCTTAATTTCAAGGAACCTCTCTTTGAATTCGTCTATTCTCCTGTTCCAGGCAGAGGTAGCAATCCTGAAAACAAAGGGAGAGTGAGAGAGGGTGAGGGCTGCTTCCTGGGGAGAGGGCCTCTAGAAGGCCACATAATCTGCAGGAGAGGACAGGAGGGGTATGCTTTGGAAATTATGTTCTTGGCAGAAGTTGGGGGCTGGGGAATCACTGAATAAATCAATTCTATGTAGACCTCTTAGCTAAAATATAGGTTTAAGAGATGAGGCTCAGACAAGCAGAAAGACTATAAATATATGTGTGAATATGTGGAATTGGTAAAGGTGAATATTTCCCAGATCAATGGCCACATACCTTTCAAATTATTTGTAGACTTATTGACATAAGATCATGTTTGCTTCTTCAAGAGTATAGATATAAGAATTCCCTAATCCTGAAGCAGGAGCAAGAATTTCATATCTATTGATAATTGAATTAATAAGCTTTCCTTGGGCACTGATGCATCCAAGCACTCAGGCAGGTGCTGTGGAGTAAGCAAAGGGGAAGGTAACTGAATCCTTACCCTCAAGCCTGAAGAATGGAAAAGAAGATTTGAGACATCAAGAAATAGACTAACAAGTTTCAAAAACTTATTTCACAATTATTGTTAGTTAACTGAATATTTATAGGTTTTACCTTACATTTTTTCTTCATTATTTTTTGAGGTAGTATGATCAGAAATGGCATTGCCATGGTTAATTGTAGATGTCAAGTTGACTTGGTTAGGGGATAGTTGAGAAGGCATTATTTCCAAATATGTTTGAGAGTGTTTCTGGAGGAAATTGGTGTTCAGATCAGTGGACTAAGTAAGGAAGATCAGCTCTCAACAATGTGGGCAAGAATTATCTCATCTGTTGAGTGCCTGGATAAAAAAAACGGCAGATGAAAGGTGAATTTGTACTATCTTCTAGAGCCAGGACATTCATCTTCTCCTCTCCCTGGACATGAGAACTTTTGAACTCAGAGATTAAGAGCAGTAACTCCCCTGGTTCTTAGGCCTTTAGACTCAGACTGAATCCCACTGCTGACTTCCCTGGGTCTCCAGCTTGCAGACAGCAGATAGTGGGACTTCCCCACCTCTGTAACCACATAAACCAATTCCCATAATAAATCCCCTCTTGTATCTCTCTGTGTATATCTTATTGGTTCTGTTTCTTTGGAAAACCTTGACTAGTATGAGCATTCATCATCACACTGGTAGAAAATATTATTTCCTCTGACCTGTGACCTCATGAAGGTGACACTTAAGGTAATTTAATTGTTTGACAACAAAATGTGACACATAGAACCAAGAAAAGCAGAAACTGACAGTGATATTTGCAGTAATGACTTGGAAGACAGATAAAAATATGAGTGAGAAAAATTACCCAGATTTAAAACGTAAAATAAAATTGGTACATAGTGATTATTTACTGAATACCTACTAGGTTCCACGCAAGTGAATTTAGACTTTGGCTTTAGGAAAGTGCTATATAATGTTTTACTTACCATAATCAGACATATATTTTGCTGGAAATAATAAAGGGTTGTACATGAAATCAATTGTTTTGGGAATTTAGAAGAGGATAGATGTTAAGGAAGTAAAGGGGCTATTAACTATCAAGAAATCTAGGATGATTCTGGGATGAATCTAATATTACAGGAAAAAAAACTGTTATAATGGGGGAAAGGAAGGATCAGGGACAGATAACCTGGGAAGAGTTTTACCTGGGGAGCTGCTGTGTTTGGACTGGCTTTTACTGGCTTATCTATGTATAGAGCACGTCTATCAAAGGCTCTCTGAGAGGCAGTGTGCAATATATGTCAGCTCTCACTATGCAAGTCTTTTATGTAATGATGGAGAGTGGTTCCTGGATGATAGATGTTACTGCTGAACCAAGGGAAATAGTCAGGAGCTCAGAGGTGCTGAGCAGATAACAGGCATTAATTCCAGGGTACACTGACATTACAGGGCAAAGCAAGCAGCAATTTGTTATTTGGTGGTTGGACAGGATTTCAGCATGCTGGCTTAATAGATGGAGCAAAATAATAGTCCTGTTGCCACACAGATCATCAGAAAACCTGGAAAAGCAACATATTTTTTTTTCCTTCTAAATCTATGTGGCATAATAAGGGACAGATTCCCTTTTCAAGTTTCCATTCAGTTGGAAATCACATGGAGGAACAAGTTTAGTCCTGATTGTGGGGAGCGGTCTAGGCCTCCTAGTGTACCCGCCCAGGACATGCGTAGTCAGGCCCTCCACCTATCCCTGTGGGACACGCTTGTGGGACACAGCTATCCGGGGCTATAAAAGCAGCTTGCATTTCCTGTTCGAGGTCTCTCGCCATGTAACTGTTGTAGATGCCTCATTAAACTACTGCTGGAAGAACTCCAACTGGTCGTGTCGTACTTGCTGGCAACTGCGGCGCGACAAGTGGTGCCGAGACCCGGGAACTCTCGCACCAGGCGGAGACGACCTCATTAGAGGTGAGTTCAGAACCGCAGTAGTAGAGGTAGAGTTGGACCCCCACCTTTGATCGTGCTTCACTATGGGAAATTCCCCGAGCGCCCAGCTGCTCCGTGCTCTACAGGAGCTTTTGGCTGCACGAGAGTTGAAAATCCCCGAGCGTGTCTTACGGCATTTTATGCAGGAAGTAGATCGTGTGGCACCATGGTTTCTCCACTCGGGCTCTTTCACCGTTCCGAGCTGGGATAAATTAGAGAAGGACCTTCGCTGTGCCCGTGCTACTGGGCCCCTTCGAGAGTGCATCCTTCCTATTTGGGCATTGGTGCGCACCTGCCTAGAGGACTCTCCTTGTAGTATTCAAGTGCAGCAGGGGCAGCAAGCTCTGAGTGACTATCAAGATAGTATGTCAGAAAGGGATAAGGGTGGTCCGGACCGGCCGGGGCGTTCGAGAACCCGGTCGGAAGAAAAGCGGGGAGCCGCCCGCAAGGGAGGGCGCTCAGGAAGGCGACGGGGACGCCCGTTGCCCGGCCCGTTATCTAGGGAGGACGTGGCTTGTAAAATGGCCGCCCTCCGTCTGTCTTTGTCTTCTCCTTCTTCTTCCTCTTCTTTGTCCCGCTCTTCTTCCTCGTCTCGCGAGAGGGAGGCGGAGCTTTCTCCGGCCGATAAGGCGGACTTGGAGGAGGCGGTGGCGGCGTATGAGGCGGAGCGTTATCGCCCGCCTCCGTATGCCTCCGCCCCTCCCCCACCAGTTGATGGCAGGGGAGGTACATCTTTCATGTCGTCACGCACTGTCTAGAAGCATGGGCTGCCTGGGGCAAGCCTGAGGTCCTTAAGACTGATAATGGCCCGGCCTATACTTCCCGGGCCTTTCAACAATTTTGCCGCCGTCTCGGTGTTACCCATCGCACTGGCTTGCCCTATAACCCCCAGGCCCAGGGCATTGTAGAACGCGCCCATGGCACAATCAAAGTCTATTTACAAAACAAAAGGGGGAGGCTGGGGCTTTGGGCGGTGGCAGGTCTCCCAAATCTGCCCTATCTCTTACTCTATATACTTTAAATTTTTTGCTGCTGGATGACCGTGGTCGCTCGGCGGCAGATCGCCATGTGGATCCTGGCCCCCCCCTTTCCGAGCGGGTGATGTGGAAAGATGTGCTTTGTAATCAATGGAAAGGACCGGATCTGATTCTCAGCAGATCCAGGGGAGCTGTTTGTGTTTTTCCACAGGACGCCCCGGACCCTATCTGGGTTCCGACACGCCTCACTCGACGCCTCAGTCATCCTGCTGCTTCCTCGCCGGCTCCTGACGACGATGCTGTTGTGGCGGATTCTGCTTTCCCTGACCATGACCCTCCTCGCCCTGGGAGTGCTGTCCAGGGCGAAACGTCGTTGGGCCATCCTGCCTGTATTCCCGAGACCCCTGCCGGTGTCTCATGATTCGCAGATATTCCCCCGGTTCTTTATTACCAATGCTTCCCTAGGACTTCCCTACCTCCCGTGGTCCAACGAGTCTGGAGCGGTTCCCGGCAATGAATCCTATATCCTTGCTGGGTCCTTGTGCTTTACTACCATTATCCCGACTAACGGCAACCTGTCCTGTATACTTCTTGCCAACCAGACGGGTGCTTGGGTGGACCGGCCGCGTCCCCGCAACGGGACCTTTGCTAATGGGACTTTTGTGACAGGGATGTGGCCTGCGTTACACAAAACTGTGAACATTTGAGACCGCTGCGTCAGGCGCTCAGTTTTCCAACGTGACCTTCGGTCCCACGCCTGTTTGTCTCTGGCCTCCATTCATCTGGATTGTGGCCCGCCTGGAAAACCATACGGCCACCCTTAACTGCTCAACCGTAAACTGCACGTATACACGTTGCTGGAATGCCTCAGAACACAGGATGGCCGTGGTTGCACGCATGCCCCGGTACGTCCCCTGGCCGGTTGACGCACCGGATTCGTTGGTTCTCTTTCGACATCGTAGGGACTTTGGCGTGACAGCTCTTGTCTTTGCTATTGCAGCGGCCTCCGCTGCGGATCGCGGCGGCGGGCGCCGTACAAACGGCACAGGTCCTAAATAACCTGTCAGCAACGGTAGCAACTGCCTTGGACACACAAAGCTCTATCAACTCACACCTGGCGGGAGGGATTATGCTCCTAAATCAACGTGTGGACTTGGTTCAAGAACAGGTGGACAGTTTGGTACAGCTCGCCCAGCTTGGTTGCGAGCGACGACTGCCGGGATTGTGTATTACTTCGATCCCATATTCTAACCTTTCCCAGGCGGCCAATCTCTCTAAAGAGCTTTCTCGGCTATTACAGGGCTCTTGGTCTGCCAATTTCTCCAAGCTAGCCACTCAGTTACAACTAGAAATCACCCATATTAATTCTACCCGGTTAGATCCTATGCTTACTGATGGCCTCCTCCCCACCTTTTTGTCGCTTCTACACGGGGTTCGGGAATGGGCAGGTCTTGGATCCCTGGGCCTGCTGGGATGTCTTGCTTTTTGGCCTCGTGTTCTGGATGCTCATGCGTGTCCGTTGGCAGCAACAAAGGGATCGAGTGGTCATGGCTCAAGCCTTTGCTGCCCTTCATGAGGGCTCTCCTCCTGGAGTGTGGATAAGCATGTTACATACGGACGGCAACTACCGCTTTTCCCCTTGACAGCATGGTGTGGCCCTTGCACCCCGAGGGCTTGTCCCCATTGCACCGGGAAGGGTGCGCGACCCCTGTTTTGTGGTCAGCCCTTGCACCTTCATGAGCTCTCGCTCATTGCACTGAAGAGTGGTGACCATACGCCCCTTGGTGAACTGTGACCCTAGATCCGGACTGGGGCTTCCGTTCACCATGAGGCAAAAACAAAAGGGGGAGCTGTGGGGAGCGGTCTAGGCCTCCTAGTGTACCCGCCCAGGACATGCGTAGTCAGGCCCTCCACCTATCCCTGTGGGACACGCTTGTGGGACACACCTATCCGGGGCTATAAAAGCAGCTTGCATTTCCTGTTCGAGGTCTCTCGCCATGTAACTGTTGTAGATGCCTCATTAAACTACTGCTGGAAGAACTCCAACTGGTCGTGTCGTACTTGCTGGCAACTGCGGCGCGACACTGATGATGGGAGGTACACCTAACATGCTAACCCACTTGTGCCATTTCTGACACACATCAGGAGCTCAATAAATATTGTTGAATGAATTTACTGATTTGTTTCCTTGTTTAAAAAGTTTACAAGTCTCTATTAATCTTATTTAACAAGTGTGTATATTCCCACTTGCCACTTTGTGCCACAACTACCATACCTGTGAATGTGCACATTGCCATGCATTAATAGTGAGCTTGAGCATAAGACTAGCTTTATAGCTAAAGTTATTACCAAGCCAAGAGGCTCCAGATGTTCATTTGAAACAATCTGGCTGCCTACCTGTATGACAACAGTGCTGAGTGACCCTACCCATTAATAAATTATGAACAGATCTTTAGAAAGAGACATGTGAATTCTTCAGTCCAAAAGTAAGACATTTAACTCATAAAGTCCATCTGGTACTACAAATGGTGTTTTGGGTTTCAGTTTTTTGTTCAAGGACATCTGCTAAAACCTTTTAAGTAAAAAAAGAGCTGTGATTATCTTTACAGTTCCCAACTGATCTACCAATTCTAGGCATAGAATTTATAACATTTGTCATTTTAGAGCATACTTGTCCTCAATGTACATACAATTGAATCTTACCATTTGCTATTGGAGATAAGCATCTTAAGGAAACACAGGGATATTTACATCTTGTAAAATCTAAACTTAATATTCACTCTATCCACTTTCCACTATTAGTTTTTATTTTCTTATTCCTACTAATAAACTAAGTGAAATTAACTGTTTCTAGCTCAAGCTTTCTTCTCTGGTTTGCCATAAATGCTTCAAGGACCTCACATGAGTATTGAATAATTTATTTTAAAATTTAAAAATGCTCAAATCCTTTCCTACTTTTCTACTAATTATCACCAGACATATATTGATAGTTCCTTGAATTAAGAAGAATTCCAGGCCCTCATAATTCCAGTAATTTTCAACAAATAAGTTAACATTATTGGACCAAGTATTCCCATTAATGCATTCTAAAATGTATGTTTCCATCTTTAGCAGTTACATATTATGGAAAATGGAATAACCTCAAAATTAAGTTAATATTATTGTTTACTTGTTATATGACTTTCTTATTTCCCTGAATCTATCAAAGGGACAGAACGAAGTTCCTTTTTGTGCACTATATCCTGACTCTCATTAACTTCTCATGAGTGCTTTGATAATCTAATAGAATATCCCCAAGGAGCTTTCATAGGGAGTAGGTACTAAAAGAATCTGGCAAATGATTGTTTTATCTGATGGCAAAAATAAAAATCACTTATAGTTTTCTGTTTCCATATAAATTTAACTAGTTATTTGATTGAGGTTGTGTGTTCATAATGGCTCACATAGTTATGTTTGCTTAAATAAGGAGTAAATTCAGTAAGATAAACAGCACAAAGTAAAACCTTTTGTGTAGAATAGATTATACTCTAGAAAAGAAGTGATGTTTAATACAGATAAAAGTATTCACCCAAGAGGCTCAACTGGAGGTAAGTTGGCCATGTCTCCTTGCGGAGGTCTTGGAGTTATCTAGATCAGAGCCTCCATACCTACAGAAATACTCACAATGACTATTTCATAAATGAATGAATAGACAAATGAAGAAAGAAATGAACAAATATCAAAGAAATCTTGCTGTCTCTACATCAAAAAGGCCTACTATATAATTTTATCTCCAGAAATGTCTTTTCTGCCTCTCTGTTTACCCAGATGATCTTGGAAATATTTGCATCTATTTGTGATAATGTGTTAGGATGAATCCATTTTGAAAAAGTACTAGCAGTTGGGAGTTGGGTCAATGTATTCTGGGTGGGCTGACAATGTGGGAGAGCCAGAGGAGAGAATGATTTCTAGCTGTCAGGATCCCTTCTCTCACATGTTTCCATTCTACCTTCTTCACATGGAGGTGTGGGGCTAGGATTACAAAATACGGTTTTGGGCATAGAGGAGAAAAATAAAGATCATCTTTTAGAACAGTATTGCCCTTAACAAAAATCCATAATGCAAACAGAAAAGCTGGGAAACATTTTACAGCACACACAAAAAAAATAGATCACTGAGGCTGAAATGAAAGCCTAAGGTGAATTCCAAGGCTCTGCCTTCGGTTGGGAATTTGATTTGCAATCTGAACCAATACATATTTCTGTTAGATTTAAATAAAATTTCAATCAAGGACTCAAAGCTCAAACTATTTATTCTTCTGGAACTCCCTGCTCATCATTATTTAAACATTGGTGTTTAATTTTTTAGTGAGAGAAAATGAATTAGATACTTGACTCTAACTCCCCTATGGAGAAAAGTATGTAGGTCTTAAAGGGATCTGATGTTGAACAATCATCATCATCATCATCATCATCATAATCTAAAATATCATCACAAATATTGACTCATTACTCACTGAGACTGTCCTAAGATTCTTCCATGAGCCTTCTCATTGAATCCTTCCAAAGCTGAGTGAGGTAAATGTGTTATTACCATTTTAAGATGAGAAATTTAAGGCTCAAGAAAGTTAAATAATGTTCACAAAGCCACAAAACTTTATGTTTTAGGATAGTGTGTGTGCTGGTTGAGCCAGAATTTATTTATTTATTTATTTATTTTTATTTCAGCATATTATGGGGGTACAAATGTTTAGGTTACGTATATTGCCCTTGCCCACCCAAGTCACAGCTTCAAGTGTGTCCATCCCCGAGACATAGTGCACCACGCCCATTAGTTGTGTCTATATCCATTCCCTCTTCCCCGTCCCATCTGCCCAACACCCGATGAATGTTATTACTATATGTGCACTTAGGTGTTGATCAGTTTATACCAATTTGATGGTGAGTACATGTGCTGCTTGTTTTTCCATTCTTGTGATACTTCACTTAGTATAATGGGTCCAGTTCTATCCAGGATATTACACAAAGTGCTATATCACCATTGTTTTCTGTGGCTGAGTAGAACTCTCTGGTATACATACACCACATTTTATTAATTCGCTCATGTATTGATGGGCACTTGGGTTGTTTCCACATCTTTGCAATTGTGAATTGTGCTGCTATAAACATTCCAGTGCAGATGTCTTTTTTATAGAAAGTCTTTTGTAGATGCCCAGTAATGGGATTCTGGATCAAATGGTGGTTCTACTTGGAGCTCGTTGAGGTTTCTGAATATTATTTTCCACAGAGGTTGTACTAGTTTGCAGTCCTACCAGCAGTGTATGAGTGTTCCTATCTCTCTGCATCAACACCAACATTGGCCTAGGCAAAGAATTTATGACGAAGATCCCAAAGACAATCGCAGGAACAGCACAAATAAATAAATGGGACCTGATCAAATTAAAAAGCTTCTGCACAGCCAAGGAAACTATCACAAGAACAGACAACCTACAGAATGAGAGAAAATATTTGCATGTTATACATCCGATAAATGACTGACTACTAGAATCTATAGAACTCAGGAAAATCAGCAAGAAAAAAATCACACAACCCTATCAAAAAGTGGGAAAAGGACATAAACAGAAAGTTTTCAAAAGAAGATAGACTAATGGCCAAAAAACATGAAAAAATGCTCAACATCTCTAATCATCAGGAAAATGTACATCAAAAACCACAATGAGATATCACTTATCTCCAGTGAGAATGGCCTTTATCCGGAAGTCCCAAAACAATAAATGATTGGGTCAAAATTTAAACCTAGATAATCTGGGGAAGGAGCAATGAATATATGTGAGGAGCTCAGCTGAGCTGAGGAGAGCTGAGCTGACAGTGTTGGAGTAGCCAGTTACAGCAACAAGCCAAAATAGCAACAGTCAAGCCTCTAATCACTTAACTGCTATAGTAAAAGTAAGGGACTAAACCACAGAAAGTAACTACCATCCCCTGGTTACATTTTCTGCCCATGGAACTGCACAGTGGTTGAGGGTCAGGTGGATCAACGGATGTGGAGGTCATCTCATTATTTATTTGAGAAAATCTGAACAAAAGTCTCCTACAGTTTTATGGTCCCTGGGGCCTGGTGAAAGACAAGGATAGCAGAATGTAGGAATGGAAAAGTACTGGGTCAGAGTGAAAAAAAGAGATGTTAAGGTTTCCCCATTTCCCCTCCCCATAAGGAGGTCTCAGCAGAAACACCTGAAATAGGCCTTTGCCCAAATCTCCAGATAAAGAAGCTTTGGAATGGAGCCTCCTAGGCTAGGAATGCAGGATGTGTAGGAACATGGCCTGCCGGAGGGGCCTGAGACCTTGAATGCAACTTCCCTTGGAGCCTGCAATGCATTGGCTGTGGGCTAAGTCTGGCGTGGGGAGGCCGGCTTTCCCCTGCGAGGCCTGCCAGGTAAAGCCTTTGTAATTGGCTGTGGTGGGGCCTGAAAAATCACACTTAGGTTTTTAGTCGGAAGCTGGACTCCTCAGTCTGCAAACCTAATGTGGATAGAAGGTCGATCACACCTGTTGTCTCCCCATCCCTCAGTGATTCTGATGTGACTTCCTTTCATTCCATTTTGAAAATCTCTCTGTAAATGTGACACTGTGACTGATAGAATTATTTTTTCCAGTGTACTGGGTTAGAAAAAAAGATTAGAGCACTATTCTAGATTTCTGAATAAACATAGCAAATGACAGCAAATTAGTTTAAAATTTATAAATTCACAAGATGAAAAAGAATAGAAAGGCAGAACAAAAATTAACAGGAGATGTCAACACAGTATTAGAAGATAGAAACGATGGGGGCTTAGGAAAAGAGAGGAAACCTCACTGCAATGTAAAACAAGAGTATTACACTCTGCATCCCATAAAGACTCAGAAATGGGCATCTTCAAGTGTCACAGAAGATGAGTCTGAGAAAAAGGGCTAGCACAAAGGGATTGTTTGACAGGTTTACCTATGCACAATAACTGCTCCTCCCCTGATCCATGGAAGACCGGTGATATATTCTGTGGACAAATCAAACCCAAAAGGCTGCAGTCTCTGTTCCTTCAGGCAGCATAGAAGTTAGGGGTGAGTTGTGAGACTAAACACTGTATGCTGAGTGTTAGGAGCCCCGGCCACCTTTTCTGTTCTGCTCTCATGATTCTGGTGGACAGGTGAAAATGCTGCAGGCAGGAGACTGGAGGCTTCTTCTTTGGAGAAACTGTCATGTGTGGGTCAAGCCACCAACATTCAGTTTCTTGCCTGTTATCCCAACAGTGAAGCTTAAAATCTCATAAGGCCTCTCTGTGAACTCAAGAGTGAGTGACTGACGTTTTAAGAAATCATCTAATATGAAAGACAGATAACCAAAGAAAAAAACAAAAAACAAAGAGAGAAACTCAAAATATCCTATAATCTCAGAAGGATAATCCTATGTCTTAGAGAGATAAAAGAAAATACATCTGTTAAAAAAAATAGGATGCTAGAAAACAAAAATAATCAGAGAATAAGACCTAGCATTTAAAAATGAATAACATGTTAGCTTAAATTAAAAAATAAAAGCATTCTGAGAGGCTGGAGGACAGATGGAGTAATGCTTTGAAAATTCCAAGAGAAATGCTTTTCAGTTTAGTCAAGAGGACTATAATTCAAGACCCAGAAAGAGAAAGAAGGCAGAATCAGTGGATCCCACAAAGGGTGGTGAGTGGTCCTTCGGCAACAGTTGTTCCACAGGCAAGAGAACCATGAGACTCACATAAAGCAAACAAGTCTAGCACAAGAAGAGGACTGTGTGAAGGTTACCCCTGAGGGACAGTAGATGTGAGAAGAAGGTGGAGGAAAAAAAGCCTGATACATTATTCAACATGTTTGAGCACTTGAAAATTTATTGCTATGTGCTTGATTGATACATTAGAACCTTTGTGAAAAAGTGATAGGTACATATAAAACTAAGTAAATAAATGAAATGGGAAATTAATAACTCTAGGGTAAAATAGAAAAGAACTCATAAGTACTCATAAGTACCCTTTGGCTCTGTAGTAAATAATACTTATTCATGGAGTGTCAGGCAGGTGGGAGGGGAGGAGGGAATGGGTATATTCACACCAAATGGGTGTGGTGTGCATTGTCTGGGGGATGGACATACTTGAAGCTCTGACTTGGGTAGGGCAAAGGCAATATATGTAACCTAAACATTTGTACCCCAGTAATATGCTGAAAAATAAATAAAATAAAATAGTCATAATAATATAAACCCTGATAATTGATTTAACCTTAAATGGTGACATAACCATGTAAGCAGATGCTTGAGAAGCAGATAGAGTGAGTTAGGTCCTCAATGAACATAACCAGAAGTCAATAGACCATGTTTGGAATTAAGAAATCAAAAAATAATAGTTTAATGATATTCTTTACATATAAAAAATGGAAGTAAATAAGGGAAAAACGAAGGCAAAATTTGCCTTTCTTCCTCTAAGAAATGAGACTTGGGCATATGGAGGGGTGCAGTAAGGAGAAGGTGTTTTTTTTCTTTTTTTTCTTTTTAAGACTTTTTAGTACATGAGATCCAAACTATTATATAAAGTGGTATCTGTGGTCATAGCCATTATGCATTCATCTCGTCAACTTGTTTTACTTGAAGAAGAGCTAAAGTGAGCAGAATTTTAGTGTTTAAATTGTATCCACTAAAAAAGTAATTATTTGAATTATTTAAATATAATCATGAACTGGTTGCTTTGTTTATATAGTCCTGGAAGTCCAAATGTTTTCAAATTTTTGAACTAATGGAACTATGAAGATAGTATCTTATCTAATTTTATCACCTCCTACCACATGTCTATGACATAGATCTTCTTTACTCCTTCAAATACCATAGTTTTCCTGCACTTACTCATAAACCACGCAAACTCATGAATTTTTCTGAGGCAAAGTCTCACTCTGTAGCCCCAGGTAAAGTGCAGGGGCGTCATAAATTAATATTTTGTTAAAAAAATCTAAGAGATATTCTCCAGGTAGATGTTAAATTTCTCAAGGAAAAATGCTGTGCATTTATTTTTCTCTCCCCACCATGGCTTTGTATTCCATACTTTTCATAGTTAAAAACAAACGGAATACAAACAAGAAAATAAAAAAATGAAAAAAATAACGTCTACATTTGAAGTCCCGAAAAACCTGAATTTGTCCTGAATCTGACCCATATCATCTACATCTGGGAAGCACCACTTAACTCAAGTGGTCTCTGGTTCTCCCATTTCTATATTGGTATTCAAAGACATTGTGAAAATTGGATAAGATCATGTATATTTATGTGTTTTGCAAGCTAAGAAATTATACAAATGTAAAGCATCATTATGATAGGTGAGTACAAATATGTATGTATATATGCAAATTTTTGTTTCCTTTTTCATCCAGCTGTGCAATAGTGGCCAAAAAAATAAAAATCCTAGGGAATATTCTAGACTCACTTGGAATCTTTTATCCAAAAGAAGAAAAACAAAAGAAGAGAATAAGAATATCAATAATACCAATATAATTTTAACCAAGTTTTAGTAACTTTTCTAAAAGAAAGTTACATGTTTTAGGCAACATGAAATTTATAACCCCAAATCACAATCTTAAGTATTAAAATGATTATTTCTTAACATCTGTCTTAGTTTTAGTAGGAAGCAAAGAAAACTAAAATTATAAACCATGTGTTATGATGTTACTAATTCCTTAACTGGGTATTTTCAGTTAGCTCACACAAAAAATTTGAAATATTTTCTATGTTTTAAACTTTTGCAAGTGAGAAGATTAAAACTCAGAGACTTTAAATTTTTTGTCCTTCAAAATGTAGTGTGGTATTAATTATAAATAGGGTAAGAGCCAGCATTAGAATACAGGTCTGTCAGATGTCATACTGTGTATTTTTTCCATGACTGGAAGTGTGGTAGAATAATATACTAAAATAATAATTTGTGTTTTGTTCTATACTCTGAGAAATGTGAGGCATTTTTCTCTTTTTATAGTACTTGGACATGCCTCTCTAAGAAAGTAACCCACCTTAAATTCAGAACATTGGCTTCTCTGCCTCCAAACCTTTGCCTCACTCCTTCATAAAAACCTTAATATAATATTTTCAAGAATGGACTTTAGTGTCCTAACCCAAATACCACTGGATGTGGCAGCATCCCAACCCTGGAGGTGGGGAAAGGCTTAGCTTTCTGAATGTTGGAAAGTGGCTTAAGGGAATTCCTAGGGTGGTGGAGACCTTGACTTCACTTACACATAGAGCCCCAGGTAGGAGATAATCTGGTTACAATCTACAAAACATTCAATTCCTCCATGATGACCTAGGTTAGACTTTTTGATTACTTTAATGGGAACTCTAAAACAGATTTAATTTGAGTTGGGAAAAAAAGGTGATTTTCATTGCTCTCAATAATTGACCAGATTTTTACTTATAAATGTGATAGGACACTGCTTTTTGCTTTGGCATGTTTAGTCATGTAATTAATTGCTAATTGTGTTGAACACAATATTTTTAATCCAGTGTAATAGAACAGATGCATAATAGTGATTTTAAGGGGTGAAGTTGCTACACTGTCACTCATCCCACTGACTTGCTTATGGAAATATGTGTTCTGTCCCCTGATTTTTCAGACTATTTACTGTACATTAATTGCTTGGGAACATGACTTCTGGAAGTATTGCTTAAACTGTAAATCCTCACTACTGCTTTCCATTCAGCTACATGGCACCTGAGATAGCCATGGTATGTTTCTGGAGGACACACTCTTACATGGCAAGAGTAAATGGAGCATCTTTCTCTGATCCTGAGCACTTGTGGATCTTTAGTCTTTTCATGCTAGGCCAACTCTGTTATGCAGCCTGTATGTGAATCTTAGATGCTTTCCCAATAATTAATCAAATGGGATTTTTCAATAGTATATATAAGGCTTTGGTTTTCTTTGTTTGTTCTATCCTTTCCTGGCTTTGGTATCAAGGTGATACTGGCTTCATAGAATGAGTTGGGGAGAATTCCTTCCTTCTCTATATTGTGAAATAATTTCTGTAGTATAGGTACCAGCTCTTCTTTGTAGGTCTGGTAGAATTTGGCTGTGAAGTCATCTGGTCCAGGGCTATTTTTTGTTGGAAGATTTTTTATTAGTGCTTTGCTATTGCTGTTCATATTGGTCTGTTCATGAGTTCTATTGCTTCCTGATTGACTCTTGGGAGGTTGTGTGTTTCCAGGAATTTGTCCGTTTCCTCTACATTTTCTAGTTTATATGCATAGAGAGTTTTGTAGTATTCATGGATGATGGTTTTCCACCCCAGACCAGGCCATAGTTTCCGATCATGTTAGTACTTCCTTTCAATTCTTGGATATATCCAACTGGAGAAAAGTATAAAGAATGATCAGAAGCTTGTGAAAGTTCAACCCATCTGTCAACATTTTACCATCAAACAAAGCAATATGGATGCAGTCTCCTCTTCTGCTTTCCTTACTACCTTGAAAGCAACTTGTTTCTGATTGATTTTTCCCCATAAATGTGCACATTGTTTTAGTTTAAACTTGGCTTCATAGGTAAATACAAACAAATTACACCTAGCAAAAAAATGCAACTATTGTGCCTCAGTACCAGCCTGAGAAATTTCATAGATAACTTTGTGTTCCTAATTTCTTTCATTATGGGATGTATAAAAATAGGACTAACATTATTCCTCACAACCTCAGAAAATTTCTTTCTCATTAAAGTCATGTACTATATTCTGATTCTGGAAGAGAAAAAAAAGAAAAAAGATATTGAGAAAAGGAGGGATAGTCAGAGAATGGGAGAAGAGAAGGGGCAAAAAGAATTTCAAGTGAATCATTTCCATTAAGAAATAGGAATTAAAACTACTTTAGTATGATAGGGATCCTGGACTTTTAAAATCCTCATTCTCTGCCTTAAATTGATCAATGCTGCAAAAAGTCGGTCTGTGCTTTCAATATAAGACCATGTGGAGGTCAATATTTCATTTCATGAAGATATTTAAAATAGAAATACTATATCTACTGGAATCTGAATATGGGCAGAAAAACTAGCTTGGGGCTTTAGTTTTCAGGCAGAAATATATTTTTTGAGAGTTTAGTGAAAGTTTATCTCCCTATTAGAGTTGGCTAATGTTAACCAAACCTATAAATAAACGTGCTTAAATAAAGTGTTCATTTATTGATTTCATATGGATAATAAATCAGTGAAGACTGGAAATTTTGAGCCAACATATCCTGTACAATCTCTTCCTATAATCATACCTACATGAGATGTAACATCATATATTATGGCCATAAAACTAAAATAAATGATGGATTTGTTATGCAATGTCTAAAATTGAAGGTGGCATCCATCTTGTCAAAAGGGATATTCTCAAAATTATGGCTGTATACTCAAAAAATAATTTTTCCCAATGTATTTAATCTCCTGAACAATAAAGAAATGGGCACTGTCATTCTACATCTCTGTGATTTTCCCCCTGCCTCCCAGGCTTCCAAAACTGCCTGCTCACTTTCAGAATGACATACTCTTCTCATTTGGTTAGGATTCTGGAAGCCACTTACATCTCTTTAAAGCACCTCTTTACTATTTATGTTTTGGTGTCTCACTTATAAACTGTCAGTATTATTTACTTTATTTATGAATTTGAGGAGCTGTCTCTTTTTATTTTGTCATTACTGATAGTGGTTTCTTTAGTATTTGGGAGAAGTTACTTCCCAACTCCTGATAGCTCCTAACATGTCAAGGGAGAAACCTCTCCTGGCTTCTCTTTGTTCCACCAACTGTTCCATTTCAGATGAATTACTTATCAGTTTGTAAATCTGAGATAAGTAAATATTCTGAGCATGCTCAGTTTTGGGGAATGAACGGCCATAATTTGTACTTTAAAGTAGTGAAATTATTTCTATTTCCTATCTGCATTATTGTTTGTTCTTTTTCCCAACTTGTTCAGAACTTGAGAGACAAAGAGAAGTAGTATTTATTGGTTTCCCTTGAAAACCCCAAACATTTGTGCTATGAGATTGGGAAATAATGTTTTTATTTGGCGGTATAGAAAGAATGCTGAACTAAGTTTTAGGTCTAAGTTTCCTATAAATTCAAAATATAAACTTAGGAAACACTTTATTTCTCAAGGAATTAATCTTTCCATTGATTAGTGTACATGGTTTCTAACAAGCAATTAGCCCATGAATAATTTGTGGCTTTTCAGAGATTGATCAATTTAAGCATCTGAGGTATTGAAGTATATCAGTAGCCTTAGGTAATATACTGGGGAACTATTTTTTTCCAGGATAAGTTAAATGGCCATCCCATGACTTTTTCCATAGGTTTATTTGACATTAATGTCTTCCATTCCTCACCTACTGTGAATACCCTTTAGGCTTCACGTGTTCTTCATATGTTGACTCTTCTTTATAACTTTTAAAACTTGACCTTCCAATTACATGGCCTTCTCATCTCTACTGCACTCTGTTTGTCACATTCTTGACTATGCCATCAACAGGAAATACACAACTTCTGAAATCTGATCATTATCACCCCATCTCACAGCATAGTGCTGAACATCTTCCACTCTAATATTTTTCTTGACTTTATGGAGAACCACAGACTTTCCTAACCAAAACTTTTTATTCTATCATCCCCCTCATGTCTACCCTCTTTACCTAGCTTAGATTCGATGATCCAACATAATTATCATCTCATTGTAAATATCCTTAAGTCCAGGGGAAAAAAATCTACTTAAACATTCCAACTCTAATTAAACCCATAAAGCCTAATCTCACTTTAAATTCATCACCAAAGATTTAATGTGGTTATGTAACATTGCTTGGAGATATCATCTCAATTCTTTAGGATGTTTATTTCCCTATCATCTTAAACTATTCATGCACATTTTCACTCATTCGTTCAACTACATAAACCTCTTCCTTTTGCCCTTTACTCTCAGCTAATTCAGGAATTGTCTCATCTTCACACCACTAAATATCCCACCTGATCTTCATCTTCACCCTTTCTATCTACATGGCTTCCCTCTTGTTCAAGGGAATAAGTTGAAACAACCTACTGTGTTTGGAATCCCATCCCTTCCCGCTTTTCTAAGAACTTGATTTTTCAATTATTCCTTTTCTCTTCTGGATCTTGAACACATAGCTGTGTATCCATCAGCCTGTAGGCATGCCTCAAGGCTTCCACCTTAGCAGCAACTAAAACCATAACCAGAGTCCCTGGACCAAGCATTTCCTTCTGCCTATGACCCACTTCTTGGCTCCCTTCACAGTAAAAACTTTTTAAAAATTATCTATGGCTGTTGCTTCCACTTCCTCCCTATTGTAACCCCAATATTCAATAAGATACAAATTCTTTCAAGTTTTTTTCCTGAATATGTATCTAAACTAGTAATGAGTTTTTATCTTCTCTACTTCCATTTTATTCCAAGCTATCATTAACTCTTACCTCAAATATAAGAAGAGCCTTCTGACAATTTTCCCCACATCCGTATTTGTGCTTTTCTGACTATCTAACAGAAAGCCAGAATAATCTGCTTTTAAATAAAAGTATGTCCATGCCACGCTCTCATTTAGTTTCTTTTGGAGTCTTCAGTTTATACTAAGAATAAAATCTAGTAGTTTTGTGTGTAATTATTAAAAGTCATGTAATTAATACACTCATAATCTGCCTACTATTTTTGCCTCATCTCACTCTGTTCACATCTTCACTTTCTATGCTACATCTATACTGACCTTTTATCTGCTCCTAAGACCTACTAAAATCCTTTAGGATTCCAGGCTCTTACACAGGCTCTGATTTCTACTTTTAAAGGTATTTCCCTTGCTTTAGACTTATTCATGCTTTTTGCTGCAAATTCACTTCCGCAAGGAAGTCTTCTGTGAAAACTCAGACTTAGTTCTCTTGTACAGTACCCTGTATTTTCTTTTACTAGAGCATATAAGAATTATAACTTAGTATTTATTTGCTAATTATATATCAATTTATACCTTATTCATTACACTATAAGCTTCTTATAAGAAGAAGTAACATTGGAAGTGTGGATGTCTATATTACCAACTCCTTGGAATGTTTGTCCTTATTAATTATTTATTGAGTGAATAAATATGAGGAAAAAAGAGGAAGAATATTTCACTTATGAAGCATCTCTCATATTCCTGGCACTTTGCTTGACATATTTTCTAGGTGAAGAAACTAAGATTCAGCACACTTTATAAACTTAAGATTACATGGCTACTAATGGAAGTAAAAGGATTTGAACTCAGATAGTTCTGGCTGCAAAGGTGACCTCCAAGGCTGGTGGAATCTCAGTTCGTCCTAGAACATGTTTCTTGAACTATCTCCCATTATGGGTCTTCAAGAGCCATCTTCTGCAAAAACTGTATATTTATGCCTTCTATGTGCTGTGGCCCCTTCTAAAATTGCTTTGGTTACCAATCTCTGGTCTCTGGAGAAATCAGTCATTTCCAAATCTGTTCCCAGATACTTGATTTCATCTCATTTTCCACTGCCCCGTCCATAGGTTTTATGTACTTAATAAATGTCAGTTTACTTCTTTACCTCAACAAATACTCATTATATGAGTCATTATTTAGTAAGGCTATTCTATTTTATTCAGATATCTAAGTCTCCTGAATGCAAGATAACATAAGAGAGCAATACCAGCTCTCCTTATGGTCAGTCCATGTCTTTGTTCGCCCCATTCTACATCACAGAGAGCACAAGAGTTAAAGTCACAATAGACCAGAGTAGAAAATGACACTGATAATAAAAGAGTCAGCAGAAATAGCTTGCTATCCTGTTGCTTCTGCTTCAGGGCCTTTAGGAATATTACAAACTGTGACTATATATACATTTATATGCCCTTATAAATGTATATATATGTGCCCTTATAAATACATCACGTGTAAATGTTTTTTCTGGAAGTCTGGAAGGGCTGAATCAATGTATGGCCATTATTCCCCCTGTCAGAAGCAATAGAATTTTTATTGGTGTAATTTCCATTACTCAGCACTGACTACAGTATCTTTGATCAAACTAATTAGAACACTTTGCACTGAGATATATCAAATTTATTAGAAAAATTATGTATGTGCACGCATAGAAAGTAAATAAGGATATTAAATATGAAAATATGACATTTATGCCACTGGTTGGAGTGAGGAGGCATTATAATTAGTGAATATTCTTAAAGTGTAGATTTTTCCTATGTGGATTGCAGTATTCAGCTAAAACTACAATTGCTAATAAAACTTGAATGTATAAAGAAAGGCAAAGATATTTTTCTCATTATCAAGTCATTCTGTATTTATTGGTCAATTGCTGTGTCTTTGCCCAATGCTGTGATGAAGAAAATGGGTTCCAGGTTTGAGAAGTTTTTTTCATATGTTGGTAGACAGGAATTACTCTAATTAGCTAGTATATAAAATAGAATGTTATAACACCTTCATGTGTGTGTTAAAGGAGAGAACTGATGTAATTTTTCAGAGATATGATAGAACATTATGGTTGGGAGACATGTCCATGGAGGTGGAGAGACTCAAGTGGTTTTGAAAAGATAATTTAGGGAAAGAAGATAGCATTGGGGAGTTTGTGTCAGGCAGAAAATTGGATGAGAACTGAAGTTTTACTTCCTCCATCAATAATTTAAATCATCACAAATGGAGAGACCTAGACTCAGTGATGAATATGCAGTTTGTCCAGTGAATATTTTTGCTGCTCTGTAGTAGATACAATGCTAACGGTGGAATGGAAAGAATAAATCAGAAGTGCTGGGTGATGCTGTTAAGGGTTCTCTTGTTGTTGTTATGATTTTAGGAATTGTTATGCAGAAGCAACTTCAGAGTTCATGACAAAAAGGGCTTTCCACTCTTTGCAGTTGTGGGCAGTGTTTATGTGACTTATTTAACCTGTATATCCCCAGCTTTTACCAGACTATGATACAGATAGGATCATATTATTGTAACAACTACCCTTCTGACAGGTCTCAGGTTCTGGTGAAGAATCTCCATCACCAAGAGCTAAGCTGCACATCTGCCAGCAAAGCAGTCTTCACCAGTCTCACAGAATACCCCTTGGAGTCCATCCCTGTGGTTGTGGCATCTAATGCTCTGTAAGGATGGGGATCCCCAACTTTGAGTTTTGGCAGAGTTTCACTTACCAGCAATATCCAAATCTTGGTAAGTTGTACCTGCTGGCACCTTGGGTAAAATTACCTTTAACTAAAATTAATTCATGTTATGCCTAGGAGAGCCAGAAGAAAATAGTCATGTAATTTAGAGTCCTTCCTGCCTTAATTGATGGACATTCACACATGGGCTAGTAGCTGTAATTCCACTTGAAGTTGGGAGAAAGTGTCCCTCTTATTAGTACAACCCCTGTGGAAAGTAATCTAGAGATATCTCAAAGAGCTAAAAATAGAAATACTATTTGATCCAGCAATCCCACTACGAGGCATCTATCCAAAGGAAAAAAGACATTCTATAATAAAGACATATGCACTTGAATGTTTATGGCAGCACAATTCACAACTGCAAAGATGTGGAAACAACCCAAGTGCCCATTAATACATGAGTGGATTAATAAAATGTGGTATATGCATACCATGGAATACTGCTCAACTACAAAAAACAATGGTGAACTAGCACCTCTTATATTATCCTGGATGGAGCTGGAGCCCATCCTTTGAAGTGAGGTATCATAAGAGTGGAAAAACAAGCATCATGTGTACTTGCCATCAAATTGGTACTAACCGATCAACGCTGAGGTGCTCACATGGTAGTAATATTCATTGGGTGATGGTCAGGTGGGAGGGTGGTGGTGGGGGTGGGTAAACTCACAACTAATGGATGCGGTGTGCACTGTATGGGGGAAGGGCATGCTTCTAGCCCTGGCTTGGGCAAGGCAAAGGCATTATATGTAACCAAAATGTTTGTACCCCATAATATTCTGAAATTAAAAAAAAATACTGAAGTTTTTATCTACCAGTTCTGAACATCTCAGTTAAGTTTACTATGATTTTTCACACTGTCAGGAAAAAAAAATATATTTTCAATCATTTTATACTTAAAGTTTCATCATGTGAGTGCTCTTTAAAAAACCCATTTTCTTCTGTTCTTGTCCTTCATTCCCACTTCTTTGTTCAGAATCACACGATGACTAACACAAAACAATATTTCTCTGTAAGAAAAGTTAGACTGCATTGACCAGAGTCAGCACAGGTGAAGAGATTTGTTATTTGAATTACAGGCAATTAAGCAACCACACACACAGTCACATAACAAAAGTCACCATTATTACTTTTAACCGGTGGGAAGCAATCAGTGGGAAACAAAAGTATAACACCTTTTATTAGATTCTTCTTCTCTTGCCCTCTCATATTATTATGTTTCTTTAAACTAAAACATAATTAGGCCACAAAGGATTTGCTGAAAGTAAGAATATGAGTGGTGCACAAATATGTGTGTGCATATGTGCATGTGTGTGTGTGTATATACACACACACATATACACATTCAGGTTGATATTTCTGTACATTAATTCAGTGTGAACTTTTTGGAGGAAATAAATTTCAAAAAATTCTTTCTTGGAGAAAGTGTGTTTGTCTAGGGGATAATGTTGGGTATGTGGGATCACTTGGACTACTCAGATCAGGAACTTCCACGTATTACTGTTGCTTGTTTAGGTTCTTGCTCAGATGGCAAGCATGCGACTTTGGGTGGACTTACCCGTATTAGTTGCTGTTAAATATGGCAAATTCTGTAGGATAAAAAATGACCAACAAATTATTGGCTAAAAATAGGCACCATGAAACTACTATAGGCCCCACAAAGGCAATGTCTATTTGGTATAATTAGATACTGTAGCAAGCGTTAAAACTGTTCAGAAAGAAAAATCTCTAATGCTAAAATAAAAGTTTTCTTTAGGGGGTTAGTTATGCTGGGCTATTTATATAGCCATCTATCACACTAAATGAAAAAACAAGTCTACCTCAGGGGCTGACACAACTGAAAATTTATTTATTGTATAATCAGGGTAATGAAAAGAAGATGAAGAAAAAAGGCTGCCCAAACATTTTTAAAAAATGGGCAATAAAGAATGAATTTAAAGTGACTTTCAAATGCACAGAATTGGCATAACTATAATCTTGGGTTTATGACACAATCTCATCATTTGTCCATTAATAACCCTTTTGTGTTTAGTTATTTTTTATAATTCACTGTTAATGTGATTTAATAATAAAACTTAGAAACTCACTGTCTTAGTCCATTCTGTGCTGCTAGTCTGTGTTAAATACCACCAACTGGGCAGTTTATAATCAACAGAAATTTATTCAGCTCACAGTTCTAGAGGATAGAAAGTTCAAGATTGAGGGGATTCCCTCTGGTGAGGGCTTTCTTACTGCACCATACATGGCAGAAGGGCAAAGAGAGGGCAAGGCAGAGAGAAAGAGGGACTGAACTTGTCCTTTTATAATATAATAAACTCAATCCTGCAATAATGGCATTAATCCACTTCTGAGGGCAGAGCCCTCATGGCCTAATCACGTCTTAAAGGTCCCACCTCTTAATACTATTACAATGTAATGTAATTAAATTCCAACATGAGTTTGGGAGGGGGAAAACATTCAAATTGTAGCATTAACCATTCTACATGTAACCTAAAACATTTCTTTCCTCTTTATTTAATTTTATAGTAGCTGTATCATTCCATTCACATGCATTCGCACACACACACATACACGCACACATACACATATGCATGTCTTTTGGGGACTTTTTCCACTCAATAGTATGTTATTAAGATGTATCTACATTGTTGTGTGTCATTGTTTTAGGCTGACCACTGTATAATATTCCATTGTGAATATGATGCAGTTGCTTTGGCTGCTCTGTGTTGATAGATATTTGTATTATTTCCTTTTTGTTATTGTAAGTATTTTCTGTGAACATTCTTGAATACATTTTTTGGTGAACATACATAAGAGTGAGAATGGAATCAGTGGATTTTTGGGTAGGCAAACACTCAGCTTTAGGAGATATCTTAGTCTATTTGTGCTCTGTAACAAAATACCTACTACTGAGTAATTTATGAAAAACGAATTTATTTTCTTCTTTCTGAAAGAAAGAAATGCAATTGTCTTAAGACCCCCACCCTAGGAATCTCATAACCAGGAAAGATTAACCATCTGAGAAGAGAAGGGGAGTCCTCACCACACCCGGAACTGCTCTGAGAGATTACCTGAGAGGCCTTATCCGTGTAATAAGGCAATCTTTGTTCACAGTGAAGTTCCACCCTTCATCTTCCCACCACCTCTCTCATAGTCCAGAGAAACTTTGTTCCAGGTCGTTGTTCTGGTGGGTTCATTCTTTTCCTCTGAAAATAATTTAGTCCTATAGCCCAATCTTCCCCTCCCTTATGAAGAAGGATATATAGCATCTTAACTTCACAGGGTTATTGGGTAATCATTCTCCTGCAATTCTCCCATGTTTATGAACATTAAGCAGTATTTATCTTTTTTATTTTATTAACGATATGATACATACATTAATTGTATCAAATCAAAACCATTACAAAGGGTATAGAAAATGTAAATTACTTAATTTTCAGGCCTGAAGTAGTGTGTGTCTGTGTACATACATGTCATATCATTAATAAATAGAAAATATAAATTTTAAAACAAACCCAAGAGAAAACATTGGTTGCTTTTGATAGCAGATTCTCAACCAAAACATTAGAAATGAGAAAGTAATAAAGAGAAAACAATTTGCTGTGTTAATAAATAAACCAAAAACCCTATAAACTAGAGCAGCAGGAGGATGGGTGTGTGAGGGACAAGGTGAGGGGACTTGAGTAAAGATACACTGAAACTAGAATTTAGGAAAAAAAATAACTTATGAACTGTGAAAGGAATCCTGGATTTTTATGGTGGAGAATGGTATTTACAAGCCAAGAGATGAGCATGGGGATTGCTGCATACTATTTGAATGTTCTTGCTCTTAGATGCTTTCAATGGATGGAGCCAAGGAATATATGCATGTGTGTTTGTGTATATTCGTATATGTACATGTATATACCCAAATTGAAAACCATGATATCAACACTAATAATTTTAAATCCAATCCAACACTGCAAGGCCAATTCTAGTTTTTTGGCATTCCTTGTTTATACCTCCTTTCTTTCACAATGAGAAAACTGACTCTTATTCTCACCGTATTTACTAGTTGTCAAGTTTCCCAGTGTATAATTAATCTCCTGTTGCAACTGCTGTTGATACCTTCTGTGAGAGCATACTGCTCACTCAATTTGGGCTTTGCTAAGCCATTCTTAGGGCCTTTGCCACACTCCCACCAATAACCCCTGTGGATGACCTTCTCACCATGCTTGGACACTTAGACCATGCAGTCACCCCATACCTGGTCTCTGTCTTTACTTTCCCACCACCATGAATTCCTAGCTTGCTTTTTCCCACCTAATGTGTTCTGCACTAAATTAGGAATGAAGGAAGAGAGGGAGGGAGAGAGGGAGGGAAGGAGGGAGATAACTTTGAAAATAAAACCTATAACAATATTAACAGAAACATTTAAAATGAATGTTACTTATTACATGTATATTAAAAATATAAGCAAACTAAATTCAGTGAAGTGTGATAAAAATATATCTAATTAACTTGGATTCAACCTAGTGCAGCATAGATATTTTCACATTCTAAACCGTTAATGTAATTCAGTACATTACCAGATTAAAGGAGAAAGAAACATGACATTTCAATAGGTGCAAAAAAGCATTTGATAAAATTCAATACTCCTTTTTTATAAAATCTAGAAAAATATTAATGACACTTTCTTAACCAGAAGCAGCAGAACTACCATTTCACAATAAATATCATATTTAATCACTGAATGTTAGAAAAATTTCCTTAAAGATCAGGGGCAAAACGATGAAACCCCAAACCATTGTTTCTGTTCATTATTTTCCTAGATATTCTAGAGAGTGAAATAACAAAGTCAAAAAGGAGGTATGTTTAAGGACTGAAAAGTAAAAGCCAAACTGTCAGTCAAGATCTTATTTTTAACTAAGGACACTATTGTAGAAAATCTTCAGTCAAATCATGAAAATTATTGTGAGAATACAAGTGTGCTGGATGTAGAATCAATATATGCAAATCAATGTGTTTTTTTTATATTAGAAACAATAGTAATATAAAATTAAAAAATATATGTTATTTACAAAATAAGTTCCATGAAGACATATCTAACAAACTGTGCCTTATGGAAAAATAATATTTTATTTAAAAACCGCTAAACAAGAAAGAAAAGTGAGTAAATTCCTCTTTCTCCACTTTTTGTTTATTCAGGCCCTCAACACATTGGATGATGCCCTCCAACCCTGGGGAGGGCAATTTCCTTTACTGAGTACACCAATTAAAATGCTAATCTCATCCTGAAAGAAATATCCTCCAATACCCAAGAATCTTTAACAAGATACCTGGGCATCCCTGCTCCAGTTAACAAATAAAATTAATTATCACACAGTTATATTCAATTTGCTAGTATTTTGTTGAGGATTTCTACATTCATATCTATAAGTTTTATTTCCGTATGATGTCTTTGTATTGCTTAGGTATCAGAGGAATATTGTTTTCAGAATGACTTAGGAAGTGTACCTCCTCTTCTGTTTTTGTATGTAAAGAATGGCTATTAATTCTTCTTTAAAAGATTGGTAACATTTATTAGTGAAGCCATCTGGGCCTGGGCTTTTCTTAGTGGGCACTAATTTTGGCATATAATTATTCATAATGTTCCTTTATAATCCTTTTTATTTCTGTGAGGTCAGTGGTAATGTCCTCTCTTTCATTTGTGCTTCTAGAATTTGAATCTTCTCTGTTTTCTTGGTCAATCTAGGTAAACTTTGAATTTTGTTGACTTTTTTAAAAAAAAAAAACATTTTTTGGTTTTATTAATCATTTTAATCCCTGTTTCATTAATTTCTGCTCTGATGATTATTATTTCCTCTTTTCTGCTCGCTTCCTTTTAAGCACTGCTTTACTTGCTTCTCTTAAATTTTAGTATGTTGTGTCTTCTTTTTCATTCATCTCATGGTATTTTTGAATTTCCCTTTGATTTTTTTCTTTGATCAATTTGTTTATTTAGAAGTATCTTTTTTAATTTCCGCTTATTTTTGAGTTTTTCAGGTTTATTTCTAGTCTTGATTTCTAATTTCATTTGATTATGGTCAGAGAACATATGTATATCCTTTAAAAGGAATTGAGGCTTGTTACATGGCTTAGCATATGGTCTGTCCTCAAGAAGGTACCAACTGCACTTGAGAAGAATATGTACGCTGCTGTTGTTGGGTGTAGTGTTCTATAAATATCTGTAGCTCTAGTTTGTTATAGTGTTAGTCAAGTCTTCTATTTCCTTGTTGACCTCTTGCTAATTTTTCTATTCATTATTAAAAGTGGCATATTAAAGTCTCCAATTATTGCTGAATGGTCTATTTCTCTCTTTATTTCACTTAGTTTTTGCTTCTTGTATTTTGGTCCTCTTTTATTAGATGAATGTATATATTTATTATGGTTAATCTTTATAATGGATTGACTTTTTCATCATCATAAAATGCCCCTCTCAATCACTTGTAACATGTTTTGGTTAAAGTCTATTTTTCCCAGTATTAGTATAGACACTCCAGCTTTCTTGTGGATCCTATTTGTATAATAAATTTTTCTATCCCCTTACTCTTACTTTACCTGTGTATTGGAATCTTAAGTTTGTCTCCTGTAGACAGCATATAATTGGATTGTATTTTTAATCTAGTTTGACAATTTATGCTCTTTAGTTGGATTGTTTAATCCATTCAATTTAGAGCTGTTTGGTAGAGTTGGCCTTATATCTGCCATTTTACTTTTGTTTCCTATGTGTTTCATGTATTCTTTTGCTCCTCTATTATTTCTTTACTGCTTCTTTTGTGTTAAATCAATATTTTGTAATATACTATTTTAGTGTTTTAATGATCACTTTAGTTTTTGTTATTTCTTTAGTTGTTGTTCTAGGCCTTGCTGTATATGTCTTACTCTACCAGAATTGGCTTCAGATTAATACTAATTTAATTGTAATGAAATATGTACCTATTACTCTTGTATGTTTCCATTTCCGCTCACTTTTTGTAGTTTACCAGTATATACATTATATCTACAAATGTTACTAATCCACTTGTACAATGTCATAATTATTATTTTATATTTTAAAGACATTAATTGAAGAAAGTAATATAAGCATATACTTGTAGGTTTTGCTATAGTAACCACTTTGCTTATAATTTCTGTTTTTCTTCTTATTTTCCTGTGGATTTAAGTTACCATCTGAAGTTAAATCCTTAGCCCAATACAGGTTTGCTATTACCCAGATCCTTTGGGCTACTATTGGCAAATAAATTTCTATATGTTATTTGGATAGCGATACTTTATTTGAATATTGACTAATACAGTGGCAGAGTTGAGTAGTCAAGACTGAGACTATATGGCTAGCAAAAACCTAAAATATTTACTATATGGCCTTTTACAGAGAAAAAAAAGAGTTTGCCAATGTTTGATCTAGGAGATAGATAAAATCATTTAGTTATTGGTATTTATAATTTGAAATCAAAACAGTTTGGGGGGTTCATTGGAAAATCACATTTTTTATAATTTGATAACTATAAGAGTTTTTGTTTTCTGAGACATTAGTACTGTTCTTATTATGCCTATGTTATTTTATTTAATCCTCACAGTATCCCCAAGAGATGGTTATTGTCATGTGATACCTATTGCTTAGACACAGGGAGTGTAATAACTCATAGCATATACTTTGTGGGTTGAATTCTGACTTTACTATCACCTTTGTTGCTGTGGCCAACACACTCATTTTCCTTCTGCTTTGGTTCTCGTTTGTAACATAGCACCCACCTCACAGGATTTGATGTGAGATTTAGTAAGTTAATGTATGTACAACACTGAAATCCATGCCTGGCTCAAAGAGCTATATAAATATTATAATTATTTCAAAGATAGGAAGACTTTGATACATAAAATTTAAACCATTTGTTTCAGGTAATTAAACTAGAAATTGATGTATTTGATACAGCAAATGAGTTCTGTGCTCACGCTCCTGATCACTATGATTTCTGCCTACTGTGATGTTTATTTAGATCATTATTTTCTATTGTTTATGGGTGATTGGTGATGCCTGCTTTGAAAATTTCCCGGGTGAAAAGCATTTCAGTTTAAATGGCATAGAATTTTGGAAAAGTGATCATCATTTGTTTTTGTGTCAGATTGATCCTCAAATTCTCTTCCGAGGAATTATTTGGCCCGGCCTATCCATAGGACCTCCTTGGCCAACTTGTATAGAGGGGAGATGGCCGTGTATTCAGTTATAGGTCATGATCAGACTATGATTTTATAATTCTGCTCACTACACAGGTGATTATTATTATTTCAATCAGCCTTTAACTGATAACATAAAATCTGCATTTCAGGTTTATACAGATAATGTAAACTCAAATATCTACTTTTTATCTTTTAACAAATGCTTTGTTTTAACAGAGAGTTCCTGAAAAACACTCAATCCATTCATTCCTATAAATGTTTAAGATGCATTATTAAATGATGTCAGATCATCAGAGGGCTGTGCATCTGGTTTGCATTATTATGTCCACTTTTAAAACTATTTAAATTATATTTCATTGTGGAACTATGCAAATGACTTACATGGAGGCATGTATAAATAATAGTTTTAAAAATTTAGTCTTATATTTATTGTGAGGATTTGATTCAATATTTTTGAATGTGCATTAAATGTTTGACATATGCTAGACACTAATAGATCTAGATATACAATAACAGTTAAGAAGAATCCTACTTCTGAAGGATTCAGACTTGAAAGGGCAGAGTTTAGA
The DNA here is from genome assembly GCF_041146395.1 of Eulemur rufifrons. Classification (NCBI taxonomy): domain Eukaryota; kingdom Metazoa; phylum Chordata; class Mammalia; order Primates; family Lemuridae; genus Eulemur; species Eulemur rufifrons. Next base: position 49,642,071 of record NC_091001.1, read on the forward strand.
AACACATGCACAAAAGCTGTTATACCTGGCATGACAACATTATAAACTGGCAAAAGCAAGGTAAAAGGAACCCAGGGTTCAATTCTACCTGAATGGTCAGGAAGGTCTTCATGGCCAAGGGGAAGGCATAGAGACAGTAAAGGAAGATTTGTATTTCTGAATGGCTTGGAAGTGGAGGGGAAAGAAGTGTTAGCTGGAGGTGATGCCATCTTTAGGGGGGCGGGTCAAGTCTTCCATTTATTTGGTTTGGTTTATTCATAATGGGAACTTAGAATGGGCTTTTAATGTACTGGGAGGAAGTTCTTGAAAAGAGAAATACCTGATGGTTCATTGTTTTATTTAAACTGTGAGATCAAAAGCATAGGGGAGAATGACATCACCAAAACTGTCACAGTAGGGAAGTCTAGAGTTTCATCTCTCCACAAAAGCAATTAATAAGCTGGCAAAAATTGTCAGAATCAACTGTCACAGAACTCTGGAATCTAGTCAAAAGCTCACAACAACCACATGGAAGTTTAATGAAGAAAGAAGCTGCTGCACCCAGTAAGAGATTCCTGTGGTACTTTAAAATCATTTGTTGCCATCCCTCATGCCCCAGATTGGGGCCATGAATGTGGTAGCTCACAGTCCTGGTGCAGGTTGCTAGTGCCAGAGGGAACAATACAGTTCTTACTCTCAGGTAGCTATGCAATGTTTTCAATCTGTCTGGTGGCTTCTCAAAGACCCGTGAAAGGCTCTCCTTTGTTTAGTGGAACTCAGAGCACAGGGGGCAGAGCTTCCTGGGTGGCATTTGCTGAAAGCTTCTAAAGGTTGTAGTATTGGCTGTAGCAGCCTCAGGCCAGGGAGAACAGTCTAGAAAAGAAATAGACAGTCTTGAAAGTCTGGGAAGAAAGAGCTTGGGAAAGGAGATACCAGGGGAATAAAGGCTTTTAAAAGTCCCTGTGTATACCAGGGAATTAAGAAGGACATGAACATGTGGAAAAATGACACATGCTCCGAAAGGGCCTGAGAAGACCATAAGCTTTTATCTCTGGATAACCTTCAGGCTCTACACAAGCAGGAAGGGAAGCTTAAGGCAGAGTTATAAATGCCTTGGGTAAGTGTCGAAAGAATGCCCCAACACAGAGCCAATCAGCAAAAATTGGGAATGTATTTTTGTCTTTTTTTTTAGTTTCGAATAGTTTAAGGAAATCTCTTTCAAAACACTTGTTGACCAGTAAGCTAATGAAACACAGACTTCAGTGGTCACACCCAATAAAGAACACAGACTTTATAAAAGTAATTTAGGAAAGCCAAAAAACAAATAAACAACAACCCACAACAAGTAGCAACAACAAACCCTGGAGAGAGGGGAAAACTCTGATTTCTGCAGTTTCCATGTTACAGTATTCAAAATATCTCATTTTAACAACAACAAAAAAATCATGAGTCACTCAAAGAAAAAAAGTATGGTTCATTCACAGTAATAAGAGAAATGAATAGAAACTGTCCATGGGGAAGTCCGGGCATTGGACTTGTTAGACTCTAAATCAACTGTGCTAAATATGCTCAAAGAGCTTAAGGAAACCACAGGCAGAGAATAAGCTAGGAGATGTATGTCTCACCAAATACAAAATATCACTAAAAAGATAAAAATTCTAAAAAGAAACCAAATAGAAAGGCGTAGGGGAAAGATTTAACCTGAACTCAAACAAGATATTTCCTTTTTTTGATACTGGTGTTAAGGCAGGAGGGGATTGTATCAATGGAGAAGGCTTAGAGTGGAGAAGTAGGAGTGGTTATTCCTGGGAGCGTCAATCCGCTCTGTGTCAAGGTCATCTGCTAAGAGGAGAGAACAACTTCTACAGGTTTGAGGAAGAAGCGCATTTGAATTAAATGGTGTTTAGTATCCAGTTGACACCGGAGATCATAAACTCAGGTGGTGGGAGTCTGCATCATTGTGAGATTTCCTCGGGCTCATTCATCAACCATAGAGTAGGAACAGAGAGGACATGTTGTCATATTGATCCAAAATGATTGAACTCTTAACAAATAAAATCTCCTAGTATGCTATTTAATGTTTAATGGATTCTTACTTGTCTCAGTACTGGGAAAGGGTGGTGCTGCTTGTGTGTGTGTGTGTGTGTGTGTGTGTGTGTGTATAATTTTGTTTTTGCTTGTTTTGGGGGAGGCTTTGGTGGGGATGGTGTCTCGCTCTGTCACCTGGGCTGGAGTGCAGTGGCATGATTATAGCTCATTGCAGCTTCAAACTCCTGGGCACAAGCCCTCCACCTGCCTCAACTTCCCGGTGTGTGCCATAAGCTCAGCTAATTTTATTTATTTATTTATTTATTTTAGAGATGGGGGTCTTGCTATGTTGCCCAGGCTGATATTGAACTCCTAGCCTCAAGTGATCCTCCCGCCTCAGTCTCCCAAAGTTCTGGGATTACAGGCATGAAGCCACTGTACCCAGCCTAAATATATATGTTATACATAATTTTCAATAAGGGCTTGCATTAAAACCTTTTTTTTTACTATGCATTAGGAAGTAGAGTTAAATTTGTGATTCACTTCTAACTATGAAGAATCATATGATATACATTTTTATAAACATATTTTTAACTCTTAGTTTTATCTTGACCAGCTTTCTTATAATGGCATTTCACAAAATAGATATTACCAAGAACTCAGTTCTGGAAATTATAGCTAGGTTACTAGAAGGCTGCATACTATATACTCCTTTTTTTGGCAGTCACAAATGACATAAATATAGCACATTATCTAGAGTGAGCTTGTGTGATAAATAATTTACTTAAGCCAGCTTTTCTCATACATATTTTGTTATTGCAAAACATTTCATAGAACAGTGCTCTTTGAAATAACAGTTTAAAAAATTCTGCCTTAAGTCATTTATTTTATTCTCTTGCATTTTATATGTTTTTCTAAGCACCCTCGAAATCTTTGTAATTTGAGGAAGGGCAGTCTCTAGATTGAGAGAAGAGGTGATGTCACTTGATTCTTATGAATTAGTTCAAACTAGAAACTGGTTTACCTGCTGCATAGCAGCACCTTCTTTTCTCTCAGTGCCTTGTAAATGGTATTTTTCCACTTTTATTTTTCATTTAATGCAGGCTATATAAATAAGGGAGCACAAATGACTTACATGTTGAAGACGGATTGCCTGGGGAACACTAGCTAAAAAAAAAAAAGAAAAAGAAAACACCAAAGGACAAAAACAAAACAAAACAAAACAAAATATGTTACGTTATGTTCTTATAAGAAAAAAATCTAAATATTACAAAAAACATAAAGTTATAAATATCTTGTTTTAGTCTTCTACATGTGGATATCCAGTTTTCCCTGCTGGTGGGACTGTAAACTAGTGCAGCCCCTGTGGAAAGCAATGTGGAGATACCTTAAACAGATTCAAGTAGACCTACCATTCGATCCAGCAATCCCATTACTGGGCATCTACCCAGAAGAACAAAAGTCATTTTATAAAAAAGACACCTGCACCCGAATGTTTATAGCAGCACAATTCACAATTGCAAAGATGTGGAAACAACCCAAATGCCCATAGATTCATGAATGGATTAGCAAAATGTGGTATATGTATACCATGGAATATTACTCAGCTATTAGAAATAATGGCGATATGGCATCTCTTTGGTTCTCCTGGAGAGAGCTGGAACCCATTCTATTAAGTGAAGTATCCCAAGAATGGAAAAACAAGCACCACATGTACTCACCAGCAAACTGGTTTCCCTGAGTGCACATTTGGGATTCACACCAGTAAGGTATCGGACAGAGGTCGGGGCTGGGTGGAAGGGATGGGTGTATACCTACCTGATGAGTGCGATGCGCACTGCCTGGGGAATGGACATGCTTGAAGTTCTGACTGGGGGGGATGGGATGGGGGGAGGGGAGGAGTGCACACCTACATGATGAGTGTGCTGTACACTGTCTAGGGAATGGACACAACTGAAGCTCAGACTCGGGGGTATGGGGAGGCATGGGCAATATATATAGCCTGATCTTTTGTACCCCCTTAATGAGCTGAAAAACAAACAAAAAATATAATAAAAAAAAAGAAAAAAAAGTTATAAATATTATTTCTAAAGGAAACCACTGTTAGCAGTTTCTTAACTTTAAGAAAAATAGTCATATGCCAGTAAATAAATATGCACAGATGTATGTACTTTTAAAAATAATAAGCAAAGTTTATCAAATTATGTTCATGCACTAACTTGTATCTCTGTCCCCCTTAAACTACATCTTAGTGACTTTTTTATGTAATTATAAAACATGGCTACCTTTTAAGAGTTACATATAATGGCTTTGAAGAAAAAAAATTAATTTAACCACACTCCTCTTAAAAGCTTGGCATACTTTGATGCATACATTTATAGGGTAAATTTCTAGCAACAGAATTCCTAAGTCAAAAAATATGGGCAGAAAGATGATCAGATATCTGCACAGTCGACAAAAACAAAAAAAGACAAATGAGATTTCATCAAACTAAAGAAATTGCTCACAGCAAAGGAAACAATCAACAGAGTGAAGAGATAATCTACAAAGTGGGAGAAGAAATTTTGGGAACCATACATCTGATAAGGGGCTAATGTTCAAAATACATAAAGAATTTGTACAACTCAAAAGCAAGAAAGCAGATAACCTGATTTTAAAAATGGGCTGAGGACTTAAAGAGACATTTATTAAAATAAAACATGCAAATGGCCCACAGGTATAAGAAAAAATGCTCAACATGATTAATCACCAAGGAAATGCAAATTAAAACCACAGTAAGGTACCACCTCACAGCTGTTAGAATAGCTATTATCAAAAAGACAAGAGATAACAAGTGTTGGTGAGAATGTGGAGAAAAGGGAATCCTGTAACACAGTAAGAATGCAAATTAGCACAGACATTATAAAAAACAGTGTGGAGGTTTCTCAAAAAATTAAAAATGAAACTACCATATGATCCAGCAATTTAACTTCTGGGTATACATCCAAAGAAAATGAAATCTAAATGTCAAATAAATACCATATCTCCACTCCCATGTTCATTGCAGCATTATTCACAAAAGCCAAGATATGGAATCAACCTAAGTGTTGAACAGATGAATGGGTAAACAGATGAATGGATAAAGAAAATGTAGTATTTATACACAATGGACTGCCATTAAGTCTTAAAAAAACACATCTTGTCATTTGTGTTGACATGAATGAACCTGGAGAACATTGTGCTGAGTGAAATACACCAGACACAGAAAGACAAATACCCCATGATCTCACTTATATGTGGAATCTAAAAAAGTTGAACTCATAGAAGCAGAAAGTAGAATGGTGGTTACCAGGGGCTGGGTGGGGGTGAGGGGAGGAGGTGTCACTCATATGACATAAAATGTCAGTTAGGTAGGAAAAATAATTTCAAAGAACTATTGTATAACATGGTGACTACAGTTAATAATAATGTATTGTATACTGTACTTGAAAATCATGAAGAGAGTAGATTTTTAATGTTCTCAATACAATAAATCATAAGTTTGTGAGGTAAATCATCTTATTTAGCTCAAGTGAGCTAAATACACATGTACACAATGTACACATATATCAAAGCATCATGTTGTACACCATAAATACATACAATTTTATTTTTCAATTAAAATGATAAAATAAAATAGATGGCAAATTGATTAAAAAGTAAACACTTCACACATGCAAAAAAAATTATCAGACACCTAACAAATTGTACTCCTAAAAGGTTGTGCCCATTTATATACCACCAAATGTATATGAGAATGCAATTTTTTTGGTCATCACATTTTAAGGGAGACATCGTGAAACCAGTGAACATTCAGGAAGGATGCTGAACACATCAGGAAAGCAGGTGGTATGAGAACAGATTGATTAGGCAGGGGTGCTGATTCTCATGTAAAAAAGCTAGTGAAAATTAACTAATTGGCATTAAAGTATAAATGAATTCTACTCAGTCCTACTTAACCTTCCCAGTGTAGTTATATTTCAAGAGAAAATAATTTTAACATGAATTTTTTTCTAATTATGGGATTTTAGATGGTGTAGGAAATTATTAAATACAGACAAAATTGAAAAAAAAAAAACAAAACAAAACAGGGTCATCAGAGCCTTCATCTCACAGTTTAAGGCTCTACCACATTTATCTTGTAATAGCTCCCTTTCCTAGTCTGTCACTCTTTACCCTCTTTTGAAAGGTAAGTGTCCTAAAAAAGGCAAAACAAGATGATTTATACCATTGAGCAAATTAGTTGACCACTTTGTCTCCTAACATGTTTTGACAAATGTATTAGGAAAAAAAAAAAAAAAAGAGCTCTGTTCTGTGTGTATGTGGCAGGGGTAGGGGTGAGGATTGGGTGGAGAGGAAAAAGGGTATTCTATTTTGGTTTTTTACTGATTTAAGAAAGAGACTGGATTGACCTTGGGGTAACACTTTGTGGGACAGAAGACATTATATAGCCAGGAGACAGCCTATGGGGGATGAATAACTGCCTCAAGAATGAAGTTGAGTCTTATAGAATGGAGTTATGAAAACCACTCAGAAACAAGGCCACAAGTTTTGTGAATGCTTCTAGAGCTTATACCACTGCCCAGTCTTTTTCTTTTCTTTTCCCTCTCTCTCTTTGTCCCTCCCTTCCTTCCTTCTCTCTTTCTTTATCTCTCTCTCTCTCTCTCTCTCTCTCTCTGAATTAGTTAAGTCCTATCTGCACAATAATGCATTCCTGCTCCTGCTCTCCACCTCCAGAGCAGGAGGCCAGGGACAGGTCCCCTGACTCTTCTCCTCCAACTCCTAAGGATTTTTTTTTTTTTTTTTGAGACAGATTCTCACTCTGTTGCCCCAGGTAGAGTGCAGTGGCATCATCACAGCTCACAGCAACCTCAAACTCCTGGGCTCAAGCGATCCTCCTGCCTCAGCCTCCCAAGTAGCTGGGACTACCAGCCTTACCAGGACACCTGGCTAATTTTTCTATTTTTAGTAGAGATGGAGGTCTCAGTCTTACTCAGGCTGGTCTGAAACTGCTGAGCTCAAGGGATCCCCCCACCTCGTCCTCCCAGAATGCTAGGATTACAGGCATAAACCACTTCAACCGCCGCAAGTCCTAAGAATTTTAAGTGTGTCCCTCCACCTGCTTTTTACTCTACTCATTTCCATTTCCACTTCAGATCCTCTTTCCACATCCCACCTATTCAAATTACCACCACTTTTTCTTTTCTTGAATTCTGGAAAAGGGTACTCCTCCTATTTTATTCATGAGATTCTAGTGGACCATTTCATATTGGTCCATATTGGAGGTAATTCTACCTCCTTATCTATATTTGATTTGTGTAAAGAGGGCATGTGAACCAAAGCTGGCCAAGGAGAGTTCTTTTCTTAGACTTTTTCAGACTGGACTACTAAATGTATACTTGGATAGAAGCAAGATGAGGGTCTAAAACACTGAAGATTAAACATTCACCTGAATCATTCAAGAAAAGACTGAGTTTCAAAAAAAAAAAAAAAAACATCTAGTTTTTCCTCCTGCCACTTCTAAAAGGAGGCTGCAGGACTCACTGGGAGGATCAAATCAACATGATGGAAATAAAGAAGTCATGTTCTTATTGCACACTTAAATATAACAGAAGTAAAATTTGCGGCCCATAACAGCATTGTGAAATCTGATCATACTGACTCATGGTGACATAACCGTTCTAAATTCTCAAAAGTGGCATTGCAGATGTCATCATTTCATTAAAAATATAGGCACAGACAAGTTAGATGTTCTTTCTTACAGAAATTTGAAATGGCCATAAATACCAGTGAAAATAAAGGAAGGAAAAAATAAGCAACTATCACAAAGTAAAGTTGAGGAAATTCACTTTTGATGGATGATTTTGATTCCAAGTAGAAGGTTATTTTGGAGTTTAGATAAAATGTTTTTTTTTCCTCCTGAATTCTTATTCTTTTAAGATAGTTTAAGATTGAAGTCTTGGAAAATGCTTCTCAAGGTCACAATCTATCTTTGAGGTGCATCTTCCGTGAAGCCATGAGTTTAAGGAACAAAATAAAAATTCATTTCTCTTAAGAAAAACAGAATAGGCAGGTTCTCTTTGGCGAGTGTGATTTGTGGTAACTGATGGCTTAGACTGTGAATCTTTATTTCAGAAATCATAAAATAAAGCCTATGAGATGGTGATTGGCGCTCATGACAAAATTTAAGTCTAAATCACATCATATCTTAATTTTGGCTCTTCTGGATAGCAATTACAGAAATGTCATCTTTTACTTGTAGTTTTGTAATAATTGTGATATATGGGGGTCAAAATTAATGACATTGTTTAGAATTTGGAAGATAAAAACATTCAAAAACACTGAAAATGGACTTTTCAGTCCATGGAGGTCAACAGAGGTCACATCATCTGTGGCATTTTCATAATCAAATTTTTCACTCATATTTTTATTAATGTAGCCATTCATTTATTTAACTCACATTTCTTGAACCCCTAATACATATTGAGCACTATGCTAGACCCAGCACCAGCATGGTGGCCACCCTCACTGTGATGGTCCTTACCCCAGGGCTCTGTTTTCTGTCTTCTCTCTCCACATAGTCCTCAGTGGTAATTTTGAACCACCTCAGTGACTCATGAGAGTTATGCTCCAAATCATAAGTAACGAAAAATGAACTCTCTCTTATTTGCATTATGTCCTAGAAGGGGCTGAAGCATTTCTTCTCATGAAACAAAGGGAAGAAAAGCAAATAAAACAATGGAGGGGCAGATGAATCTCTGTAAGGGGGGATTTATTTGTTTATCCTGCTGCAGATACAAAATATTCTGCATAGGCTAGGCTCGGTGGCTCACGCCTGTAATCCTAGCACTCTGGGAGGAGGAGTCAGGTGGATCGTTTGAGCTCAGGAGTTCAAGACCGGCCTGAGCAAGAGCGAGACCCCGTCTGTACTAAAAATAGAAAGAAATTAGCTGGACAACTAAAAATATACAGAAAAAATTAGCCAGTCATGGTGGTGCATGCCTGTAGTCCCAGCTACTTGGGAGGCTGAGGCAGGAGGATAGCTTGAGCCCAGGAGTTTGAGGTTGCTGTGAGCTAGGCTGACAGCACAGCACTCTAGCCTGGGCAACAGAGTGAGACTCTGTCTCAAACAAAACAAAACAAAACAATACAAAACAAAACAACCAAAAATATTCTGCATAAATGATTTCTCATTTTTAATTTATAGTTTATCCAATTCTTTGTCATTGGGTAATTTCACAAATATAATATTTTGACAAAATTCAAGGAAAAAAACACTTTGATAAGCAACTACATGTTTTCTTTGTTTACATGATTTTCCCAGTTTTTTTTTCCATATTCTTTCTACATTAAAGCACGTATGTGTCATTGCATTTCTCATAGACTTTTACATCCAATATATTTTTGTATAAATTAGAACTAACTTAAATGCTATAGAGAATTTGTGAAGATTAATTGCTTTTCATTTCAAAAACATTGCTTCCTCATTTCATCCCCATTGATATAGGGTGAGGGTTTTTTGATTTTCTTGGTTTTGCTCAGTTTAAAATCCTTCTAATTATTCACTCAGCATATCAGGCACACATTCATTGCTCTTAAATTTCTGCTTGTATGCTCTGAGACGGTAAAATATGAGAATAAAATAATATCTCTTCTAAGCTCAACACACAAAGAATGAATACAGAAAGATTCTACCTATTATTATAAAATGCCTCATGTTATTAAGGTTAAATTCTCAGGCTTATGTGCACCAAGTTATAATCCTTCCTGGATACAAATGTAAGTCCCTAAAGAAAGGATAAAAAGTGATAATCGTATTGTTTCTTCATTTTCTAAAATTCAAATTTATGAGAAAAGCATAATGGTAGATAGAGATTCAGTAATCACATAGTGTAAGCAAATACAGAGGGAAACTTACATTTCCAAAAGCTGATGTGAAGTTTTAATATTAGTTACTAGCAGTGCAATATATAGGTCAAATTTTATTTGGAAGACAACAATCAAACTTTGAGAGTTAAATTTGACTGACTCTGAGCATCTACTGCATGCTAGGCACTATGAGAAAATGAAGACAGTGTTTGCTTTCTATGTTTGTGTTTTCATTGTATCCTTGGTCTGTCCACAGTTCTGTTCTAGTTACTGTGCATCCACAGGCTGGGGTTTCTGACCCTTGAACTCTCCAAACTGCCTTGTCCACCCTGATGCCCCTAATAAAATGTGTAGGTCCATATGCCATTCTTTTGGTGTTATTTTATTGTTATGCCAAACTGATGAATTCAAATACCTAAACTGGTTGACACTTTGTTGCTCATATGCTACCCTCTGTGGTCACTGTGCAGGAAAGTAAGGTCATAAAAGAGGCAAATTGAGTAAAACTTTTTCCTATAAGAACACAGACAAACAACCCACAACAAAACAAAGAAAAACAAGTTGTAAAACAACATCCCTGATGAGAGTAGTATTTTCATCTTAAGAGAGGGCTTAATGAGGTAATTTCTTAATTTCAAACCAAGGGTGAATCTAATGGTTGGAATTTCAGGAAACTCTGCTGGTCAGATGTAGAATGCTTACCAGAGGCAGCAAATTCAGTGTTAGGTGTGATACACATTTTTAGGTAACTGCTTATTTCATCTATTGCTAAGACTCCTTCAAGTTTCATTAAGCAGCTTCTAGTCTATCAATAAATTTCTAGGAAAGGGCTATCAGATTCAATCCAGTACTCACTGTTGTTGAAGCAAAGCAAAAACTCCACACTCAACCCATTCATTATCTGGCTTCTTTTTAACTGCTTCTTTATAAATGAGGCCAGAACCAAGAAACTTAGCTCTCCTGTGAAAGCCACGTACTCCACTCCACTGATGGATGCATGGCTCTGGGTCACCGTGTCTCCCCATCATTTCTACTAGGAAGATGGAGCAGCAGGTCTGGGGAAATAGGGCACCGGGCTGTGGGTTGTGATCCATGCTCCCAGTAGCAATATGAAAATAAAGTCATGGAACCAAACCCAGACCTCTCCGTCTATCTCGTATGGGAGAATGTAGTCCCGAGACACCCTTGGACTTCGTCCAACATGGCAGCTGTGACTCTCAAAGCTGCCGATTGATGTTGGTAATGAAATTCTTGACAAGATATTTTTCTGCCATATGTTCTGGGAGTGCCCAGGGCTTCAGGCTTCCAATGACAATGTAATTTAATGGCTTGAGAGTATCTTAACCATATTTTCTTCCAGAATCTTCATCTTGGGAGATAAGCACTGTGTGAAATCTGCTTCTGGATACTGGCCATTTATTTATTTAAACTATTAATTACCTAGTTCGTAGACACTGTCCCGCTGGGACTCTGATGCTATTCAGTTATTTCAATTCCTTAGGCTCCATGACTTAGAGTATTAACTGCCTTTGTGTAAAAAATCGTAACAGTGATGGTGAAAGAGAAGACTGTTTTTGGAAGTTTAATGTGTCTCTGTTTCAACTTAAAACCACTTTATTTTTCCCTGTTTATCCCTGAGTAAAACAAACCTACAATAACATAGCTTGTAATGCACTGGGCTTTCTTGATATTTAACTGTTTTCCTTCATATCATTCTTTCACATCAAGTCTGAAACCAAGTGAGGAGGAGGGAAGATCAGAGAGAGAGAGAGAATGTCTTTTTCCTTATGTTACCACAGTGTGAATCTTAAATCTGCTCTGTGTTCCGTAAACCTTCTCTGTCTCCTATGTTCTTAGACCACTTACAAAATCATTATTGCAAGAAATATAGAAATACTGGTCACTCTCTAATTTGCCTTACTGGTAACAACAAATCAGACATCAAGTTTTAGCAAGTCTACCTGCAAAACAACTATCAAATCTGACTTCTTTTACCAATTCCTATCACCACGGCTTTAGTTCAGTTATTTCGCATGCCTCCCCTAGCCACACCGGGCAGCTTTTATACCAATGCCCTTTCCTTTGAGATGCTTCCTGAGATATATTTCCCAAACTTCTGAAACAGTTATTTTCCCCAAGCTAATTATGGTCGTATCATTTTCCCCTTCAGACACCCATAATGATTACCGCTAGTATACTAGCCGAATGACACTCTAACCCCTTCCGGGGGCATATGAAACACTACTCTACTTACTCTACTGGGGAGACACTTCTGACACATGTACCCACTGTGCTTCATTCACCCTGGACTTATCATCATTTTCTGAATAAGCCATGTGTTCCCATATCTTTATGTGATTGAACAAGTACTTTGTTCATTAAAATGTCTTTGCCTCCTTATCTGACTAATGAATTAATTTCTTACAAATTGTAGGCACAGCTTCAAAGTCACCTGTAATTTTTCCCCCTTCACTCTCCCCACTGTGCATTCACAATAGTTTGTGCATTCTTGTATTATAGCATATTATGGCATACATTCAACTTAATTGTGAGCTCCTGGGAGGGGCTCCAGGTTTGATCATTTAAAAAAGGTGCCTCAAAATGGACTATGCCATTGAAAAGCTCAAGTACTAATTGGGAAGATCAGCTTAATTTACATGAAATATAACATCAGTGATACAAAACAATGACATATCAATAATGCAACATAATGCTATGGAAGTTAGGAGAGTAAAAGAGTGAGTGGAATTCTTGGAAAAACTTGTATTGATGCATTGGAAAAGGGTAAGTGGAATTATAATACATTTTATGTGATCCATAGATTTTACCTACGTTTTGAGTCCAAAACAAAGAAAAAAGAGTGGATTAAATGACAGATTCCTATCAAAATAGCTTTGGAATATCATACTTTAAATATCCCTATTTGCTCTATACTCTCCAAAGAATAACATAAAGGGTAAATTATTTAAAAAGCATAGCTAAGCTAAAAATTAAGTTGTGTATCATTCTGTGCCAGAAATCAAAAAAGAAATATGGATTGATCGGCAGTGTAAAGTCTAGGGTTGCTGGGCTCTGGGCCCAGAGAAGATAGAGTTATATAGCATAATATAAAGGAAACTTGTTCACATACACAGGATACTTTTGAATGCTAAAAGCCACAATTCACATTGCTATCAATATCTACACACCAAATAACATAGTAATCCCTTTATAAAGCAAAAACTACAGGCAATATGAAAAGACACGATAGAAATACATTAGAATCTAATGCACTCCTTTTATCACAACTCAGAACATGTGGACAAGAAATTTTAAGTAAGGATACAGAAGATCTAAGGAATATAATGAATAAGGCATTATTTATTATATATAAAGTTATGGTTGTATATCAAACTTTATGAACAGATAATAGAGATTATAGCTTCTTTTCAAGTACACATGGAACATTCACAAAAATTGATCACATATTAGATAAAAAAGAAAGTATTGGTAGTTTCAATAAAGTACAAATATTATAAGCAATACTTTAACCACAATGTAATAAAACTAGAAATTCATATCAACATCAAAAACAAAAAGGCCTTTTCATCTGGAAATTTACAAAAACACTATCAAACAAGTCTTGGGCCATTTGTATTGACAAATTGAATCTATTTAATTTCTAAAGTAGTGGTTAATCATTTTTGATACTCTCAGTTAAGTTTATGATCATTTTTGTAGAGTTTGCCTATTTCTAATTTTGTATTTTGGAGATTACAGATGGAAAAATACTGCTTTTACTTTACTTTTAAATACTGTGGCCCATATTTTACGTGATTGAATTTGTGGATCTCACCGCATTATGTAGGGGGTTTGCTGTGCATCATTATATGATTAAACAATAATTTATCTAATCCTTTACTGATGGAGATTTAGGGTGTTTCTGACAGTACTGTTGTTAACATTCTTATCCAGGTCTCATTGTGTTTATGCCAAGCAGGTCAATTGCTGTTTTAAGGCATTTATATCTCCAAATTTACTGTATATTGCCAAATGGCTTTTAGAATTGACCGTTCTACAAATATCACTTTGACCAGTAAAACATGGGACTTCCCATTTTGCTAGAATTTCACCAACACTTGGTGATAAACTTTTTAGATTTTGCCAAACCCCAGACTATGAAATAGGAATCTCATTAGGATGAATAGTAGAAGCTGTGTTTAAGCACAGTGACTCCACTGGCAAACTGCCTTCACTCAGGGCCAGCTTTGCCTCTTATTCACTGTGTTATCTGGTCTGGGCAGGGCACTCAGCTTCCATGTGCCTCAGTTTCTTTATCTGTAAAATTAGGATAATAATCATACCTAACTCGTAAGGCTCATGTGAGGATTAAATGAGTTAATATATGTAAAGCACTTAGTGCCTGCTCTATAGTAAGCACCATACAAGACTCATCAGGTACAAATTATCCTGATAATTTCCATATAGGACTAGAAAAAAACCCTTATCATGTACTGCATTGGGTTGTCATGTCCCTGTAGTTTCTTTTAATCTGGAATATTTCATTAGATTTTCTTTGTCTTTCATGACATTAGTATTTCTGAAGACTACAAGCCAATTCTTTTGCAGACTGTTCAACAATTTTGGAAACTCTTATGTTTTCTCATAGTTAGGTTGGACAGTACCTGTTGTCAAAAAAGGCCTCAACTGACCCTCCACAGGGAGTTCTGAGGCTGGGATGGCCCGGCAAATCTTCCTCAATTAGGGTGAGGGGTGGGGTCAGAGCACCCATTGAGCAGGCTGCCCTGATAAAGAGTGTGAAGTCAGCCCCTTTTAGCAAAGGGTGATTTCCAGAGCAGGAGGACAGCTGAAGGCTATCAGTCCCAGTATTCCCAGTAGCCGGGCAGAAAGTCCTTCAGTCTCGAAGGGGAAGTTAGCTGGGAGGCACATGACAACTTCACTACATTCATAACTCAAGTTGAAGAACAACATGAAGCTATATCATGCCTTTTATATAAAGTCTTAAAATAAGTAAGACATCACTACCTGTCATCCTCAGGCACCTGAATATAGAATAATAATATAAGATTATGAGCATTAAATTCAGACTGTTGGTTACATCTGGGAGGTGGGTGTGGTTAAGGGAATAAGGGAGGGGTACTCAGGAGTCTTTAGCTATATTAGTAATGATTCTTATTTAAATGAAAAAAAATTAAGATTTCTTAAAGTCAGATGAGAACACTCATGGTTCTAATATTGTTCTGCTTTCGTTTATATCTGAAATGTTTCACAATCAAAGTGTTACTGGCATCATAAAAACCATTTTAGCATTTCCTGGCCACAACAAATGATCCATGCTGAATTTTATAACTTTGATTTAATTAGGAAAGTAATTTGTGCTTATGGTAAAACATCAACTGCACAGAAGTGCATTAGATGAAAAATAATAGTCCCTTTTAACATAGCCCTGTGCTCTCAAAGTCTCTCCCAGATATGACCTGTCTTAAAAATGTCTTGTTTTTTATTTTCAGAAATATTCTGCTTCTCTTCTTTGATAAGACAAATTGGATTATTTCATACACACCGTTCTACAATCTCCTTGTTTTCTTCTATTTAACAATAAATATTGAGTTTATTTCTTTATCGTTACTTGTATACTTTATTTATTTTTTTCTAATGTCAGCATTATACTTCCTGGATTGGCTATACTATTTTTTTTTTAACTATTTCCAGATTGATGGATGTCATTTAAGTTGTTTTAAACTTTTTATTTTATTTTCTGATTTACATCCAATAATATGTTAATTTATGCATCACTCAATCTCAATTAAAGGGTGATGATTCCTCACCCCTGAGACTGACTGCAGGAGGAGGGAGGTCTACAGTTCTTAATATCTCCATCATCTCGTGGAATTACCATTTCTTCTTCAAAAGTATTCTGCTTTTTTCACTTCATTTGATTTCATAATGATACCAAAATTTCTCAGCTTTCAGAGAATACATTCACATCTACCAAAAATCTAAGAATTGCCCATTTTGGGCTTCTAATAGGGAGATCAGTTCAAAGCTTGCTGATAAGCTGCATGTGGTGACTCACACCTGTAGTCCCAGCAACTCAGGAGGCTGAGGCAGGAGGATCCCTTGAGTCTAGAAGTTTGAGGCTGCAGTGAGCTATGATCGCACCACTTTACTCACTGCACTTCAGCCTGGGTGACAGAGAAAGACATCGTCTCTCAAAACAACAACAACAACAAAAAGGCTTGGAGAGTTCCAGAGAGATGGGGGTGGTATGCGAGAGAGAAACAAACATCTATACTTCTTGTCATCAGGTTTCCAAGTTTGTCACCTCAGGTATCTGAAGAATAGCTCTCTGAGAGGCATCTTCACAAAGGAGTCTTGCATAATTTTAGATTTTATGGGTCTAGTCATATTATATATTATATATATAAAATATATGTAATATATAATATGTAATATATATAAAATATGTAATATATAAAATATGTAATATATAATATATATATTTCACAGCAATCCAGGCTTCCCTTTGCTACAAACAAAATGTCTTCTTTTGGATTTTCTTATATTTAAGGTCACTTTTTTAATCTACTTTGGCCCATCTCAATGATACACACACACAGAGTTACAGAGTTATCATTGTGCTCCATAATTTATATTTGTATTGGCCCTGATAATGGTGACCTGTAGGCTAGAGATCTGTAAAGTAGGTTTCCTAAAAGAATTAAACTTAATAGCCATTAGGTATAATTAATTCAACTCAGTCCTAAACTGCATATACCCAAGTTGATTTGATTGGGATGATTTAGATAAGTCTTCCAAAAATATCAGAGTGGGAAGAACACTAGGGACCCTTCAATTCTCACTGTTTAATAGAATCAAAGATAGTGGTGTTTCACCTTAAAGGACTCTTTATCTCATTCAACAATTCTATTTTACAGAAGAAACTCAGAGAATCTGAACAAATTGCTAAAGTTTTCATAGCTGGTTAATAGCAGAGTCAGGACTAGAACCAAGATATTAGTGTCTCATTGTCTCGAGTCTATTTATGTGTTTTTGACATTGGTAAGCCAGAAAACTTACATGACAGCTGCAAGCTAATCTGATTTTGCAATTAAAATAAGTAAATTGGTTACTTTCATGTTATTATGGTCATTTTAGACAGGGGTTCAAACTGTCAAAATATATGATTGATTTCTTGCAAGTCAAGGTCATTTGGAGAAGAAACTCTCAAGAATAATCAACCTATTACACAACTGTCATTAAGTAATTTTCAAACTGTTATACTAAATTTTAATAATGGGAAGAAAAAGGTCATATTCTAGGTCCAGTTTTAAAGAAAGTGCTTGAGTGTGATCCATGTATTGCAATTTGAAGATGGTGTGGTTTGTATTTTAGTGGGAAATTACTGAGGCCAATGGCATAAAATAGATTTTACCTAGTAATAGAAAAACCCATGGGAGTTTAGAATTGAAAAATCCAGTCATGCTACCTTCTTGTGAATGAAACATACAGATTGAAGGCTAGGGATGGAGCTAACCATAGTAATTGAATCACACTGAATAATAGGTTTGGTTCACAAATTGCTGCCTGGGTTGCATTTACACAATAACAAGTGATACAGTACACTGAAGTCAAGAATACATTTACTCTTGCTGTACCTTTGGAAGGACAATGTTCCTGGGCACCTACTGATACCTATTAGAAATCATTTAGTGTCTATCCTAGTAACTTTGTAACAAGCCAGAATTTGGGATTTGGGCCTCTAATTCTAGGGCTGAGGTTTGTTTGCATGATGCTATACTGCCTATTTTTGGTTTTTGATACTTGTTTGTTGTCTGTCTTTGGGAAAGAAATCTTGAATCTTTCACTGATTGAAATTGTGACTCTCTGAAATGAGTGAATTTTTTTTTTTTTTTAATGTTACTATTGTCTCTTAGGATGGCTGGGATAGAACTTCCTCTTGACTATTCCTTTTTCCAGCTATGGAATTCTTAGCTGCTGCATTATCTGCGGCTAACTTGTCAAGTCATTGACCTTGGGGTGAGCGTGTATAGGGATGTACGTCCTATCTGTTTACTCTCAGACATGGCTGTGGTCTTACAAACATCTGGCTACAATCATGTCTCAGGAGGTGGATTTTGCCAGGGGGAAGGCCAGGACTGTCACACTTGAGGCAGCTTCTGTAGGCAACTTACCTAATTACTTCCCTTCTAATGCATCAGGAGATTTCAGCAGTTTCCTCCAAGCTACCAGCACCATTTCTCATCTTGGAAACACACTAGCTTAAACTCTTTCCCTACTCTTTCTCCATCATGGTAAAATCCAGTTTGATGGCACAAAGAAAAAATCTTGACCAAAGACAACATAAGCAACGATATGAATTGCTGCTTCCCTGACCACAGCAGAAGTGGTAATTCTCTGGCCATACCCACCCCACTCCATCCACTTTACCAGAACCAGATGGTGTTAATTTTCTTCCAAGAGAATGCCCAGTGTTGGGATAATGAGAAATGTCTCTTCCATGTACAGTAAGAATCAGCCCTCCTACTTCATCTGAAGAGAAATTGATGTTTTATCTTTGTCACATTGCAAAGAGATTTCTTAATAATTGTACCATTAAAAACATGGAAGCTGTGTACCCAATGCCCCTAAAATTAATCTGTGCTTCTGCTCAGACATATTTATGTTATCTCTGCTGTTGATATTTCCTTTTTCCATTCCAAATATCATAATAAAAAGATCATAATACTGCAGGCCAAGGACACTGCATACACAAGTGCCTGTTGGCCAATTTGGAGGACAGTGCAGGTGGTGTTGGATACTGCCACCATCGCCAGCTTTAATGTCTCAGTCACACTATGATTATGATGGTCACCATTGTCATCAGCACTGCAGTCAATGTCCTGTGCTCTCAGACTTTTAAAAATCCACTGAGAAGTATTCCTTTCACTTATTTCTTGAGGGCCTGTTTGAAACATGCCAAAGATTTCCTGTTGGTCTTAGGATCAGAATCATTAGGACAGGGACTTTGCCAGTTTTTCCCTGTAGTGCCTCCCCATTACCCAGTAGAGGGCCTGGCACATGCTAGATGATCAGTACATGTTTTTTGTTAGCTTATAGATTAAATCTTCTTGCTGTAGGACTCTTCTATGTATTTCTGGGATTGGCTACACTCTGACAGACACAACCCTATATTTCATATTGCCCTTTTCTTCAGAGGTTGATCCATTGTTTTCAGTTCAAACCAGCAATTAGTTTTTCTCAAAACAGTGAACACACTGATATTCTGCCTCTAAAGTTCTCCAGACATGCCTGTATCTTAATTTGGAAGGAGTTCAGGTTTAAGTTGTAACCAGTGATTTATTATTGGCTCATATATCTGCTTCCCTCACAAAATTCTAATTTTCTTGAAGTTTGAATTTTTCTTTTATTCCTGTGCCCCTAGGGACTTGCACAAATGAAGTAGCCAAATATAGTAAATATTAATAAAGAGTGTGTGTGTGTGTTTATATAGTCTCTTCCCCAAGTTAGGTTGTGTCCTTGAAAGTTTCTTTCTGGATGCTGAATAAAATGGAGAAGCAGGCCATAATGTTTGGAGAGCTGCCCAGGCAGTCCTGTCTTACATTGCTACATTAAAAATGTCACTCTAGATTTGGTTTAGAAATCCAGATTCCATTGCTTTATTTAGCTGTCTAGAGGTGGAGGGAGGTGCATAGGATAAAACATTCCAAACTCAGAGCCCGTCCTTGTATTAGTATATATCTCCACGAGTTTCCACCAAGTAAGGTGAAGGAGAAGAAGCCTTATTGCAAGAATTCCAGGCAACTTGACTTTTGGATAGTGGCAAGGACTGTATGTTATGGAACTCAGCCTTACTCATCATCATGGAAGGACCTTAAATAAAAAGTGTAGCTAAAACTGACCTTCAGGTTCAACCAAGTGAAAGAAAAAGTTTGTTTCAATTCTCTTGTTTGGCTTTTATTAGGTTTTATTTTTTCTCTACTTTTTCCATTTTAGCATTCTCTTTAACACCCACAAGTCTACAAATGTATAACATCTACTATGTGCACACTTGATATTAGATATTTTTGATAAAGAAATGGGTGAACCCTTAATATCAAATAGCTTAGAATAAGTGTGTGTGTGCGTGTGTGTGTGTGCACTGCTGTGGGGCTGGGCACGGAGAGGAAAAGGAATCCACTGAATAAAAAGAAAATCATAGTCTGGTGGCAAGAACTTTTGACTTGAGAATTATATAACTAGATTACAGAAATACAAGAAGCCTTATGCTTCGATCTCCATATATAGAAGTAGAATTGAAAATCCTGGATTACTGCATTGACCTTTTCTTTCTTTTTTTTTTTTTATATTTTTATTTTTTATTTATTTATTTTTTTTATTTTATTTCATCTTATTGTAATGGGGGATACAGAATTGCAGGTTACATACGTTGACCTTTTCATTGGTCTCCTGTCTCCTGTTTTCCCTGGCCAGGGTCTTTTCTCTGTTTTCAGAAACAAATGTATTTCTTAAATACATTTCTCTCTTGTCCTCCTCCTTGATCAATGAGCTTCAGGATAATGTCCTTAGCTTAAGATCATCTTGTCGCCCCTTCTCTCTCTAGTGACTATAGCCACTGAGTTATGATCCTTACCTCCTGCTTAGCTCTTTCATAGCTTAGTATTTGCATACACCGTTCCCCTGCTTGGACTGCCCTTCTTCTGTCCATCCCTAGCTAACTTCTAATTCTTTAAACAGCTTTTAAGACCCCACTCTGTTATCCCCTCAAAATATACTTTGTTTATTCTGCTCCAGTAAAAGACTGGCTCTCTGCTCCTTTCCTATACCCTTATGGAACAATGTGTTTATCTTGTCACAATTATCAGGACTAATGTTAGGTTGAATCATATGAAACTGATGATTTTTAACAACTTTTTAAAAAACAGTAAATGACTATTTCATATTTTTAAACTAAAGTATAATTATTATTCACATTATTGTTGTTTCATTTTTTTAAAAAAAGAATAGCCACCATTAACTAAACTCCTTCTATGAATAGGTACAAAGTACCAAAGTCTCCACTACAATGTACAATTACATGGGCTGAGAATTTTCACATTTGCATTTTGAAAAGCCTTTATCAAGCTGTATTTGTTGGTTTGATTTACCCCAATCACTCTCTTTAATTCGCTAAGATATCTTATTTCAGTTAAAGATATAACCCGTTGGGGCTAGACCTGGACCTAGAGAGGGAGAGGGAGGGCTGGGAGTGGAAAAGTACTAACTGCTGAGTCAGAGTGGGCAAGAGTGTCTTCAAGGTTTCCGCTCCCCTCCATCCGTCAGAATGCCTCAGCAAGGCCACCTGAGGAGGAGACCCAGGAATGACGGCACCTGGGCTAGGAATACAAATATGCAAAGAACACGGCTGCACAGGGAGGTCCAGCCCTTGATTGTAAGTCCCTTCAGAGACTGCCACGCGCTGTGAGTTGGTGGTGCACCAAGTCTGGTGTGGGAAGGGCAGCCTCCCCTTGAGGCCTGCCAGGTAAAGCCTTTGTAGTTGCCCACAGTCAGGCTTGAAAAATCACACATTGATTTTTAATCAGGACTTGGGCTCCTCAGCTCCACATTTGGTTCATTCTAGCCATTTTCTTCTGGGCAACATCCTTAGCTTGGCTTTAGGAGAGTTCCTTTTTCGTGTTTGGCTCATCTGTCTTCCATCTGTTCTCCAATTAACTCTGGCAACAGGGTCAGTTCTCAGGGCAGCCTTCTATTCTTGTGCTTCCATGAAAGCAGAGAGCCAACAACATACTCTCACATTTAGTCTCCTTTAGTCATGGGCCTCCAGGGTTCACAGTCAAGGTCTCGTGTGATCCCACCGAAGCCCTTCACCTTGGCCTGGATGAAAGAGAGCAGCACACATTCCCATTCTCTGCAGGAGGGGTTCTTATGCCATAGTGAAAATTTTTCCAAAGGCATTCTTGCTCCAAGCCCCTTCAACTTCAAGAATTCTATTACTATGAGATATGAGGCAAATATGGATCTAAGGGTTATCAAAAACTATTTCTTCTGTCCATGTCCTGCATAGTAGGCCTAACCCATACTTTTTAGATATGAGAATATTTGCTATTTACTATATTGTGTTCATCCTTTTGGGAAACTGGCCAAAATGGAAACAAAGTGTAAGCATCTCATTATACTTATGAAATTGCCAGAAAGGAAATAATTCTATTATCCCATCCTGGTTTTATAACTGAGAAAAAAATAAGGCCCAAAGAAGTAAAATAATGTTTAACCAATATTATGCATACATATTATCAGGGTGCTGGGAACGTGTCTCGATTTGTTTCCATTAGCCATCCTCATAATAGTTTTACTTACAGTATGAGTTGAGGGTGGGGGAATAGATAATGACTGTGAGCCTCATTTTCCTTACCTTTACCCTAATTTGCTGTGAGGATTCAATAATGTAAGTAAAGCTGCTAGCAGGAAGCTGAGCCATTGTCTGTACCCAGAAAGCACAAGCCTTCCCTTACCACTTTTCTCTATGCTCCCTCCCTAAACCCACACATATTTCTAAAAATTCCTAATATGATTTTAAAATAAAATATAAAATCACATACCTTTTTAAATTTGAAATTAGAATAAATTTTGATACCTCTTGTTCTCACATAGATCTTAGGGCAGGAGGAAGACACTCAAAGGCAGAGTGAAGGTTGTTGCGTCTGAATGTGAAGATAGAAAGAAATATCATATAGCAAATCCTATAGGGGCAAAAAATTAAAAGAGAAATGAATGTCTGAGATGGAGTAGCCAATGGCACTGAAGGAAATAATCTTAGTGTAGCACTGAATCTGTAAAGGAGTGGAGAGGCCGGTGGGCTCGGGCAACTACTGATTAATTTACTAGCAGGGCTCCTTTGGTAGGTAAATGACCTAGATCAACATTAACTTGGCCAGTTAGAGCTCTGAATACACAGATGCAGATCAATAAATGTAAACTATTAGACAAGAGAGCTGCCTGGAAGATGTCAAATGCATAATTTATTGAGTAGATGACTTATATGCACTACAAACAAATCTCATAACTCAGTAAGTAGGAACAAATTAGATTTCTTGATTATTATGTATGTGTATGAGATTATTTATATACACATACATGTATACTCTGATTGGAAGGAGAAGGTTATTTTTTGGTTCTACAATTCTCACTGCTGACCTGTGGAGAAAACATTTTCTAAGAATTACTGCCCAGTGGGAAATTTCAGGTTTGTAAAATATCTGGTGATCATTTCAGAAGAAAGATGCAATTCCAATGTGAAATTAATTCTGAGCTTGTATTGCTCCTGGTCCTAAGTTCCTCCCCAGATGTAATTAGGCACATCAGGAAGTACTAGTTATATCTTCCTGAAATGCCAATTTCTTTGTCAAGCCTTGATCAAATACCTACTATTAGTCCTTCTGACAGTAAATCTTGCCTGACTTGTTTGTCTTTTGATGCCCTCCATAAAATGGCTTGCTAGTCCTGATGAAGCTATATTTCCTGATATTTCTCCTCTTTCTTCTGTTCCATTCAGAGATGCAATATAGTGATGGTGTGAGACTGGTAGATTCTGAGTGTTGATTCAAAAGTTGAGTATTGGTCTAACTTGGTGCCAGGCATGCTTTTCCACATGGAAGCAGTGGAGGAGAGAAAGAAATTTTTACTTGATTTAAAGAGGCTCCATATGGACATTGGACAGTACTACAGAGAATTTGCTTGGCTCCCACTTGATTACTAATTACAATATTCCAATAGTTAGCTCAGAGGTGAACCTTTAGGACTAGGAGTTCTGTTCGCAGAGGGCAGGCTCCCAAGCTCTAATCTGGATGTCTAGACAGTAGACAATTCTCAGGAGTTGGATGGATTGTGCTTTCATACCAGGAAATGTTGCCATGCAATAGAAGTGAGTAGAGGGTTGTGGGGAACAAGATAGCAGGACTCCACCCTTTATATATAATTTAGGATGAGGATTTTAGTCCTCAAGGGAATGTAGGAATCTAAGCAACATTATGCACAAAAGCTCTGTTGTACAATCTTGGCTAGCACAGGAAAGAGAGTCAGAATTTACTTCCTCCAGATACAACCTGGGTACCCAGAATGCATATTAGCACAGAAAAGGCTGGTCTTGTTTGTCAGTGATGAAAATCCACTCAAGCCACAGGTAAGTTCTGTAGCTGTGGCTGGGACCAGGCCCATCCCTAACAACAGTGGGTTCTGGAGCAAAAGTACAAATATGGAGGCCTAATACTGTACGTCTAAATATTTAAGTCAGAATCAACTTAATCATCTGTTAAATAACATGAGCCCTATTGTCATCCTTCTATCTTGACAAATATTTCTTTCTTATGTTTAAAATGTTTCTAAATGTGCAAAAGATTACATTTTTATGGCTAAAAGTAATCAAAATATAAAAACCTAAATCTATTATTTCATGAGTCTAAAGAATTAATAAAGTGATGATTTATACAGATAAGACATATATGACTTACAATAACAATATATTTATATTGAAACTATGAAATTTATCTTTACTTTCATTCCCACAATCAGTAATTATATTATTATAATTAAGATTTCCACATCATCTGTAAATACTACTGGTAGAAATGCCAAATTATACAGCCTTTCTTCAGTCATTAGAATTTCAATTTGGAGAAGCCACACTGCAGGAGCAGAAGCAACTGCAGTTGTCAATAAAATTTTAAAATGATGGACTTTAAAATGAGCTAGAAATTTATTTAAATGGTATTGCATATGATAAAATATAATTGTAGAAAATAGATAAAATATTTCATCCTATATATACATTTGCATCACTCATGTCACAATTTTTATGTTTCTTAAAAGCAACAATTGAAGTCATACATTATTTCCCTCATTCTCCTTTGGAATATTTCAGTGCTAAAATATGAAAGAGAAAACTGTGAATACTGGTGGGTTATCATTTTTTTTCCAAATTTCTCTTCAGAGACCAAACCTTAACCTCATATGGCAAATATACTCTCTTTAGAAATTAGTTTAAGTAGTATTTACTTGTCAATCTATAATAGTCAGAAAGAGTTTTATTTTCATGTTTTGATTGGGATGTGATATTTGTTGCATATTTCACATGGTGTTTCTTTCAATTAAAAATCATTTTCTCTAAAAATTAAAAAATATATGTGTTTATAATATATTTAAAAATGTAAGGGGGACTTTGATTTCTCAGCCAATGAATTAGATGTGCTTTTTCCTATTCCATCCCTATGTACACCTGAAAATACTGGACATTATATATAAAACAAATATAATAAGATTCTGAAAGGTAGACAAAAGATGGCAGAATTATTAAGGACCTCGGGTTCTAAAGAATGACATGAGAGTAAGTTCCTTAGGTTTATTCTTTCACCTTATATATCCCAGACTGAGTGCTGGAGAAGTCAGCAACTCAAAAATACCATCCGGCACGGACAAAAAGAAAAAAAGAAGTCCCTAGAAAAGGCTGTTTTCTCTAGCTAAAGAATCTTGAAAGAGATAGCCTCACAAGACAGAAAAGTGTAATGAAGTAACTGTGTCATTGCATCCAAACATCACAGAAAAAACAACTGTGGCCCAAATTCCAACACCACCAGAAAATTGTCTAGACTTCTACCCTTATGAGGCTGTAATGAGGTTCTCCAAACCCATGATTATGATGGTATCAAAAAAGACCAAGTAGGAAGCCAGGACTTTCATCCCCACCAGGCAACAGTAAGCCCCCAAATTTGAAGTGTCAGTGAAGTCCAAGTAGGGAACTTTGACTTCCATCCCTGCCTGGCAGTGATGATGTGCCCTCCTCCTATGCGGGGATGGTGGCAAAGGAGGCCAGAGGAGAGCCAGGACTTCCACTACTGCTCAGCAGTCAGGAGCACCACCCACACTGGGGGGTTGGTAGAGGCCACATGGGGAGCAATAATGTGTCCTGCCCCCTCTTCCCAGGCCCTCTTCCCAGCCAGGGTGGTGTCCATGCAGGCTAGTGGAGGTAGTGGAGGATGGAACTGCTACACTGGCCCAGCAGGAGGAAAGATCTTTCTCCTTGGGTGTTAACAATGGCTGAAGCAAGAACTTCAGCCTACTCAGGATAGCAATATAGACTAACTAGACATAACAGACATAACAGACATCTATAGAACACTCAATCCAACAACAGCAGAATACACATCATTTTTAAGTGCCCATGGTGCATTCCTCAAGATAAACCAAATGTTAGGCCACAAAACAAGTTTCAGTAATTTTTTAAAAGATTAAAGTCCTAAAAGTATTTTTCTCAGATCAAAGATCACAATGAAGTAAAATTAGAAATCCATAACAGAAAGAAATTCGGAAAATTCACAAATATACAGAGATTAAAAGGAAAACATTGTTAAAGAATCAATAGGTCAAAGAAAAAATAAAAGCTTTTTTCTCACAAGGGAAGTTTGAAAATACTTTCAGATGATGAAAATAAATCCACAACATGCTAAAATTTATGAGATACAAAGAAAGCAGTGTTCAGAGGGAAATGTATACTTGTGAGCTCCTATATTATAAAGAAGAAAAATGCCAAATCAGTAATATAAACTTCTGCCTTAAGAGACTAGAGAAAGAGTGGAAATTAAACCAAAACAACATGTCTGAATAGATCAAACTTTTAATAAAGAATTAACGCCAAATCTTCTCAAACTCTTCCAAAAAATAGAAGAATAATTTCTAACTCATTCTATGAGGCCAGTATTACCATAATACCAAGCTAGACAAAGACATCACAAGAAAAGAGCATTTTAGAACAATATCACTTACAAATATAAATATGAAAATCTTCAGTGAAATGCTAGCAAACCTAATCCAGTAGCTCATGAAAGGATTATACACTATGACCAAATGAAATCTATGTGAGGAATACTGGGTGATTCAACACAGGAAAATCAACCAATGTAATATACCATATTAACATATTAAAGAGGGGAAAACTCACATGATCATCTCAAAAGGTACAGGATAGGCATTTAACAAAACCCAACATTCTTTCATGATAAAAAAAAAAAAACCTCAACAAACTAGGAATAGAATAGAAATTCTTCAACCAGATAAAGGACATTTATTAAACACACATGCACACACACATGCACATACACACACGCACACATACACACATAGAACCTACAGTTAACACTAAACTCAATAGTGAAAGACTAAGAGCTGTCTTCCTAAGATTAGGAACAAGACAAAGGTGTCTGGTTTTGCAAATTTATTAAACACTACACTACAAGTTCCAGTCAGGGAATTAAGCAAAGAGAATAAATTTTTAAAATCCAGGTAGGAAAGAAAGAGGTAAAACTAATTTGCAGATGACATAATTTTATATGTAGAAAATTCTAAGTAATCCACAAAAAATATTTAGCCAAGTTGCAGGTTACAAGATCAAAACACAGAAATTAGTTGTATTATACTCTACCAATGAACAATAAAGAAGTAAAAGTTAAGAAAAACATTCAGTTTAAAATAGCATCAAAAAGAATAAAATATTGGGAATAAATTTAACCAGATACATGCAGAACTTGTACATTAAAAAGTATAAAATATTGTTAAAAGAAATTAGAAAAGACCTAAATAAAAGCAAAAACATTCTGTTTTTATAGAGTGGAAGACTTAATATTGCAATTAAGACTTAAGATGGTAATACTCCCCAAATAAATCCATAGATTCAATGCAATCTTTACAAAAATTTCATTTTTATGCAGGAAAAGATAAGCTAATCCTAAAATTTATATGGAATTACAAGTGACCTCAAAGAGTTAAAATGATATTTAGAAAGAAGAATAAACTCTCCCCAATTTCTAAATCACTACCAAGCTATAGTAATTAAGAAAGTGGGATGCTGGTCTATAATAGCCATATAGATCAATCAAATAAAATTGAAAGTCTAGAAATAAACTCATACATCTATGGTCAGTTGATTTTCAACAAGAGTAGTGAGATCATATAATGAGGGAAAAAAATAATCTCTTCAACAAAAGGTGCTAACACAACTGGATAACCATGTGCAAAAAAAAAAAAAGAAAGAAATTGGAGCCTTATCTCATACCATATATAAAATGAACTCAAAACGGATTAAATACCTAAACAAAAGTGCCAAAACTATAAAATGCTTTAAAGTAAACCCAGGGCTAAATCTATATGAATTTGGATTTTTCAATGGAATCTTAGATATGATATGAAACACACAAACAATAAAGTAAATGAGACAAATTGATCTTCATCAAAATTAACAACTTTTGTGCATCTAAAGGGACTATCAAGAAAGTGAAAAGACAACCCACAGAGTGGATATTTGCAAATCATATATCTGACAAGGGGCCAGTGTCCTGAATCTATTAAAAAAAACTATTACTACTCAACAACAAAAAGGAAAACAATCCAATGCAAATATAAGTGATGGACTTGACAGACATTTTCCAAAGATGTACAAAAGTCCAATAAACACAAGAGAAGGTGCTCATCATCATTAGTCATTGAGGAAATTCACATGAAAACCTAAATGACATACCAACTAGGAAACATGGAAGATTACAAGTGTTGGTGAGAATATGCAGAAATTAGAACCTTTATACACTGCTAGTGGAATATAAAATGATGTAGTTGTTGTGAAACACCACTTGGTGGTGATTTTATATTTTAAACATGAAATCACCATATGACCCAGAAATTACTCTCTTAAGGATATAGCCAAGTGAATTGAGAACAAGTGTTCAAACAAAAACTTGTACATGAATGTTCATTACAACAATATTCTTAATAGCCAAACAGTATAAACAACCTTTATCTGACTGATGAATGATAGATACAATATGGTATATCTATACAATGAAGAATTATTTAGTCACAAAACGGAATGAAGTCCTGATACACACTATAATATCAATTATCTATGAAAACATTAGGTTACGTGAAAGAAGCCAGACACAAAAGGCCACTTACTGTATGATTCCACATCTATGAAATGTCCAAAATAGGCAAATCCATAGAGACAAAAAGATTAGTGGTTTCCAGCGGCTGAATGGGGAAGGGTGGTGATGGGGAATGATGGCTTAATAGCCATGGGGTGATGAACATCTTCTGGAATTAGGCAGTGGTGATAGCTACAAAATATTGTGGATGTACTAAACACTGCTGAATTGTGCACTTTAAAATCTTTAAAATGGTGAATCTCATTATTTGAATTTTACATCATTTTAAAATGATGCCTACTATATGCAGTGTTATGAAAAGTGACGTGACAGGGATGTACAGCCACAGCTGGCCAGATGGTCCTCCAACCGGCTGTATCACATTTCCTTTCTCAGTAATGTAAAAAGCCCACCACTGAAACATGCACCAAAATTAATAAATTTAAATTTGAAATTAGTTCCTACTAATGACCGTAATAGATTTCATCAAAAGAGAGGAAAAAAAATCCATGTGCAGTCATCAGACTTTTTGTGTTAGTTTATAAAACTAAAACCTCATTTTTTATATAGAATTTTATAGTTAACTAAGTATTTTCATATGAAATATTAGGAGATAGGGAGATAAAATAGGAAGCATAAAGTATCTGGACCTTTAATTTGAACCCAATGGATGCTCAACCAGCCCTAGTTTTATCATCTGTGGAATGGGAATACACAGTTCTGATTTAATGGGCAGACATGGCCATCACAATTTTTTCCGTTATTGTTTTTTATCTACTTTTACCTGTATAGCACAGCAACCTTTGGAGCCAAGCAGCTTAGTTTTTTTTTCAATCCTAATTTTACTGATGTTATGTTGTAACTGACAGAAGATATTGTCCATGGCCATAAAGCCTGTAATTGGAGGATCTAAGACCAGGTTTACAGCTTACTCTTTCTATCTGCCAGCCTCCACTTATAGAACCCATAGCATTCTGCCACCTGAGACAAAGTCCCAGATTAAGGGCACATTTTTTTTTAATTGGGCACAGTGTCCTGAAAGCTTTTCTTATTAATCTAGTAAACAAGACTGTGCCACCTAGGATGCCTCCCCCAACCACTCCCCCCTTTTCTCTCCCCAGGACTTTGTCTAAATCTAGAGCAACTCTTTGGAAATGGTGAGCACATGCTGTATTGCAACCAGTAAGGATGAGAGCTATGGTCGTGGTTGTCTGGGGATCAGAACAGGTTCCTGGTGAAAAACTCCCTCTAAGTAACAGTGTACTCCAGGAAAGTCTTGAGATGTGACACACCACAGTAGAAAATGACATTGACTGTGTTTTGCTAAATAAGCTTTGCCATTTTCAAAATTGTATTAGGGGCAGACTTTGACCCAGCTCTACTGATACCATCATTAATTCTACTTCAGTGACAGATTGATGAAGGAATAATGACCCAGTGTGTATAGTGAAAAAAACTTTGGCTTGGGGGTTCAGACCAAGTCTGAGTAATGGCTCTGTCATTGCCTCCTGCATCATTTGAGGTCTGGGTTCACTTACCATCTGATGCTTTACCACCATGGGTGATGCTAATCTTGGAATCGAAGACCTTGTGTCCAGCTTTGGGGAATCACTTTGGCACCCTTAGTTTTTTTTTCACCTGTGAAATAAAATGTATATAATATGATACCCAGGCTCAATTGCAGATTCTATATTCTAACATAATAATGCATTAATATAATATCCTCATTAATTTACAGTGTTAACACCATTTCAATCAAATCCCAGTGGCATATTCTAGGAGGGAAATTTGAGATAATAATTTTTGAAATGTTTTTATATTTTCTTATTTCTAATAAGATGTCGTGTGATATTAAGAAACACCACTGTTTTAATAATAGCTTTTCCAGGAAAGAATTATGCTCTCTTTTTTTTTTCCCAATATTTCTAAATTTTATTGGCCATTTTAAAACTATTTTTTTTTATTTCATCTTATTGTTATGGGGGATACAGAATTTCAGGTTACATATGTTGCACATGTACCGCCTTTCCCCCCAAGTCAAAGCTCCAGGCGTGTCCGTTCCCCAGACAGTGCGAGTTGCACCCATCATGTAGGTATATATCCCTCCCTTCCCCACCCCCCCTTCCTGAGTCAGCACCTTCAAGCGTGACCATTCCCCAAACGGTGCGCAATGCACTCATTATGTAGACATGTACCCATCCCCTCCCCCCACCCCTCACCTCAGTCTGATATCCGATTGGTATCGTTCCCAGATGTGTATGCTCTCTTAAATAAACAAAAATACTGTCCAATTAGCTGGCAGCATCATGCATTTATATAATTAAATATTGATTAAAATTTTAATATATCTTAGAATCTAAAATTTCTCAGAATCTAATATTTTTTCACATTCAGGTTCTAAAACAAACTTATATTTGATTCTTGGCTGTGTTGCATGGCAACATGGAGACATACTACTTTTTTAGGTGATTTGTGATTGTGAACCATTTAATACGAATAAATTAACAGAATAATTTTGTGTTAAAATGAAGATTAAAGTTTTATCTGCATTTCTAATTTGAGTAAAATAATTGTTTTCTTTTTTCCCTAAATTGAATTATGTAGTACTGAGAATTAAACAGCTTTTCTTGAGAGGCCACTGGGAACTTTTGACAGGTAGATTTTCAGTGCCTTGCTAAATAGTCCTTCACTATGTGAAAATCAGCCAGCCAATCTCTTTGGTTTTGTAAATACTTTATCTACTCTGAAAGGTTTGACAGTTACAATAGCCTTTAATTGCATTGCCTGGCATATGTGTCAGGAAACACTTTTGTAGTTGTCTTAATGACAAAAGTGCTATAGTTCTGGGTGTCTTGTCTTTTCTTCCAAAGTCCTATGAAGTATTTGGTTATTGCTTTATATTAATATTTTGAAAGTTGGTTAGTCTTCCAGGGATACAAATTTTCTTTCCTTCTTAAAGTAAAATTGTCTTTCTTGTTACTTTAATTCTATTCTCTGTTGCACTTACAGTACCTCATATATATTCTACTTTTAGTCTCACATGTCAGTGTAATTATTGGTAAAATATTTTCAGTGACAATAAAATGCAAATCTACGTTATATTTCAATTGCATGTGGAGATAGTTGTGCAAATAACTGAATTGAAGGAATAGTCTCAGAAGCAGATATCATTTTCTCATGGCATAATTCATGCATGCACAGCCCCGAGGCCTACGTTAGCACTTAATTCTTCCTTCTAGGGTTGGCAAGATTATTTTGACAGGAGCTTGAAGACATATCCTGGTTGACATATCTTTGAAGATATATCCTGGATATAGTTAAAAGGTGAAGGAAAGAGTGTTTTAAAATCAAGAAACTATATGTATATGTAAACATGTGTATGTGTGGAGTGATTTATTGTATATTATTATTATTTTTAAGCACACAATGCCTTAATCATAACATTGATGATAATTTTCAATAAGACATTATGGAAGGTCTCTAATAGTTGTTAATGGACTAGGAATCACTTCAGGCAAAAAGGTGAGATATTCAGTTTGTCTTTAGTAGCTATATTCTTGCTATGTAGCCTTTTGGAACCACCTCATTTTTTATGAAACATGCATATTCCTTCTCTGAAACAATCTTTCACAAATGTCAGTGTTTCATTTCTAATTCATTCAATATAGAGCTACCCACAAACTCTGTTTAGGACTAGACTTGGAATAAAATAGATTCAGTAGTTGAGACTTGTTTCAATTAGTGTATTTTCTTTTAAGCTGTGTTTCTCTATACTTGGTTAGCATCCATTTTCATGTTTCCAATATGCTATTCCTGCACTAAACATTTATTTCTAATTCTGGAAAAAGTTAGAATAAACTGAAAAAGCGAGATATGTAACTAAAAAAATCAAGTGGAAAGAAAACAAAACGCAAGGTATATGAAATGTACAGTATCATGGACCTAAAGAAGAATTGTCCCATCATATATCTGGTAGTTCCTGCCTTCCCAGGCTAAGGCAATATCTCACCTTCTACTCACAGTTTCTGAACTTCCACTATAAATGTAACCTAAAGATGCCCCAAAGCATTCATACAGTTCACACCTAGCATCGGGGGAGGAGAAGAGAAATGGCTGTTTCCAGAGTGTTAGATGCCATGCTACTAACCCATCACAAAAACCAAAAGCAAAGGGAAACATACATAAATCAATTAGTTTGCTTTTGCCTTTTAAAATGCAGCAGAAATAAATGAGGACTACCTAGGTGAGATCAAGCACACGGTTTTTATTCAGAACTTGTTATAGCAAGAGAGTCAGCCAACGTCAGTTGAAATTGACAAAGACTCAAAGGCAGGCAGTGGGGTGGGAAAGCTAGCTACTGGACAAAAGGGAAGGCTTCGGGATGTTCTGATTGAGGCTGTTGTGGGGAAGCTGGAGGTGGGCTGACTAGAAGTGGGGCATCCTATGTGACTGGTTTCAAAGCATATTTGACTTTCTTGTTGGTTTTGAGTTTGAATCAAGGGCAAAAATTGTGGTAGCTGTCACTTACTGAAGAGTCCCAAGCATTTCAGCTTGATTGCTGGCAGAGGTTGTAGTTTGGCTTCCTGGGCTGGTTGCTGCAGAGATTATGCATCAGATTTATATTGTCATATATGACATGGCCATTGTCCATATGTATATTTAGCCTATCATACAGGTCCATATAATTTAAAATCTGCCCCAAATTTCTCATAATGATATTGATACTATATTTGACAAATACAAAACAAATAGCCTGAAAACTTTTTAACTTATCCATTTCAAATTTTCTTTCAGCTGTTCATTATTTCATGAGTAAAAGGAGAAGAGATAATAACAAAATTTTATTTATAAGCTGTGATAATTGGAATTAAGTAAAATATTAATACAAAATGGCACAATTAACATTCATGTGCTCATATAAAACAAATAAAGTTTGGAACTTTGCTGGAATAAGGAATATGGTGTTTCTAATAACTAACAGAAGATATGTTTAGAAAGCAGATGACAGTGAAACTTAAAATACAGGCCTATGAAGGACCATGCACACCAAGGACTGGAGTAGATCTCGGTGGCTGTCCAAATCATAAGAAGGTTAAGCAAAATAGCCAAATTCCCACAGCCCCTGTAGCAGAGCCAGTTAGTGGCAGAGTTGGTGTCCTTCCTCCAGTCTTAGTTTAGTGAAGGGGTTGGCAAATATTTTCTGCAAAGGACTAGATAGTCTCTGTTGTATATTATTATTTCATGTACAACTTTTCAATAATGTAAAAATCATTCATAGCCTTTGGGTTGTGCAAAACCAGGCCGTGGTTTGTTGATCCCTGGTCTTAGTATATTACATAATTAAAGACATGGAGAATGACAGCAGAGTTTCCAGTTTGACTCTTGTGCTCAACTCCCAAAATTGACCACCACCAGAAAAACTTGTTGAAAACAGAAAAATCAAGCTAAATTTATTCTGCATACTGCAGTAAGGGAGACAACCACCTGGGCAGAGTGTTAACATGTCTTAGAAGGGAGGAATTCAGAACACAATATTTATAGAATTAAGGCTTGGGTAGGGTCATTTTTTTTTATTATTATTCAAAAGATGAAAAAGTAGGTCTTGCAAGGCAAGAAATTATTTGGAATTAGGCAGAATTTATAACAAAACAGCTTTGGAATAGTAGGTGAAATAAGATGAAGATTTAAAGTGATAACTGGCAAGCAAGCTGTTATTCTTGATGAGTAACCCGTTTAGTTTGTTAATTTTTTATTTTTCAGAAACAAGTATTTCCTGAAGCAAATAGTCAAATTATTGTTTCCTGATCCCAGCGTTGTTCAGCAAAAACAGAGAAACATGCTTTGTTCCAGAATTATTAGCATAGGAGAGGCACAAAATGTATATTAGATTCAATTCTCAGTAGCTACACACAATTGAGCTATGAAAAGTATCTTGAAAATGGACATGGCATAGATTTAAGTCTCTAGTGCCTAACAGTACCTTGCACAATGTAAATGACTATTAAAAAATACTGAATCTTACTGTTTGATTTCCATTTTTAATCCAGAAGAATTTAATTAGCTGAAAACAGTGGCAATGTGTTTCATCATCTTGATTTTCAGTTAAAAGCTTTATGAATAGTAATAAAATACATGGAATTAAATGAGCAGTACCTTAATTTCATACATAAAAGCACTTCTGTTTTCACCTAAAGTTTATTGGGGGAAAAAATGTTCTTTCTGCAATCCTAGGTCTGCTTTCTTCTTCTTATCTCTTTCTCATTGGGAGTGAAGTGTTCTCGCTCTACTCATGATAACACCAGTGAAAGGCACCAATCCTCTGCTATAACATACAACCTCCCAGTGAAAGAGTTGCTTACAGGTAAGAACAGGGAGGTGTCACTAGCTTAACCTATTCATGCTGCAATCTGAAAACGCTAATCTCTCAGACATCTTCATCTCCCCAGATCCTCTTTCTAAGCCCCAATTTAGAGAGAAAAATCTATTTCCTATATTTTGGAGTGGAAATTCTTAGCTGATTGTAGATAAACCGTGCACCATAGCTGTCAGTAATATGTGTTATAAAACCCCAGGAAAGGTTCTTTATTTCACATGTCAGTTGGCTTTGCCTTGGGTAAGCTGCACTCTAACAGCAGGTAATTGTGTTTCTTTTCTGGCTGCCTCTAGCAATGCATTCTCTCTCTCCTTGCTACATATGGCCCCACTCCGTCCACAAGCCCACAGGCACACAAACTTTTCTCCTGAAAAATAGGGAGAATGCACCCCAGGGCATTATTTTTATAAACCAAAGGGCTAGGGCAAAACTGGAGTGAGACAAAATACCTGAAGGATAAGTCCAGAATAATCAAGATTTAAAAAAAAAAAAAATTAAAGGTTTTGTCATGAGGATTCCACGCCATGTCAAATTTAATATAAGCCATGGGTCAGTTTATGAATTAGAGATTCTTGTTTACCACACCTTCTTAAGGCAGGAAACAATTTTCCCATATAATAATATATATCAATGTTCTATGAATGAATGAGAAAATAAATAACACAAACAAATACAGGCAAAGGTATGGAAAGTAAGTTCTGGTTGAAATTAGGGAATTGAAGTTGAACATTAGAGTCTAGATAATGAGCCAAATAACAGTTAGCCTCTCTCCCACAGATGCTTAATGAACAGGGAAGACAAAAATCAATTGGACCAGCATTTTCAGGACAGCCTATTTTTTTTTTTTTTTTTAATTTATGAACTATATCCTTTGTATGTATGTAGGGCTTCACTGGGACCCTGATGCCAAATATCTGGAAATGAGAAATATTATATAATTGGATGGATTTTCTTGTTCCAGTCAGATTTTTAGACCTATTTAGAGAAATAATAAAGTGAAGTTTATTCCATTGAATAAAAAAGAGACTTTTTAAAAGAGCTTCAGGGAACTGAAATCATTGTTTTTCTTTTCTATAAATTAGAAAAATAGTAAATAGCAAAGGATTATATATAGTGCTTACTATACTACAGATGGATTCCTAACATTTTACATAGTATAATTTATTGAATTGACATATTACTCATCATTTTGATCTCCATTTCACACATACGGGAACTGAGGCATGGTAAAGCCAGGACTTGATTTGGGCAGTCTGGCTCCAAAATCCAGACTGTTGTTGGGTTGAATGTTCTGTGTATGTCTGTTAGATATAGTTGGCTTATTGTATGTTTTATGTTCTCTATTTCCTTACTTATATTTTGTCTGGTTGTTCTATTCATTATTGAGAGTAGGATACTAAAGTCTTCAACTACTATTATAAAACTATATTTCTCTTTTTAATTTTGTCAGTTTTTGCTTCATATATTTTGATAATATTTTATTAGATATGTAAATGTTTATAATTTTTATATCTTCTTGCTCTAATGAAACTTTTATTAATATATAATGTCTTTCTTTGTCTCTTATAAACTTTTTGATTTAAAGTTTATCTTGTCTAACATTAGTATAGCCTCCCCTGTTCTCGTTCACTTATTGTTTACAGAGAATATCTTTTTAAAACCTTTCACTTTCTATCTGGTAGGGAGTTCAGAATACAATGTACCTAGAGGACAGAGAAAATGTGCAGGAGAGTTTTGATTCTGAAGGGTCCCATGTATACACATTAAAATAAATAAGCTTTTTTCTTTTTTTTTTTTTTTTTTTTTTTTTTTTTTTTTGTTGAGACAGAGTCTCACTTTGTTGCCCAGGCTAGAGTGAGTGCCGTGGCGTCAGCTTAGCTCACAGCAACCTCAAACTCCTGGGCTTAAGCGATCCTACTGCCTCAGCCTCCCGAGTAGCTGGGACGACAGGCATGCGCCACTATGCCCGGCTAATTTTTTCTATATAGATTTTTAGGTGTCCATATAATGTCTTTCTATTTTTAGTAGAGACGGGGTCTCGCTCAGGCTGGTCTCGAACTCCTGACCTTGAGCAATCCACCCGCCTCGGCCTCCCAGAGTGCTAGGATTACAGGCGTGAGCCACCGCGCCCGGCCTAAATAAGCTTTTTTCTTATCAAAAAAGAGAGAGAGAAAATGGGTAGAACTAAAAGCTCACTGGTTGAACAAGTATTTATTAAGGGTTATAAGTATACCCCAAGGTATAAATTTCATGGCCCCAGGATTTTTACTCCCTAAATACTTTTATTTTCCAGATAGGTCATCCTGACTCTATCTTCATTAATTTGTCTGAAATCTTTTAAAACTGTTTCTGTTTGTAGTTTGCCTGTATGTTAAAATTGAAAGACTATGTTTTATGACAGTTAAAAAACTACTATGGTATATACACACAATGGAATATGGAATACTATTTTGTCATAAAAAATGGAATTCTGTCATTTGTGGCAACATTAATGAGCCTGGAGGGCACTATGCTATTTGAAATGTCAGGCACAGAAAGATAAATACTGCATGTCCTCATTCATATGTGGTATCTAAAAAAAAATAAGCTCATAGGAGTAGAGAGTATAATAGAGATTATTAGAAGCTGGGGAGGGTAGGGTGAAGGGAGGATAGGAAAGGGTTCAGATACAAAATTACAGCTAGATAGGAGAAATAAGTTCTAGTATTCTGTGGCTCTGTAGGGTAAATATGGTTAACAACAATTTATGGCATATTTTCAAAAAGCTAGAAGAGAGGACTTTGAATGTTCACAATGCAAAGAAATGATAAATATTTGAGGTGATGGTTATGCTGGCTTTCCTGATTTGATCATTACACATTGTGCACATGTATAGAAATATTACTCTGTATCTCGTAAATATGTGCAATTATTATGTGTCAACTAAGAATAAAAAGACAGAAAATCCCCACAGGCAACAAAATCAATAATAGACAAGTGAGAATACACCAAACTAAAAAAGCTTCTTCACAGCAAAGGAAATAATCAACAGAGTGACATGACAACCTATAGAATGATAGAAAATATGTGCAAACCGTGTATCTGATAAGATGTTAATATCCAAAATGTATAAAAATTGCCTACAAGTCAAGAAAGAGAAAGCAAATAACCTGATTAAAAATGGGTAAAAACTTGAATAGACATTTCTCTGAAGAAGATACACAAATAGTGACTAGGTATAATATTTTAAAGCATGCTCAACGTCACTAATCATCAGGTAAATGTAGACCAAAGCCACAGTGAAGTATCACTTCACACCTGTTAGGATGACTGTTATTTAAAGAAACAAAAACAAAACAAACACATGATAATACATGTTGGTGAGGCTTGGAGAAATTGGAATTCTTATATACTATTGGTGAAAATGTAAAATGGCATAACCATTACTGAAAACACTATGGAGGTTTCTCAAAAAATTAGTAATAACACGACCACATGATCCAGGAATATCACATCTGAGATTATATTCAAAATAACTGAAATCAGGGTCTCAAAGAATATCTATGCCCCCGTGTTCACTGTACCATTATTCACAATAGCCAAGATATGGAAATAAGCCAAATGTCCATCGATGGATAAATGGGTAAAGAAAAGATGTTATATAGATGTAATAGAATATTATTCAGCCTTAGAAAAGAAGGAAATCCTACCATTTGTACCAACATGGATGAACCAAGAGGACATCATGCTAAATGAAGTAAGTCAGTCAGAGCAAATACTGCATTATTTCAATTACATGAGGTATCTGAAATAGTCAGAGAAGCAGAGAATAGAATGGTGACTGTCAGGTGCTGGGGGAGTGGGGAATTGTTGTTCAATGTGTATAAAGTTTCAGTTATGCAAGATGAATAAGTTCTAGAGGTCTGCTCTCCAACCTAGTATCTATAGTTAATAGCAGATTATTGTGCACATTAAAATATGTTAATAGGATAGATCTCATGTTAAGTGTTCTTTCTGCAAAAAAGCAACAATAAAAAACAAAAACAAAAGTAAGCACAGAACATGAGAAAATTTTTGAAGGGGATGGATACGTTTAGTACCTTGACTGTAGAAATGGTACGGGTATGTGCATGTATCCAGAGTCATAAAAATGTATACATTCAATATTTGCATTTTTGAATGTTAATTAACCCTCAATAAAACTTAATGAAAAAGGAAAAGTATCTATTCCTGACCTTTTCAATCATGAACACAATCTCTAGGACATTGCCTATCACTTCATCAGCATGTCATTAACCTAGCTAAGCTAATAACATTAAATGTAGAATGAATAATGAAAGAATTGTTTCTGAAAGCAAAGCAATAGAGAGAATTAATTGCCTATGCTGGGAATGTATACAGAAGTCTCCCTTAGGACTTTGACATTGAAAAACAGGCTAATTCCTTACCACGGATGCTATGTCAAAAAATCAGTACCCTCACCGGCAACTATATGCATCCTCACCCCTGCAACAACAAGAGCCATTTGTAAGAAATGAAGAAACACCATTACTCTTTTTAGCTGAGGAATGAATGTCATCAGGCATATTTGTCATCCCTCAAAGAAGGAAGCATCTATTGCATTTTATAGATTTGGATGTCCAAGCAGCTGTCATTTATAGGACGAATGGAGATGCTAGAAGAGCTGGGAAGGTAATCCTTAGATGGAAGGAGTTATGTTTGCTGGTTAAGAAGGTTTCAAAATAGATTCTGCTGACTAGACCAGGGAAATAGTTGCTTGCCAGAATTGTTTTGCTGAATTGAACAAATGTTCTGTATACAGGTATAATTATTACAAAGGCTTAAAGGAAGCTGAAGACCTCATGGTTTAAAAAAATTACTCTGATGGGAACACAGGAAACACCAAATTAAATTTTGACATAAGATGAAATCAAAATTATAGCAAGGTCTATATGGTTGAGATTAATATAGTTTTAAGAAAATAAGCTAATTTATTCTTAAAA
The DNA here is from genome assembly GCF_041146395.1 of Eulemur rufifrons. NCBI lineage: Eukaryota > Metazoa > Chordata > Mammalia > Primates > Lemuridae > Eulemur > Eulemur rufifrons. The sequence continues at coordinate 49,682,303 of NC_091001.1, forward strand.
GACAGTGTGTGTAATACTTAAGACACTGTAATATGGGATTAAAAAGCTCCAGGTTTGATGCATGTGTAATAGGAACTTTTTGGTTTATCAGAATAAAGATTCTGCCGCCCGGTACCCCTTTCTTCGAGAGCTAGTGTCTGGGCAGAAGGTGAGTATCTTATCACCAAGACTAAGGAAGGTCATGGGGGAAAGGGATTCATTGAACTCTGAATCTCTTCCCTATTGAAATTCAATGTTACTGGGACTGTTGTAAAGTGGTTGAGGTTGACTGGCAGGAGAAAATGTGGAGGATCTGCAAAGAGTATTTTCCTGTGAGGGAAGGGGAATTGGCTTTGGTGACAGTTTCAACATTAAGGCTGAGAGGATTGTGGATAATGGCTGGTTTTGAAACAGTGAATGGCTGAGACTGGAAGCTCTATACCGATCCAGTCCCCCTGAATTTGCAGGAGGACTCTGGGAATAGTGGCTGAGAAAGTAACACATACTAGTGAGCAGTCACATTGAGGACCCAAGCATGGGATTCCCTCTGTCCAGCGTAGGAATCTGGGCCAGTTGGGGTGTGATTGCAGCCCGGAAAAAAAGAAAGAACAACATTTTTTATGGGATGAGTTTTCAACAGCAACTGTGTGGCACTGTTCCCGCTAGAGGATGAGCCAGGGATGGATGAGACACAACTCTACTTTCCCAAATCAACTGGAGGGAGTGAGTGGGCCTTAGGAAGAAGGGATTCTGGAGCCTAGACTTCCCAGGTAAACACACACACGTGTGTGTGTATATGTGTATGTACCTATCTATTCAACACAAAAGCATTTATTGGGCTCTGTATGATGATACAGACATGCTCTTAGTGGCTGATGATACTGAGATAAATGAGAAAACACACAGTGATCCTTCACACATGTGTACACTGAATGTGACTTTATAATTCCTTTTTACTTACATGATCCCTTATAACCCCATAACATTATCCCATTTTAAAAATGATGAGACCAAGGCCCAAGTAGTAGACAGTCAATGGCAAGGGGTGGAGAAGGGAATAGAACTGAAATCTGCTTATCAAAATGCAGTGTTCTAACTTCATCTGCAATATTACACAAGTCTAATTGGATTATTCCTATTTTAGGAATTAAAACAAAAAGGTTGTCTGTTATAATTAGAATAAACCCCAAAATATAGAAGAAAGATTAGCATGCCTGGTCCCTGGCAAATGCCCCAGGCTCACGCCTATCCTTTTTCCCAACTCGCCCTCCTTGCACCGGCTTTCATTCTGTCCCTCAAACATAAAGCCCATTAGCACCTTGTGTTCTGTTATGACACTTCGCACACTGTTAGATTTATTATTAATGACTAGTGCTTATTTATTTAATATCAGACTTCCCAGCTAGCTCATAAGTTCTGTGCTGTCAATCCCACATCTCTGTTTACTTTGTCTATACTCAGAGCTTTGCACAATATTGGACATAGAGGAATTGCTTATTACATGTTTTTAAATTTACACACTCCAAATAAGAAAATCATCTTTCTATGACTTTGCGGACCCCTGTTCCTGTGCTGTCTTTCTGATACCGGGTAGATTATATGTGTCTCCTTTGCTCAGCCTGTGTAACTTCTGCTCATTCTTGCAAATCCAACATAGACTCTCAAGGACAGTTATTTCTGCTTCTTCCCAGCTTCTCACTCATTTGCTGTTAGAATCACACAGTCAACATTTGATTATATTTATTCTTTCTTTTTGTAAAAATAAATGGATTTCATAAGTATGTTTTCTTTTTTTCTATAAGATACTTTAAAAATAAATTTAGAAAGTCTTTTTTTCCCCATTTCTTTACAGAGCCCTGTGCCTGCTGAGTATCTTCAAGGTGATAAGTAACTAACTTGCTGACATTGATTCGGAAGATACTGAAGAATAAAGAGCAGTTAAGAGACAAAGGTTTTTGATAGAGAGAGTGTTTGGTCTGGAGCTGATCAAAGAGAAGGCCTAGGGAAGACAGCTTTATTATTATTATTTTTTAAGAGGCTGCATGCCCAGAGATTGTAGTGAATATTTCAAAACATATCTGAGAAAATAACAGGGTAGATATTTGTCTCTCAGGATGCATTCATGAAAAATGTACTGACAAAGTCCATCTGAAAACCAATAAGAAAGTCAAGGTTAATAGGAGACATATTGTTTGAGAACTCCAAAAGGCATTCACAGAGGTTCTAATAAGCTATAAGCAACACAGAAAGTGAGGGAAATCTACTGGAATTTAAATCACAATAATCTGCGTGTTTGGTCCCTTTCATTCAAATATTTTTTTAGTTTTCAAACATTGAATTTAGTCAACCCAACAGTACAAAAATTGACAATCTGACAGAAAAAGAATAATTGAATAGACTTTCTTCTTTCAATGTGAATATAACCTATGGACCGAGGAAAACTATTTGTTCCTTATTCATTCCATGTCATAAATCTATAAAACTGAACAACCTTGTTCTGAAAATCCTGTTTGGACAGGGAATATGGGGCTCTTAATCTCAAAATCCTGTGTACCAATCTATATTAGGCTGATAGGTTTGCTTTTTTTTATTGAACTGTAAATTCCTAGGATCCAGAAATTTTTTTTTTTTTTTGCACACCTATAAACTATATGGTATCTGGCTTATACAAGGTGCTTTTTTAAAGTGAAAGGTTAAAGAAGAAATACAGGAAGATGCCATTGTGAACAATATTTTCAAAATTATATTTGGAAAAGTATCAAAATCTTTCCCTCAGCTACAGTTCGGGAAAATGCATCTTTAAACAGACTTGACCTAAGTAGGAACAGAGACGAACCCCCTGCCTCAACATATTTCCAAAATCTGCCTTCTAGAATTCCTGACATTTCATTTTTATTTCAGCTTTGGGTTAAGGCATAAATGGCACCTGTTAAAGTATTAATATGGTATCTGAGATATGACTAATGAGTAATACATTAAACCAATATCAGCTACATGAATTAATGTGTCAGAGATTCCAAGACAAAACTAGTTGAAGAATGAAGACACAGGTAAGTTTTGACAAAAGGGAATTGTGCTCTGAGCTTATCCTCTGAGAGAAAAAGGCTGGGAAAATGACCACTATGAGGCTGGGAAAATGTTGAGAGGAATAGAGGTACAAAAGGCCAAACTACACAGTTTACACTTTGAAGTGGACCCTGAATGCATGGTTCCGTTCAACAGTGTGGCTAAGTTTGAGTCTCTATTTGCTTAGGAAACTGCCGTGATATGAGAAGGAATTATAGAAATGAGAAAAACAGCATGCTAATTCCCTCATGGAAATGTTATTATAGTGGCACAGGAATATATGTTATCTGTCCAAGGGCTTGCAATAAGCTACTTTCGTGATTGCCTGCCAGCACAGCTATTTTGCCATCTTTAAATCTGTTGAAAACCAGAATTAGACCATACAGATAGTGTTCACAGTAAGTGTTGGGGCTGGGCAAAGCATGGGTCTCATGGATCTGGTCATTCTTGGTCTCTTCATGAAATAGTGATGAGAATCTTCCCTGGTTTTACTTTTTCTCTCAACTCCAGTCAAAATTTACGTTATCCCAATACAGTGTTCCTTTCTTAATGTAGATGATTTCGTGGATCAATTATACTACACTTCCAACAATTACAAAATATATTCTCTCAGAAATGTTGGGTTTTGACTCTTCTCTGTAAGGATCAGAAACCCTCTTAACCATATAGGGGAGGGGGGAGGAATGGGAAAGATAATCAAGAAGGAACACATTTTTCAACTGTCTGTGGCCCTGTACCAGGGAAGAAGAAGAGAGATGATTTAACACCAAAACAAGTGTGGTGTGTAATTACCATATAGGACTTGGCTTTCTAATTGTCATATGGAGACTGTTTGCAGCTTCTAGTGGCGATAATATTATCATTGTAGGAGATGACCATAAATGCATCTGTAGACAGCCCTGTCTATTACTCTTACCCACTCATTATTTCCCAGAGCAAATTGATGGTGTTAGGTATGGTTCATCACATGTAGTTCTTAGGCAGGAGGTGGAGCATGGCTTACCCAACCATGCCCTCCCGGGGTCCATGAGCTATAGAGGTGCTGTGATGCACAAACACGCACACCAGGAGGGAATGATCTGCATGGCCATGCGTCTTTCCTTCTGTTCTGCTATCGGTCCCTCCTTTATTGTCACCTGGGCTACTGAAGTAGCCTTATAACTCCTTGCTTCAAGATACTCCCACTCTGCCTCATCCCCTTTTGATATTTATCATCCCCAAATGATATTTCTAATGCTGAATTTTGATCATATCATTTCCCTCACTCTAATCTCTCACTAGCTCTTTATATCCCACAGGATTAAATCCAAACATCAAAGCAAACATACAAACCCTTCTTAATCTGTTTCTCTGTGTATGTGCTTTTATTTATTATTATTATTTTTTTAATTTTTATTTTAAAATATTAAGGAGGTACAAGTGTTTTTGTTACAAGGATCAATTGTGTAATGCTGAAGTCAGGGCTTTTACTGTGCTTGTCATCAGAGTAGTGTACATTGTACCTGATAGGGGAGTTTTTCTTCCTCACTCTTCTCCCACCTTACCCCCTTCTGTTTCCAATGTCTTATACACCACTTTATCACTTTATGACCCTGTGTACCCATTGCTTAGCTGGTCTGGTTTTTTTTCTTCCTCTTTGGCTACCTCTTTTGTACAATCTAGAGAGTTTAAGCCACTTGTCATTTAGGGAATATTTCAAGCTCTTGAACATGGTATAACAAAAGTGATTGAATGAAATGAGAAAATAGCTTCCGATATTTACCTTTCTAGTAGTATTAGATTTTTGTATATCGATCAGATTAATTTTTTAAAACTAGGTACACTATGTTGTGAGTCCCTCAAAGTTAAAAGTTATGCTATATCTCATTCACTACTGTATCCCCAGGCTCAAACACATTTTTTTTTTTTTAAAGACAAAAGGAAAAAGCGAGAGAGAAAGAGAGACTTTATTGGGATAAAGCTACCTTATGAAAGCTTACAGAACAATTGTGCTCAAAAGAATTGCATTTTCAGTTAAATAAAAATTAAGAGAAAAATATCTTGTTCCAATCCCTACTATAGAAAATGTTTCCCAAAAACATGTTATTCCATATTTTTTCTTATATGGCCTACTGGCCATAATTGAATTTTTCTTAGCTGAAAACTTGAATGGCTCAATTGGTCTGTATTCTATGTACTCATTTTTCATGGTTAGGACTAGTGGAATATATATTATAGTTGACTTTAATGTGATTTGTGCTTAAACTATCAAAAATAAGATGTGATTTCTTTTCTTTCTTTTCCTCCTCTCCTTTCCTTTCCTTTCCTTTCCTTTCCTTTCCTTTCCTTTCCTTTCCTTTCCTTCTTCCTTCCTTCCTCCTTTCTTTCTTTCTTGACAAGATCTCACTCTATTGTCTTGGCTGGAGTGCAGTGATGTGATCATAGCTCACTGCAACTTTGAAGTCCTAGGCTCAAATGATACTCCTGCCTCAGCCTCCCAAGTAGCTGGGACTGCAGGTACATACCACCATGCCTGGCTAATTTTTCTTTTCTTTTCTTTTTTTTGGTAGAGATGGTTTTGCCATATTCCCCAGGCTGGTCTCAAACTCCTGACCTCAAGCAGTCCTCTCTCACCTCATCCTCCCAAAGTGCTGGGATTACAGGAGTGAGTCACTATGCCCCTGATTTCCTTTTTAAGGTAAATATACATGGTTATTTTAGGTTCCCATGGTTTACTTCTACTTACTGAAATCCAAGTTTTGGCTAAAAAATATTGTTAATTAAAAATAATGTTTATTTGCTTAGTTGTAATTTATGACAGGCAGAGTTAAGGAAGTAGAGATCCCATGTGTGGTCTTGGCTCTGTTGGTAAATTGTTAATATGATAGCTGAAAAGCAATAGTCATACTGCGAACTTAAGACAAACGTGTATACAGTAAGATAAACGAACTAAATTATCTTAAAAGCACTTTGCACCTAAAATAATAAACACTGAATATCTTTTATCTCTTGAGTTCTTAGTGCAAGCATATGTTTTCAGAGATATATGAGTTCTGTTTCAGACAGAAGCCATAAAACAAATATTGCAATAAAGAGAGTTGCATGAATTTTTTTGGTTTCCCAGTGCATATAAAAGTTAAGTTTACACTATACCGTAGTCTATTAAGTGTGTAATAGCATAATGTATAAAAAGAATGTTCATATCTTGATTTAAAACATTTTATTGCTGAAAAAATGCTAACAATCATCTGAGCCTGCAGTGAGTCATAATCCTTTTGCTGGTGGAGAGTCTTGCCTCAATGTAGATGGCTGCTACATTGATCTACTGCTACTGTAGATCAGTGTGGTGGTTGCTGAAGGTTGGGGTGACTGTAGCAATTTCTTAAAATAAGGCAACAATGAAGTTTGCTGCATAGATTGACTCTTCCTTTCATGAAAGATTTCTGTGTAGTATGTGATGCTATTTGATAGCATTTTCCTTACAGTAGAACAATTTGATAGCATTTTACCCACAGTAGAACCCTTTTTGGAGTCAATCCTCTCAAACCCTGATGCTGCTTTATCAACTGTGTAATATTCCAAATCCTTTGTTGTCATTCCAACAATGTTCATAGCATCTTCACCAAGAGTAGATTTCATCTTAAGAAACCACTTTCTTTGCTCATCTATAAGAAGCAACTGCTTATCCATTCAAATTTTATTGTATGATTGCAGCACTTTAGTCACATCTTCAGGTCCCACTTCTAATTCTAGTTTTCTTGCTATTTACACAACATCTGAAGTTACTTCCTTTGCTCAAGCCTTGAACCCCTTAAAGTCATCTATGAGAATTGTAATCAACTTCTTCCAAACTTCTGTGAATGTTGATATTTTGACCTCTTCCCTTGATTCATGAGTATTCTTAGAGGCATCTTGAATGGAGAATCATTTCCAGAAGATTTTCAATTTACTTTGCACAGATCCATTGGAGGAATAACTACCAATGGCAGCTATAGCATTACAAAATGTTTTTATTAAATAGTAAGACTTTAAAGTCAAAATTACTCCTTGATCCGTGGATACCATGTTAGCAGGCATGAAAACAACATTAATCTCCTTGTACATCTCCGCCAGAGCTCTTGGGTGACCGGGGGCATTGCTAATGAGCAGCAACCTTTTGACAGGAATCTTTTTTCCTGATTAGTAGCCCTCAACAGTGGGTTTAAAATATTTAGTAAACCATTCTGTAAATATATGTGATATCATTCAGGCTTTGTTGTTCATTCATAGAGCATAGGAAGAGTAGATTAAGAATAATTATTAAGGGCCCTAGGATTCTTGGAATGAGAAATGAACTTTGGCTTCAACTTAAAGTCTCTGGCTGCATTAGACCCTGACAAGAGAGTCAACCAGTACTTTGAAGCTTTGAGGCCAGGCATTGAGTTCTCTCTAGCTATGAAATCCCTAGATGGTATCATCTTCCAATATAAAGCTTTTTCATCTATATTGGATATCTGTTGTTTAGTGTAGTCACCTTAATAAAAGATCTTAACTAGATCTTCTGAATAACTTGCTGCAACTTCCACATAGTACTTGCATTCTTCCCTTGCACTATTATGTTATGGAAATGACCTCTTTCTTTAAACTTCAAGAACCTGCCTTTGTTGGCTTCACATTTTTCTTCTGCAGCATCCTCACCTCTTTCAACCTTCATAGAATTTATGAGAGTTAGGGCCTTGCTCTGGATTAGACTTTGGCTTAAGGGAATGTTGTGGCTGATTTGATCTATCCAGACCACTAAAACTTTCTCCATATCTGCAACAAGACTGTTTCTCTTTCTTATGATTCATGTGTTCACTGTAATAGTACTTTTGATTTGCTTCAAGAACTTGTTCTTTGCATTTACAGCTTGGCTAACTGTTTGGTGCAAGAGGCCTAGCTTGGCTTTCAATGTTACGTTCCTCATTAAGCTTAATCACTTTTAGCTTTTGATTTAAAGCAAGAGACATGTGAATCTTCCTTTCACTTGAACATGTAGAAGCCATTATAGGGTTATTAATTGACCTAATTTCAATATTGTTTTGTCTCAGGGAATAGAGAGACCTTAAGAGAGAGAGAGTTACAGGAACAGCTGATCACTGGAGCAGTCAGAAAATACACAACATTCATCAATTAAGTTCACCATCTTACATGGGCATCATTTGTGGTGCCCCAAACAATTACAATAGTAACATCAAAGATCACTGATCACAGATCAGCATGACAGATATGATAATAATGAGAAAAGTTTGAAATATTGTGAGAATTGCCAAGATGTGACATGGAGACATGGAGTACACACTGTCAGAACAATGGCGCTGATAGACACTTGCTCAACACAGCGTTACCACAAACCTTCAATTTGTAATAAATGCAATATCTGTAAATGGGATAACGTGAAGCACAATAAAATGAGATGAGGTACGCCTGTATATTCCAAGCACTAGAGAAAACTTTCTTAATTTAAAAGTCATAATAATCTTTAAATTTGGCACTGCTTCCTCTTGCAGACAAGAAAACTGAGATTTGAAGTCAGACATTCCCATTCTTATCACAGTATTCTTACGGACTTATTCATTTTTTCATAGCTGCTAGGTCAAAATAAATTCCTAACAGTTTTATTCATTAAGTAGTTATAGTTCCAAACAACTTAAGTGTTTATGTTCTAACAATTTAGTAGCTGTTGAAAAAATACACATAAATTAAAAGGAAAATAATGTATCGATTTCGGTTTCTAAAATAGTGAAAATAATATGCTAAGGGATGTGATGTAGGTGCTTTTTGGGCACTTTCCAACTTCTCAAATCTTGGAACAAGAGGGATACACCAATCTCATTTCCTGTTCTATATTGATTTTCCTGTTTAGTTTTGTTTCGTTTTGAGTTAATTCATACCACACACAGCTTCAGGAAAGATACATCATAGAAAAGAACAGAGTAGATGGTCTAATATTAAAACTGTGAACTAACTTAAGTCAGTAATTGCCTGGATTCTGACAGATGTTGAGTATCATTGTGTTTCTCTTGGAATATAACAATAACCTGCATTACTCCTCTGAGTTTGCTATGGAGCCCCAACACACTTTGGACTGTGGAGTTAAGTAACTTATTCAAGATCTTACCAGCGGAGAATGGGTGGAGCTGCAATTTGAACCTGATTTTCTGTGAACCACAATCAGAGTTTTGAGTTTACTATAATTTCCTGGGATCACACAGGGAGGCCAAAGGATGCCAGGGTCACTGGATAATTATAGCCAATTGTGTTGGAGAAGACTTCATGGATACTAGTGCTTTCAGTAATTAAAAACATTAAACTGTGCCTAGTTAATCCTTTTAGTTACTCAAATCTTATATTAAATATTGTGGAATCTCTGAGAAAGTACTTTAAAAAGCCCTTATTTTTCAGGACTTCGTAGTCTCTAATTGAAAAAAGAACATAAATTTTCAAATTTTAACTGAAGCAAACTCAATAAGCACTCATAAGCTGAAGAACATTGTGTGCCTCACATGGGAGCATTTTTTTAATTGTGATTTTGCCTGCAGGAAAGTAATATTTATGCCCATAATAAAATGCACCGATTTAATTAAAAACACTGGACTTTAAACAAACAACCATTTTAATTTCTCTGGTTGCTTATTTGTAATCCAGTGGTGGTCGTTAAAAAATTTCAGTTGTTTTTATAAATATTTATTTATTTTTTTTTGCTATCTCATGCATTTACTCATTTTAATGTTACTTGCTTTAAAAAAAATAAACAAAAGCAAAAGAACTGGAAAAAGATCTTTGTATTTCAGAATATAATTGCTTTAGTAAATTTGCTGAGGCAAAAGTAGCCATAATAACGAGATATCCCATGGGGTTCAGGAAAGTGTTGATCCACTGCCAGTCTGCTAATTTCATCATAATCAAACTATTTTCCAAATAGTATTATTATTAAAATATGGTCATGAGTTCAACAGATTTTTAAAAAGTTTTCCGGCATCACCCAATGGAAAGATTTAATATATTCTCTTTTTTTGTAATGTAATAGATATCAGTACCTCTTCAGCAACTTTTCTAATACATTCATTTAAAGTAAAATTAGTTCATCTAAGTGAAATAAAGACTACTCCCTTACAAACTGATTCTCCATCATATCTAAATGTGAATTCCCAGCACAGCACACACAAATTTGAGAGGGAGGAGCGAGAACAGGCATTACAGAACCTTCAGGATCATTTTTACTTAAACTGTTAACTGAGCATTGCAATTTCAATATTTATAAATATGGAAAACAAATCTAAGTATAGTACCAAGTTCTGCAGCTTACTTTTAGAAATTAAGACTGAACAAGTTGCATAGTTTATGCAAGGTCTCAAACTGTCTTTTGTAACCATATCAATAGATTTAAATAAAATCATTTATTTGTATAATTTATATGGCATTTATTTTAGGATTTAAAATAATGATACATATTCTTTGTATCCCAGAAAATGATTTTTTAGTAGCTATTAGTAAGCTTTAGTATTTATGTACATTAAAATATCAAAATAAATTATTTTTATAAAAATAATGTCATTGGATCAGTGAGTTAATCAATAAGGGACTATAGCTGCTTGTGAGATGCAAGCTGTTATTTTTAAATATTTGGCTTTATTTAAGGTGAATTGCACTTTAAGCTAGAACAAAACAGCTATAAAAAGACTTAATTTAAAACATAAAGGTCTTAGAAAGCCTACAAATGAAAGATTATTTACGGATATCTACTTAAAGAGAACTCCAATAATAGCTATAATGTAAAAGCACAAGTTGGTTCAAGTTCCTCAACTCCGTTTTGTAAGAAATCCACTGAACAATAAACTCATGATCCCAATTTGACTGCTCAGAATTAGCCACCTCATAGGAGTCATAACTTCTTGGTTTTGTTTTCTTTCACACTCGTGTCCCTATTGACAACATAGGATTTTTCTTTCCTTTCCTTTTCATTCTTTGCAGGCTTTGGTGGTAGTGCCTTCCATGGACATGATTATAGCTGAAAACTAATGGTACTTTCTTATCCATTTCTTCTCCTATGCATCCATTAAACAAATGTTAATTCAACATCTATTGTCCATGATTCAAGATGGACAGTATGACACAGTATAGCATAAGGCACAGCCACTGTGGCATACAGGAAGAGAAGAATAGTGCAGGATAGTAAAGAAAGAATAGATCCTATAATATGGCCATGATTACAAAAAGTGTTCTTGTCTGTTTGGGCCATGGGCTTCACCCCCTACCCCTGAAAACTAATATAAAATTCACATTTTTACTGTTTGTTTCTATATAATTTATAAACTTCTCTCTATGCTTACATTTCCATGAATGATTTGTTAAACTCTACAAGATTTATGCCATGTTTGGGACCCATTTCTACTCAAATAGTACAGAATTCAAATAATACTGTCTTTTTGCTAGTCAAGTTCCATGACCTGAATCAACTGTGACCATTTGTGTTATTAATCAATGTCTACAATGGCTAAACTATAGCACTGACTTGATCGCATTCTAAAATAATTAATTCCTTCAGGGTATTTTATTTACTGTGGCCTTGTTAATTGCTTTCCTGTTTGGTTTTTCATGTAAGTAATTATTTCTTTAATTAGAGAATCTTTTTTAAAAAAAATTAGAGAGCATTGTAATGTAGTGGAAAGAGTACTCAATAAGGAAGGATTGGGGATACCTGAGATTTAGTCTTCATATACTTAGTGTATTGGCTTGTTAGGGTTGCCATAACAAAGTTCAATAGACTGGTTGGTTTTAACAATAGAAATTTATGTTCTCATAATTCTGGAGGTTAGAAGTTTGAATTCAAGGTGTCAACAAGGTTGGTTTCTTCTGAGGGCTCACTCCTTGGATGTAAGTGGCTACCTACCTTCTTCCTGTGTTTTCACACCATCCTAATTTCTTCTTCTTCTTCTTCTTTTTTTTTTTTTTTTTTCTGAGAGAAAGGGTCTCACTCTATCATCTATTGATGGGGTAGACTGTAGTGGCAATATCATAGCTCACTGTAACCTCAAACTCCTGGGCTCAAGTGTTCCTACTGCTTCAGCCCCTAGAGTAGCTGTGACTACAGGTATATGCCACTATACCCGGCTAATTTTTCTATTTTTTGTAGAAATGAGGGTCTTGCTATGTTTCTCAGGCTGGTCTTGAACTTCTGGCTTCAAGCAATTTTCCCACCTCATCCTCCCAAAATGCTAGGATTACAGGCATGAGGCACCACACCTGGCCCTAATTTCCTCTTCTTATAAGAACAATAATCATAATACATTAGTTACCACTGTAATATCCTCATTTTAACTTAATTGCCTCTTTAAAGAGCCTATTTCCAAATGCAATTATACTCTGAGATACTGAGGATTAGGTTTTCAACATATGATTTTTGGGGAGACACAATTCAGCCTGTAACAATTAGATCTGGTGAACTTGTTGACTTCAGTGGATTTAGTTTTCTCATCACCTAAAACACTGAATTCTTAGTCTCTACGTGGTCTCATACTCTGAGTATCCTGATGATATATGACTCTTATCAATCATGCATTCCATTATATGAGAAATTGCTGAAAAAAATGAGATTTTGAACATATTCAACATGTTGACATTTGATGATCCTAATGGTACTAAAATGTGAGATCAATAAATGACTTCTGAGTCAATAAAATTAATTGCATGTACATATATATTAAGTAAAATAGCTGATATTTAATATGTACTTGCCCATTAAAAGCTTAATAGTTTGTAATGGATTTTTTATTTTAATTTATTAGTTTATCACAGATATTGTGAGATTAGAAGGACAAGCATTACATCTGTTCAGTTTGAGAGACAAGTAAAAAAATAAAATGATGTTGAAATACCCCAAGTCTCATATTTAGTGAACAGCAGAACTAAGATTCAGTATGAATCTGTGCTTTATCTACCATACTATGCTCATTCTTTGGGGGAAGTAAAAAGAAAATGAAGAAAATTTTGAACAAACATCATTTAAGTCCTTGACAAATTTAGATGAAATATTTACCAAAAAGGAAAAGGACTTAATTTATAAAAGGAAAAATGAGATACTAAATTGACACAGTTGGGAAAAGATGGCATTATTCACTAGAACAAATATACACGGACAAACTCTGTTGCTCTCAACTAAGGGGTTAAAAAACTCTCAAAATTGAGTGTAGAAAATGATAAGAAAGAAATATAAATTGAAATGAGATAGATAAATTCAATGTATGAGATTATAAATGAGAATTTTAATATTAACCTGAATTACAATATAAATGAAAAGACTAAAATCAACATATCCAGTTAGCTAAGATTTGTTGCAGATGGAAAAGGAAATCAGACAAATCCATACTAAATCTCATGCTTATTATCTGGGGTACAAACAAAATTACTCTAAAATATCATTAAACTTCCTCCATCTGCAAAACTGTTTATCACATTTTGTTTCTGTGCATTCTATGAGAAAAATGTTCCCCAAAGAAATACCATAGTCATTCCATTTTTTACTAGCTGTCAATCTATTATCCACTGAAATACACTAAAATTAAACTTTAGCATTATTAGCTATCATGCATTATCAAATTATGATCTCCTTTCCTGATTCATGATGCATTCTCTTCTTTGCATGTGCCCACTTCTTCCTCCCCCCTGCAAATGATGGGTGCTCCAAATGGTTGTACTTTATATTGGTGCTAGTGTTTGTATTTGCTCCAGCAAAAGATACCTTTATTTTTTAAGTAAACTCTCATAAAAGAGCCAGGTGGTGATCTTAGTCTTTATAAATATTAACTCATTACAGATAATAACGCATGAGTCTTCTTTCTCAGTTATTTTGGATGGTGATTTTAAGATCTCAGCATAGCCACACAATTCCATAACAGCTGGGCTTCCTGATTTTCCAGCATCCTCCTTTCCCACCACCCCCAAATTGTATTTTATCATTCCTCAGTACGTATTAGGAGGTAGGCTGTGTAGCAAAGTCAGGAAGTGCTCAGCATGTTTGCTTTGAAAATTCTGAAAGCTCTGCTCTGTCGTTGACAATGACAGTGTCCGACTGCCTCTTCTTCATTAATTATCTAATCCAGATGCGAATGTATACCGTTATAACACAGTACGAGCAACTGCTAGCTATGGGAGACAGCTGACAATTGTTGTGGGTAAGAGTTGAAGGATGGTCAGACCCAGAATAAAAGAAAGAAGAACCTTCTGAAAAATAATGTGCCCAATTTGGAATGCAATGTGTACCAGCAAGGGACCACGTTCAAGATAGTAAGCTAAGGCAGAGATAGGCACTTCGTGATAACATAGGACTGACTAGGCAAGGAACCAAACACAAGAGAAAAGCATATGTGAGCAGGTCACTGGCAATGTATTCCCCGCTGAGTCCCCGTTTTCCCTCTGTCCATGTCAGGGCTACAGATTTCTTCCTTGTCTTTTCCACATGAGTATTTGCTTGCCACTTGTCCTATTCCCTGGGAAATCTTGTTCTTTGATACAACTAATTAAATAATTTATTAGGTGACATTAGTGGTTGCCACTAGCTCGATGTCTTTCCCCTCTGGAGTGTACTTGTCTCTCTCTCTCTCTCTGTCTCTCTCTCCCACACACACACACAGACGCTACATGTATCTATATAAAGCACTGCAATGCTTTTACATAGAGCAGAGCAGGCAGGCAGGCAGGACTTGAAATACTCTAGGCATAAAGGTTTGCTCTTCTTTAGAGAAGGCCTGCACTGTGTTCATTAGTACTGAGGGCTGCTTGTCTCATGCCAGTGATTGAACAGTGACTGGAGAGAAGGAGTGCTGAAGAGGGACAGGGAATGACACTGGGAAATGCAGCAGATGTGGCTCAAACTTTTCGGGCCAACTAGACTTTCTGTAGGGTTATTGATTTTGAAATACCATTTGAAAAGCTTCTCTCAAGTTCGTGAGTGAGGACATTTTTAAGTAAGGCTATGGCAAAGACGTGTTTACGGTTGACACTGTGTCATTTCCCAGTTTATGGTACCTGTTTGGGGAATATGTTTATATCCTTCTTACTGCTGGCATTTACCAAGCAAAGACGCCACTTGGAAAGGGTGATTTATTTTTTGCACCATTATATTTTGAAAGACTTTCAGGTTACAAGAAACCTTTAAAATTAGAGCCCATGATTTTAAGATTAATAACAGTAATTACAGGGCTCTGTTGTAGCAGAAAAAGCTATAGCTTGCCTGTGAGATTGAATATGAAAGGTCCCTGGTCCAAGGGAATAATAAAAGCTTGCTTTTCTGCAAGGACAGCCAGTAACTGGAAGTCACTGTTTCCCTGGAAAATACATGTGGGTGGTGAGGGTTAAAGCTTTTTAGAAGCTATGGTGATTCTCTGTAATCTAGCCCTGAAGACCAATTCAGGTCATAATCACTTTTGTTTGATTCTTTCATTTTTGTGATGCCAACATTCACCTGGGAAATTAGGGTTGTTTTGATCCTTTCTCCCCAGCCTCATACTTCAAACTTTGCTGTGATTTAAAATGTTCTCTCCAGTAGCTGCAGCCAACAGAACTGCAATCCGATTAGGCAGCAACTGCAAGAACATTCATTTCTCTTGCTGAGTGGCCAGAGTTGGGCAGAGACTGGATAGTCCATCCATATTTTGGGAGAACAAGGAACTGTCCCCCCTAAAATATCCTTTAAGCATTTATAATGATGAAAAATGGCAATATTAAAAGTAACCCTAATGATTTTCTCACATTAACTTATCTTTTGTTGATGTAATGTCCTAATAAATCAAATATTAGGAAGCCTAAAATAATCATAGAAGATTTTATTTATATGAAAGAGATACAAAAACAATTAAATTTCTTTCAACTGATAGCATAAACCAATCACTTTCTTTCCATCCCTCTAACTCCTGTCTTTTCCATAGTGTTAGGTAAAAAAAGTCCATAGATTTGGAAAATCTGACTGTACTTCACCTGTTCTGCTATGAGTTCTGGTACTGTTGACAGGCCACTCACCCTGGGTTTTAGTTTTCTAACAGAACTAATATTACAAATGTGCATAAAAACCCTTTGTAAAAGCAAGAGATAAATAATCAGTATTTATAATTATGGGTTAATAAGTTATTCATTAGATTTAAGAATAAGTACTTTCAAGAGTTGCACTAATTTTTAATAGTTTCATTAACTACCTACAATTATGATGAGTATGTCACTCATAAGCTGTAAATGTGAGTGCTTTTAAGAGTTTCATATACTAGATACTTCCTTCTAGAGCAAGAAATTTGCAACTGATTGAAAAGCCCACATAGTGACAAATGCTATGCAGCTCCCTAATGTGCTTACTGTTTAACAGGAGTTTCTGGCAACCTGGCGGACCTAATTTGGCAGGAAAATTTCTCCATCCACATGATTCCAAATTATTCTACATGATCTTTACTCTAGTCCCTGGGGGAAGTCTGAAATGAAAATGCAATTTAGGAAGAAGTTGGATGGACTGTCACAGTTGAGTCTTTGGTTTCACCTGTCATGCTTTGATTGCTCAGAATTCCATCATTTGTATGTGTGAAGGCATTTGTCTCACATTTTATTAGAGACACATACCTTCTGTATACCCAATGCTCACATAAGGAAAGAATAGTCACATACTTTAGTGGAACGGTTTGGCAGGAAGATGCCTGAGATTTGGACTTAGATACCCTGTGGTTTGAATTCTGGTCATGAAATTTTCTAGTTGTAGTACCTTAGAAAATTTACTTAATTTCTCTGAATCTGATTTTTCTCACCTGAAAATTGGGATAGTAATTCCTATGTCATAGAACTATTGAGGGTAGTAATGGGTATGTGTAGAAAATAAATGTTCATTTTTTAATGTGTTTTTTTCCTCTACCACTAACCGTAATTGACAACTTATGAGAATATTGTTGCATGGAACACATTTTGTGAAATGATGTTTTTATACATAAAGGTAGAAATTAATAAGCAACCTAGAGAGAGGTCCCTAAAATGGAGTGCTACATTCATGAGGTAAGGACAGGGGAGAAATTTCTTGTCTGTAGGATAAATGGCTGGGGGCATTATGGAAAGACCCATATTAGAGTGAAATTTGAAGTGTGGGTAAGGACTTCAGGAAAGAAATTGGCTAGGGAAGTGTCTAACTTAAAAGGAGAGATGAAGTTTAGAAAATCCATGAGGCCCAAAATATCAACCTATCTTATATAGAAAAGGCATGTGATTTATTTTTTGTGGCTTTACAGAAGAAGCAAGGAGACCGATTTTTGAATAAATTTGAGGACATGCTAATAAATAGAACCAAGTTTAAATGGAGTAGGCAGTAAGTGTCCTGACCCTCAAAGTGTTCCAGAGGAGGCCAGACAATGGGCTAACACACGTACAGACTCACGTGCCAAATAATTGGAGGATAGTCAACTCAAAGTGTTCTTGTGAATTTAAAGTTTATTCAGTCAGCTCTTCACCAGCTGGTGAAGACTTTGAACAGAAAAGCCCCACGATCTGAACTGTTTTGGGGGAGATTCATCTTGTAGTTCTATATAGGATGTATTAGAAAAAGAGAAAAAAGTAGCAGGAAGACAACTTACAAAGGATCATGCACAAGCACCATTATCATTCCCCCTTTCCCACCAACAGAGATGCTATTCAAATTCCTCTTCCTGCTTCCCAAAGAAGAGAGAGCCTTCATGATAGAACTGGGATGCAGGGTGGGTTTGAGTTCATTTACCTGGCCTTCGGAGGAATCCAATCTGGAATTGACCATATGGTCTGGTAGGGAAGAGGTGAATATTAATTTAGGATTTGTGTCTAATTTAACTTTGTCCCCATCACAACATATTGACACAATAAAAAATATTGATAAAGTATATCAAGGCATTTAAAGCACATTTCTCATATTGCATAATGTGTGTGTGGTTTTTTTTTTTTTTTTTTTTTTTTTGAGACAGAGTCTCGCTCTGCTGCCCGAGCTAGAGTGCCGTGGCATCAGCCTAGCTCACAGCAACCTCAAACTCCAGAGCTCAAGCAATCCTCCTGCCTCAGCCTCCCGAGTAGCTGGGACTACAGGCATGAGCCACCATGCTCAGCTAATTTTTCTATATATATTTTTAGCTGTCCATATAATTTCTTTCTATTTTTAGTAGAGACGGGGTCTCGCTCTTGCTCAGGCTGGTCTCGAACTCCTGAGCTCAAACAATCTGCCCACCTCGGCCTCCCAGAGTGCTAGGATTACGGGCGTGAGCCACCACATCCAGCCGCATAATGTTTTGTAATAAAATGAAATATGCAGATACAGAACATGAGTGATGAAGTGAATGAACGTTAACAACATGAAGTATATCTTTTAGTTTCTGTGAGATTCCATTTTCTTTTGTGAAAAAAATGGTGATAATTACATATTTATTCATAATTATAGTTATCTTATATTGAATATCCACTCAGTAGTAGGCACTATTCATGGTACCTGGTATTTATTATTACATTCAAATTTTAAAATGGAAATGAGGTTTAAAGTACACATGAGGTTAAGCTAAGATTTCGATGTATTACAGTAAAACACTCTTGACACTGAGAAAATTACAGAAAAATTCCAGAGTGGGACTCAGGATGTCATTTTATTAATAGTTGCATGAAAGGATAAAGAACGAATTTTGGGCTCGTCAGTAAAAAAATAATTTTGTGATCTTTAATAAGCAGAATATGAAACTGCCTAGGCTCACGACCTAAGGAGTGTCTTTTTTTCCTCTCCTCTAATAGTTTCCTGAGCTCACATAAACATGCCTAGAAAGAGGCAGTATTATCTGCCAACACCCTCTGAACCAACATATGTTACAAGCCAGAGTGATATCTGTTTACCAATTGCAGTATGCTGGTGCAGTAAACATAAGTTTCTTGACCTGGTAATTGGTTTCAGAAATTTTCAGGGAAAATTACCCACTGCCAGCTGTTCAAAGAAGAGCTTCTCTGAGCTCTTAGTTGGGGGAAAGGAGGGATTTCCCATTTTCTTTCGAACCACATTAAACAGAGGGCCAGTCAGATTTGTAACCTTATGGCTATTAACTTTAAAGCATAGAGAATGAAACCAAAAATAATTGTCCTATTCCCCACTTGACAACCCCTGTTCAGTACTTGCTATGTGTCAAGAATTGCAGTAGGGTGTGGCACCCATAAAATTCAGGTCACCGAGGAACAGTCAAGCAAAGAAAATTATTATGTAGTTAAGGTTCAGCTGCCATCTGGTCAAACATTTTCATTTTACACATGAAAAGACAGAGGAGCAAAGAAGGCCACTGACTTAGCAAAAATCACAGGAAAAGTTAGAGGTGGATTGAAATTAAAACCTTCATCAATTAACAGCTGGGACAGTGAACTCCAAATTTTAGGGCATGTGTTAACTCATCTCTCTTACCCTTTGCCTTTGCTTTTGTTTGTTGGAAAGCCAGTTTCCTCTCTGCCCTGCACTGATGTGATTCTCACCTGCCTTCATGATTTCACTGCCATATTCCTGATGAATCCTTTGAGCCCCTTTTCTCCTCATCTGTGTCCTTAGAGTTTCTTGAGGATCCATTTGCTTGATCACCATGTTTTACTAGTATCCTGCACGACTGGGCTCACTCATGCCAATATGTCGTTGTTTCTAGGCTGATTGCAGATAATACTGCCTCATTTTTTTCAAAAGTGAGAGAAAAAATACATTAAATAATAATTAATTCCCCTACACTTATCTCTCTTAACGATGCAGTCTTTGATACTTCCCAGTCCTTTATAATTACAAATAAATTATTTCTATTTGCTTGTAGAAATATTGCTCCTTCATTGGACATTATTCCAGCATTAAAAAACAATCACTGTGCACATTTCCATTTCTGACTGAGCTACCTGTCCTGGTTTTGATATATATTTCTTTTTGTTCCTAGGAATTTTTGTTGCATGTACACTCACTAGCCTTACAATAATCAACTGCTCTTTCTTTTAGTTTAGCTAAGCCTATTGTTCAATACCATTCAATAGTTAAGACTATAATACAGACCTTACTTATAAGACTGCAAATGCAATACAATTACTTGAGCCCTTCCTTTTGTTCTTCATACAACATACACCTATTAACAGGAAATACAATATTTAGGGTGGACCAAGAGATAAAAGACATATTTCCTGTATTCAAGTCTTAAGGCAAAGACAGACAAGTAAATCAACAAAAACTCTTCACTGTGATAAGTGGTATGATGGAATTAAAGATGGAGTGTTACAGTGAAATAGAAGAATAACAAATCCTTGAATCCATTGGGGGTGGGAGAATGAAATCCTTCACAAAGTAATAGATCCTTTGGATGGGTGTTGCACGATGATGGAAAAGTGACGATGATGGAATGTTATGTCAGTTTTCAACTTGGAGAATTGAAGAATAAATAAAACATTGTCATTCTCAAAAGTGCAGGGTCAAGATTATAAAAGATAGATTATAGAGAAAATAGACAACTCACCCAAAGGAAGTTGGACATATTCTGTGGAATTTTTAAGCACCAAAATTCTATTTGGGATTTCACCGTACCAATTGCTTCTCTTCGTCTTTCAGATTACCGGTTAAGGATTAAATTTTGCAACATTTTAAGTATTTTATTTGAAACAAAAAATTAGAAGATGTTAGAGATGTCAATACAATGTCTATAATTGGCTTTTGTAGATAAGAGGAGATCATTGAAGATTTTTGAGCAAATCACTTGTTTTATTAATGAAAAGTATATTCAATGGAGTTATTCTGGCATTAGTATTAGGATACAATTTCATAACAGAAGGAATTTGGAGAAAGTTATAATAGTTTGTAGGTGAGACAAGCCAAGACTAACATAATTTCAACAAAATTAGAGATCAAAGCCTAAATCAGAGAGTCAATTTAAATAACAGGTAAAGGTGGGCAATTGAATGAAAGAAAAAGATGATTTGAAGGTATTAAATGTGAATGAATTCAGAAAATGTTGGTATTATTTTCTGGTGCTTAATAATTTTTTTTGTTTGTGAATTAGAACTTCTGGATATGATGTGAACGTGAATATAAACTTTAAAATACATTGACCCAGTGGCCTCACTACCAAATTGAAAAATCAAATTTACAAATGAGGAAAAGTGTTCTGAAACTGTGCTAGGAATTAGGGAAAAATACTTTCACATACAACATGTTTAGAGCATTTCTTACTAAATATAACATTAATAGGATGCTGTTGAAAGAAGACACCGAGAGTTGGCGTGGACATAGAACATAAGATTACAAGGAATTAAAGGGAAGGGTCCCATGGTGGTACACTCTTTAAAAGGGGAGAGGAAGGAATGAAGACCTAGGCAGGAAATAGTGAGGTCAGATCACAGTACTTGAACATGTCTATGTGAAACAGCATAGAAACATTAGAAAGAGACAGCCCTAGAAGAACTAAGGCTCCCATGGTGGGTGAAAGAAGCAGAAACTAGTCAATGTGCCTGGCAACAGTCACTGAACGGGTGGAGGTGGGCTAGGCGCAGTGGGGGGCTCTTCGTACTGACAAAATATATACCTGACATGGCATGGAGCCCACATTAAAAGTTGCATGCAGTTATTTGGCTTCTGGTGCAGGGTTTTTTTCATTTTTTTTTTAATTAAAGACAGAAAAAACTATAGAGGAAATGGTCTTATTTTTGGCATTAGCAAAGATGTGGCTCTCTCTTAACTTTCCTTAGGTTACTGGATTACTGAACTGCTTATTTAAATTTGTATCAGATAGCCCATCTATTTGAGCTGAGAGAACACTGTTCTCATAGCAATGAAATGGAAAGAGAAGACATCCTGGAAGAATACAGCCACCTTATTTACCCGAGAAAAGTTTACTCCAATTATGGATGATTTGAGAGAGCAAGAGAGAACAGGAGAGCAGTAGAGCAAGGGAAGCAGCATACAATTATATATACACACACACACACACACACACACACATTTCTGCATTGCATTCTAAGGAGCAGAATATTGATTCTAAAATGCCCACCTATTTAAAAAACTCTCTGAAAAAAGATATACTATCAGAACCATATTCTGTGTATATTCAAGATGACTGAAAAAATAAATATGGAGCCTATGATATATGAGATGAAGAGAACATGGTAGCCAAGAATCTTTGACTGCAATTTATTGCAATCCATCACAGAACAGCTTAAGCTAAATAGAAGATGTATTGGCTAGCTCTGCTTTTAAGTCCAGAGAGAACTAATTAAGTCATAGCTAGGTCTAGATGCTTACATTACGCCCTAAGGATAGAGCACCTTTCTATTGTGATAGCACAGTGTGACAAGGAGGAACAATTTAACTTTACCTGATGAAACTAGGTTGTAGTTATTAAAAGGATGTGTAAGAGGATATGACATTGTTGAACTGGATAGTAAAGAATACGTACGTCCCAGGAATACCTGCTAGGTAAGATGTTGCACAAACAGGAAGCAACATGTGTAAAGGATGTTTACATGAAATAGCCTAAGGGTTCATTAATTAAACATAATTAAGGCAACTCTGATACCAAAACACTTCCAGGCCCTGTAAAGAAAGAGGGATATATTAGTTAGGGTTCATTCTTTTTTGCTTTTATTTATTTATTTTTTCTTGAGATAAAATTCACATAACATAAAATTAACCATTTTAAAGTGAACAAATCGATGGCATTTAGTACATTCTTGTTATTATGCAATGACCACTTCTTTCTGGTTCTAAAACACGTCCATCACTCCAAAACAAAACCTTGTACCCATTAAGCAGTAAGTTGCATTGCTCCCCTTCTCAGATCCTGCAACCACCAATCTGCTTTCTGTTCTTATGGATTTACATATTTTGGACATTTCATATAAATAGAATCAAACAATGTGTGACATTTTGTGTCTCAGCTCTTTTACTTAGCATGTTTTTGAGGCTAATCCACATTGTTGCATGCATCAATATTTCATCCCTTTTTATGGCTGAGTAATATTTCACTGTACACATGCTAAAACCAATACTTGCACACATGGACATTGTGCAGTAAAAGTATTGGTTTTATTTTTTTATTTTATTTTATATTATGTTTTGTTTTGTTCCAGAATGCATAATTGGAAAAAAGTATTGGTTTTAGTGAGAGTTTTCAATTCTTTTGGATATATACTCCAGGAATGAAATTGCTGTGTCAGTCTGTGTTTTACTTTTGAGGAACCACCAAACCGTTTTCTGCAGTGGCTGAAACATTTACATTCCCAGTTAATGTTAATTTTGACCAAATATAATAGAACACTTAAAAAAATGTCTTAGAGAAAATACTTTTTCTCTCATAGAAAAGTACAGATATGTGCACAGAGGGAAGTAAAACTCCGTGGAAATCAACCCGGGAGAGGGGGTGCTGAGGGAAGGGACAAAAACCTACCTAATAGGTATAATGGACACTATTTGGGTGATAGGCACACCTATAGTCAGAACTCAAGCTCACAAAAGCAATTCATGTAACTTAAAACTTTTGTACCCCCTTAATATTTTGAAATAATAAAAAAGCACAAAGATAAGCCAGAGATTGTACAACATTCCTCTTTTTTGGCAATCCAGTCTTTTTCTATTTTATACATCAACAACTTATTGTGCACAGCTGCTTGTTATCTGTAAATTAAGTTTATTGGTATAGTCATTCCCATTCATTTGTGTTACATGGCAGAGTTGAGTAGTTGCCACAAAGATAATATGGCCTACAAAGCCAAAAATGTTTATTATTTGGCCTTTTAAATAAAATGTTTGTTAAGTTCTATGTAATTTTGCTGGCCTGTCATCCTTAACTTGGGCTTCCTACTCATAGTCCTAGATAGCTATTCAAGCTCTAGTCATCATGTTCTCAAACCAACCATCACTATGGAGGAAAAGCAGAGAACAGGCATGCCACTCTCTTTAAAACACCTCCTTGAGGAACTCAGTCACGTAAAGGTCTCCTAAAATAGTCCCATGCTCATAACTAGCTGCAAAGGAGCCTGGGAAATGTAGTCTTTATTTCAGGTGGCTGGGAACCCATCTAAAAATTGGATTCATCAGTTCTGGCTCAGAGATAGAATCCACTAGAGCAGCAGTCCCCAACATTTTTGGCACCAGGGGCCAGTTTTAAGGAAGACAATTTTCCACGGACTGGGGGTGGGGTGGTGGGGATGGTTTCTGAGTGATTCAAGAGCCTTACATTTATCACATTTACAGTCGCTCCCCAGAGCTAGCATCACCACCTCAGCTCCACCTCAGATCATCAGGCATTAGATTTTCATAAGGAGCAGGCAACCTAGATCCCTCTTATTCACAGTTTACTGTATGGTTTGCACTTCTATGAGAATCTAATGCTACCGCTGATCTGACAGGAGGTGGAGCTCAGACAGTGATGATGCCAGCAATGGGGAGCGGCTGTAAATACAGACGAAACTTCAGCTTGCTTGCCTACCACTCACCTCCTGCTCTGCAGCCTGTTCCTAACAGGCTATGGATCAGTACTGGTCCACGGCCTGGGGGTTGGAGACTGAAGTACTACAGGAATCTGGCATATCCCCTAGATGTATCCAGAGTCTCTGTGAAAATTGTAGGGTCTGGGCAAGCAGGTCGGAAGGGAAGTGTTCTCCAAGACCAAGTAAAGAATCCAAGAACCAATTAAGGTACTTGTTCCCCATCCTGATCTTCTCACAACAATTAAGAAATAGGTAGATCATTAATAAATTTGTCTTCCTTGGTAAACTGAGTGATTTTTGAGTTCACTAGGCTTTATTTTCTGGTTAATTTAAAAGTCTGATTAAAGCTTTACCTCTCATAATTGAGATCAATGTAGCATAAGCTCTAGTTCTAATTGGATTTTCAAGGTTTTGCTTATGGAAAGGGATTGAAATTCAGGGAAGCTGTCAATGCCACACTTTGTAGGATCAAGACAATCAGTATTCATTTTCTAAAAGGGAAAGACTTTAAATGTTACCACATCAATTTATGGGAAATATCCATAGATGAAATAAGAATGATAGAAATTATTGCAAAGTACCATTAAATCAAACATATGTTTCAGTGTGGGCAAAGATTCAGTAGTGTCAAAGTAGATTATGCCTATACTTGGTTTAGACAGTAAATAAGTTAAATAGAACATTCACAAGATTTCTTCTTTTTCATTTTTTTAATTTAATTTTTTTTGATTTGCCACTTTAACAAGAGGTGAATTTTTATATCTAGAGGTAAATTCGTTAAAAATGGAATGCTATGAGTTCATAATATGTACATAGTCTATCACTAGGTAGAAAGAAGAAAAGAGTTATGTTCTAAAGAAATGTGGAGCTCAGAGGCTTGTTGATTTATTCCTGCCAGGATCACTGTATTTCTAAAGCCTGTTCATTTTTGAACAGAACAAATGGGAACTTTTATAAGACTTGCAAAATCCTAATGTTTTCTTTGTTTTTTAGTTTTTAACTTACATAATGTAAGTATCACTCTTCTTTGTGTATAGTTTTATAAGTTGTGACAAATGCATGGAATTGCATAACCACCACCACCACCACCACCACCACCGCCACCAAGATACAGAACTGTTCCATCACACTGTCTCAAAATTATCTTGTACTGCCCCTCTGTAGCCACTCTTTTCCCCCACAATATGTAGCCTTTTCAGTTTGTCTTATTGCGTTTAGCATAATGCATTTAAGATTCACCCATGTTCTTGTGTGTATCAACAGTTTCTTCCTTTTATTGCTGAGTAGTACTTCTTTGTATGGCTATGTCATCATTTGTTTATCCGTCATTAATCAAAGGACATTTACATTGTTACAGTTTTTACCAATTATGTATAAAGCTGTTAAAAATACTCTGATGTAGGAGGTTTTCATGTGAACATAAGTTTTTCTTTCTTTTGGGTTAACAGATAGGATTTATTGCTGAATCATATGGTAAGAGTATTATAAACTGTACAGGAAACTACCAAACAGCCATAGTGGTTATGCCATTTTGCTTCTCACTGGCAATGTATGAAAGTCCCAGTTGCTTCACTTCCTCCCCAGTTCTTAGTACTGTCAGGTCTTTTTCCTCTTTTCTCTCCTTCCCATCTCTCCCTTCCTCTCCTCCCTCTCCTTTCCTGTCTCTCTTTTTCTCCTTCTTTGCCATTGTAATAGGCATATACTACTATCTTACTGTGACTTTAATTTTCATTTTCCTAATGACTAATAATGTTGAGCTGCATTTCAGGTGTTTCTTTGCTATCCATTTATGCTTTGGGTAAAATATCTGTTTATATCTTTTTTCATTTAAAAAAATAGTCTTTCTTTTTTAGAAGAGTTTTAGATGTACAGGAATCCTGAGAAGGTAGCATAGAGAGCTTCCCCATACCGTACACTCTTGTTTCCTTATTATTAACATCTTACATTAGTATGGTACATTTGTTACAGCTAATGAGCCTATATTGATGCATTCTTATTAACTGAAGTCCATACTTCTTTATTCATTTCTTCTATTTCATCACCTTTATCTAATGCCTTTTTTTTTTTTTTTTTTTTTTTGGCCTGGGATGATCCAGGACCTTGTCAAAGATACCACATTACAGTCAGTTGTCACATCTCCTTAGGCTCCTCTTGGTTTGGGCAGTTTCTCAGACTGTCCTTGTAAGTAATGACCATGGATAGTTATGAAAGTACCGGTCAGGTATTTTGCATGATACTTCTCTGTTGGAATTTGTCTGATGTTTTGATAAAGATGAGACTGGGCTTATGCATTTTGGGGAGGAAGACCACCGAGGTAAAGAGCCATTTTCACTAAATCATATCAAGGGTACCCACTATCAACCAGATTCATAATCCTTGACCACCTGCTTAGGCTGT
Organism: Eulemur rufifrons; assembly: GCF_041146395.1. Lineage (NCBI taxonomy): Eukaryota > Metazoa > Chordata > Mammalia > Primates > Lemuridae > Eulemur > Eulemur rufifrons. Next base: position 49,709,198 of record NC_091001.1, read on the forward strand.
GTTTGTCAGTTTTCTCCATTGTATATTTTCCTCCCTCCGCCCCCCAACTTGATCTTCCCACACTATACTCTTTGCAAGGAAGTCACTATGCATAGGCAGCACTTAACATGCTCTTCTCCTTGAGGTCAGAGACTCGACATAATAATTATTTGGAATTTCTGCATGAGAGATTTTTACCTTCTGTATCATTTATTAAATTATTCTATAATTTATTTGTAGTAATATGGGCAAAATAATATCATAGATACTCATTTTATACTTTGTATCGTGACCCAATACTATTTATTTTCTTAGTCAAATTCTTTCAGCTTTGGTTATTGGGAGCTTTTTCAGTTGGCTCCTATGTCCTCTTCCTCCTTCTTTTTAAGAACTTTCTTACTTTCTGGCACTTTAAGAAGCTTTTGCATATTTCCTGACCCAGTCCTAGATTTTTGTCCATTTTTTGGTCCATTTTTTGATGGAATTTTTTTTTTGAATTTTAATAGTGCTACTTTCTCTTAATAGTCCCTTTCACAGAGTAAAAGCTTTTATTTCTGATGAATTTTAATGTATCATATTTAATGCATTATGCTATTGACGTTCTAAGAACTCATTGACTACCCAATATTACAAATATATTCTCCAGTTTTTTCTAAAAGATTTTGAAATAGTATTCTATTTTATACTTACGTATATGACTGACTTTAAGACTTTTTAATTTCATAAGATATTAAGTATAGATCAAGGTTCATTCTTTATATGTGGATGTTCAATCATTCCAGTATCATTTTTTAATAGATTTTTTCTCCATTGACTTGCCTTTATACCTTTTTCAAAAAATTAATTAGCCATATTTGTTTGGGGCTGTTGCAGAGCTTTCTCTTTTGGTCTATTGATTGATGTGTCTTCCCTTTCATTTATATTACCTCATTGTTTTGATTACTGCAGTTTTATAGTAAATACTAAAGGCATTATGTGATTCCTCCAGCTTTATTCTTTTTATTTCAAAATGTTTTGGCTGTTCTAATTTCTTTGCCTTTAGATACAAATTTTATAATGTGCTTCTCAATATCTTTAAAATGTGCAGTTTTAAGAATGTGTATAATTTATAGATAATTTTATGGGAATTGGCATTTTAACAATATTGAGTCTTCCTATTCATAAAAATAGTCTATGTTATGTTGTTACTTATTTATTTCTTCCAAATTTCTTTTCTTTCATTTGAGAAGATTATTGTCTGGAATCAATTCAACACTGGTCTTTGTTCTATTAGTTCTCTAGGATTAGAGACTGTTATACTCTCCTAATGTTCTTCGCTACTGATAAACTCTATTTAGTAAAAATCTGCATTCTTTGTTTTCTTACTATATTTTGCTTTTCATTTCCCCTGCTTGTTATATAGTATTTTTATGGGGGGAGAGGAATCTTGTCTTCTCAGTTGATGCCTAATATGTGAATGTGCCCCAAAATATTCCTTAAGATATCTGCAGATATTGGACATTTTTGTTTGTTTATGTTTTTAGCACTGCTTAGGTGGGAGCTATATGTCACAAATAATGAAACCTGAATGAAAGTTAAAGACCAGATGAGCCTCCAAGGGCTAGCATTTTCTCATTGGCATATATGGCACATTTATAGGTTTATTCCTCCAACTGCTTTTCATGGATTGTAGGTTTTTATGATGATGATAGGGTGGCAGTGAGAATAATAAAAGAGGAAGGTATTTTGCAATGTCAATGGAGTCTTAACTTTTGGGGAAAAATATGAGCTCACTTGAGGTAGATATCAGACACACATTGCTTGTGAAGCCAGTTATTGCCAGGCTGGGAGGTTTGCAAAAATAATTACATTACCCTAGATTTTGTAGATCAAGTTTTTTCTACGTTACCCTGAAACCCCAATGAGGAAAAGCTATAAATAAAGGGGACAGGTAATGTTAATATTAACTACTAGTAAAGCACGGAGTTTTTTGACATTTGCTGTTTGATTTCTAAGATAAATGCATGTCGATGAAGATATGAATCTTGGACAAGTTAACATCCTTGCCTAAAGTCACACTAAAAATATGTAGTCAGAACTCAGATCTTCTGTCTCCAATTCCATCTTCTTTTCACCATAATAAACTCCCTTTCTTATTTCCACATACCCAAATTCTTCATACTCTTGAACATTCAATTTAAAATTCATGGTGATCATGAAAGACATATAGAACTTGCTAGCTATCTCACTTATGCAGCAGTATCTTGCATACTTCTCTAAATATTTATTGAACACCTACTATATGCCGGGCACAGTTTCAGGTCCTAAGGGTACAGTAACCAGACAAAATTTCCTACTGTCATGGAATGTGCAATCTAAGGAGGGAAACAGAGCAGACATACAATAATTAATTAGACATACACTACATTAGATAGAGATAAATACTATGGGTAAAAAAAGGAAAGAAAGCATGGATGGAAGGGAGACAGGAAATTTTGTAGGCTGCATTTTTAACATAAGGTGACCAGTTATACATTTGAATGCATTCCTGAGGAGGTGAAGGAGTAAACGATTTGGAGATCAAGGGAAAGAGCATTTGTAGGCTGAGGGAGGAGCCAGTGGAAATGACCATGACCTGTGGTTCAAGTGTGCCTGTTATTTTCAAGGACCAGCAGACCCGCAAGAAGGCTCTTTGTGCTGGAGTGGAGGGAGAGAGACTGAACACAGTGGGGGGGAGGCGGTTGGAAGAAGTGTCACAGGTGCTCATGAGGTGGCAAGCTCATTCACAGGGCTTTATTGGCATTGTGAGGATTTTGTGTTTCTCTGTGAATAAGTTGGGAAGACATTTTTGAGAAGACAGTACACCCAATTCTAGTTGTTATTCTAAAGTCAAGTGGGAGAGAGAGACATTGATAAAATAATCATAAAAACAAATCTAAAAACAAAGGAAATAAATGCTAAAGCCAGAACCAGTTAAACGGATTATGCTGATTTTAAGAATTGACATTTGTGCTTGAATATGAAAGATGAGTAGATGTTAACTAGTTAAAGGGTGTAAGTTTATAAATAATGCCTTATTGAATGTTATCACTCTAAGAAGTAATGTTTTTAGCACTTTATTTGGATAAACTCATTTAATCTTTACAATAACACTGTAAAAGTAGGTATAATTATTACTTTTAATAGATGAGGAAACTGAGGTACACAGAGGTCAAATAACTTGCCCATATTCTCATATTTAATAAATGGGGAAAATAGGAGACGAAACCAAGATGGCAGATCACAGAAAGGTTGCTGACCTTAGATGAAGAAAAAGACAAAACCCTGGGTTTTCAGGCTGTGAAATTCCCTCGTCAACCTTCTCCATCCACTCTAGTTTTCTAATTCTTACTCAAATTTCAATGCCTGGTTCAAACTTTCCCCTGTCTGAAGTCTTTCCCTACCTTTCCAGCCATAGTAGACAGTATTTCTAAAATACTGTAGGAAGGATGATCATTCTGTGATCTTTATTTAATGGACAATAAGCAAACATTATTATGTAACATCTTTTATTAATTATAATCATCATTAATAAATCATTTATGAATTTTCATGTTTTTTTACACATTAATTTTACAAATTTATTTTCAGTCTTTATGGGTTTGGGCATAATGGAAATAATTGGAATGATTACTTATTTGTGTCCCATATAGTGTTGGGAATGAAGTTCTGCAATAATGTTCACCACAGAATAGAACAAAATAGAAAGCAATAAAAGAGTAAAAGGAAATCTCAGAAATCTCTAGTGGCTGACACCTTCATTTCACAAATAAGACTATGGTTCAGGACAAACCCTCATCTATTGGCACTTAAGCCCAAGACAGTTCCCAATCCATGTAAAGTATTATTTATTTATATTGCTTTTTAAGATTCAAAGTGGTATAGGAGCCATTCACAGAGTAAGTAGGCAACTGAGTGCCCCAAATAAGCATGAAACTTCAATAGGAGATGCTTGGACACAAGAACAACCTGGGATCTAAGGCACGAGGTGAGATACTAACATAGACAAGAGAGGAATAGCGCAAAGCAAGGCAAAAGGAATCAGTTTTTTGCCACTGACTCTTGAGTTCTCTGTGGTGCTTATGAAGCATAACTTTCCTTATGAACCAGTGATCAGCAACACCTGGAAAGTGTGAAATGTGCAACACAAGAGGACAGTTTCTACTCTTTTGAAACTACTGGGAGTTTGGGGGCTCTAGGTCTTGCAGGAGAGGACACTGAGTGTCTAGTTCAGGTCTTGCTCTCAGCTATCAGTGTTAACTCTATCTAGGTTATCTCCTTTTCGGGGGTATAAATTTTCTATTGTTTAAGGTGAATGAATTGCACTTGCAGTTTCTGATAATCTATGTTTTATGTCCTTCTCTGATTTCTTCCAGAAGTTGAAATTTGCTCTTCTATATACAGAACAATCTTGTAATGTCTGGCTCTCAACCCACTTTCTAGGAGTGAATTAAGACTGTTCTCACTTGAGCAGAGCTAAAGAAAGAAAAACAGGTTTTCTGCTACTTGTTGTAATATATGTTAGAATGGAGGTGGGGTCCTTCCTGCAACCTCATATTTATTAGTCCTTACCTGAAGAGAAATTCCGTGAGAACTATCCGCCCCTCTGCCTACTGTGTCCTGAAGGGGGTGGAGTGACTTATGTGTCTGGGTTCAGGAGGAGATATTAGGTGTGTATAGACCATTTCATTCTCCTTACTCCTGCAAGTGAACTGCCTATAAGAAGTGTATGTTTTGTTATTCTATTGTGCACATCCATGATTTTGGACTGCTGGATGGGGGATCATGCAGCAGTCAAGCTGTGCTGTGTACAATTCTGCTATTTCTGGGATTCAGTATTAAGATGTCATCACCCCAAATATAACATACTTATTTTAATAATAGCTTGGTCAATAATATAGGAATTATTTTGCCTCCCCTTATGTGTTTTATTTCTGTGTCTTACCAGTTTTTGTCCATTTTGAGATTGTAATTTATCTGAAATTAAGATGCATCTTGAAATGAATGACATATAAAAATGTCATTAGGAACATTTTCTTTCTTAGCAGTCAATAAAATGATGGTATTTCTAACAGTTGGTGAGGCCCACGATCTGGTGAAATATAATCATAATTGGTATAGGAATGGGGTAGGAGTTAGGTAGTGCAAAATCTTGGCTCCAGTAGCGCCATGTCTTGGGGTTAATAAAATCATTCAGCTTCCATGGGGTGGCAAGCATTCATGTGGAGCCTGACCACATTTGGAAATGAACTTCATGTCCAGCCAAGATGGCCTTGTTTTATGCAAAATCATAATTAAATAGCTTAACTTTTAAGACTGTATTCTCATTGTTTCCAAATGAGCACTGCACCCTGCTCACCACTCGCTCCCAGGTTTTTAATTCATGAAAATGCTGTTTATATAAAAAGAGAAAAGGCCCAGGGGCTTCTAAATGATATTGTTAATAAGAACTGTCAATTATCTTCAGTGCTTTGAGTGAAATATATTATCTGTTTCATGCTCTTTGCTTAATTATATCACGAAGAATCCAACCTATAGATCTGTAACATCTGGTAGTCTCCAATTTGTTCTTCTTCTTAAAGTAAAGCTCTTGTTTGATGACATCTGTTTGCAAAATGGGCCTTCATTTTCTGTGTATATTCCGAAGGTGCCTGGAAAGAAAACAAAGAAACACACTTGGCAGATAATCTCTTTCTAGGTTTAAGTGCATATTTGGTGGACAGCAGTGAATAGATCAGGTTGCAGGGAGTGAAGGAGAGAGTACCTGAAGTGGTGTCGGGTGTTCATGGATTTAGCATTGGCCTCCATAGTAACTGACTGTGGAATGTTCACTAAGTCATATTTTCCTCTCACATTTAGTCTCCTCCCCACTGAAAGGTCTCTGTTGGATTTGGATGCTATCTAAGATTCTTTCTGCTTTGAACAGTTTATTTAAGTGCCACACAGTGGAAGAGGATATATGAACAATGTAGGGAAAAAAATACCTATGAGAAAGACACTTGTGCATTGACTTAAGAAGTCTGAACCATGGTTGTACCAAACATTAGCAATAATATTATGACTCTAAAGTAATTGAAACAATGTAATATGATACAAGACAAAAAGGAAAACGGTATAAAATGCCCTGAAATGAACTGGATTCGATTTAAAAAATAATTATCCAGTTACTATGAGAAAGGTTGAGTTATTCTATGACGGACCAATTTCTTTTTTTTTTTTTTTCTTTTTTTTTTTATTTCATATTGTTATGGGGGATACAGAATTTCAGGTTACATACGTTGCCCATGTACCGCCTTTCCCCCCAAGTCAGAGCTCCAGGCGTGTCTGATCCCCAGATAGTGCGCGTTGCACCCATCATGTAGGTATATATCCCTCCCTTCCCCAACCCCCCTTCCCGAGTCAGCACCTTCAAGCGTTACCATTCCCCAAACAGTGCGCAATGCACTCATTGTGTAGGCATACACCCATCCCCTCCCTCACCCCCCACCTCAGTCTGATATCCGATTGGTGTCGTTCCCAGATGTGTATTTAGGTGATGATCAGGGAAACCAATTTTCTGGTGAGTACATGTGATGCTTGTTTTTCCATTCTTGGGATACTTCACTTAATATAATGGGTTCCAACTCTCTCCAGGAGAACCATAGAGATGTCGTATCTTCATTATTTCTTATAGCTGAGTAATATTCCATGGTATACATATACCACATTTTGCTAATCCGTTCATGTATTGATGGGCATTTGGGTTGTTTCCACATCTTTGCTATTGTGAATTGTGCTTCTATAAACATTCGGGTACATGTGTCTTTGTTACAGAATGACCTTTTTTCCTTTGGGTATATGCCCAGTAATGGGATTGCTGGATCAAATGGCAGGTCTACTTGAATCTGTTTAAGATACCTCCATAATGCTTTCCACAGGGGTTGCACTAGTTTGCAGTCCCACCAGCAGTGTATGAGTGTTCCTGTCTCTCCACATCCACGCCAACATGTGTTGTTTTGGGATTTTTTGATAAAGGCCATTCTCACTGGGGTTAAGTGATATCTCATTGTGGTTTTCATTTGCATTTCTCTGATGATTAGGGATGTTGAGCATTTTTTCATATGTTTGTTAGCCATTCTTATATCTTCTTTCGAGAAGTTTCTATTTATGTCATTTGCCCACTTTTTGATAGGGTTGTTTGATTTTTTCTTGCTGATTTTCCCGAGTTCTAAATAGATTCTTGTTATCAGTCCTTTATCTGATGTGTAGTATGCAAATATTTTTTTCCCATTCTGTAGGTGGTCTGTTTATTCTCGTGACTGTTTCTTTGGCTGTGCTATCCCTAAACCAGAATTTAGATCCTCACCTCTTAGAGTACACTAACATAAATTTCAAATATCTTATGTTGTTAAATGTCCAAAGTAAAAACATTAAAACATCCTGAAATATAATATGAATATTTGGCCTCCAAATATAGTAAGGCTTTAAAAGTATTAAAGGAAGTCATCAATTGATTGGCCTAAGGCATTGTGTGTAGTATTTTCTGGCAGGGATTCCAGTTCGAAATGAAACAATAAGCACATCTTTACCTCCTTTTCCTCCACAAAATTCCTCTGAAGGGAAAATAAAACGAGTTAAAGATAATATATTCATAATTGTGCTAAGATTGGAAAGAGAGGACATTAGTAGATTAGGAATTTGACAAGTTCTGGGAAAATAGAAAGTAGATTGAATCATAAAAAACAAATCAAAATGAGCACATAGCCCAGTCCAGATGCTGAAGGCTGCTCTACATTAGAGAACTGGCAAAGCCATAGAGAGATTTCAGTCTCAGAGCTACAAGTTGATAGAGTAAGAGCAGGTAGTGATGATGAATGTAAGTAAATAATTGAAGGAATGCCTGTCTGGGAAGGATGCCTCCAAACTGTGGTGACTATTACAGCAAAGACACTCACTATGGAAAATAAATAAGCTGCCTAGAGAAACTCTGGTCCCAAAATGAAGCTTTCCCTATTTTGTCTTTGGAGTAATGGGAAGAAGGGCTGAAGAGGCTAAGCCTTTGTTTTCTACACATACAACCTAATGTGAAATCTGAGAATTACTAGGCGCAACCCAGAAAAGTCATAGTTCAAGTCTCTCATTCAGGTAAAAGACTTAGTAAAGAAAACAAGACTTCTCACATGGTAAGGAAAGCTATCTACTTACTCTTTCATTCATACATATGGATAGGTAAAACAGTTTTTGGGCATTTCATTGTTAAACTACTGGAATAAATTCCCCCTTCCCCTGCCCTCCCCCCCCCCTTTTTTTTTTTTTACCACTTCTTGCTTTGACAATTACTAAAAAACAAGGTCAATGAACAATAGAAACAGATTCCATTTTGAATAAAACAAGGAAATATAATGAATTATAAGTTATGGAGATTAAAGTAAGAGAGAGTGGGACCTCTCATAACTGGAGAGAGATGAAAAGCAAACAAAACTCCTCAAATGAAATAAATAGGAATAAATACTCCCCTTCAAGCTACACACACCTGCAAAGCTTCAGATGGAGAATATCAGATTCTGCACACTGTGAGCTGAGGAGTGGAGTTGAATAAGAATAATTAAGATCACCAGTCTTTACCTCTATCTACTACCACATCTCATCTAGTAAGACTGATTGTCTTTTGCAACCCTACAGAGATTTAAATTCCTGAGAAGATTGTGTGGCCTGAGAAGAGGGAAAAACATGCACAGCAACAGGCTTGGATAAAGTAACAGACTGAAAAGACAAGAATTTATTTCTATTTATTATGATGGAAGATTAGCTTGGTGCAGTGCAATCTTCATGCACATAATAAATAGGAAAAAATGCACAACGTGAAATCTGATTGAAGGACTTGGAAAGCTATCAAGGCACTTAGAACTCACAGGCCCAAGAAACACCCCCACACACACACAAAAAGAGGGATGCACAGAAAAGTGAGTCTGCTATTCATTGCTGTTCTTCTTCTTTAACATTTTCTGATACACAAGTTGTGATTGACAGATGGAGAGGATGAGCAGACATTTTACAGGATCACGGGCTAAAGGGACAAAAAAAATGGAGATCAGGGTACACTAAAAAGCATCCTTGGTAAATATCTCAGAATTTTAAGTGGAAGCCTCTGAAGAACAATGCTATGGTCTGATTGTGTCCCTCCAAAATTTATGTTGAAAGCTAATCCCCACTGTGGGAGTATTAAAGGATGGGGGCCTTTTGGGAAGTTATTAGGGTGTGAAGGCTCTGCTCTCATGAATGGAATTAGTACCCTTTTAAAAGAGATTGAAAGGTGCATGTTTGCTGCTTCTGCCATGTGAGGATGGGCAACAAGACACTAGCTATGAAGCCCTCACTAGACACTAAGTCTGCAGGAAACTTTATGGTGGACTTTCCAGCCTCCAGAACCATGAGCAATAAATTCATGTTGTTTCTGACTTACCCAGTCTAAAGTACTTTGTTATAGCAGCCTGAATGGACTAAGACAAATGACAATGAGTCAACTCCTTTTGTAGCCGGGGAACATCATTAAGAATTTGAAATTAATTGTTTGGTTTATTTCAAATCAAATTAGTTATCAATTATTAATATACAGTTACACTCTCATTGAGTACTTCTATGACAGCACCAGGGAAGCACTGGGAGGAGAGGGGGACAGCAGAACTATAGGGCACCCAGGCCAGATCAGCTCTGGGGTTGGAGAAGGCTCAGGAGCATGTCTCATAGATGGCAATTTTTGATTAAAGAAGTCTATTACTAAAAGTGGCAGAAAGAAACAGAAAATACTAGAAGAAGCTAACAAAAATAAAATGAATCAAGGCAACAGTCAGGAATTCATTCCCATATCCTAAATTATACCAGGCCCATATAATTTCATAGGTCAGTTGTTACAAACCTTCAAGAGCACACATTTCTTTCAAATATAAGTGATTTCAGATTAGAAAGAGAAGGAATGTATCCAAATCATTTTGTGAGGTTAGACAATCTTGATAACTGTACAAGGATAATCTAAGAAAAGTATAAGCAAATATCACATTTAAATATATAGATTAAATTTCTAAGTTATTTACAAACTAAATTTGCACTGGACTATATAAAAAATAAGTAAAATAAATTGAGTTTATCTCAAAATCTCCCGGTGTAATTCATTATATTGACACACTGAAGGAAAAAAATGTCTAATAGGTCTTACAATATAATTAAACTGTATTAGTAAAGTAACGGATAAAAACTTGATTTGATGGGGGAAAGACAGTACTCAGTAAGATTCAAAACTCATTATCTATTATAAAATATAAGTTGTATATTAACATGGTAATAAATAATTTGATGGAGGAAGAAATAGTATTCGGTAAGATTCAAAACTCATTCATAATTAAAAAAATTAAACTAGGAATAGAAGGAAACTTCCTTAATCTACTAAAAGATATCTACATATCACCCACTCAAAAAAATCACGCTAAATGTTAGGACACTGAATGTGTACCCTTTTAAGACAAGGAAAAAAAACAGAAATAATATTATCACTATTACACAACTTGAGATTCTATTATATAATATTGATAAATGAAATGAAAGAAGTATAAGAATTACAAAAATGTAAAATGTAACTTATAAATTAAGTACTAGGATTGTTTGTATAAAATTATGACATATGATATATAGTCAAACAATTATAACTTAAAAAAGAATCCAGAAATATAGCTGAAAAAATTTCAAGAAATAAAACCTAATAGCAATTTTCAAATAGAAATTTTATGCATATATAATTTAAGCATATAGTTACTTATAATGGAATATAAAATAAATGTGTAATAATATTATGGATAAATTTTCAAAATGCTCTTGAAAGGCATGAGAGAAAATTTAAATAGTTATGAGACATATATACTCGGATACATCTCAATACTATAGAGACATCATTTTCCTACATATTGATCTTAAAATCTAGTGCCATTTCAATCACAGTTTTAACAGAAATTTCTATAGAATTTAGTAATCTAATTCTAAAACTGGTATGGAAAAATTAAAGACTAATCCAAGAATGGGCAAAAATTTAGGGAGATGAGAACTCATAGCAACTGCTGGTAGTTTAAATTAGTACGATGACCGTGAGAAGAATTTTGTGATATTTAATCAATTTGCAGATGACCATAAATGTCACCTCAGAATATAACATATAGAGCATTTTTACATGCACAAGGGGACTATGATCTAATTGCAAGACTACTTGCAATAACAAATAGCGGATCAGTGTAAATGTCTATCAACAGGAAGATGTATATATTCATAAAGTTCAAAACCACAGAGAAACTCAAGTAAATAAAAAATATCAAATACTTTATGTTGCAATGAATAGGCAAGATACAGTATGAAATATAAAGCATGACAGATTTAATGACATGCAAAATGACAATAAATATTGTTTATAGATATATACAAATGTAATACCCTACAAAAACTTTTACTGCAAAGACACATATCACTTTTATAAGAGTGGTTACTTCTAAGGAGAAAAAAAATATTGGGATCTGAAGGGAATACAAAAGGGTTTTAACCTGGCATATTTTACTTCAATATTTTTGAAGGAATTTTTTAAAAAATAGAGTATATGTGTATTTATTATTATATTTGTTACCATTTTCTGAATGTGAAAATTTTAATTAAAATGTATATAAACAAATTATTAATTTTATAGTTTCCATTTGAAACTATTAAAGGACAGTGTTGTTTTTGTTGCAACAAATTTGTTTTGTACATTAGGCTTTCAACAAAAAGTAGCTAAAGATTACCAGATGGAGAGGAGTTGAACATTAGGCCTATAACCACAGTAATAAAAGAGAAGATTTTAAGATAATTTTTTAGGTGGTGCATTCTCCACAATGCAAGGGAAATAATAGACAGATGTCTCATTAGCTCATGCTCCTTTTATATTCTTCATCTGTAATTCCTCAAAGCATCAGCCAGCATTCCAAATAAGCAGAAGAGTGGGCCAGTTGTGAAATGAAACACAACAATATAGAGAGTTTGCTGCGTTTATCTTTCATTCCAGACAGATGATTGTCATTCACTAGAAAATACATTGCACCCAGTTTATATCACATTGTAATTTAAATGTGCTTGGCTTTTCTCCAGGGCCACCAGGGAGTTGACTTCAGCATTTATGAACAAAGCTTTACGGGAAGTGATCCTTGAACTGGTGTGACTTGGGCTCGCTCCATTCATAACTTTATTATCTTTGACATAATCCTATGCATACTAAGAATTTTCCAACTGGAATATAACAGTTGCTATTTAGTTTTAAAAGTCCCCAGGAAAGTATCACTTCACCAAGGATTTTTAAAATGCATTCATAACTAAGAAACTGGAAGTCTCTGAACAGTTTAATATTGAGGAGATGAATTTATTGCCATGCAAGTGAGGACTTTGACTAGTATTGTCTGTGTATTTCTCTGGCCTAATAGCTCAAGCGATCCTACCAGTTGGCCTCTTGTGATCTTTTAAAAATGCATGATGATGTCTCTGTTTTAGGTTCTTAAATTCTGTCTTTTTTCCTTTGGTCAGGGATATTGGAGTCAAAATGAGTTTCATTAGCATAATTTCTCCTGCAGCAATTGATGAGTACCATTATCAGTCTTTCCATAATTGTAGCATAAATAAAACATTTTGAAGCCATTGGAATGAATGATGGGGGTACAGTATTGTCTAATACAGTTGCTGAAAATTGCCTTTCCAGATGACTGAGAAACACAGAAAAATTCAATACCTTTGACTTTTTGTTGTGACATGCACATGACAGCCAATAAATAATAGAGAAAAACATAACTATGTATTTAAAGAACAGGAATGAAGTTTGGTTATTTTGGTTATTAACTGAGTCCATCAAGCAAAAAATTATTTAAAATTGATTTATCTAATATTTAATTATTATTTTATAAATTATTAAGGAAGTAAAATTGATGTTCACCACCCAAATGTATATCCCTTTACAATATTTTAAGAGGCTTCCTCATTCTTGGTGGAGAGTAGCACTGGTGAAAAGATCATGGATTTTAAAGTTAGGGAAATTACATGTGACGCTATTCTGACCCTGAGTTTCAAGACTGTTGAATATAAGTTTTATCATTTATCAAGTGTAAATTGAAAGTGGGCAACATTTTACTGGGCTGTTGTGAGGATTAAATTGCCCAGTATTGTCTGCATCTCCATTATCTATAATTTTGCCAGGTACATAGTAGGGCACTCAATGACCATTAAATCAAGGTATTAATATATACATATATTCATGAATGCATGCATGAATGAATGAATGAAAAGGCATGGTATGGCCCAAACATTGTTAATAAATATTTGTTCCATCTGCTTTTACTCCTTGTGCCTTAAGGATAATCATAATGACTAAATAAGTAAACATAATGTGTTTAAATCATAAGTAGCTGCTGAAAAAAATGACTTTGAGTTTGCTTCCTTTCAGCATCTCTGCATATGTCTATATATATTGATTTATATGCGCTCCTAAGTTTTTCTACTGAAAGATGTGTAAACACTCAGAAGACAAAGTAAGATGTGTATCAGATTAACTGCAAGTTGAATATATGGCTATTTTTTAACATACCTAAAATAAAGCTATTCATGAGGTTTTGCATCTTCTGAGTTCCACAGCATGCCTAGTGTATATGACATAATTCAGCACTCATTCTAGACTGTCACAAACTTCCTTTGTTACATTAGGTATGTTTGCCAGCCCTAACTTCCTGATGGACTGTAAGTCCCTTGAAAGAGGGGCTACAACTTCTCTTTTGCCATAGCATGTAGCTAAATATGTTATAATACATTATATCAATTAGGATGACATGAAATTAATATCCCCTGATATGTCTTTTCTCACTCCTTATTAAATATACATAGAGAAGTAAACACAGCTCTAAAGTTGAAGAAGTGCAGTGGTTAAAGTGTAGGCACTGGAGCCAGACTGTTGAATATGACTGTTCTCTCCACCAGATGGAAAAGAATTGTCCAACATGGAATTAGAACAAACCTTTGCCTAATTAGATAGGATTAGTAACTGCCTCATAAAATTGTTCTGTGGATTCAATCTTCTACATTTAAAGCCCTTAGAACAACTCCTGACCATAGTGAGAGAACAATAATGTTAGCTGCTGTTGTTACCGCCATCATGCAAAGATCGGAGGAAATAACAAATATAAAATCCTGCCAGTTTTGAGAGACACACCTGAAACTAAAGGATGTCAAAGACTTGGAAATAAAAACATATATAATTCACCACCACACAAACAATGACAAAATAACGTAAGACTAACACTATAAATATGACACAAAAGAAAATAAGAGTAAAAAATTTCATAAGGAGAGATGTTTATGATTAATAGACGATAAATTCCGTTGGAAAGATACAGCAGTTACAAACTTTTAAGAACTTAACAAATGCAAAGAATATAAGCATATCTATGATTACAGTGGCACATAGATCAGAAATTCACTCAATTAGAAATATAGAAAAAGCAAAATGAGCAACGTATCTGTCATCGTTCTGTAGAGACATGTAGATATAGTTAGACATGAAATCTGTGTGTATTTGGCTATGGTCAGACTCATTGCTCTGAAACCTTAAATAGTCCTGAGGGAACAACAAGATTCAAAATGTAGAAGTAATTAGGTCAGATTCAGTGGTACAAAAAGACAAAATGAGCTTTCATCCCCTCCTGGGGCCCAAGGGCTTCACTTATTGCTACTCATTCCTAAGCCCCTCTCCTGGGTGGAGACAGGAAAATGAACCTTTATGAGTGGATTAAGCTTGACTGGTCACAACTCAATGGTTAGAGACTCTGGCCATTTAACTGCTCTAAAAGCAGATCCCTTTCAGTGATGTTTTATGTCTACATAATGATTGATAATCACTTTCAGAAGTCAAAACTGGAACTGGTCAAATTGTTTCTGATGAGTAAAGGATAGAAGTTGCTGCAAAACCCACATATGACATAAAACACAGGAGATGCTTTTTATTTGTAAGGGCAGGATTTTGGGAGGAAGCCTGTCATTCCCAAGGGTCATACCACCCAGCAGGCTACTAAAGACTTTGTCCCTTTAAATTATATGCTATGAGATCTCTGCACAGAAAAGATAACCAAGGTAAAAACTGCAGAGTTAAACTAAACTATTTGGGTGCAATGTTTTACACATATTATTAAACATCTCTGTTATGGAATGATTGGAGCTAAGAATATGATAAGCACTACTAAACAGTTTTGGAGGAGGCACAGTAAAACTGCAGTCATTCATTGCTAAAGGCCAGTGGTGATTATCATCTTTAAAATGAATCTGGGCCGGGCGCGGTGGCTCACGCCTGTAATCCTAGCACTCTGGGAGGCCGAGGCGGGTGGATCGCTGGAGGTCAGGAGTTCGAGACCAGCCTGAGCAAGAGCGAGACCCCGTCTCTACTAAAAATAGAAAGAAATTATATGGACAACTAAAATATATATATACAAAAAATTAGCCGGGCATGGTGGCGCATGCCTGTCGTCCCAGCTACTCGGGAGGCTGAGGCAGTAGGATCGCTTAAGCCCAGGAGTTTGAGGTTGCTGTGAGCTAGGCTGACGCCACGGCACTCACTCTAGCCCGGGCAACAGAGTGAGACTCTGTCTCAAAAAAAAAAAAAATAAAAAAAAAAAAATAAAATGAATCTGTACATTTTTGAATCATTCGATGTATTTAATAATATACCACAGCTGGAGGCTACAACTGTTTCTGCAATTGATTTAATGTTGTACTTTTTCTTAAAAACAATTTAAATGAAAATCAGTTGTTACTTTGAAAGAAGTATATTAAAACATATTTGAGTCAGATAGTTATAAAATACACTAAAGGTATTAAACTAGTTAGACAACCATCCACAAAATTATAAAGTGAATGAAACAAACAAACTCCAGAAATATGTTATATGTAAAATGCAGGAATATTTCACAGTTTAGTACTTTTTTATAAGGCTTGACAGATACTAACCAAAATACTATTATTTTAATATGCTTAATTGTGATCCTAAAATATTAGCAACCACTTTAGGATCTAATCAACACCTTCATGCATTGAGTCTTCTTAGAGTCATTTAATTTACTTCTCAGTAAGTTAATGTTCATAATTTGAGGTGAGACAAATATTCTATACTCACCTTTACCATGACCCAGACATTTACCACTTAACCTATCCACTGAAAAAAAAAATAAGAAAGTGAGAAAGATAAACAGAATTAATCTTTAGCATCATATTTGTATCTTTATATCCTTGTATGTTGTATTTTATATTTGTTTTATGGTGAAGTCACTATTAACTACTATTTGAACTTTTTTACATTTCATGTATGTCCATTTTAAACGTATTCAGAATTAAGGACAACTTGACTACCCAGGGCTACAACAATATCTAATAAGCCCCACAAGACAGACACATGCCCAAATGGTTTTTCATTCTTCCAGCAGCAGCCCTCTAACCATGAAAATAAATTATTATTGGTCTCTTGTCCTTCACCCACTATTGGTAAGTGGCCCCATGTAACAAGCAGCTACAGACGAGTAGCTGAGATCTTTATGGTTCTCTTCTTGCAGAACTTTGGCCCCTCGACCTCGTTGCTTCAGCAGCCCTAAGGTGCCTTTGTATTTTAACCAGATTTTTAGTTTGTCTCATTAGGAGAGTTGGTCAGCCATAAGCTAGCTATTCAATGGTACTGGGAAATGGTAATTGATTTATGTAAATTTAATGGACATTGATATTACTGTACCTCAAATGCATTTGGGCATAATTAAGTAAAATTGCTTTTAAACTAAACTGTGTACAAATTGGGAGACATCAATTTACCAAACTTCAAGCTATACTACAAGCCTATAGTAATCAAAACAGCATGGTACTGGCACAAAAACAGAGACATAGACCAATGGAACAGAACTGAGAACCCAGATATAAAACCATCCACATGTAGCCATCTGATCTTTGACAAAACAGACAAAAATATACACTTGGGAAAATAATCCCTATTCAATATATGGTGCTGGGAAAACTGGATAGCCACACGTAGAAAACTGAAACAGAATCTGCACCTCTTATCTCTCACAAAAATCAACTAATGATGGATAATAGACTTAAACCTAAAGCACAAAACTATAAAAATTCTAGAAGAAAATGTTGGAAAAACTCTTATAGACATCAGCTTAGTGAAGTAATTTATGAAGACCCTAAAGACAACCACAGAACAAAAATAATTAAGTGAGACCTGATCAAATCAAAAAGCTTCTGCACAGCCAAGGAAACTATCACAAGAGCAAACAGATAACCTACAGAATGAAACAAAATATTCACATGCTACACATCTGATAAAGGGCTGATAACTAGAATTCATATAGAACTCAGGAAAATCAACAAGAAAAAAATCAAACAACTCCATTAAGAAGTGGGCAAAGGACATGAATAGAAACTTTTCAAAAGAAGACAGACTAATGGCCAACAAACATATGAAAAAAAAAATGCTCAACATCTCTAATCATCAGGAAAATTCCAATAAAAACCACAATGAGACATCAGTTATCTCCAGTGAGAATGGCTTTTATCAAAAAGTCCCCAAACAACAAATATTTGCAGGGATGTAGAGAGATAGGAACACTCATATATTGCTCTGGGACTGAAAACTAGTACAGCCTCTATAGAAAGTAATATGGAGATATTTCAAAGAGCTAGAAATAGAACTACCATTTGATCCAGCAATCCCATTACTGGGTATCTACCCAAAGGAAAAAAAGACATTCTATAAAAAAGACATCTGCACTATAATGTTTGTAGCAGCACAATTCACAGTTGCAAAGACGTAGAAACAACTTGAGTGCCCATCAATACATGAGTGGATTAATAAAATGTGATATATGTATACCATGGAGTACTACTTAGCAACAAAAAACAACGATGATCTAGCACCTCTTGTCATATCCTGTATAGAGGTGGAGCCCATTCTACTAAGTGAAGTATCTCAAGAATGGAAAAACAAGCACCACATGTACTCATCATCAAATTGATGTTAATTGATCAACACTTATGTGCACATATGGTAGTAACATTCATCAGGTGTCAGGCAAGTGAGGGGGAAAGGAGGGGATGGGTATATTCACACATAATGGCTTCTATGGTGTGCATTGCTTGGAGGATGGACATGCTTTTAGCTCTGACTCAGGCGAGCAAAGGCAATATATGTAACCTAAACATTTGTACCTCTGTAATATTCTGAAATTTTAAAAAAAAGAAACTGTGTACTAAAAATATATAACATTCAAAAAGGCTAAACAAAGAATGATTGGATTAAAAAAATATGACCACAACTCTTCTCAGTCTATAGAGGGAGAAAAATAGCAAATTCATGATCTGGGCTCTTTTGATGTAACAAGTACATGTTAGGTATGGGCCTTGGACCACCAAAACTCAAACTCACTTCTGTGAAAGGAGAAGAAAGACTCTGGGAATTGCACTTTTTGAATTAACTGGTATTCTTAACCTCATGTGTATACTTTGCATCCTTGGTGTTAAAAGAAAAAGCAAGAGTAAATCATTGAGAAGAAGGAAACTTGAGTCCAAATCATCACTTTTGCCAATTCTCATTCCTAGAGCAACTCTACCCTCCATGTCTCCTGAGACACAATATGTGTGTATATGTGTGTGTAAGTATTTGAATTCAACAGAATTTGAATTCAAAGGGCCATTTGCAAGAAACCACATACATGCTTCAGCATATGCTCACGAGCACACATATTAATTCAATAACTGCCAAAACACAGAACTTACTTGGTATAATCTCTTACGAATACAAAATAGAGCCAGAATTTAATCTAACAATAGAGTCAAAAATAGTCACTTATATTTTTAAATAAGTAATACTAGCATTAAAATATTAGCATTAAAATTAGATTATTTGGAAAGATAGGACTAAGAGAACACTATATATTCCAACCTAAAGGATATAGCCAAAGAGACAATATAGCAGAATTTTCTAACCCTAAATACATTCATTAGAGAATTAGAAAAGCTGAATTAAAATAATGGAAGTTTCACACTTCCACATCACCTCAGAAAAGAAACTAGGGGTAAGCATACATACATATAGTATATTTATATATTTTATATGCATTTATATATACTTCTATATATTTATAAATCTATATATTTTTTTCTTTTAGAGACAACATCTCACTCTCTCACCCAACCTGGAGTGTAGCGGTGTGATCACAGCTCACTGCAGCTTTAAACTACTGGGCTCAAGTGATCCTCCTGGTTCAGCCTCCCCAGTATCTGGGACACACCACCATGTCTGGCTATTTTTTTTTATTGTTCGTAGAGACGAGGTCTCACTATGTTTCTCAGGCTGGTCTTGAACTCCTGGCTTTAAGCAATCTTCCTGCCTTGGCCTCCCAAGTTGCTGATACTTACATATACTTTCTATCTATCTATCAGAATTAAATAATTATGATAGAACAGAAAATAAGACTTTTTAAAGGTTATACTGTGAATTGATCATATTTTGAAACATTTCATTCCATTGCAAACATCAAAAATATTACATTGAATGCTTTAAATAATTTTTAAAAATTTCAGTTAACATAAAAAGAGAAAATTTTCAGATATTACAGTGAAGAATGGGAGAATATACCATGTTGAGTTGCAGTTGAAACCTGAAGCTACAAACAGTAAGAAGTAGCACAGGATCCTTGACCTCAGCACCTCTGCAGAATGTGGAGACCATCTCTGTAACCTGTTTGTTGCAGGGGGTGAAAATTAGACTCATGGATAAAGTTTAGAATTGCCTATCTATAGATGGGAATGAAACATCTCTAGACTTTATCACTCCACACATCCCACTTATATCCACACTCAAACTGTAAACCAAATTAAAAGTCAAGTCTTAGGAGGAAAGACCATCATCATTATTATAATTACAACATTATAATTGGCAAAGTGATAGTCTACAGATTATATAAAATGTAGCTACAAACTACTGAGAAAAAAATGTCAAAGAAAAAGTAGTTCAAGGATATAAATAAAACATTCACAGAAGAAGAAATCCAATTGCCTATATGTGTATGTTTGCCCTCGCAGATTTAGGGAAATGGAAATTACTGAAACAATGTTGTGCCATTTGTAACTTCTAGAGTATCATTATATTTTTTAATTGTCAAACTAATCTATAATCTAGACACTGCTAATGGCAGTTTCTATTGATGACTGTTGCTATATATGATAATTTATTATTGGATTTGCAAAACTAGATGAAATAAATACATCTTAGACATTACAAAATAATTTGGGAGTCATAGAACATGCTAATAGATCAAATATGTTGGAAGAAATTGAAAATAGAAATAAAAACTGCTGCAAAAAGGCAGTAGGCTTACGTAATTTTAGTATCATTTTTTAATTAAACCATTCAGAATAAAATATTTATTTTATGTGGCATATTAACTATTCTTATAGCATTTCTCTCTCCATGAGACAAATGTAATGATATTAAAATTATAGAAATAGTACACAAAACATATAAAACAATATTATTTATAGAGATGCAAATATCCCAACTACAATATTTCAAATTAAAACTCTGCATATTCTAATAAGACATCATAAACAGATTATAGTTTATCCTAGTGACAAAATGATACTTTAATGTTATAATTTTATTAAAGAAAAATGTTATAGTAGAAGATTGGAGAGTAAAGCAAATATGGTCTCATGAGTTGAAAAAAAAAGTACTTGATATAGTTCAACATTTAATTTGTTTAAAAGTTCATCATATGGCAGATTTACAAAGAAATTTACATAATATTTTCATATATACACATACATATAGATACATACATAACCAATATATTTCTTTATATCTATCTATCTATCTATCTGTCTATCTAAATGTTCAGCCAAATTTTTTACAAAGGGCCAAATAGTAAAATACTTTTAGCTTTGTGGTCCATATTCAACTCTGCCCACAATTGTAGTATGAAAGTAGCCATAAGAAATATGTAAATAACTGGCCATGGCTGAGTTCCAATGAAACTTTATAAAAACAGGCTATTGAGCATTTGACCCATGGGTTATAGTTTGTGGAACCTTGTACTAGAAACATTCTGCTGATCCTTAAACTCATGAATGAACAGTTAGAAATACTCTCATGAAATTTAGGAACAAGCTATATATGCCCACAGTCGTAAGTCCATTTGGGCTGCTGCAACAAAGCTCTGTAGACTGGGACAAAGTGGCTTATGAACAGAAATTTATTTCTCACAGTTCTTCAGACTGGAAAATCCAAGATCAAGGCACGAGCAGATTTGGTATCTGGTGAAGGGGCCCCTCCTCCTAAACAGCCGTCTTCTTATTCTAATCTCACATGGCAGAAATGGAAGGAGTCTCTCTTGAATCTCATTCATAAGGCCTGTGTCCTCATGACCTAATCACCCTTCAAAGGCCCCATCTCTTAATACCATCAAAGTGAAGGTAAGGATTTCAGCATAGGAATTTTGAGGGACATAAACATTCAGACCATAACATTACATCCCTGACTCCCCAAAATTCACGTCCTTCTCACATGCAAAATGTGTTCGTTCCATCCTGAAAGCCCCAAAAGTCTTAACTTGTCCCAGCATCAGTTTTAAAATGTAAATTGCAAGTCTCATATAAATATCATCTAAATTAGATATGGGTGAGACTAAAGGCACAATTCATTCTGAGGCAAATTGCTCTTCAGCTGTGAATCTGTGAAATCAAACAAATTGTGTGCTTCCAAAATATAATGATGCGATAGGCACAGCACAGACATTCCCATTCCAAAAGGGAGAAATAGGAAAGAAGAAAAGAGTGACAGGTCCCAAGCAAATCCAAGACCTTAAGCCTTGAGAATAATCTTCTTTGAGTTGATGCTCTGCCCTCCAGGCTCAGTGGGGAGTAGGTCCCCACTTCTGAACACACTGGGGCTAGGAGCAGCAGATTACACACCTGCTCGAGCTACACCTGGGTCTACAGAAGTGTAGGGCTTTGGAGTGCTGGACCCAAGCCTGTGCCTACACGGTGAGATTTTGCTGGGCAGTGGGGCCTCTCATTTGAATTAATTCTGCTCCTCAGGCCTTTGCACTCTGGGCTTGTGGTTGGAGGGGCAGCCCCCATTATCTCTGAAATGCCTTTGGGGTCATTCTTTCATTGTTTGGGGCAGTAAGTCTTGGCTTCTGCTTAGACAGCTGAAGTCCTTATGTATTTGATTCTGGTATTACATTTTATATTTTTTAATTATTCTTACTTTTAATGCCCAATTTTCTTATTATGTGCATGTGTGTCTGTGTGTGTTTAATTTGCATATTTGCTAGAATTTTGTCTCTGAAGAATCTATGAGGTCTGTATTAAGATTATGTTCTTCCAAAGAAGATTTACTTCAATTCTGCTATTTGGTCCACTTTAAGTTTGGGATAATATACATAGTATAAATTCAGGCTCTAAATCCACTGAAGGCCTGACCTATTAACATACAATCTAAGGAAAAATTTGATTTCTTATATCCAGAGTCAAGGCAGATGGATCTCCTAACTGTCTACCTTGGTGATGTCTTTTTCCCCTCATGGAGGACTGATCCTAACTTGGCTCACTCTGCATTTAGTAGTTTATTTGTTGTCTCTGCGTTTCATTCTCTGCCGGAGAGACCCAGTGCCCAGTGTGGGGCTTGGCACAGAGTGGGTTGGGAAAAAAAAGTCCTTGAATGAATCAAGTATCTTTCTATTTTTAGACACAAATACAGCTCTCAGAGTTAAGACAGATTCAGTAATTAGTGACTCAATATAAAATAATAAACAGGGATTACTTTCTTTAGATATCTTAGATCAACTCTACCGCTCTACTAAGAAAATACAATTATTTAATTATAATAGTTGAAGTAGAGAGAAGATAGAAGTTTGGAATTGTACCATTCAATATGACTGCTCTTAGCTACACATGTGGCTATTGTAATTTAATTTTAACTAAATTAAACTAAAATGAAATTTTAGAAGTCAGTCCTTCTATCATACTAAGCACGTTTTAGTTACGCAGGAGCCACATAGTTACGGTATTAGATAGACAATACAGAATATAGACTATTTCCATCCAATACTTCCAGAAAATCCTGTTGGACAGCTGTGCTTGGGGGCATGCCACAGGATCAGAGAGTTGCAGAAGGAGAAGTTTTTTTGCAATAGATCAGTGAGAGTATTCAAACATCCATTCTAAAGGAGCAAAGGAAGGGGAGTCCAGGATGAGGAGAGCTACATAAAAATCCCACCTCTTTCCACTTTTGCCACAAGACAACTTGACAAAAATATTTGATTATTTTTAACTTAAATATGGTGACACAAAAGTAAGTATTGAGCAGAATTTTGTTGGGATCTTCCACAAGGAAAGAAGTTTTCAGAGTTTTTTTGTTTGTTTGTTTTTTCTTGTATCTAATTATAATAATTAAACATCTAGTGAAATAACAATATATCTTTTTCTTTTCCACCACATACTTCCCTTAACCACTCAGTATAGTTTTATAATGCTAAAGACAGAGAAAATTGAGTGTTAAAGATTTTTATTCAAAAAATTATTTTAATTTAAATTTTTAACATTAAAAAATTAAAGGGACGGGTCTCATAGTGACTTGGTCACAAGATTTATGACTTAACTTATTTCTTGTATTCTCCTAGTTCTGTTCTGGATAGGTGGTATCAGACCTTGTTTGACCAACTCAACTCAATCCTATTGTTCCCTATTTTATCCAATAACGCTGTATATATATTTTTGAATATATTTTCCACACTTTGATAATTTCCCATGTCTAAATCCTGCTACTCCAATGTAAAATTAAAAACAAAACAAAACAATAAAATAAACCCAAAACGCACTGTGTAGCCTCCCTTGCTTCTTGCTTCTAGGTACCAGATAATTCTAGTTTGGCTTCTATCAATCAAATGAACATGTATAAGACTTAACTCAGAACAGAGTAATATGGAAAAGGAGGATGGACCAAGGGTAAGCATTTTTGCTGGCTTGGGTTTAGCAAAGTCAGCTAAGTTCAGAGCCAGCAACTGCAAAGACAACTCCCTGATTCTATAACTTTCTGATCATAACAGAGGCAGCACTGGTAGTGTACCCAGCAAGAGCAGCTGTGGCTTCCAGTTCTTGTAGCTTCCTAAGCGTGGAAGGGAGAGCCTAAGTCTGGAAACAGTAGCTACGTAAGCAGATTCCTGAATCAGAACTTTGTAATAATGGTGGAGACAGCAGCAACCTTGCCTAAAGTCTCTCTCGGAGTGCCTCTAATGAATCTTTGAGCTCTCTCTGTTCTTCAATAAATCCCTTTCTGACGAAGTTTCCTGCAATGGATTCTGTTGTCTGCAGCTAATATTTCTGACTAAGACACCAAACTATTGTGGACTTAGTAACGTCAGAACTGATGAGATCCACCCTACATCAAAAGAAATAGCTTTATTATAATATTATAACTATTATTACTGTTAATCACATAGATGATTTACGCCTAATTAAAGTTGCTCAGAATTGTATAAAGTCCTAGATTCAGGGATAAATTTGGACTATGGTCTTTTTGGTTTTGGTTTTGTTCTTAACACCCATTTTTACCCCATTATGAGTACTCTTTCTGAAAGGATATAAGGGGCTGATACCAAAACCAATGTTTTTGGTTTTTACTTGCTATTTGTAAACCTGGTTTTCTCACATAGTATGTCCTTGATCCTTTCTCATAGGACTGGACTCTGCCTAAAGAGAGACAAACTGGAAAGGAGTATTCTGATAGTATTAACTTTATTTCCAGTTTTACCCTGTATTTCATGTTCTTTTCATTCAAACTTCCTTACCTACAAAATTATTGTAGGTAAATTATTGGTCAGCACAGCCCCAGGGCCTGTAAATCGGGCTCCTTTTGCTTCTCATTTAAGCAGATGCCCAGGACAAAGAAGGGGTCTTATCTGTTGTGGAAAGATTCCTATCTATCCTTAACAATTCATCTGGTCTCTCTCTCATCTTTCAGGAGTGGAAACCAGCTGTGTAACTGACACAAACACATCACATAATTCTCATTGCATTATGTTAACTTATTATTCAGGTAAAAGAATGGTGACACATGACAATGGCTTCAAGATGTTATATTATGAACCTGCATTTTGCCTCAATTTTATATTTTGTATGCCCAGGCTAGGTTAATTTTTTTATAAAGAACGTGACAATTTTAAAAGTGATAAGATATCATACATCTGGAAAGAGCTATGACAAGGTCTCTAACTCATATCCAAAATAATTATATGAGAAAGAATTAGGAAGTTGTCTGTGTGGTCCAAAACAATCAGTCTTTTATGTTTCCATAAATCCCTCATTTCTCAAAGCCACAAGGGAAAAAACGACCTTTGGATGAAGGTAATTATGTTACTAAAAAGGAACAAAAATGACCTGGCTCTAGAGAAAAGGAAAGAAAATCCAGTCTAATAAATAGCACCAATTTCTTCCAGACCATTCTGATTTTCACCCTTGTGTTTGTTGGCCAAGATAACAGTAATAAAAAGAATGCATTTGTTTTGAATTAGAGACTGTGGGGGTTAGAGGTCTTGGGTAAAGAGGAAGACTTGAATTCTTGTTTAGAGTAAGCTATGCAAAAATCTTTTGTATTCATTCTTTCCTTTCCATCTCCTCTCCTCAACAGCTTTATTTTCACAGAGTTACACTAAAGATCTCTAAAGTAAGATTAACGTACTCCTAACAGTTCAGAAGATTATCCAGTGGGGCTATGAAGAAAATCCTAGAATTTCTATAAACATTTCTTCTTTATTAAAAAATAAAGAAGAAATGAATCTTACTAATCTAAAAATATATATTTATAACCTTTAATGTAAGATACATAACTTATACCTGTATTTACGTATAATTTATGATATGCATGTTTATCCAGTTATGATATTTGATATGTATATTGCCATTGGTACCCTCTGTCAGTTTCTATGTAAGATGGCCCTGTGTCACTTAGAATTACCCTGAGGTAAGAGTGAGCATTTCATAATGTAGGATGGGTAAGACTATGAAAATTGGGTGAAAGACTCAACATGTTTCAACTTATATATTTGCATGAATGATTTCAATATCAAAATGCATGAGAATTACCAAACACATGGATAACAACATTTGTTCTGGGCCACTAAAAGAATATCAGAGAAGAAATAAGAAAATATCTATGAAGATAGATTTTTTCTTTTTTTTTTTTTTTTGAGACAGAGTCTCACTTTGTTGCCCAGGCTAGAGTGAGTGCCATGGCGTCAGCCTAGCTCACAGCAACCTCAAACTCCTGAGCTCAAGGGATCCTGCTGTCTCAGCCTCCCGAGTAGTTGGGACTACAGGCATGCACCACCATGCCCGGCTAATTTTTTCTATATATATATTTAGCTGTCCATATAATTTCTTTCTATTTTTAGTAGAGATGGGGTCTCGCTCTTGCTCAGGCTGGTCTCGAACTCCTGAGCTCAAACGATCCGCCCACCTCGGCCTCCCAGAGTGCTAGGATTACAGGCGTGAGCCACCATGCCCGGCCGAAGATAGATTTTTAAGAGTTGTTTCTTTAACAAATGCGATGCTTTGAGGAACATTTTTATAAAAATGACTACTGGTGAAAAAGCTAGCTTGACTGGAATTAAAAATAAACAAGAATGCCAACCACTGACAGTGACTTCAGGGAAATTTCATTGCTCCCACCTTTTCTCTATTCCAGTCTTTCCTTCACTACTACTCCCAGAATGAGATAACTTCTTAAAGCTTGTCTCCAATCATGACACCATCTTCCCCATATGCAGGAACTGCCTCTCTTCAGAAAAGTATGAGCTTCACTATTTTGTGACCCTACTTATTTCTTCTATTCTTGTTTTCCACATTTTACTAAATGCATCATATATTCTTGCCACATTATGCTATGTATTTCTGTACATGCCTTATCTAAAAAATCATAAACTTCTATCTTCCTTTTCTATATCTCAAATCTGCATTTTCCAAGTTAATCTCAGCTGCTATTGTCTTCATAAATCCTTTCCTACTCTCTCAATTGAAATTTTATATCTCCTTCCTTTATATCCCCATTTGCATAGTTTTCTTATCTTTTTATGTCTCTTGAGAGAAACGATTTTGTCTTATTTTTCTCTTACTAAGACTTTTGGATGAATTGAATTGGCTCCTCTTCCTCCAGACTCAGTTGAGGGCCCACCTCTTCCATGAACCTTCTCTGACTATTTGTTCTTTCTCTGGGCCTAGTAACTGAATGTCTACAGCCCTTTAGTGTGAAAACAAAATCATTTTTTCATATTTTACAGCTATGTTTTATGTTTAGATATTTCTTTTGAGAACTCTCATAGGATAAGTATATATTCTTCTTGTGGAATCTTGACTGTTTTGGCATAAAATAACAACAATTAACAGTACAAACATCAAAACTTCTGTTTTGGTGCACAAAGCATACTGTTTAAACCCATTTGTATTGTCTTCAATGTTAAGTCAAATTCATACACATTGTCAAGACAATACTCACCAAGATGTGAAGGTATTGGGCTATGGAAGAAATTATCAAACATAAAGGTTCAATTCAGGTAACAGAATATACAACAAATCAGTGTACATTTCATAAAAGTTCTAACATAATAAAGAATTAACTTTCAAAGAAGACAGAATGCCAAAATATTTCCTTGTTAGAAGTATCCTTTTAGGTAAGTGTTAAGTACAATTCATTCAAATACTTTCCAGTATTCATCTTCAAGCTGTCTCAGCCACATGATCAGCAGTCATTATACCAGAAGACAAATGTATCCATCAAGTGGGTGTTGGAAGGAAGGAAGAAGAGCAAGATATATGTCTATAAGTTTAGGGCATAACGCAGTAAGGAGAGAATCTAGAGTGGGAGAGACACACTATTAGGACATACAGTGTAGAGATGGATGGGGACCAGGTTTATTCCCAAACATGATGGTACAGAACTTCTTTAACCAGCATTGTTCTCACTTATTCACCAGGGACCTTCATAAATGTCAGAAATCATTTGTATCTCTTGCTTCCTTCTCCTAATAGACTTCTTAACACTGGAAGCTTCCCATCTAGTCATTTATTTTTTATTTTTTTTTATTTCAGCATATTATGGAGGTACAAATGTTTAGGTTACATGTATTGCCCTTGCTTCACCTGAGTCAGAGATGCAAGCCTGTCCATCCCCCAGATGGTGTGCACCGCACGCATTAGGTGTGTATATACACATCCCCACCTCCCCCCTCCCATCTGCCCGACACCCAATGAATGTTATTATTATGTGTACACTTAAGTGTTGATCAGTTAATACCAATTTGATGGTGAGTGCATGTGGTGCTTGTTTTTCTGTTGTTGGGATACTTCACTTAGTAGAATGGGTTCCAGCTCCATCCAGGATGATACAAGAAGTGCTAGATCACCATTGTTTTTTGTGGCTGAGTAGAACTCCATGGTGTACATATACCACATTTTATTTATCCACTCATGTATTGATGGGCACTTAGGTTATTTCCACATCTTTGTAATTGTGAATTGTGCTGCTATAAACATTCTAGTGCAGATGTCTTTTTTATAGAATGTCTTTTGTTCCTTTGGGTAGATACCCAGTAGTGGGATTGCTGGATCAAATGGTAATTCTACTTTTAGCTTTTTGAGGTATCTCCATATTACTTTCCATAGAGGTTGTACTAATTTGCTGTCCCACCAGCAATGTATGAGTGTTCCTATTACTCTGCATTCACACCAACATTTGTTGTTTTGGGATTTTCTGATAAAAGCCAGTCTCACTGGAGTTAAGTGCTCTCTCATTGTGGTTTTTAGTTGCATTTCTCTGATGATTACAAATGTTGAGCTATTTTTCATATGTTTGTTGGCCACTAGTCTGTCTTGTTTTGAAAAGTTTCTGTTCATGTCCTTTGCCCACTTTTTTAATTGGGTTGTTTGAATTTTTCTTGTTGATTTTCCTGAGTTTTATATAGCTTCTAGGCGACAGTAACCAAAACAGCATGGTACTGGCACAAAAACAGAGACATAGACCAATGGAACAGGACTGAGAACTCAGACATAAAGCCATCCTCATGTTGTCATCTGATCTTTGACAAAGCAGACAAAAAAACACACTGAGGAAAAGAATCCCTATTCAAT
Source organism: Eulemur rufifrons (assembly GCF_041146395.1). NCBI lineage: Eukaryota > Metazoa > Chordata > Mammalia > Primates > Lemuridae > Eulemur > Eulemur rufifrons. The sequence continues at coordinate 49,738,436 of NC_091001.1, forward strand.
CAGTGATGCTGGGAAAACTGGATAGCCACATGCAGAAGACTGAAACAGGATCTGTACCTCTCACTTCTCAAAAAATCAACTCACAATGGATAACAGATTTAAACCTAAGGCATGAAACCTTACGTATTCTAGACAAAATGTTGGAAAAACTCTTACAGACATTGGCCTAGGCAAAGAATTTATGAAGAAGATCTCAAAAGAAATCACAGTGACAACAAAAATAAATAAATTAAAAAGCTTCTGCACAGCCAAGGAAACTATCATTAGAGGGAACAGACAACCTACAGAATGAGAGAAAATATTTGCATGCTATACATCTGATAAAGGGCTGATAACACAGATCCTTTATGATCCTGGACTCATGTGTTATGAGCTTCCGCTTTTCTAGATGTTTTATTTTGTGATATATTATAACCACTACGTGCTTTTCTCACACTGACCCAAATCTAATGCCCTTTCTGGTATTCTTTATTAAACATCATTTATCTGATGGAATAAAATCCCCTTTATCCCTCTCCACAGTTTTTCAAACAGCTAGAGAACAGGTGTTTTTGTCTGTTTTGGGCAGAGGTCAGAAAAAGTTAGCCCACAGGCCCAGTCTGGTCCAATGCATTTACTGGAATACAGTCACACCCATTTGTTGAATTATTAATATCACCCATGGCTGCACTTGCACTATGGGAAAGTTGAGTAATTTTGATTTACTATTAACGCTTTATAGAAAAAGTTTACTGCTGAGTTAGAGTTTCAGGGAAAGAAGGAGTCCATTTGCATAATGCAAATATAGGGCATTGAAATTCTCCAGGAGAAAAATGAAGGAAGTGACTGTAAATAGGGAATCCTGTTTATTCTCATGTTATTTCAAATCAGTATGCTAATGATGTTAAATAAAAATTTAAACAGTTATCCCACAATGAATAAGAAGTTTGAATGTACCTTATCAGGAGTGGAAATTAAAGGAGGATTATAGAATAAAAATGAAAAGATTTCATATAGCTTACTCTTAACAAGTATTCAAGTTTTATTGGATTGTGTACTTCATGAGGATAAGGACTATGTGTTATACTTGATTCAAACCTGATAATTCCTAATGCGGAGCTTATTAGTATATGATACTCACTAAATATATGCTAACTAAACACATAAAAGTTAACATTTATTATAAGGTTATAGTTTTGCTTTAAAAATCATCTGGAGCAGATAGAAACTTCTGTGTCAGATTGTACTTTTCAAAGATGACCACAACAATATCTCTCATTCCACGTGACACTGATTCCATTAGGAAGTGAGGTATCTGTACCTTCCTCTTGAATCTGGGATAGTAGCTTGCTTATAACCAATGCAATGCTGTGGAGTGACACTGAGTAATTTCTGAATCTTGTTAAGAAAAACCCATGGAACGTCTTTCCTTGCTTGCTGGAATATTCACAGTTGGAGCTCTGAGCAGTCCTGTAAGAAATCTCACTACCCTGAAGGCACCATGATCTGAAGAAGAAAAGACACATGGAAAAACTATCTGTGGGCTCTCCAGTTTGAAACCTTAGTCTTTGAATTTTCTTAGCTCAGGTGCCAGTTATGTGAATTTAATGTTTTTGTCCCTTCCAAAATTCATGTTGAAATTTAATCCCTAATGCCACAGTACTGGAAACTATAGCCTGTAGGAAATAATGGAGTCATGTTGGCTCTGCCCTCATGAATGGAATTAGATTCACTTATAAAAGAGCTTGATGAAGAAAGTTTACTCTTTTTTTACCCTTCTGTCTTCCACCTTGTGAGAACACAGCCTTCCTGCTCTCTGGAGGATGCACCATGAAGGCCCATCTTGGAAGCAGAAACAGCCCTCACCAGACAACCAAACCTGCCAGAGCCTTGATCTTGGATTTCCCAGACTTGAGAACTGAGTGAAACACATTTCTCTTCTTTATAAATTACCCAGTCTCAGGTAGTTTGCTATAGCAAATGCACTAAGACAGTGAGTGAATGAGCATTCAGATGATTCCAGCCTCCTTCTAAGTCAAACTAATTTTTCAATACTTCTCAGCTCAGGCTCTAGATATTGCCGGACAGAGACAAACTGTTTCTGTTTTTTTCTATTATAAATTATTGAACCAAAGAATCTGTGAACATAATAAAATGGTTGCTATTAAATTTGGAGTAGTTTGTTAAGCAGCATTATTATCTGGAACTTTTTTTTGTTGTTGGAAAATACTTTTATGAAAATAAATGCGTCAAGAAATGTAATCTATTATTATGATGTTTTTAGCTTTCTCTTAAATAATTATACATTTATATAGAAAGCTCATAACTTTCTATATCCTAAACTCCGAAGAGCTCATCACCATCTTGGCTTTCTAATACAATTTTCTATTTTTCTACTGCAATCATTTATAAGGAAAACAATGTAGGATCACAGAAGAAATTTTGAATAACTAACAAAGGGTAAGAACCATTTAATATACCTTTGTGATTATAATTAATGAATTTTTTTTTTTTTACCTTAGCATTTGTGCTTTGGGAGGCCAACCAACTTTAATTACATGGGAATGTTTTCCTGGATTTCAAAGATAAACATGCTCTCCCTAAAATTTAGCAAGCTTGCTCTGTTCAGTAATCACAGAGATATAAATGGAATGCTTCTCAGAGAATTCTACCAGATAAAAGTGGGCTATGATATCTGGCTTAACTCAAGCCTGGTGACCACCAGAATAACTGTTATAGTAAGAGCCAAAGTAGGAAGTGCTAGTAGAATCAGGGTAAACGTCATCATTTTCACTTGTACCCAGCGAAAACTTGAACTGTGAGCAAGTCAACGGAATGATGTGTAGTCAGGTGCTGTATGCACTATACACACATAAATCTGTCCTATTCTAATTTTAGTTTACAAAACAGTAACCCTTCTTGGTGACTACTGATCTTACTTTTGATTCTTATGCCAGCAGAAAAAAACAAAACAAAACAACAACAACAACAACAAAAAAAATAAAAACAAACAAAAAACACAGAACACTTCCCTAACTAGATTTTTACTCATTACATGGAAAATCTTGGGATACTCATGTCCTGAAACTAATTATTGTCACAACAAAAAGTACATAAAAAGCATTTCATATACAGCAGAAGCCACATCTGCTTTAATATTTATCATTGGTTTTTTATGTGTACTATTCTAATTATTCCTTTAGTTTCTGACGTTCTGGTTTGCTTTCTTCATTGAAAGCTATGTTTTCTGTGACCCTGAGTTTTTGTCTTGCTTCTAATTATCTTACCAGCCTACCGTCAATGTCTTTGGAAATTCCGAACATACCTATATTTAATCTATTTACTCCCTTTTCTCTTCCTTTGTCTCCAGCCTTATATTGGGTTGAGTTAAAATCCTTTTACTGACATCAAGTGTCATCATGTATATTTTATGGTATTTTATAGTTCTGAGAAGCCTATGGCTTTTCTGGCTCATAGGCCAAGTAAACATTAAATCCCAGCCTAGTCTTTGGATAATGGTATAGTATTTCTTACTGAAAGCTACCTTAACTAGTTAGGTTAGTAATAATGTGTGTGTGTGTGTGTGTGTGTATATATACATATATATTTTAAGACCAATCCAATATGACTGGTGTCCTTATAAAAAAGGGAAATTCAAACACAGAGACACACACAGGGAAAATATTACTACCATGTGAAGATGAAGGAAGACATTGAGTGATGGTTGTACGAACCAAGAAATGCCAACAATTGCTAAACCACTAGACTCTAGGCAAGAGGCGTTGGACAGATTCTCCCTGACAACCCTCAGAAGGAAATGACCTTGCCCTCACCTTGATTTCAGACCTCTGGCATCCAGAACTGTGAGACAATGAAAGCTCTGGAAAACTAATGTATGAGATTTAGGTTATAACCTCTAAAAAGTTAATTCCAGAATCTGGAACCAAGAGACTCCAGACTCCTGTTTGTGTCTCAGATTACGCCGGCCTCAAAGATAACAACTTTCTGTGGTTCTTTTCTCTAACCCTTTTGTGCACTCTAACACACACTGGTTTACTTCCCTATTTCAGCAAAAGGAAACCTCAAGGTGATTTATAATGTTATACATATATTATTATCAGAAAAGCATAGTCACAGATTCATATTAGATTTACAGCTATCATTATTCAAGTATTATATAGCATATTTTTATCATCCAAACAAAATGAAATAAAAAGACTGACATTGCAGTCAAACTCACATCAATTCAGTGATGAGAAAAAATCAGCTAAAACATTTGTTAGGTGTAAATATAGAAAACAATAGTAGATATAATTTGTCCTTAAACTGAATTATGGAGACCAAGGTTGTTATAAGTTCCTGAGTGTGGGAACAGCTGATATTTTATGGTTGACTTTTTAACAGGAATCACTGGATCCATACATCACCCTGCTTTTTAAAAATCAGTCTCTACATTAACTTAGATTTAATATCTGAAGTGGTTGGAACAAATAAACCATAATGATAGTATCAGAGAGGAAGAAATTTGGCTTCACTATTACTATTTTTGTGTACATATTCATTTGACTTATTTCCAAGTAGCTGTGTTGTAGTACTACATACAACAGGCCAAATTTTACATAGATGTATATTTATTTTTGTAGAAAAGATACTCAAGATCTCAAGAATGTCCTATTCCTCCATTTACTAAAGGGTCATGTCATTGTGTGGCACATGTTTCTGTGGCATTGAATTAATATATATTGAGTTCAATAAATTTGCCTCACCTAAAATAAGTAAGTAACCAAACCTACAGGTGCTTCTTATCTGTTTCATCTTTTCTGGAAAACTAGATTCTGTCTGTAATGATTGGCTTGCTTTCTCTGATGCCATGTCAATACTCTACCAACACTATGCCCAACACAGACATCTGTAAATGATTCCTGTATTTTCCACATTTAGTCTAGTTATAGGATCAGAGTTCTTAAACAGAATGAGCCATCGAGTTTCTGTGAAATATTGAGAGTTGGTTTATGACCTGAAACATATTTATTTTCCTTACTTATTGCTATCATTATGTGATATTTTATAGAGATAACTGAATACTTAACTGAGAAGTCAATTTCCAGAAAATTGTATATGAAGGTTTACAAAACAATTATTTTAAATTTAACACACATTTATATGTAAGTTCTTAGATAACTGTATACATTTAAACAGTATGTTAAAAATTATACATCCTATTAATTTTTTTTTATTTCATCTTATTGTTATGGGGGATACAGAATTGCAGGTTACATACGTTGCCCATGTACCACCTTTCCCCCCAAGTCAGAGCTCCAGGTGTGTCTGTTCCCCAGATAATGCGCGTTGCACCCATCATGTAGGTATATATCCCTCCCTTCCCCACCCCCCCTTCCCGAGTCAGCACCTTCATGAACCTTATATTGTATATGGATGAAATTCTTTTTTTTTATAGAAGAACCAAGAACACAGCTTTGTCCTGATCTCATTTGAAACTCCTCTTCCTGTCACTTTTGTTGTGGATGAGCCATTGATCCTTTTCTTTTTCCAGACCAGTCCATGCACTATTATGATTTATGGAAAATTACTTTATACTGGTCATTTTCTAGTTAGTACATATATCACAGTTGAGATTTTGCTTGTAGCTTATTACAAGCGTTTGTCTATAATTTCTCAAAATTAGTATTTTTCTGTATCGAGTGTCATATACTATTATATTAGTAGTCTATTTGCTATAAAAATGAGTCCTAAAACATAGCATTCTTAATGCACATTTATTACCTCACATAGTTTCTGCAGGTCAAGAGTCTGGGAGCTGTGTAGCTGGCTGGTTCTGGCCCAAGGTCTCTTGAGAGGGTGCAGGCAGGCTATGGGCCTCTCTGCAGGGGTGCTCACAACATGGCAGCCTGCTTCTCCCAGAGTGAATGATCTGTATTTTAATAAGCCCTCTAGCTGATTCTAATACATGCTAAGGTTTGAGAACCACCAAACTTAAGGATTCTTTTCAAAATATAGGCCCACTGAAAATTCTGATGTACACCTAAGTGTTGATCAGTTAATGCCAATTTGATGGTGAGTATATGTGGTGCTTGTTTCTCTGTTCTTGTGATACTTCACTTAGTAGAATGGGTTCCAGCTCTATCCAGGATAATACAAGAGGTGCTAGATCACCATTGTTTTCTGTGGCTGAATAGAACTCCATGATATACATATACCACATTTTATTAATCCACTCATGTATTGACGGGCACTTGGGTTGTTTCCACATCTTTGCAATTGTGAATGGTGCTGCTATAAACATTTGAGTGCAGATGTCTTTTTTATAGAATGTCTTTTTTTCCTTTGGGTAGATGCCCAATAATGGGATTGCTAGATGAAATGGTAGTTCTACTTATAGCTCTTTGAGGTATCTCCACATTACTTTCCACAGAGGGTAATCAACACTTATTTGCACATATTGTAGTAACATTCATCAGGGGTTGGACAGGTGGGAAAGGGGAGGGAGGATGGGTATATTCACACCTAATGGGTGCAGTGCGCACCGTCTGGAGGATGGACATGCTTGAAGCTCTGACTCAGGTGGGGCAAAGGCAACATATGTAACTAAACATTTATACCTGCGTAATGTACTGAAATAAAAAAAAAGAAACAAAGAGAAAAAATTCTGATGTAATTTTCTAGTGGGGAAAATCGTTCTTCCTTTGGTTATCACCTTACTTCTGCAAGTATTTATATTTAGTTTCATAGGGGCAGGAATAAAGGAAGTTCTCTCTTGTGCCCAGCTTTGTTTTACCTATTGAATTCTGCACAAATCCTTGAGAATGCAAGTTTTTAGGAGGTGTACACCTTCTACAAATTCCTTGCACCATTTGTTCCAAAATGGTTCCTTTATGCAACAGGGAGAGGAGGTGTTTGTTTGTTTTGATACACAAACTGACCCAGGATGATTATAAAAATACTCTTCTTTTCCCCTTTTCTGAAGCCCCCTAACTTTCAATACTTTCATTGCTTTATGATATACAACTTCCTTCTGTATAATACTTGAAGCTAAAATGATTTCAAAACTTTCTGCTTAATGTCTTCCTTAATCTTTGCTCTGCAATAATTCAAACCCAGCTGTTGGTAGGTTATGCCATAATTTAAGTGCTTTAAGAAACAGCATGGACACTGACTTATGCACCTGTTAGTAAAAGACAGGTGTAGGGATGTTTCAGGATATAATTTTGTTCTCCCCTAATTTAAGGCCAATTTTTAAATAAGAATTTTCTATTTTGAACTTCTCTATCTCTATGATTACGTTTTGAGACTCTGCTACTTCCCAGAATAAAAAGCTTTTAAGTTTAAGCCATCCTCCATGCAATGTTCCTCCTAATGATAGATGAACACATTTCCAGCTGGGAGGTTAAAAGATGAGAAAAGGCTAAACTAAAGCCATTCTCACAGTACAGTGTTTCACTTAATGACAAATGGCACTGTTTCAACTTGAGAGGATAAAAGATTTTACATTTACTTTGAAGCTGAGCGGTAGCCAAGTGCTCACTACTACTGATTGTAGATGTGTCCAAGCAAGTGTGGTACATGGCAGAGTACCAGCCACTATCACACTGGGAAAATGTCATTATCTTTTTCTCACCTCTGGAAGACACATTTTGTGCTGCCTAGGAAATCATTCATATTGTTGTTCACAGAAGAAAATTCAAATAAAAATATAAAAATTAAAATGCTTAATCAAATCATCCTTTTATTTTGTCAAAGACATTTTTTTAGAAGAAATAAGACAAAGATCATCCAGAACCATCAACTTCTTATTTTCTAAAGTCTTCTGTTTTTGAGCATTTGTAGTTTAAAACATCCCTCAAAGAACTTCCGCATATTTTGGTCAAATACACCATATCCATAAGAAGAGAACTTATTACATAAATTGTTAATCAGATTTTTTTGTCTATAGGACAGATTAAAAATATAATGATGATTCATCTTTAAGGGAAGAAAAGAACAAGCAAGAAAGGGGACATGAGCCATCACTTGAATATATTCAGGTGTGATGATATCTACCCTCATGGATGGACTTCCCTTTGGATTACTTAAATGAGAATTATTTTTTCAATTTCTTGAAAAGAAATGTCCACATTTAGCCTATCTCCACTTGCATATGGCTGAAATTATTAGAAAGTAAATAAAGCACATAAAGTCAGTATTGTTCTAGAAAATGTAGCTACAATTTACAATGACAGCATGAATTATTTTGAGATTCTAAACAAACTAAAAATTAAAGAATGAGAAATACCTGCCATACCTAGACTTCTTTTCCATGAGTAAATATAATTTTTTGTTTCTTCTTGACTTAACTGTACATGTATTCCCATTTAGCTACAATTCTTGGACTAGTCTTCTTTTTTAAAAAAGTGTTTGTCATTCAAATTTCTCTCTCTGCTGGTTTATTGATCTGTTCAGTACTTCTAGAACATCTTGACCTCCTGCCACAATCTTCCCCGAAATTTAGACATTTAAAATCAACCATTTTCCCTTGCCTGCTGTGTCTTTGCAGACTAAAACATAAGGGAAAGAAGGGCGAGAAAACGTCCATGGTTTGGTGACCTATTCCCATCAATTTCCCATCATGATGTAATCCCCACAGTAGTGCCCCACAGGCAAACCCTCCTTATGCTGACGGAAACTCTGCCTGGTTTCCCAATTGTATTGCATTGCTGCTTCAATGTGCCTGCCACCACGTTCCACCCTGTGGTATCAATGGCTGTCTGAATCAGACCTGGGCTTTCTATGCATTTTGAATAAAGTGTCTGCCCTTGGAGCCTGATGTGATCTCACCAGACTTAACCTTCCCAGACCTAACCTTGTTCAAGCAAAAATCGTTTTCCATATTCACTTCTTGATTCTTTTAGAATAAATCATTCTTAGTTTCTTTTTTGTTTTCAGGTGGGTAGATACTGGGTTTACTATAATTATATTATGTGAGTCACATATAAATGCGTGACTAATTGTTTCCTTTATTTTCTTTTCAAATGAGCAAGGCTAGGAACGGTGGTGGCAGAATAATATAACATCACATATTAGGCTTTAAAATAGTACTTACCTTATGAGAAACCATAAGAGAAAGGCACAATGTGCTGTGGCCATTGACTCTTCCTAACATGCATTTATCACTATGCTACTTACCTGTAAGTTTTCTCATATAAATTGGAAAGAAAAAGTTAGCATTCTATTGGATTACAAATGGTTCCCTACTTATGACATACAATTTTTCAACTTTACGAAGGTGTGAATGAAAGTGATATGCATTCAGTAGAGACCCATACAACTATTCTATTTTTCTCTTTCAGGACAGTATTCAATAAATGACATGAGAAGTGCAACAGTTCATTATAAAATAGACTTTGTGTAGATGGTTTTGCACAACTGTAGGCTAAGATAATTGTTCTAGCACATTTCTGTAGGCTAGGCTAAGCTATGTTGTTAGTAGGTTAGGTATAATAAATGCACTTTAAACTTGTTTTAACTTACAATGGGTTTATTGGTACATAATCTAGTTGTAAGTCAAGGAAGCATCTGTACCTTATAATATTTCAGCTTCTGGTAAAAAAATTTATATATATATATGTGTGCATATGTATACATATGTGTGCGTGTATATACACACATACACATGCATATATATAAGTAGATACAGTTATATTTATTTTTTCTCTTTCTCTGTGATACAAGCTATGATAGTATGATATGCTGGGGAGATGCTTCCATAGGACTGTAGGTTTCATTCCCCCAGCAGCTGCCTAGAGAGATCTCTCAACTCCCTGTTGTCTTTTGGAATTGTCTTGGCTGAGGAAAGTTTCTTTTGCCAGAGTCACAGCCCTCCCCTAGGGATAGGCCATAACGAATGACTGTCCAATGTAGGAGCACAAAGCTTAGCTCCTCACTCCAAATCTGGGGGATTCTGAAGGACAAGTTGGGCTTCAGAGTTGCTTATTTGTTCATGAAGATTGGATTGCTCCCTCTGAGCAATCTGATTCCTTCCCTTTTTCTTCCCAAGTGATCGTTCTAGGAGTACTCCTAACAAATTTCCTGTGTGCTATTTTTCAGTTCAGAGTCTACACTCCAAGGAACCCTTGCTGTAACACATTTCTTTTTTTCCCCCTTAATCAGTTTAAAATACTTCATTGGTATTATCATTAAACTTAGCAATCTAAGGCCTTTATTTTTATATTCAGGAAGGGCTTAGCTACGATAATAGAAATATTATGATTCCATTTATGTAAAAATAAACTAGGATATGTAGGTGTTAAAGACTAAAAAACAAAAACAAAAAAAAGAAAAACTTGTGTTTCCAAATATAATGTGCAATACAACATCAGCCATGCCAGTGCACCCCAGCTTGGGAAATAGTGAATTATCAGGCTGAGTAGCTTCTCAACAAAAGAATAGATGTTCATACAGCTCAGCTACTCTGGGAATAAAAATATCTTTGGTGCTGAATTTCTATGCAATGTTTTGTTCCAAAGAGATTCAACAGTTCATTCAGTATCTTTTTTTAAAAAAAGATTGATCATTATAATAATAATGAAAATAAACATAAAATAGTAGCATTTATGAGAAAGTTACTAGGTCCCAATTTGATTACCTTAATTATTGCATTATAAGAGCAATTGTCTAAGGTCTTCAGGGGAAATATGACACTTACCTTCATTTTATATAATGGGAAGCTGAGGTGCAGAGACACCAAGAAGTTGGATAAGAGTTATCTAGTTCAAAAGGGACAGACTCCAGAGCAGGATTATTTGATTTCGGAGCCATAAAACATAACTCTACTGTATTCTGCATCTCAGTAGGGTAAAGCACTGCCTGTCTAAAGATGCTGAGGAAAAACCTTCATCCAACAAAATGAAGACCAATTTTCCTGTCACTATCATGAAACTGCTGGTTTATTTTCTAATGATTTAAAATATTGAGAAAGAAAAGGGGCAGATTTCCCGTTGAAAATCAAGAGTGATTGCCTCCATTTTGTTTTTTACCAAGTCATGTCAATTTCTATTTCTGTATATTTTTTCACACCTTCTCCTCTTCCCCATCAATCCAAATCTATTGGTTTCAACTAGCCACTCACTCCAAGAAGTTATTCTGGATTGTTACATTCTATAGTAATTGATCAACAATATCTTTAAACTGATTGTCATCAACCAAATCTCAAATTGCAATTCACTTTGAACATATCACATTTCAGATGCTTTCACACACATTATCTGTCCTCGACTGATGATGAGCTCAAACTCATTCATAAATGAGTCATTCCATTCAATTAATTAAAGTGAGGCCATTGAAGAAGAGGGAACTATAACTTAAAAACAAAGTTTCATTGGTGAATTTCAAACCTTGATGAGTCGGGTAGGAAATATATTTTGGAAAAAATTCACATGACTTCATTTTTGTCTACGCTTAACCCTAGATCTTACCAAAGGAGCATAAGGGATGAAAAATATTACTGTATTTGTTATCTACTGTCTCTGCACTTTAGCTGTGGTTATTGTGCTTTGGTCCTAGAAGACTTGCCCCACTTGTCACAGGAAATGGAGATTCTATTTTTGATTCACCACATTTCACTGGCTATTTGCAAGCACGAATCCAAACCGCAGGTTATGGAACTCACTTCGCTTCCCTAAAGTACCATTGATGCTAACAGCTCAGCAAACGATCGAACTGTATTTAATTATTCACTATAATGCCTTTTAGTAGAAAATCAAGTTGTCTAGTTTTATTAGGTTTATATGGCTCTTTGCTGCCTTGTTAGGGCTTAGGCTTTTTTTAAAAAACAAATCAACATAGCAGGTTGTCATGAGGGGGGAAAATGGTCTTTTGTTTTGGAAAGTTATATTACTATAAAACCCAATCAGAACATGTACAGTTTTGGGGCAAACTGCATTGGGAGCTTACTGAGGGCCCCCTTACAGGCATATCTCCCTGTCTTTCTGGTTTTTGTTTGTTTGTTTCTATCCAAATAAGGACATTGTTTCACACTTGAATCTCCTGAACTTCTGTTCTTCCTTAGTGAGGGCAATTCCATCTATGAGTTTCCTTTCAAATGATAAAGCCCTTATGACAATGCTATTTCTTTTATTCATTTATTTTTAAAATTGTTTTTTATTCTTTATTCTCCAGTGTGCTGTATCTATATTCTTAAATACTCAAGCTTTTCCTTTCAATGGGTTGACATATTCTGTGTCTTCCTGAGTGATAGCAAATTTGATGTTATGGAAAAAAAGATACTCATTTTTCATATAGATAAGGTGAAAAGGAAAAAAATAGTTAAATTGAGAAAATAGGAAATCACAGTCAAACTTCAAGGCTTCTAGGGTGTTTCCCAAATTTGAAGGTGCGGGAGAACCACCTGGAGGACTTGTTTAAGACAGATTCTAAGGCCCCACCCACAGAATTTTCAATTGTGGGTAGGGGGTCTGAGGATCGCACTCCTCACAAGTTCCCTGGTGATCCCGATGCGACTGTACCAGGCCCCCACTTGGACAGTTACTGTGTAGGAGCATCGTGTTTGTACATATATATTGTTTCTTATCTTGTCTTATGCAGCATAATTTTTTTTAAAGTTGATTTCCAACATTTATCAATTGGAAGACTTTACATGAAGTTCTTTTCCATGGATATTCTAAAAAGTAAAATTGGAAACTGTCAGAACGGGGATCATATTCACACAAAAGAATTTTCTGGCATTGAGGAGTAGCAACTTGCTTTTGGTGAGATATGTCATCTCCAGTTATTCTGGTTTTGTCTTTAATTTCTAGTGTTTTAAGTCCCTAGCATGTTGATAAGTAGATTTTTTTTTGTTGTCACATATTTCTAAATACTTAAAAACTTCTATTTTGAATTTGTTTTTAAATTTCATTTACTTTTTAACGTATGGGTTATAAAAGTTGTGATATTTCCAGGTAAATTTGTCTGTCTAGCTATCAATTTATCTATCTGCACAGATATATATGAGAAACTCTCTTAAGTATTGATTCTAATTATTTACATTATCTTCCTAAATATGTTCTGTATAATATAATTTCATGTAGAATATATGATGATATAGTTAATTTGAAAATTTTGAGATTTCTCACATGGAATTTTTGAGTTCAGTTTTATAAATATTTGTTCTATATGAGTATCAAAAGAAGGATAATTACCTAATTGTTGCTTTGGGGTTTATTATATATCTATTAGATCACACTTGCTTTTCATTTTATAAATCTTCTTTAGACAATACTTTTTTTCTCTGCTTGTGTTAATGTCTCCCACTGTGATTGTGGGTGTATCCATTTATCCCTAATACTCTTTTAATCTTCCTCTGTTAAATAGACCCAGCACAAGTAACAGCCTTCCAATTTCTATCAACGTAGAATTTTTGTTGCCTGTTTTTGAATGTTTAAAATATAATCATACAGTATGTACTTTATTGGGCACCTGACTTCTTCATTAAAAATGTTTATCAGGATCATCCAAGTTATTGCATACATTAATAGTCCATTCTTTCTTTTTTTTAAATCAGAGTGGAGTATTCTATTGTGGAAATATATCATGATTTTTTTTTTATCCTCCTGTGGATAAAAACTTGGAGAGTTTTCAGTTTTAAGCTATTATACATAATGCTATTACTTTTATTAGTCACTGCCTAGCTTCTTTTTTCTGCCTGGTGTATATTCCACGGAACACTTGTGCTAACTTTGCCAATGTTTTTGCTATTACTAGTTTATTGACTTAATGGTGTTCACAGGGAAGGTTATTCTTTTCAACCTGCCTGGTAGTCCGTCAGCTAGACACTGTGCAATCAAAATGCATATGTAGTCAGCCCTCTGTATCCATGAGTTCCACATCCACGGATTCAACCATCTGCAGATCAAAAATATATTTAAAAAATAATACAAGTAACAATACAACAATAAAAATTATTACAAATAAAAATAGAGTGTAACTATAATTTACATAGCATGCATATTGTATTAGGTATTAGAAGTAAACTAGAGATGATTTAAAGTATACAGGTGGAAGTGCATAGGTTATATAAAATTACTAGACCATTTTATATCAGAAATTTGATCATCCACTGATTTTGTAATCAATGGAGTATCCAGGAACCAATTTCTCATAGATACAGAGGGACACCTATATATGACACTATATATACTAAAGTCAAGTAAATCTTTAAGACTCCAAATATGTAGAACTTATTATAATGCTTGTTACTTTAGTAATGTGAATCCATAATTAAAATTCATGATAAACTCATGAAAGCCACAAAATAGGAGGACACATATATCAATTGGTGTTCACTAGATGGTGAGATTCATTTAGGTGAGGTGAAGAAAAAAGGATTCCTTGAAATTATAATGTAAGAATTTGGTGGTGAGATGAGTATGATTTGGGTAATTAGATATTGGAAGGCAGAAAAAATACTTAATTCAGAAGAATTAGCATAAATAAAGGCGTCCATAGAGGAACATTTTATATATTATTAAATGTATGAAATTATATATATAAAAATCCTACAACTTTTATATGACATGTTAAATCACTATGTAAAACTTTTAGTATTATTCTGCAAAATCAGTGCATGAGGTGGGGAAATCAATTTCTTCAGTGTGTTTGGAATGGAAAGGGTATGAAAAACAGCAATGGGAAATAAAATTTCAGTATAGATTGAGTATCCTGATTTAGAATAAATTAAATTTCTCATGAGTCCTTCGGATTTGTACTTTTGAAGACAAGTATCTAGTACTTAATTTATTTTCTCATAAAAGCAGAAACAGTGACTCACCTTGTCCTGGTACCTTTGGTGGACCGAGATCTCATCACAGGTATGCAAATTTTGCCATGGTAATTTTAGTCCAAAGGAAGATTAACCTGAGTACACCTGGAAGTGCAGGGCAAAGCATGCTACAATTAACTGGAATAACTTAAAAAGAATCTAGTAACAAGAAAAGAAGCCCTGTTTCCTAGACAAACAACACATGTATGTGTGGGTCTGGCATGACAGTGAAGGACAGCCAAGTGGCAAGTGTAATAATGCTAGATGCTTTTTATAGATATTGTAATACATTTTTATACTAGAAGAATGATTGAGTTGTAATTATCACTGGCTTATTTTGCAATTATTTAATCAATTCGAGCTAGCCTCCCTTCAAACACCAGTATTCAAAACAACAACTCAAATTCAAATGGTTGAAAATCCTAGTGAAATGTCTTTGGTTAAAAATTAGGAGACATTTGTTCTTATCATACCAATGGATTCTAATGTAATTTGCCTCAATAAACAATAAAAACCAGATATTTAAACATGTAACTTTTAATTTAGAGTTGGGAAATTTTAGAAGTTGAATGTCAAGCTTGCAATTCTCATTATTCATTGCTTTATAATAAAGTACTCTAACGTGTAGGCTTAAATATTAGTTTATTATTACATCCCAGGGCTCTGTGGATTGACTAGGCTTAGTTGGGCAGTTCTCACTGGGAACCTCTCATGCAGCTGCACTCAGATGGTAACTGTAGTTATCTGAAGGCTAAATTGCTCTGGACATCCAAGAGGGCTCACACACATGGCTGGAAATTGATGCCCAGTCACAAGAGAGCTTGACTGGGACTTTTAAGCAATTATTTTTTTTTAACAGTGCCTACTTGTGGCTTCTCCATATGGCTTGATCTTCTCAAAGCAAGTGATATGGCTCTGAGAGGTAGGATTCTAAAAACAATCACACCAAGATGCAGGACATAGAAGCTTCCAAGCCAACTAAGGGCTTGCATTAGTTTCAAAGTGCTGCTGTGACAAAGTACCATATGCTCACTGGTTGGCTTAAAGCAACAGAAATTCATTGTCCCCCAGTTCTGAAGCCAGAATACAAAATAGAGGTGTTGGAGAGGGCATGTTTCCTCTGAAGGCGCTGTTCATGCCTGTCTCCTGGCTTCTGGTGGCCTCAGGCATTCCTTGGCTTGTAGATGCATCACTCCCATCCTTTGTCATCATGTGGTCTTCCCTCTGTACTTGTCTCTGTGTCCTCATTTCCTCTTTTTATAAGGACATCAATCATTTGGATTAGGGTCCACCCTAATGATCTCACTTTAACCTGATTATATCTGTAAAGACCCTATATCCAAATAAGGTCATATTCTGAGGTACTGGGGATTAAGACTTCAGCATATTATTTTTTAGAGATGCAACTCAATCCATGACAGGACTGCATCTCAGTTGGCATGTTATAGTATCTGCTGTGTTCTATTGGTCAAAGCAGTTTCAGGGCTTGCCCAGTTTCAAGGGGATGAAACATAGAGTCCGGCTTTTGAGAGTGGATTGATAAATCACATTTTGCTACCAAAAGTTTGGCACTGTCCCCAAGGCCACATCAGAAAAACAAGGACAAGTGGTTTGAGGAGAAAGAAAGAGAAGTTTATTAATTTGCCAGCAAATGAGGAGACTGGCAGACTCCAGTCTTAAAGTACCAGCATCCTGCCTCTGAACAGAAGTGCAGAGATTTTAAAGGTTCTAATTAATCCCATAATCCCATCTTTAGCTAAGACAGTCTTGTGACCTCTGCCCAGACTCATTCCATCTTTGGATAAGACAATCTCATGACCTCCACCCAGGCAATTCCCCAGCATCATCTCCTGTGGCACAAAGAACAAAGGACACTCTCCTGCCTCTCCCAACCACTGGCCTGAAATAAGGATGTAGGTTTTATTTCTCAAAAAGGGTGAGGGGGTTTTGAATAGACAGAAAACATATTTACCCTTTTTCAGGCCATTTTTTTCTGCTACAATTTCAAAAGAGTTTAAGGGATGAGAAATATTGATGTGGCCATCTTTGGAAAGTACAGCCTGTCACACTCCATCCTCTACCCACAGTGACCCAGTTTCCTTCCATATGTAGCACTCACTCACCCACTCTAAGGATCCAATTACAACATTTTCTGAATCAGCTCCTAGTCTGGATAAGGCTCCACAAGTACAGTTCCTTGAAGATACAACTCCTTGAGTATGGTTACTTCTGGTTTGAAGATGTCTGAACAAAAAGAAGATGTTATCTGTTTCTCATGCACTTTCATACAATGTTGAGACAGGGATAGGTAAAAACAATAGACAATCTGGTTCAAAAAGTAGGGAATGCGATATCAACAGCAGTTACTAGACCATAGTCACACTAAAATCTAGCTGGGTACATGTTCTCAGTTTCTGGGTTAGGGCTCAAAACCCCCAGTAGTGATTTTCTGTGGCTCTTATTCACAATTTAGAATTTAGGTTTTTGGCATCATCATCTAGAAATCCATTCTTTTCTATAAAAAACAAAATAGGGCCAGGTGCAGTGGCTCTTGCCTGTAATTCTAGCACTATGGGAGGTCAAAGCAGGAGTATTTCTTGAGGCCAGGAGTTAGGGACCAGCCTGAGCAAGAGCAAGACCTCATCTCTACCAAAAAAAAAAAAAAAAAAAAAAAATAGAAAAATTAGCTGGGTGTGGTGGTGCATGCTTGTAGTCCCAGTTACTGAGGAGGCTGAGGCAGGAGGATTGATTGAGTCCAGGAGTTTGAGGTTGCAGTGAGCTATGATAAGGCCACAGCACTCTAGCCCATGAAACAGAGCAAGCCCCGTCTCAAAGAATTAAATAAATAAAATAAAATTGCTATTTAAACATCAATCCTACAATGGACCTCAGATTTACAAACATACACATGTCAACAATTCATGTTTGAAAATAGCAATAAAATTTTCAAAAGTGAATGAATATATTAGTAGTTGCTGAAATAAAAGAGATTTCTCATAAATTTGTATATAAAAGTTTGTAAATACTCAAAACTTCAGTGAGATTAATTTGGGGAGCCAGTACAGAGAAGCTGGACAAAAATGTGACTGTATTTGAATATTTCAAAATTTGACCATATTGCACATTTACAGAAAGTTTCAGTAAACAAAGTGGTTTATTCAGCAAGGAAAATATAGAACTAAGAGACTGAGAGAAATAAATATCTCCAGTGTCCAAACTATGGAAGGAAATATGAATGTCAGGAATAAATTTTGATTTCTCCAACCATACATAGGACTTCTAATGTGGTGAGAATTCCTCAAACTACCTTAACTGAGAAATGTTTGTTAAAATCAATTCCAATCATGCTTGATCTTTAAGATTATCAAGAACACTATTAATTTGGATTCCCACGTGGGTCTGCTTCTATGTACTCTTTATTTACTGCCCTCTGTAAGACACCATAGGTACTTAGACATGAGTGTGGGAGTTTAATTACCACAACACCCTAAGGTGATAATGCTAATCATGTCATAAAGGATGAAGTTTACTAAGAATTGGTAGCAGAAATCGAACTGGAGATTCTGGCTGAAGAGCTTTGAGGAGTTTGCAGTCTAATGTGAGACAAAAACAAATAAGCAGGCTGCAATACGTGCAGAGTGCAGGGCACTATGACACCATACTGAAGGGGAGACTGAAGCCAAATGAAGTAAGGAAAGTTCTAATCAACTCATTTCTGGAAATGAGCATTTATTGATATGACTATATAGGCCATTAGTTACTCAACCGTGAACGAACTAGAAAAACACAGTCTATGACCTCCAGAAGCTCTCCAAGTGAAAGCAATGTCCCTACAAAGGACCTAGTCTCCACCCAACTGTGTTCTCCACCATGTGTAATACCTGACTTTTGACTTCATGGTGAAAAGCTGGCCTTTGTTCTGACAGACATAGCATGTGCATTTTAGGCTGTAAGAAAAGAGAAGTGTGAGGAGTAACACATCATTGTAATTTTATTCAAGGAAACATTCTTCTTAACAGGGACTTATCCCTCCATATCATTGTCTAGAAATGTGTACCTGACCACCCATGTTCAAGGGAGCACCTAGTGTAAGGAAGGTTGGGGAATGAGGGTTTTTATCTGGGCATCATGCACCCTCAACAAAATCATAATTCCCTTCATATGAATAGCAAGACTGTCTATTGCCTAGGGCACCAGTAGTGACTGCTACAGTAGGCTGATAAAGTCATCCAGATGAGAAGTGATTAAGATCTACAGTAATCAAAAGCTAGTCATTTCAGGCAAAATTAGCTATAATAAAATTTACTTTTTGTTTTTTAACTGCAGACATCACTACTGCCAGGCAACTACTGGGAAGTTGTATGCTAAATCACCGCCCACACTTCTGAAAATATGAAGTCACCAGGAAAAGGCAATACCAACCACAATGTCTTTGAGTTATATTTATATCTTTGTTAGTGGATTTCGAGTGACTCCAATATATTACCTGACCATAGAAGAGCCACTGTGGATTTAAAGGCACAGAACAGATTAGAAAAATGCCAAAGTGAGAGACAAAGTCATGTTCCTCACCACTTTATGATTACAAATATCATTTTTTTCACTTCTTTATGTCTAGGGTTCTCAACTCTATTTTCTCTAAGTTCCTAAAACATTTCTTCTCTGAAAGTTTCATTTAAGAGTTTCTGTTTTCCAAGTAAAAACATATATCAATTTTTCTTCTGATGTTTCTCAGGGACCTGATTTTTCTTAAATATCACACTTGAAACAGTGTTGTGTGGAAGAACAAGTATAATATGCTATCTATGTGTATAATTATAATCCTTCAAAATATTAGAAATGGAGAAGACTCTAATTATACCCTTGGAAAACCCATTCATTTTAAAAGTGACCAAAGGTAAATTTTAAAAAATTACCTATATTGTACCCAGATCACTTTCCTTTGTACCTCACTTCTAGTATTGTTCTATATGAGAAAATTCTGTGTTGTGATAATAACAGTTCCTTGATAGAAATACAGTGGCCCATAGAGAAGAGAAGCAAGAAAAATCGTCAAAGAGGGGCGCATCCTGGTCATTTAACATCTTAGCTATAATTAGTTTACTCAAGAACAAATTTTCTAACTGCGCTGATCTTCAGATTTTTTTTTAACAAAATGCTCTCATTCTTGAATCTTTAATAAATCAGATGTCATGGAATGTCCAGGTTCTTGATTTGCTATCAACTGAGTCACTCTGGTTTCCCCTTCCCTCACTGGTGTGGGAAATAAGTTAACTGAGAGTGAAGGTTTTGTTATAGCAAATAGGTGTCAGGAGAATAAAGAAAATACGCCATTCTAGTTGTGAGACTTTATAAAAGTAACAAGAAGGTTCTGTTCCTATAGAAGTCAAAGTGAATGAAATGTGTAAGAAGCAAAGCTCTGATATAAGATAAATTGTAGTACTGTATTTTATCCTGAGGCACTAGAAACTATTGAAGAATTCTGTGTAGAGTCCAGCATGGTCAGATGTATGTTTTAGAAACCTCTCTGCCAGCTGTAGATATTGATTAATTTTTGATGGTGATAGGAGGATACAAACTTAAGAGATAAACTCTAGTGGAACATAAATAAAAAATAAAATTTCAAAGCATTGGAGAAAAGGAAAAAAAATCATAAATAGAAAAAGGTAATAGGAGAGGGAAAATGGACAAGCAAAAGTTCTGAATAGAAAAAAGAAGTAATAGAAATAAGACTAAATACAGAATTAAACACATATAGGTTAAATTTCTCAGTTGGGAGAAAAAATTTATTAAAAAAAAAAAAATGTAACTGCAACCATTCCCAAAGTTCTACACCTACCACTTTCTTCTGCATCTCAGTAAATGGCATCATCATTCTCTATTTTCTTAGCCAAAATATGTATATTTGTCTCAATTACTCTTATTTCCTTCTGCTCCACATCCAATCATTCAGCAGGATCTGTGGGATCCATCTCCAATTATATCCCCAAACCATCCCTTTTCAATAAACCTGGTCCAAGAAATTACTATATCTAGCCTGAACCACAGCAATGCACTCCTAGCTGGTCTCCCTTCCTCTATTCTATTCCTTCAAGTCTTTTCCAAGAAGAATGATGTTAAAAAAATAAACTTGATGTTATCACACCCTGGATTAAAATCCTATAATTGCTTAACAATTAATGAAAATATAATCCAAATTTCATTTATGATTTATTTCTAGGCATAAATTAGTAACATACACCAGATTTACCTTTTCATCTCACAAAACTAAAACAGTAGACAAAATATATTAAAAAAATATTCTTTAGATGTTGGTAAAACAGTAGCAGAACAGTAATTCATAAGAGAAATGAAATAGAAATTGTAAGTCTTACAGTTGCTCCAGCTTAATACATAGAGGGAATTACAAGGCCAAAGTTACAGGGAGGAAGAATCAAACCGAAGTCTATAGTGTCCCTCAGTTGTAGATTTTAGAGTTCAAGATGTCAAGGCAGCCAGAATTCTAAAGAGAGAAGAAGGCTACTCAGAGAGGTCCAGAGCTCTAGAAGAAGTTCCTTTTGGGTCTTTATCTGAGTTCTTATCAACCCACATGTGGAGAAATTATTGAGGTGCGGAAAGAACCACCAGAAAATAACAGATAGAACAATTCCAAGAGCACATGCAAAGCTGGATTTTGTTCTTGTATCCAGCAAGAGTGAAAAGTCTCATAATTCACAGCAGGAAGAGAACTCAGAATGCTATTGCCTCACTTGTGAAGACAAATTAACCCCAGATTAGGGGCTGTTCTGGCTCCATCTCACAAAGCTTAAAAACAGACTTTGATAGGATCAAACTGTTCCCAAGTAATTTTATAACATCTCAGAGCAAAATTTACAAATATTTAAAAGATTACAAAAAGGAAAAAATATCCAGCACCCAACAAAGTAAAATTTATAAGTTCTGGTATTGTTATACATTGGATTGTGTCCCCCTGCCACTACAAAAATATATGTTGATGGCCTAACCCCTGGTACCTATGAATGTGATATTATTTAGAAATAGGGTCTTTGCAGATATAATCAAGTTAAGATGAGGTGGTTAGGGTGGTCTCTAATACAATGACTGGCATTCTTATAAGACAAGGGAAATTTGGGCCATAGACAGATAGAGGGAAGATGGCCATGTGAAGAAAGAGGCAGAGATTGGAGTTATGTTCCCATAAGCCAAGGAATACCTAGGACTACTCGAAGCTGGAAGAACATGAAGGATAATCCCCAGGCTTTCGAAGAAACAAGACCCTGCCGACACTTTGATTTCAGACTTCCAGGCTCCAGAACTGTGAAAAAGTCAATTTATTTTGCTTTCAACCACCCATCTCATGGAATTTTGTTACAGCTGCTCTTGGAAACTAATACAGGCAACCAATCAAAAATTACCAAGCATAGAAAGAAGTAGAAGAATATAAGTCATAAGAAACAGTAAAATAAATCAATAGAACTGAAGACCTCAAATGACTCAGAAGGTAAAATTAGTAGACAAGAATAATAAATCATCTGCTATAAGTACACTCCATATTGTTCAAGAAATTAGGGGAACATGTGTGGTGAGAGATATGTAAAATATAAAAAGGACTACATCAAACCTTTAGAGATATAAATTATGATGTCTTAAAAATACACTGGATGGGATTCAAAGTACATTGCACAGTACAGAAAAAAAGATTAGTGAACTTCAATACATTGCAAAAGAAATGATCCAATATGAAATAGAAAAAAAAAAAGAATAAAGAAAAAAATGAACAGAACATCAGTAATTTGTAAAACAAAATTAGGTAGATGTGTAAGTAATTGGAGTCCATAATCAGGGAGGGAGGATATCACAGAAAATAATAATGTTCATATCTTCCACAGTTGATGCAAACTATAAACCCTCAGATCCAAGTTCAATGAGCTCAAAGCAGAAGACATGAAAAAACCTGCACCAAGGAACATCATAATCAAATCATTTAAATTAGTGATAAAAATTATTAAAGTAGCCAGAGAAAGAAGACACATACTGAAGATAAATGTAAGAATGATTGCAGAAGTCTTACTGAAAGCAGTACAAGATAGAAAGCTGTGCAATGCTATCTTTAAAGTACTAACATAAACAAACAAAAAAGCTGTCAACTTAGAATTCTATACCCAGTAAAAATATTTTTCAAAATCTATTTTTTGTTATACAAAGCTTTACATCTCAGATATTATTCTCTCCACTCTGCCTCCAATTATTACATTCTAGTAAAGAAGGCCCATTTCCAGTATTGACATCTCCAACATAGTTAAGTTTATTCTCAACTGAGTACATTGCACTTGCTGTCCCTTTGCATAGAACTTTTTTTCCCTAGACTTTTACAACCTGGCTACTATCATTGTTTAAGTCTAACTTTGGGCTGTCTTTGATCATCCTAGCTACATAGTCTGGTATGATTTGAAAAAAAAAATCAAAATTGATTTAACAGCTAGTTTATGGACCTTTATATAGAAAATATGTGAATATTCTTTCTCAATAGACAAGGAAGAATTTAAAATATTTGTTACCCTCAAAATACCCAACAATTATAAATTATTCAAGATAGATTACCTAATAATAAAACAAACTTACTTTGCTAATAGATAGGTAGACAGAGTTTGCTTATGGTTAAGAGAAAATAAGAAAAGTTAAGAATACCTCCAGGATTTTTGACTTGAATGAATAGGAGAATGAATTGTCATGAAATAGGGAAAACTATGAGAGGAATGCTTTGGGGGAGAGAATCATGAGTATATTTTGACATATAAAACTTGAGATATCTATTAGACATCCATGTGGTTATGCGAAAGGCAATTAGATATAAAAATCTGGATGTCAAAAACAAAGTCAAACCTAGTGATATAAATGAGTGAGTTGTCAACATATATATGATATTTAAAGGTAAGTAGATTTGATTACATGATCTACACAGTAGTTATAAATAGAGAGATGTCTGAAGACTAAACTCTTGGTTACTCAAACATTTCATAGTTAAGCAGATGAGGAAAAACCATCAAAAGAGACTGAAAAAAGAGACACATAACTGTCCCCTCCCAAAGAATAAGAGAGGCTAGTGTTCTGATTTTCAAGCAAAGAAGCACAAGAATGTATTAATTAATGCCGATAATTGAAAAAAAACAAGAACTGATAGTTGATTATTGATTTCATCATGTTGGTAATGTGTACAAAAGCAGTTCTAAGAAGTAGTAAGTATGTGCTACTTATTGATGTGGAATTGAGCTAATGGGCAGAAAGGAAATGAAGATAATAAATAGCACTCTATATTCTAAAACAGAGAAGCATACACAAAATACAAACTATAACTATAATATTTGTAAATTAAAGGTATATCAATAAATAAACAAAAGGAAGCACTCATAAAAACCTAAAGGGTAAAAATAAAAAACAAAACAGAAAATAGAGCATTCCAGACTATTTAGAATGTCTAGCATAAAAGACACATATATGTCCAATGGTACTCATCTAGGCTTTACACATATGCTAGAAAATGAAACAGTATAAATTATTAGTCAGAAATGTGTTCGGCAGGAAGCTAAAGAAAACCCAACATATACTGGCTTAAATGAATAAACGGTTTCTTGACCTCAGCTAATACATTGTCAGGATCTAGCCATCATTGCCTTTGTGATTATAGCTTAGTGATATCAATGTAGTTAAGCTCTTCCTCTTTCTTCTCCTTGCTGTCCCTAGCATTTGATTTCTATTTTCAAGATCCATATCTGGGGTATCTCCAGTCATGAGATCCGTGTTCATGGTGGGAAGAACGAAGTAGGACACTGAGGAAGGTGCTGAAACACAAGGTATCCACTGGCCAGAACTACATCTAGGTGCAAAGCAGATGAAGTTGAATGTTTTATCTTTATAACAACTACAGTAGAGGAAGGCAAGGGAAAAGGGAGTGGTGAATGTTTTCTGAGTAACTAACCCAGACTTTGTATATACAAAATAAATAAAGTAAGGGGACATAAATCAACATAAAATAAGAATGTTATATTAAAAAAGAAAAGAAATAATGAGATAAGAAAAAATAAACAAAAAATTAAAGAACATAAAATTAAGAATGATCTTTAAAATAAATTATTAAATAGAAACCCCACCACAACCCTGCTCAATGTAAAACAAAAGATAAATAATAAGCATTTGAATATGAAAAGAAATTTAAAGAATCAAATATAAACAAATCTGAAATATACCAGGGAATTTAATATGCAATTTCAAATGTTGCGAATTTTTTAAAGTTGAGATGAAATGGATAATTTTTCAAGAAAATTTGACTTATGAAAATGAACTCAGGGAAAGATATAAAAGCTGAATAGGCCATTAGCCCTGTGGAGGAAGACATAAAAGATAGTTGAGTATTTACCTCGGCAGAGACACTAGACCCAGATGGTTTTACTGGTCATTTTCATAAAATATTCAAGAAAATGAGAATGTCTATATTGTTTAAGTTTTCTCAGAGCACAGAAAACCATGAAAAACTTCAAATTTCCTAATGTAGGGCCTAATTCCACAATAAAATTGGACAAAAATAACACCACATCACTTATAAATATAGATAAAAATATTATTACATATAACCAAACTGATTACATGAACGTATTGACAAATAACACACTCTAACCAAGAAAGTTTCTTTTAGAAATATGAGAAAGGCTCAGATTTGGAAAATCTAGTACTGCAACTTACTTTACTTATGTATTAAACATAAAATCAATACAAACGTCAATGGGGCAAAATGATATTTTAGAAGCAAGAGAATCAAGATATATAGTGGTTAAGAAACATGTTCAAAATGGGAGAGAGAATATACGACATAGCTGAGATTTAATTGCATATCTTTCTGATTTTGAAGACCCTTCTTTTATATTAGATAATATTTAGCTGTCACCAGGTCTTAGATAGGCCTGAGTAAATAGCAGGTTGTCTTAATAAAATATTGGTTTAATAAAATAAAATGGTTGAATTATTTAGGATGTAGCAGAATATCTGGATAAGAGCTTCTATTTCTTATTAAGAAGTCAAGCACTTTCCCAGAAAACCACCAGTGAACATCCCTTATGTCTCTGTGATCATAACTGGGCTCAGGGGACCCTGTGGTTGCTGGTGAGGGCACGTGGCTTTTGAAGACTCTCTGTGGAAGATTGCCGGAGAACAAGAGGTTGGAGGTTGCTGTTAGGAAGCTAACCATAATGTCTATTACAACGACATTATTTTTTGATGGATGTCAAAGGATAACTTCAATGCCCCTTTCTCCTTATGGTAATTAATGAAGCATAGCACAAGGAGAGAGAGAGAGAGAGAGAGAAAGAGAGAGAGAGAAAGCGCTTGATTTTCAGGCAACGAATCCACTAACTTTCAGTCATTTCTCTATTCTGAATTGTTTTCATGATACATCAACCTCCATAATGCAGTCATGGATGCCCATATGAACCGCTAGTTTGGCAAATGTGTAAGAATAATCCGTTTTACAATATAATCATTTATCAGCAAACCAATGACAGTTTTATTGAATTAGATACATAAAATAGTTTATAGTCAGAGGACACGGGAGGGCAAATCACTGGTAGTGGTAATTACTCTTGCGTGATGTGTCTCCCACATCGGGACATAAAGTACTGTGAATATGGGAACAGCTAAAGCGATATATGAGTGTTCCTAAGCCATTGTAAGCAACTTTTCTTTGCTTCACTCTAGAATGTCACACACTTAAAATAATGTATTATGAATATGTGACATGAAAGGAATACCTTATCCTACAGGGCCTGATCCATGCTTCTTTAAAAGCTGGTCTTTGGTGTACTGTATGACCACAGATCCTCTTGCAAGGTGCTTTTTCAGTCAAGACTGTGTGATCTACTGTCTTTCACTTAAGTGGTCTTCAAATTAGCAAGGCCAACAGAGCCTGTCTCTGTCACTGTCATGATGAATGATCCATATTTAAATCTGCTGTGTCTTCTGCTGAAAATAGTTTTGGTTTAGGTCTGATTCTGACTTCATTTCATAATTACTACACAATAAGAAATTGAGAACCACCTTTTCCTCAACTAGATCTTCAAGAGTTTATTCTCAATTGGTCAAACAATGTTGACTTAGGGGGCTCCCACTAAATGTACATTAGGGAGAGGGGAGTCTCAGTTTCTGTCTTTAAAGCAGTAATCAGTAAAGGACGCAGAGGTGTTAGGAACTGCTGGGCAGAGCTGAGCTGATGGCCATAGGTTAGCGGGATGTTCAGAAGTTTCTTTCTCAAGGGGCAAATGGGCTTAATTTTCCTCCCTGGAATAATTTAAAACGAAGTCTACTCATTAATGCAGCTCAGTTAGAGCAGGCTGATACTGTGTCAATAATGCCAAGGGAAAATGTGCAGAAAAGTGGAGGCTTTTTCATCCTGATGGCATGAATTTATTTTACTTTCTGTTCTCCTGCCATCCTTGATCCTCACAGTCAGCTCCTGCTCCCTGGGTGCCTCTCATTCTGATTCTAAGGCAATCATGTTGTATTTTAGAAAGGTTTTACCAACCATGCTTTAGTCCTAGGAAAGTGGTGGATGTGTTGTAGTCATAAGGGATATTAATCAGAAGGATTGATTCCTTTGGTTAAATCCTGTCTCTTCTGTATCATCATTTTTTTTTTTTTTTTTGCAGGAAAAAGTCTTTATTTAGTCCTTTAACATGAAAGTTACTTTCCATACTTTTCTCTTTCAAGTGATTTTTTTTTCCTTTGAAGTTTTCAATAAGTGCCTTTTATAGCTTGGAGTAATTTTAAAGATTATCTAATATAACCTTGTTATCATTTTTAAATAAATGCTTATTTTTAAAATCAAATTATCACAGGTGAGTAATTTTTAAAAATCAAGTAGTGCTATGAGATTTATAACTAAAACTCACAGTCCCTGCGCCACCATTTATTTATTTATTTATTTATTTATTTTATTTCAGAGTATTATAAACCTTTTGGTTATGTGAGTTGCTTTTGTGCCACTTGAGTCAAAGTTATAAGTGTGTCCATCACCAAGGTAGCGTGCATTGTACCCATACCCTTTGTAACAACCTGGATGGAACTGGAGATCATTCTTCTAAGCAAAGTATCGCAAGAATGGAAAAACAAACACCACATGTACTCACTATTAAACCAGAACTAATTGATCAACAGTTCTGCCTCAGATAGTTTACCTGATTATATTGATCCTAAGGATCATGAGCCAAAGAGAAATACTGTTTCTTGGCCAAGAGTTCGTGAAGTCAGAAAAGTGTATGTTTGATATATTCCTCTCCTTTTCATGTTATATATCTTCATCTTCTTCCTATACCTAGTAAAAAGAGTTTGATGTTAAGAAAAGTTCTTACTCGATTGGTTTCTCTAATCATACATAGTTCAGGAGTTATATGTAAATTATTTCTATAACTATGGATTAAAATGGGCATGATCTAAAACCAACACATCTCAGGTAGAAAAGAAGGATGCAGAATTCTGTGTCTGATGGAGTCAGAACCCCAAAGATATTGATGTAGCATATGTTGTGGTGGTTGCATGTTTAATTTTTTTGCTAAGCATTAATCAAGCTTGGTGCTGGATAAGACTTATGTGAGTCTGATTAAAAAGTTGAGACTTTGTGTTATATATAGATAGCCAGCCCCTTGTATCCATGGGTTCCATATCCATGGATTCAACCAACAGGAGATCAAATATATTGTTTAAAAACTGTGTCTGTACTGAACACGTACAGACTTTTCTTCTTGTAATTATTTCCCAAGCAATACAGTATACTAACTATTTACACATCATTTACATTGTATTAGGTATTTTAAGTAATCTGGAGATAATTTAAAGTGTATGAGAGGATGTGCATAGGTTATATAAAAGTACTACACCATTTTATGTCAAGGACTTGAGCAACCGCAGATTTTGGTATCTATGGGATATCCTGGAACCAATCACCCATAGATACAGAGGGATGACTGTAAATAGCAATATCCACCTATATATCTCACAAATGTTGCCCAGAGCCATCTGGTTGCAGAATATATCTGCAGAAATTTCTTCTCTCTAATGTGTTGGCCAGTGCCAAGTAGATGATTCCTGGGCAGCTGTATGGCCTTTCCACTCTCTATCCTCTTCTATTTTCTCTCTGTTGTAAACAATAGTAAGAAAATAAAGAAGCAATAAAGAAAAATCTATTTGGAGTGGCACAAGCACCCAAGTGTGTGTGTGTGTGTGTGTGTGCGCGTGCGAGCACTCACCTAGGTTTTCAGGACTGTCCAAGGGCGTCCCATTCTCAGCATTGGATGATTCAAAGACTAATTATTATAGCTTTCTTCTGAGAAGTTCTCAGTCCATCATTTAGAACTATAATTCTCTAACACAGAGCCTTCCAATACCTATTGGAACATGCATTTGTAATTTTATATAAAAAGTACTGTTTGCAAGGCCAAGAAAATTAGTATACTTTATTTATCACCAGGGAATTTTTTAAGACACTAGGGAAAATAGAACAATGTGAGCCATTTAGTTTTCCGGTGTGTTATGAAGGAAATCTGTCAATTTAGTATGCCAGTTTACCTTTCTGATCCAACATCATATTTCTCCTACACGTAGAAAATTTAACACTTGACTCCGAAGTGCCTCGGATACTTGCTAAAGCGCTAGATCTAGACTCAGCTTTGTGGCATATTTTCAACTCCATGACCTTTACAGTATATCACTTTTCTTCTATATTCTATTAATATAACAGAAGCTAGAAATAATTAAATATTTAATTTATTTTCACACATTTATGAACTCTCTGCCTTTGCCAGAACCTGCCCTAATTGCAAACAATAAAATCTTGACTCAGACTGACTGCCAATTTTTGTATAAATACATCTATGAGTTTCTCAACCACACAAAAAGATATGGAAGTATTCCCAGCTTGGCAGAATTTTAAACCATATGAATTGGTACTTAATGAAAATATCTGTACTCTATGAACCATTACAAAGCATAATATTCACTCTACCACCCAAGGCTTTTCAAAATTGAATTATAAGAGGCTGTGAGCATTGTTCTACCATTCTGGCAGACAACAGAATTGAGATTAAGAAGCAGCATCTTGGGCCAGGCGTGGTGGCTCATGCCTGTAATCCTAGCACTCTGGGAGGCCAAGGTGGGAGGACTACTTGTGCTCAGGAGTTTGAGACCAGCCTGAGCAAGAGTGAGACTCCATCTCTACTAAAAAGTAGAAAAATTATCTGGGTGTTGTGGTGTGTGTCTGTAGTCCCAAACTACTTGGAGGCTGAGACAGGAGGATCACTTGAGGGCCAGGAGTTGGAGGTTGCTGTGAGCTAGGCTCATGCCACAGCTCTCTACTCAGGGCAAGGGAGTGATATTCTGTTTAAAAAAAAAAAAAAAAAAAAAAGCATGTTGGTTACAGAAAACCAGTACACAGGAATCAGACCTCTACTGGTATCTGAAGGGTGCGAGAAAGAGGGTATCTGACAAGAGGGCCGGCAAGAACAACAATGAGTCTTACTGGCATGTGAACCTGGGCTCCAACAGAGCACCATTAAGCTAAACGGGAGATAGAAGTATTGGTGTATTCATTCAAACTAGGCCAATAAGGCAAGAGTTACTAGAAACAAACAACTTGGTAAACATAAGGCAAACAAAACCTAAAGCCAGCTCTTGACAGAGCTGTGAGCATTCTCACAAATAGATGAATTTCTTGTCTGTTGTTGCATATTGGGAAGGTAGATTGCTTCTTTAAATTATACCTCTATTGGAAGATTAGAAATCATAAATACGAAACTGTAGAAGATTGCATTTATTTCTCACAAAGGCTATATATTTCACAAGTCTAGGACATGCACACAAACCTCTTATTTATTTTAAATTGGGTTGCATTAGACTAGAGCCACAGCATGATTCAGAGACTGGTGTTGGTCATACAAGGTTGAAATGTGACCAAATTTTTATTTGTTAACAATGTGGGATGTGTGTGTGTGTGTGTGTGTGTGTGTATGTATGTGTGTGTGTATGTATGTGTATATATATATATATATATATATATATATAATATATTATTTTGGATTGATACCATGATAAATTATCACCAAGCCCCATGTTATTTGTTTTTACAGTAGAGGAACTATTCTAATTGCAGTCATGGGAAATTATTTTAGGCTCATTTTATTTTTGTTTTTTTCTGAAGAGTATTCTGGATTTAAAATTGGTAATAATGATTGAATTGGTTTATGGTCAATTATAGCAAATGAAAACATGTGAGGCCAGAAAATCAGTAAAATTTTTCCAAATATCACAGATTACAAAACAGGAAGTCTTGACAGTATGTTTATCAAAGTGGTCTCCTGTAACAGAATCACATGAGAAGTTGTTTAAATGCACTTTCTCGGTTCATATTCAACTTACAAAATAAGAATGTCTGTGAGTGGTGGATGTCATTCTACGATTTTAACAATCACCCAGGTAAATCATTTGTGTGCACTAAGGTTTGAACATTACAGTATTGGAATGAAGAGAAAAGAGCATTCCTGGAATGCACCAAGGAATATCATATACAGAGCAAAATTTATTCCTTTCCTTTCTAATTCAACATTTATGTTCCCTGTGTTTCCTTGTGTATTGGGATCATAGAAGATAAATACCAGTAAAAATTTGAAGAATATTATGGTACATTTTACTAACATGCTGCTCAATAAAAACTCCCACTCCAGGGAAAAATTTCCTTGATTGTTTATTCAATAATTTTAAAAAATTGCAAAAAGATGAAATGTTAACATTGAAGAGCAGGTTGAGAAAACATGAATTTTGTTGAACTGATAAAATTTAAATGATTTACATTGCTTCATTTATTTCTAGAATATCTTAATTTATCAAGATGAATACCTATCCCTCAGTAAATGACAAGGCAAAAGAAATGACACTTGAATCGTCTTTCAAATGAACTGGATTGCAAATCAAGATTATGAATTTTTATTCACAATATGTAATATCACAGCAATATTAATTCAAAATTATGCTTTGGAAAATGACAATATGGGGAATAAAAATCACTTTGAAATTAAACCTGGAATCTGAGTGTAGGATGCACTGGCTTTACATGCTTATACTGAACAGAAATATTTCAAGAGCATATAATGACTCAAGAGAAATTTAACTTGCCAAGAAAAATGAAATAAAGTTCTTCAAAAAATAAATTCTCAGAACATTTGTGACTGGCCCCTCAGGGCATGATGGTAGAGTGCAGAGAAATCTACAGAACTGTATTTCATGTCTTTCTGGAATGTACCAAGGAATATCATATATGGAGCAAGATTTATCCCTTTCTAATTCAATATTTATGTTCCCTGTGTTTTCTTGTGTATTGGGATCATAGAAGATAAATATCAGTAAAAATGTGAAGGACAATATTATGGTACATTTTACTCAAATATACTTTGAAAGAGCTTGGTAAATATTACATGTCATTCTAAATTTTTAACAAATTTACAAAATTATCAGCATTGTGGCAACATTTTTATAATATTGTAACTATGTTTTTATTTTCTAGCAGAAATATGTAAAACAAGATAACATGTACTTGTTATATAATTCTTAGGGTCTGAGTTGGACAGGTACTGTCAATTCTTCAGTTTATAAGTATCAAAGTTACTTATTAATTCCAAAGGAAATAGTGATATATTTCTAACCCATGGTCTTGTCATTCTCCTAAGTTGGCTGATGAATTTCTGAAACTACATAATTTTTTTCCTGTAGTATATATCTCTCACTTTTATAAAATTCTTAAAGGATTCTATTGCCCTAGAACCCTTGCATTTAACCCAACTCCAACCAGTTATCTATGATATTTGTTATATGGGGGAAGGTGGTTTGGATTTAATGTCCATGCTCTTCTCAAATTAAAGAATTCCATATTTTATGTCCCATTTTACTAAAATCTTTTCCAGCTAAAATACTCCAATTTCCTTGATATTTTATTTTCAAATTGAGCTAAGTTTAGTCAAAGTGGTATCTCCCTATGCTGAATTCCTGTCTTAATCATTATCTATTCTACATGGTTAACACATAACAGATTGATTGTTCTTTTAAATTTCTTTTTAAAAGAAATTTAACCCACATTTGCATGTTTGTTACTTTTGTTATCTGTTTATATTCTGTCCTACTCATCCAGAATGTTAGAAGCATAAGAGTAGGATCTCCATAACAGACAAATAGTAGGTGTTGAATAAATGCTTGGCTAACAAATATTAAATAAATGATTGTTATTTTTATGACTATACAACACAGTCATTTCTTGCTCTGTCAAATTCTGACATACTTTGGCCAAGATACTATACAGGCAGGTTAGATCAAAACAGGTTCATACTTTTTCAAATCTTTAAACAGGCTATATTTAATTATTTGTTTGATGCTCATTTTTTAATTGATACACAATAATTGTACATATTCATGGATTACATGTTACATCTTGAAACAAGCACACAACATACAATGATCAAATCAGGGTAACTGGGATAAGATTCACCTGAAACATTCATCATTGCTTTATGTTGGGAGCATTTGAAAATTTCTAGCTATTCTGAAATACAGTAAACTATCATCAACTATAGTTGCCCCATTGTACCACTGAACAAAAGAACTTCTTCCTTCCATTAAACAGAATTACCCCTTCAACAATATCTCTTCATTACCCCATCCCACCACCCTGACCAATCTCTAGTAGCCACCATTCTATTCACTACTTCCTTGAGATCAATTTTTTTTTTAGGTCCCATATTTGAGTGTGAAAATGAAATAATTGTCTTTCTGTGCCTGGTTTATTTCACTTACAATAATGTCCTCCAGATCTATCCATGTTTCTGCAAATGACAAAATTTCCTTCTTTTCATGACTAAATAGTATTCCTTTGTGTACATACACCACATCATTTTTATCCATTCATCCCTTGATAAACCCTTAAGCTGATTCCATAATTTAGCCATTGTGAATAATGCTGTAATAAACACTGAAGTGCAAATATCTTCTGGTTACATTTTATGACTTTGCCTCACCCAAGCGAGGTTTAGAGGCATGCCCTTCCCCTCTACAATGCTCACCATGTCTGTGACCCTTAGTTGTGAGTTTGTCCCTCCTCAACCCCCTAATCCCTGTAGAATATTACTACCATGTGAGCACTATAGTGTTGATAAGTTAGTACCAATTTGACGGTGAGTATATGTGTAGACCATTCCGATCTTTTGATACCTCACTGCGGATAATGGGCTCAAACTCAATCCAGGAAAATACAAGTGGTGTTAGATCACTGTCATTTCTTATAATTGAGTAATATTCCATTGTAAACATATACCAAATTTTAGTAATCCACTCATGAATTGATGGGCACTTGGATTGTTTCCAGATCCTTGCAATAGTGAATTGTGCTGCCATAAACATTCAGGTGCAGATGTCTTTATTATAGAATGTCTTTTGATCTTTTGGTTAGATGTCCAACAGTGCTATTGCTGGATCAAACAGTATTTCCACTCCCAGCTCGTTGAAGTATCTCCAGATTCTTTTCCACAGAGGTTGCCCCAATCTGCAGTCCCACCAGTAGTGTAAGAGTGTTCCTATCTCTCCACATCCTCGCCAGCATTTGTTGTTTTGGGATTTTTTTGATAGAGGCCAGTCTCACTGGGGTAAGGTGATCTCTCATTGTGGTTTTGATTTGCATTTCTCTAATGATTAGAGATGTTGAGCATTTTTTTTATATGTTTGCTGGCGAAAGAACACAGGAAACATGATGCTCATTTTTTAAGAGACTGAACACCTACTAATCCAGGCTATTTATCAGAGTATTTTTTAAAACTGAACTTCTTAAGAGGAGCTTTGGTAAAAGATAATGTTTTACCCATCATGTGATATTTCTAGCTATGATTTAGCATCTATGAGTTGTTCTAGGCAAACATCTGCCTGGCCTGCCTTCTAATTTGGCTTAAAATCTACAAGGGTTAAATCCATAAGGGTAAAGTGATATTAGAATTTAACTAATCTGCCATCCAGAACTGTGGTCTCCAGCCACAGAGCTCTGCCAATGTCACCTCTATTAGCCTTTTTTAATCAATGTGAGTCCACTCACCTTTACCAAAAATATTGGCAAAAGCCACTATAAAATGATAAAAAAAAATTAGTATCTTCTATACTATTTGCTGTTGTTCTTTCTGTATATAGCTTCTTCAGTATTCTCTTGGGGGAGAATGACTAGGACAAAGCTAGTTTCAGTTCTTCCTTATCCTTTTACCAAGTAGCATAAAGCTCTGTAAGTATCCACAACATTGAGTCTCTGCTCACATTTCCTGATTGTTGACCAGGTGAGTGGCACAGACAATTTTGTTTGCATGTCCTTTCTGTGTATTGAAATGGTAAAATCCAATTCTTAAAATCCAGGATAATGAAATAAATGGCCTGGTACTGAGAGACAGAAGGACCATTATAAACAGATTCAAATAAGCTATATTGGAGAGAGAGAGATGGTTTCAATAGAATTTACTTAAATATTGGTACAAAGTAGTAGCCTTAAGAAAACAATAAATATCACTCCTGAACTTAAAATGTAATTTGTTATGGTGGAGTTGAGGAAGGATTGAAATGTGAGAGAGGTATGAATATTTAGGAAGAAACTCCTTTGATTCAAGCATTGTGCTGCATTGCTATCTAATGTAATTAGTGATTTACAGTAACTGAGGTAATAATTGCCTTTAAGAAATATATGAAAACCCAGACTTTACCACTATTCTATATATACAGGTAATGGAATTCAACATGTACCCCATAAATCTATTAAAGTTTAAAAAAATAAAAAAGAAAAATAATCCAAAAGAAAAAAAATATCAGCTGTTAATTCCACTACCCAGATGTAGCTTACTTTTGATATCTTGGAGGAACTGTCTTTCATTTTTCTGTGTGAAATATAAATATGTAAATGCGTGTCTGCTGTATATGCATTCTTTGGGTCAAATAAACATTAAGAGACCAAAAAAAAAAAAAAAAAGAAATGTGTGACCCATTGTGCAGAAAAACATTACTTGCCACTAGGTCACTGTTCTGGAACTTTACAAAAAGCGATGTTTAACTTATTCTTCAGAAGTGCTGAGAAAATGTGAAAGAAATAGACTGATCATACAGGGTTCAGAGGCATTCCACAAAGAGTTAACTTTTAGTGAATAATGCCTATGGTCTTTGGAGAAAAATATAAAGGTATTCTTAAAGAGAAGCTGTTTCCTTTTATAAAGCCAGATGGTGGGTATAAGGAAATGATGCTCAAGGAAGAGCAAGCAGATTAGCCTAAGGGACAGAGAAATTGTGCTGGGAATACTGAGAATCATGTAATGGCTAGCTCAGTGGCACTCAAATTCTTTATAAAATTATAACATGTGAGCCCCTCCTTAACTCACTGAAGTAGAACTTTCCCAGGCAATTCTCAAGAATAGACATAGTTACAGTCACTGAGATTGATACTTCTGCCTTTTATAGATGACACTGACAAATACAAGTATTCAGAGGTGGAAGCCAGTGCAGATCTAGGAAATATTATTCCCGGGACTTTACTAGCACAGTAGGACATTGAGCCTATAGCAGAAAATACTGGAGCCATCAGAGTAATGGCCACCATACACCTAGAAAATGTTGTCATGTGGGAAGGAAGATGGTTACTCTTAAAGCCTAAAACCAAAGACAGAAAGATCAAAGAGGCTGTTATTTCTTGACCTAAACAAATTAGCCCAAATGTCTATTTAGTAGGAGTTAACCATCAAAAGGGAAAAAGGAGCTGAACCATGAAAAGAGAGATTGAAATTTCCTATCGAGTTTCCATTTTCAATTCCATTTTCAATTGCCAAGTTTAGGCTAAGAGCATAAAAATGTCCATCACAAGACCATATGTTATTGCTTACCACATCAATAGGCTGGGAGAAAATACCATAAGCTTACATTTTTTTTTTAAAGATGGCATTTCCAATCTACAGTATATTTCTTATAAGCCTGTTATGTCACATGTAAAGGCTTAGCTTAGCATGTAGCAGGATAATAAAACAAAATCATGTTTTGATACATTTGATAAACTTAAATAAATACCTTTAATAGAAATAATCAAAAATTCAATTGATGCCTTTGAGAGATAAAAGAATTTCCCTTTGTAAAATCACTATTTTAGTTCAAAACATTCAAAACAAACTTTTTTTTAAAAAAAACAGAACATTTATTGTATGACTAATCATTGAAATTCTTAAGATGAATTAGATGCTGCAACAGCTTCCCTCTTGTGTTTAGCT
The DNA here is from genome assembly GCF_041146395.1 of Eulemur rufifrons. Classification (NCBI taxonomy): domain Eukaryota; kingdom Metazoa; phylum Chordata; class Mammalia; order Primates; family Lemuridae; genus Eulemur; species Eulemur rufifrons. The sequence goes on from NC_091001.1 coordinate 49,775,576, forward strand.
GTTGTTCCTTCACAAAATCTGTGCCTGATTCTACAGTACACAATTTTTCAGGTGCCTCATTTGACAAATCCCACTAGTATTTCGACTTTTAGCCTTTGCACTGCAGTTATACATTCTTTTATGCTTAGCAGGTCAGGAATATTTGCCACAGGTCAACTTATGAAGGTGGCAGTCCTTAGAGCCACAGCACTACAATGTGTGCATCTTATTGTGATGTTCTCTAAATGATTTTGTTCCCCTCTTCATCTTTCTTCTGAGGCTACATTCAAGATTGAAATCAAAGAGCAAAACACATATTTTTATTGTAGTAAATCACATAACATACGTTTCCTCATTTTAACCATTTTCAGTGTACAGTTCAGGGGCATTAAGTACATTCATGATGTTGTGCAACCATCACCACTATCTTGTTCCAAAATATTTTCATCACCCCAAAAGGAAACCCTATTCACATTAAGCAGTTACTCCCATTCTCTTGTCTCTACTCCCCCTGGCAAACACTAATCTGCTCACTGTGTCTCTATATTTACCCATTCCATGTGTATCATATACATGAAATTAGGCAGTGTGTGGACCTTTCTCTCTGGCTTCTTTAACCTAGCATAATGTATTAAAGATTCACCCATATTGTAACGTGTGAGTACTTCATTTCTTCTTGTGTCTGAATAATATTCCACTGCATGTATATACCACATTTTCTTTATCTATTAATCAGTTGATGGAAATATAGTGGCTTTATGAATACTGCTATTTTTTAACAATGCTACTATGAACATTAAAGTACTGTTAATAGTTTTCATTTGAACCCCAGATTTCAATTCTTTTGAGTATTTGTCTTGAAATAGATACATGATGTCATACATATGGCAATTAACTTTTTGAGAAACTGTCAAACTGTATTTAACAGTGACTGTACCATTTGAAATTCCTACCAACAATGTATGAGGGTTTCAATTTCTTCACATCTTTGCCAACATTTGATATTTTCCATTTTCATTTTGTTTCTTAAATTATAGACATTCCAGTGGGGGTGAGGTGGTCTCATTGTGGCTTTGATTTATGTTTCCCTTGTTGACTAATGACATTGAGCATCTTTTCATGTACTTCTTTTTGCCATTTGTGTATCTTCTTTGTATAAATGTCCACTAGAGCCCTTTGCCCATTTATTTGGGTAGTTTGCCTTTTTGTTTTTTTTTAAATGCAAGGGTTTTGTTTTCTTTTGGTAGTCTAGATGCTATACATTTATTAGATAAATTGATTTGAAATATTTTGCCCTATTCTTCAGGTAGTTTTACTCTATTGATAGCATTCTTAGATGCACAAAATTTCTGAATTTTGAAGAAGCCCAGGATATCTTTTTGTTTTTCTTTTGTGGCTCGTGATCTCTATGAACTTATTGATAGCCCCAAGGTTATAAAAATTTACTCTTATGTTTTCTTCTGAGAATTTTATAGCTTTAGCTCTTATATATTAGGTTTTGATGTATTTAAAGTTAATTATTAAATTTATGGTGTGACAGAAGGATCCAAACTATTTTTTTTTTTTTGAGTGTGATACCCATTTGTCCTTGCACCATTTGTCAAGGAGACTATTCTTTTCCCATTGAGTGGTCTTGGTGCTCTTGTCAAAAATCAACTGACCATCAATGTATGTGTTCATTTATGGACTCTCAATTATATTTCTTTGATCTATATGTCTATCTCTGTGTCAGTATCTATATGTCTATCTCTGTGTCAGTACCACATTGTTTTGATTATTATAGATTGGTCATAATTTTGATATTGGGAAGTGTGAATTCCCCAACTTTGATTTTTTTCTGGGAGGTTTTGGATATTGGGGATCACTCTCAATTACATGTGAATATAAGAGTCAGCTTTAGAGTCACTGGGATTGTAACAGATACTGTACTGAGTCTAAAAACCAATTTAAGGACTAGTGTCTTCTTGATATACATTAAGTCTTTCAATTCATGAATCCTTTCCACTTGTGTGGAAATTTCATCCAGTGATTTGCACTTTTCAGTAAATGATTTGTCTACTCCTTGTTTAAATATATCCCTAAGCATTAAATTATTATTTTGGCATCCCACTTCCTTACACCTTTTCCAAATCACCCAAGAAAAGCCCAAATGTTATAATAGGTTCTTTCTAACACCTTCTCATTCAGATACCCTATGGCTCCTCATGGTGTGTGTTCTTCCTTGCTACACTGAGTCATAAATTCAACCTCTTCAGCTGAAGATATGTTCCTAGTGATTTTGGCTGGAGGGCTTTGACGCCTCCACATCATGTCTGTTTAGGTCAGCTTTAGACAATAAGTTCAGGTAAGTCGAGTTTTGTACCAAATGAGTTATGAGAAGATTTTAGATATCAGGGTATTTTAGATTTAAATTGATAAAGTTTTGTGCACTTTACAATATTTTTGAAAACGATTTGGCAATATGTAATTAGAGCTTAAACAATCTATACATGCTGATTGAGTGATATCTTAAGAAGAAATCTCAAATTTAGATTATATCTCAAGGCATTGCACACAAGAGTTGAAATTTATAAATAAAAGTAGGTATCTGAAACTATGATGCTACATCTGTTAAATGGACTATTATGGAACCATAACAAATGATGTTTAAATAGAATTTTGATGACTAGAGGAGATGCTTATTATATAATACCAAATCAAAGCAAAAAATAACATTGTATACACAGATGATACCGAAATTTCCTGTGTGTGCAAGGCCCTGAGCTGAATATTGCAGGATGACACCAAGGCTTTCCCCACTACAGTGTTTTGCCACAGGCTCTCCTTGAATCTTTAGTTCAACCTCCTCTTAGCAACATATTTAGCATTCTAGAGCATAGAAGGAGGGGAAAAAATAAATACAATCTAGAGGATCAACTGAAACTGTGGACCTCCACGCTGCAACCAAATATTCAAATGCTTTCCAACAAAAAGCAGACACAAGAAAGTCAGTAAAAGTTAAGTAACTTTAAAATTAACAAATAGTTTTCATTTTTTGAAATTATTAAGTACATAGTAGTTAGATTTTTATAAAATAATGTATAACCCATTTTTAAGTATATCTAATTGAAGTTTCTTGAATGCGGCCTTATTTGATTACAGCTAAATTAATGCAGTCTTTCAACATGAAAATGTTTCCCACCCCTGTTCCAGACTTTTGCATTTTTTTCTGAGATCACTATGAACATGAATTAGTCTTCTGAGGATACAAACTTTGGTCATCTAGTCTTAATAACCATTAGTTTGGATCTAATCTCTGTAAAGTCTGAAAGAGCAACAGAATTTAATCGTTCCTAAGAGGCTTGGAAAATGAAAGATAGGGTGAGAAATATATAAATGAAACAATGAGATATCAAACATCATTTAGCACTGCAGAAATATTTACAGTACACCGATGATAATCGGATGTACAGGAAGGAAGAAGGGCCATATTAAACTTTTTTTTTTAACTAAGGTGCACAGCTTGCTTATTTTGGAGGGAGGAGGGGTAAGTCATGGGTATAAAGTTAAATTTGGTTTTGCTACATTATCCCAATTTGCTGAATCTATCAATCAAATGGATTATATAATTTTCCATTCTTTCTCTTTTCTTTACTTGCAAGCAAATGATTTTGACACGAGCAAAATAAGTTTTTAAAAAAGAAGCTGTATTTACAAGGGTTAAATAATTCAACTAGTCAACAACGCTTCTTTCAAAATATATTTGAAGTGGAGAATTCCTTAGGCGATTTACGCTTTGGGGTGAGCATCTTTCCTTGGCATTTTATTCTCCGTAGTAATTCCATTAAAAGAGCACAATTTATTTCGTATCTGTCTTTGCAGATTTTATCAATGCTGAAACCTTTTAAACTGAGAATGGGATTAAATAAACCCCATTTACCAATGTGGTAAAATATAATAGACACCCAGCCCATTAAATGGCCAGCTAAATCAATATATCCACTTGGCAGCAATTTCCAGGAGATAAGGTGAAACCCTCCTGTTCTATTTGATAGATGAGTAAACTTAAAGGGAAGAATTTACAGTAGATTCAGCGTGTACCTTGAAGGAGTGTTCATTATTCTCAAATTACCTTCTCATGTCAGCAGATTTGTGGTTAGTAAACATAGAGGCCATTTGTACTCCCCCTCCTGTGTGGCTACAGAGGCTGCTTCAAAGCAAGTGACTGATGTGGACAGCAGAGGAGTGCTTGGTCTATTTAACACAGAGATTTCAGTTGCATTTAAAAGATATTTATAAATTTGAATTTTGGAAGACATACTATTCCAAATCACCCCAGATAATGTGACTGTCTATAGGTGAATGGGGGGATTGTGAAGGATGCAGAAAGCTAAAAAATTAATAAGAAAAATAGTAATTTACAATGTGCTTATAATGTACCAGACATTGTCTATGTGTTTTACATATTTATGAATTTAACAGAAATTGACCAAAAGAGGGAAACTATTGTGATTACAAATTGCCAGAAACTATTCTAAGTACTTTTACATACATAATTATTTGTTTAATCTTCATAAAAAAATCTTTAAAATAAGTATTATTATGGATTCAGAAACAGAATCAAATTTAACTGCCCCAAAAATCACAATAAAAAATATTGAAGCTAGTATTTTAATTTAGGCATTTTGCTTCCTAGATCTACTGGTCTGTATGACAAAATACTAGAAATGGTAAAATTCTTATACATATTTCAATAATCCTAGGCTAAAGCTTAGTGTTTTAAATAGGAATTAACTCCGTAGATGACAGTTCAGAAGACAGAAGCCATCACGAAAGTTAGAGTCAAACCTTGAAATCAGGCAAGAAGCATCAGGTCATGGTCAATATCCCAGAAAATATTCATGATCAAAAACAACAGTTGAAGCACTATCACAATTAGAAGCCAAATTCTGTGGATCCCTGGAGTTACACTTAAACAAAAAAGTGATCATAACCTTCAATGAGGCAATCAATATGCCTGAAAGCCCCTATTTTGCATTGGATGTATTTTAACTTAACAAATGTTCATAGAACTTAGGCACTCAGAGACTGTGTTGCACAGAGACAGTGCACATCCACACTGAATCAAACAGACTGGATGTCAAGTGTCAAGTCTTCGCCATTCTTCAAGTGTGAAATTTCTGGCAGTGTTCTTAGATGATTTAGTCTCTCTAAGTCTCTGTTTCCTTATTTGTAAAATAAAGACATAGAACTTAACTCATGGTTTTAACATGAAAATGTTAAGTATTTCATCTAAAACATTCAGCCTACTGTCTGGCACTTAATAAATGCCTAATAAATGTCCTATGCCTAGTATATATTCTCTCTATATACACACAAATATACGTGTATATATATACACACACTTTTTATGTCTGTAAACATGCTTTACATGTATACATACATAATATACATATATTTTAATTATTTAAATTGTATATATGTGGATATACATGTATAAATATATAGTATACATAATATAAGTATGTTTTATATTATTGACTTAATAATCCATATAAAATATGTCCTGATTTTTTGAGCATATAATATAAATATATTTCATTTTAATATTTTAATAACATTTCTTCACAGAAGGACTTTTCAAAGGCTATACAACATTCAATTCTGTGAAAGACCCAACATTTACTTATTCACTGAGTATTCAGAAAATTTTACATTTCTCCCCAATATACATAATGTTGTAATGAATATCTTTTGTATGAATTTTTTTTTTATTTATTTGTTTTGGATTATTACAATAGAAAAATCAGAAATTAATTGATTAACTTTTATATTTTATATTATTAATTTATATTATAAACAATACAATAAAAATTTATAAATATTTTGGAGCACCTATCTTAAGCTATATTAATCATTTTGTAATTACATACTTTTTTCTTTCAAAGAATGGATTATATATAGTTTACCTGAATGTTTATAGGATAATTAGACAAAGATAAGAGATTATGTTAATTAAACTCTGGAAGTCAAAGAAGTTAGCATACTCTGAGTAATGATAATTGCACATTACATATCAGGTGCTGTGATGGACAATTCCCATTACCTTAATTAAATATCACTACAGTCCCAGGTAGACATGATCTCCACTTATAGTAGAGGAAGCTGAAGCCACAGAGCATGTAGAGACTGTCACAGGTCATCGAATTACAAGGAAGCAGAAAATGGACTTGAACTCAAATCTCAGTCTCTAATTTTCAACAGTGAAACATGATACAGAAATTTCCTGTGTGTGCAAGGCCCTGAGATGAATATTGCAGGGTGACACCAAAGCTTTCCCCACTACAGTGTTTTGCCACAGGCTCTCCCTGAAGCTTTAGTTCAACCTCCTCTTAGCAACATATTTAGCATTCTAGAGCATAGAAAGAGGGGAAAAATGAATACAAGTTTTGCATTCCTTTATCCATGGATCCGAGTTTGAAACCAGATTCTAAATCAGAAACAAATTGCAAGAATCTAGTCTGAAATGCTCCGTTATTGTTTTATAGATTTAGAGAATATGCCAAAAATCATAGAGGATGGGTGGACATGGGGAGCCCACACCGGGAGTGGGGGGCGGGGCGACAGGGGGGGCGGGGGGGGGGGCAGGATGTGTTGGAATGAAAGTTGTTTTTGAGAACTGTCAGTGTTAGCCGAACAAAATTTCTATCTTAGAATGACAAGCACTTCACAAATATTTATTTTGGTGATTTACTATATAAATATAAACCTTCAGGGGCTGGCACGGACACTGTTTGGATTGGAAATATTCCCCTGATTTAATGACTGTTCTGAAGATGAAAGTCTCCTTTTTTGGTGCTATTGGGTATGCAATGCTATAAACTTCACTGTCTCCACATGAGCCAGATATTAAGAAGGGAAGAATTGATTTTCAGGGTTAAGAGGCTTTTGAGTTAATCTTCCTGTATACAAATGTATTAAGCATGGTCCGTTTGGAGTCAATAACTCACTCCTTTGTCCCTGAAGTAATGGATTTAGCCCTGACATAGGTGGTTATTTATGGCCTTAAGTGAGTTGTTTCTTGCAACCAACCTCAACTTACACAGATCTAAATATGACTGTAAGCCAAGTCTGGGAATAATTGTAGTAGCTCTTGCTGTTCTTAAGATGGTAAGGTTCCTTGTAAGGAAAGCAAGCCTGCTGAATTACTTCGTATTTCCAAGGCAGCATAGCAAGGGTGTTCTCCCTCCCTCTTTCCTAATCAGTACATCACGAATGCTCAGCATTTATGAACGTATCTTCTTAATCGTCCTTTGTAGCTGTGGCAGCTTTCAGGCTTTACCTTAGTGTATATGGAAAAAGAAGAGATTTTGCCTCCTATTAACATTTATTCATGTCCTTTCATCTGATACTCAGTGTTGGGCTCTTCTTGCTTTTCTCTGCTGGGCTACTGGTTAATTTTCTGCTTGCTGAAAGCCACCTCTTAAAGCTTCTGACAGTTTCCCCTTGAAGGAGAGCTGCTCTCTCTGTACACCCAGCAGGGAGAGGTCAGTGTGAGACATATCTCATTTCCTTTAACTGCTCTGTGCTGGTTGTTTGTATAGGGCTTAGTTTATAAATGTTTAATTAGTTATAGTCTACCTTAAAATAATATTTTACAACTTTAAGTGTAATGTGCGGATCTCACAGGGCTATGCCACCAGTTTCTCCTTCCCTTTTTTGTGGAATCATTGTCATAACTTTTACTTTTACATATGCCATAAACATACAATATGTTACTGTTATTTTTAATTAGTGTTATATATTTTCAGCTACTGAAAATAAGAAAAAGCTAAACTTTATATTTACCATCATTTATGTAATTTCTAATATTCTTTGTTTATGTGTATGTGTGCTGTCTCAATTTATATCTGATAAATAGATATCCTTTTGTTTGAAAAGTCCCTTTAATATTATTTATAGTACAAACATACTATCAAAGAATTCTCTCAGTTTTAGTTTGTCTGAAAAAAGGATCTTGTATTTCATTTTTGAAAGGTATTTACACTCGATATAGAATTCTGGGCCAACAGATTTCCTTCTTTCATCACATAAAGGCATTAACCATTGTCTTTGGCTTGTGTAACTTCTGATGAGACTCTGATGTTCTTTGCTCCTCTGTATGTAGTGTGTATTTTATTTGCCAGCCACCTTCAAGATCTTCTGTTTGTATTTTGTTTTCAGAAATTTGAATCTGATATATCTTGAGTTTTTATTTTCTTGTTTATTTACTGATTTAATACTTATATACTTATTTATTTGGCATTTATTATGTTTGCTATTCCCTTAGCTTCATGGTCTGTGATTTGGTGGCTGCTATGGTCTGAATGTTTGTGCCTTCCCAAAATTCATATGTTGAAACCTCACCCCTCAAAATGATGGTATTAGTAGTTGGAGACTTTGGGAGGTAGTTGGGTCATGAGGGCTCTGCCCCTGAATGGGATTAGTGTCCTTATAAAAGAGCCCAAAGGGAGCTTTTCCACCCCTTCCACCACATGAGGACACAGTAGGAAGTGCCGTCTGCAAACCAGGAAACAGGCCCTCACCAGACACGAAATCTCCAGTGATTTGATCTTGGACTCCTCAGCCTCCAGAACTGTGAGAAATAAATTTCTGTTGTTTATAAAATACTCAGTTTATGGTGTTTTGTTATAACAGCCTGAATGATCTAAGAGTATATTTCATTAAATTGGGAAGTTTTCAGACATCTTCTCTTGAAATATTTATTGCAACCTGTTCTCTCTCTCTTCTCCTTCCCCCTCTCTGCTGAAATTTTCCATTTGTTCATGTGTGATGTCTAGTTTTTTCAATAGAACCTTTAACATATCAATCATAGTTATCTTGAATTCCTGTCCAGATGTTGCAACATCTGGGTCATTTCTCGGTCTGGTTTGGGGAATTGATTTTTCTCTTGCAGTATGTTGTTTTATTTCTTATTTCTTGTTCATCTTGTAAGTTTTGATTGAAAGTCAGGCATCTTATGTGAGGGCAACAGAGACTAAAATATAATATTCATGACTGAAAATGGACACTTTTTTAGCTAGGTTTTTATTGAAGGTAGAGTTAAATCAATCAAGTTAGGTGTTGTGCTGGGTTTAGGCTTTGTTTTCCCTATTCTTTTTAATTTCAGAATATTATAGGGTACAGACTTTTTGGTTACATAAATTGCTTTTGTGTCATTCAAGTCAAAGTTATAAGTGTTTTCATCGTTGTTATCCTCAGTGCACTACAGGCTTCAAAGTTCTCCAGTGTTATATTTTGTTTAAGATGAGGACCAACCAGTTTGGTTTTCCCACAGGGTTTTCCACAATGACTATTCTACCCTAAACTGTAGGATTTCTCTTTGCATCTTGATCTCAGAGATCCCCCCTTTCCATGCTCTTGTTTCACTCTGTTGCTGAGACGCTTACTTGCCAGGTGTGGATGGAGTACAGCATTCTCTGTTATTCTGGTTCAGTCACAGTCTTGGTCAGCTGCTGTGTGCCAAAGTCATGGGATCCTGCCCCTCCTCCATTACTAATGGACCTCTAATGGCCTATACCCAGGAGTTCCCTGCCCGTGACCAAGGATGAGCCTGCACATCTGCTGTTAGAATGACAGGGTTTGCTGCCTTTCCTTAAGCATCTTAAGGCTTTTGTTCCACATGGAATGTAGGACGGCAGGATCCAGACAGTTCTTGTATAATTTCCCACGGTAGTCTCTAAGTCCCTCACCTAAGCCTTCACTATGATTGAGGCATGTTCCTGTCTATATCCTTCCCTCCAATAGTTTCCATAAACTGTTGAGGTCTGTGGAGAAGAGCCTGTGAGTAAGTACAGATTTCTTCTGTGTCAGCCCCCAAATGTTCTATATTCTTTTGCAAGCCTACATTCAGTTTTTAAAAATTCATTACTTTAGCTGAATACTTATTAATATCCAGAAAAACTAGGAGGGAAAGAAGTTTCCAAGGGTCCTGAATTGCTTTGGAGACCTGTCTTTCCTTAGATTTTTGATTAGTTATTTGCCCTGAGACCTCAGCTTTCTGTTGGGTTCAAGAAAAGTGGTGATTGTGCATATTAGCTGGTTTCGCATTGTTGTAAAAGTCAAGTATATGTTTTGTCAATTTGTCAGTTTTTCATGATAATCATAAGATGACACAGGTTATAACTGCAGATTGTATATCTCAGAGAGTTTTTAAATAAACCTTTTATTTTAAAATAGTTTTAGGTAAATGGAAAAGTTTAGTAGAGTTCCTATATGCCCTGCAACATACCTCATGTATCATAATTAATTATTCAAATTTCCTTAGTTTTTACCAAATGTCCTTTTGTGTCCTGGGATTCCTTCCAAGATGTAGTATTGTATACATGATACAACATTTTAGTTGTCATGTCTCCTTACACTTCTTTTAACTGTGGCAGTTTCTTAGACTTTTCTTGTTTTGACGACCTTGACAGTTTTGAGAAGTACCGGTCAGCACTTGTTAGGATGTGCCTCAATTGGGATTTGTCTGTTTTTTGTTTTTTCTCATGATTAGACTGGGGTACTGTGTTTTGGGGAGGAAGACCACTGAGGTGAAATACCATCTTATCACATCATATCAAGAATACCTACTACCAACATAACTCATAAGGGTTGATATCAACCTGATCTCCTGGCTGAAGTTATGTTTGTCAAGTTTCTCTATTATAAAGTTACTATTTTTCCTTCTTCCATTCCCGTAGGAATTTAATTGCTATGCATAGCTCACATTTGGGAAGTAGGCAGTTATGTCTTACTTGGTTGAAAGTATATAAATTATTTGTAATTTTTTTGCATGATTGATTTTTCTCTGCATGAGTGATTTGTCTTTATTTATTAAAAATATATCATCAGAATTGACTCATAAATATTTATTTCATATTTTGGGTTATTATCCAATGCTACCGATTTTATTTTGATGCTAAAATTACTCCATCTCTGGCCATGGGGAACTCTTTCAGCTGGCTCCTGATTCATTTTACATGCCCCCATCATTGTGTAGGGGACGTATTTTTAGCTAATAGTTTTCAATATATTAGTCGTTACTCATGAAATTTACTTTTATGTTTTATGTGAAATAGAAAGCTACTTTTTTCCCTTGTTTTGGTATTGTAAATTGTGTATTCAGTAAGATCTAATTTATTGATTGATCTGAAATGCCAATGTGATGAACCAACTATACCACGTAGTTTTCTTTCTTTAAGGATTCTACTCAGATCTTTGTGCCCACATTTTTTTTAGGTAATATAATGCTTTTGTAATGCTTTAGTTTTATAACATGTTTTGGTACTCCCAATTTTGCCTATTATCTCATAGAAGGTGAAAGTAGAATAGTTACAATTAGGAAGAATAAATTCTGGTGCTCCATTGCACGGTAGGGTCATCATAGCTAACAACAGCACATTGTATGTTTCAAACAGCTGGAAGAGTGTTTTTGAATGTTTTTACAACAAAGAATGATACTTGTTTAAGGTGGTAGATATGCTAATTACCATGATTGGATCATTATATAATGTACATACGTATGTATCAAAACATCACATTGTACCCCATAAATATGCACAATTACTGTGTGCCAATATAAATAAAGAAATAAGTCAACAGTTAATATGTCACAGAAGGTGAAAAAGGGAAGATGATTTAGCGAAGTTGATAGATGTATCAGACAGGAATTTATTGGTAATCTTTGTCAATATGTCAGGTAATGTGATTCCTCCAGCTGTGGTTTTGTTGTTTTTTTTTTCTCCCTCATGATTGCTTTTGCTATTCAGGGTCTTTTGTGTTTTTTTTTTCTTTTTTTTCTTTTAAATGTTTTGTAGAAATCAGCAATGAAGCCATCAGGTTCTGGGCTTTTCTTTGATGAAACATTTTATTATTACTGCTTCAGTCTTGTTATTATTGATTTGTTCAGATTTGCTATTCCTTCCTGATTCAATCTTGATAGGTGGCATATGTTCAGGAATTTATCCATTTCTGCTAGGTTTTGCAATTTGTTGACATATAATTCTTCCCAGTAGATTTTATATTCCTTGATATTTCTGTGGCATCAGTTGTAATGTTGTCTTTTTCTTATTGGATTTTTTTGGACTCTTCTCATTTTTTCTTAGTCTAGCTAACAGTTTGTCAATTTTGTTTATATTTTTTAAAAACCAACTCTTATTGATTTTTTTGTATTTTTTTATTTGTTGATTTTTTTCTCTGATCCTTATTCTTTCTTTCCTTCTAATAATTTAGGGTTTAATTTGTTCTTGTTTTTCTAGTACCTTAGGTGCATCATTAGATTGTTTATTCAACACCTTTTATATATGTGTGTCTGTGTTTCTTTCTGTAAACATGTCTCTAAAGAGAAATGTTTGTTGTTGTATCCAATGTTTTGCTATATTGCGTTTCCATTTTCATTTGTCTGAAGAAACTTTTAATTTCTTTTTTAATTTCTTCATTAACCCATTAGTTATTTAGGAGTTTATGTTTTAATTTCTATATATTTGTAGAGCTTCTGAAGTTTCTCCTATTGTTGATTTTTAGTTGTACTCCATTATGTTCAGAAAAGATACTTGATATGATTTCAACTTTTTTGAATTGTTAAGACTTGTTTTGTGTCCTAACATATAACCTATCCTGAAGAATGTTCCACATGTGGTTGAAAGAATTTGAATTTTACAGCTATTGGATGAAATGTTCTGTAAATGTCTGTCAGGTCCATTTGGTCTAGAGTGCAGTTTAATATGATGCTTCATTGTTGATTTTCTATCTGGGTGATTTTCCATTCCTGAAGGTTTGGTGTTGAAGCTCCTACTATTATTGTATTGCTCTCTACCTCTCCATTTAGATCCATTAATGTTTGCTTTATATATTTAGGTGCTCCAATGTTAAATTTATATATTTTTTCATTGTTATATTCTCTTGCTTTATTGACCCCATGTTTCTTTTTATATTTTTGACTTGAAATCTGTTTTATGTGATATAAATGTAGGTATTCCTGCTTCTTTTGGTTTCTATATTCATGGAATATCTTTTTTCATTGTTCAATTTTAATCTACACATGTCCTTACAGGTGAATTGGGTCTCTTGGAGAAAGTATATAGTTGGGCATTATTTTTCATGCATCCAGCCACTCTATGTGGATCATAATCACAGAGAACTGAACTTCTTACCAGCCAATTGTGGTTTTACTTGTCTTTCCAGTCCAAAGAGGCTTTATGGCCTCACTCTTGTGTTCAGGTTTCCCCTTAGCTTTGAGGATGTAATTTCATGTACAGACAATTGTTCACATTGATGTTTCTGCAGTGGTACAATTGTTCAAGAGGCCTACTCTGCCACCTTTAACTACACTTATCATCTCCTTATCTTCCAGCTTTAGCTAACAGGAAGAACCCACTCTCTTTACTCATCTTCATAAATATTGATATTTACGAAGGAGGAAAAAAAGAAAGAAAGGGATAGAAAAACTGAATAGATTATTTAGCACATAGAATCATCCTGGAAATAGGAAAGATAAATTCAAAAAATAAGAAAATCAGGTGATATAGAAGACAGTGAAGTAATGTGACTGATGCTGAAAATAAGTCAGCATGTTTTCAAGAAACAAATCCTATCTGACAAAATCTGTGTGTTAGCAGTTGTGAGGGTTTGTATAAAATTAATATGTGCTATGTGCCCTTGAGACAAGTGCTTCTAAATTGTTGGGAAGAAATATCTTACACACCTGAAACTACCAAAAAACTTGTCTCTCAAAGTAACCTGTGACATCATATGAGATCTGAAGACATTTTTTCCAGTTTCCTTCTGGATTTGTCTATTATAGCTGTGCCCCTATAGACCAACATTTAGTGTTTGAAATGCACTGCCCATTTAAATTCAATGGTGGCAAACAATTTTGTTTCTCTACCTCTCTGAAAAATTATCTGCTTATCATCATTTAATCTTATGCTTTCTTTTTTTCTCACTTTCTCTCCCACCTCTCTCTCTCTGTCTCTCTCTCTCACGCACACACACCCACACACCCACCAATAAAACTCCAACAATCCTGGTTTTCCGCTTAATTATCATAATAAAACTGGTATTAAATTTATACACTCATTCTCCTTACTGAGCATTTGTTTAGTTACTATTCTATCATATCCTTATTAATCAAATTTGTTTATTAAACACTAGAGACAAACTTAGGCAAAGAATTGCAAATATGAAAAAGGAACAATCTCTGTCTTCAACAAAACAATAACAGCCACGCATTTATTTATGCCTTCATTTACTCCACAAATAATTTTTGTGAGAGTGGAGCCCTTTTCTTTGTTGGTTACCACTTTAGTACCACTGGTCAAACAGTTGCTGGTATAAATTAGGCATTCATTGACCATTACTAAATTATTCAATGAAAGTAAGTAAGGAAAGTTTATATGAGAAAAGATATAAAGTTGTATTTAATACAAGGAAGGCAAAGGAAACAATGGCCATCATTAAATATGTGAAAGACTATGAGGTTATTGCAGAGAGTTGTACTCAGTGGTCGTTAATTAAGTGAAAATATTCTGTATTGGAAGGAATATATTTTGGATTTTTTAATGAATGAAAGTAAAGAATTTGAATAATGTGTACCAATTCCTAAAGGAGCTGTGGGAACCTTGGTTCCATAAACATTTTAACAAGAAAAGTCTAGAAATTATTAACTATGTATGATTTGAATAGTCACTGGAGGGCAGGTTGTTGAAATCCACAAGGTACTTCATGTTGAGGCTAATGTCCTCATTAAATATATGTAGCTATTTGCATCGAAAGCCTTCCTTTATCTTCTTTGTCATCTCTATTTATAAATTACTGAAATCTGGGTAAAATAGATAATTCCCCAAAGTTATGCTAGAATACATAATGCTGAATTTCATAAATAGTCTTTTTTTTATTTTTCTGCAGCCTGGCACAGAAAATTTCTTGAAATATTAAAACACAATTTTTGCATTTGACTTAAATATAATACTCATGAATTTTAAATATTTTCAATATGCCACTCACTTAATACTTTAAACAAATACAGTCCTTCTCAAAAATACATTTTTAGTCCTGGGGAAGGAGAAAAGGAGACATTGTCTCCCTTAAAGTTATGCATAGTATTTAAATATCACATAGTACAATTTGAGGGCCACCAGCTGACTGCTGGCTTTTATGTCTCTCTCAAAAGAGCACCTCGAAGATAGGTACATTTACCTCAGAAAGGGACTTCTTTTGTACATGTGGTGACATTTATATAGGAAATAGTGTATAATAAAAATATACAAATAATACAGTGTTCTGTAGCATTGAACAGAGCCAAAGGCTACAGATCACAAATGGAGAAATCTGAGTATGGTCCCTGCATCTGGATTTGGTCAGTAGAGTGTATGTCCTACATAGTCAAAGTGAAAAGTGTCAGTGGTTTAGTGACAGTCATATTTTTAAGGTGGGGCATTAAAACAAAAAAGTCAATAATTCAATTAAAAACATTTAATAGCTATGAATATGTAGATACTTCTGTAATTTTTAAAATATGTATTTGCTTCAAAGACATCATCTCACTTAATAGGGAAATCTGAAAATCATTTCTGCTTGAGGAAGGAGGAAAAGAAAGATGCTCTATTATCATTATTAATTACCTTTGATTTCATTATTTAGTGTAATTAGATGAATGGAAGTTGAAAACTTTGAATGGTTCTGGTAAGGGAATTAGGAGCATTATTTTAATAAAAAGCAAATCATAAACCACAAGAACATTCATATTAATTTATATAATAGTAGATTGTAAAAAATAGCATACAGGGTTCAGTAGCATTTATATATATAGCCTACTTAGATGATAAAAAAAGAAAATACTACATTTTGAAGCATGAATTAAGCACTAAATTGTCCTAGTACATTTTGTGCTTATAAATTAATTCTTGAGACTGGGTAACTTATAAAGAACAGAAATTTATTTTCTTACACTTTGAAGGCTGGGAAGTTCCAAATGAGGGTACTGGTCTCTGGTATCTGGTGAGGGCCTTCTTGCTGTGTCCTCACAGGGCTGAAAGAGGGAGAACAAGAAAGCAAGGTGGGCAAACACTGATTGAAGCTTCTTTTATAAGGGTTTTAATCCCATTAACCAGGAAGGAGCTGTCAAGGCCTAATCACTTCTTAAAGGCTCCACCTCTTAGTACTGTTGCATTGGCAACAGCTACATTTTGGAGGGGACAACATTCAAACTACAGTACCTCGCAATAAACTTTCAAAAATTTTAAGAAATATATGAAGAAAACTTTAAAATGCTACTAAAGGATATTAAGGAAAATTTGAACAAATGTGAAAATATAACACATTCTGAGATTTTAAAAGACTCAGCATAAGGATAACATTATTCCCTATAGTGTTTAACACATTTACTCTAATTTAATTAGAATATAGACATTTTTAAAGTAGAAAATGTGAATGTGAAGTTTCTATGAAAAATCAGGAAATGGTCAGAAACACCCTGAAACAGTAGATCAATAAAGGGGAACTAATGTTACCTGATAGTAAAACCTGATATTTTAAATGTCCAGTAATTAAGACTGTGCAGTATACTGCATGAATTGACAGGTCGGACAATGGAACAGAATACTACATCCATACATACACACAAATTCAATGTAAATTTGGTATATGATAGAGGGATAATCTGGTTACCACTGCTGTGTAGCAAATCACCCCAAAATTTGGTGGCTTAAATTATAATAATTTATTATCACTCATAATGTCTATAAGTTAGGAATTTAGAAGCATCTTAGCTGTGTGATTCTGCCTTGCTAATTCTGGGATCATCTCAAAGGCTGCTTCATTCCTACACCTGGTGCCTGGGCTGAAAGCTGGGTAACGAGAAACCTGGAGCTCCATCTGCCTCTGTCTCCATCGCTCTGTGCATCTCTCTCTAACTCTCCACAGGGTTTGTTCCTCATGGTAGTGTCAGAGTAGCTGGACTCTTACTTGGTGGCTCAAGGCTCCAAAGGCACATTTCCTAAGACAGAAAGCCAGGTAGAAGTCATATTGCCTTTTATTACCTAGCTCTGTAAATCACACCGCATTACTTCCACTTTATTTTAATGGTTGAAGCAGTTAACACAGGTCTTCCTAAGTGCAGGGGACAGAACATAGATCCTTGCTCTCAATGAAATAGTGTCAAGGTCTCATTTTAAGAAAATTATGCTATCTTGGAATATTAGAGGTTCTTGAAATTCAAGTGGAAATAGACAAATTAAGCAATAAATATTTTGCATGGCCTATTGAAAAATACAGATCCATATTTAACAATATACCAAGAAATTCCCAACACAAAGAATATGTAAATATAGATTCATAAAACCACAAATTACTAGAAGAAAATGTTGGCAATTCTTTTTAATGTCAACTATTACTCAGCCTAAAAAAACCACACATGCCCAAAACTACAAATCTGATAACAAAAATGTAAAAACTTTTACATGGCACCAAAATTTTAAAAAGATAAAGTCAAAAACTGATGGCAAAAGGTAAAGGTATAAGAAATCTTTGCAACTCCCATCATAAACAGAGACCTAATCTCTTTAACATTTAAAAAATTCTCTCAATTCAGTAAGATAAAGGCTAATAACCGAATGAGGGAAAACAAAACAAGAAATAAAAGAGTATTAATGAAAATAACATAAACAGTACTTAAAACATCTGAAAAGCTACTTAATCTAATTTATAATAAGGAAAGAAAATTAAAATCATGCTGGAATCCCTAATTGACCCATAAGAATGATATCGTTTCAAAACTTATTAGCACATAGTGCTGGTGAGGCCCATGAGGAAACAGGATTGTTTTGCTCTGGAAAGTGTAATTATTAGGGAGGGCCTTTGGGCAATTTCTTTCAAAATTGCAATTGACTCCACTATTTCACTTCGGGGAATCTATTTGTGGTAGGCAGAATTCTAAGAAGATCCCCAATGACCCATGTCTTTTTATAATCCACACCCCTTGAGTGCATGTAGGACCTATAACTTACTTCTTATCCAATAAAATATGGTTAAAGTAATAGGCGATCATTCCTGTGATTATATTGCTATAAGCCAAAGGTGAAGGAATTTTTTGCAGATGTAATTAAGGCCTTTAATCAGTGAACTTTAAATTAATCAAAGATAAGATTATCCTGGGTAGGGCTGACTTGATTAAGGAAGCTCTTTAAAAGAGGATCTAGAGGAAGTAAGAACTCAAAGGGGCCAGAGACTCTCTCCTGCTGGTCTAAAATAAATAATCCACCCTGAGTTCTACAGCTACAAGGAACTGAATTCTGAAAACAACCTGAGTGAGCGTGGAAGAGACCCTGGGTTTCAGATGGCAACAAAATTAGGCTGATATCTTGATTATGCCTTTGTGAGAACCTGGGCAAAGGACTAATCAATTCCATGCTGGACTCTTGATCCACAGAAACAATGATATAATAAATAAGTATTGTTTTATAGCTCTAAATTTGTGGTAATTTATAGAAGTAGAATTAGTAGTAGTAGAAGACTAACATATCATTTCTTTCATAAATTTGTGCCCATGCAAGTTGACGTATGTTAATTAAGATTTGTCATTGCTGCATTACTTATAATACCAAAATACTAAAAACAAACTAAAAGTCCATCAGTAAGACACTAGGTAATTGATGACAGTCTATATATGTGATAGAATATTATGAAACTTAGAATGATGAATTCTTTTATTATGTACTGAAATACATATATCTCCAAAATATGTTATTAAGTAAAAAAAAGCTAGGTGAAGAACAATATGTATGTGGTATGTAGTTGTTTTATAAAAGCGGTAAAGGAATATAAATTTATATTTTCTTATATAAAGATTAAAAAACCTTAGAATTAATCAAAAATAATAATTATTATTTGCTGTGGCAGTTGGAAAATGGGATCTGCTTTGAAAGAGGAAAGCTGTAGGAGGTAACATTTTTACTATTAATGTATTATATATTTCAAAAATTTTAATAAATATACTTTAAAAAATGTTAGAAAATATGAATGTAAAAATCCACAATCCAGTATTAGAAAATATCACAACAGAAAAATAATATGCCTTAACAAGAATCGTGGAGACCAAGAAGATTCAAGAAAATAACACAATTTAAGAGCATTGACAGGGTTCAAGGTGAGAGTGAATAGTTGACGTGTTGTTGGATGATTGGTCTATTTTAAAGCACTTGAAATCGGGAGACAGAATGGAACATGAGACGCTATACTTTTTGGAGGTAGTCAGGTGTTGGTGAGTAGGGTATGGGCACAACGAGCCGAGAGATTGGCAAAGAGAAACAATGGACCATAGCAATGCTGTGTTGAGAGCCAACTGTGTCCTACAAAATGTGGCCCAATCAAGAAAACTCCCTTCTCATTTCTTAACCCCAACCCCTACCTTGCCCATAGTGGCATTTTCTTATTTGTTTCAGGAAGTTTTTTCCCAAATTACATGGTGTCTACATGGTGTTGATATTGACTGCATTAATCCACAACACTCTTGATAACACTGGTGTATTCCTAGTGTCTATATTTGAGGGATCTCACAGCTGCCCAGCTATTTAGCATCTCAAACCACTATTTTTCTGATATGGCTTCTCTTTTACTGCCAGACTGATTCTGACTGTATTTGTTAGAAACAAATCTACGCCAGTATAATATATAGATGATTTTATTGTTTGTTAAGTGAGAAGATTTGGGCCTTGAAACAATGAAACTATAGAGACATCTCAAAAGTGCTTTGCATTTTAAAAGCACTTCTGTGGATTCAGTTTATGAGAAAAACATTGCCAGAATAATGATATCTGAAAATCAGGTACAAAAAATATGAGTGAAAAAAATCCCTTTGGCTTGCTCAGAGTCTGTCTCTGGGATTTGTTTCCATGCTGGGAAGCTGTGGGGAACAAGTCTGAAGCTGGTACTATTTGTACCACATCTGGTGCCATTAAAGGGCCAGCCCTCACCCCACTACAACCCTGCACAAAAAAGCAAGAAATTGGGGGTATTTTAGTCACCATAATTCATTCTAATTTCCTGCTGCTTAAGCTGCAACGTGGGAGTCTTTATGCACTTTGGGAAACTATGTTCACTATAGCAGGCCACAAGGGAACTATGTAGTATGAAGAAGCTGTAATTTACAAAATACCCTCTGGAGAAAGGAGGGAGGGAAAGGAACTTGGAAAGTGTTTCCTTTTCTGCAGCAGAGCTTATACAATATGGGAATTGCATCCAACAAACTCATTACGACATAAGAGCTTCATAAATATTATACAAAGGAGTATTTCTATAGTGTACAACAAGCAACTCAGAAATCTCTTGTTCTGTTTCTACATAAACTATTGTTATAATAAAAACACATTCCCATGGTTCTCCTAATAACCTTTGAACAAGAACATTAGCAAGATCCTTCCATGCTTCTCTGGATAATACTCATGACAGATATACTTGTTTTTTGTTTTTTTTTTTTCCCTATCAGAATAAGTAGCCAATGAAGCTATGTGCTGATTCTTTATAAAAATTTATTTATGATGTTAATAACTTGTGTCCTCTCTCATTTTTGTTAGTTTGCTTTCCTAGAGGCTTGTCAATTTTATTAATCTCTTCAAAGCAACAATTTTGGTTTCATTAATTTTCTCTATTGATTTCCTATTTTCAATTTTATTGATTTCTGCTCAAATTTATTTTATTTCTTTTCTTCTGTTGGCTGGAAGTATATATTACTCTTCTTTCTAAGTAGAGATTCCTAAAGTAGAGGCTTAGATTATTGATTATATATATTTAATTTTTAATAATATTTGTAGCTTTTAATGCTACAAAATTGTTTCTATGCACTGTTTTTACTATGTCCCATACAATTTCATTTTCATTTAGGTCAAAATAATTTTTAAAATTTTGATTGAAACTTCTTTAATCCATATGCTATATAGAAGTGTGTATTAGGTTGGTGCAAAAGTAATTGCGGTTTTTAGCATTGTTGAAATTTGCTGTTTTGGCAAATGTATTGGAATATATTCTTAAGTAAATGTGGTTATATTATACATCATTTTAATGCACATTTCTAGATTTATGACTTCTTGCTAATGACTTATTACTTACTGTTTATTTTATATTTATTTTAGACTATGGAATTTATGTTAGACAAAAAGCAAATTTGAGTGATTTTCTTATTCAAGTTCAAAATGGGTCATAAAGCAGAGGAGACAACTCGTAACATTAACAACACATTTGGGCCAGAAACTGCTAATGAACATACAGTGCCATGGTGGTTCAAGACGTTTTGCAAAGGAGAGGAGAGCCTTGAAGATGAGGAGTGCAGTGGCCAGCCATCGGAAGTTGACAACGACAAATTGAGGGCAATCATCGAAGCTGATCCTCTTACTACATGAGACGTTAACGAAGACCTCAAGGTCGACCATTCTACTGTCATTCGGCATTTGAAGCAAATTGGAAAGGTGAAAAAGGTCAATAAGTGGGTGCCCAATAAACTGACCAAAAATAAAAAAAATTGTCCTTTTGAAGTGGTGTCTTCTGTTCTTGTACGCCAGAACAATGAACCATTTCTTGATCAGATTGTGACGTGCAACGAAAGTGGATTTTATATGACAACCAGCGAGGACCAGCTCTGTGGTTGGACTGAGAAGAAGTTACAAAGCACTTCCCAAAGCCAAAGTTGCACCAAAAAATGTCATGGTCACTGTTTGGTGGTCAGCTGTCCATCTGATCCACTATAGCTTTCTGTGGTTTCACCCAGTGAAACCATTACATCGGAGAAGTATGCTCAGCAAATGGACAAGATGAACCGAAAACTGCCACACCTGCAGCCAGCACTGGTCAACAGAAAGCGCCCAATTCTTCTCCACAACAATACCCCACCGCACGTTGCACAATCAACGCTTCAAAAGTTCAACTAATTGGGCTACGAATTCTTCCCCCATACTCATCTGATTTCTGGCCAACTGAGTACCACTTCTTCAAGCATCTCGACAACTTTTTGCAGGTAAAACACTTCCACAGCCAGCAGGAAGCAGAAAATGCTTTTCAAGAGTTTGTCAAATCCCGAAGCACGGATATTTACACTACAGGAATAGATACACTTATTTCTTGACAAAAATGTGTTGATTGTAATGGTTCCTATTTTGATTAATAAAGATGCATTTGAGCCCAGTTATAATGATTTAAAATTCATGGTCCGAAACTGCAATTACTTTTGCACCAACCTCATCATTTAATTTCTAAACAGTTGGTGTTTTTTCAGTTTTCTGTTATTGATTTCTAGATGAATTTCATTGTGGTCTGACAGCATATTTTGTATGATTTTTTTTTGTTTGTTTTTTTAAAAAAATGCTAAGATGTGTTTTATTGACCAGAATGTGGTCTATCTTGATGAATGTTTCATGTGAGCTTGATAAGAATATGTATACAACTGCTGTTGGATGAAGTTTTACATAAATATCAGTTAGATCAAGTTAAGTGCGAGTACCACTCAGGTCAAATAGTCATACTGAATTTCTGCTTGTTTGATCTATCAATTCCTTCTTTTAAGATATTTACTTCGTCTTTGGTATTTTGAAGCTTGAATATGGTATGCTTGGGTGTAGATTCTGATTGGCGTTCTATAGAAGAAGAACATCTTTCTTTAAGAAGTTTATAAACTTCTAAGACATGTGGTTTTGTGTCTGTCATTACTTTTGGAAATTCTCAACCATTATTACAGTACTTCAAGTACTGTAATGCTTCTGCTTGTTCTGCTTGTTCTTTCTTCTCCTTCTGGCATTCAGTTACACTTATGCTATACCTTTTGAAATTATTCCACAGTTCATGATATTGTCAGGATTTTTTCCCCCATTTATTATTTTTTCCCTTTACATTTCAGTTTTAGAAGTCTCTATTGATATATTTTCACGGTCACTTATTTCCTTGGCCATGTCCAGTCTACTGATCAATCCATCAGTCATTAATACATCAAGTAATAGGGTCTGAGGTAAACAGGTCTTAATTTGAAGGTTTATGTTAAGCCCAGGCCATCCTTACATCAGCAACATGACTCTGTGAGCCTATGAGGACACTTGATAAGAGGAAACTCATAGATGAAGTTGCTACACTTTGAAAGCCTGCACACTTGAATTTGGGGATGTCCCAAATTTTAGAGATTTCAGAAAGTAGAAGCAAGGAGCACAAAACATGCATCACAACTTAAAATAAAATATTAACCCAATGTCTGTAATGACAATGTTTTCTGAACAAAGAATTAGAACATATAGAGAATTAATTAACAATGTGCTTACCCAGCATTCACAACCACATGCGCCTGCGGGGCTAAGCAAATAACCTCCATGTCTTACTCACTCTGGCAGTAACAGGAAAAATGGGATGGGTGGCTAAACCAATAAACAAACAAACCACATTAAGGCATTTAAATTAAAAATTAAGTAAAAAATTGATTCTGTGGGCTCTATGCAGACTAATGACCACTGCTTTTTTAAGTGTTAGGTATGAAGCATGTTTATTTATTGGATTTCTACTATGTAGGCTCAATAAAGCAAAATATTTTAGATGAGAAAATAGAAAAATTTTATCTATGACAAGAGGATCACTATGTTTCCAGGAAGAAAAGTAGATTTTTCTCCTATCCTATGTGCACAGGAATTTGCAACTGAGCTGAATTTCTCATACATGTAGGGGAGAAGATTAAACAGAATGCCATCCTAAAGTATCTGTTTGGCAGCCAGACCAAATTTAAGAGTTGCTATTGTTAACTTATTGTCACATTCTTTAATAAATTCTGGAGGCAGATCAATGTAGGTACCAGGAGCAAGAACAGAATTCTAGGGAAACAATTGGACAATATAACAATTAGAATTGAAATATTCATCATGTCTGATCTGATAATTCTACTTTTAAATTTATCCTTCATTGCTAATATAACATAAAAATTAATATTTATTCAAAGATGTTCCTTGTCTTTAAAACAAACAGAGGATATCTACAAACAAAAACAATCTTTATCTAGGTAGATCAAGGTATCAAATATTAAAATGATTACATATAATTTATAGCAGACATTAAAATGATGTGTGCAAAGAAACAATAACACAAGAGAACACATATTTATCACATTAAAAAGTAAAAGGTATTTGTAGCAATCCAAAACTTTTTTTTTTTAATTTCAGCTTATTATGGGGGTACAAAAGTTTAGGTTATGTATATTGCCCATGCCCCTCCACCCCCCTGAGTCAGAGCTTCAAGCGTGTCCATTCCCCAAAAATGCAACCACAAAAGGCCATTATTTCTGGATTGAAAAGCACCTTTTATTCTTTTCCTCTATACTCTATCATGAAACACAAAACTTCCATGAGCAGAGGGGGGAAAAAATACCTTAATTACCAATTCTAGCATATTTCCTCAAAAGAGTTCATGAACTTCAGATATTTCCTATAATATTTTAAAAATTTGTCAAAATTAAAAAAATTCCCCCATTACTTAATTTAAATTTCTTCTGCCTCTCTAACCTGTATGCTCCGGGTATGGATTCTGTCCCCAGCTGTGTTCCCTGTGTGAAGAATCCAGTTCATGTGTACCATGGCCCAGTTTTCATGTGGTCAGGGAGTCAGTTTGGTGACCTCCATGACAGAGTCATACTAAGAGAGAGGATAACAGACTGGTTGGTCTGTATGTGAAAAGCCACAAGTCCACAGCTCAGCAAAATAAGAAGGCAGCGAACCAGAGGGAATAACCAACCAGCTTACTCTGAAAGGGAGAGAAATCAGTGGTGCCAAGGGTGAAAACAAACAAAATTGATGAGACTCTCTAGCTTCTGCACCAGGGAAGAAATAGGAATGTGGGGACAGGCATTTAGGGAATTGCCCTCGTGGGAGAACAGTGCTGTGCTTGTGTTTTCCAGACTCCTTAATTCATATGCCTCTAAGAGCATTCCAGGAACTCATGTTCAGTGCCCATTCCCCTTAATCCTTGGAATTTCCACACAACACTGACAGATTTTCCAGTTGCATAGTCAACCAAACTCTACCCTCTGCCTAAAGGATGCCATCTCTATTTTCCACATATCTGCATATATTTAATAATGATTTTAATGATCATAATATTCCATTAGGTTGAGGTAGTATACTTTATATATTTTTATCCTGGTGTTGAGCATTTATATTGTTTTTCTATATTTCATCTTTAGAAACAGGTACTGCTATGAACATCACCATTGCATCATTTTGTTTTCTCTGGAATAGTTTCCATTAGTTAAATTCCTAGGAGTGGAAATTCAGGTATTGCTCTTGATTTGCATAGGCAAATCATTTTCCAAAATGCTTCTAACAACTCACAAAGATATCAGCATAATAAGGGTGTTCCAATTTTACCTCAACCATGTCCACTTTGGTCATTTTTTTTTGTCTCTATTTTGGCTAACTTTATGTATGTGAAATGATACCTTGGTCTTATTTTAATTTGCATTTATTTAAAGTTCTCATTTTGTACAATTTCTCATGTGATGTTTGCTTGAGTTGTTAGTTTACATCCTTTCACATTTAACTCTTAGGATTTAAATTATTTTTTTCCTTTACATTTGAATGAGTTCTTTATATTTTCTAGATATGAACTATTTATTTTAATTTGGTCCAAGTTTTTCCTTGAGCCATTGTTTTTCTTTTCCTTTGTGTTTTTTAATCTCAGTTGATATTATAGAAATATTATGTTTCTGCTTTATGGTTGAATCTCTGTATTCACTTTGAGACTTAAGCTTGACCTCAAATTTTCCCATTTTCTTCATGGGTTCCCCCCTTCATGATGACTCTGTGAGGCCCTTTTCTTCATGTCTTCTCACCACCTTCTTCTCAGGAAATCTAGCTTTAGATCCTTTATTCATAATGACTTAAAATATTTATGGGTCTTTTATTATAAACCAGAAACATTTCATAGTCATTGAGAATCAACCATGACTGTACAAAATTTTTTGCACTTGTGGAGCTTACATTGTAGAGTAGAAGAAAAACACAAGAAATGAATAAGCCAACAAATAATATAATATGAGATAGTGATAAGTGCTACTAAGAAAACTTAATGCCACTAATGGATATAAAATGTGCTAAATGGGAAGTTTTAATTTCTCATTTAATAGATCTTGAAGAGTTGGGGGAGGATAAGGCATTAGTAACTGAAGCTTCCTAGAAATGTCATTGTTAAAGTGACTGTTATCGATAAGGCTATTTTTTCCAAATATTTTATTTTATATGGTTATCAAAAATGTTCTGGAGCTAGGTGTTGAATGTAAAATGCAATTGGAATAGTCATCTGGTTTTGTCTGTCCCTTTCACAAAATGTTTTTTTCCTCAATGTGAAGTTAATTTTATCTTCAAGCCTCTTTGCCTTTGGTATACCTCTGAACATCTGATTTTTTCTCCAAAGATAAATATTTTAAATTGTTGCAATGATAACTTAAGCCATTATGATTTCAGAAATTCTGTAATATTCTAAGATTTTCGGTGTGCCTTTTAGATATTTGGCATGTATAGACTCTTTTTGTAAAAAAGGGATTGGGAGGCAGTTCATTTGGAAATCCTCTGTGAAGATTCTATTATCAGACAGGTACTTCCAAAGAGTTTCCAAACAGACTACAACTAAAAGCAAAACACGGTGGGAATAAAGCAAAATCGAAGCCACCGTATCACAACTTATTTTAGTCAGCCCTGCAAAAAGAAGTTAAAATGTGTCCAAACACAAACTACTTAAAGATAGTCTAAATGATTTACTTCCCTCTGCTTCTTTATTTTAAGTTGCAATCAGCCTGTGGGCTGCATCAATCCCTGATTGGTTTTGGTTGGCATTACAGTGCTTGTTAACACTATTTTAAATTAGAATGTCTTATTGTTAGAACTTGTACTCTTCAGTTAGCTGTGAATGTTGCCTGTCTACACTCTTCTTACATTTAGTTTTTCTACCTTATTTCTTAAAGCATTTGAATTTGAGAGCACTGATACAGATTCACTGATTTATCAGTGAGCAAACATTTCTCAATTGACTACCAAAGATAAAAGCACTATGTTTGGTTGGCAACGTGGTGGACATAAAGAGAACTCAGATGTGATCCCTGCCTTTGAAGAGCTCAGAATTCTAGTAGTGTGTTTTAGAGAAGGGGCTGCTTCCTCATTCCTGAGTTTTCTTTGTACATGAAAGGAGTTAATTTAAATTAACTACTTGCTTTCTCCACCTTTTTACATATTCTGCTCTAAGAAAGATACAGTGACATACCTGTTTAGGTAATTTGGCAACTGCCAAGAAGAAGCTGGATATCCTAGGCTCAGCTCTATGTGAAGCAAGCTAATCATAGTGCTTTATTATCTACAACCAACTTGGCTCTCCCACTATGTTGCAGTCTTCAATAATCTCTATTAATTAATAAAGGTGATATTCTGGTGCTCCAAATGACATTTTGTCTTATTTCTAAATCTTGGAATAGTTGTAAATTTCTTGTTTCCTTTATATCCCTAAAGAAGCATAAAAGAAAAAAGTATATAAAAATTATATGTCAAAGCAAATTTGAGACATGCTATATGAAGGGAACAGATGCAGTCAGAGAGTTTGGAAGTGGTTGTCTATTTTCTGTTGGTGACATTAGGAAAGGTGGAATTTACACTTGGATGTAAGTATGAGTAATGATTGGCAGGTGAGAAAGGAAAAGGGTATCCAAGTAGGAGCTATAACAGGCACAGAGTCAGAAGAGTCCAAACAAATGCAGCAAAGAGAACAGAGAATAATTTAGATTGGCTGCAGCATAGAGTAAGTCAAGGAGAACTGTAGGAAACTGAATATGTTTCCAATGATTGAGAAGCTACAACTCCACGGTAAAAACATCAGCTTTATTTTGTTGCAATTTGAAAGCCATTGAAGGAGCATTTATGAGCAGGGAGTAGAATGATCAAAGCTTTATTCATAAAAATTATATTGGGAGTTATAATACAAATGTCATCTAGGCCTCCATGTTCCCACTCAAGTTGTGCCCTGATTCCTGAATCTTGATTTCACAGGCCCATGAAGGACCAAATACCATGCAATGATTCTTGTAGATTCATAGGAGCTTATTCTTCATTCTTTTCTCTCTCCACATTCTTCCAACCACACGTGTTGCCTTGGTCTGTCTGCATCATTAATGTGTAGCATATGCCATAATTTCTTATGAAAAATAGACTGATCATGAGTATACACATTTTATGAGTTTACTAGCACTGCAGAGAGAAATCATTTCAGTAAGTGCCTGGGATATTCTACCATATCCCCTGCTTTACTATCTCATATCTCCTCCCTCCCGTCTGCTTCAGGGGAAATTCTGACAGTTTTTCTTTTTATATCTCAGAAAATAAATTTATTCAGGCCCTAGGGGTTGAGTATGGCATTTCAAATGAGACTTTTAAACTTACAGAAAACTTGAAGGAGTATTACAATGGACACCCATATACCCTTGTTAGTATTTTTATCTATCTATCTAGCAATCATCTATATTATTTTGCCACACTATTTAAAAGTCAGTTGCAAATACCATGATACTTCACCTTTAAATATTTCAGCATATAGGTCTAAAAATACAGATACTATTTCTAAAATCAAAAGCATCCATATCTTTGTAAATCAGTATTATTTAAGAAGTATTACAGTGCGCATATTTAAATTTTAAATTGTCCCTCAAATTTAAATTCTCCTATAATTTTCTCAGGCTGCTTTTAAGATATTCTCTTTATCATTGATTTTCAGAAATTTGATGATGATATGATGTGCGATTTTCTTTGCGTTTATTCTGCTTAAGTTTCTTTGACCTTTATTGGGTCTGTGGATTTATATTTTTCATCAAATTGGAAATGTTTTCAGAAATTATTTGTTTAAATATTTGTTAATACCTAAAAAATAAACTTGAACCTCCCCTTCTATGTATTTTATACTGCCTGATGTTGAGCCACAGGGCATTGAGGGACACAGTGAGAGACTGCTGAAACGCATGAGGGAGAAAACAACAATGCTGCTTTGATCTAATTGAAAAAGGGGAGCAGATCTCCAAGACTGAATGATTCCTAAGTAAGGAAGAATGCTAATACCAGTAATTTTCTGGTACCTTGTGTACATATGCCAGTTAGACAAAATAGCCAAATGAAATGACCATCATCTAAAACATATATTATAATTGCATACCAGGAAGTCCTAAATAGCTAAATTGGGGTGGTGCATGACTAGATCTCATTTATTTCTTCTAAATCCAGTTTCCTAAACTGGGAATTATTTTGTGTGTAAAGGCAATAATAATATACCAAAAGGCTCAAAGAAGATAGTTAGAAACAAGCTTGGAAAAAGGTCAAAAATATCATGCTTGGATAGGAAGAAATGGCAGGCAATATATGTGTTTTTATGTTAATTCACAAGTCAGTGGCATTGTGCCTTGAAAACCTCTTATACAAAATAATGTATAGTTATTAAGCTTTTAAAAAATTTATATTATAATATTAAATATGTAACATTAAGCTTACTAGTAATTATAGAAACCT
The DNA here is from genome assembly GCF_041146395.1 of Eulemur rufifrons. Taxonomy (NCBI): domain Eukaryota; kingdom Metazoa; phylum Chordata; class Mammalia; order Primates; family Lemuridae; genus Eulemur; species Eulemur rufifrons. The sequence goes on from NC_091001.1 coordinate 49,805,116, forward strand.
GTTATATATTTGGATTGCTTGTACTGAGATATCCCCAAACTCATCATCTACTTTGACTTATAACTTCCAAAATGCCCTGTACCAATCCAGAATGCCAGCTTTCGTATGTTCTGTATGCTATTCCAGGAATAAAGTGTCTTGATCTTGAGTCAAATCTGCCCCTAATGACTGGCTGCTCTCATTGGTAAAATGAGAATGTTAGATTTAGTGTCATTAATATCATTTCTAACTCCAATATTCTCTGAAATGTTTTCATCAAAAAATGGTGACACTAATAGCTCTGGTACTAAAAATATCCTATATTACATGATTATCCCATGTTCTTGTATAAGTTCTTTTCATAGAATTTCAAAATTTTGGAAATGTTAGTATTTCATTATGTCCTTTTTATAGGATTAAGTTTAATATTTTAAATTAAATTGTGATTAATTTTAGATTAAAGTAAGATTAAATCCCATGTGATATTACAAAATCCTTTTAAGAAATAAACTATTTTGGGAACTTTTATCAGCACTATTATCATGACCTTCAGTAGTATCACTCTGGTAAGCCAGGGGCACTTGTTGAAAATTCAATAATCTAACTTCAGATAGATTTACAAAGTTATGTCTTATCTAGCTTGATTTAATATTTAAGATATTCATCTTGAACTTGATTTTTTCTTTTTGGTAAAAAATATTGTCAGAGGTTTGTGAACATGCATGAGAATCAACCAGATTACTTCAATAAGTCTGATTAGGTTTTCTCCTCTGGTTTAGAAATTCCCATGTAATTTATAGCTTCCTAGAGCTTTGGAAGAGAAAAGTACCTTTTCCCTGGTCATGTTTCCATGAATTTACTTGCTGTTGGCCTTCAGTTTCAGATAAAAACAGTTCATATAATCAAGCTGGCTCTATTAAAGCTTCATAAATATTTTTAAATGAAAATTCACTCCAAAATAAACCAAACAAATATACTCACGATGTCCAATTTCAGTCCAGGTTGAATAAAATAACTGCATTTTTTTCTCAATATAAAGGGGGATTTTCACATGAATATGGCTGAAACAACTCTATCCTAAATTTTCTGTTGATCTGATACTAATTGATAGCTACCACTTTCACTTTTAAGTGTTTCTATAATCAAACAAAATAGAAATTAGCAAGCAAAAGAGAGAAAATATCAGAGATTGTTGCAATTCTATTGAGGTAATTTTATTGTTAAGAAACTGGATATTGAAACCAGGTCCTTGTTGGTTAGGGTAACAAGTTATGGACAGGTAGCCTCTGTAATTTCAGTATTTGGGGCAGGAATGAACCAGGTAGAAAGACTAATATTATGATTATAGATTTATAGAGTCTGTATGTACCTGAAATTGTATTTTACCCTTTTATGTGATCCTGTTCAATGATTTTTCAAACTAATATTGTCATATTTACTTTCATAATCAAAAATGAGTTCATATAATCTTGGTAGCTTTAATACAATCTCATGCATTCTAAGTGATGTGGACATTGTTCAAAACCATGATTCCAGCATTCTAAAGCACGTATATTTTTACAATACCATTTTGCCTCTCATTGTGTACTTCTTATACCCATTTGATCCATCCTCAGTAATAATAGATACTAAGCAAATATATCACTGGTTGTTCACTAGCATTATCTACACCCAGAGAGAATGGATTTATCTCCATCTACTGTGAATTTCCTTTTTAAGAATGATATTTTCATCAGTGTGTTGGTGCCATTTTCATCATGGACTTGCTGAGCTATGTCATGTTGTTTAGATAAGCTCAGAAATGCACATACATGAAGGCTGGAAAGAGGAAAAGTTAGTTTAGAAACCAAGAACCAAAGAGGTGAGGAGATTCTTTCAGTATAATATCCAAATCACAGCCCAGGCTTTGAGCCAACAGCCCCATATGCCTGCCACAAAGAAAAAGGAAATTTAGGAAGGCAAATAATTTTGTTTTTGGTTTTTTCAATAACAGGAATGACTTGTCTTTGATGTTGAAAGTGTAGAGAGTTACCAATGTAGGGTATTTCTAAGTACCCTGAATTGTAGCATTCTTTGTTTCTTCTTGGCCTGCCACTGTGCACTGACCTAAAACCATTTATGACTTAAGATATTCCTGATATGAAAAGTTAGGTTTATCCTTGTTCAAATAAACAAAAGTTCCTCTCCTGAGACACACACAAACACAGTAAAAATATATACATATATGCATATATACACATTGCCTGGCCCACATTCATTCATTTGCCAATCAAAATTATTTGTTGGGCTTCCTAAGTATTCTGGGTTCCATTACAGTCCAGGCACTCAAGAAGATAAATACAACACAGAATTGAACTTCTTACAATATATTGTATAAAATAGACACATAAGCCAATGATTATAATAAATTTCAGTCTAGAAAGTTTAATATGGGGTTTTCTAAAATTCTTGAAGTAGTCAGAAGCTTTAATAACTTCAGAAGTATAAGTAATACAAACATAAAAATAAGCTGAAAGTTTCATTATTTCAAGTTCTTTTTTTTTTGAGACAGAGTCTCGCTTTGTTGCCCGGGCTAGAGTGAGTGCCGTGGCGTCAGACTAGCTCACAGCAACCTCAAACTCTCAAAATTCTGGGCTTAAGCTATCCTACTGCCTCAGCCTCCCGAATAGCTGGGACTACAGGCATGAGCCACCATGCCCGGCTAATTTTTTCTATATATATTTTTAGTTGGCCAGATAATTTCTTTCTATTTTTAGTAGAGACGAGGTCTCGCTCTTGCTCATGCTGGTCTCGAACTCCTGACCTTGAGCGATCCACCCGCCTCGCCTCCCAGAGTGCTAGGATTACAGGCGTGAGCCACCGTGCCCAGCCTTATTTCAAGTTCTCATACATTTATTTAGTTTTGTACATTTTGTGTAATAAGTTTTTAACTTTAATTTTTTGTTTTGGTCCATCTGATTAAAAATAGCATATGTTGACTAAAAAAGTTGATATTTCATGAATATACACAAAATTGAAATAATAAAACTTTCCAATGATGTTTAAGTTCATGATGTTTATATTTATAAGTTAATGAACTTTATAAAGCCTGTATAATACTTTCAAACAGACATATTAAAGAGATGCATGAGATAGTTTAGAAATATAGGGGAACAGGCTACTTGGACATTGTATTAGAAAACAGAAGGAATTTCCATTATATAGAAGACATTGTGGGTAGGGGAGACAGCCTAAGAAAAGGTAGAGAATTAAGGATGCTCTATGTATGACACACAGCCACTATTTTCCTACATCTACCATGTTGCCTCTTCTCCTTGCTCCCTCCCCTCCCTCTCATTCATTGAAGACTTCTCCATTTAGTCCATTTTGCTTTCCATCACAGATTGTGCCATCATTCTCACTGCCATCAGCATCTACATGGATGATATAATCAATAAACATGACTTACCCAGTTCAATTTTTCTCTGTTAGCTCACGCATTTCAGATATTTTCATTACCAGAAAATTTACCCATCATGCTCAAAAAAACTCAGGGAGATTTTTTTTTTACCTTATGACCTCAATGAGATGTCTAATCAATTGAATCCTCAAATTCCTCTGTCCAAAACATCTGCCTACTATATAGAAGAACATAGTGGAAAAGCAAGGACCAGCCAAATCAGAAGTGCACTTGACATCTCTGATGTAATTTGAGTACCTTGTGGTATAAAAAGGCCCTAGCTAGTCTGTGCGTCTGGGGCTCCTCTGATCAGCTCCCAAACCAGGGAGGAGGCATGCTTGGTCCCCAGTTACAGGGTAGAACATGGGGGAGCATGTGTTTCCACCCCAGCCTTGGCAGGAGGATGCAAAGGCTACTGCTGGAAGGCTGGGTCCCAGGTGTAACTGGTTTTGTGTGCCAGAGCAATCAGGATGGCATTAGTTGCAGAAACCTGGGATTGGCAGGCACCAAATCTCTGCTGCACTTGTTCTCCAGCGAAATGTCTCTGCATAGACTTTGAGAAGCTCCCCAATCAGCCCAGAGGTCTGCAGTGGGAGACCCCTCATAGATCAAGCTACCTGTAACTTTTGTTTCCCTCCCCCAAAGCTGTGTCCCCTTGGGTTGCTTCTATACTACTGTCTTCACCTCTTCCCAGCAATGTGAATTGTACTGGGGCTCCCAGCTTAATCTCCGAGATGGTTGGTGGGTGATGTTCATGAGTAAGAATCAGCCATACCCTGTTTGATTGAGTTGGTAGATACTGTCCTGAGCTATAGAGTTGCTCTCCCTGTCAGTGGTTGATGCTTGCAGAAAAAAGCCAACTGCAGAAATGTTTTTCCTGTCCTAGTTCCTCAGGAGGAGCACTTGAATTTCCCAGGCTTTGGGAGGGGCCCTGTAGCTCCCACAGGATTGTTTGATCTCCACCACAGCAGAGATGGGTGGAGGAGCTAGGCTGGGTGTGGTTAGGTTGGGTGAACCCAGAAGGCTTTGCAAAGCCTCAGCAGAGCTCACAGGTCATTTTCCCGGCTGCTAGGGGGAGGCACTGGGAGGAGGGCCAAGGCAGGCTCTCCAAAGTGTAATGACTGCTTGTGAGGAAGAGGTCATAATTCCCTCACTGGCTGTCGGGAGTGAGCTCCACCCCTCTTGTGTTACACATGCCCTCTGCTGTCTGGTTGCAAATGAGCACCTGAAATAAAATGGACACATGGTTGGTATGGTGCCTCAGGCTGGGATCTTCCCCACTGGAGTACCCACCCTAGTCCAACATCTGAGCTTTCTTTGGGGGGTATGCGCACTTCCCCAGATCATACTCCCACTGTATTCTCTGGTCCGTTCTGCCCACCTGGGCTCTCTCACCTCCCAAGTCCAGCTCCCAAATCTCCACCTCCTGCCATCCCCGAGCAACCCACTGGAGTCCTTGAGGCATGGGATCCAGCCTGCATGCCTGACCTGCTGGCACGCCTCTCTGGGAAATGCCAGCAGGCAGGGAGCTCCTAGACCAGGCACCCCTAGTCCACTGCAGGTCCTCACAGGGAATGGTGTGGGTGTCCACACTCTGTGGGAACCTCAGACTGGAGGATGCACCAGCTGGGGAGAGGAAGCCACTCACTAAATTCTCAGCTCAAACCACTCTCCTACAATGGGTGGGGGAAGTTAAGAGTCTGAATGGAGGAAAGCCAGCTCTCCAGCCTCTCAGATCACTCTCCTTGGAGGGGAACCCCCACACAGAATGTCCAAGCTCTGGGATCATGCAAGTTCTCCCCACAATTCCCTGGTTACTGCAGTACTTAGACTCCTGGGGTGGAAAAGCTTCCAAGTAACTTGGCAGCCTGCTGGTCACCAAAGGAGTGTGGGAAGGAGAAAGGAATCCACCTACACCCTCTTTATTGGGCTCTGAGCCTCACTGGGTTTGATCCTCGCCAATATCTTTTTACCTTTTTCCTTTTCCTTCTCTATTTTAATATTTTCTTTCATGAGGTCCCCAGCAGGCTCCAGTACTTTTTCCTGTGACCTGCACCTGAGCTGTGTCTTTTCGCCCTTCTTTTTATCTGAAACCCTTCCTTCCTTCTGGGACAGTCTGGTGAGCAACGTCTTTAGTCAGCCATCATGCCAACCCTTTATAATGTAAGCAGTTCTTAAAATCAAGACCCTTTGTATACATACAAGTGCTTCCTATTTGCCTTTTTAAAACTTTTCTATGCTCCACATACAAGATTTACCTAAAATAAAGTCTTCCTATGTGCTGCAACTTTGTTGATAACAAAAATATTAAGTGATGAGTATTGGAAGGGTCTGTATCTGGGATTTTATATTATTCTGATTGGGGTCAAAAGAGGTAACTAGAAGAATGGACAACAAACAAATCATAACCATACTGATAGTCCAGGTCAGATCAAAGAATTGGCTCTCATCATAATGAATTTGACCATTTTAAAACCAAAAGAGAATAAGCAAAGTTAAAACAGGATCCAACAAATAAAGCAGAAACGAGTATAAACCCAAGACCCAGTAAAATGTCACTTGACTCAGCAAAATTAAAGCCTCATCAATATTTTTGCTGTTTGCAACCCCTGAGACGTTAATTCTGAACCTCTGACATCTACTTCAAGAGACTTTATTGTTTATTCCATGGTAGCCTTTTAAACAGTTGGCACTGAGCAATCATTTGGCTGACCTTTAAGAAATAACCTTTTATAAGAAGGTCTCCCTCCAGATGAAGGGAAAATGTTCTATCATAAGATAAATAATACTGGCTGATTTCTTCTTATAGGCTTAATAATTTCCTTTTAGTATAAAATTATTTTGAATTAGTCAAAGTGCCTTTGAGATCATGTTATCTCTCATACCTTTACATGGCCATGACCTGTCAGTATCTTTTAGTCACAGATCTCATTCCCACACTGAGGAATTCTGATAAGACAGGACAGATAAAGGTCAGCACAGAATTCTACACTTGCTAGAAGCTAGCTGTCCCGTGGTTGCTGTTAGGATGCATGTCAGCTCATTTGCTTTTATAATTGGCCTATTTTGATAAAATGGCAGAGAAAGTTGGTTTGTTTTTTTATTCCATTTCTTTATTACTACTTCCAAATACTTTAAGGTGATTATTTATATGTGTTGCTTATATTCCCCAAAAAGCAATCATTTTACTAAAAGCTTCAGAAGTGTTGCATGAGAAATAAATCTGCCTTTCCATTTCCAATAATGGCAGAGTATTTCATATCAGATCAAATTTCTTGCCAGAAACAATTAAAAACACTAATCAAAATACTTTTTAAATATCCAAAGGCAATGGAGTGTGGCCAGATGCAGGCAAAATCTAGAAGAGAGGCAACACTTAAAGTTTCCAAGCATTATGGCTTTCTGTCTGAGGATATGGAATAAGTTTTCCTGTTTCATGACTTTTTATCTAGGGACAAGGCCCAGTTGTTGCCCTTAGGGTTGGCTAAAAGTCAGAAAAATAAAAGTGCATTCTTACTGCTTAAGAAATGAGAAGATAGCTTAAGAAATGAGAGGATAGTGTTCATGGTGACCACTACAGCCTGGAAAGTGAGACATAAACACTCTCTAGCAATCTGGTAACCTATACCACACAAATGCGTGCAGCAGGCTCCAGAAAATCCAACTAAATTTAAAAGAACTGGAAAGAGATTTCAGGTTCTGTTTACCACAAGGGAGAAAGATTTTAGAGTTTGAGTTCAACTCAGGTAACTCCCTGCTTAAAAAAAAGATAAAACATGTCAATACTCTATAGAGCACAACAGAATCCAGGGAAATTATAGAGTCAATGACTTACCTAAAGTTATATGGAAAGGCTGTGATCAATCATACTGAGAGTCTATCATGTGTCAGGCTTGACCTTTGAAAAATAAAATAAATACCAGTAGTAAACTTTGATTATGTTCTTCATTAGTTACAGCTCTTCAACTAGATCAGTACTCATAGGATATTGCTGAAGAGGAAACTGAGGCTCAGTACAATATTCAGTGTAATTAAAAAGCTGGATGAAGATGTTAGATTAAAAAAAGACATTGTTATTTTTTCTCTAGGAAATTGAAAAGATAGATAATTTTAATCTTTAGATTTAAGCTTTTAATCTAAAAGCTGCTTATGAAATTAATGGTAAAATATATAGTAGAATTGAGTGTGACATTAATTTTAGTAGGATTTTTGAGTTGATACATTGCAGGAAATTATTGTCCTGGTATTGGCCTGATGTATAAGTATTTGTTTTTAGAATATTACAGATTAAGAAATTGTATTGCATTCTTAATATGTACTTCTAATAATTCCATTTGATTCTAAATAATATTTATGCAATTATAAATTTGACCCTATTAATATTGTTTTAGGATTAGCCTATAGAAAAAACAAGGAAGAGTTATAGTTGCATAACCTGACTGTGTAAAACTAATGTGAACTTGGAAATTAGAGAAGATTGTGATGATAGGTCATCTTGGGATCCTAATCCCTTCATCTTAAATGAACACTCAAATTCATATAACATTATAGCGTGTCTTTTTCATATACTCGCCATCAAATTGGTACTAACTGATCAACACTAAGGTGCTCATATGGTAGTAATATTCACTGGGTGCTGGTCAAGTGGGAGGGGAGTGGTGGAGGTGGGTAAATTCACAACTAATGGATGCGGGGCACACTGTAAGGGGGAAGAGCACATTTGTTGCCCTGGCTTGGGTGAAGAAAAGGCATTAAATGTAGCCAAAATGTTTGTACTCCCATAATCTTCTGAAATACCAAAAAAAAAAAAAAAGAAAAAAAAAATTGAGCATTATGCTAAAAAATGTGTTTAACATATTTGGATATTTAAATATGTTATTTATGGCTGTAAATGTATATGATAGAAGAATTAAAAATATAATCAAGAAAATGGTCTGTGGTGAATCAATAGATATTCCTATGAAATCAATAAAATTAAGAAATTGAGAGTATAATATTTGGAATTACATTGTTAGCCAAGAGAAAATCTAATACAAGAAATGATTAAAGGCCGGGCGCGGTGGCTCACGCCTGTAATCCTAGCACTCTGGGAGGCCGAGGTGGGCGGATCGTTTGAGCTCAGGAGTTCGAGACCAGCCTGAGCAAGAGCGAGACCCCATCTCTACTAAAAATAGAAAGAAGTTATATGGACAGCTAAAAATATATATAGAAAAAAAAATTAGCCGGGCATGGTGGTGCATGCCTGTAGTCCCAGCTACTCGGGAGGCTGAGACAGGAGGATCGCTTGAGCCCAGGAGTTTGAGGTTGCTGTGAGCTAGGCTGACGCCACGGCACTCACTCTAGCCTGGGCAACAGAGTGAGACTCTGTCTCAAAAAAAAAAAAAAAAAAAAAAAAAAAGAAATGATTAAAGGTGCTCATCTTTTGGGTGTAGGACAAAGGGAAGCTGTGAGGGAAGATTTATTTTCTATTCATTTAATATCTTCATAGATTGATTAGCAGGCTGACGGAGTTATTACATTAATATCAACTATTATTTATATATAGTTAAAGATACCTGAAAATTAGTAAAATGCATAATGTTTGAATGTATAAATAAATTAATTAAATGAGTTAATAAATAGACAACTTTTAAAGAAGTTCTTCTAATTCCCAAGTCTCCAAATTTGTGGAAGCAGAGAGCAGTTGTGTGATCACAGAACTTCTTTTCCTCTCCTATCATGCAGGGTACTCTCATAACTGACCTAGATTTGAAACTTACTTCTGCTGCTTGCTGGTTATGTGGCATTTGGCCAATCATTTAACTTGCGGGGTCAGCCATCAATCTGTAAAAGGGACACTATAATACTGACCTCACTGAGCAAATACCAGCATTAAATGAAATAATATAAGCATTACTGTGCTGAGCACATAGTAATCACTCAACAAATGTGTTTAGGATGTTGTCAGGATCAAAAACTAGAATAAGATACCACTTCACAGCTATTAGATTGACTCCAATTTAAAAAAATACACCCCGCCAAAATTTAAACAGATACTCATATGCAATGTTTCTTGCAACATTATTCACAGTAGCCAAAAGGTAGAAACCATCCAAGTGTCCATCAACAGATGAATGAATTAACAAAATGTAATATTATATAGATAATGTAATATTATTCAGCTATAAAAGTAATAAAATTCTGATGCATACTATAACATGGATAAAATTTGAAAACATGCTAAATAAAATAAAACAGACATGAAAGGATAAATGATGTATGATTCTACTTGTATTAAATATTTAGAAAAAGCAAATTCATAGGGGCAGAAAGTAGATTAGAGGTTACTAGGGGCTGAGAATTTATTGCTTAATAGTTACAGAGTTTCTGTTAGGGCAAATGAAAACATTTTGAAAATAGAGGTATGCGATGGTTGCATAACAATTTGAAGGTAATCAATGCTACTGAAATGCACACTTAAAAATGGTTAAAATGGCAAATTGTGTTTTATATATATACATATATAACTACAAATTAAAAAATTATAATGTATTATACCAAAAAGCATTGAATGGTACATTTTCAATGGGTGAATTGTACATTGTACAATATGTGATATCAGGAGTGATACTGAAAATATTTGATAGCAGTAATCCAGAAGGGCCAACCCATCAGATTGGGTGCTGGGTGTTTCACTGTCCTTGAGTACCAGCTGGCGGTCAGTCTAGATGTTAACTTCTAGTTTCCTCCAGAAAAACAATCTGAAGTAGTTTAATAAATCTTATTGTGCCACCCTTTCTGAGATGCTATATTTTTAAAATTTTTATTGAAGTATAATACACATAGAAAAGAATTCACATTTCATAGGTTTAGAAGAGAGATTCACAAGCTGTAAGGCCAACTCTGGCCAACCTCTAGTTTCTATATGGCCCACAAATAAAAATGTTTTTCCCACTGTTAAATTATTACATTTTAAATAGTTGTGTAAGTATGTATTAATACTTAATATCTTTGATTTTTCCTATTGGTCCACAATCCCTAAAATATATATTATGTGTCCCTTTCAGGAAAAGTTTGTCGTCCCCTGGTTTAGAGACTGGCTGAATTTTAAAAGAGAAAATCAAAGAGAAATTTAATGTTTGAAAACAACAACAATAACAAAGCCATTGTGTGCTGCCAATCATATGGCATCACATAATTTGAACATAAGGAGTACATAGCAAAATACATATATAGCAGCTTACCATAGAACAAAACACAATAATGGGTTCCATAACATTATTTTTAGTATCTCATTTCTTATTTCAGATGTATACCAATGGAGGGATGTCTTTAGGGACATGTGGCATCCCTAAACACCTCAGATGTGACCCCATCTCTTTAGAATATATGCATAAAGGCTCTCCATGAACTTGGCCATGAAAAGAATTTATCAAATTGCCTTGAACACAGGGAAGTGGCACGTGGCTGTAATACTTTTAGACTGTCAATATGTGAAAAAACATCACAGTCCAACTTCACCTGAAAGCAGAGCCTGATGCTAGGTTTGTTTGCAATTGCAAGGAAAAGGAGAGCAGGACAAGACTAGTGTTAAGATAAGGAAGGACTTAGAAACATTGCATGATATGTCACCCTACTGGCTAAGCCAGAGACTTGCTAAGAACGAATTGCTAGATCTCCTGAACAAACCTTCTGGGCCATCAACTAAGAAGCTACTCAGAATTGTATTTTGAGGGGAGGTAGTAAGGGAGAAGAATCAATTCAAATGAACTGCACTCAAAGGTTCCTTCCATAGGACAATAAATACTCATCTTTCCAAATTCTGCAGTGAGGCTTGTTCAAGAGTCAGCACAGCAGCCCCACCGTGGGAGTCAAGATGCATGAAAGGTTAGACAGGAGTCAGGAACAGCAGGAGATGCTCTGTCAGGTTGGTTTGCTGCCATGAAGTTTGGCAGTGTCCTTGCCAAGCTGGTAATCCCAACAGCAACAGATGAAAATGAGACAGGTGGGGATGAGAGGATTCAAACTGACATGTGAGAAATGACTCATTCAACAAATTAAACAAATAAGTCCTTGAGATAATTAAAACTCTTTTCAAACTCTCCCATGTTTTCAGAAAAATAATAATAAGTAATTCCTAGGCTATCCAAACTAATAGGATATAAAATTAGTAAAGTACCTAGTACATAAGAAAAATGATTGAAAACGTCAAATATATTTGATTCATTAATGAGATAAATTATTTTACTCAGTTTTCTAGTTCTAAGTACTTTCCTCATTTTTAAAGTATTTGATGTAAGGTTATATTGAAGCATATGGTGTAATTTGGAGGCTTTAAATCTCCTGTGTTGCTTCTCCTTGTGAAGATAGAGAAGTGAGTCTCCTCTTTCCACAAGTTGGAAAAGAACAAATAGCAATTTGGGCTGGTTATGTGATGGATGGACTGTACCCTCCCTGAGTTCACAGTATCGCTTTCTTCCATTTGTTTCTGCAGTGTGTTTGATTGCCACTTCAATGCCCCGAATTCTATTTGGTACCATCCTTTGTAGTCACTCTCTCTGAAGTGACTGCAGAAATGGAAGCAGCTGGTATTTCCAATTCCAACAACCGCCGTTAAGCACTAACCTCGGGTTCAGATTGCAAATCTGTCACAGGTTGATATTTTTCTGGAAAAAAGCATAGAACTCCTTCTGCTTCCTTTTAAATTGCTGAAAGCTTATTTGTATTTCCTTCTTGCTGTAAGAAAATAGTTAAAAAAGAATTCATTGAAGCTAACATAAAAGACATTTATCTTATTGAAGACGCCTATAAAATGTCCTTACTCAAAGGAATATTTATTTAAAATAAAGAAACACCTAAAAACTGTTTTCTGAAAAATAAAAGATAGATTAAAGAGTCCAAAAAGAGAAACAAAGTATCCATTTATTTTTCTATGAAATTTCATAATGTTTGATCTCTGTTCAGGAACTGGAAAACTTTTATGAGAGAATTGACTGTATTATGTTGAAAGATGCAGCAAATTAAGTATAAAACTTTTATGGAGAACATACTATAAGCAGACACTATGTTAAGAAATTTGTAAACTTTATTCATGGGGTAAGAATGGTTACCATCTCCATCTAGGTGAGTACTCTCAAGCAGAACATTTGGTTTAGAAATTTGCCTGGAAGATGATGAGTAAAAGGTGTTGCCTGATGCAAAACTGAGGGGCCTGATACATTCTTCTATAAGAACCCTTGTTCTCAAATCTGTATTGTGTGTGCCCTCATTCCTGTCAACTGAAGAAATGATGAGGTTTGTAAACTTGGAAAGGAGAACTTTATTTCTTATGAAGGGTTACAGCCTGCAGAGTGGCCATTCTGAGCTATTGTAATCTTGGTCTTACTAATAGCTACAGGTTTATAGCAATTAGCTACATAAAACAGAAGTGCTTTGTTAAAACCTTTTGAGCTAATGGATTTAGAGACTTTTGTTGGCCACAATGCTTTTTGCGCCCTCTTTAGTAATTTGTCCATATATGATTTTCTATTATATGTCTATTTGCATAAATCCCATAACTGGTAACAATTATACCCAGGCAGTTCTATCACCAGGTATCTTGATATCCTCCCCATAATTTTTCTTTAAGTCTATGAGAAGCAGGAAATTATGATTGGGACAGATGCCTGGGCCACATGGGCCAGGAAGTAAATTTGTCCATCCTTGATTGGGAGGGTCTGAACTAATTTCATCCCTTGAAACTGGCACTTACAATCTCACGAACACACCTCTTCTATGATACTCCTTGGGCCTAGAGGGGGCGTATCTGTGCAGTTTTAGCAATAAGACACTGGCAACAGAAAAGAGATCAGGCCCAGTGGGATTACAAATGAGGAAGAATCACAGGCTTTGTTGAATCATCTCTAGTCTTCAGAATATCATGATTCTGGTTTTCTCAGAAGTAAGACAATGCAAGATACATAACGTTAATAATTTGACAATCAGAAAATTTGAGTATTAGAACAGAAAAAAGGAACCTAATTCATTAAGGAGTCAACTAACAACATTGTGAAGAAAATTACAACCTAGTTCTTCCTTACAGGTTTGTTGTACTCAAAAATAACCCCGGATTCAGTCTGAACTTCAGGCAAATAACAAAAACTCAAAATCAAAGGCCAAGGCTGAAATCTAGTTACAGAATCTAGTAACAGGTGTGTTGTTGTTTTGGGTATTTTTTTAACATAATTTTTCTCTGTAGTTCCCCTTTTCTAACAAAGAGAAATCACAATAAGACCAATTCATGTGCAAAATAAATTTTAGTCTTATTATGCTTGGCTTGATTATTTGCATAAAGTGCAGCAAGAATAGTTAGTGGCCATACAGGCCTTTTTAAAAGTTGGTTTTGCTGGAACTTTTATGTAAAAATATGTTATTCCAGTAAAAACTTTGGTAAAATAATCAGTGTCCCCAATGTGTCCTGCTACAAAAGAAAACATTCTTATTGAACTTATGCAAATAACTATATTGCCAGAATATTAAGAATATTCACAAATAGCTTCTACATTCTGGATGTTAGGTAGAGAGAGAGAAATTTCTGCTACTTTACCCAATTGTTATAAGCTATAGAGAGCTCAAAAGAAAAAAGTTTTCTTGATTCTAGAAAACAAAACATAAAGAATCAGCAACATTTTAAACAAAAAGCCATAAAAATTATTTCAGTCTTCCATCATTTTATTCCCATGTAATTAATTCTTGTACAATTAGAAGTCTGTACTTAAGAATACTTATCAGAGTCCTTTAGATGAATTTCCTTACAAAAGTAGCAGATTATAACAATGTTTTGAGAAAAATCAAAGTAAAAGAATAATTGTCTAGTAGTTTTAATTATATATATATATATATATATATAAAAATTATAATGTTAACTCTCAGTAACACTTATTTTAGTGAAAAACCTAGGAACTAAGTAATTTGACACTGCTGAGCAAGGGACCACAGGAGGCCTGGGTGTTGTTCTCATCACTCCTCTAGACCTCAGAAGCTAACGGCTCAGAACTAAAGACAAGCTCAGAGCAAAACGTGTTTGGAGGAGCCCAGCAGTCAACCCTTACAGCTGTAATTAATAGGCAAATTAAACAGTATTAAAAGTCCCACAGAAACAACAGTTTTTTGACCTTAAAACATCAAGCAGAGATAGTATCTAACCAGCATGACCAGGTTCAGGTGAAAATGTCTAAATTAAACTTTGAAGATGTTTTATTTTATCAACCATTTTAAAACTCTCTTTATTTATCAAAGATTACTAAAGTCACATGAACTTGAAAAGCATTTGAACTTATTTGCCTTATTTATGAGTATTCACTTATAAACCAACTTGGTACCATAGACAATAGACAAACACGTACACATACATATGCATACATAAAGACATACACACATGCATGTAAGGACCCTACAGCCTTGATTTCAAAACTCTACCCACGAGATTGGCAAAACTCACCAGTCTAAAAGGACAGCTGGATTTAAGCCATGCCACTGAGAATGAAACAAGTAAATGTCCACTTGGCTCATACAGGGGCCAAGCCCTAATAGTATCTCAGAGAAAACAGGGTACCAATTAACATATCAAAACAGGCTAGGGAACTCCTGTAATTTGAAACTTACTAAAAGTAGGCACGTATTAAGTCTGATTTTCAATCAACCAAAGGAATTGTTTGAGCAGTTTTCTGCTGTGTTAGTTCACATAACAATTTTTGAATTTCTGGGAAACCTAACCATACTGATAAATTCATAAAGACCCAATAATATATTCTATCCTCTTTGGGTTGATTCTCTTAGAATGTATTCCCACACATATTCCACTGGTTTTTACTGAAATGAGGTAGTAATATCTAAAATTTTTGGAGTATAAGCTATTTCATCACAAGTCAGACTTGAGCAGAGACCTCTGGAGCCTGTTGAGATCTCACTTCAGTTATAGGGCTAGAAGCAATAATGAGTTGTTAAGGCGAGTCCTGAGAAGAATAGGCACCTCTTTGTAAACCAACTTACTTAAATTATGTTATTACACGATCATTAAATTAGAATGACCTCAGATATGAAGGTATAGGCTGCTACACTGGCGATGATATCTCAGTGACTTATGGACTCAAAATTATCAACTTGGAGTACACACAGATGTCTCCGTTCTCAGCATTTTAATCTCACTAGTTGCTAAAATATCCTCTTATTTTTACACACACAAGTAGTCAATTCAGCCGCTATTAGAATTCTGCAACTAGAAAAATTACCTGTGGGCATTTAGGTCCAGCCTTCATTTTTCTGTTGCTGTTTCTTTCAACTATTTCTGTTATCAAGTTTGTAGTGGCCTGTGTAATCAACACTATTATGCCCTAACAAAATCCCTAATATGCAGGGTGCTGCATATTGTAGCTCGTGGTGGGTCCACCTGCTGTTTGCATGAAGGCTTTCTCCAGAGAAACCAGAAATCACTCTACCTACCAGCACAGCTGGCCAAAAAGGCTGGAGAATTAATGCTTCCTAGCAGTAGTCACCAACCAATGACTGACAAGAATTGGTGTATAATTATCTCAGCTTACTTGTTCCTTAGCTTAGATAATGCTGAGGTATGTGTTCTACACTGTTTCCCAGAGTTCTCCATGCAGATTTGTCTCCCAGGGTAGTAACTGCCTTAATAAGTCACCATTTATACCAACTGCTTCCCTTTCTTATGTTCTCACTACCCTGTTAGTGTTTCCTGAAATTGCCTCTAGTACCCCTTCTTGACATAAATCAATAGGAATAAAACAGGCAAACATAAAATGTAGATTGGATAATTTTCCCCCTCTTATGCAAGGAAATTATTTCATTTAATTCATGCAAATAAAATGGTAATCATTTCTGAAGCCATGGTCCCTAACTGATTTGCTTTCTTTTTGGTGGAATTAGACAAAAAGGGCTTGGATGACAAAGCTGGGTCATGTGTATAATTATATAGGTTGTGTTTTAATTCATGGAAGAAGTAAAACAAAACTAGAAAAGAATGTGTCCCCAGAGCACTTTGACAATATGGGCAGACTTTGAGAAGTGTAAAAGAATTGTTAGAGGAGAAACTATAAAAAAAAAATGCAAAAATATCTTAAACAGCATTTGTATGTTGTCTTTCTCAAACACATTGTCTTTCTAAAACATTACCTTACTTTCTAAGATACACAGATGTTAAACTGCACAGTAGAATTTGAATTCAAGTTCTTTAACTACATATATCTTTTTTTTCTATGTAGAATTGCTCCAAAGAAAATTATGTTTTATGTAGTTAAATACCTATGATAACCGTACCTAATCAAATGAAATATTTTCCTAAGAAGGATTCCCGTTGAGCTTACTTAATTACAGAATTAATTGTGATTATCCACATAACTACCTGTACATGCATAAACACAGATACAGTGCACATATAAATTAAACAAACAAATGCTTATTGTTAATATGTATGGTGCAGATTATTAACACAGAAATGGCTCTTTCTCAATTGTGCTTAACACAACTGATTTCCTAATATGGTTCCAAATCAGTATGTCTATAAACACCCTGGACCTGCTGTATCAGATTATCTGGGATGCAATAGTTAGGCAACTGAAAGTTTAGAAACATAGCCCACATAGTCTACTTTCCCATATGACATCAATTGCAAAATGACCCTTCATTTTGGTAATTCAGTAGAAAAACTCATGGAACTTAATTGAAAGTTGTTGGATTTATCGACAGTTACCAGTTTATTATAGGGAAAGGCTACAGATTAAAATCAGCCCAGGGAAAAGACACATGAGCACAGCCTAGAAGTGTTCCAGACTTGGAGCCTCTAGATGTCCTCTCCCTATGGAGTTATAGACAGTATTAATTATTGCTGACAATGGTGAGTGAGAATATACATAGTATATTGTCAACCAGGGAAGTTTACTTGAACCCAGGTTTCGGGAGTCTTTATTGGGTTTCCATTTTATAGGTATATTTGTTCACCACTGTTCTTAGTTTCCAGCCCCTTGGGAGATCAAGCTTATATCTTGTCACCCAAAGTTCTCACCCTACACCTCATTTTTGGTGTGGCTTATGGCCCCATCCTAAATCATATTATTGTTACCAGGCTACCCCAACACCCCTAAAGATAGGCTCCTATCATGTATGACATTCCAAGGGCTTAGAGATTATCTCTAAGAAGTCAAGGGCAAAGGCAAGATCTCTTTTTGGGCAAGATTACATTCTTTACTACACATGGGAGTTTGGGATTGGACTACAATCTTTCCCAAGTGATTAGATGTAGCTTGCTTAGCACTGGCTGGTAAACCAGCATTTTGGAACCACTGTTTTAAATTATACATCTTCCTTACCCCACCACAATCTGGTTCCTTAGTATAATTTCCTGAAGGAAATAATATTAGATTGCATAAAATTAAATTTGAAAACTGTCCCTTTGAGTCATTTCATGAATTCTTAACCATGGACATTTAAATTAATGATGTGTTGATACTTTAAAAAACGGCAAGGAAAAAGTATAAAATGAGGGAAATGTACAATATGTTCATTTAAAAGGAAATATTGTTAGTTAAGCCATCCAGCACATTGTCTTATACATAGCAGTTATTTAAAAATTCATGTATCACATTAATTTTCAAAATGAAAGGAATCGTTCAAATTCAAAGGTGATGATGTTTGGATAAATTATGTTTTTATTTTAAAGGAAAACTCATGTTAGAAGTGGTGATCTTAGAAAGTGTCTTGCCCAATGACAATGTAATTAAATTAGAGCATGGATAAATTAGGATATGGAGTGACTGTCCTCAAATGACATTATGAATTGGGATTGTATTTAACAGAAACCTGACTATAGTAGCTTAACGAAAACGAGGCTGTTCTTTCTCACGTATGAAGAACTGCAGAAGCAGAGCCCATACCTTGAGTGAGTACTTAAGGAAGCCAGTAAGAACTCAGAGCCCTTCTATCTTTCTTTTCCATTATCTTCATCCTGTGGCTTTCTCACTCATGCTCTTATGATGGTTTCTCGTGTTTGACATATCATATCCACATCCCAGGCAACATAGGGTGGGCAAAAAATAACGCAAAAGAAATATACAAAAGGCTGAGTCTGACTCTTTGCATTACAATTAGACTTACATTAATTTGGATGAAACTGTGTGGCTATTATCTTCAGACAAGAGAATATGGGAAAGGAAGTATTGTAAGTAAGCACATAAAAACTAGCAGAATCTCCAAAAAACTTGGGTTCTGCTAGAGCCATGTTACATTGTTAGCAGCAGAGGACACGCATGGCCCTTGGTTTGGCTGGGAAGTGCACACACTGTGACTGGAAGATGGAGCACTGGAAGAATGCAGTCAGCACTTGTGGTCTGTCCAGGCTCCATCTGAGTAGCTGGCTGGGCCTGTGGTCACCATCCCTGTTCTTGTCATTCAGCAGGGCTCTTCCTTTATCTTTGGTAATTCATTGATTACGCAGGTGCAATGACCCTCTATGCCACCAAAACACAGTCTCTTTAGTCTCTTTTGCTCTTCATAGTCCAATGAGGGAGAAGAACCATATATGAACGAAAAAAAAAAAAAGAAAGAAAAATTGTAATAAATTCTATGACTACTATGTAGTTTCTTTAAAGTTAACATTCATTCATTCAACATAAGATTATTTAGTGTTTGCTACGAGTTAGGCACTGAGCCAGCCATCCAGAAAGACACATCTAGGGCAGGTGTGAAGAATTCATGGCATATCATTGAATTTCTTCGATTGTATCTTATTTTCTGTCTGCTCTGTTAAAAATTGCCAGGATCTCTATTCCTAACTTTAACCAGCTTCTCTAGTTTCAACACTCAGTCTTTTTGATCCTGCTCCTATATATTGGCCTTAACACCTCTACAAGTTACACATGCTCTTTTTTGGTATGGTCTGGGATCCCTGCCTTTCAACTGCAGGGCATGTCAGGGTCTGTTGGTTTGAGGGGACATCGTACATCGCTGCAGCTGATGTTTATACCATTCTGTGTAGTCACAGACACAGGACTTTGGCATAATGATTTCTTTAGTTACTTGTTATTCTTGTCACCATTTTATCAGCATCTGTCAGGCAGGAACACATGCTGTCTCTGTTTTGTATGACATGACTGTCGTGGGTATCTAGCGATGATGCCGCAATCCCCACAGGCAAGCACTTAACACTGATCGCGGTGCTGGCGCTGAGACCTGCTCATCAACCTTTCATGAATTACAAACATTTCAAGTTGGATTCGAATTTTATTTTAATATGTTTTCAAAATGTCTTGAGATCCCTCAGCATGATAAAATCCTATCAGAGTTAGAGTTGCTTTTGTTGCAATTCTGAGCAATCAAATGCCTTGAGTCACCCTTGAGTGACTGTGATAACCATGACATTTCTAAAGAAAATGCTGAAGCTCTTTATAATGATGACTTAGGGACTATTTACATCACAAATTACATATATACATTTTTTCAGAAATATATATATATTTAAAGACCAGACTTTTTAAAATAAGATCTTATGAAAACACATGTATTTTCAAATCTGTTTATTACTATGTGGTATCTAATCTTATTTACACATTTGAAACACAAAAGGTATATGATAGAGTTTATTTCTCTGAAATTTCACTTTTTCCAAAATAGTATTCTGTAATTGTAGCTGTCTTTGGCCTAAGGGAAAGAAATCTAAAGATTAACCATATGGTCTATTTAATTGGTCCCGTGGGTTTTATTCTTCAGAGTATGCATTAGTATAAAAATGGGCGATGTATAACAAGAGGAGAAGGCACCAAGGGGTAGTGGAAAATGTACTGGTCTGGGTCAGGAAATTTAGTCCTCAAGTCTATTGATCGAATTTACTTATATCTGATTTCTTATTATTTTTAATAAAGATAAATAATATTAAACAATTCCCTCTCATCTTTATTATGATATTTTTTCTGAGAAAAAAATAAAATGTATGTGAGAATATACATAATAAAATATTAGTACATGGAAGAAGTTATTATTGTTGTTATTTGGCAAAAAAAAAAATTGTTAAACACTTAAACAGGCATATAAGCCAACTAAAGCACACATCTAAATTTTACTTCTTAATACACCAAAAAATTCAAGTTGAGAAAAATTATTATCTATCCACATATCCAGCCATTAAATGTGATATGAGATAATATTTAAATCTGAACTTGATCATTTTTTTTTGTAGCATACTTTTTTTCCTACTCTACAGCAATTCACCAATTTACTCCCTCTATCCTTGCAAACAGAATCCAATTTAGTTTTGGTGGCCAAGTCTGTGACCTCAAGAGAAATGTAGGGATGGTCCAAGGTAATCATGAGAATCTAGTTCACCTATAGTGGTGATGGGTTAGGGACTGGACATGTGAGCCAGCTCTGGGGGGTGGGAAGAGTGAGAGAGAGAGAGAGAGAGAGAGAAAGAGAAAGAAAATGATTGACAGACAGACAGGCTGACTCCTGGGTTCTTGATGGCATCAATAAGCCAACAATCAATCCTCTGACTTTTAGTCACTGAATACCTTGCTAATTAACAAAATATGACCTTCAAGTTTACGCTAGTGTTAGCTAGGTTTTCTGCTTTCTGTGGCTGAAAGCATCTGACATTAGTAGTGTTGTGATCCTACATTTCTGGCTCCCTTGGGCCCATGAATATTCGGTGGCCACCTGTGAGACCCTGCAGTGTTCTCTTTCTCTCTGTAACAGTGACTGGCAACTTTTGAGATGATTATTGCTCCACTAGCCTGGATATTTGAATGGCTCTGATAAGCAGAACATTATCATCTAGCATGAGGAAGATGCAAGCCTTTGTCACTGCAAGACACATCTATCTTGGACTTTGTTACTATAGGATAATCTACCCTGACTTAATACAGTATCAGTGTTGTGGATTAATATGTGACTTTCCCAAAATGTATTGAAATTCTAACCCCTAATCCCTCAGAATGTGACCTTCTTGAAAATAGAGTAATTGAAGATGAATTCGTCCTAACTCATGCAGATGAAGTCATACTGGAGTAGGATGAGTCCCTAACGCAATATGACTGTTCTTATAAGAAAAGGAAAATTTTGACACAGACACACAGGGAGTATGCCATGTGATGAGAGAAAGATTGAACTGTTGCAAATATAAGCCAAGGAATACCAAGTATGGCTACAAAAACCACCAGATCCTAGAAGGAGACAAGGAAAGATTCTTACTGACAGGTTTCAGAGAGAGCATGACCCTGCCGATAGCTTGATTTTGGACTTTTATTCCGGAAACATTAAACAACAAATTTCTTTTGTTTTAAGCAACCCAATTTGTGGTACATTGTTATGGTAGCCTTAAGAAACTAATATTAATACAATCAGATAAGAAAGTGCTATTTTTATTATTAGTGTTGTTGTAGTTATTGTGTTATTTTGTTTTTACTCTTTGTAATCATGACATTAATGTCCTGTAGAAAAATCATAATGACCATGGCCTTCCACACTTGGTAATTCTTTCAAAAGGACTTAGGAGATGTACTCATGTAGATAACCCTTAAAGAAAGCCAATTGTTATACTGAGAGCAGTGACTGCTTGGGTGTTCATATAATAGTTTTACATAATCTGGATGATATAACATATAGTTATATAAAACTACATATACCTATATTGATAGTTAAGTGGTTGTTTTTAGTCATTCATGTGAAGAAGAGTTCAGAGTAGTACTTGAAGTCAGAAATCTTCTCTTAGCCTGGACTTTCCAAATGTATAGAATTCAAAGGGCCCAGCTTTACTCAGCAACACACCCCATAGAATGCATAACCATAGGCAGCAGTTCCATTCTAGATCAGTTTTGCTTAGGACAGACTTCTTGCCCCACTGAACTATTGCTAC
Source organism: Eulemur rufifrons (assembly GCF_041146395.1). NCBI lineage: Eukaryota > Metazoa > Chordata > Mammalia > Primates > Lemuridae > Eulemur > Eulemur rufifrons. The sequence continues at coordinate 49,827,414 of NC_091001.1, forward strand.
TAATGCCCTACATCTAATCACATTCCTCTCTGACTAATTCCCCTTTACTTTCTGCTCCATGCTTTAGTTCTGATGTTCCCTATTTCTTGGGTCTGAGAGTAAAAGTTATTCACCCGTTCTGCCACCCTGAAATTCTCTCAGAATCATGACCCATCCCTGAGTGTCTCTACCAGGGAGAGGGAATTCTAGAATCAAGAAAACAACACAAATATTTCTACATTGCACGAGGAATAAAGATGTTTTTCCTTCTAATTCTAAGAGCTACATTCAAAAGGACGACTCAGTAATACTATACGACACATTGGATTTTCTGTCAGCAAAAAAATAACAAGAAATAGTAACGAACAAGTAACAAACTAGAACTTTTCAGAAATCTGTGATTGTATATCAAAGGTTTGGATATTATGTTCTATAGTCATTATTTTAGATTATTTTGACACAATGCCAAGCCCTAATTAATTGGTTCTCTTTATATACAAGTGAGATGAGATTCTGAACTTTAAATTCTGAAATCAAAATCATTTTTAATAGTCCCTTTTATTTTCTACAAATAAATATGACATAATAATCAGATGTTCCCACACAAAGGTCTGTGATTTCTGCAGGTACAGCTCCTTTTTCCATTGCCTGTATTTAGGAAGTGGAGCCTCCTTCCTGTATCTCAACACAGAGTGATCCATCCAGAGCCACAATCTATAGATATGGCCTTTCTCTGCTTTCCCAAGACTAAGGTGACTTGGCCCTTATTTTATATCCAAATGAATTATAATAGAGTGATGTCCAGTTATATCTTTCTTAATTTCAGACCCTGAGAAAAGTGGCCTGCCACTATTTAAGGCTAAAATAATTACAAAAGAGAGAGTGTGCATAATTTATCTGGACAGAAGTCGAGATGTTAGAGCTTGGCAGAATATGACATGCTTATACTTCCTTTATTAGTTTTAATTCAGATAAATTACTTTGATGACATTTTATAAAACCTTTATTTTCTAGGTGAAGGAAAGGATGTTACTTGGCAAGGGACTGAGATGCCCTCTGACCTGAATAGAAAATTTCTTGAGGGTTTCCTGGCGCAAGAGTGGCTTAAGAGATTGAAGATGTTTAGCCCAGAGAAGAAATGATTTAGCTGTTGTTTAATGTTTTACAGATTATGTATAAGAAAGCTTTGAATATTTTTGCTAAACAGCACCACAAAACAGGACAAGGAAAAGAGTGGGATAGTTACAGAAACAACATGATTTCTGTTTAATGCAATAGCTTCCGTTTGAAATATTTTATTTTCTTATGTAGCATGTCCCCATCAAGGATGAAAGATCATTCTGCAGATAATATGAAGATATTATTCTTACATTGGATGAGATTTTTGTCTAGAAATCTATAAATGGATCACTGAACTTTTAAATTCTATCATTCTCTTAAAAAGACTTGGTTAGATTATTTAAGTTGGTAAAGTAATTACTAAGAATAAAAGGAATTCTGGAAGTGGAAGGGACTTGAAGACCGCAGGTGTGGTCCCATGGAAAGAGGACCTTATCCACCTGGCTTCGGTCAAGTTTCTATAGGTTTCAAAGCAAAGGTTTTACCATCAATAAAACAAATAACACCCACCTTTCAACGTTTGATAAGTGACAAGACTAGCCATTATCAATTAATTAAGCAGTAATAGAATGAAATAAATCACCTTCTCAAACAACCAAATGTCACAATAAGACAATGAAAAAGAACAGGACAATAGCTTCATGACCCTGCTATTAGGTGAGGGAACTATTAATAAGCACAGTGACCTACAACTCCCCTGCCCCTTTTAGGTATAGGAGCTTTATGGAAGTGGAAAGAAACTCCTCTTTTTTGTTTGTTTGTTCATTTTTACTATTGTTCTTTTCTGTTCTCTTATGACAATCAATTATCTAGGAGCAGTATCAAAGTGAAACAGAGGAGCAAAAATCAATGAGCGGTATCTTTAACAACTCCTCTTTCCAAATGGCCCACAGGTGCATACAGATGACCTTACCCACCAACCCTCAAACTTTCTCAAGTTTACATTTTCATCTTAACTTGCATTATAGCCAGAGGTGAATGGATCAAAGAAGTGATATTATTCTGATCAATACCCATGGAATATCTACATGGAACACAATTTCTGCCCCTTTATCCTTTTTTTTTTTTCAGTTTTCTTGCTTAAAAAGCTCATTTGTATCTGTATAATTCTTTGAAATACATTTTATCTCTGACATCCCTTGAAGTTTTTTCTTTGACTTTGTAGGAAACAGTTTCAGCCCAGGATAGTCAACATGACTCACTCTTAAATCAGAATCTTAAATGTAACCTCTGACCTTGATTAATGTATCTCAGGAATCTGGCTCCATGGGGAACAAGGAATCTGATTTATGCTGAAATCTTCTTACAGGCAGAAGATCTGGGATAGAATTTATTGTTCCTCAAAATGGACGGTTAAGAATATCTGGTGGTTAGAGGAATTGGTAATAGCCTTACAGTATCATGAATAGAGTTTTGAATATAGAGTATTTGACATTGGAAGGAAAATAAAGAGATAATCGGATCTGGAATTTCTGAATTCTTGACCTGATTTCTATAGCTGAAGTAGATTCTCAATGCAGAAGCAAAGGAAAGACATTCTAGGAAAATATCACTCTATATTGTTCTAATAGAAAAATCAAACAGAAAAATTATTCCAATTATTTTGGGAAGATTTTTAACAACAGATACATTTTTTAGAATCGTTGGACTAGATCAAGGGATAAATACTTTGAAGCTGGAAAGACTCCTATTTCAAACTTCTAGAGAGTCAATAACGTTTGTCTGAATATGGTAGTTTCAGCCTCAAAAATCTATGTTTTCAAAAACAAGTCCCTCCTCTCCAATTCCAGTACTAAATAAGAAAATTGAAATAGCTACAAGTATATTGATATAGCATTATTCTTCATATATGATGCTACCTATCAGCACAGCAAATACATCTCCAAGAGGGGATCCTTATCCCTGCCAAAAACTAATTACCTTAGACACAAAATGCAATATACTTTTTCAATACATAAACTTGTGCATGAGAAGTGTGCTCGCCATTACAATTTGAGGTTTCATGCAAGCCCAATTTAACTCTAAAACTGGACATATATTCTTTAAAATTAGATAGTTTCCAGAATATGTTATTGAACAAGAATTTTGCATGTGATTTTGCCCATACCTAAATGCAAATATGACAACCACTTAAGGAATAAGCTTGCTTTACAAAACTCAGTGCTTTGCGCATGTCTGCCCATATTTTATTAATACTAATTCAAACCTTTCTTATGCTTAATATAGAAAAATATAGCAGGTATCATTCTAGAATGTTACAAACAAGCAAGTATATGCACATAGAAAAAGTCCAAGTGAAGTTACCATGCACATTAGTATACGAGTTGTTTTTTTTTAATCCCAAACACCTGTCTGCAAATCATAATTCTGTGTAATATCCAAACCTGCGTGGACCTCTTTTGATTAAATACTGAATTTTGTCTTGTTAATTTTCCCATAGGCCCACACTTTATGTACATGGCCCTTAAGAATTTACTACTACCCTACTGAAAGGGACAAAGAAAGATGAGGCTAAATAAGAGTGGAAATAAGGAAAGATATCTTCTCCTCACCGTGTAAATTAGAGCTACACCATTCACTCCATGGATACTTTTCTCTGGGGCCCATTCAAATGTCTGCCTGCCTCTCTTAGGCTTCAGGCTTACCCCAGAAAGAAGGAGGCCCTAGGCAGTTCTTCAACCAACATCCATTGGGAAAAATAAGCCTTCAATGTTGGACAATCTATTAATAATAGGTATGTCACTGTACCATGGGAATGAAACAACTTTTACCTCTTTGTAAAGGTCAGATCTTCACCAGTGAATACAATGTCAATATTTCTTCCTGTAAGGGTTGGGAAGAAAAAAAAAAAAAAAACAAAGCAAACATTTATGCTTCCCCTAAAGGCCAACAGAAATCACATTGGATCAATTTCACTACAAAATTCTCCAATTTTCTACACAATTTGAAATCCATGAACAAAGACTGGGGGAATTTGGAAAGCCAAATATCTCTTTGAGACCATTAGTTAAGAAAGTATGTTAAACAAAAATCAAATTATAATCAATTCAGGAACAAAAATAGTTTTGTTTCCTTTGGGTAAGCTTTTAAAATGGGGTAGCAATTCTCTCTGTATAAACAAAACATGCCCTATTTGCATTTTGTCCTGAGTAAGTCATATAACCACACTCACATATGTCACACAATAAAGGAATTACCCTTGGTCATCATTATTTTTAAATCTCAGGATAGCTCACGGTTGTAAATTTCCAGCACAGCACGTGTTTTTTTTTTTAATTCAATATTGTTGTTAATGATATTAAATGAAAAGCCAGGGGCAATTGTCAAGCCATTCTGTGGTCCACATCCTTAGAATTCCCCTCAGTACTGAAGTGTTAGAAGGTAATAACACCAAGAATCCTTCCATCTGTAAGTGGTATTTCAGAGGCACTAAAATCAAATATAGTATCCATGTTTCAAAGTCACCTTGTCCATTTGTTGTTTAGCCAGTTCCCTTGGGCAGGTTTATGAAAATGGATGTGTTTGAAATGCAACCAGCCTTGACCATGGGTGAAATCTGAAACTTGAAGTCACATCATCAATAGTTGGTTCTACTGCTGTTACTTAAAATATATATAAGATTGATGGAGTCTTTGAGTCTATTTTTCACTTTGTCAAATAAAGATAATCATACCTCCTTACACAGATTATTCTGTGAAACAAATTCATTAATATTATGACATGGAATATTAACTGTAAATCATTATGCAAATGTTAGTTATTATTTAGGAAAGCTTAAAACCTTCATCTCCCGTACCCCTAAGGACTCTCTACTTACTATTCTTTTGTAGCTCATGTAATTACACATTATTTACTACCTTGAGCTAAAGTATCAAAAGTTTTATTTTAAAATATAATCCTACTGTTTGTGGGTGATAACTCAGCTATTTCAGTAGATCAAAGATTAAGACTTTTAACCTAGCAATGTTTATTGACCGTGGCTAGTTTATGATAAAATTTGTAAAAAATGTGCTATGAAAATATCTTACATAGAAAAATAAAGAAAAAGCAACACAAGCCAAACAGAGCTAAGGTTGCAAACTAGAAACTAGTGTCAAGAGAAACAAATATAAAATTTCTTTCCTGGTTACATACAGTATTTTAAAAATACTTAAGCCAACAACTAACAATTAAGAGAATTCCTAAAGAAATATGATGTCTAGGTTCTTTTTAATAACTAGGTTAGGAAATGTGGAAATACTTGACATGATTTCCAGAGAGCAGTCACCCACAGAAACTCAGAAGCAGGAGCCACTAGATGTATACTTTCTCATTTGCTACCACCTCTCCCGCTACCTCCAGCTTTTCCATGAATGTAAGTTATTTTCTGGCTTCTGGATTAGAGTCTCTCTATGACAATTTGAAATTCATTACAAAGAAATTCTAATTGACTCATATGGGCCAGCTATTGACTGCTATTCTAATATTCTAATGTCTTATGTCCAAGACCATGGGAGCAAGTAATCTATTAGTGCTTACACAATCTGTCTGAAAATAGCATGTTTAAGTAACGTACTAAAATTTTTCTCTACATTGACCACTTATTAAAATATACTATGAGGAGACTGGGGAAAATGATGGCTTGGTGAACTCTCAATATTTGAATCAGGTACATGTTCACAAAATTGGTCACATGTCAGAGCAACAACAGTCTAGGAGAGGCAAGAAGTTCATGGGAATCAAACAAGTTATGCAAGTAAACTACCTGTGGAAGGGTCTTACCTTGGGGATTTGTGCTCAGTCACAGGTCCAAAAATACAGTGTGGCTATGAGCTAATTCATTCCATTCATTCTTCCACCAAAGAAGGAGACAGAAGTAAGTATAGAATCCAGCTTTGTAAGGGAAATGGAGCAAGTTGAAAGCACCAGTGCAAAAACTGGACTTTAGGGCTGACTCCCTAATTAGGGGGTAAGAAAAAACCCTAAATAATAAAATATAAGGAGAACAGGCTGAGTAGTATTTAGCAGAAATCAGTTAGCCAAGAGAATAATTAAAAGCCTAAAATTTCTTTCGTCTTGCATAGAGCAATCATTGTTAATACTTGGAATGGCAGGCACAAAGTGAGGAAGCCTAGATTTCTGGTTAAAGAGAGAGAGAGGACGTTAACTGCACACACTTAGAAGCTTATTTAGAAAAGCTGAGTAGACCCAGCACAGGAGCCAGGGCCAACACACTCCTGTATTAATGTGAATGAAATTATCTCCACACAACATACATGTAAATTACCTTTAGGGATTTTAAATTGTTTAATCCACATCCAAAATGTGTTCATAAGGAAAACAACATGGGAAATGGACTATCTGACATATTCACCTTCCTTCATTTGTGGTTTATGTAGAGCAGAGTTTCTCAATGTCAGTACTACTGACATTTGTGACCAGCTAATTCTTTTTTGGGTGGGGTGGGGGCTGTCCTGTGCATGGTAGGATGTTTAGCAGCATCCCTGGCCTCTGTTCACTTGATTCTAGTAGCACTCCCTCTCTACCCGCACACTGCCCACCCCCCACCCCGGCCCCCACGTTGTGATGATTAAAATTGTCTCCAGCCAGACATTACCAAATGTCCTTTGGGGAGAAATTACCTCCAGTTGCAAAGCACTAATGAAGAACATGATGTTAAAGAAAACCCAAAATTTGGCCAGAAAACTAAGCAAATATACCATGTCCTAAATTTCAATCAATTCAAAGACTTTTTTTTTTCTTTCCATGAAATGCCAGTTCAAAGTCTCCAGTATCATTGAATAATTTATAGGAACAATAGGATAGGAAGTTTTCAGTCATTAAAATGATTTCATAGGAGAATATTTGATGTCATGAGGAAATATTTACAGGATACCAACAAGTGGGGAGAAATTATGATGCGCAATAGGATTGATACCCTGTTCTGACACTCCCTCTATGAGGAGGAAGAGTGTCTAATATCCATGTTCAGAAAGAGAAATATTTTGTCAACAGAGTGGTTGATTGCTTTTCACCCAGACACGTTACTAGGAGAATCTGTTTTGTAATCCCTGATTTCTTCTTTGGAGCTATGCTAATAAATGGACTGAGAGAGCCAATGTGGATATACACTTTTTGAACAGTAAAAGGAGCCAAGGTTTGAAGTGCATAAGAAATCCTTAAGCATGTAGGCTGGAATATTTTTTTTTAATTTCATCTTATTATGGGGCATACAGAATTTCAGGTTACGTACGTTGCCCATGTACTGCCTGTCCCCCAAAGTCAAAACTCCAGGCGTGTCCGTTCCCCAGACAGTGCGCATTGCACTCATCATGTAGGTATATACCCATCCCCTCCTCACACCCCCCCTCCCCGAGTCAGCACCTTCAAGGGTGATCATTCCCCAAATGGTGTGCAATGCACTCATCATGTAGGCATACACCCATCCCCTCCCACCACCCACCACCTCAGTCTGATATCTGATTGGTATCGTTCCCAGATGTGTATTTAGGTGATGATCAGGGAAACCAATTTTCTGGTGAGTACATGTGATGCTTGTTTTTCCATTCTTAGGATACTTCACTTAATATAATGGGTTCTTACTCTCTCCAGGAGAACCATAGATATGTCGTATCTTCGTTATTTCTCATAGCTAAGTAATGTTCCATGGTATACATATACCACAGTTTACTAATCCAATCATGTATTGATGGGCATTTGGGTTGTTTCCACATCTTTGCTATTGTGAATTGTGCTGCTATAAACATTCGGGTACATGTGTCTTTGTTATAGAATGACCTTTGTTCCTTTGGGTATATGCCCAATAATGGGATTGCTGGATCAAATGGTAGGTCTACTTGAATCTGTTTAAGATATCTCCATAATGCTTTCCACAGGGATTGCACTAGTTTGCAGTCCCACCAGCAGTGTATGAGTGTTCTTGTCTCTCCACATCCACGCCAACATGTGTTGTTTTGGGATTTTTTGATAAAGGCCATTCTCACTGGAGTTAAGTGATATCTCATTGTGGTTTTGATTTGCATTTCCCTAATGATTAGGGATGTTGACCATTTTTTCATATGTTTGTTAGCCATTCTTATATCTTCTTTTGAGAAATTTTTATTCATGTCATTTGCCCACTTTTTGATAGGGTTGTTTGATTTTTTTCTTGCTGATTTTCCTGAGTTCTAAATAGATTCTTGTTATCAGTCCTTTATCTGATGTGTAGTATGCAAAAATTTTTTCCCATTCTGTAGGTGGTCTGTTTATTCTTGTGACTGTTTCTTTGGCTGTGCAGAAGCTTTTTAATTTAATAAGGTCCCATTTATTTATTTTTGTTGTTGCTGTGATTGCCTTAGGGGTCTTCTTCATAAATTCTTTGCCTAGGCCAATGTCTGTAAGAGTCTTTCCTACATTTTCTTCTAGAATTCTAATTGTTTCACATAAAGCATGTCTTAAAAAATTTAAAAAAATAGAAATTATACCATGCATCTTCTAAGATCACAGCGGAATAAAAGTAACAATGAACCCAAACAGAAACCATCATTCCTACTCAAAGTCATGGAAGCTAAACAACTTTCTCCTGAACAATTATTCTATAGAGGAAGAAATCAAGACGGAAATCAAAAGTTTCTTTGAATTAAATGACAATGGAGATACAACTTATCAAAATCTATGGGACACAGCTAAAGCAGTCCTGAGAGGAAAATTCATATCCATAAATGCCTATATCAAAAAGACAGAAAACTTGCAAATAGACAACCTAATGAATAGACTCAAAGAGCTGGAGAAAGAAGAACAGAATGACCCCAAACCCAGCAGAAGGCGAGAAATTACTAAGATCAAATCAGAATTAAATGAAAAGGACAACAAAGAAACCATAAGGGAAATTAATAAAACAAAAAGTTGGTTCTTTGAAAAGATAAACAAAATAGACACACCTCTGGCTAGACTAACCAAGAGCACAAAAGAAAAATCTCTAATAACCTCCATTAGGAACATGAAAGGAGAAATCACAAACGATACCACAGAGATACACGATGTCATCTATGAATTCTACAAGAATCTTTATGCACACAAACTGGAGAATGCGGTGGAATATTCTTATTTATATAATAAAAAATGCCTTTTCATCTTTTATCATTTCTTCGACTACATATTTGTAGTAATATTGGTTGATTCCCAGTATCTCCTTCAAAGTGCTGTATAATTTTGCATGAAAATTACTACTGTGCATGTTCCTGCTTGATTCATCAATTGACTAAATACGGAAAGGGTCACAATGTCCTAGGGAAAGGTCCACACAGGCATTCTTGGAGATAATACATTAATACTATTTCATTTCTGAAAAGTTTGGGAATTCATGTTGGGCTTCTAAATACAGTTATATTTTAGTTGTGCTATATTTTATTTGCACCAATAGTTGCTGAGGGAACCTGGGGTCTTCCTCTGCTTTTGTCCTTGTTTCTTGGCAATAATATATATTTCTGTAGATTATGAATACTCCTGTATTTCTATCTCTGAAGTACTATTTAAACTCGAACATCAAAATGGGTTGTCACTTTTGCTTGTTGTTATTTTGATTCCAATATTAGGTGCTCTGTGATATTAAATGAACATGTGTATGTGTATGTGCATACATGTCTGTTCCACAATTTTAGTTCTAGCTTTCTGCTATAGCATTAAAGTTGATTTAATTTTGATTTTCATCACAGTCCATCTTTTCACATTGCTTAAAAAGTATATTATTTAATGAACAGGAAAACAGTTATTTAAAAACAATGAATATAATTTTAAAAGTTTTAGAACTAAATAGATTTGGTGGTTGCATGACATCATGATTGTACCAAATACCACTAAATTGTTCACTTTAGAATAGTTAATTCTATTTTATGTGAATTTCATCTTAATAAATAAAAAATATAATAATAAATACTATGTTGAATATTTTCTTAATATCTCTAAAGAGTATGTGTGTATATGAGTGTGTTTTTAATGTATAATAAAGACAATCACATCAATTCTCAAGAGGGCTGCTACATAAAAGTATATGGCAGTAAATACTGAATCCACTCTTCTTCCACTGGTGCTTCACAGGTGAAGCAAAGGGAATCAGGAAGTGTAAAACAGAATAGATTCACTATTGTTTGTTTATGTAGATAAGGATTTTTGCTGCTAAGAGATTTTGTCAATCATTAAATCAAACCCTTATTTAGCAAAAAGGCCATTAAGGTAAAAAATAAATAAATAAATTTTTTTTTTTCCAAAGTCACTTATCTTGTACCAAAGCCAGTAGTAGAATTCTTCTCTCTCAATTTCCAAGTAAAGAGCCTATTCAAAAAACATTCGCACACTGTCCTAATGTGTGTTGAAGCAAAGAATGGATCAAAGGTATTTGTTTGTGGGAAGATGTTAAGAACTTATCAGTGTAGAGTTTCACTTGTCAAATCTCACAGAAGTTTCCATCTAATCAAAGGACAGATCTACACATAGATGTTTCCTTACCAAGAAAGAATTCCAAATCTGCCCTTGGATTTACAACTGCAATCAATTCAGCATTTTCGTCACAGAAAATTAGAGCAGCAGCAATGATCAATGTAGAGGATGAGCACACAGAATGTTTTATTAATATCTACTTCAACAGTATGAAGCATATAATGTCACTCAAAATATGGCCAAAGGACTACAGTGCAAGCATTTTCAAAAGGCATAGTAAAGCAGGTGGGAAGTTGTGACTCCAAGGTCAATGAGCTGCCTTAGGAATTGATTATAGTTCTCATGCTTCTTAACTGTTTATAGAAAAAATTTCAGTAAAATATCCTTTGGTACTTTTAAAATTATTTTTTTCTTAATTTTTAATTTTTTTCATTTATTGTATTATATAATACACACACACATATATATATACAATCTCATAAAATTTTCCATTTTAATCATTAATAAGTGTATCAAACAATGACATTAATATATTCACAATGTTGTACATACAGTGGCATTAATTATATTCATAATGTTGTGCAGCCTTTATAACTATATATTTCTAAAATTTTTTCATCATCCCAAATGGAAACTCTTTAACCATTAAATGAAGTTTCTCCACTTTCCCATTCCCCTTGGACCCTGGTAACTTCTAATCTTTTTTTCTCTGTAATTTTGTCTATTTGAGATATTTCATGTAAGCGGAACCATATATTATTCATCCTTTTGCATCTGAGTTCTTTTTGTTTTTAGTGACTATATTTTTTTACAGCAGTTCTAGGTTCATAGCAACATTGAGAGGAAGGTAAAGACATAGTTATATATCCCCTGCCCCCACACATGCATAGCCTTCTCTATTAATAACATCCCACACACTAGAGTGGCACATTTTTTAAAAATTGATGAACCTACATTGACACGTCATAATTGCCCAAAGTCCATTGTTTACATTAGGGTTCACTCTTGGTATTGTACATTCCACAGGTTTGGATAAATGTTTAATGACATGTATCCACCATTATAGTATCAGAATAATTTCACAGCCATAAAAATCCTCTGTGCTCTGCCTATTTATCCCTCTCTACCTTCTAACTCCTGGCAACAGCTGATATTTTTATTGTCTCCATAATTTTGCCTTTTCCTGATTGTCATATAGTTGGAATCATAGTAGGTGATGTTTTCAGATTGATTTTTTCACTTGGTGACATGCATTTATGTTTCTTCCGTGTCTTTTTATGACTTGATAGCTCATTTCTTTTTAGCATTGAATAATATTTCATTGTCTGGTTGTACCATAGTTTATTTATCTATTCAACTACTAAAGAACATATTGGCTGCTTCCAGGTTTTGGCAATTATAAATAAACCTGGTATAAACATCTCTGCACAGGTTTTTGTACAGATATGTTTTCAACTCCTTTGGATAAATATCCAGTAAGCAAGAAAGAAGGAAGGGGAAAGATACAGAAAAACAAGGAAGGAAAAGAAGAAGGGAAAGAAGAAAAGGAGAGAAGAAAAGGAAACAAAGTGAAAGAAGGAAAGAAAAGATGGATAGGGAAGAACTAAGGGAAGGAAAGGAAGATTGAAAGAGAGCAAAGGAAGGAAGGAAGTGTCAGGTAGATAGTGAGGACCTCCAGCCCCTCCTGGGGACGAAGGTGGACACCTAGAGCAACTGCCACACCTGGGAAATCAGGGAACGCCCTACCAATCTGCCAATCAGAACTTAGCTCCACAACTGCAAAACAATACAGACGTACAATGGGTCTGGAAGGTGACTTAGAACAACCTAAGGCAAATTATCATGTCATTAGCTTAAATCTACATTGCGGTTCACCCCCCAAATGAGCTTTCAGAAAGACTCCTGAGACATCTGCATGCACAGTAAGACCCAGGCTATATAACTTTCAACTGTCCATCAAAGTGGTTCAATGATGACCATAGCCAAACACTTTTGTTACGACAGGGGGTCTGTTTGTCGTATGTGGCGAATGCATCTTGCTCTTGCTCTGTGAACCTATATCTTGCTCTTGCTCTGTAAACCAATCTTGTCCTTCCTCAATAAACTTCATTTCAGGCTTGCCTTGCTTTGGGTGCATCTGGTCATTCTTTAGCCAGGAGCACACCAAGAACTGACATTTCAGACTGCTGACCCTACAGAAGGAAGAAAAGAAGAAAGGAAGGAGATGAGTAAAACCTGCTGTCACTCCTACAATGGCTTATAGTAGTTAAAACAAAACAAAATTATATATTTGTGTGTGCGTGTGTGTGTGTGTGTGTGTGTGTGTGTATAGTGCACATATATGTAGGATTTAGTGGTTGCAATGTGATTCTTATAGTTAATTGTGATGGTTAATTTTGTATGTTAATTTGACTGTACCACAGGGTGCCCAGATCTAACATTATTTCTGGATGTGTCTGTGAGGCTGTTTTTTGGATGACATTAGCTTTAGAACTAGTAGACTCAGTAATGCAGATTTTTGTCTCCAGTGTGGGTAGACTTTATTCAATCTTTTGAGAACCTGAAAGGAACCAAAAAAAGGCTTAGGGAAGAAGAACTCAACCCTTTTCCTTCCTGCTTACCCATTGAGCTAGTACACCAGTCTTCTAGTGCCCTTGGACTGGAATTAGACCACTGACTTTTCTGTGTCTTCAGCTTGTAGATGGCAGATTGTGGGACATTTTAACCTCCATAATTGTGTGAATTGGTTCTTTATAATAAATCTATCTCTATCTGTCTGTCTCTTTCTCTTTCTCTATAGCTGTATCTATATGACCCAATCTCCTATTGGTTCTGTTTTTCTGGAAAACCTGGACTAATAGACTAATCAATACAAATAACATTATTACTATTGCCTTTTATTATGATTATTATTAGTCTCCATTTATTATGATACAACTCAAGAGTACATAGTAAAATGCAAAAATAATAATCTCTTCTCACACTGACAGTTTAGTCCTGTACTCGCATTTCTAATGTGGATTCTCTCTGAGGATGATCTGAATGTGCCTTAAAGTGTAATGAATGGTGCGGCAGCCTTCGTGATACTATTAGCCTATCAAGTGTAGTCTGTGGGGAAAAATTGATTATGGATATTCTTCTTTATACCCCAGACATGAGTTACCCTTGTCTTTTCTGTCAAGCACTATGCATAATTGACACACTTTTGACTTTGATATAGACACACATAAAATGCTTTGTTTGATTTGGTAGTTACTTGATATTTACTTTTATAGAACGTAGTATGGATGCATTTTTATGTTATTATACTCAAGAATCAAATATTTACAGATTATTTTATAATTTGTAAGGTGAAACCACAGACATTGCAGAGTTATCAGCTCTCCAAGGATTCCTTAAATTTCCTGTTTTAGTAGAGAACTTCCCTTCCCACCTGACTTACTTTTTTCAAGTTTTCATAAAATTATGCTTTGTGATAAACCTATGGATTTCCTAAAAGAGTTAAAATAAGAATCATATATCTGGGAAGAAAAATATTATTATAATTTTTTAGTTAACAGAATTTCTGAGAGTTAAATCAGTATCAGTCATGTGCCTAGATAAATGCCACTACCAAGCCCAGGTCACCAGTCTCTCTCTCTCTTTCTCTGTGTGTTTGTATGTATGTGTGTGTATGTAAAAATGTTCAAAAAGAATCAAACATACACATTGGACTATGGGCTTTCTCTGGGGAGCCATCTCTGAGCACACTAGTTACTACCAGGTTATAATGGGTGGGGGGGATTAGTTGGCACCAGTGAGTCATTGTTCTCTTACTCATGCACTAGTAGTCTCAGGTGGCAGCTGAGTTTTCCTATTTTTCCAATTAGTCTTTCAAACATCACATGCAGACTTCACTTTTGAGCTCCATATTTAGATTTGAGTGAAACTCCCTCATTTTCATCATCATCGTCAGCAGCAGCAGCATCAACACCAACATCTTTATCATCATATCTACAATTTAGTGGGTGTCTACTTTATTCCAGTTGCTCTTGAAGGCCCATTTTATACCAGGCTTTACTAATAATAGAGCCATTATGATGATCAGAAATTATTCCAATTCAAAATACCCAAATAATACCCAAATAGTAACTCATCCTTTTTTTATAAATCAAGCTAGGCTATGCTGTGGCATCTGTGCACCCTCAGATCTCAATGATCTAACAATGATGTCACTCATAGAATATTTCCATCAATAGTTACAGAGGTGTTTTCTTTCTGACATATGCAGCCTTCAAGGTCATTGTAGAAGGGGGAAGATTAGATAGAGGAACGATAGCAAGTCTAAATGCTTTGGCTTTAAAATGACTCACACATGACTTTTGCACAAATCCATTTGCCAAAATTAGTAGCTTGGCCCCAACATCACCACACATAGAATATTTGGAGAAGGCTAGTGGACTCTAGCATACTCTCACTCTGCTCACCTGGTTCTTCTGAATGTTGGTATACCCATTTCTCAATAAGGAAACATCTAGTCATCATAGACTCCTTAGCTCCCTCATCCCTACCCGCTCTCAAGGCTTACTGGCCTGGTGCTTATGTTTTCTTTGAACAACAGATTTATTTTGCAATGGACCAAGGGGAATTTTCCCTTGTCAGGGAAATCTTTGAAATGCTGTCTCCAAATGACTTTCACTGGACTCCTTCATAAATAAAACTATAATTTAGTAGCTAGCTAAAAAAAGCCATAGAAATATGTAAACAAGAAATAAAGAAAACACTCTAATACATGTATAATAGAAGCCACTGATAAGAAATGCCCTAAATACAATTAGTAATCTTTATGAGGGTGATTAAGGTTCAGGTAATAATAGTTCATTACATCTTCATAGTGATTTATTAATCATAAAACACTGTTGTGTACTAACCTTATTAAGTATTTGTCAGACCATCTCAGATAAACAGAGCATGCATTAGCATCCTTATATACAGGTACAATAATTAGGGATCAAAAAAATTAAGAGAACTGTCCTAAAGCAACACAAATTAGAGAATTGAGACTCAATTCCATTGCTCATTCACTTCAACTATTAATACTAAATTGAACAGTAGGAGAAAGTTTTTCATTAGGAACTACATTACTTGACCACTTGAATTGCATAGAAAAGGCAACACAGTCTACTCTGATCTAGCATAATAACAACTAAACAGATCAAGCTCTAGAAATGTATGTTCTTTGGTTTTTAGCTATAATCCAGAAGCTAAAAGAGAGGTAAGTAGACAAAGAATAGGGCACAGAAATCTCAGGAACTAAATAATATACAGAAATCATATGTCATCTTAGATGAGAACCCAAAAGACTATGGGAGTGAGGAGAATATAAGAGTGGCTATTGTAGTGAGAGTCCAACTCAAAATTTCCCCCCAGCTATGCAATTTGTGGGTGTCAAACAAATAAAATAAAATAAAATAAAATTTGTACTTAGTAAGGAAAGACTTTATTGAAAAGGTTTTTTTTGCGAGCGGGTTTGAAATGACTTGTAATAGGGAAAGTGTTCTGATCATAAGATAAGCACATAATTCAAGCATTAGACTAAAAGGGCTTTTCTTTTAGAGGGAAGTGTAAATAATGCTACAAAGAACCAGGTGTGTGGAAATGGGATGAAAATGTGACATGATCAAACAGTTGGTCTAAGAAAGTTTTATTCTGAGGCCAGCATGTTCTCAGGAGGGGCTGTCTGATGGCTCAGGATGAGAGCGGGTCAAAATTCAGGGACTTGGAAGTAGGAGAGAGACTTAACCCTAGTGCGGTTAGCAAGCATTTGTTTCTATTTATGGACCAGTGGGGACAAAAAGTTTGTGCAACTAATTATTTGTGAGACAAAGAATGAGAATTTGAAAGGTCTATGGCTGGCCTTGTGATAGGTAAACAAGGAGAGCATCCGTGACTTTGACCTCAGTCCCATGGGGAGGGGTGTTCCTTTACTTTAAGCCCTTTCCAGAGCACAATAGGGTGTGGCATTTTCTTAAGGACTGTTTTCTAGGCTCCTAGAGCTCCTGTAAAGTTAATACTGTCAGATACATTATATTTACCTACCTCTACAACTACATCTCAGGGAACAGTATTTTTCAAACAAATACAGGTAGTCTTCAGGAAAATATTGTCAAATTATAAATAAGACGACCAGCGTTTGCTGTTAGTGTTGGCTACATGTAATTTTTTGACCGTGGTGATTTTATAACAAGTATATATGGTATTTAATATTGACAGTAATGTATTAATTAATTACAATAGCTAAATTAGTACAACTATTCCACCTGCTAAAGATCATTTCTATAGTTTTCTAGATTATAAAGTGACTGCTAAAAATCTGCAACCAGGCATATTATTCACAGGACAAATATTGGTAGGGGACATTGGGAATTTTCAAAGAATTCTCTGAGAATATAGACTAAAGGAAATGGTAAATTGCTGTAAAAGCAGCAAAAGCAACATTATAATATTGATGAAACAGTATATAGGAAAATTGGAAATGTATTCAGTAGTATTCCACTTCAAGGTTTACTTTCTATATTCAAATTCAGTTATTAAAAATGAAATCCATTCACCTTTGGGGCTGAATGTATTCTCAAAAATACCAGAAAATTAAAGTCAACAATGACAAATCACAATTGGTTATGCATAAACTCATCTTCTAATATTCCTGGTATGTGTGTGTGCATATGGATGTATATATACATACATATGTATTACTATCCCCTAATATATATGTGTGCATATAGTTAGGTATATATAGATATAGCGTGTATACACACAAACCACATATATACGTAATCTATATATATATGTCCTTGGATTCTCTTTTAAACTCATTATGATATCTGCCTGGTACCCTCATTAATTAGAAGAATACAATCTTTAAAATACATTCATTTTTATCTGCATGATATGGTCATTATTTTACCTTTTCAGAAAAGTGTCTTTTTTTTCCTTTAACAAAGCTAAATTATAAATTTGAAATTTGAAATTGGTTTGTCTGGTTCCAAAGCCCACTGTTTATGGGTTTGTGTGTGCATGTGTGTCCGTGTGTGTGCGTGTGTGTGTGTGTGTGTGTGTACTCTATGCTGCCTTTTGTCCCAAGAACCTGGAGGAGCTGGAAGAATAGAAAGGAAACTATGCAGAAAGGAAACTTAGTCTGAACGAACATTTCCTCTTTGAGACAGAGGCAGCAGGGTTGTTTAAGTGGTATATTCAGCCTTAAATCTCTAGTATTTGAACTCCTTTTCTGTTAGTGGTTTTTTTTTTCCCCCCGCTAAATAATTAAATGGAGATGATGTTTTACTGTAGAGGGAAAAAAATGGACAAAACTTTGAAGTGGCACTGGAAAGTAAAGAAAGAAATAGCAAGAAGACTTTCAGAGACAGAGCAATAGAAGAGAATGAGGCATGATGAACACCGACCAGAGGACTTAAGGGCCAGGATGAAGAGATTTGATTAGCTAGCTCAGGGAAGAAAGAAATAAAAAAGCAATGTAAGCCTTTTGAAATTGTGAATTGAGGAAAGCCCAAGTTCAATCTGGGACAGGAATTACTTTTTCTAAGCCTCATACATACTATTTTTAGCAATATAGGTTTAGAAAAAATTCTTCTACACTAGTCTCCACTGAACTCATAAATATTTACCCCCTAAAATAAAAAATAGTTTGGAATTAAAATGTAAAATAAAAGCCTAAAAATAGGACTTCCTTTTGTACATTTTTGAACCTTTATTAAACTTTTATTGATAAACTCATCCAAGGAGTAGAGTAGGGGACCACAGGGTGATTCAGTTGAATATTGATCAAATAAAAGAGGCAATGAAAATCAAGGATAATTATGCTAAATTAAATTATAATGGTTTATTCTGCTACTGAAAAAAAAAAAAGACTAGACAAAGTGGCTCTCAAAAATCCTTATTTATTGATTTTGTTTCATTTGACCATTGCAAGAGCTAATTTGACACAGGCCACAATTTCATCCTATCATAATGCAACTGTCATGATGTCAAATTGAACCAAATATTCTAGATAAATGGTTGATAAATGATTGGCAAAGATGTCTGATCATTGAATACAGAAATTATCCACAAAATGAATTGTGTCTTCATGGGAGAAAGAGGAGCTTAGAAATGCAATAGGGCTATTTTGGATAATGGCTTTGCAATCATTTACCTGAAAAGTTTTCAGGATAATCATCAAATCAATCCATTGATTCATTGCTTACACTTATTCCCTTCTAATGCATTCCAAAGCACCTATGTCCACAGAGTTTCATAACTTGCAAGAATTGTGGGATTACCTTTGATAAGGTCAAGATATTAAAAACATTTACTAAATTGGTTTATATCCAGTTTCTTTCAAAATGAAAAATGTCAATGACTAAGAAATGAAGTAGTAAAGAGCTCATTGTGGATGCTTTTCTTTCCACCAATTTTTACTTAAGAATATATTACAGAGTGAATTTCATAATTCTGTGTATTTTATACTCACATGGAGGAAATTACATGTTTCAAATAAACATGAATTACCTATAAATGTGTTTTAATATCTTTCAATTGTTCTATGAAAATTCCTTTGGTGAGGATTTAAAGATACCTTTAATTCCTAGAAAAAAAAAATCCCTTTGGTAGGCATTAAGTCACCTTTCCAAGAAGTTTCTGGAGTATTTAAAATTTCATTCAGAATTGCTTCAACCTAAGCATGAATTTATAGGTTATTCATTTGCTTATTCACATGTTGAATAGACATTTATTGAGAATCTTATGTGCCAAGATCTATGCTCTGAACCCTGGATATAGCACTAAATGAGACAGAGGAACCCCACTAGATCCTTACTCTCTGATAATGGTTAATATAAAGGAAACTACATATATTAAATGCACAATTATTTGATTTATGTTTCATAAAGCTATAAAAGAGATAACAGGTATAAAAAAAATCTAAGAGGTAACCTTACCTGGTATTTTGACTAGATGGTATGTATACTACACTATTTTGAAATCATTTAAAAATATTAATGCTAAATACAAAAGACTGTTTTTTTATAATTTTAAATTTATTTAAACCCTGCTCTGAGTTTATGATGGACATCTTCTTTAGCAAATGAAAATATGAATCTGAATTAAGACAGGCATAAAAATAGCTTGGGTGACACATATTTCCCATATTGTCATTTTAAGGAAAATATAGAAAGAGTTATTTACAAAGATTTTATTTAAGGAATACAATGCTATAAGGGTGACAATAAAACTAAAATGTTTCACAAGCTAACAAAAGTACAATTTTTTCCCCAAAGCAGTAGCAAAAATAACAACAAACAAAAACAAGTATCTGAGTAATTCACTAATGTTTAAAATATAATTATACATTTCTGAAATAATTTAAATTATTTTAATTTCATCTGGAAGAATACATATGACACTAATCTGGGAAGTTTTGGAAAAAAAATGTAATGTGAGAATTCATTTTGAAGATACATTTACTAAAATTTTAAGGTTCTCACATAAGACAGATTAGTAAAACAGAAAGAAGTTTATTAGTGAGGTCACTTGCAGCAAATATAAACAAATAAGCAAATAAAATGAAGGACCCATATCTCATATCATATAGTAAAATATATCTGAGGTGTGTTAATGATGCAAATTTAAATTATAAAATTGTATCATGGCCAGATAAAAATTGTAGTCAAGTTTTTTTTTTTTTTTTTTTTAATACTGTGTTGAAAAGTATCTTCACTGACATGATTACTTGTTGAAACTGCAAGAGGGTGTCAGCCTAGGTCCAGTTGCTCATGGCACAAAGACTGAATTATTGAGATAATGAGGATTGCCACAGAAGAAAGGAATTTTTAATATGACAAACGTCTTGGTGGCGTTACCAAAACTTTGGTACTTTTCTTTCCACAAGGCCAAATCAGTGAGAACAAAAAATAAGGATAAGTGGATTGAGAAAAAGGAAAGAGAAGTTTATTAATTTGCCAGCAAATGAGGAGGGAAGTGGATTAGTGTCACAAAGATGGTCGTCCTACCCTTAAGCAGAAAAACAGCACTTTCTAAAAGGAGGCGGGGTTGACAATTGGGCTCGGGTCTATGTGACTGGTGTCACATGTCATGGCTTTGGGTTATTGTTGTTTAACTATAATTGGTGGTTTCTTGTAGACCTTATCTCCTGTGAATATGATCTTGTGACCATAGTACAATTCTGTTGAGCCATCTCCTGTTGTTTAAGATGCTAGAAATCAGCAAAGAACATTTTTCTATCCCTTTGATTACTGGCAACAGTGAAAGAATGCAGGTTTTAATTCCCAAAAAGGGTGGGGGTTTTAGAGAGACAAGAAATAAAACGTTTCATTGCCCTTTTCTGACCTTTACCTCTGTTACATTGGGAGAATGGGAGAAACTGGCTCAAATCCATCTCTCCAACTAAAAGAGATCATGGGTTTTTAAATGAGGTGCCACGTGCCTTGGGGCAGGTCATGGTGTAACTAACAAAGGGCTACATGCATTGGGGGCAGGTTGTGGGGGACGGTGAATCTTGGCTTAGGAAGTCTGCCCAGGGGCCTTCAGAACCTCAGCCATTTGTCTTGCAGAAAATCAACCATTTCTGGGGAAAAAAGTCAAAAGGTCAGGTCATTAGTTATGGGAGAGGATTATATAGAGGTTATTAAAATTTGTTCAGTGGGAGGCCAGTTATAATGTCAGAACAGTCAAAACAAACGACAAATAGATTTGCTATAGAACACGTAAAATGTCTGTACAACAAAACTACTAAATTTCTAAAAATTGAAGTGAAAAATATGTTACATATATGAGAGATGAAAGATAAATATTTTTTACATATGGCCTTTTAGTTCTCACAAACAAATAAGACACTATAAAGAGACAAAAAGCAAGAGAAAGAAACAAATGGCATAATTTGGCAGTTCACATGAAGAAGACTTACCAACTGCAAATGGATATGGGAAATGACTTTCAGCATTACAACTAATAAAATGAATACAAATGAAAATGGAAATTTTGTCTTTCTACAAATATTTGCTAACTGTATTCTCCCAGGTTCTGTTTCTAAGTTTGTTTATGGAAATATAAGTTCTATTGTTATAAGGTCTAGGAAGAAGATAATAGAGTAACTGTGCGTGTGTGTGTGTGTGTGTGTGTGTGCGCGCGTGCGTGTAGAAAGCGGAGAGATGCAGAGTGTTTACTACATATGTGGTAATTAATAAGCTCATTTCCAAGCAGATGATATTTGAAATGAAACTTGAAAGATAAAAAGCCACGCATATAAAGAGCTAGAAGAAGAATGATACTGGCTTAGGGTGATATAACTAAGTAAAGTAAAAGTGAGAAAAAAAAGTGGAAGGAAGTGGGGTTGAATTGATAGATTTTTAGATTAAGGGAGTGATGGGATTTAGGGCTCAGGAAAAGACTTTGGATTTTATTCCAAGTGTCAAGGGAAACCCTTAATGTGAGGGCTGGGGCAAAGCTGCTGCATAGTCCGTATTGTTAAGATTCAATGGCTCAAAACTTGACCTATAAAAGACATGTTCATAGATGAAATATCGTCACAACCAGAAACCACATATTGTGTATCTAAGGAGAAACAGGAAGCTTCAAACTCTAATGTAGGAGTAGTAATAGCAAGACTTGATGGGGAATTAAGTATGTTTAGCTAGAGAAGAGACATGAATCAAGGCTGACACTTTTTCTTTTTTCTAAGCAATTAGGGAGAAGTTTATACCATTTATCAAGATGATTCTGACTAGTTATCCTCCTTCAGCTGCGCTGCAGCCTGGGTGCCTGGTTCCAAAGGACATCAGCTTCTTCTGAAAGTCTCGCAGAGCTTTGGGGTTGGACTTGGTGAGAGTTACTCAAGAGTTAGGATTCATCTTCATGGGTCTCAGTATTCCTCATGTGTTCTAATTGACCTTGTTCTTGCCCATAGTCAGCTTCCGTCCCCTGTTGTGACTTTAGGCTCCACACCAGACACTAGAAAATAGCCCTGCACAGTCTTCTCTATCAGCATCACTAATCTCTGTAATAAACTCCTTATCCTTTATCATTTGCACTTGTGCTGCTTCTCTGATCAAACCCTGGCAGTTTCAGATACTTCCATTGGTACAAAAGAGTTGAGAAAACATGGTTAAAGATGAGGGAGGTTGGTGAATATACTTTTCTTAAACAGATGAATTTTATATATAATTTAAAATGATGGGTTGGAGTGTATGATTTCCACTTATGATTTTCAGTTACCGAAGAGCACCAACCAAATACAGAGAGCTGAGTTTTGAAATTGACTAAGAAATATTGAAGAGATTTGTAATAATCAATATAAATGATCTTAAATATTGGTATGTATTACCCTTCAATTGTATTTTCAATTAACATAAATTTTTGAAGGATATTACAAACTTATCTATACTAATAACTGGTTTTATAATTTATATTGTCTTATCAAAGACTGTAATTGATCAGGGAAATAGTAGGCAATATATTTTTATAATTATAATTTTCAAAACCACTTACACAGAAAAGAGGACCTATTGAGCTACCTAAACACAAGACATCATGATAATAGAGTTTATAGGATTTTAGATAACCAACTGAATGTTTGAATTTTCATAAATACATTTGACAGCACAATGCAATGGCAAAATGAAAAATAAAATCCATATAGGTACTCTGTATAGATATATTAATGATTCCTCTCCATAGTGTTTATGGTTGTGTGGCAAATATGAACTCTTCATGCTAATAGACAGGATTATAATTTGAAAATATAGGCATCATCTTCTGCTGTTATAGTTATGCTTTGATCTTCATTTCTTTTCATATTAAATTCTATATAATTTCAAAGACTTATAAAAATGTATCTTAAAAATATTTAAGTACCTGCTTTGGTCATGTTGAGCGTATTTCTGCATTTTAAAAGTTAAATTGTTTCTTATCTTAAACATTCTTAATTTCCATAGTTTTTCTTGACAAAAATATATAAAAACAGTTTTTTTCTCTGCATAAATTATCTTTTGTCTACGACCAATGGCAGTATTAGAAAAAACATTAGAACCACCAGGATCAATTTTATGAGAAAACAAATACTTCAAAAAAAACTTAATGGAAAAAAAAATACTCTGTTATCAATGACTATTTAGGGCAGTATAAGTGTGATTATGGACTTTTACTATTGATAATTTTTGCTATAAATTTTTAAAAATTCACAATTTTCGGATGCTGAAAATCTTAGTTTTTAATTTTAAGGCATTAAATTAACATACTTGCATCTGTTTCTAAGAAGAAAAGCAAAATAAAAACATTAGCTACATATTCTGTAATATCTCCACAATGTTGTAACTAATTCAGTTCAGTTAAAAAAATCAAATGTCAAAAAATCCTATCACAATAAGCATTCTTATACCTGCAATCCAGAACTTAAAGAATTTTAAATAGTTAGTTTAATTTATTTTTATTGTCATTTGTCTTTTTTGTAATAAGCTAATTTTTTACTATATATGACTATAGGTTCGTTGTGTTTATATTAGGAAAAGTGGCAAATAAATCAAAATTTACATGAAATAAGAAATTATCAGACAAAGGAAAAATGCACATCTTTATTTTCAAAAAGAATAACTTGGACCAATGTGGAGAAATGAAGGAGCCTGTCATGTTTGCAGAATGGTGAGAAGTCAAGTGAATTAAGAGACTAAATCTTGGCTGTTAAGGGTGAGTGGCTTAGAGACTTTGGGTTTTGCCAGAATATTGTGAGATTTAGATTCCAGGAAGAGATTCAAAGCTAGGATTTTACCCTTAAGCAAGTGGTAAACAAACAGAGAGGATTAAATTGAATGCTAATCAAATTAGAAAAATTGAGTTGATGGAGCAATAGTGTAGAGAAAAGATTGTCACTGAGTGCAAATGGATAGTTGCAGGTTAAAGCAAATATTGTTTTACCAAGCCAGTGTCACCTGAGATTTCACCGGAAGGTGTAAAGTGTTTTCTAACTTTTTAAAATTGTTTTTTCTTTTTTTGATGTTATAAGGAATTATTATATAAGTTTCTAATTTTTAAAGTAGTTCTTTTTCAAGTTTTCAATTTTCCAGTTCTCAAAAATATAATGACTTTATTGTTCTTTTACCAGGGGACATTCTGCTTACCCACAGTTATGTGTCTTTGAGCAAATGCCAGGGACTTTTCAGTGACAGTTTGACTCTGGAAAATCTTAAATGTTTGATGGATCTTTCTAAATTGATGTCTACTTTTTTTTTCATTGTTATATTTAATTGGCTACCAACCAAAAAAGCCTGGAAGTTATAGTTTTCCAATTGTGGTAAAGAAAATCACATTGGGTTTTAGTTTCTAGCTAGTTTATACTCTTATTTAAATCTAAATTCTGATGATCATCTTCATCTGACAAACATTCCTAATTCCCTGTAACTTATCTTCACAATCTAGATTCAGCTAGTTTTATTTGTTTGTTTGTGTGTTTGCTTTTTTGCCTCAGGGTTTTTTCTTTTTCTTGAATATCAAGACCATATCAATTAGTAATTTCTATCCTTTTAAAGGAGGTTCAAAAGTTGATTAAGGCAATAAATGCTCAATGAAAATTAAAATATTAAACTCCAACACAAAGTATAAGCTACAAATATTCCTGTTGTCTTGGAATCTTGTTATCTTGGACACCGATTGTCATAGTGTTATTGAAGGCACAAGGCAGTTTCAGCCTAGGTCTAGTTGCTCACTGCACAAAGATCCAGTTCTTGAGATGATGAATCTTGCCAAGGAAGAAAGGAAGTTTTTAAAATACTGAAGATGTCTTGGGAGAATGTGAGAAGCTGTCTCAAATCCATCTCCCCAGGTAACTTTCCTGGGCTTTTTAAGACCATGGGCTTCTTAAGGAGGGTCCATGTGCCTTGTAATAGGTCATGGAGTAACTAATAAGGGGGGCTGCATGCTTTGGGGCCAGGTTGTGAGGGATGGTGAGTCTTGGCATCAGGAAGTATGCCCAGGGGACTTCAGAATCTCAACTCCTTTTTCTTGTAGAAAATCCACCATTTCTGGGAAACAACTCAAAAGGTCAAGTACCTAGTTAAAAAATAAGATTATAAAAAACATGTAGGCATCCTTGAAATTTGTTCATGGAGCTAGTTACAATGCTGCAATAGAAATCAAATCTTACATTAATCACCTAGAGGTAGGATTACATTCCACAGGCCTAAAAGAATGGTCCCAATCAGACTATTCCCACTAAAGTACCGGCCACTATATCTCTATTGTCCACATTTCTGACCAACTGGCTATAAATCTGGGGGTTTCCATTACTTCCCTCAAGTTTGATAATTCTCTAGAAGGACTCACAGAACTCTCTTCTCACAACACACTTGTTCCCACTATATACTGTACACCATTTAGGAACTCTTAATTTCATATTCAGCCCAATGTATATGCCTTGGCCCTGGGCCAAATTCATCACACTATTGTACTATTGGGCCTAGTTATGAGATCTTCTAGTATGCATTGTAATTTAAATTTAATTGTATATGTCCCTTAAAAAGTTCTTACCTCCTTGAAAACAAGGTGTACATAATTTTTCACTCTTCAACACCTGGGGACAAGCACTGTGTCTTTCACACACACACATGCACACACATATTATACATGTGTATATATATATATATATATATATATATATAATGTGTGTGTGTGTGTATATACATCGTGCTTTGTGACAGACATTTGGGGGGTGTTGTGTGTATACATAGGTGATCTTGAAGTAGAGGAGTTTTCTAATCAATTATGGAGTCAAATTATGTCTTCTCTGCCTTGCTTGCTATTAACGTTTTCCTAATTTCTATTTCTTTTGCTATCAGCCACTCTCATGAAATATGAAAGATAAGAAGCTGTTCTTTTACTCCAATGTCTTGAAACACTTGTGATGGTTACTGACTAGACACTTAGTATCCACAGCAAGAATAGCAATAACTAATATATTCCAAACCCTAAAAGAGGCTTCATTGATTTTTGTGACACTGTGGGAAAAGAAAATATTCTGAGGAGGATTGCAACCTAGAAACACTCTCATATTAATCCTGAACTGACTCCTTTTTTCCCCCCTTTGGAGTCATTCTTTTTCCACTTTAAAACAATAAAGAACTAGAGAAAATTCATTAAGGACCTTGAGTCTTGGTTTCTTAATTTAATAAAATGGCTGTATTGCTATTGATGATATTAATAATATGTCAAGATGGAACGAGATAAAATATTTGGCTTAGGTTCATGTTGAATCTTTGCACTGTACTTTGTTTCATAAAATTGCAAGTCAGTTGCTCAAGTAGTTGACTTTGTTTCCTTTCATATTCTTAAATATCTTAAAACAGATTTGGGCACCCAAGAAATATGATCATTTAACTAATTTTCAATGACTAATTAAATGAAAACCTATTAAGAAAATTTTTATGCTAGTAAAAGTTAGGAAGTTTGCTGAGAACGTGTGGAAGCATACTGACAGAGCAAGAGGGTGGGAAAGGGTGCAAGCACGAGAGTGTGAGAGTGTGGAAACATTATCCTCAGTTTGAAAAATGCTTGACTCACAGGAGAGGTTAAAGCAACTTTAATCTGAGACTGAATGATGGCAACCCTAATGTGCTATCAGTCACCCATACTGTGATGACCTGTGATACTTAACACATTCTGAGAGTTTAGGTGATCATATTTAAAGTGAGTGTTGGGATAAGGTCAGTGAGGCAGGGATCATAATTTTTCAAAAATGACCAACTTTCATTTTCTAGGTGCACTGAAGGTTAGTAGAAATTTTATGTGGAAAATTATCTTCAGCAGAGAGAGTGCTTGCCATCAGATTTACTGCTGAAAATTAAGGAATCACTTCTTTATCTACCATGGCTCTTAATAGACAGCTGGTTCTGTTGTAGCATATCATTAATGGGTCTGTAAGGAATAGAACAGAGGATTGTCTTTCCTTGAAGTAATTAAAGTACCAATGTAGCCACAAGAGAGCCCTTTGTAATTAGGTGAGTGATCTTATCGAGCTTGATCATGTATCTCTCAGAATATTTTTTCTTAATTAACCCATCATGGAATTTCAAGTCTTGTTAAGATTCTGCCAGTAAAGGAAACTCAACTATATTAATAATTTTAAAGACAGGTAATTATATACATTTTATTGAAGCTTACTGAGTGAAATCTGTTAAATGAAAATGGAAATGTGAGAAGTATGCATCAGATAAAGTCAGTCATCCTAAACTCTTCTATCGTGCCTTATAAAGAACATAATTACTAAATAGAAGAAAATTGTTATCACATATATGTTAAAGACTAGACTGGGCACGTTTCATTAGAAAATTCTGAAATTACTAACACTATGATATTCATCAAATATCCCAGATTGACACTGAATCATTAAAATTAGTGTATCTAATCAAGTGCCATCTACCTGTTACTTCTCAAATTTAGTCTCATGAAGATTAATATCAATCACATATTGATTTTCTAATTTATACATAAAATATTAGTTATATACTATTTAATATATTTTGTTATTAAAAATACTTTCATGTTTCCAAAAAAATTGAGCTGAGCAAAAGTACAGAGTTCCCATATATCTGCTTTTTCTCCATTATATTTTATTCTATTAACAACTTGCATTAGTGTAGTACATTTGTACTACAAGTGACAAACTGATACATTATCATTAACTACAGTCTGCAGTTTACATTTGAGTTCACTCTGTGTTGTATAGTTCCGATTTTGACAAAAGTCTATTGTCATTTAATTACTATTATAGTATCATGCAGAATAGTTTGCCCTAAAAATTCCCTGTGCTTCACCTATGTGTCCCCACCTCCCAAACCTCTAGCTACCACTGAACTTTGTACTGCCTCTAGAGTTTTGCCTTTTTATTTCAGTTTTTGTCACAGAGTTGTAATCATAGAGTATGTAGCTGTTCAGGCTGGTTTCTTTAACTTAGCAACAACACACATTTCAGTTTCCTCCATGTTTCTTTGTGGTTTGACAGCTGATTTGTTTTTATTGTGGCTACTACTTCACTGTATGGATATGCCATAGTTTGTTTATCCATTCACCTATTAGAAGCCATCTAGGTTGCCTCAAGTTTGGGGAACAGAGCACAATAGCTGAATTATATGCGAAAACTGTGTTTAGCTTTCTAATAGACTGGCAAGCTATCTTCCAAAGTAGCTTCACCATTTTTCATTCTCATCAGTAATAAATAAGAATACATTTTGCCCCACATCCTCTCCAGTATTTGGTGTTTTCAGAGTTTTCGATCTGAGCCATTGTAATAGGTGTGTAGTGATAACTCAATGTTTTAATTTGAAATTCCTTACTATGATGTTAAACATATTTTATGTGTTTATTTGTCATTTGTAAATCCTTTTCTATAAATATATTATGCCCATTTAAAACTGGGTTATTTATATTCTTATTATTGAATTTTAAGAGTTCTTTGTATTATACAAATGTTTTCTCCCAGTCTAGAGATTGTTTTTTATTTACTTAACAATGTCTTTCTTAGGGCAGAAGTTTTCTAATTTTAAGAACTAATCATCTTACCTTAGGTTTTAATCTTCTTGAGTGTACATACCATGAATCACTTACTTTTAGGATTGATGCCCACTAAATATTTTTTATAATAAAAAAAATGATGGTATCCCTTTAACACAACTTTGCCAGCCTTCTACATTAAAATAAGTTTATTGTCTCTCCCATATGTTCATTTACTACTAGTGCTCTAGCTTTTCGTACATATTGAAATTGTGGATATCTTTCTGCCATTAGCCTAAATGAAAATGAAGTAGTCTTGAGATTTAACTTGGGGTGTGTGTGTGTGTGTGTGTGTGTGTGTGTTTATCTCAATGATATAAAAATATCTAAGCATACTCAGATTATTTGGATGACCACCAATTTATATCTGGCAATGTCATACTCTTGCAGAATCAGCATTTTTGTTTGCATTCACAGTTATTCTGTTGCCTAAAGTATGACTTTAATTGTTTTAGGGTAATGAGAAAACAAAAGCAGCAAACTTAATAAGTAGAAGATGACTTTGTGCCAAGTGAAAGCCAATTGATTCACAGCATGCTTTACAAAAAAGTTTCCACAATCTCTCGCACAGAGAAATGTGGTGGGAAATTAAGTCCTCAAAGGGCCCAGGGAAGTAGATAAATGCTGACTCAAAATAATCTGTTCCACCACAGTCAATAGCATATTTCTATTGCGAATGGCAATTTACTTTAGAAAAACCCTCGACCAACACTTTAAATAAATGTTGTTAATTTAAATTCTATTGGTTTTGTAGTTTTTGTCTTATTTAATGTATTCATTTATTTTAGTTTTATGGTTGTATAAAAGTTCTCACACTAGGAGTTTATACTTTGCTTTATGTTGTACATATTTAAGTAATGTTATAATCAACATAATTTAACTCAACATTGGGAGACTGAGACTTCTTTTCCCTTTGAAGATGGCTTTATGTATTAATCAAAATTGGAGAAACAGTGTCCTCGACCCACATATTTATTTCCAAAGTTAAATGTTTCAACAGCAACAAGAGCAGGGTCTCAAACTCTGAAGAACAGATATGTTTCCTGCTGGAGATTGTTGGACAAGAGTACAGGAGGTAGTTTCTGTCTACTGTGTTTTATTTCATTTCATTATTCTCACTTTTTAATTTCTATTTCATCTCCCAGCTAATATTCCAAATAAAAATATAACCTCAGCCACATGGCCTTAAATTTTTACAACTTATTTGCCATATTATTAGTAGTATTTCATATGAGATGCACTGCTTTTTTCACTTTAACTATGAGATGTGAAAATTCTGCTGCTTTCTAAAAATGGAAAAATACTTTAAAAAATTCTCTGCATTCTGAAGAAGAAAAATTGTGTCTGAACCTCTCCTATAGTACTTACTAATTCATGCCACCGTCTGTAGCAAGGGTTCCAGTCTGAAAAACTGTCTTGTTCCCTCTGTTAACCAGGTCTATCTTGGCCTTTATCAACTTCAGAGCTAGTAGTATGATAAAATAAGGAGACTGATCAGAGTTGTCTCATCTTATGGGACCAAGGAACTTGGAAAACAAGTTTATTTCAAGGCCAAATTGATTCTGAATACATTACAAACCTAGTATGCAGATAGTCTATTAGCTTAGCAAATACAAATAAAACGTAAATTTAAAATTAAGAAAATAACTTAAAAATGTTTTCCATGATTTCTGGGGAGCATTAGGTGGCAGGGATGACATACAGTGATGAGAACATTGGCTCCAACGGCAGCAGAGGCTGGCATGGCACAGGCACAAACTGGGACCGGCAATGCTGCTGATGCCAGGGCTGGTGCTGACGACAGCAGGAAATATCAGTGGTGAGTACAGTGGTTACAGCGACGTGATAGTCCACGATGGCGGTAATGCTGGCAGTGCTGGCAAAAGCACTGGCTGGTATTCCAAAGCCATGTCGCTGCCCGCAGCATTGGCAGGCGTGGTGTGGATGACAGTGTCAACACCAGCCTCTTCAGTGTCCTTAGCTGTGGGCATTAATGTCAGCTTCTGGGCATATGCATTCACAGCATTTAAAAATTTGGCAATTTTAGTATAAAATAACTGGGAGAGACAAAGCAAATGAATATTTAAACTTTTTTTTCTCTCTCACTGAGCTCTTGTTTCTTGTCCTTTTGAAATCTCAGTATGAGTCTCTCTGTTTTTCTTTTTCTTTAGGAAGTCATCTCAGTTTCAGATGATGAAAAGCATTGACACACACTACTGAAAGTCAATATGGAATTCGTAATATGCTGCAATTATTAGCTATGTTTCAAGCAGCACTTAAACAGTGCATGTTTCTCTCAGTTTACATTCACCAAAAAGGCAAAATCAGAGAAATGTATAATAACAAATGTTGGCATGAAAGAGGTTTGAATTTTAGTTCACACTGGGACATAAAGTCTGAAAAACAATTTGGTTATACTTAGTGAAATTAAAGATGCAAAGACATGTCCAGAGATCCCACATATATTCCTACATAATCATTAGGAAGATGTCCGTGCGACATGGGTTGTGGAAGTGGGGAAGGAAAGGCAGCTTATGCTGTCATTATGAGGGACAATGGATATGAGATGAAGTCATGTGTTCCATAGAATGCTCTGCAGCATGTAGAATCCAGATCATGAAACAAATCATATTGTGTGAATGAAGTGAAGAAGTAAAGAATGATTGATCAAATATATTAGAGTGTGTGCCAGTCAAGAGGAATTCCTATCAGACTGGAGGAGAAGAAAAATAAAATAAAATAACCCCAGCGATAAATCTTGCATGTATCAGTTATGAGAGTACATCATGAATTAAGGAGCCTTAATTTATTTCTCTGGGTGGGAGATTAAATATTTTTAAATGGAAACAATTATGTACACTTCTTTCTGGTTTGTGTGTTTATTTACTACATAGAGAAAGTAAGCATCCAGAAAGAATGCCTACCATGAAAAGAAAATAACAATTTCACACATAATGTAAAAGCAACTTTTTTTAAAAAAGAAAAAGATAAATTTAGGTGTGTGACCTTACTTCAGAGTATTTTTGCTCTCCTATGACTTTAGTTGTTGCCAGAAAATTGTTGTGCAGTCAAGCAAGAAATTATTTAATACAATAGGCAAGGAATTGTTTTCTAGATATTATTTTAGACTAACCACTTTTAAAATATTTAAGGTTATTTTGAGTTATTGTTTGTACAAATTGATATTATTATCACAAATACAAAGTCCAAAATTTATGTTTAAACAAGAGAAAGATGAGCAGGAAATAAATGGAAGTTGCAAGAAGCTCTTAATAAATAGGTCTTTTCCCTATTGGATAATTATAGTGCTATAGTTTGATTAGCTTTAACCTGTATCAAAATAGAAAAGGGATTCTCTCTTCTTAATTTTTTACTGACTTCATTGCTCTGAAAGTTTCAGAAACTATAATTTCTTTAAGTCAATACTGGTATGAAATTGTATTATGATCCTAAGCTTGTATCTGAAAGAATGTGTGTGTATGAGTATTAGAAGGCTGAATAATAGTTTATTATTATTATTATGGGGAAAAAGATTATTTGGTTTATGGATATACAAGTAGACTGCATTCTGAGCAATTTGAGAAATTTGCCTATTTTTTCTCCCCCCACACAAAATATGTTGCCAGATATGACCAAGCAAGCATTGATGTTATGACTACTGGCAGTTATCAAGCTACATTGTTTTTTATTATGAATAATTACATAAAATACAAACTTTGCTGCTAGCTCTCCAGTGCTCAAATCACAATGTAAATGACAGATGGACATCATGATCAGTGATATCACATCTTTCAAAGTCCATTTATGATTAATCACTGCACAAATGTTATTCTATTCATGCTCAGGCAGCAAAGTATATATTTGTGCTATCTCCTTGTCTCTCAGTGACAAACCCACATGACATTTTGCAAAACATGGATAATCAAAAGAATGGATATGCCAACAAAAATGGAAGTCAACAAAGAAACAATAAGTGATAACCCAGGATGTAAAATTCAAACGGAACATAAATGGGGTTATAAAAAATAATTGTGGTAATGTTGGCATAACTGACTTTGGAAAGACTCTGGATATGCAACCAAAGGAAATCAGCAAAGGGGAACTCATCCACATAAATGAAGGAAGTGTTAGTGACAAACAGAATGAAGATATGACAGATGAAACGACTCCAGCAAAAAACCTCCCACTAAAAGAACTCTCAAAATTAAAAGTGTGAAGGATAAAATGATGGAAGCTAATCCAAATACAGAAAGTAAAATGACAATTCACCAAGGCACAGAAAAAATATTTGATCTTGTAAGTTATATTATACTACAAAAGGAAAAAAGAAAGCACTATTCAAAATACTCTCAATGCTTTTTTTTTACAATGAAATAAAACATTTTAGTTGTCAATACTTCCAATGTTTTAAATTATGGTTTATTAAGTAAATACTAGTTTTATTATTTTTTGATTTTCACTGTCAGTAAGAGAGTTTTTAACATTTTGACAAAAACCTTTAAAGGTAATTGAACAATCATAAATTTTCCCATTGATTACCAAAATTGCTTTGCATGATTTCAGTTTGCAGGGATACTATTACAGTCCCACTCAGTAAAAGTGGGGATTTCCTGCAATTGGAATGCCCCCAAAACAGAAATACAGTCACCATTTATCAGAATTATAGGAGGGAGTGGGGGAAATAATGGGAGACAATTTCTACAGCAGCATCATAACTGGACCTAATCCAAATTAAAAGAGAAAGGGAAGAAATTCACTAATTCTACACAGGAAGAAGATGGAATGCAAAGGGAGAATTTATTTGTGCATTTTGATGGGTGAATTTACGGTTTCTCAAATTGGTGGAGGGTTAAAAACAAGGTAATGACTGTCTATCTATAAATAATAGGTAAAATGGAAAGGAGAAAATATTAATAAACAAGCTCCCATATGCAGACAGAGGACCAAGAAATATATTAAAAAATAAGATCAGAACTGATGGAAGTCCAGGAAGACACTGACCAAAGGAGAAATGTCACCTCACCATGTTAAGTGATTCAGCTACTATCAGAAGAAACTAAATTGAGAGTGACCTCCTCTAGGCAGCAATTTCTGAGCTGACAGGAGTGGATCAGATCTGGAAGCATATATTGGAGTAAATAAGTCCCCAATTGGTTAAGAAATGATTCCAAGAGTATTGCAATTGGAAAATCTCAAAAATGTGTTTAAGGTTTCTACTGCAGAGAATGGTACATGAAGAAAAGTAACGACCTTGGTACTGTGCACTTAATTTCTGAGCCTGCCAAACCGATAATACATACTGCCTTTAAAAGCATCCATTTCTGAATGCATTATCTTTCTTCCTCCCTCTATCTTGTTGTGCGAAAATGTTATTTTGAAAAATATCAATCTTTTTGAATGAAAAATGAGGAAATTGAGGCTTTTTACAACTGGATTAGGAAATGCAAGAATCAATTTACTTCAGGCATGGCAGTGAGCAAGAATGGAGTGTTGGGTCCACAGTAAAAGCCACACAGTTAAGGCAAGAAAAATGAGGGACCTTGAAACCATACTATCCCATCTTTGTTGACATGGGTCACCTCCTGCTTTCTATAAAAAGAATTCTTACTTTAAGCTTTTTTTTTTTTTTTTAAGTATTTCTATTTCCACATGCTCTTGCAGTAAATAAAGTCAGAATGGGTGGCAAAGTTGAGGTTTCACTCTGAGGCTTTTATTAGTGTGAACTGGTGTGGGTTCTGAATTGACGATAATGAGTTAACGTTTAGAAAACAATTACAATTTGACAAATCACTATGCAGCATTTAACATATTCAAGTAATATGTTTGGCACCTTATGACAAAAGCAATAAAAAATAAATATTCCTATTACCTTTAGAGATACTTATCCTAAGGAGGTCTTTATAGCCAGAAATATTATAAGGTACCTCATAGGCAAAAATGAAATAAGCTAGTGAGATACTTGCCTGTGATTTCAGGTAAGGTAGAGGAAGTCTCACTTTTAATCAGATCCTTTGTTTTGGGAGTAGACTATTAATTATGTTAACAGAGCAGTAGACACTATTGCTTTGGGGAAAAGGTACCTCTGTTGTGCCTTTGTGTGTGTGTGTGTGTGTGTGTGTGTGTGTTTGAGTGTGTGTGTGAGAGAGAGAGAATGAGAGACAGAGAGAGAGAAGGGGTTAGGTTGGGGGCGGGAACCAAACAGAAACTTGAGTTTATTAAGCACAGTCTTGAAAAACCAATAAGCAGTTTGCACAGTATTTGAAAGTCCAGACTGAAAAAATAATTCCGAACTCTAGCTCTTATTTCAAAAAGCATTCATAGATTCTGCATTGATTTAATATAAGTAATTCATAGACATGGTGCTAAGGAAATCCAGTAGATAAAGTGTGTTTCTCTTAGCAAATATCATTAATTGATTTTCCAGGAAGCTAGGAGATTAGAACAGGCCATCTGCCTTCCTTTCTTTCCCTGGAGGCATTTGCCACCCCATCCCTAAGAGAAATGAGTGTAGCACAGGCCAGCTACCTGAATTCATTTCTCATTGTCATCATCTCTCTCTTAAGGTCTATCATTCACAGAATTGTTCAAGAAATCTGGGGTTTACATAGTCCAAAGAAATGGGCAAGTCTGTTTCCAAATGTTGGAAAGGGAATTGGGGAATCCAATTAATATATTTCTTCATCAACAATATCTCTTTGCAGACAAAGGTGATTTTAAAGATTGATTTTTGCACATATTGGGGGAATGCAATATCCACTGACATTGTGACTCTTTGCTGACACTGATTCCTACCTAGGATGCAATCTACCTGTGCCCTTTATGGGGAGGGAAGAGGCTTACTTGTATTGTACTCTAGGGGCATATAATGGATATGTTTTATAATTTAAATGCATTCTCCGGTGTGATGTGACCTCATAAACTTTGGTTAGAAATCCCCTTTAGTATTCTAAGCTAACACTATGTGTTCCATGTGGAAAGGAAGAATGAGGGGAGCCACACCCTATGTTCCAGACTCCTCTTTGCTTCATCTGACCCCTTGATTGCCTGTGTCCTTGAAGACTGTAGTAAAATTTGATCCTAAGTAAGATCTTTATGTCTGTCTCTATCTTCTCTGGCAATCTGCTCCTTTGCTTTGACCATTGACTAAATACTTATGGGTGCAGATGCAAAAAAAAGAAGAAAAAAAGAAAGAAAGAAAGGAAGAAAGAAAAACAAAAATAGACATCTAGATCATATATGCCCTCCCAATCATTAAAATAAACAATGGTAATAGAGGTAAGAATGAATGAGATAAAGAGAAGTGAAGCATGAGAGGCATGAAGTGGTGGAGACCTATTCCAGAAACAATCTGATTGGGTAACAACCAGGCCGTGGGATGCTAAGGAGGATACCTGTGCACAGTGGATATTGAGTCCAATGCCAAGTATGGCAGAGGAAGGACCACATTGGAATCTATGGCAAATTAGTGTGTTGGATGTGATAATTTCTGAATTGTAAAATGCATGGTTGTATTGGAAATGGTTTAAACATATATGTACACTTGTTAAAGAATTATAAAGTATATACTCAATGCCTTTTAAAAATATATTTTTGTTGGCATCCCAGAAGCGCAAATTTTTCAATCCTCTTACCTATCTCTTCCTAATGATAACCATTAAGCTACCATTATGCTGATTTTTAAGCTCTTTTTTTTTAACCTTTTCATATTTTTTTGTATTTTTACAATTGTACTCCCACCCCTGTTCACTAAACTGAGCAGGGTGTAAACCTACCCATCTCAGCCAGTCTATTGCTTTTTCAATACTATATTGTATTGGTGGTGACTTTTTAATAGGGAATAAATAATGAAGTGTAACACTCATTGACTTATAAATATTTGAATAAATAGAATATTGGACTCAATTATGACAGGTTTTGTATCCTTGATTGATGTATAACCAAGTTCTATGTTGACAAATCAATGGACTCCTACAAATCAGAAATAGAGCTAATCAGAGTTTGGAATTTTTATATTTCTTTGAGCAATATTTGTGTTTCCTATCTTGTACCCACTCTTCTTTGCCAGGTCACCCTGCTTGCTACCTTTCCTATACATTCAGTACCTAGTGTGTGTGCCTGGATGTCTGGCGTTACCATTCTACTGTTTCTATTGTTCCTAGGAAGTACTTATGTTGTAGGCATATACTTCTTTCCCTTCCAAACTTGTCATTCCTAAATCACATTTTCAAGACATTGCTAAGTAATCAGCTGTATCCTGCACCTCTGAGAAAAGTAATATCCTATAAAGAATAAATATGCTATCATTATCACAAATACAGTGTATTTCAACAGGGTACACAATGATATACCACAACCTAAAGAAATAAATCTAAATGGAAAAAAAATGCATAATTTCCCATTAAATATGGAAAAAATATTTGGGAAACATTGGGATCATTTTGGTGGAATCAATCCAATTGTGCTATATTGATGGTCATTAATATGTTCAGTCTTTCAGTGCATAGACAAACTAAGCCACAAGATAATTATTGTGTGTGTGTGTAGGGGAGTACTTTGAATGTTGTACTGATGCTTTTCAGAATTATTCTAGGAGAGAAGGGAGTACTAAGGTAGGAAATTAAGGGTATTAGCAAAACTTCCATGCAAAACCAAAACTAGTTTAGACATTTAAGAGCTAATAAATTCAATATGCACTAAAAATTACTGGAGTTTGTTACCATGAGAGTCAGAAAAAGAAAAACCAAAAACAATTATCCAACTGAAATTCAGAAGCTAAAAAAAGGTTTTGGAAATACCCACTACTATATTATTCATCCATAAAAATGAATAGAGTACTGATGCATACGCCAACTTGGATAAACCTCAAAAACCTTATGCTAGGTAAAAGAACCCACACATATTAGGTGATGTATCTTATTGTTCCATTCATGCAAAATATCCAGATTAGGTAAATACGGAGAGACAGAGAAAACATATCGATGGTTTCCAAGGGATGGGGATTGGGAATGGAGAGTGACTATTTAATAGGTATGTGAGTTTTTTTAGGGTGATGAAATGTTTAAAACTTAGTAGAGTTTATGGTTGTACAACATTGTGAATGTAGTAAATGTTACTGAATTTCACACTCTTGTAAATTGTATGTTATGTGAATTTCATCTCTATTTAAAAACATTAGAAATTTACATACATATATACTTACAAACACATGCACAAGAACACACACACACAGAGATGAGATTTTCCATACATTAGATGCATGGCTTTCCTCCATACACCTCCTGCTACCGTTTGTGCATCCCATCAATGTTAATGTTTTTGTCTATCACGTGTTCATTCCATGGAGCTTGAAGTAGTTTTTTCTTGAGACTCCTTTCTACTTTAAGACTGCCTGTTGCAATTCGTGCCCAAAGGATGTATCTGAGCATGTGTGAAATACTAGGACTTTCGTTTATCCTTTTTTCTTCAATTTTCTCACCATCTCTCCAATTGCTTCAGTCCCCCCAAGCCTCTATATCCCATCACTCACTACACTCTTATAATTATACTGAAGAAGTATTTTAAAACCAATCCCCTATTTACAAATCTTAAACCATTCAGTTAGTTTGGGCCAGCACATCAATCATCATTATAACCTCCAACATGAAATCCGTTCTACCACTTTCTACCTGCGCTCCACATTCAAAGTTTTGAGTTTTTATTTTGTTTTAATTTTAAGAAAGTTGAGCTATAAAATACACATAGAATAATATTGTGAAAAATTGGGTACCCACGATTCAGAATTTGATTGTTTTATTATCTGCACATCATTTTAGTAAAGAAATAAATGTTCAGGTTGAATTTCTTTTTGTAAATTTCTCAGTCCTTTTTCTATCCCTCCTTACACAGAAGACATGTATGAATATTATACATATAGGAATTTCTAATCTATGTGTTTATATATGTAGTCCATCTATGTAACCATTCAAAATGGTAGAGTAGGGAATTAAAAAGTGCCAGCAATTAAAATACTATATGCATGAGTTTGCTACTTGGTATTTTACTTGTAAATATATTTTTGAGATTTATCAATGTATTTCAAAGTCACTGCTTTTAACTGTTCTAAGATCTTCCACAATGTGAACTATCACAGTATTTTTTTTTTATTATGAGCAGACCTTTATTCTTTATGGTTATTTTAAGTAATAGTGAAATGAACATCCCTGCATATGTGAACAAGGATCACATAAATAAATATTTATGTAGGTATATAATAGAAAGATGATGAAGTTAAGTATAAACACAGCTTTATGGATTTTGAAAAAATTCTTCACAAAGTGGTTTCCATATGTGTGCCTCTGTCCCTGGGATCAGTGTCATGGTGCATTTTCTAGTTGTCTTTTCTACAAGATTCTATGTTCTTCACCTTTTTAGAGGTTGATAATCATGTACATCTTTAAAGGGTATAAGAGTAACTCCTTATATTTCCCAAATATATTTGTATTTCTAAAATAAATCTTAATTTGCTATGCTGTTTAATGTATTTCTAGTTAAACATAGCAATATTTTACACAGAATTTTTGCACAAATGATGTTGCATTAGTGGGATTAGCCTTTATATCAAACTCCTGGCCTCAAGTGATCCTCCTGCCTTGGTCTCCCAAAGTGTTGGGATTACAGGCATGAGCCACCATGCTTGGCCAGAGATTATCCTTTATTTAACTTTTCTTCTACTACCTTATTTCTGTTTTTGCTATCATGGTTATAGTAGTCTCAGAATAGTATTCCTTCTTTTAAGATTTCTCTGAATTATATATATTATTATTTATCTATTCCCTAAAGGTTTTATATTACTTTATAAAACTTTCTGGGCCTGATATCTATTTTGAAAAAAATAGTCTTTAGTATAAAATTTATAAACTTTGGTGGTTTTGTATAATTCATTGTTCCCATTTCTTCATACATCAAGGGATTTTTTTTTTTTTTTTTTTTTTTGAGACAGAGTCTCACTGTGTTGCCCGGGCTAGAGTGAGTGCTGTGGCGTCAGCCTAGCTCACAGCAACCTCAAACTCCAGGGCTCAAGCAATCTTTCTGCCTCAGCCTCCCAAGTAGCTGGGACCGTAGGCATGTGCCACCATGCCCGGCTAATTTTTCCATATATATTTTTAGCTGTCCATATAATTCCTTTCTATTTTTAGTAGAAACGGGGTCTTGCTCTTGCTCAGGCTGGTCTCGAACTCCTGAGCTCAAACAATCCGCCCACCTTGGCCTCCCAGAATACTAGGATTATAGGCGTGAGCCACCGCACCTGGACTAGGGATTTTTAATTATAATTTTCCATTTTCATTTATGTTTTCAAAACCTTTAGGCTGCATTTTATGTTAATTTATCATCCTTTAATTGCTGGTGTATACTTTATAAATTTGTAGCTAATTTTTTTTTATTGTGTTGGACAATATTGTGCTGGTGTTTCTCTGATATTTATTTGTTTATTTACTTATATGAGTAGCCTCCCTCAGGACTCCTGTACAATCCCTGGGTTGTAGTCATAACCCAAGGGATGTGGGCAGGGAAGTACTCAGTTTCTGACTCTTTGGGGCTCTATGGCATTCATTGTTCTAGAAGTAATTCATACTTTACTGTTTAATAATAATCATTAAGAATCTTAGGTTTTTAAAATCCTGTAAAAAGTTGGGGGCCCATAAGTTTATGCATGACAGACTAGGGCTCTGATTTCTTGATTTGATTTGCCAGTCTGCCCCATCCTATGTTCCATTGTCCATGTGTATCCAACGTGCTGCCATATACATTTTTTAGATGAAACTAAATTTTCTAGATTCTAGTGTT
The DNA here is from genome assembly GCF_041146395.1 of Eulemur rufifrons. Lineage (NCBI taxonomy): Eukaryota > Metazoa > Chordata > Mammalia > Primates > Lemuridae > Eulemur > Eulemur rufifrons. Next base: position 49,868,337 of record NC_091001.1, read on the forward strand.
AGCCAGAGTGCTAAGTCTAAAGGCTTCATCTGCAGCCTTCATGCATGTCCTATGAGGCCATTAATGCTTCCATTTCTAAGTTATGGATTTCTTTTCTATTTTTGCCACCTGGAGCTATGCATCCTTTGTTTTCACACTTGGTTAGGTCTTTATAATTTATTGATTTATCTGTTGATTTACCTATCAATAGGTAGTATACTTACGTCTTGGAAAGACTGGATGGCACTTTCAACATCAAGGCAGTCTGCCACCTCATTTTTTAAGTTTCCAAACCTATGCTCTTTTATTGCACTTTTATTCAGTGCTTGACTTATTTGCAATTGATGTATTATTGCATATAACATTGTTCCTAATCATGTTCCAGACCACTTGTCCAGCCTTCTTTCCTGACCAGGCACCCTCTCTTGTACAAGTGCCTTGTACCCTGGCCATAAAAATTGCTCACTGGGTGAGACTCTAAATGCTTGCATATGAGTATGCTCTTCTTTCACTCTGGGGTGATTTCTTTCCTGCTTTGTATATGACTTACCCTTTCAAATGCACTTCTAATGCTTCATTCTCTGTAAAACCATAATGGATTTAATTATGTAGTGTTATTTCCTATGGCACCTTGATCATATCTAATTTATAGCACTTAAGGCATTTCACTGTAATCTTTGTCTGGATATGTGTTTCACTCACTAACTTTATATTCTTTAAAGAAAGGTCAATATTTTCATGTTTTATATTACATAATATCCAGGACACATAATAAACGTTTGAGAAATAAATTAAAAAGTAACAATTTTAAGCAATTTCTTTCTAGAACATTTTATATCAAGATCCTTACTTGTCTTTCATTAGCCATCTCTTTATCACTTTCTTAATCAAGCTTTACACTTAAAGCCCAATTCATTTTGTTTCCAAGTTATTTCCTATCCAATAGATTCAAGGTTATTTTTGTATGTGGATTTTTAATCTCCCAGCTCAGCATTACAATTCAACCATAGCTGATAGCCTGCTCAAATTTATTGTCTTGGATCTACTCCAAAAATTGGTAATGATTAACATTCCATCCAGTGAAAGTCAATACCTCTACCTTGAACTTTTGAGAAATTGTCAGTAAAAAAGAGAAATGTACATATTCCAATTGTAAAGCAAGAAAACTGAAGCTCGTCCAAAAGACACTTATTTTCTATTTGGGAGGCAATGGTCAGCCATAATGTAGGGCAAAGTATATGTTGTTATATTTGCATATGTACCATCTTGTTGTTTTTACTGTTCCCTGATATATGATCAAAGAAATACTCCTTGTCTCTGTATTTTATAAACTTTATTTAGATGCAGACAACTTCCTCCCAAGGCTGACTTGTCTTCCTCTTCTCATTTCTGATAATATGAAGTGGATTATTTGCCAAAGGTCAGGAAATGCTGGCACATTTTCAGATAATTCTTCATGCTCTGGCTTAGATACTATGTATTTTGCCCTGTGTAGAAATAACACTTTAATACATTCCACTTCAATACAATTTTCAGGAACTAGATGAATTCCCTCATACTGGTGACATTGTATTAGATGCTGAGGACCATTTGTTGGGGATGTTGCAGGGACCACTGGCTGCAGAGTTGTCCTATATAATAACTGAGGCCCTGTCTAGAAAGAGGAAATAGATAAATAAAGAGCAGTAAAAACAGCAACTAAAAAACAAGTTTGGAGTATTTGCTTTGTGAAAGCTACTGTACTAGGAACTTTACATAAAAGACTGCATTTATTCCTCATCTTAACTATTTAAACAGTTATTCTAATTCTTGTTTTAATTGTGAGACAAATGAAGTCTCACAATAGATAAATAATATTTTCATGGTATTAGGTTATTAAGCATGAAAATGTCCAATTTCCTTAAGTACTAAGTTTGACAGTTGATATTTCTGACATTTTTCACTTTGACACTTCTTGTTTCATCTATATTGTGAGGCTATCTCCTCAGTCTTTCAAATGCACAGTTTGGCTTGTGATTATCTTTCACATTTTTTGGGGTAATTTTTGTGAAACCATGGATAAGTCAAAAATTTGGAGTTATTTTTAAACATGAGTTCCATCATGGAAGCAATGCAGTGCAGACAGGTAGAAATATCAACGAAGTGTTTGGGAAGAATGTAGCTAATGAACACACAGTACGTCTATGGTTTGAGAAGTTCTGTTCTGGTGATTTTAATCTTGAAAATGAGCCATGTGGGTGACCTGAGACCAAGGTGAATAATGATGAGCTGAAAGCAGTAATGGAAGCGAATCCATCTCAATTAGCAGCAAGGTTTGACGTTACTATTCCAACAATATTGACCATTTCAAACAAATTGGCAAGGAAAAGAAGCTGGATAGATAGGTTCCACATGAATTACACAAGCGACAGAAGAGAAATTGTCTCAAAGCTTGCCTTTCCTTGCTGTCACGACATAAAGGAGAACCATTTCTACACTATATTGTTATACGTGATGAAAGATGGATTCTTTTTGACAATTGCAGGCATTCAGCACAATGGTTGGATAAAGAGAAAGTGCCAAAACACAGTCCAAAACCAAATATTCATCAAAAAAAGTTAATAGTGTCTGTGTGGTGGTTCATTTTTGGTATTATGCACTACAGTTTCATGAATCCTGGTCAGTTGATTACAGCAGATGTCTACTACAACCAATTGGATAAAATGATGAGTATGCTTACAATTAAGCAGCTGAGACTGGTCAATAGAGACAGGCCAATCCTCTTGCAAGACGATGTTCCACCACATGTTGCACAAACAGTGCTGCTCAAACTACAGCAGCTGTTCTTAGAAACTGTCATCCACTGTATTCACCAGACCTTACACCACTGACTACCACATCTTCCAGGCTTTGAACTGCTTCTTGCAAGGAAAAATATTCAATTCTTTTTTTTTTTTTTTTTTTGAGACAGAGTCTCACTCTGTTGCCCGGGCTAGAGTGAGTGCCGTGGCGTCAGCCTAGCTCACAGCAACCTCAAACTCCTGGGCTCAAGCGATCCTCCTTTCTCAGCCTCCCGAGTAGCTGGGACTACAGGCATGCACCACCATGCCCGGCTAATTTTTTCTATATATATTTTTAGCTGTCCATATAATTTCTTTCTATTTTTAGTAGAGATGGGGTCTCGCTCTTGCTCAGGCTGGTCTCGAACTCCTGAGCTCAAATGATCCGCCCACCTCGGCCTCCCAGAGAGCTAGGATTACAGGCGTGAGCCACCGCGCCCGACCTCAATTCTTAACAAGCTATGGAAAGCACCTTTCACAATTTCATCCCACTTGCTCTCCAGGCTTCTTCGCTGCTGGCATAAACAAACCACTGTTAAGATGGCAAAACTGTGCCAATAGTTTAGGGGCATACTTTGATTCTTTTTGATGCCTCTTGTTTGAGATATAATAAACTATGCCTTTGATTCGAAATCGGACATTTCATATTTAATGACCTAATACCATAAACTCAGAGTTCAAGCTGATACATGAATCTAGAGTTACTGGATTCCAAAAACTATCCTTCTTATAGGATATGTTTTCATTTCAAACTGGAGTTTCTATCCTTCTACAATATTTTTAAAAGTACAGAATGGATTCTAAAAATATTAGAGTTTTGTGAAAACCCTCAATATATTTTTATATTATTATGAAAAAAATAAGTATCATAACTGACAAGATCACTATATATGCTTTAAAAGCTAATCTAAGTATTTATTTAATACACTAACTAATGGTGGGTTTAGAATACCCCCATTAAAGGAGAGAACACTCTTCTATAAGGAAATTTATGACTCCTCAATGGAAAAAAAATATTAAATTTAATAGCAATCAATATTTAGATAAGGTTTGTCTTCATCTTCCAGAAAAATGCACACCTTAAACAATTCTGCTTTTGACAATGAATCTGTGAATTCATTGTGAACAATGAACTCAATTGGTTCCATTGAATGAAATACTTCTATATCCTCATCTTTTACTGCTTGAAAACATTTAAAGAAAACTGTCAAAAACTATTACAGTTAGAATTCTGAAACCAAATTTGGCCCACATAATTTTTTTTGGTATGAAGTGTTCAAATATTTGGATGTTCAAGTGACAATGAAATGAACAGATAAATCAGCTTCAGACATATGCTCCATGCTACCTGCTGCCGACTCTAACTGAGCAAGCTGCATTTCCCTTGTCACTGTCTTACATATGTTTCCATTAGACTAAAATCCCAGGTTCCACATAACCTATTACTCATGCCTCAGTTGATTTCTTGAATCATAAAGCTGTATAATATTTGGGAGTTTTAATTAGATGCTCCTGCTTACTGTTAAAAGAGCGTCAATGTTGGCCGGGCGCGGTGGCTCACGCCTGTAATCCTAGCACTCTGGGAGGCCGAGGCGGGTGGATCGCTCAAGGTCAGGAGTTCGAGTCCAGCCTGAGCGAGACCCCGTCTCTACTAAAAATAGAAAGACATTATATGGACAACTAAAAATCTATATAGAAAAAATTAGCCGGGCATAGTGGCGCATGCCTGTAGTCCCAGCTACTTGGGAGGCTGAGGCAGTAGGATCGCTTAAGCCGAGGAGTCTGAGGTTGCTGTGAGCTAAGCAGACGCCACGGCACTCACTCTAGCCTCGGCAACAAAGTGAGACTCTGTCTCAACAACAACAACAACAACAAAAAAAAAAAAAAAGAGCGTCAATGTTTAAAATAGGAAGTTGAAAAGGATGCAAAGCACCTACACCAAAACGGAAAGACTGGGGAATTTGTTCTTTCTCTGCATTAAAATGAAAGGAAGAAAAGAAAAACTTTTATGCAGTAAAGTCAGGAAATCAACAAATATTTCTTAACCATTTCCTGCTGGGATTGGTAGTTTCTACAGCTTACAATGACTATATCTGTGAATTTATTGTGAAATATGGATTCAATTAGTCCTACTAATTTCAGTTATTTCTTTTGTATCCTAATCTTATCACTACTTAAAAGCATTTAAAGAGGTCTGTCAAATTGTCAGTTTTGGAACTCTGCAATTAAGTTTGGCATTAGTCATATTTTCCATGTGTTTAAACATTTGGAAGCAAAATAGTAGGACACAAAATTGTATAACCATTAATCTCAAAAGTGATCATTATATAATGAATATGAGTATAAGAGAGTGTGTGTGTGTGTGTGTGTGTGTCTTTGTCTTTTTTCCCTAATATAATTTGTTGGCATCCAACTAGAAGATTAATCACATTATGGAAACAATATATTTAAAGCAATAATATTAAATCTTCAACAGCAAGATTCCAATAGTTGGATTGGATGGTCATTAAGACTTTTCCAGTGCTAAAGCTAAATGCTTTCTCAGATTCTGAGAGTTCTTCTCATAGTCTACAATGAAAACAAGGAAACAGAATCACCTGTGGAATCATTTTGTTAAGTAAGTTCAAATGAACACACATTAGCCCTTTAAACATTTGTTGTCAATGTAAATAAATAGGTTAAATCTGTCTGCTCATGAGTTATAGTCATACTTATAAATGAACATAAGGCCATCCTGTGAAATATAGTTGGAAGGTATTGGGAATGGGCATACATTGCTTTCAAATTTGCTGCATTTATTTTTAATTATTTTATAACATAAATTTTATTGTGTATATTGGAGGTCTACAACATGATATTATGGAATACAGATAGATAGCAAAATGATTATTATAGTTAAGCAGATTAACATATCTGTCTCGCATAGTTATGTTTTTGTGTGACAAGAGAATCTAAAATCTACCTCTTTAAAAAAAATCCCTAATAAATACAATTTTATTAACTTTAGTACTCATGTTATTGAGAATAGCCAAGATATGGAAACAACCTAAATGGCCATCCACAGAGAAATGGATAAAGGAAATGCGGTAACACACACATGTACACACGCAGAGTTGTGTTTATTTTTCAATACAACAGATCCTTTAACTGCACATAGGCTTTGTTTAGGGAAACTAAGCAAATCCTTCTATGTATAAGCAATTCTATTTCTTGCTTATTTTTTCCTCTCTATCACAAAACCCATAGAGATAGTCAACGATTCCTGTGATGCATTTGCAACTCTTTTTGCCCCTCATGCCAACATGTTCTGGGAAGGATTCTTGCAATCATCAATGATGTACTAGAGTCACTGCGGAATCAAATTCTGAGAAAAGTGAAGAAATTATAAAATTACCCTTTCTGTTTTTAGTCTCTTGCCTTCTGTCTTTGAGGTCTGAAGGAATAAGGGTGGTGATATCTTTTACTTGTCGTTTTATTTTTCTTGGCACTAAACAGTTGAGAAGGGGAAGAACTTGAGCTAGGGAAAAGAAGCTGGAATCTGACTAGTATTGTCTCTGAACTGGAAAGGAAATAACTAAAAGAAGATCCTTTAAGTTCCTTTTCTCCCCAGCTTATACCAACTGAATGCAACGCAGGAAGGGCTTTAGAATGGGAGATGATTCAGGCATAGTGAACCTGCATTTGATTGAGTTTACCCTGTATCATATCTTGCAGTAATTTCTTCAGAAGAAGAATAAGCAGAAAAGGGTAAAGAGTGATGGTTGGTGACAGTACTCTTTTGTCACAAGATGTAACTTATGTTGTGAATAAGAGTCTGCCTGAGAAGATCGTACGTGAGTCAAGACCTGAAAGGAGTCAAGATGGGAGCCACATAACTATTTAGGAAAACATTTTTTTAGGCAAGGAGAACATCAAATCATAATTTCCTGATAGGAGGGTGCACTTGGTGTTTCAAAGAGCCAAAAAACAGGCCCATGTGGTTGGAAAGAAGGGCACCTGCTAGGGAAAGATAGGGAATGTGGTCAGGGAGCTCGATTGAAGCCAGAATATAATACTATTATGAATATTGTATTAAGGCTTTTTTTTTTTTTTTTTTTTTTTTTGAGACAGAGTCTCACTCTGTTGCCCGGGTTAGAGTGAGTGCCGTGGCGTCAGCCTAGCTCACAGCAACCTCAAACTCCTGGGCTCAAGCGATCCTACTGCCTCAGCCTCCCGAGTAGCTGGGACTACAGGCATGTGCCACCATGCCCGGCTAATTTTTTCTCTATATATATTTTAGTTGGCCATATAATTTCTTTCTGTTTTTTAGTAGAGACGGAGTCTCGCTCTTGCTCAGGCTGGTCTCGAACTCCTGACCTCGAGCGATCCACCCGCCTCGGCCTCCCAGAGTGCTAGGATTACAGGCGTGAGCCACCACGCCCGGCCTGTATTAAGGCTTTGTGTTTTTTTTTTTTCCTTGGAGTGAGGTTAGAAGTCATTGGAAGGTTCTGATTAAAAGAGTGGCAGGGTTTGATTTAAGTTTTAGGAAGTTACTCTTATCCTTACATAGAAAATAGATGGTGGGGGTAATGAGCACAACCAGGGACACCGTTTAGGAGAGCAAACATAATAGGCTAGAACCGAGATGGGTGGTAGACAGGAGGGGTCAGTGCTGGATTTATACCGATGTAGCACTGAACAGATGCTCCTACTAGGTTAGATATATGCCACAAACAACTCGTTGTGTAGCATTGCATTTGTAGAGAGCTGGGGAAGACAAGTAGTAGCAGCTTTTTTATTATTTTCAGAAGGTTTATGTATGGGAAATGGAATTCAAACGTTTGAATATAAACATGTTTTGTTCAAGATATTTCTTAGATCTACTTTAGAAGACTGGCCAGATCTGAATTTAAAATTTTCTGTATCCTTTGTGTATAGAATTTAAACAGTGGGGCTGGATGAGATCTCATGGGAAGTGAACACAAGAGTAAATGTTGTTCAAGGACTGAGTCCTGGGTATTCTACCTACTATCTAGAGGCAAGACGTGGGAAAGAAATAACAAAGAGGACCAAGGAGGAGTATTCAGTAAAGAATGAGGAGGAGAGAGAGAAAAGGGAAAGGAAATAAATAGATGATAGATATTAATAATAGCTACCTAGTTGGATGATAGATAGATGATAGAATGAATTATCCTGGTGTTCAAATAAGGGCCACATTGAAAGAAAGAGGAGAGACTAAATTAATCAAACACTGTTAGATAGGTTCAGTAAGGTGAAAACTGAGAAAAAAGTTCATTGGATTTGCAATGTGAAAGTCATTGGTAAAACTGATAAGAGCATTCAGCAGTGTCAGAGATAAGAGTCCGACTAGAATGGGAAGAATAAAAAATGAAGGCAGAGGGTATCCAATGATTCTTTCACATAATTTTCTGGTCAACTAGAATAGAAAATTGGGTAATTATTGACTAGAATCTAGGAAGAATATATATGTGTGTGCATATATATGTGTATATATATGTCTATCTCTATATATTTAGCTTAGAGACATTAAAGTATATTTACACGGAGATGGATGAAAAATGTTTGATGTCTGTTTCTCCCACTAGACTCTAAACTTTCTGAAGGCAGAAATCTTATGGTGTTGTTCACCATTTGCACATTCAGAACTACAGTGCCTGATTCATGTAAATTTGGCAATAAATGTTTGTTGAATGACAGAAGACTGTGCTGGATTTGATTCTGACCAAGTCGCTTCCTTCCTCTGGTTCCTGTGAATAGGGTAGGGACTCCTCGACCAGGCACTCCACCAAAGCACCTAGGTACATTTCTGCATTTGGCAGTCATGAGTATGATTTAGGGCATATTTGAAAAATAGGAAAGGGAACAGAGAAACAGTTAAAGAACTGAATCCTTCCACTGAATTCCAGTGAAACATGGACCTTCTGGCATGTTCTGACGTAAATCCAAACCTTGGGGAATGTCTATTCTGTTTCCTCATTCTGTTACTAGAATATACAGTGATTGTAATTGTAAGCAGCAGTTGGTAAATAATTTTAGGACTGAGCCCAAGGGAACTAAGAGCTAAGAAATAAAATCAAATGAGAGAGTCCAGAGCTGCACATTAACATTCACAGAGATTAAATGACTTTTTTTGCAGTTGGAAAAAACGTCTGGCTTGGGTTTGTCCTATTGTCCTGAATTTGGATAGAAGGGAAATCTGCATTCCAAACTGAAGATCATCACTTTTGCAATATGTTACTAATAAAAAATAAACAAACCAAACCATTTCTTCTAAATCTATTGTGTAATATTTCCATATGGAACTGAAGAAACTGGCACTTAATTCAGAATGGTCCAGTAAAGGAGGATTCGAGTGCATAAACTCCTACACTAAAGAGTCCTGAATGTGAGTTATATTTGAAAATGGTAAGCGTATCTAGCAAATTTATGCTTCCTATACTGCGCTTCAAGCAGCATTATCAGTACATAGCTTTAAATATAGGGAGTTCTTGATTCTATAAGATTGTATTCTCAGTGCTTTATCTGACTTGATTGCCATACTTAACATCTGAATAGAGACTTCAGAAACGAAAAGAAAAAATAATAAGAATAATAAAAAGAATACCCATTACTAAGCCAGCAGAGTGAGGACTGGAGAATAAAGTTGAGCTCCAATGACTTTAGAAATTCTAGTAAGGTTTTCTATGCCACTCAGATTTTCAATATTAAAATAATTGGACTGGCAATTAATTTTCTGTCTGAGTTAGAAAGGAGTAATGTAAAAATTCCACAATTTTTTTCTGTCTTATATGTACATTCATTTAAAACAAAATATGGCTGTTTCAGACTGACTTCATTCAAGGTCATAAATATATCCTTGAAAGAATAGTATTTACAGAACCTCTTGGACTTCATCATATATCATAGTGGGCTCTTACTAGTTGGGAGGAATAGAATACCATTTGCATGTTATTATAAATTTTCATACGGAGAAAGTGCTCATAGCAATCTAGTTGAGTTTCCTAGTTTTACAAATAAGAAATCTTTGCCCAGAGAAGGGGACTGATTATGTGAAATCATAGAAATTAAGAGAGAACTGAAGCTCATACTGTTAAGTTCTAGAGGTATTCTGACTACAGTAGAATAATCCGTGTGTTGTATATAGTGTTCCCTTGGTATCTAGTTTAATCACAGGGGTCAAAACAGTTTTCCCCTTTTTAATTCTAACACCTCAAACTTACAAAAACTGTTTAAATATAAAAGTACCATTTTGAATGAGTTTCTTAAATATATCACCATCACTTTGAAAGTAGAATTTCTGTCACTTTTCTTCTGAACATTCCTCTTATCAGCTCCTTGTTCTTTCATAGAAAATCCTTAGAATGCTCATGATATTGGTTATTTACACAATTCTTCTCACCAAGCACCTGGTCTAGAAGACAGATGAGTATGTCATTCTCCCAATCCTCCTTTTCAAGGCTGTGAACTAAGTTTCTGATTATACCTTCTCATTGAGAATGGCTTTCCACCTATTTTGCCCTTAGTTATGTGTAAATAAACAAAGAACAAACAGAAGCTATTCGTTCAGAGTTTGCTATACCAAAGAAGTCATGCCTTCGGCAGAGGCTCAAAAGCTAGCAGTGGTTGAGAACGCTTTACAGAGAAAACAAGAGGTAAATCCTGCCACCCAGGATTTAGCATCTGAGGGAACAGTTGGAAAAGAACAGGTAACCTTGGTTTGTATGCATTCAAAAGAATTCTAAATTTTTCCATCTTGGTTTTGTCTGAGTTTACAGGCATTTCTTAAGCACAGCTCTTATTTCTGCTCAGGTTCAAGGTTTAAATTTTACCATTGCTGGTATACTCAGCTCACATGAGAGATGAATATTTAGAGGCAACTGGCATTTGGGGATTTTAGGAGAGTCTTTAGGGAGTCTTAAAGAAAGGGAAGCGAAGGGAGAAGCAAGTACAAAAGGAAAGAGATCAGAAAACCAGGAAGAACAAAGGAAACTATATAGGAAGGTAACTAGAGGACAGGGAAAGGATTGTCTAGGTAGATAAGTCAAGTTTGTTGTTGCTTAATTTTGTCAAATTGCTTATTACTTTTGGACAAAGAATCTTTTAGTGAACAATTATTGATTACTAATTTTGTCTGGGGAATTCTGCATACCAATCAAAAATGTTGTCTGCTATGTATAAGAAATAATCTAATTTTTATATATGCCTCTCAAATGAATAATTTTGTTCAAGTTGACAATTCCCTAGACTGGCTGTTGAACATTCAAATTGTTCTAGATACAGTTATACGATTTAGAGAGATAGGCACAGGAAATAGGATTATAATGAGAGTACATAAAAAAAGTAGGAGTTTTTCCTAGAAAAGGAGAAGATTTATACGTAGGCCACCCTATGAAAGATGGCAATGTTTGGTTGAAAGTGATATCTGTGCACTTCATGACTCAAGCCCTCAATCTGGTGGTTAACCACCTGCAAATACAGACACAACAATTTGTGCCTTGTGCCAGACAGAAAACCAAAGAGAATGCTCTATCTGGTTAAAAGCCAAGCTTTCAGGGAAAAACACTGAAATAGAAGGAGAACTTCATCCCACTTTATAATATTTATGACACATAGCAAAGTTTCTTCAAATAGATGCTTATTCAATGAGAACCTCAAACTTGCTGGTCTGAGAGAGTTAGCTTGCACAAGTTTATGGAGCAAGAAGAGATTCAAAGGAATAATGGCTTGATTCTACCCAGGATGCCAATCAAATAGGAACCTAAAACATAATCTGGGTACCAAATGGAGAGAATAAATAAGCATGAAATTCAACACAAAGACAGCAGAGTTCAGACTCAGTGCTGATTAGCACATTAGTATAAACTTGACAAGCCATGAGTAGCAGGGTAAAAGGGGTCTCTCTGGGTACCACCCCTGTTCAAAAGCTAGGGCTGAGGTAATGACCATGTCTTGGTGGGACCTCCAGGCCAACAGTGGCATTTCTGCATGAAATGAAAACTTTCCAAAAAAATAAATAGAGGCAATTTTTTCAGATGTTGCTGTAGCGAGGGAGTCAGCTGCTCACGACATTTTGTCTGGAATTCAAAGGCAGGCATATGAGTGGGAAAGCTTTATAGTGATAAAAAGAGAAGGCTTCAGGTGTGCTGTGATTGGAAGTTATTGGCATGGAGAGCCTGGAAGTATGCTAACTAGAAGTGGTTCATTTTATTTTACTGGTTTGGAAATTATATTTGATTTTCTCTTGTTGGTTTTGAGTTGAAGGATGAGGACAAAAGAGAAAAGCTATCAGTCATTTACTAAATCCTGACTGCTCTGGGCCAAAGGTTATTGTTTGCCTTCTGGTCTAATTGCTATGGAGTTTGTAGATTACAGTTCTATTGTCATATGTGGTCTGGACAATCTTTATTTATGTATTAAGTCTATCAACAGCTTGAATTTCTTAAGATTTGAAATCTTATTCCCTTACTGTAATGACTTCTCTAAAATTTTCCACACATTGTTATAAAAATACAAACAAGGTGTAGTTTTGTAAGTGTTTATAATGAAGATGCTATTGTTTATCTTATTGGGAATTCAACAATCTCAAATCTTCCATTCCCCTTCCAGACAACACCAGATATGGCTAGACATTTTGCATGAAGCAGCAAATTAGTAGAGTTCAGCCCTTGGGTATGGTGCTGTAAATCATCCAAATGAACAAATTTCACAAAATAGGGCCTTTATGCATCAAGTTTTTCTATTCCAGTAGACTCCTTCTTGAACTGTGTTTATTCCAGCCAAATGTTTCCCTGATATTTGGAGAAAGCATTTAAAAATGGATTCTACTATTTGCACAAGATGGGCGAGAATTCAAAAATTACTGAGCCATGGCATCCTAAATTCACAGGAGACTCCCATTTATCTAAGCTGGCCTTCTCATTTTATACAATAAAAGATTAGAAATGACAGAAGTAAATATTTTTTCAAGATTTTGGAAGCATAATAAATTAACTTCAGCTACTAAAATGTTTTATGAAAACATCACTTAATGTAGGACACACTACACTCTCTTTGCTAAAGTGTAGTTTTTGAAAAAATTAAAATTGACCCGCATACAAATATAAGATAAATATATGTTAAATATTTTATTGCAGTCATTATTTGAAGGGCCCAATAAGATGTAAAGGCTGGTTCACAGGGCATTTGGGGGTATTGGCAATTATATAAATAGTGTAAGAGAAATTGCTATGTTATATACAAAATTTTTTAATGTGCTAGAGGGAACAAAACCACATTTGTGGGTCATTTTTTACTGGACAGAGATAATTTGCATCTCTAACAAAGATCTACAGGTCAAAATATATTGTTAATTCTGAGATATTCCATCAATAGATAAATAATCCTAAAGTGGGCCTATTAAACAATACTCCTTATGACATTGAAAGGACATACGCTTAACTTTTTTGCATTTTTTTGAAAAAAATTCCTTAAACAGACACTACCCCAGGCAGTTTAATTGCATGTTGTTATGTTATTTATAATAGTTATTATACCTTTCTAAATTGCTATACTGTAATGCAAGACCTATGGAAATAAGGTTATTTTCTTATTCTAATGGTTTCAAGATTCATATTATTGATTTCTACTCTTCTTCTGGATTTTAGGAATTCTTTTATCTCTAGGTATCATTGATCATTCTGATCTTTTCCAGTTTATAACTATGGCTTAATTTCTAAATCATGCAATTCTATCTAATTTAATTTTGATTTCAGAGGAAAATTGAACCAAATGGCTATTTTACGGATAGCTTGAGAAATATCACCTTTGAGTTTCTAATCAATGCATACTTTCTAGAGATGACTTTTGGGTCCAAGGTTTGCCTTGGGAATCAATGTCTGTGAACCCCAGGGGAAAAGCAACTACTCGCTCAAAGAATCCCAGGTTACTAGAAAAATGCACACATGTTTTTAAAATTTTCTGAGTGATTTAAAATGATAGAAACTATAAGGAAAACAACAACCACAGCAAAGGGATGATGATTTTTGAGATTACAGCAGTTAGGCATCTGTAACTGTGCTGTCCAATATGTTGCCATGACCTGTATGTGGGTATTGAGCAGTTGAAATGAGGAAAGTATAAATTAAGATGTGATGTAAATATAATATGCCTACTTGATTTTGGAGATCTATGAAGAGAAAATATTGTAAAATATTCAATAATTTATATAAATTAGATGGTGAAACACTATTTTTATATATTGGATTAAATAAAATGTATTAAGACTGATTTTACCAATTTCTCTTTTTTTATATGGCTAGGAAAAGTTTTCAGATTACATATGTGCTTCACATTTCTGATTGGGAATATATTTTTATTGAATAGAGTGATCCACAGCATACACAATAAATATATATAATGGTATATAAATAAATAAATAAATAAAATAAAATATATTATTTTATTTTTTCAGAAGAGAAAATTCAAGTTTTAGTAGACAATTTTAGTTTTTCTAAAAGAAATAAGAGAAGTAACCTTTCTGGTTTCCCGAGTCTATTCTACCTTCAAGTGAGAATAGGTCTTTAGAATCATTTATGCAGCTGTGACAGCAAACAGAAAATAAATAATTAGGAGAAGAACCTAGACACCAACTACCCTCCTACATACAAGCATTAATGTGTTTTATTCATGCACATTTTCATTCACATATTAATTTATTAATTTATGTATGCATTTAATAAGCTCTAAGTTCCATCTATTCTATGTAGACCCTAAGGATACAGGTCTGAATACAGCAGATGACTCACTGGGAGAAGATCACCTTGTATTAGAGAAGACAAACATAAGAATGGAAAATAAAAGTAATAATAACTATTGCTATTATTATTTTATAAATATACACATCAGATATTGTGTTTGCACAAAAGATAGTAGAAAAGAATTCTAGAGAGGTGACATATGAGATCATATAAAGGAAGTTTATAAGCAAGTCAGTGAAAGGATGGAGAATCAGGAATTGAGTAGAGAAGGGAGGCTATTTCTGACCGAGGATGCAAGATGAGCAAGTGCTTGAACATAAGAAAGCGCTGATGTTTCTGGGAAGAGCAGGTGATTTCAATCACACATTTATTCAATAAATACTTGTGACCACCGGTTGCCAGGAACCCTTTTAGACTTTGGACTCTTAAGATTATAAGATTATGTTTGCATTTCTTCAGATATTTACTATATATACCTTCTATCAGATTATCACAATTTGTAGCATTTCCCAGATGCTAAGGTATCTCTGCCAGCTTTCACTTACATTTTTACAGCATGGCATTGGAAACATATATCAATTCACAAGCTCTCTAGTAAGTGAACTTGGATTTGGTCTTGCCCTGAAGCTCCTTTCCAATGTAAAATAAGGATATTCCAAAATAATCACCCATTTTAAATTGTTCATTCAGAACTTCTGGGAAACCCAAGTGCTTTTACAGCACCACAAAAACAATAATCACAAACCCCATCATTGTTTGTATTCGTTTGCTATTGCTGCTGTAATAAAGTACCACCAACTTAGTGACAAAACAACACAAATTTATCATTTTATAACTCTGTAGGTCGTAAGTCTAAAATAGGACTCCCTGAGTTTAAATAAAGATACCAGCAAGGCTATCTTTTTATTTGGAAGATCTGAGGAAAGAATCCATTTCCTTGTCTTTTTTTGTTTGTTTGTTTGTTTCTAGAGGTCACTTGCATTTCTGGGTTCATGTCTCTTCCTCAGATCACTCAATCTTGTACTTCCATCATCACGTTTCCTATTGTTACTCCGACCTTTGTCTCCCTCTAATAAGAGCTTTTTTGATTATATTCGGGCCACCCCATCAATCCAGGATAATTGTCTAACTCAAGATCTTTAACTTAATTATATTTCTTTTACCTTAAAAGATAATATATTCACAGATTCTGAGAATTAGGATAAGAAAACTTTAGGTGGACATTGTTCAGGCTATCACAGTCTGCCATCTGGTCCACAAAGATTTATATGTATTACACATGCAAAATACATTACCACATCCCAGAAGTCTTAGCCCATTATAGCAACAACTCCATGTCCAAAACCTCATTGTAATATCATCAGTTCAAAAGGGCCAAGTTTCCTTATCTGAATAATCTAAATCAGGTGGGATGAGACTCTGAGTATGATTCATCCTGGGGCAAAATTCCTCTCCATCTGTGGACCTGTGAAACTAGAAAATGAGTTATCATGCCCAAAATACAATGTTGTAACTGGCATAGGATACCAGATATAGACATTCTCATTAAAAATTGAGACAATGGAAGGAAAAAGTAGTCACCAGCCCCAAATAACTTTAAAAATCCAGCAGAGCAAACTTCATAAGGTTTCCAAGCCTGGACAAAACCTCCATGACTCAAAGTTCTATTTTCTGGGCCCAAGATTTTGCCCTCTGTGTCCATGACTCTACCCTCTGGGAAATACTTTCTTTGTCATTAATGCATGAAGGGTAATGCATGTTTGCAGTTGAATAGTTTTATCAGTCTGTTTTTCTGTGTGCAGAGTTTTGGGAGTCAATGGCATTCTCTCATTTCACCCTACCTCCTATCCTTTCAGTACAAGCTGTCAGTGTTTCTGCTGATATAACATTACCAAAGCATCATGGGTCTTCTGTGAATGTGATGAGAAGTCATTCCATTAGTCAAGAGGCTCCTTCACAGAGCTTTCCTGAATATGAAATGAACAATGTATTTTCTTATCTTTTCTGGAAGCTGGTTCTAGGGGATGGTTTTATTTTTCAGCTTGTGCAACTCTATTTCCATCTTTAAAGCAAGCAATGGCTGGTCAAATCTTTCTTAAATTGTATCACTCTGACACTGAGTTCATAGTCAAATCTCCTTCCTTCAATCTGACTCTTCTGACGCCATTTTCCACATTTAAAAATACTTATAATTACATGGGGCCCACCCAAATAATCTGCATTAATATCCATATTTTAAGATCAGCTGACAATCTTAATGCCATTTGCCACCTTAATTATTTCTTGTTATGTGATATAACACATTTATATCCTAGGTTCCTAGGATTAAGACATGGTCATCTTTTCGGGCCATTATTGTGCCTGTCACATTGTTTATAAAACTTTAAAACTCTCAAGTAAGTAATAAAGCATAATTTCAATTTGTATATTGGGAAGGTATGATTTTGATAATTTATTCACATAATAAATGCACTATATGCACAAACTGAGTGATACAAAAATGTATATAAAAACTGCAGTTTTGTGAATGCTATAAATTGAGATAAGTGCAACATAATACAGTTGTACCTCAACACAAAGCAATGTAACTCTTGCTTCATGTTGACTCTAGAAAGTAAGTCCCTACTTTTGAGATTGCCATGCATTGCTATGGGAGTATAGACCGATGTAGTCATTACCAAGACTAATTTGTTGGCACCTGAACAAATTCAGTATAAGCATGTTCTATATTAATAGAATTTCTCCTTCAAGAATATAAACCATAATCCATTTTACTTCAATCCATAAAGGCATATACAAGAATATTCCTTGCAGTGCCGGAATATTCATGTAGCTGGGAGCTAGAAGCAATCTAGGTTTTCCATGTGAGAGTGGATAGATAAAAATGTGATAGATAAAAATGCCTATATGAGAGAACTGTGAAGAAATTAAGAACAATGATCTTTTAGATGTAAATAACGAAACAAGGGTGGATTAGAAAACATCCTGCCAAGGGAAACTCATTGCCATAAATTATCATTTACATAAATATAAAAATGCAATCAAAACATTTACAAATCATATACATTTTCCAAGAATAAAGGATACAGATCAAACACATTAGCATGATTGTCTATTGAATAAGGTATGTAATTAATATACTCTGTATCTGAAGTACCCAACTGCTGAAACAAACAAGAACAGTGAAGGGAAAGAAAGAAAATGAGAAGAGAAAGAGCAAAAAGGAAGAAAATAAAGGGAAATATAGAAAGAATTCTTGAGTAGAACTGATTTTTGAGGGTTGTGGCAAATGAAAATAATTTCAGGCAAAGGGAAATGAATTAATAAAGATGAATATATAAGTGGTATGCAAACTATTTCTGTAAAGGGCCAAATAAAAAATATTTTAGGCTTTGTGGGCCATGTGTGCTCTATTGCAAGTACCACATAGTGTGAAAGCAGTCAGACAAAATGCATGAGCACGATTGTTTCCATTTAAAACTTTATTTACAGACACTGGGATTTAAATTTCACATAACTTTTGTATGTCATGAAATATTCTTTTGAGTTTTATAACCACATAAAAATGTGAAAATCTTAGTTCATGGGCCACACCAAAGCAGAAAGTGGACAGATGAGTCCTATGGTGGGTAGCTTGCTGACCCCTGGTATAGAAACAGAAAAGTACTAGGCAGCCATCAGGTTGACTAGAACATCACTTCCTATTGAATAAAAATGTTTACTCAGTAATTGTTGACACTATTATTTAAGATCTCTTGAAAATTTTAACTGAAAATAACTCTTGTAGATAATTTTGGATTATTCTCATTACAGCCAAAAATATTTGCTAATATAAATGCAAATTAATAAACTGTAACTTTCTTTTGTTAACAGAAAAAAAAACTCAAACTCTATTAAATAATTTAAAGAGATTTCGTCTGAGCCCAGTGTGTATGTGACCATGGCCCAGGAAAATATGACTTCAAGAGGTCTTGAGAAAATGCATCCAGGATAGTTGGGTTACAGTTTGGTTTTATACATTCATGGAGACAGGAATTACATGTAAATCCTAAGTCAAAATGTCTTACAAGCTGTCTCTTTAAAAACCCCCTCAGCCTTTTGGAGAATTAAAACCTGCATTCCTGTCTCAGGCCTGTAATCAGAGAGGTAGAGGAGTGTCCTTTGTTCTTTGTACCACAGATGATATCTCAATGGAATTGTCTGGGCAGAGGTCAAGAAATTGTCCTCAGTACCCAAAGGAAAAAAAGTCATTCTGTAACAAAGGCACGTGTACCCAAATGTTTATAGCAGCACAATTCACAATAGCAAAGATGTGGAAACAACCCAAATGCCCATCAATACATGAACGGATTAGCAAAATGTGGTATATGTATACCATGGAATATTACTCAGCTATAAGGAATGATGAAGATACGACATCTCTATGGTTCTCCTGGAGAGAGTTGGAACCCATTATATTAAGTGAAGTATCCCAAGAATGGAAAAACAAGCATCACATGTACTCACCAGAAAATTGGTTTCCCTGATCATCACCTAAATACAAATCTGGAAACGACACCAATTGGACATCAGACTGAGGTGGGGGGTGGGGGAGGGGATGGGGGTATGCCTACACAATGAGTGCATTGCTCACCGTATGGGGAGTGGTAACACTTGAAGGTGCTGACTCGGGAAAGGGGGGGTGGGGAAAAAAATATGAAACTATTGTTTTTAACTTGCACTGTTCACTTAATAATTTATCATGAATATTTCCCATATTATTTCATATCATTGTACAAGAAATAATGTATACATTATGAGGACATACTGTATCTAACAAGATATACTGTTAGACTCTTTGATTCTGTAAAATTAAATTGAAAAAAAAAAAAAAAAAGAAATTGTCTTCACCAGAGACGCTATAGTTAAACAATAGCCTGAAGCTGAAAACTCCCTTTACAAGCTCTATGCATGGTATTTGGTACTGGATGTAAAAGATGCTTTCTTTTGCATTTCTTTGGAGAAGGAGACCCAACTCTTTTTGCATCTGAATGGCAGGATCTTGAGACTAGGGAGACCTCACAGTACTGCTGGGCTGTGTTGCTTCAGGGGTTTAAAAACTCTCCTCCCTGTTTAGTGAGAGCTTGGTAAGAGACTTGAAGAACCTGCAACTGGATCAAGGGATTCTGTTACAATATGTAGATGCTTTACTTATAGCCAGCCCTGATTATGATCATTGTCTTACAAATACAGTGGCTATAACCACATGAAGTCATCTGGCTTCATGTGGTTATAAAGTATCATCCAAAAAGGCATAGATTTGCAAACAGCAGGTTACTTATTTGGGATTCCAAATTAGCAAAGGAACCCACAGCCCAATGTCAGACCAAAAAGCAAGTCATCTTGAGTCTTAAGGTGCTCCAAAATAAAAGAAAACTGCACAAGTTCTTTCTAGGAATGGCAGGGTTCTGTTGCATCTGGATCCCAAACTTTGGACTAATAGAAAAGCCCTTGTATGAGGCCCTTAAAGCAACAGATATGGGGCCCCTGATCTGGACCACAGACTGTCAAAATGCCTTGGGAAAAAGTAAAGCAGAGTGTTGTCACTGCCTCCTCTTTGGATTTGCTTGACTTACAGAAAGAATTTAAATTATAGATTCATGAAAAACAAGGAATGAGTCTCGGAGTCTCAGTACAGATGCTGGGAGACATCCCATGGCCAGTAGCATACTTGTCAAAGCCACTGGACAGTACTGTGAAAGGATGGCCTCCTTGCCTCTGGGTAGTAGCAGCTACTTGTGACTTGTTACAGGAAGCCTAAAAATTCACCTTAGGACAACATGCTGCAATATATGCACCCCACAAGGTTCTGACTTTATTAGAACAGAAGGGAGGTTATTGGCTGACCACAGGAAGGCTGGAAAAATACCAGACCATCCTTTTGGATAATCCAAACATTAAATTAAAGACTGTGTCTACTCTCAACCCTGCCACCCTGTTACCAGCTGAAGAGAATGAGCCTTTACAGCATGATTGTGTAGAGATTCTGGAGGCTATCTATTCTGGTAGGATGGATCTGTCAGACCAGGTGATGCCAGAGCCAGATTGAGACCTTTTCACCAAAGGGAGCAACATTATGGATGATGGACAACAAAGGGCTGGATGTGCGGTGGTCATGGAACAATGGGTACTGGAAGCAATGGCACTGCCACCTGGGACTTAAGCTTAGAAAACTGAGCTGATTGCTTTAACCAGCATTCTTCAGTTATCCAGAGAGAAAAAGGTAAACATTTATACAGACTCTAAATATGCTTTTATGGTTGTGCATGCTCATGATGCCATTTGGAAGGAAAGGGGGCTCCTGACATCAGGAAATAAGGGTATTAAGTATGCCACTGAGATAATGGCCCTGATTTAGGCCATGGCTGAGCCCAACTGGGCTCATGAACAATCATGCACTATCCTGTTGACCGAAAAGGGGACAGTTATGTTGCAAAAAGAAATCAGGCCACTGACAGGGCTGCTAAGAAAGCTGCTAAAAGTGATCTGTTTCTTGAGGCCTTGATACCCCAGCAGGATTTAGATCAATGTAAACCCCACTACAGTGATGAGGATGAAAAAAGAGCTAAAGACTGGGATTTTGACACTTGGGATGACACAGTTAAGTGGAGACAGAATTCTCATAGACTCATTCTTCTACCTGAAGCCTTGGCTCAACCTCTTACATGAATGTACACATTATGGGCATGATGCCTTAATGAACTTGGTGGGACTTCATTTAAGAGGACCCTGTTTGCAACAAACCATCCAACAAATAACTCAGAGCTGCCCTCTATGCACTTGAAACTATCCAAAAATAGAAAGGTGACCTGCAGCACAGGAGATCCAACATGTGGGGACCTACCCTTTTGATGATTGGCAAATTGATTTCACTCATGCTTAAAACAACTTGAAACTTCAAACACTTGAACAAATAAATCAAATGCTAACCGTTATGCAATATCTTGCCTCTTTCAGCCCCTCACCCCAGTTGTAGAGACCCCTCCATCCCTTTAAACTCAGAGACTGAGTGTTTCTTAAAGCCTGGAAAGAACAAGGACCCCAAAAACAGCTAGCAGAGAAGTGGAAGGGACCCTAAGAAGTACTTCTAACAACTCAGGAGTAAAATCTTGGGACCATCATACCAGAGTAAAGAGCTGTCCCGTGGAAGAAGAGGACCCAAGCCCCCAGTGGACTGGCCAGTTTTTAGGCAATCTAAAGTAAGAAAAAGGAGAAATGAAAATGTTGATATTATAACTAACTTTTCTTTGGTTATTTGTTCTGTAGGATGGAGAGACAACTCCTTAGTGAGAGTTTCCTGAGCTATTGCCTCTTCTGCTGATCTGTCTTGCTGCTGGGTTTGACATCCTAGACCTCAGGCAGTTAAAGTATTCTTGTATATAATTTCTGAATTTGCAGAGGCTGGACTCTCCGACCACCTACAAGTTGTGACTAATGGCTCTGTATTAAGAGGTCCCATGTTTCTTTCTTGCCCAGCCTTGTATCAGACATTATGCACAAGGTAACAGTAAGGACCCACAGTCCTACTGATGTCTTAGATACAAAGTTGGGTAAAATCTCTCTTATCAGGTATCCTCCATTTTATCTTATCAATCCTCAACAGTTGCAGTTGTTGTTTATATCCTTGGTAATCTGTTACATTCTTTATTTTTATAAATCTACTGTCAAAACTTTGACAAACCAGAAAGAGCAATGGACAAAACTTCCATCTAAAACATCACCCCAATTCAGCAGGAAGTAGCTTGATGACTACATTGCCTATTGTCCCATAGAGATGGAAAGATAAAATTGACAGTGGGCAATATATAACAGAGGTAACAGTCTGAAAAAGAGTAAAATGTTTTACAATCTGTCTCTTTAAAACCTCTTCACCCTTTTGGGGAATTAAAACATGCATTCCTGCCTGAGACCAGTAATCAGAAGGGCAGGGAAATGTTCTTTATTTTTTTGTACCATAGGAGATGACTCAAAGGAATTGTCCCAGAGATGCTGTAGTTAAACAGAAAATAGCCAGAAGCTAAAAACTCCCTTTAAAAGCTCTGTATTTCTGCTTATAAGTAGGATGATGTGTTTTCTTTGTTTGTTTGTTTGTTTTATGAGAGTCTGCCATCCTTCTCATTTGCTGGCAAATTAGTGAACTTCTCTTTCCTTTTCTTCAAGCCACTTGTCCTTGCTCTTTGTTCGGCCAGCCATGGGGACAAGTGCCAAACTTTCAGTAACAAAGACCTGGAAGATGTTCATTGATTTGGCCCAAAAAGGCAGAACATCTCCAAACCAGAGTTTATGAGTTATTGGTGGGTTTAAAGATTCTTTGATTTGCAATTGGTTTGAGAAATGACACCTTGTCTAAGGACTGGGAATGTTTTAAGTTAAGGAAGTTTGTTAATCAGAGACAAGCCACCAGACATATACTGAGACTCAAGTGATCTGTGAAGTAATTGATGGCCTGCAGGTGTGCTTTAACCTTTGTCTAGCATGACCTTTGGCCTGTTAATGATTTAGTATCTTATTGTTACAAAGAGTAACTCCAAAAGGGAGGGGACACAATGAGACATGTCTGATCTCCCTTCTCCTCATGGCTGGCAACTCAGCTTTAACATTTTTCTGGGGTCTCCTTGGCCAAGAGGGGATCCATTCAGTCAGCTGGGGGCTTAACTTTTTATTTTAGTTCACACTCTTAATCTTTTCTGTTAGTTCTAAAAGTTAAACAGGACTACTGCTCTGTTAAATAGGCCCCAGGATATGGAAATCTTTTGTTTTCTCAACTGTGCTTGCATATCACAATTTTTGTCTTTACTTCTAGGGACTGGGCTCTGGGGATGTATTATAAATCATTTGCCAACAGCAACAAAAAATAATTTTAGACCAAAAATCTGATTTATGTACTAACAAAACTGAAAGAGACTGTTGACTTTAATGGAATGGACCTTGAGAGTTTGCCTGCCACCTTGGTTAAGGAATGTACTTGAGACAATACACTAGGGGTGACAGTTAACCTCGGCTGTACATTAAAGCACCTATGAGATTCTACTGTTAATAATTCCCATGCTAGGTCCCACTCCAGACTGATGATTTCAGGTCCTCCAGGAGCGGAACCCACTGTTAATGGTTTTCAGGTAATTTCAATCTTCAGGCTGTTCAAATACCACCTTGGCTGATTCCCGACCCACTGAGAAGAAAATTGTATCAATGGATCAATCAGAAAGCCTCAGCAAGTGAACAGACGTTGACATTCTCTCAAATGTGTAAAGGGTAAGATGAGATACACACACACACACACACACACACACACGATTTTTCAACTTTACGAAGATGTGAAAGCCCTACACATTCTGTAAAACCATACCTCAAGTACTCATTCAACCATTCTGTTTTTTACTTCCAGAACAGTATTCAATAAATTACATAATATTCAACACTTCGTTATAAAATAGACTTTGCCCTGGATGGTTTTGCTGCACTGTAGGCTAAGGCAAGTATTCTAGGCTAAAGTATGATGTTTGGTAGATGAGGTGTATTAAATGCATTTTCGACTTAATGTTTTCAACTTACAATTGGTTTACTGGGATGTAACTTTATCATAAGTTGAGGAGCACCTCAGTGTCTGTGTGTGTGTGTGTGTGTGTGTGCGCGTATTTCAACTCTAATGCGAAAAATGGGAATTTCTTTTTCACAATTGAAGAGAACTAAGTCATCATCAAGTTCAGATTCCTCAGATGTCAGTTTACCTTCTAATTCTTTAAAGGCTCTGCTTTTTTCGTTAGAGCCCCCACAGCCTTAACTAGCTGCTGTTGCATGACACTGTACATTCACACTGTGCCTCAAAACAGACAGCATGAAGAGTTTATAATGAACTAGGTATTTGTGACATACAGTAATCCAGCACTTACTAAAAATCATTACTTCCACATTCACAGCTGAGAGATAGCAATATATGAATACATAAAATTACCTGAAGAATATGTTATACTTTCATCCATTTGGGTTTACGGTCTCCTTGAGGTTTCATGGATGCTTTTCAGAGACTGCTGAGCTTTCTGAAATTAAACTTCCTGAAATTGTATTTAAAAAACATTTGATTTATGT
Organism: Eulemur rufifrons; assembly: GCF_041146395.1. Classification (NCBI taxonomy): domain Eukaryota; kingdom Metazoa; phylum Chordata; class Mammalia; order Primates; family Lemuridae; genus Eulemur; species Eulemur rufifrons. Next base: position 49,892,995 of record NC_091001.1, read on the forward strand.
GTATAGATATAATACATACTACTTGCATTATGTATGTATGCAAGTATATATGGAGCAAGCCCACATTTTTATTAAATTCTAAAATGTTCAAGGACACCTACTGTCCTTGTTGCTTATCTACTCCACTCCCCTCAAGGAAAAAAAAATTGAAAAAAACAAAAAAAGAAAAGAAAAGAAAGAAAATAGGGAGACTGCCATGAGAGATTGTCTTAATTCTAATGTCCAACTCTGGATTAAACTAGATCATCAGAAAACTGCACCAGAAAACTGAACCAACTACTTAGTTCTGGCTCTATGTATACTTGCTTATACTGAATTTTACTTTGCCATGATGATTTAGACAAGCAGCTATATGAATATTTTCTGCCTTGTTTAATGAAGATGACTTTCACTCAATTAAATCATGTACAGTTTTATTGGAACCACTGTGGAGATTTTCTCTTTGACGTGAATATCTGGAATTGTGCTATTTCTTGTTCTTCCTGATCATCTGATCTGTTTATTCTTTAAGGATATTGTGAATTTTATGAGTGATCATTTCTGTTTTAATTTCAACATCCAGAAGGGATTTCTTGCAAAGAATAGAGCTCATCCTAGATATAAGACTGGAGCATAAGTTTAGAGTTGACACATGAGAAAGAATGATGACGGCGATTAATGCAGGTATTCAATAGTCAATTTTGAAGTCCTTTCTATTTCTGACTGAGTGACCTGGAACTCCCTGTTGAATGCCAGAACTGTTTCCAGGGCCATAGGTTAGCAAATTCTACCTATAGCAAGAAAGCTTTCCCATATTTAACAACTCAAATATGGTGGTGCTAAAAAGAAATTCATTATACATTAAGCGCTACATATAGGAGAAAGAAAGTAGGACAATTTTAAATCCTCCAGTTGTTTTCCTTCTACTGCACTCTTTAGACTTCAGTATTCAGAAACCATCTTATCTTCATTGTTAAAAATCTTTGTAGTGTCTAAACATGTAATGAATTATTTTTAAAGTTCAATGAGAAATGATTGTATTTCCATATTAGTAAATGACTTTGTTGAGTACATATTATATGCAATATAGACTTAATTGTTTATTTCTTTTGCTGAAGAGTCTAATTCCATTATCTTTTGAACACATCTTACCAATTTAAAAAACCCCTGAAAGAGGATAATTTCAGAGACCATCATAACACTGTAAGGATATGATTAACAAATAATGCTCATATTCAATTTATGTACAATTTTATAATCTTAGTTGAAAAGAGAGAGATTCATTCAATGACTCTTTTGGATGCTTTCCTCTCAAGGATTCTACTATCATTGGGAATAAAATCTTGCTAAGTACAAAATAAACTTTTTTTTTTTTTTTTCCGAATAAAGTGCCCTTAGGTCTAGAAAAAAATCACCATCCAGACAGCCTGAGTAAAGACAGCTGGGCTGCTCAGAAAACAATTAGTGAAAGTACATCATGAAGATAAATTTGACCCAGCGAGAGAAAACATCTGAGCTTTTGGCTTTTAATTTTTGAAGTATGCTTTATATCTAATAATCAGAATTTCTCTAGGGATTGCCTTTAATTTTCTTCTAAAGTTGAAACAAACACAACTTTTTGGGATTGTAGGCACTGGGTAACTTAGCATTTTGAAAAGATTTTTAAAGTTTGAGATTATGTTCTACAGGGATAATTAAAATGTAGAGTGGTGTTTGTAGACCATCTTCCCTGAAACAGTTTCAAGGCATTGGGTTCAGTATTTTGCACAAAGTTATTTCATTTGCTCCTCAAAATGCTACAAAAGTAGACTTTTTTTCATGCTTAAAAATTAATAGAATTTTTTTAGAACAGTTTTAGGTTTACAGAAAAGTTTCACAGTAATTCCAGAGAGTTCTCATGTACCCATATAATCCTCTCTACCCCACTGTGCTCACATATTTGTTAAAATTGATGAACTTCTTTTAATACATTCTTATTAACTAACTCCAAGCTTATATTAGGATTCACACTTTGTGTTGTACACTTTATGGGCTTTGACAAACACATAATGTCCGGTATCTACTATTACACATCCTATAGAATAATTCCATAACTCAACTGCCCTAAAATAGCCCTGTTCTCCACCTAATAATCCTGATACCCTCTCCCCAACACCATTGTAAGCTCTGATCTTTGTCCTTACGCTATACTTTGTCTTTCCCACAGTCATATAGTTGGAATTATACAGTATGTAGCCTATATAGACTGGCTTCTCATCAATATTCATTTAAGGTTCCTCTATGTCTTTATGTGATTTGATAGCTTATTTCCTTTTATAGGTGAATAACATTCCATTGTCTGAATGCATCAAAGCATGTTTACCCATTCACTTATTGAAAGCCATCTTAGTTGCTTCCAATCTTTGGAAATTGTGAATAAAAGCTGCTACAAACATTCATGTGCAGAGTTTTGTATAAACATAAATTTTCAGATTGGATAAACACCTAGAAGTGTTATTTCTGGATTATATGATAAGCCTATATTTAGCATTTTAGGAAACCATCAAACTGATTTCCAAAGCCTCTGTAGCAGTTTGCATTTCCACAGTCAATGAATGAAAGTTATGCTGCTCTCCATCTCCGTCAGCATTTGGTGTTGTCAGTTTTTGGATTTTAGCCATTCTGACAGATGCTCAGGGGAATCCCATTATTTTCAAGGTAGATTTTTTAACCACTGAGGTGGCTGAAAGTAAGGGCTTTGTAGTGGTGGTCCTGGTATTGTAGTTTGGCTCCGATACTTCCCAGCCGTGTGATCTCAAGCACATTCTTTAAAAACACTGTGACTCAGTTTTATAGTATGTAAATAGCATTGGTGATATTACCTACTTCATAAGATTACTAGAAGAAAGAATAAATTGATGTGCTTAAAGTGCTTAGAAGTGCCTGGTATGTTGTAAGTCTCCATAAATGTTACCTCTTATCCCTGGCATGTGGTAACTAATTTTAGAGATAAGAAAAAATTAAGTATTTTGGCCAAATTTGCTGGTTTATAAAATAGTGTAACCAGGATTTAATTTCAGGTCTGTCTACTGAGCTCATGTTCTTTCCAGTACTCTATGAAGCTTCTGAACTTGAAAAAAGATAGTGCTCCCATTTACAAAATTTCTTAGCATATGTTGTCAAGTGTGAAGCAATTAAGTGATAGCTGCGTATCATGCTGAGCTCAAGTTGCCTAAAAAAATGAACCTGACAGAGTGTGTCTTTGGGACCATCCAGTCCTCTTTTCCTGCAAACAGTAGCCCTCATAAGCCAAAGGTTCCATTTCTCATGGCTCTCACCCTTCCCCTCTGGCTAATCAGAAAGCTGTTGTTTTTGCCATTTCACCCAATTTTATACTGTACCTATTACAAAATCACTGAAGGTCCTATATACAGGTGTTTTTTATTGTTACTGTTCTTCTTCTTATTCTGATTTAGTTCTAAGAGGGTTCACAATAGAAAATAATGCTACCTCTTTGCACATATTTTAAGCTTACTAATTCGAGAGTGGTTTCAGTAAGTTTAAGTAAATACACTTGCATTGTATGCAGAAGACATACCTCAAAGTCCAAATCTTATATATCTTTTTATTACACTACACCTGTCACGTCACTCAACATACATCAGTCACTTGAAACATAAGTGAATGAATGAGTGACACATGGTCAGGGACTGCTATCTCAGGAGGGATAAGCCAAATCAATCACACACAAAAAGCACAGGCACCTTTCTTCCAGAAAGAGAGTGTAATAGAGAGAACTACTGGGTTTTTAGAACCTGTCATGGGGGTGGCGTGTCTTCTAGCTGGACAGCAGGGAGACTTGATTGAACTATGCAGAGTTTCTAGTGGAAATAACACAGACTTATTATCCTACTCCGTCTCTACCATCAGTGCTGATATATCTTTGTTATAGTCTCGAGCTTCATTATTTTTGTAGAAAATTGATAAGACATTATTTTAATATACTTTTGTCTGTAATTCATTTTGCTGGTTCTTAAAACAGCAAACATTAATCTGAAATAAATTACACATCACTTACATGTCATATTAGTGCTTTTACCAAAGAATTGGAGCTCATCTCATCAAAAACACAATCATTTTGTTGCTGCTGTTTTGCTGTTCTAACTTATTGAGATGAAAATCTTAATCATGTAATACAATTACCTGCTTTATTTTAGGCGAAATATTCCAAATTCAATGTCAACTTTTATCAGTGCCTTGGTGTCATCATTTGAACGAGTTATTTCAATGTGTGACAAGACAATGTGTGTATATTATTACAGTATGTAAAACAGCTTGTTTGCAACCTGAAAGACACATGTCTCCTATTTGTAGTATTTACATTTATAGTGTGTGCACCTATGTGTGATTTCTTAATTTCACCTTCCTTACTCTTAACTGAGGACTTTTATTGCTACTACTTACTATTTTGCTTGGACCAATCCCCTTTAACTTGTCTTTTAATTATTTTAACACGCTAAGATTTGAGAAGAAGATATAAAATGTTTGTAAACTTTACAGAAAGAAACCAAATAAACAATTTCTATGCTAGCATCTTCTATCCTAAGTATTTTTCTCAGAAACATAGTTTTGGAATGTGCAGTTTAGAACTTTGGATATTACAAAAGGTTGAGTCCTTACAACATGGCCCAACCACCTGGAATGGAAGATGCTGGTTTGAGTTAGAGCTTCAATACTTACCAGTTTTGGTAGAGTAGATGTGGAATTTGCTAAATGGTAGCTAATAATATTATCCCTATGATTGTATTCACCTTAGCTTTCTTCTGTGGAAAAAGCATGTAATGGGACAGGTGTTGAAAATCTTCATAGCACTGTTGTGACTCTCAAGGATGACACTGTATGTGACAGTCCTCCATGAACTACAGCAGAACACATGAAAAGTTGTTTGTCTTTTTTACCCGTTCATGTAGTTGGCCCTCTTACTGAGCTTTGAGGTTGCCAGAAAATTGACATAAAATTAAATAGGTGGTCACAGAGCTATATGTTTAATCAGTACACGTAATTTACCCTCTATGTTGTTTCCCAAGCATGGATTCTCTTTGGACCCTGGGAGTCCAAAAGAAAAAAAAAATGACACCATTCCCCTTTAGTTCTTATTTTTTTCCTCTTGATTAGTGATTAATAGGGTCATAGATATTGGATACTGGCCATGGATTTGGCCTGCTAAGTGGCCCACTATGCTGAATAAATCATATTAAATTAGACCAATGCAGGTGTTCAGGAAGGAATAGAGAAAATACATTTTTTCTTGACTGATATCCTTTTCCAGTTGGCCCCAGGCCATCATAGTGTTTGTTAGTTCTATGGCAGCTGCCATAAGCTTCTGTCACTGAATTCTAAGTTCTGTGGACTTCTGGCTCCAATTATGCCCCTGCTGTGGGTTCTATTCACTGAATGCCATGATGTGAAAGACACTTTCTAACGGTTTTCATACAGCTGATCACAAACTCATCAGTTGTTAAGTCTCAACCTTTTGTCTATCTGGGGCTTTGCCTTTTTTCTAAGTGCTGAGCAGGATGATGAAAGAAGTTTGTCCCCATATACACAGATTCAGTGGCATATTCAGAAGAAAGATGCAGCATATATGCAAAAAAATAAATTTCAAAATGATGTAAAATAGAACACTTTATAAATTTACTCCAGTCTAAGCAGAATTAAAATTTGAATGGGAGAGGCAATATCTGATCTGGACATTTAGCAATTTGGACAAGTATAAAGAAAGAATGAATTTTGAACCCTCCACGTCAGTAAAGGCCTCTCTCTCTAATATCCTATCATTTTATAAGAACACATTGTTTCTTGTCTGTAGTCTTTAGACCTGTACTACCTAATCCTCCTTACCAATCTTTCCCACTCATCCACATTGTCATACATGACATCTGCCTTTACATACAAAGGTGATTCTGCAGCACAGCTCTTTTAAAAAACTTTGATTAATTGGATAGGACGTCAAAGCCAATGGCTCACCTATTATTCCAGGGCTGTTAGAAGCCTTAACTGTAGTGATACTTGGCTTTCAAGGGTGTCCTGGCCTCCCACCATCACAAAAGCTGAGATTTCAATCTCTTTTTAAAGTCCCCTTAGCATAACACACTTGAAAAAATTTATTCATTGCCCTTGACAGACCAGATATTTTTGCAAATATTCCACTGAAATATTTCCTATTTTACTTTAAACCTGTCCTGCTTGTTCTTCCCTAATAGCCTAAAGGATTTAAGGCTTTTCCTCAATCATTTAACCTGGCATTGTATTATGGTAATCAATGATCTGTGTCCTGAATTTCTTTCCACTACTCAAATTCATGTACTCCACATAACAATCAATGTTCCTCCATCCCTGTGCGAGCTACATGCGCTTCCCTGGATGCTGAGTGTCCTGTTTTACCATGGCCGCATTTCAGTTACTTATAGATATTTCTCACACATGCTGTAGTCCAATACATCACTGTCTGGGTTGTATGTGGGAAATGGACACAATTTCACTTGGGTTGTTGAGCATGGAGCTAATTTATGCAATTTTTAGAGACAGTCATATGGATAGAAATGAAAATGAAAGACATCTTTCAACACTATTGGATGTCAAAGGATGAAAACTCCATGAGGGGAGAGATTTTGTCTCTTTTGTTTACTCTTTTTATCTTAGTCCCTATTTCAGTGGCTCATCCTTATTACATTCAATTAATATTCATTGAATTAATGAATAAATTAAGATGAAGCAGACCATTCAACTAAGTTGTTTATCCAAATGAGCTAAGCATAGATGAAAAGACCAATTAACAGGATAGTTAAAAAAAAAAAAATGAGAAGAAAGTAAACAACCTTTAAAAAATACATAGGAAGCAATGCCTAAAAAAGTTCTTAAGGTCTCAGAGCCCAGCTAAAACTATTATTTATAGGATTTCTATGAGGTTAAAGTAGAGAAGGGTGTATCAAACCTGCTGACCTAGCAAAGACTCTATTTTGAGAGTCAAATCATATTCATTTTTTAAAAAGCTGCCCAAATGAAATTGTAATTTTTTCCACTTTCCTCTCCCATAAATATAATCTCTTCTTCATTTTTATAACTTTTGTATTGTGAAGATTAACATAGATGTCTTACGTTGCCTCCCAAATCATAAGATCTTTGAAGGCAAACTTCATGGCCGATTGATCTTTGCTTTTTGACTCTTCCTTTCTTCTGTGATGAACGGTTCAGTGTCTGCTCAATAGTTGAGCATAGGGAATGAAGCTGAAGCTGAGGAAGTGGAAGAACTCCTGCCCTGAGGTGGAGTAGGGTTCTGCACACCTGGACAAAGCAGGTTAGGAATGTACCGGAAAGAGGCCAGCTTCCCAAGGAAGCATACCGTCTGGCTGGGGACGGACTTTCGGTTATGCCAATCTGCTGTTTCTAACATTTTGAAGCTGAAAGGAGATATACTGCCTTTGATTATTTTCTAAGGAGTAGCCTCATAAAAAGCACGCTACCTGTACCAGATCCTTTATGCGAGGCACAGTGTAATTGACGGCCCTTCATTAGCATTTTATTGGAGCTCTTTAAAACACTTGCTGGACAAAATGTTCCAGAGGTTCTCTCTCTGTGGCATATATCACTGCTGTGCTAGGCTAAACTCAGATATTTTACTAAATTAAATATTTAATTCTTAAAAAATGTACTTCTATGAGAAATACAACTCCTTTGATGTAGGTGTTAAAATGAATGGATCTTGAATTTCTGATCCACTCAAAATTTTTGTTTGCATTTTAATGTACTAAACATCTAAGGAAATAAAACATAATTTTTGATGGGTTGCTTATTCATTAAGGACATTCTGCATAATTGAATAAAATATAAGTAATCTCTTTAACAACTTTTTGACCTGCTAACTTAGTTATTACGTATCTTACAGTATCATTATTGACTTGAAGGTTGAGTGGTCATTGATGAGTTTGAACACCCAAAGGTTATTTCTTTCTATGCTTATGTAGAGTTCATTGAAGTGTTACAAAGGGAGGGAGTATAATACTGAGGAGTCTGCTATACTGCCTGAGTTCTAGTCTGAGTTCTAGTATTTAGCCTCTTTGGCTTCTATTTCCTTATCTATAAAAGGAGGAGCATGATATTTTATTTTTTAGAACTAAAGATGCCATTGATGGCCAAATAAACCATTATCTCATACAACTAATAAAGGGAAACTGAACAGTGACTATTAAAATATAACTCATTTATTATTTTAAAAACAGTGAATCTGTACAAAGCCTTGGATTTAAGGAAACAAAAGTTCTTCAGTTAGTGCTACTTTCTTAGCACTTAATCCTTTGTAGGCTGTAAAGTCATTATGATTTGCTTTACTTCAATTTCTGTATCTTCTTTTATTTTCATCATTCTAGAATTTTTATTTCAATATTTTATTTTATTTCAATATTATATTTTATTTTTATTCAATATTTTAATATTTTTCTCCTTTGAGTATGCAATTTTTAGTCATGATTTGGATTATGGAAATCAAAGAGAAGCTATGACTCATCTGAGAAAGTATATGAGTATATGTATACTCATCTGTATACATACATATACACACACACAGACCCTTATATTAGAGGGAAGATGGAATAATATAGTAGACCACTCTAAATTCTCCTTCAACTCAAAGTCTCTATGCTCCTTGATTAATCTGTTGATTAATCAAAAGTAAATGATTCAGTGTTACATTTGGACACACCTTAAATGGCAACGTATGAGCTTAAGGTCACTAATACTATTTGGAAAAGGCAACAATTAGTTCAAAAGATACTTTACAACTAAACCTAACAATATATTGTCACTAACATGTAGCATACTGTTATAACCCAATATAAATGTCCATAAATAAATAGAGCACTTTGCATTGATATTTTAATCTAAATATACCCTATAATCATGGCTAACCTAGTTATAAGAAAAGAAATAGATATAATTGTGCTAGGCAATAGGAATATTTATTTCTTCTGCAGCTGTTTCACTGGTTTGTTGGGAAAATCAACAAATAACTTTATATCTTTAAAAGGTTTTTATACATTTGAAAAAAGGCTATAATTAATAAGATATAGGAACACTTGGAGGAAGGATATTATATTAATAATTATAGGACAATAGGCAGGGGTGTTTGAGTGAATCAACCTCATATTTTCGAGTCACAGAAGTTTAATAATTTAATACCTTTTGTGCTTTCCACTCAGACTTTCCTTTACAGAGCTGACCCAACAACAAAATACAATCATAAATTATGAGTGTTTGCCTCACAAATTTTGTAAATGACATCTTCAGTGAGTGATTTGTCAGATTTCTACCTGCCACCCCTCTATTTGGCTCACTGCCAAAGTAACTTTAGCCATCTCCCTTTGAAAAACCTCAACCAATGAAACCAAAATGAATTCCTGACTTTAAAAAACCAGAAATCACGTTTTGTGACATGCTACAGTTTCACCACATCTCCATCTCTTACCTAACACCATCGTATTTCTGGTTTGGGATCTCACTAGAAATAATAACAATGGCCTGACTAGTCTTGACTTCTCATCTATGTTTTGAAAACATTCACCAAAAACCCATTTTTCTACTGTTCACTCACTTAGCAACCCAGAGGGATAAAAAAACTTGTACGTTTCCTATTCACAATTGGAAGAGTTTGACAAGAAATTGATGCTAAGGTTAACATTCATTCACAGTATGTAATCATTTTTATGAGTAGATCAATGGGATTCTTCACCTGTTCAAAGTGCTAAGATAATTTTTAATCACTGGAGGGAGTGATGTCATGAGAGTGGGAGTACAAATCCCAGAATATGGGAATCTCTATTAAGTCTGTTAGCTGCATGTTCACTCTCTTACAGTAACAGTTGAAATGAGGTCTTTATTTCTTTGGTGCAAGTACAGGAAGAAGATATTTAGATTTGAAATATAAGGATTTGCAAGTATGAACACTTTCAAAATACCAAGGTATTATAGTCACATGAATAGTGACTTCTGTCCCCCAATTATTATATCACTGAAAACAAGTGTTTTAAAATGAAGCACAGATTGACATCACCCATATCGTTTCATTGGAAAACTCTAGTTCATGAACTTAAAACACACAGTAAAGTCATTCTTCTGTGAACATGCCTGCTTTAATCTTTCTTATTTCTGAATTATACAATATTCATCTTAGTTACCATTTGGAGTTACTATCTGCAGGTATGTTATAGTTTTACATGTTTAATTTAGCATTTTACCAAATTACCTTAGCAGCAAAATTGAGAGCAGTTGGAATAATTGTGTGTGTGTGTTTGTAAGTGTAAAAGAGAATGTGGTGATACTATAAACTATAATTACATTATCTTAACCATAATATTATTAAGATTAAGTACATTAGTGCAGGTAAGAAAGAACATTGGTCATGATGGTAATACCAACAATGAAGAGAGGGGAATACAAAGGATGGTGTGTAGTTAGCAGGTAAGTATAAGGAAGTATATTTGTATATTATATTCTTATGTTTACGAGTATGTAACACCAAGACAAATACATAAAATAAAATTCTCTATGGACCATTTTCTCTTAGTAAAATAGAGAAATAGAATTATATATGCTGACATATATTCACATACATGTGTGCTTGTGATTATAATGTAGAGTAAAACCTGTGATAAAACCATAGTGAGGTAAAATGATTACAATTGCTATGTAATGAGATGTTGTGTGCTAGCCTAAGTAGCTAGCCACAGAAGTTCCAGGATCAGGACATGTGACCTAACACCATGTGGACTCAACAGCAGTTTTATACTCATGAAGGGATCATTTCTAGAGCTTACAGTTGGCTGAAATTCTATAGATCATTTTTATCAGCATGATTTAGGGATGTTGCACCTGCAGAATCAGTTGTGGAGATCCAGCTTCTTTCTACCCATTTCTAGAGATAGGTTGGCTATTTCTCCTATTCCAATAAGAATATAAGACCTTGAGTCATTGGGTACCAGAGTAAGGAAGAGAAGAATTGGAATTGTCAGTCTAGTTATATCTGACCTAAAGTTTTGAAAAAATGTGCTATCCTGGGGTTTTACTGCATCACTGAACATACCAAATGGCCAAACATTAAAATTAATGAGGATGTAAAGAGACCATAACTCTTAAACCCTATTGGTGGGAATTTAAATTGGTGAAACCACGTTGAAGAAGAATGTGACTACCTCATAAAGCTCAAGATCTCACATTCCACATCTAATTATATACCAGGGATAGGGTGACTGACAGAACTGTTTTACCTGAGACTAAAGAGTTTCCCAGACATGAGACTTGCAGTGCTAAACCCACATGGCAAACTGGAACAACTTGGTAACCCTAAACCCTGGAAGAATATTGGCATGGGAGCACAAGGAGGCATAAGTAAAAGCACTCATGGCAGCACTGTAGATACAGTAATCAATATTGTTAGCAACTTCAGCATTCATTAACAAAAAGAAGAGTGTTAAACAAATAGTTACATTCATAACGTAGAATTACATAGAGCAGTAAAAATAAACGAAAGCCAAATTAGAACTTCAAAAATAAAATAATGGATGAAAAAGTAATATTAGAGACATGTTACAATTGGATGAAATCTATATATCATGTTAAAATTGTAAAACAATATCATATTTAAGAATACCAACACATGTAATAAAAGTATAAATAATAGCACCAGGAAAATGAAAATCAAAAACCACAAAGTAATATCACTTCACATTGACCAGGATGGGTATACTCAGAAAAGAAAGACAATAACAATTTTTGGATGAGGTATGGAGAAGGTGGAACTCTAAGACATTGCTGATGAGAAGATAAAATGGTGCAGCCACTTTAGAAACTAGTTTAGCAGCTCCTTAAATGGTTAAATATGTTATTATATGATCCAACAATTTCACTCTGAGGTATACACCCAAGAAAAAAATGAAAACAGGCCCATATAAAATGTTTTAATGAATCTTCATAGCAGCATTAATCATAATTGCTAAAATGTGCAACCTACCCCAAATATTCATAAACTGATGAATGTGTATATCTATACAATAGACTATTATTTGCAATAAAAAGAAATGAAGTACTGATACATACTACACAATGGGTGAACCTTGAAAAACATTATACTAAGTGAAAGAAGCTTATCACAAAAGCTTATCACAAATACTCCATTCATATGAAAAGTCCACAATAGGCAAATCTATAGAGACAGAAAGTGTATTAGTGGTTGTTTACATCTGGAAATGGTGAGAATTTGGAAGCTTATAGCTAAAGAATGTGGAGTTTCTTGGGGTAACAAAAGTGTTCTATAACAGATTATGGTGATGGATACGCAACTCTGGGAATACACTAAGTGTCATTGGATTGCATAGTTTGAATTTGTGAATTGTATAGTATGTGAATTTTATCTCGGAAATACTATTTTTTAAAAAAGGATAAAGAGAAATTTGGGGTTAAAAATCACTAATATGAGGCCAGTAATTGCCTCTAAGACAAAAGGAAGAAAATGGCAGTGGAGAATGAGCCTGTGAGTCTTTCAAATACGTAGGCAATTTTTTGTGTTTCAATTTGGGCAGTTGTATACATGGATGTCTGTTATATTTTACTTTATGATGGATTGTGTGTTTCAAATATTAGAGAACATTAAAAATATCCAACCAATGTCTACCAATAGTAATAATGCATAGAATAAGTAAAGTCCAATATACAACTTTTTAGTATCCCCCTAAGTTTACAGAGATGTTCATAAATAGATGTTGGTGGAGGATGGGTGTCAACTTCCTTTAGAGTACTGACAATTCAGCAGAGTTTTTCCTGTTTTTGTTTTATTTAGTTGTGCTCATTTGCAAAAGCCTGTTAAATTTATTCATAAAAGGACAAAGCAGAGGAGGGCATGGCATCACAAATGAACCATGCTGACACGTTCTGACCTTCCAACATGTAAAGCTATTTGTATAAATTATTTGAATAAGTGCAGACACTAAACAAACTAGTATCTTTGCAGTTAGAAATAGGTGGGAGAGGGGGGAGTTGGAAAGCAAATATACAATAGTGGGTACCTGCAGGAGTGCATTTTAGAAATGTAATAGAAATTACAAACAAAATCTCACAGAATGTTTGATCCACCCATAACAATGGTAACTAATTATACAGTAAAATGAAAAGAAATGAGTTTTTTCCCAATAAATCTGTATCTTGACTTTGTGGCACTACATCAGATCATTCTCATTCTAACTACTCTAATTTTCCAAGTTCCTACAGCAGCTGGCTTTTATGAAAAGGGTAGGAGCCTTGATTGACACCACTACAGAGGCAGCTTGAACAATCCTAGACTTTGCTGAGGGCAGAAACTACGAAGTTATTTTTGCATTCCTATTATCTCTTTCACAATTCTCACAAAGCTGCTTAGAGACTGTGAGGAAAAAGAAAAAAAAAAAAAAGTAAAATTTTCCAGCCCATAAAAACATCTAGGCAAATGTGTCCTTTGTGAGGAACATTTAGAAATGGTGGCCCACTCTTCACTTCAGGACTTATAGAAGGAACCACAAGGATGCCATGGGAAATGAAGGGACAGAGGGAGAAGGCCCACCAGGCTAGCATAGGCTGGATTGTCAGTCTCTCAGGGGCCTCTAGCCTTGACTGGCTAGGAGGGATTTGAAAGAAACATCACCTCTAAGTGTTGCTGGTAGGAAAGAGCAGTGATGGTAAAACTTCTTGCTTGCCTCTCCTCTTCCCATGGGATTGACTGTACTTTGTGACTATTTGAGACCATGAAGAATGAGGAAGATTCATACATCTCTTCTACATAAGCACAAGGTTTCAGGATCTGATTGTTTCTATCTTTTCTACCTTGCTTCCTTTCTGTTCTCTTTCCTTTCCTTGTTCTCTTTCTGAAGGGCTCTTTCTTTTTTCTCTCTGAATGAATGCTGCTTCTAATGTCAACCAGATTTCATATTAGGTGGTTAGAATACTGACCCTTACTAAATTTTTTTGTTCTATGCCATTCTCTATGAATATCATTTTGGCATCTTCCTGAAATTATATAGTTCTTAACCTTTTATGTTTGTTACTCTTGTCTTTACTAATAGAGTATGGGTTTTTTTTAGTAGAAGAATAGACATTTTGCATAATAGACACCTAAAATGAATAAATATATGAATGAAACAAGTTTCTGTGTTTAAATGGACTATGTGAACACATGTTATTCTATTAAAGTGTCCCACTTTGTCTTCATTTATTGTTAAATAATCCCTCCAGTTGCTTTGGAATTTTCTTCATAAGTTGTAATTTTAATCTTAATTTTATGGCCAATAGTGACAAACTCTGGTAAAATGTAATAGAAGAATATTGGAATTAATGAATAGAAATATTATTAAGAGTATGATAACACTGAAATAGCAAAGCACATCAATAAATTTGTTTTTATTATTTTTTTATTTATTTATTTATTTATTTTTTTTTTTTTGAGACAGAGTCTCACTCTGTTGCCCAGGCTAGAGTGAGTGCCGTGGCGTCAGCCTAGCTCACAGCAACCTCAAACTCCTGGGCTCAAGCAATCCTCCTGTCTCAGCCTCCCGAGTAGCTGGGACTACAGGCATGCACCACCATGCCCGGCTAATTTTTTTCTATATATATTTTTAGCTGTCCATATAATTTCTTTCTATTTTTAGTAGAGATGGGGTCTCGCTCTTGCTCAGGCTGGTCTCGAACTCCTGAGCTCAAACGATCCGCCCACCTCGGCCTCCCAGAGTGCTAGGATTACAGGCGTGAGCCACCGCGCCCGGCCAGTAGATAATAGATTTCATGCAATATATTTCAATAAAAATTGTAAAATTGCTTTAATATTTCCAAAATAATAAAATAATGTTACTTTGAGAAGGAAAAGGTGAGTATAGGCTATAGAGGCAGTACATTTAGCTATAATGTATGAGTAGTAACATAGATAGTGTAAAGGAAAATGTATGTGATGTATAGTATTTAATTCTCCCCTACTCTGTATATACCGCTTCCTTTAACCTTAGTTTCCTTCTTTATAAAACAGCTTAACTCATATTGACCTCTCTTGGACTGGAATCTTTATACACAGGCCAGTGATTTGAGCTCTGTCTCTTATTTTTAGGTGTTCCACCTGCCTGCCTACCCTCTTAATTTTTAGTATTTTACTTCTATTCAACCTATTTATATATTCTAGTCTGACTTCTTCAAAATTTCTGATCAAGTCCATTGAATTCTTTATAGCTATTCAAGTAGTACACAAGTACAATTTTATTTATATTATATTCTTTCTCTATCATTTTCCTTCCTTAAGCTCAAACAAAAGTATTACAGCCCTTTGGGAGTATTTCATATCTCTGTGAGGATCCCTCTGTCTTCTCTTCTTAGTTTGGTAAGTGAACCATAGCAATGTCTCAATGTCACTTTTAACATACACATACATAGATACACAGCTAAGAAAATATTATTCAGAAAATTATTCACAAAATAAGCAACAATAGTAATTGGTTAAAATCACTTTGATTTTTATGAAGAGGTAATAGTGTCTATTTTACCCAGCCAATCTAGAAATAATTCATAATGTTTTTGTATTCCATCTCACTATTCTATTTATAAAACACACATAATAGAAAACAGAAGTGATATCCTTTCTGAACTTCAGGGCTTCCATCACCTTCTACTTCCAGGAATCCCACTTATAGTTGTTCAAGTAAATAAGAATTCCTTTTTATATTAATACTTTTATCTGCAACAGGCAGTTAAGTTCATTCAGTAAGAGAAATGCCCTGCCAATGTCCAAGAAAGTAATGACAATAACAATCTTTGAGTTTCTTCAGATATTTTGCCACAAGAGTACTGCCAAAGCAGAACATGCTTGGTACATTTTATCTTAATTACAGGTCCAATTGCAAAATCCTCAAGGGTTCCTGTACATTTATATTTGTCTCTTGAGAATCTAAGTCTAAATATTCAAGAGGGGTTTGTTTTACTGCTTCAGTAAAATGGCTGTGGGTTTCATACAGACTGAAATAGAGAATTGGGCAATGAGATTTCAAAAATTAGCCTAGGTTTATGCCAGCAAAGGAAGGAAAAGACTCATCATTTAGGTTCTGTCAGTATATATGGAATGCTTAATTATCTTCCAGAATCTGTTAAAAACTTTCACAAGTTATTACGTGCCATTCTTACAACAATCTTGTAAACCCCTCAACTTACCTGAAGGTTCCCATATCTTAGGCAAGTTTTGAATGTTGGAACTCTTAATTTCAAAGCTGACACCATTGCCCTTCAAATGCATGTTATGTTGGGTTTTCCTAAAGTTTGCTCTATATAGATTTCTAACATTCTAAAAAAATGAAATCTAGTATCTATTAGATTAGTTTTATCAGACATCATATATACAGAATATCAATTGTGATGTCTGAACTTAACTGCAGCTTTATTGCCTTGCGATTACTTGCATTTCCTCAAATGTTGGACTTTCTCGTCTCTCTGCAGGTCTAGGTGTTTTAGATTTACTAATATTTGAAAGTTACCAATATATGATCACGTGTGTAACAATAGTATTATTATATCATCTATTGCTTTTATGCCTTGCTAATGGCTTGCTAACCTCATGTAGATGGCATAGAGCAATAGTTCTTAAAATTTTGCAT
Source organism: Eulemur rufifrons (assembly GCF_041146395.1). Taxonomy (NCBI): domain Eukaryota; kingdom Metazoa; phylum Chordata; class Mammalia; order Primates; family Lemuridae; genus Eulemur; species Eulemur rufifrons. The sequence goes on from NC_091001.1 coordinate 49,909,656, forward strand.
ATATCCAACTCACCTGAAACATTTAAACAGAGATGGCTGGGCCCTACCTCCAGATTTTCTGCTCAGTACGTCTGGAATGGGACTTGATAGACCTGATAATTTGCATTTTTAATAAGTTGAGAGATAATACTGGTGTTTCTGGTCCAGGGACCACATGTTGCTAATAGCTGGTATAGAACATTAAAGAATTGACTGCATGAGAACTGTTTTTTATTTGTCTGGTTTTGAAGAATAAATTACACAAAATAACGAAAAGGGACAAATCTCTTGAGGACATATAGAAATTGTAGCTTGTACTAGGATATTGGTAGAGATTGATGGGAAGAAGAAGAAGACTGTGGCAGACTAAAGTGAAGTGTATTTAACCTTCCATGACTGACTTACGAATGAATGACAGCTATGCTAATATGTGTGCTAGGTAGATTGATGTAGGTTTAATGATATCTCAGAGATAATACTAAATAATTGCTGGGCCAATGGGTGATCAAAATGAAACATTCAGTTGTGCTAATGTCTGAATGTCTAGTCTGTTGAAGCAAGACCTAAGCAAACTAGTCTCATCTATAACAAGTTGGTAAGATTTTGGCAGTGTATGTGAACTCCACTAAGATTCTTTCACTCTGACATTCTATCAGCATGTCCCCAGTCAATGCATAAACTTTAAATGAACATGCTTGTCTTCACAGCAACCCACATCTGGTACCTAGGTCTATTTGAGAAATTTGTGCTAAAAACTTCCTTCTGGCATTTTTCTCCATCTCCTTTTCAAAAATCCTGATTACTAATATTAGCCTGTGTCCATGCACTTAAAATTCTTTAGATTTGAAATGCATTCTCTTCTAAATTCCTCAGGATGAATACTCAGATATTTCTTTTCTGGTTCTATTGTTTTGAGATTTTTGGGAAAAACCAAGTCCATAACCATGTTCTGCTTACTGTATTATGGCTCCTGAGGCAAAGCTCCAATTTGTGGTGATTATGCATTTGTGTGGGAGCTGAAAAATATACTGTTTATTCCAGTATTTAGAAATTCTGTGAAGGTTGAATGCATGTTAACTTCTATTCTCATTATTGAGTACTTTATCCTGTTTTATTTCTTTGTAAAAATCATATCTCTTCACTGCCAAGGTCAGAATCAGACACACATTATGTACCTATAAATATTCAATGATTTATTTGTTGAATTATAAGTGGAGTAGGGACATATTTTACTTGGGATATTTGCATATTAAACACAGTGGTAACAGATGCAAGGAGAAGCTTTCTATACTTAAATATTGGGATCAGGATAGATCAATATAAAATCACATCTTTTACTCCATTCTTTCCTTTCTACTCCCTCTTAAATTAAGCTTAAGAATAGAACACAAAAGGTGGACAGAAAATATAGGACTTCTCACTGCTTGAGGCAGTTTTATTCCTTTAAATTCTAAAGTGAAAAATAAAGCATTTGAAATACTTCTCCTATATTTTATTGCTCACCCCCCACCCCAAGAAAACAGTTTTCCAAGAAACCTTATCTCTAGATTAACGGGTCTCCATTTTATTTCTTGCCCCATGTGATCATAAAAACAATAAGAAAACAATTTCTAATTTTCAAGTAAATAATAGGAGCATTATTAGCCCTATAAAGTGGCAGAAACACAACCATAATCTACATGATTAGAATGTTTTTCAGCAACTTTCATAACTACAATTCCCTAAGGTTTCATGATTAACAGAAAAAAGAAAGTAATTCATTCAATTATTCACTTTCTTTATTAGTATTTTCCACTACGTTTGTTGATTGTCTACCGTGTTGTAACCATGGTATTGTGCTACTTGATGATAAACTCTCTGGCATACGGCAAAACATCCACAGAGAAGGTGTATGGAATCCACAGTTTCCCTCTTATCCCTTCCCTCCTCTGGCTACATTTCAAAATAAAAAAATAAGATCCAAGTTTAACTCCAAGTGTTAACTTACACAATAGCCATTAGAAAAAGCAGATCATCCATATTCAAAGCTCTTTTTAAAAGGTAGATGTTTCCCAGGATAATATTTGGCATTAATCTTATTTAAGACATTAATAAATATTCTGAAAATGTGCTCCTCAGGTGGGAACATAAAAATAATTTAAACCAAAGACCCAAACATTGGTGAGGTTCTTAATTGTTTGGGGCTTTCACATGTATTTTAATGTGGAAATCTATATATACTTGAATTGACTTCTGATTATAATTTGATCTCCAAACTCCATTTATCTTCATCAAAAAGAATACTCTGATCAATGAAGATAAATATTTTACTTTTTGACAGCTATACTTAGCTATTGTAAACTAATTTGGGGTCTTTGCATTTCTTTCCTTTATGTTTTGTAAGCCTAAATCACACTACAGGGACTGCCCACCTCACATTGTACCAATTCAGATTTTCTAAACTTATATTAAATGCCTGATGTTGGAATATGGTGACACCTTTAAGGTGTGTTTATCCTTTTGTATACATGTATGAGTGGCCAGTTAGCAGGTCCTAGATGACATACTTATGCAACTTCTTCACATTCAAGGCTTTGCAATCAAAGGATTGCAATATATTGTGAATATTCCATATACTTCAGCATACAAATTATTCTTGTTTTACAACTGGGAGGGTAACTGGGAGGGTAACGGAAAGTTTCTTTAGAAAGAAACATTTCAGCTAGTAATAAACCCCAAAGATATGAGGACATCCAAGAGAAATTCAAGTAAATTGAGTGATTGAAGAGGAAGGTTTGGAATCCAAACACACAGAATTTATGATGTTTTGAGAGTAGATAATAACCATGAATCAAACCATAATCAAATTAGAGAACTGAGGACTGAACCTTTGGACAACTCCACACCTAAGATGTGAAAGAAAGAGTAGCAGCTAGTTAAAAGACACACAGATGTAGTCAGAAAGGTAATTATGAAAGCATATATTATGGTTTTAAGGAAGATAGGAAGACAGAGAAGTTAAAGAGCAGAGTATCTCATATTAGGACTATACAGAAAGTTCTAGGCCAAGCAGACCAAAAATAGGGGGAAAAAACAAAACAAAACTGAAGGCAACTATATATATGAGCTGCAGATAATTGCTGATATTTGAAAGAAAAAGTTTCGGTACTTGCTTCTCAAAATCTAATACTGAGCTGGCAGGGCCATCAGATTCTTCAGATTCATTACATTTTTATTAATCTTCCAATTTTAATTGGGAACTGTTGCCCTCCTCTATATTCATTTTAGGGCATTAAAATCATCATTACTTTGAATGTTTTCCAAAAATAATTACACTATATAGGATCAAGTGGGAAAAAAGATCTATAGGGAATATTTCAGTTTTTCTTGGCAACTGTATTCTCATTATCTTGAGACAGAACTCCATTTACTTTCATAAAGTATGACTCTCACCCAGTAACTGTATGAAAAAATTCAATTTCTCGCATATAATTGATTTTCATTTATAAACCTTTTGAGACCAAATGTGGAATATGCCTTCACAGAAATTAGTATTTTTTCCTCCAAATAAACAGAAAATCATATTCAGAAAATATCTCCATTTCAGACTTTTTTCCTATAAGTGCAGAAATATAGTCCTCACTATACCTTTGATTTGCATCCTTGCTTTCTGTTAGTAATAAGACTGGAATTGGTGTTTCCAAGCCATTAAAATGTTTATGTTCTAAAAGCTGCAGAGCATACTACAATCATTTCCTGCTGAGACAGGGCAATCCGTGGGCCTGGAACACAACCTCAAGCTGTTCTTGTTCTAACACCAGCCTCCAAGTACTTGAAAATTCCCCCTGAGAATTTTGATTCTGAATATAGTGGCCTTGTTTCTAATTTTTAAGATTAGTCTCCTTTTCCTTCACAGTTTTGCCTGTGATCTCATGCCCCATTTTGAGAGTGTTATAGCTCTAAATGCTTATGGACACCCAGACACACCATGTGGGATGTGCCCAATGAGATCGTCTTGATGTCAATTAAGGGTAAGTGGGGTGAATTGGGTGGGTGGTGGTGGAGCTGCAGGCTTAGGTAGAGGGATATTGGTCTATAGTGAGGCAGAAGGGAAACCATGGTTGGGAGAATGACCAATTGCCCCTCACTCTCCCCCAAAATATCTGATAACAACAGGAATGGCAAGTCTGATAAAAATCTGGAGTAGACAAACAAAGGATTGCAATAGAATGATGAACAAATATCATAGTCGTTCTGATGTACTGAACTTCAACATAGATGCAGAGAGTGGTACTAACTGAGACTAAAGAGACTGAAAGGTTACTACTGAGCAGTGTGCACAAGACATTAGATATTCATATCTTACGAGTTGGTTTGGTAGAGAAGAGGAGATTGGAGAAAAGTATTGGGGAGAGAAGAAGGAGAATACACAGGGAGGGGAAAAAAAAGTATAGGATTTTCTCTGCCTCACCTGCTGTTATGGGTCCCTGCTATCTGGGTCCCACAGTGAGAGGAACTTCAGGCAGAATCTGAAGGGTCTTTATTTGTGAATGACTCTGTGAGGGCCAGGTACACAAATGGCACTGCTCAGCTTCCCAAGTGACAAAATAAGACACAGTGGGATAGAGACAAATAATCTGTACATGTTTTCCAGGCTGTCTCTGAACACTGCAGTGTTCAAACTTTGAGAGAGCAGCTCTGTCATTTGATGTGGGTCTTCATAGCCATGGCAACAGTGAAATGCATCCAAAAAATTCCACTGGCCAAGAGCAACAAAAGCCAGAGGAGCGAGGGAGGAGGAGGGTAGAGTGGTCACTGCATGTTTCCTGTTTCTGATGGACAAGTTCAAGGGCACTTATGAGATGCGTTCTGCAGATGAGGTCAAGGTAGACACTCTGTGTCAGGTCACGATAGGAAAAAGCCTGTGACATTAATTTGATCCTGTTGTGAAGAGACCAATATCAGATTATTTTTGTTAGGGTAATAGCCACTATTAAAATCTCCTTCTTATTTTAGACCACTTTAACTCTCTACGACAAATGATAGGTCAATAAAATCACTATTAGGACAAATAATATAAATTAAGTTGTCCCTGATCATGAGATGCTTTTTATATACTGATAAGTGTCCATTTATTTTAGGTTATAGATTTTCCATATCTTGCAACAACTGGTTTGAACCAATTAAGGACTGGTTTAAGGACTGGTTTAAGAACTGGTTTAAATTCTTAAAACAATGGCAGGATCAATAGATATGACAAGATCTGATAAGGACTTAGAATTACATATTCCATATGTAAATATGGGGAGCAGAAAACTTTTGAGCAAAGGAGGTGTGTAGTATTCATTAATAAGATTGATTTCCAGGTTTTATTTATTTTTCTTTCATTTTGGCAGTCTTCAGTTTTATGCTAAATATGTAAATATCTTTGGATTGTCAGAGTCAGTTAAGGCAATTTAATAGAAAAATAATGGTCTTAAAAGGCGAAAAGGAAAAACAGGATTTCAAGTACTATCAGCAGGAAAGAGATTGGGATGTCAGGGCAGGTAATAGAATAGATGGAGATGGAACATGGTAGGTAGAGTGTGCTTCAAGCTTCATCAGTGAGGAAAGTTACAATCAGGACAAAGTATTAAACCATGCAGCAGGCTGACTTCATGAGAGAGAATGTCTTTTCAGTGAAGAAATACAAAGACCACAAATAAATCTGTAAAGTGAAATCTACAAACTTTAGTAAATTTATCATGGTTACCAATACCTAGAGGTTCAACAAGTCATCATTCGGAATCAATCCCATCCTTCCCAGAATAGCTTCCTGTTGACTAGAGGGAACATGAGCTCAGTCTTAGCTGTGTGGCATTTTCTTTGGGAGGAAGGCTGGGTATTAAGGGAAGTACTGGGATGGGTCACAGACTATGATTACAAAATGAATTTCATTTGAAGGCTTGATATGTTCTTTGTGCAGGACTATTGTTGTACCTTCTTAATGTTTTCCCTGCAAACTTTTGTCAGTGCTTTTTGAACTGCAAATTCAAGTTCCTCAGATAAAATCTAGAAGGTAGTAATACGTGAAGTTCTAGCAAACTATCCAAGATACTTTGTGAATATAGTCAGGGTACAAATCAATCAATCCCGAATTTTATTTCTTTTCTCACTAAAGCCTAATGTATTATTGAATTAATATGGAATCAAATTTAAGAACACTGCATCCAATATCTCGAAAGGCATTTAGAGAAAATATGTATTGATTAGAACAAAAAAAGCAGTTCTATTTGGTAAATAGAACAATTTATAAAGAACTGATAACAAATGAACAAACTGCTTTAGCTAGCTCAATGCACATAACTTTATATGTTCACATTTCACAAATATTATGAACCAAATAGCTGCATTTAGAATGTCAAGGAAGAATTAGAATTGAAAAATAGGAAAACAGGGAGAGACCATCAATGCTAGAGAATTTTGCTGTGGTTATTGAGGACAAGTTGAAACATTGAAAATTGATTTTGTTGATACAGGAGAATGTGCAAAATATGTATCAGTGTTACCACGTCATAAAATTAGACATCTCAAGATTTAAAGTAAACCTCTCTCCACCACCACACACAAGTTTTATCTAGTCTTTTGAAAGTTTTGTCTCCTTGTGTATCTGAGATATGAGGAATTTATTGAATAGTGTTTTTTACCTGGATTTTCTAGGGGTATCCTCTTCTTTTTCCCCACGAAGTCTGGAAATTGTAGTACATGAAATACTTTAAATGAACAGGATGAAATTCTCTCTCCAAACTATGAAAATGCTATCATTTATGTGAAGAAAGGATCTTGTTTTGAGGGACCAAATAAACAAAAAGATTTCACAAAAAAATTACAAATGTGGTTTGTATTTGTTCTTTTAAAATATAATAGCTTTTCTTTTATCAACATAATAGGCAATAAGAGAAAACGAGTTCAAAGAAATAATTAACAAATAACTGTATTTCCTGTCAAGTGGTATCTTAGAAAATAGGCTCTCTGTAAAAACAAAACAAAAACCCAAAATTGATAGTATTTGCCAATTTCTGTGGTATAAATACTCCTAGCATGTCCATTTCTAGCTCCTAACAGTTTAACAACCGGCTTACAAAGTTTCAGAAAAGTTAGCAATTAACTCACATGAGTTGGTCTAATCAGCTCTTTCACTACTGTGTATGTAAACACTTCATTGAACATCACTTCAGACACCATGTGATGCTTTCAAGAGGATAAAAAGGATGGATAATAGCTAAATTGAGAGATAAATAGTTTTCTTTCTTTTAATAATTTATTCTTTAATTGACAAATAAAAATTCTATATCTCTATTGTGTACAATGTGATGTTTTGGAATATGTATACATTGTGGAATGGCTAAATCAAACTAATTGGCATACTCATCACCTCAAGTACTTATCATTTATTTTTGTGGTAAGAAAACTTTTCATTTGCAGTTACAGAATTATGATGATGGAGCAGGTCTTCTACTTCACGTATTTCAATGTAGATGTCAATGTAGTTGCAAAACAAATACTAAATTCCAGAGATTCTGATTACTATAGCAATTCTTACGAATCTCCTAGTCTTCACATCCCTTCAGCACTCTCAGAACCTTGAGATACTTCTTGCAAAGAATAGGTCAGGGTCAAGTTTCATATAGTTTCATATAGTTGTTACAGTGGCTCTGTGAGCAGAGAGAGACCTCAGAGCCTAGGGGAGAGGTAAGTTGGAAAGTTGTGTGTAGGTTAGGGCAGGCACACCCAAATATGTTTAATTTACTTCAAAATTGTTAGTGTTGTATGTAGTTTCATTTGTTTTGTTTTTGTTTTCCCTAAAGCTTTGTCTTCACTATAAATAGTAATTTTTTTTAAAAAAAGAACTAATAGATTACTAAAGAACTAAATTAAATTTATGTGATGATGGAAAAAAGTCATCAACATTAATAACTGAACATAGAGGAAAGACTAAACACAGCTGAGGAGAGGTTATAGATTTTAGACAATTACCCAGAATTCTACACAAAACTGTAAAAAGACATAAAATGTGAAACAGAAGGTAAAATACATGGATTTTAGACTGAGAAGACACATATTATACCTAATAGGAATTCCAGAAATGAAGAAAAGAGGTAAAAAGGGAGAACAACAATTTTATGTTCAAAATTAAAATTATTAGCCAATAATTTATGGAGGGAATGATGACAAAAGAAAATTGAAGGACAGTGAAACCCTATTTCCTTTTCCTTTCAGTCCTTCCTTACTGTAAGAATGGAGGGCAGGTAGATTATGTGGGCATCAAGAAGTGAAATAACTGAGTTAGTTTTGTGCAGAGTTTTTGATATCCTGGAAAGAATAAAATTTATATGAAAGATAATAATTTTGGTTGACATCCATGTGAGTTCAATGCCCTTACGTTTACATTGAAAAGTGGCATTATACAAAAAACATAAATAATAATATTTATTAACAATTTAAATTTCTATCTTGTCATTTCTTAGAATGACATAGAATAGCAAATAAGAAAACACAAACATCAAGACAACTTAATAGACAGTGGAATAAAGAAAAATGTATTATATTTTAGAACTTTTAATGAAACATTTTTCCTAATTTTTTGAAGAAGGAACCCATGTTTTTCATGTTGCACTGATTTCTTCCAACAATGTAGGTGGCCTTGGTTATCAGTAACAAAGACCAGGCTAGCCAAAGACTTAAAACTAGCATAGTGATAGTTTTCAAATTTTTCACTGTAGAGTTCCAGTGTCCCTCAGTTTGTTCAGATATTCCTGAATTATTCTCCCAGCTTTTTATTGAGAATAACAAACTAGACTATGCCAAACACTGCTAGCCTTTTCTTAATTAGACATGGATCCCAAGGAGCCAAGCTTTAATTTTGCTATATTCCGTTGAAAACACCCGTACCACACACAAAGCACAATGAAAGTACTTTAAATATTAATTCTAATTGTAGCGAAATGGTAGAAAATATTTTTAGGCAATTAAACTTTTCTGAGGCCTCTTTGATGGCCTGTTATTGGTATTTAAGGAGTTCATTATTTACTGTCAATTCTTTGCATAATATTGGCTACTAAATATAGAATGCTTCTATTTTTAATGAGGTCCTATCAAAGTGTGTTTCTGAAGTATGATAGTTACAGTCCACAGATTCTCTTTACTCCCATTCTATTTAATAAAATAAAGTGTTTAAAACCATTTTTGAGTTGTGTTTATTTGTTATTAAATGTTTTTGAGCACTTGGAGATGGATCATTTGCTTGTTTTGATCTAGGACTGTCAAGTTCACATGTGGATTATGAATGGGTACAAAAAGGAGAATCAATTTCTTGTTTTCAAAGATAACATCTACCCACATGCCTCTTTTGCATTAATCTACTAGATTCATGATCAAATTACATTTGAATATCAAAATTAAAATAAAATTATTGGGTTTGAAATTGCACAAAAAAAGAATCTGTTAAACTACTTTCTGGAACTCTTTCATTTTACGTTTTTAAGGTTTAAAAATTTGACTAAGGATATCAGTATCTTTACAGGAGACTGCATGATTGCTTATTGTGATATATGCCTCTGATGAAAGTATCAGTAATGGTAACAGTGTAGTTGATACCTGGAGATTGGCTGCTTTAAAAAAATGACAACAACATCGACATAGATTTTTTGGCAATATTCTTAAAGGAACATCATAAAAATATGAGGTATTTAGTAAATTTGTTTTTCTTTGTCAATAAATCCAATAAATCTTATTTTCATAAGGGGAAACTAATTATTTGAGTCATCATTCTCTTTTTTTTTCTTTATATTTTGGCTTTATTGTCAGTCTTAACTTTGAAGCTCTAGGATGAATAAGAAACCTAGATAAAATGTATCATGTTATACCGTGGACCATAGTCTGGAATAATTTAATTAACTGAGGCAAACTGCTAGATAATTTTACATAGTGTTGCATTTGCCTGCAGATTTCTACTTGAGAAGCTATACTAATTTCTGGTACATTCATTTCAACAGAACTTGTAAGAACAAAACATTGGTTACAATTTATGTATCCATCAATGGGGGCTGTTTTTACTAAAATTGTGAGCTTATTCTATATCTTAGTATTATATTCTTAAAAATCTCCTTTATCATTTTTCTGGAAAGATAAAACCAGAATCTGTTTGCAGAGGAAGACTTGAATTCGTATACTTATTTATTCTTGAAACTTTTCTACCTACTATTAACATGTACTTATCCAGATTATTTTACTATTGTTTTATTTTTAATTAAAAACAAAAACAAAGCTAAGACAAGTCAGAAATGGCCAATGAGACATTTTCAAAGACATTTCTAGAAATTTTTGTAATAATGATATGGCATATTAGATTTGAGGGTTTCTTTTTTCTTTTTCACACTTGCTCCAGTCTTTGGTGTTCTTTTTTTGTTGCATGTAATAGAAAACCCAAATTTTTATGTGCTTTTAAGTTGATTTCATTTAATGACCCCACTATGTCATTAGAATTCTATTTCTCTGTTTCTTAACTCTAATTTTTGTGGTGTCAGCATAATTCTGTCTTCTCTCTTGCTGTAAAAAAAAAATAGCTGCTGAAATTCTCCGTTTTATACCTGAACACTAAATAGTGCAAAAAGAAGAGATCTATCTTCTGATAGATTACTCAGAAGAGCAAAGACCTTTCTTTTTGAGAAGTCCACAGTAATACTCACCTCAGGCCTACTGGCGTTAATTGAATCATGGGACAATTCATTAATTCATCATTTTATTTTTTTAATTTTTACTTTATTTTTCTTTTTATAAATTTCAGAATATTATGGGGGTACAAACATTTTGGTTACATAAATTGCTTTTGTACAGTTTGAGTCAAAGTTATTGTACCTGTTAGATGTGAATTACCCACCCCCCTTCCTCCCTCCCACCTGCTTGATTTCTAATGAGTGTTATTTCCATATGTGCACATAAGTGTTGATCAATTAGTTTCAATTTAATGGTGAGTACACGTGGTGTTTGTTGCTCCTTTCCTTCAGCTGATCAGAATGAATTCATCATTTTAATCAAGGAAATTTTATGGGCAATTTTTAAACCATCAGTTACATGAACCAATTACCCAGGTGTGAGCAATAGGATAATTCTGAATGGATTAGGCAAGAGACTGCCTATTCCCAGGGCTGAGAACAGTACTCTCATCTGTCTTTCCACAACATGGTAATGAGAAAAGACAAGGACATTTCCACTACATTCAATCTGCTGTAATTATTTTGCTCAAACATTCAGTGAAAGTCTGTTTTATATATGCAAATTCAAGCACATGCGCGCACACACACACACACACACACACACTCTACACAAACAAAACTAATCTAAGAACCACAATCCCTGTTTAAACCGCAGTCAGCTCTCTATGAATAAGAGTGTGATGGGTGAACTCATTGTTTCAACATACAAGTTTCTTCACAATTTGAATCTAACCTAATTTCCAGTCACATTTCCTACCTGTTAAATATTCAGTGACATGAAAGGGTTCTAACCATTCCCCCAAAATGTCATGCCCTTTCATGTTTCCATGCTTCTGCATGTGCTCTTTACTCTGCTTTAAAGTCCATTCTAAAATCATTCTATTTCTAGAAGACTTCTATTCATTATTCAAAACTCACAGCATCTGCCTGAACATACTTGAGTCATCCAGTAAAAGTAGTCACATTGTCTGTTGTGTCCTTATACAATTAAGAATATGTTTATTGTTATACCTTTTGGATAATTTTATTATAAATTATTTGCATATATATATTTCTTTGATTATACTCTAACTTTTTAAATTCACCTGTCACCAGAACATGGCATAGTTTTCAGAACAATAGATATTCAAAACATATTTCTAGACCAAATAAAAAAATAAATACCTTATACGTCAAAAGAATGTTTTAATGTCATCAATATTTTAATAACATGTATTATTCCCCAAAAGTGCAAGGTTACACAGAAACTCAAGAGCAGAACTTTCATAGCTAATACTAGATCATAAGTTTTAACTCTTGGGTAAAGGTTATACTATAATTAATGCATTTTGCTACTTAAAATATTTATGGATGTAAAAAGTTGTTGTTGAGTTCAAAAAATTGAGTTCATTTGGAGGATCAACCTTAAAATTTGAAGTGTTGCACATATTTTGCCTCATAAATTGAAATAATTTACGCATTCTAAAGCATTGTTCATATTTAAAATAAAATCTTAAATGTCAATCTGATATAAATAATAACATATTTGATGTTTCCAGTTTCTTTGCATTGGTTGGCTGTTAAAAGTACTGGTGTGCATTCAATATATATCTACTGAATACATTCCATGTATCTAGCGACATGTAAAAAGTCACAAATAAGTATGGGAGTCATAAGTATAAAAATAGTGACTTCTTCTATGAATCATATACACATATTTAATATTAAATAACTATATAATTATATATAGTTATATATACAGTTATATATATACAGTTATATAAAGTTATATATACCACATTCAAAAGTGTGGAAGATCAAAAAAAGAGTGATGTTAGAATTCAGAAGATTGGTAGGTACATTAATAATCAAAGACATTAATGCCCATGATTTGAATTTATAATGCATCTGGATTTGTTTGATTTAATGAAGTTGCTTTGTCACATTTATTTTTTAACAGTGTTAACTCAAGATCACTCTTACAGTGGCAACTTTGTTAATTGTTCCAAATATACAAACTACATCCCTTCAAAACCACTTAGGGAGATTTATTAAGACTGAATAAGAAACATGCACATATGGGAGGTGGAGTTGGGTAAACATAGACGAGTTGGGTCAGTCTAAGGATGGCAGGACTATGAACCTAGGTGTTAGGAAAGGTCAAGTTAAGTTCATCTATTAGGATATAGGATCCATTTTAGGGGTTGAAAATTATAGCCCAAGGATAGGGACATGAGTGTGAAATTAGTTTTCAATATTTCTGATCAGTTTATAGGACAAGAGGACATATGAATAGCATTGACAAAAGATTCTAGCGATGGATAGAGGCCTGGGGAGCCTTGCACAGCAGAGACAGGGAAACCAAACAGTGAATATACAACAGCTCGGTTACACCACATAAGTACTCAGTGCTGAAATCTACTTAGAAAAGGGAGGTTTGTGGAGGGAGAGACAGAGTCAAAACACGGAATCCTTTAATTAGAGCATTGAGGAAGATAGACAGGGTCTACATTATAGGGCAAGGGAATTCACTGTTTGGATAATTCATCATTACTTTGGAATATTTATTATCTCCATGGGCTTGACTCTGCAGTGAATAGCAGGATCGAGAGCCAAGGTTATAACTAGCTAAATTTTGCAACTGAATGGGGTGAGAAGAGGGAATAAAAATTGACTTGGCACTGAGAAGAAACTAACAGACTTTTCAGCTAAAGCTATCCGGACGGTGTGGGGCTGATTTGCTTGGAGATTAATTATGAAGATCTACACTATAAATCAGAAGAGAGGTTTGGAAGTTTGGCAGGCTTTACAAGTCAATAAAGTGGTATCTAATGTGCGGAATGCATAATGCATTGGAGGGCTCCTAGAGGTGAGCTATGCACACAAAATTTATCTGTTTCTACAACAAATCAGTGGAACTAATAAGGATGTTCAGAGGGGAATGGACATGAGGGTGATGCAGACAGGAAATATTGACATTTTAGAGAATTTTTAGAATTTGCATAATTATTTACATATATAAGGTGTGTCATATTTTGTCTGCTTTTAAACTTTTCCTTCTCTGGCCCTTACATGCCTGTAATTGAGCAAGCCATCTATGGAGTAAGTTATGTGTTCTGCTTGAATGAAGAACAACAGTTCACCACAAGTGGGATGTCACTCACTACCAAAATATCAATTCCATCTAGCCTATAAAACAATTCAAATACTCAGTGAAAAGGACATACTTGACACAAAGTTTAAATTTATGGCCATTCTGGCATCACGTTTCACACCAAAGTGTAACTTATTCTTTACCTACAAACCAGAACCTGAACCAGTTAGAAAGGTTCCAGATAATCTAGAGTAGCTTGAGAAATTTGTATGTAATCTTAGGACCCATTCTTATCTAAAAGTCTCAAAACAAAACGAGCAGGTACACCATCAACAGACCTGGCTTTTATGATGACATGTCTTAAGCAGCATTTGAATGAATCTTGTCTATCATAATGTTAGCCAGGCTATAAAATGTGAGTTCTAGGACGAGAATAAAGAAGAACAATATATTTAGTACAAACCTGCAAACATTTCAAATTTAGAAAGAAAATTACTAATGAATATCATTTTGCTTTTAATCAAATCTAAAGAAATAGGATTTAGGTTTTATAGGCTTCTTTAACAATTTAGTATAATAAAACAAAATTAAATTTTAATAAGCTGGGTAGATTGGTTGCAGGTCTCTATGGTGGGATTGAAGTGCTCCGTGGCTCTTTAATGGATGAAATTGGTCCTGTCAATAAAATTGACGAGTTCTTCAATGACTTTCTCCATGTGTACCTTTGTTGACAGATAAGACAGCCTGAGTCAACATTCTTCAGAGGATTTAAGTAGAAAATTCCCTGTAGGACATCAGGGTTGGCACAGGCAGTGTTGAATGTCCCAATCATATCTTATAAAAGCATACTGTACCCTGAAGTTTGAATTCATTTTTACTTCTCCTTGAGATTGAAAATAAGATAAGAGATCATCAGGGACACTAGCTATAACATATGCATTTTTCAGAAAACTGAGAAACAGACTTTCTGAAAGGACCTAATATTATCAATAAAGCAATTTTAGAAACTATGGGCTTAAATACAAGAAGCAAAAAGTTATCAGATCAATGTGGGGAGCAGGTCTACATGGAAAACGGTGTTTTAAAATTAATTTGGTAATCCTTAATTATCTTTTATGGTAGTGATGAGTGCAAATTATGAAATTTTTGCATCATACAAATGACTTCAGGAATGGAGAAAACACTCAATAACTCTTTTTATGAAGCATCCACTCTATAGGTACGTTGGTTTTGCAGCAGAAATCAGGTAATTACCGCAATATTCTGGTAAAGACTGAATTCCCAAACAGTGTAGGGAATCTTAGTTTACAGTACAGACTTTGATAAATGAACTTAACTTATACTTTCTTTACATTGTACAAAACATTTAAATGTAAGTTATTTCCCCTTTATTCTCACAGGCAATAATTACCTCCATTGTGCAAATGGAAAAATCTGTTCATGTACATGTCTTGGATAAATTCTCACATCTTATAAAACTGGATTGGTTGAAATAGGAAAGTGATGTGTAATTGAAAATGGCTCATAGATAAGGCCAACACTTCATTCTAATCCTAGCCACCAGTTAACCGATTCAGAAATTAAACTTATTTAAGTATTCATGTATGTATAATCACTATGATATATAAAATATAATTAATATAATTGATAATTGAAATAGAATAAGTAATAAGCAGATGGGCTCTTCATTTCATTTCATCCACAAATGAAAAATAAATTAATAGTAAATTTAAATAATTTTTCCTAAGTATAAAATGATGACATAATCCACGTCATTTGTATAGAGGTTTGGATAGTAGGAATTTTATATGTACTGCTGCTAAGGAAAATAAATTTTACATGTTAGTTTTGACTCTTTTCTAGAAAATCTTTGCAGTTGCTATGATAATGATGTTTCCTTGGTTTTGTCTGGCTTACTATCTCCTAATCTTATTGCAGATAATTAACACAGATGGCTTTCTTTTACTTTAGAAGTGTTTTAAATATTGAATTAATATACAAATATTATTAATCCAATCATTCTAATTTGTTGCTATTTTCTCTAAAACTTATTAAAATATTTTAATAAGAATCTTAAGGCAATGTATATCATTGTCATATATTTTACTTCTATCTATGCTTTAAATTTATCAATATTACTGTGATTATTTGGACTTGAGACAATTAAGGAATTAAAAAGTGAGAAAAATACATCATATTTGTATGTATATATTTACTACTTCTGGTACTGTTAGATTCAAGTTTCTATCTAGCATTCTTTTCCTACAGTCAGAAGAATTTCCTTTAATATTTATTCTGATGCAAGTTTGTTTGGAATGAGTTCTCTAGCTTTTATTTTCCAAAAACTCTATTTTGCCCTCATTTCTAAAGGATATTTTTATTTATAGAATTCATAGCTATCTTTTTAAAAATTTGATAATTTAATGATGTTATTCCATTGTCTTCTGATCCACATTATTTCTGACAATAAGGGAAACATTGTAACTATATTTCTTTTTATGTAAAGTGTATTTTTTCCTCTGGCTGCTTTAGAGTTATTCCCTTTATTATTGGTTTAGGAATTTGATTATCACATGCCTCCATGTAGTTTACTTTGCATTTATTCTGTTTGATTTTATTGAACTTTATGTATATGTGGTTTCATATTTTTTTTAACAAATTAGGAAAATTTTCAATCTTTACTTGTAAATTCATTTTTATGCTTGTATGCTTGTATCCTCTCTTCTCTCTTCTGGTACTTCTATTACACTATTTTTACACCACTTGACATTGTTCCACAGATTGCCGAGATTTCATTCAATTTCTTCAGGCTTTTTTTCTATCTTTGCTTCAGTTTGGTTAATTGTATTGCTCTATTTTAAATTTCGTTATATTTTTGGCAGTGTCTAGTCTGCTGTATGCTCATTTACTGAATTTTAAAAATTTTAGGTATCATATTTTTCATGTCTGAAAATTTCATTTGGCTCATTATATATTCCATTTCATGTCTCAATTTGTCCATGTTTTTCTTTAAACCATTTAGTATATTTATAAAGGCTATTTTACTGTCTATATCTACTGATTTTACAACCTCTGTCATTTCTGTTTCTGTTTCAGTTGACTAACTTTTCTGATTTTTGGCATGTCTAGTGATTTTTGTTTAAATACTTGACATTATAGGTGTGACATTGTTCAGTATTTGATTTTTGTTGTTGTTGTCTTTAAAGAGTCAGAGGATTTTGTTTTATTAGAAAGTAAAGTTAGCTGTGAGTCAGCACATTGATTTTGCGTCCTGTTTTTAAATTTTCTTAGAGTAGGTCTAGAATAGACTTTAATACAGTATTAGTTTAGCTCAAGCACTAAGGCATGAGAACTTTATAGGGTCTTTATCAAATATCTGTATTTTCAGTGATGGCTGTCTTCTCTGGCTGATCAGAACTTAACTGTTTTCTAACACTGTACCAGATACAGTAATTCTTGAATTTACAAATCCCCAGCATTTATGTCTTTCCAAGTTTTGTTAATTTTAACCTAACAAATGCATAGTTTAGTTTTGCATGCATGAGGCCCCTTTTGTGTAGTGTGTTTGCGGAAGTACTGCAAGGCATAAAGCTGACCACATCACTGGCTACTTCTTTGTAGTCTCGTGGTTATTTCTTCTCTTCCTTCTATAAATGTTGTCATTCCTAGGGGCTTAGTTTTAGAACTTTTATTTTGATTTTATTTATTCTCCAAGTGATCTCATTCAATTCCATTTGAATCTATGACCTTATGTATCATATGTATTAATACTTCTAAATCTATAACATCATTTTATATCTTTGTGCTAAACTCCAGATGTATACAAATCAAACAGCCTACTCCAAAGCTTTACTTGAGTTTCTAAAAAAGCAAATCAAAGCTGGCATACTCCCAGTAGATCTTTTGATTTACCCTGTTAGCACCCTCCTTTTCTGTGCTCTACTTCTCAATAAATGGCCCCATCATTTACCCAAGTGCTCAGGATAGAACCCCTATGAGTCATCATCAGTTTTCCTCTTTTTTTTCTACACTCCATCTTTACTTTATCAGAAATGCTTTTGACAACTCTTTGACATCCATCCTTAATCTAAGCTTTTACTCTTCTGTCGTCACCATCCTATTCCAGGCTAGTATCATTTCTGGCCTACACTAGTGAAATAATTTCCTAAATAGAATCACTGCTTCCAGTCTGTTTGAATTACTCTGTTCACCACATTGGCAGTCTGAAGGATTCTATTAAAATTCTATCCCAATTTCATGTGGACTTTTTAAAAATATTCCCACTATATGTGAATTGTATTGCCATCTTATACCCTTTGTGCTTATTTTATTTGACTTAAACAAATGTCACCTAGATAAGGCTTGGATCAGTCATCCACTTCGTTTGAGTATTGGAACAAATGTCACAAATAGGATCAAATTCCTTAAAAATACCTTTCTTAAACACAATAAATAATGCAGCTTGTCTCTTCCCCTCCTTTTCCATTGTGTTAACCTAATTTATTTTATTCCTTTTTTATTTTTTTGTGTAGTACTTAATAGCACATGATATTATATTGTGATTTATATCTTTTCTCTATATTGTCTATTTCTCATACTAGAATAGGCACTTTTGAAAGCAAAATTGTATGTGCCTGCTTCAATTCTTTATTCCTAGTACATAGAATATTGATAGGCATATAGTATTACTCAATTAATATTGGTTGAATAAATGCATGAATGTATGGATGAATAGATAGATAAACATATTATGCCTACGATACTGAGACATTTGAACTCTGTTTCTCAAATTAGAGCTGCATGTTGTGGGTGAGATATAATCTCTCTACATACACTTCTGTTTGTTGTTTTTTTGTATGCGTGTGGATATGTGTTTTAAGGCTGAACATCTTTAGATTATTGCCATTTGCAGTTTTGCTTCATTGATGAAGACGATAGTTTACATTTAGCCCATTTTGGGCCCAATTACTAACTTTTATTTTTAGTTTTCAAACTTCAGAACATTTTCTTGTCTGCCTAATCTTTTATATTAATATATGTTTTAATCATATATAAGAAAGGGACTTAGCAAGTCTTTTTGGCATTATACCATCTTCCTTGAAATCTTATTGGTTCTAATATAAATTTATTAGCATGATGTAGTGAAAAGAAAACTGTATTTGAAGTAACAACAAAAAATGGGTTTAATTCCTGAGTTTGCAACTAACCATATATGTGAAACTGGCCCATTCATTTAACTTCTTTGACTCCCCTATTTTTTTTCTTTTTTTAAGTAATTTTGTTGTACAAAAAAGTTGTATTAGTGGCTAACATTTTTGTGTGCTTTCTGTTTTTCAAGATTATATTAAGCATTTCCACTTATTATTATATTTAATCTTCAGAACTAGCCTATTTAAATATTGTTTCAATTTTACACAAGAATAAATTCAAGCTTAGAGCAGTTAAGTAGTTTTCACCAATTATATTTTTGGTAAACACCAGAGCTAGAATTTAAATGCAGGCAGCTGACTCTACATCCCACACTCTAACATATTTCCCTAACTCTCTGCATATGAAATATTTGAATGGTGGACTCATTCAAGATTTTATCTGTGCCTTTTGCAATCAAAGTAAGAATCCTACCAATAGACCAAATAACATTTTCACTTCTACCCTGAGAAGTTTTTGTCAGCATCTTATTTTAAAAAGTAAGAGGAAATGACTAATTTTTCTTAAGATAAAAATGTAAACCTTTATCTTTAAACCTGAAAAATTTACCAGTATTTTTAAATGCAATTTGAAAAACAAATTTCAGAGAACACTCTAAATATTTTAAATACCCTCACTTTTTTATTCAGGTCAAGACTCCTTTTTTGAAATTCCTCTGCTGGCTAATACAATTGTTTTCAAACTCATTTTCTCTTCCATTCATTATACTTATTGTATTTAATTTATTTGTCATATTGACAACTTAACATATTTTGATCAGTTGAATCCCATAAACAGATTCTTTTTTTGTAGACTTATAGTAGTAAAATGTTATTTTATAAATAATCAGAATGTTATTTCACGGATGATTAGTTATGTAATATAAGAAAAGGCCTTTTTTGAACACACTCATGGCTTGTGATATGTTTGTTAATAAGAAATAAAAAGATATTGACAGAAGGAGTACATCCTCTGAAGGACAAAGGAAGAAGTAACAGAAATTGTCAAGAAGCAGCAGAAGGAAAGGGTGAGAAGCACTGTCACTATTGTGCACAATGAGCAGGAAGTAGCTCTTCAGTTGATAAGCTTTAAAGCTGATAAATCAAGTAGTAGGGGGTTTTGAATATATTTCTTAGAATTTTAAGATAAATTTCTGCAAGATCACATCATTAATTGCCTGTTGTATTATCTAAATATTTTAGGTATTCATTAAGTACCATCTGTATGTAGCAAAATTAAGTGCTGGCAATTTTAAGAATTTTATAAAAAAGTAGTCCTCAGGACAGCAGCTTTCTCTGGCTGATTCACCCCAAAACAGTTAGAAGATGATTTAATTGCTAGTGACCAAAGGCAGATATTCTGTGGGTTTAATTTAATGTATTTTAGATTTCTTATTCTTCTCTGCAGAAGAGAGCACATGCCCTGTCACTACTCATGAGGTGGGTGGTAGCTTATGTCCCTGACATTTTCCAGTTGATCAACCAAATACCTGCTGGCAAGTTGATTACACTGGATGGCCTACATTGAAGAAGCAGCATTTTGTTCTTACTAGAATATATACTTTCTCTAGATACAAACTTGCTTTTCCTGTACCTAATGTTCTTGCCAAAACTATCATCCATGAACTTATAGAATGCCTTATCCAATGTCATGGTATTCCACACAAATTGCTTCTGATCAAGTTCCTCACTCGCTGGTACATGAAATTCAACAATGGTCCCATGCTCATGGAATCCACTGGTCTTACTCTGTTCCCTACCCTTCTGAAGAAACTGGCTTGATAGAATTGTGTAAATGACCTTTTGAAAACTCAGTTACAGCACCAACTAGGTGGGGCAATACCTTGCCAGGCTGGGGCAAGTTTTTCTAGGAGTCAATATACATTCTGTATCAGTGTCTAAAGACTGGTACTGTTTCTCCAAATCCAGAATTCATGAGTACAGGAATCAAGGGGTGAAAATAGGAGTGGTACCCCTCACTATCATCTCTAGTGACCCACTAGTAAAATATTTGCTTCTTGTTCCCACAGTCTTATGATCTGCTGCCCAATAGGTCTTAGTTCCAAAGGGAGAATGCTTCTCCCAGGAGACACAATGGTAATTCTGCTTGGCTGGAAGTCAAGACTGCTGCCTGACCACTTTGGGTTCCTCATGGCTCTGAATCAACAGTCAAAGAAGAGAGTTAGCCTGTTGGCTGGAGTGCCTGATCCTGACTACCAAGAAGAAATGGGACTGCTACTCTACAATGGAAGTAAGGAAGAGTGCTCAGCATCCCTTAGGGCATCTCTAAGTATTATCACGCTCTGTGGCTAAAGGAAATGAAAAACTGAACAATTCAATCCAGGCAAGACTATGATGAGTTATTCTTCCTTATTTTGTTATAAATAAGTTTGTGTGTATATGTGTGTGCATAATATGTTTATTTTCTTCCTTCTCTTATCCCCTTATGTAATTTACATCATAGTTTTTAAGTTATAGAATGTCAAAGACAAGAGTAAAAAATCATCTGAGGACTTTGTACCCTCTTCTGGGGAAATGGGTACTGTATTTTTTGTTGTACACAGAATAGTTGTATCACGTTAAGTAGAAATATGACCTTGTTATTGTCTTTTTAAAATATTTATTTATTTCACCTAACCAATGTATTGAACTTGTTACTTGTTATTGCCTTTTTTTTAAATTTCAGAATATTATGAGGGTAAAAATGCTTTGGTTACATATATTGCCTTTACACCACCAAAGTCAGATCTAGAAACATGCCCAACCCCCAGACATCATGCACCATACCCATTAGGTGTGAATTTACCCATCCCTTCCCTCCCCCTCCCACCTGCCTGATGCCCTAAGAATGTTACTTCCATGTGTGTGCATGTGTTGATTAATTAGTGCCAATTTAATGGTGAGTACATGTGGTGCTTGTTTTTCCATTCTTGTGATACTTCATTTAGAAGAATGGGCTCCAGCTCCATCTAGTGTAGTACAAGGGGTATGAGCTCATCATATTTTTATGGCTGAGTAGTACTCCAGATCTTTCTTTAATGATCAAGCATTTCTAGGCAATTTTAAGCACTTCCCACATCTGTATCACCCAAATCAAAGAATAGAGTGTGCATTATCTGAGAAGCTGGTATGTCTAAACTTCTACTTCGGGGACCTCCATTTTGGGTAATTTAAGGTATATGACATTCAATAAAAGCAACTCTTCTGGTTTTCCAGGGGGAAACATGCCTTGTGTTTCACTATTTGTGATATTTGGGGCATTCTCAATTCTTTCTCTTCAAAATATACTCCACAGATCAGGCACATCAGCTTCCCCTGAGAGTTTGACACAATGTACAATTTCAGATGAGATCTAACAAGATTGCCAGACGATTTGTATTCACACTCAAATCTGAGAAACTCTGCTCTACAGTAAGAGGACTACCTACGGAGAAGGGCCTCCCTAGCTGAAGTTTAACTGTGGTACCCACTCCCACCACCGGATTCTACCACGTATCAGATTGGAAATATCCACAAATAGGAAAAATCTAGTTCACTTCACCCATAACAGAAGTATGCATAAGGCAAGGAAACCCAAAACATACGTCCCAGTGATGGCATATTCATTAAACTTCAAAAGGAGGTTTCCCTTTGTTTGGCAACTCAGAATGTTTTTAAACCTTAGGCAAAACAACATAATGAGATTTTTCATGGGTCCATCCACAAACATGGCAGGGATTTTGAATAGGTGAAGTATGTCAATTAACCCATAAAGGTCAATTAATCCCACTGTATTAGTCAACTCAGGCTGCCTTAACAAAATATCACAGACTGCGTGGACTAAACAATAAAAATTTCTTTTTTCATAATCCTGGAGGCTGGAAGTCCAAGATCAGAGTGCCAGCATGGTCTGATTCTGGTGAGGGCTCTTTGTCTGGCTTGCAGACAGCCACCTTCTCTCTGTGTTTTCACATGCCCTTTCTTTGGTGCATGTGCATAGAGAGAGAGTGAGCTTTACATAACACAGGCTGGTGGTCTTATAGGGACACCAATCCTATCAAATTATATCCCTACACTTAAGACCTCATTTAACCTTACTTAGCTCCTAAAAGGCCTTATATTGAATAGAATCACATGGGGACAAGGGATTTAACATATAAATTTTGACGGGATACAATTCAGTCCATAACACCTATGAAGTTACTCATAAAAATCAGAATTTCCATTTTGTCACAAAACCATATTGGAGAATTAAATTAAATTTTTCAGTTTGCCTTCAAAAATAATTTGGTAAAATATAGCCTCATATTCCCATCTGAGTTTGGCAAAATAATTTGGTTTTGGAAAAGGTGCCAATATTTTATTTGTTATTATTCAAAAGGTGATAAGTATTTTTTAAATTATTTTTACTAATTGATATAGTCAAACTCATTCTCTAGCTCAAAGAATTTTCTTTTAGCCAAAGTATTCATTGTAATATATGTTTCAAATATCATAGTGTTTTTTAAAAAGCCACAGCAGGATGCTAAAAGAAAAACGAAATCATTGTCGTTTTCCCTTTATTCCTGAAAACATCTCTTAGAGGATAACACTGAACCAAGTCAGAATGCACCCAGCTGTTTGCCCATAATTATAATTTTGTTTTCATAAGAAACTACACCTGTGTAATAGTTCATTACAACGTATTATAATTTTGATTTTACAAACAAATGTCTCATTTCCTTACGGGGAAAATAAAAGTTTTCTCATATGTGTTTACCAAACTTAATAAGAGGGTTTTTTTTTTTTTTTTTTTTGACTGTCATCAGCAACAACATCATTACTTGGAAATAAAGTTCAAATGGGCTTGTTAAATACCCATCTTGCCTTTTGGTTTTCCTCTATTCATTTCTTTTATAAGGTTATCTAGTGGGAATTCCCCAGACTTCAATGAAAGATGCAACAATTACCACATACGCCACCCTCCATCTAAATTTAAAGTTTTTATCATGCAGGCAGTTAGCAAAGTGGCAAATGAATATTACGTAGCTAAACAATTCAGCAAGCCATAGGAAAGGGAATCTCTGATTTCTTAAGCAAAGGCAACTGAGGGAGGATAAAGCTGAAATATATAACAGAGGAGGATGTAATATCTGTTAGAGCCAGAGGTAACAAACACCAAGACAAAAGTATCATATTCTTCATCGATTTCTCAGGGCACTTTGTCTATAATCAATACAACTATAAACTTCTGGAAATCTTTGACCTATCTTTGACTTAAAGGTACCAAAGTAGCTACGAAAAGCACTGAATTACAGTCTTTCTCCACCTATCGTGATCGTAGGTAACAAGCTTAGTCAAAAATACTTTCCATGTTTTTCAAATAAAGTTAATTAAGGACATTCACGGACTTAAGAATTTTGTAGCATTTGAAAGATATGAGTTATCATAATTGACAGAGAAATAAATGGATAGTCTATCTTACTAATTCTACAGTAAGACCTCTATAAAATAGGGAGGAAAAACAACAACAAAAATCTTTATTTACTGCAAACAGAAAGCTCAGTTTGAAAATGAGACTGGTCCTGATTTTGGTCGTTAGCAAAGACTACGTTACAATCACTTAAGGTATCCATGAAATAAGGGGAAAAGAAATAAAAATATGGAGTTCAGGATAAGTCAAAGATTAGCTAGTGGTTCCCAGTTCTGGGAAGAAGGCTGGTTGTCTCAGTTATATTGCCTATTTATCAAATACTAACTTTCTTCATGATAAGGAGCGAGTAGGTCCTAAGATACCCACATATTAGCACATAATGCTTTTTTTCATTTTAAAAACTAAAAAAAAAAATGGGAAAATGATTTTTTTTATCCAAAAAAATCTGGTGATGGAAATTTCAAAAATTCTGATGAGCTTAATGGGAATATGGTTTTCATAACATGGGCAAAAAAATAGCCTGTTCTGCCGTGATCACAGTCATTTGGCTTAGAGGCAATTGTGCTGAGACTTAAAGAGAACTGATTTGGAAAGCTATAGAGATGTGGTACAGAGCATGCAGTCGGCAAGAAACAGGGAAGTCAGGACTGAAATGCCTAGATTTGGCAAAGGACCCAACCACTGCATACTTGTAAAACAAGTATGGCACATAATAGGTTTTCTTATGTGCTCTATAAGGGTGGATGAGAAAGGAAGAAAGACAAGAAGATACTGGAGATAAGGCAATGATGCAATGATTCAGATTGCCTTGATAAGCAAAATAGGTCCTAGTATTCAGACCCGCAAATATGTTATCCCTGTTTCTACGATGGCTATCTTTCTTATGTAACAAATTTAGGAAACTCTTTAATCAATAACAAAAACACTGAAGCCTGAAAATTAAGACTTATATTTCTGATGTTTGTTTGTTTTGCTGGTTTATGTGCAAATATAAAGAGTTCTGTATTTTAAGTGAGGTTTATAGCTATGATAAATCGGATGTAAAAGCAAATGTAATGTCAATATCTGCATTGATTTAGCCCTGCATAGGGTACCTTGTGAAAGACAGCAAAGCTTTCTTTTTCTGCAATCTACTTTTTATCCCAATAGCAATCAGGGTCTTTTTTAAAAATCAGAAACCATTGTTATCTTTCATATAATATGAATGTAACTTTCCAAAACATTATGTGATTTGCAAAATAAAAAGCTGCCAATTTTGGCATTCACCTGCTATTAAAGAGAAGTGACAGAATCTCATTTGAGAGCCAGGTGTGGTGCCTTTTTTAATACAAGCATTTGCATTTATTTGCCTTTGATATAGAAACAATCTCTTGAGGAAATCATTCATTTTGTTTACCTTCATTACAAAAAGCATGCACAAATTTTTCTGCTGAATTTTTATTAATCCATTTTAGATTATATTACTTTTTGAGAATGTTCGATTTCCCTCCTTCACTATTCTGTTGCAAAGTAGGTTACCATGTGAGTGTTCTTGCCTAAATTTGAGGATGAACCAAAGAGATATTTATTACTTTTAAGAAGAATCCTTTAGAGCCAGTGTGTACTTCTTGCTTTCTTTTTCTCTGCCATAGAAACCACAATATTCTAACTAGTGGCTACTCCGTCCATCAGGGTCCCTGTAGTGAGGATGATGAAGATGTATAAGCAACATTCTTAGGCAGCATAGAATAGACCCTTATTAGGGAGCAATACTAGACCTCAGTTCTTGTAAAGCACTTAGATGACAGGTGTTACTTTGGCATAGCTTGACTGATACAGTAGTTAATGGCAAAAAATAATATTAAAATTGTTTTTAAGGTAAAATAGATTAAAGTATCTAAGGGATAATTTGGGCAGTGGACTAAAATCTCTCGCTCTGTAGATGTCTGGGGAATAAAGGAGCCTAAAATTGCACATGCATTGTGAAAAGTATAAAGAGTAGGTATTATATTCTAGAACTAGGGAGGCAAAAAGAAGGACTTTACCTAAGCAATATCTCCCACTCCAAATAACTCAGAATTATCTAAATTTCTTCAGTGTTCAGTCACTCTTTGTCTATTTATTTACTTATTTATTTTTTTAGAGACAAGGTCTCGTGCTATTGCCTAGGTTGGAGTGCAGTGGTGTGATCATAACTTATTGCAGCCTTGAACTCCTGGGCTCAAGCGATCCTCCCACCTAAGCCTCCAGAGTAGCTAGGATTACAGGCACATGTTACCATATCCTGCTAATTTTTAAAATTTTTTATATAGACAGGGTCTCATTGTGTTGCCCAGGCTGGTCTTGAATTCCTGGCCCCAAGTGATCCTCTTGCCTCATCCTCCCAAAGTGCTGGCATTGCAGGCATGAGCCACCATGCTTGGCCTGTCTATCTGTTTTTATTGGTAGCTCAGGCTGCATTGAGCAATCACAATCAAAGAAATACAATAGTTAAAATTCACAGCATGCTCAAGGAACTGTAAGTCTTTGTTTAGTGCAAATGTTAATATTAGAAAGCAGATGGTATAAAATAATGCTGGATGGTATAAAATAGTGCTGGCAGTGTGGCTTAGGAGAACAATGGTGGAAGGATCCACAAATTTGGAACTTCCTTTAGTACACAATCTCTTGCAGACAATCTTTTGTTTTTCTTTTCTTAGGAATGATATTAACAATATAGACAGAGAGGGTCATGATATCTTCCCCTAAGCCTTTAGCAAAGACTCTGAAAAAAAATGTCCTCATTAGTTCTTTCAGCGATGGGGGGAAAAAAACAAAAAACATTTGTGGAGATTTTCACTTTCAGCACTGTTAAGCAAAATGTTAGAAAATTGTTTATCTCTTTTCTTACAACAAGAAAAATGCAAAACAAACTGAAAATGAATAGTTTTTCTTGAACCCTTTAGTGAATTGAGATCACACTGGAAACCACCCCCCGAAAATTAGAATGTAACAGGTGAGTATAGAGAATTACAGCACAGAACCGCTTACATGGAGCAGAAACTGCTGGAGACATACAGTGGTAGGAACACTTAAGTGAGCCTTTGAATCAATTGCTGGAGGTGGAGCATGAACTAGCATGAGAGTGAGAATCTACAGGGGGCTGCAATCTTAAGGAGTCCCCACATTTTTATGGGTTTTATATACAGAAACCCAACAGTATGTCATGGTTAAGAGACAAGAAATTTTTCCCCAAAGCTCTGGCAGGGAAAGGGTGAAACAACCATTTTAAAATACACCCAGAAAATTCTCCATAATAAAAGTGCCTTTTCTCTTGGGTAAAAGACTTTACCAAAGCCTTATTCCACCTAAGAAGTAATGCTTTTACCCAATTCTAAACCCCTATAGCTTTACTTTTTCACCTAAGTAAAGGAAGAAAAAGCTAAGAAACTCATGTAAAGGTTGCAGCCCAATTACATAGGCCAACTAAAAGATTGAGATTATAGGATATGCAATGCTTTCCCCCACTCACACATTACCACCACTACAACAGGACTCTAGTACCATAATAGCTGAAAAAGCTGAAGGAAATAGACTCAATATAAGAAGACAAAAACAAGGATGAAGGAGAAATCAGAAGCTTCTGGTACCTAGAGTTATACAAAACATTAGGTAAAACCCAGCTCTGAGAAGAGTAACGTGAAACCTCACTCAATTTCTCTTACACAACACATTATGTCTGCTATTCAACAAAAATTACAAGTCATGCTAAAAAGCAAAGCAAGCAAAATAATGGTCTGAAGAGACACAGCAAGCATCAGACCCAGATTTAGATATGACACAGATCAACGACTTTAGAATTATCAGACAGGAAATTTAAAATAACTACTATTAATGTGTTAAGAGCTCTTAATAGGCAAAGTTTACAGCATAGAAAAATCACATGGATTATGCAAGAAAAGAGATGGAAACTCTAAGAATTAAAAGAAAATACTAAAACTCAAAAGACCACAACAGAAATAAAGAATGCCTTTGATGGGTTCAATAGTAGATTGGCCAAAGAAAGTGTCAGTGATCCTGAGTATGTCAACAGAAACATCCCATAATAAAATGAAAAGAGAAAAGGTAAGCAAAAACAGAACAAGCCATCCAAACACTCTGGAATAATTTCAAAAGGTGTAACATATATGAAATTAGACTGTCCAAAGAAAAAGTAAGAGAATATAGCAGAAGAAATAAATATTTGAAATAATAATAGCTTAGGATTTTCCATAATTAATGATAAATACCAAATCACAGATCCAGGAAGCAGGATAAATACCAAAGTATCTTAATCTGAACCCAAAGTGCATATTGCTATGTGAAAGAAGCCAGGTTGAAAAGGCTACATACTGTATGATTCTAATTATGTGACATTCCAGAAAAGGCAAAACTATAGGTAAATCTCTGTTATTGCCATAGGTTTGGGAGATGGAAGGAGGATTAAAAAGATGAAACACAGGAGACACTTTAGGGCAGTGCAAAGCATTCTGTAATGATGCTATAATGTTATACACATGACATTATGTATTTACCAAAACCCATAGAATTTGCAGCAAAAAGAGTGAGTGAACCTTAATGTCTACATATTCAAAAACATCATTTAGCAGTTTGAAGATCCAAGAATGGAATGTGGATCGAGACAAAAGAATCTAACCATATCATAAATGTATGAAACTG
Organism: Eulemur rufifrons; assembly: GCF_041146395.1. Lineage (NCBI taxonomy): Eukaryota > Metazoa > Chordata > Mammalia > Primates > Lemuridae > Eulemur > Eulemur rufifrons. The sequence goes on from NC_091001.1 coordinate 49,938,696, forward strand.
CTTCACCTAAGTGGGTAGTAGGAAAAGTTTTTGACCTGATTAACTTTGGAAATCAGTGGAGGTTGTAAGACTGAAAGTGAAAGAAACTGCACATAAGCACATTAATCTAGGTTATAAAGTTGTTTCCCCGAGTATATGGGTTAACAATTACGATACTGCTATACATGCATATTGGTATTCATCAATTACATAAATAGATGGCAGATGGTGGGAGCCAGATTTCTCCTTATTGAAGCGAAAGGTTACAGATAAGCAAGGTGAGGAGGCTAGAGAGATCCACATGTTAATGGATTTGAGTTGGAGACATCAGTATGCATTTATGTTTAGCTTAATATAGATACAGGTGTTTATATATAGAAGTATGTATAGATATGAGTATATACACGAGTTAGTGTACATGTATGTTTCCTTGCTTTGTCAGTTAAGAAAGCCTAGAAACAATGGCATACCAGTAACAATGAGCACATCTAACACCCACGTCTTTGTTTCTAATATTATGCTCTAATAATAGAAAGTGGGCTCCTTGGAGAAATGGCTAATTCTAGGACTGGAGCATAATATATACAAGATGAGTCTGGAACATCTTGTAGTGCCAGAAGGTATGAAAGTGCTTGAAGGAGTTAAAAATAAACCACACTGGCATGGTGACTATTATAAATTAAAGGCACTTGAAAAATAGCAGGTGCATAAAGATCACTCTGACCTCTTTTCTGTGTCCTAAGAGCAGGAGAAATTCTTGTGTGAAAGACTCTCCCTATACTAGAAGGAAAGGCAACACCCTTACCTTCAAGGAAGAGGAGACAAGACTGAGAGAATTCTGTACAGAACTTGTTAGATCCCCCACACTCCCCCACATACCCACATGACTTAGTTACTTCTTTACAAGTTATTACTTTGTCTAATTCAGTATGTAAGTAACAGACTCTAACTTCTTTGGGACTACATTTCTTTATGGAGGCTCCTGTGCCACATAAAACTTGTGTTAAATAAAATTGTATGCTTTTCTTCTACTGATCTGCCTTGTGTTGTCTTAATCCATTTTGGTTGCTATAGCAGAATATCTGAGACTCGATAGCTTTAAGAAAATAAATTTTTCTAGTTCATGGTTCTGAAGGCTGGAAAGTTCAAGATCGGGTAGCTGCATGTGGCAAGGGCCTCATGCTGCATCATACCATGGTAGTAAGGGGGGAAAATTGCAGGCATGTGTGGAACAGAAAGAACCGAAAAAGCAGAACTGGCTTTTAGAACAATCTGCTCTTGCAATTACTAACCTACTTTCAGGAGAATTAACCTACTCCTTTGAAAAAGACATTAATCCCTCTTTAATTACCTAATCACCTCTTAAAGGTCCCATCTCCCAACACCACCACAATGGCAATCAAATTTCAACATGAGTTTTGGAGAAGACAAACCATATTCAAACCACAGCATATGTCAATTTAATTCCCAGGCTCAGCCAAAAGAATCCCTAAAGAACAGCCTAGTTTCCCTACAGGATAAAATAATAGCAATGACATAGGTTCATTGTATTATGCCAAAGAGATATAGGAGCCAACCATAAGGCCTCTCAGTGGCCAAAGGTGGAACAATTTGAAAGCCAAAATAAAGTAGTGTTGAATTATAATCCAAATATAAAATAAATATACATGAGTCAATACTTATATAAATAAATTTTAAATAAGTTAATCCATGGAGAGAAGAGACAAATATCTTGTGCAAAGGAATTCCAGATAATTTAGGTCAATACTCTTTAGGATAGGGAACATAATTCTCTGCTGTGTAAGTGTAGACTGTGTATATTGACTTACTTTCAAAGATTATAGTATGGAAAGTGATTAGGAAAAAAAGGTTGACTTTACAGTGGCTAATCCTGACATACAATATCCCAGACAGGTGATCAAATTAACATACACAATAATAAATCATGTTGATACTATGTATCCTTGGGCACATTATCTCTGTAGTTTTCCTCCTATACCCCATAATCCCTGTATAAACAAGGTAAAAACATCAAAAAAATTTTAATAGGGAAACATCTTCCGAGGTAACTGGCCAGTAGTTATTCAATCTGCTGAGATCATCAAAAGCAAGGAAAATCTGAGACCAGTGTCACAGCCATAAGGATCCTATGAAGATCTAACTGAATGCCATGTGGTATTCTGAAACAGAATTGGATTCTGTGGATTCTGGAACAGAAAAAGGAAGTTAGGTAAAAACTAAGGAAATATGAAGATGGACCTGAATTAATAATAATGCACCAATATGTTTCATTAGTTATAACAAGTATACCATACTAATGTAAGGTGTTTGTTTTTTGTTTTTTGTTTTTTTTAAAAAAGATCATTTACTTATATAATCATGATGCAATGATCAAAACGAAGAAATGAATGTGATACAATACTTTTATCTAATTTATAAACCCCTTTCAACTTTTTCTAATTGTCTTAAAAATATCTTTATAGCAAAATAGAAAAATTCTGGTTCAGAATTTAATACAGGATCACATGTAGTATTTAGTTGTGACATCATTTTGGTCTCCGTTTTCTCTGAAACAACTCTTTAGTCTTTGTGTTTCTTGTTATTAACATTTCTGAAGAGTACAGGCCAGTTATTTTATAGAATGTCCTTCAACTTGGGTTTTTTGCTGTTTCTTTTTTTTTTTTTTTCATATTCAATATTTATTTATTTATTTTTTTTTAAATTTTTTTTTCAATTTAATTTTACAGAATCAAAGAGTCTAACAGTATATCTTGTTAGATACAGTATGTCCTCATAATGTATACATTATTTCTTGTACAATGATATGAAGTAATATGGGAAATATTCATGATAAATTATTAAGTGTTTGTAATAGGATAAATCTAAAAGCATTCTAAAGTCTATTAAGTATTAAAATAACATTTGTTGAATAGCAGCATGAAATTCTCAGTATGCAAAGATAGCCTTCAACAATACCTAAAACTTGTACATATAAAATCTTATGAATGGCATGGGTTTTGTAGTCAATACTCGATTCAAATATTTAGTTCCCAAGTGTCTCTTTAAAGTCATTTCACAACAATGGTCCTTGGATTTTGTATCTGTAAGATTTATGAAGTTTATTTTATCTTCAATCAAATAATATAAAAATGCATCAGTTTGAGGTATCCTAAATGAAGAAATAAATGAAGTTGGTATTAAAGTCCTTGGCATGCATCATTGTTAGTTCTTTTTTGTTTTTGATTTTTTCAACTTATATTTAATGGCTATATATTTGTACTAAAACAGTATATTTTAATGACATATCTTTAAAAGAGAAGTGAAATCTATAAATAATAAGAAAGTAGCTTCTGGGATAAGGGGTTTTAAATTTTTAAATGCAGGAAAGTCACTAAAAGGGAAATTCAAAGACTTAAATTGTTAAACATAAACAATTTAAGTCACAACCCAGGTTAGTCGACTTATCTAGGCTATTATTTTGTCTTAATGTAATTTACATGTAACCTTTTAAGCAATTTATATTGTCCACATTTTCATTTTTCATTTTAATTTTTTAAATTTTTAATATTTAATTGATAAACATTGTATTCAAGGTATACAACATGATTATTTGACATATGTATGCACTGTATACTGATTACTACAATTTAATGAACACAGTATCCCCACCCCTAGTTACTATTTGTGTGTGAGGGAGAGAGAGAGGGAACAATTAAAATCTCCTCTTTTAGCTAAAAATAGAAATACCATTTGATCTAGCAATCCCACTACTAGGTATCTACCCAAAGGAAAAAAAAGCATTCTATAATAAAGACATCTGCACTCAAATGTTTATAGCAGCACAGTTCATAATTGCAAAGATGTGGAAACAACCCAAGTGCCCATCAATACATGAATGGATTAATAAAATGTGGTATATGTATACTATAGAGTTCTACTCAGCCACAAAAAAACAAGCATCTCTTATATCATCCTGGATAGAGCTTGAGCCCACCCTTTGAAGTGAAGTATCACAAGAATGGAAAAATAAGCACCACATGTACTCATCATCAAATTGGTACTAACTGATCAACACTAAGGTGCTCACATGGAAGTAATATTCACTGGGTGCTGGTCAGGTGGAAAACAGGTGGTGGGATGGGTAAATTCACAACTAATGGATGCAGAGCGCACAATGTAGGGGAAGGACACACTTGTAGCCCTGGCTTGGGTGAGACAAAGACATTATATGTAACCAAAATGTTTGTACCCCCATAATATTCTGAAATTAAAAAAAATTATAATCCAAGAAAACACTCCTCTTTTATCAAATTTCTAGTAAATAATACACACAATTATTATTATAATACACACAACTATTATTAACAATAGTTACCATGTTGTACATTAGATCTCCAGAGTTTATTCATCTTATAACTGAAAGGTTGTAACTTTTGACCACATCTCACCATTTCTTTCACCCACCCTTGTCCCTCGTCACTGTTCTACTTTCTGCTTTTATCAGTGTGACTTTGTTAGATAGCATATATAAGTGGAATCATACAGTATTTGTGTATCTGTGTCTGGCTTATTTCACTTAGCATAATGTCCTCCGGGTTCATTCATTTTGTTGCAAATAACAGGATTTCCTTTCTTATTATGGCTGAATAATATTCCTCTGTGTGTGTGTGTGTGTGTGTGTGTGTGTGTGTGTGATTTTCTTTATTGATTCATTAATTGATGGACACTTAGGCTGTTTCATATCTTTGTTATTGTGAATAATACTGAAAAGATCATTGGAGTGTGGAATATCTCTTTCAAATATTGATTTCAGTTTTTTGGAATATATACTCAAGAGTGGGATTGTGCTGGGTCATATGGTAGTTCTCTTTTTAAATATTTTGAGGAATATATCTATAGTGTTTTCCATAATGACTAAACTAATTTACAGTCCTATCAACATTATACAAGGGATCCCTTTTCTCCACATCCTCTCCAGTACTCATTATCTTTTGTATTTTTGATATTAATAATAGCCATCCTAATAGATGTGAGGTGACATTTCATTGTGGTTTTCATTTGAGTTTCCCTGATGATTAATGATGGAGAGAGAGGACATTTTCCTATACCTGTTGGCCATTTGTATGTCTTCTTAGGAAAAATGTATATTTAGGCTTTTTGCCCATTTTTTAAATAGGTTATTTTGTTTTTCTCTATTGAGTTGTATGAATTTCTTATATGCTTTGTATATTAACCCCTTTTCAGATAATATGGTTTGTTAATATTTTCTCCTATTCCATAGGTTGCCTTTTCATTTTCTTGATTGTTTCCTTTGCTGTGAAGGAATTTTTAATTTGATATAGTTTCACTTGTCCATTTTTTATTTTCTTGCCTGTATTTTTGTGTCATATCCAAAAAAATCATTGCTAAGAACAAAGTCAACAAGATGTTTTTCTTATATTTGTCTTCTAAGAGTTATATGGCACCAGAGCTTACAAGTCTTTGATCCATTTCAAGCTAGTTTTTGTATATGGTATAAGACAATGGTCCACTTTCATTCTTCTGCATGTGCATATTCAGTTTCCTTATGCCCTTTACTGAACAGATAATCATTCCCCCATTATGTATTCTTGGTGTCTTTGCCAAATATTAGTTGACCATGTATGAGCAGGTTTATTTTTGTGTTCTTTCTTCTGTTCCATTGGTCTATGTCTATTTTTATGGCTGTGCCATATTGTTTTTCTTATTATGACTTTGTAATACAGCAAACTGTTAGAACTAATAAACACTCAATGAAGTTGCAAGTTAAAAAATCAAAATACAAAAATCAGTTGCATTTCTATACACTAACAATGAATTATCTGACATTAAACTAAAATAATCTCATTAATGACAGTATGAAAAAGAATGACATATGTAGGAATAAATTTAACAAAGGAGGTGAAAGATCTGTACACTGAAGTCTATGAGACTTTGATGAAAGAAATTGAGGAAGACAAAAACAAATGGAAAAATACTGCTTGCTTGTGGATTGAAAGAATTACTATTGCTAAAATGTCTATACTACGCAAAGTGATCTGCAGATTCAGTGCGATCCCTATTGAAATTCCAGTGGCGTTTTTCAATGATAAAAAAAAAATCTGAAAATTTGTATGGTTACACAAAAGATCCCAAAAGAGCCATAGCAATCTTGAAAATGAAGTACAAAGCTGGAGGCATCACACTCCTGATTTCACACTATACTATAAAGCTATACTAATTGAAACATTTTCTTCTTTTATTAAATACATTTAAGGACTAATGCTTTACACAGTGTTACAACATAGAGATGGTGGCATGTGTGGGTTAAGAACTTGTGTTCATGGGAACTATGCTACCTCTGTTCAAACCTTGGCTCAGTCGGTTACTAGGTGTACAACCTAGGGAAGGTAGCTAAGCTTTCTGCACTCCAGGTTCCAGCTTAAAACAGTGATTATAGTAGTAAACATATCAGATAAGGTACCTGAGGAAAATTTAAAGAATTAATGTGTATACATAAACATTTAGATTTATTTGCTATATAATAGCTTGATTTAAATATTAGCTCTTTACTATCATTGTTATTATACAAATGCCTATAAGGTAATATAAAATTGATATAGACTTGCTTAATTTTAAGATAAGGATTCTTCTGTTTCATTGCCCCAACTTTTTTCATCCTAGTGGTTCTTCCCTTCCCCTACCCTTCCTCTTCCTCTTCCCTTCCCCTTCCCCTTCTCCTCCTCCTCCTCCTTCTTCTCTTTCTTCTTCTTTCTCCTTCTTCTTCCTACTCCTCCTCTTCCTCCTTCTTCTTCTTCTTCATATTTCTTTTTTATTTTTTTCATATTTCTTTTTTCTTTTCTTTCCTTTTCCTCTTTCTTTCTTTCTTTCTTTTTCTTTCTTTTCTTTTTCTTTTTTTTGACAAAGAGTCTTGCTCTGTCTCCAGACTACAGTGTCGTGGCGTCATCATCATCATAGCTCACTACAACATCAAACACCTGGGCTCAAGTGATCCTCCTGCCTCAGCCTCCCGAGTAGCTGGGACTATAGGCATTTATCACCATGCCCAGCTAATTTTTTCTATTTTTAGTAGAGAGGGGGTCTCGCTTTTGTCTCCAACTCCTAACCTCAAGCAATCCACCCACCTCGACCTCCCGGAGTGTTAGGATTACAGGCCTGAACCACTGTGCTTGGCTGATTTTTCATATTTCTTTGTTTAGAGGGAGGCATAACCCTATAAAACTTTGTCCCATATTCAACACATGTCACCTGCCTACTGTCATAAGCTTTAGCTCTAGAAGTCAGAGTATCATGGAATACATTTTTAAAACTGGCTTTTGTTGAGAAATTAAAAGATACGGGATTTTGAAAAAAACAATGGATTGTATGTCACCAGTTTCTGCATATCCCCATTGACTGATTCCAATGCACAGACACATTCCAAAGATGGGGGGACTCAGAAGTGCTAGATTCATTTGTCATCTTGCCTTCCAGAGATCTCCCCTCATAGGAGCCCCCTTCCCAGGAAACACAAGTGCTGTATAATCACTAGGATACTAGATGATGTTCTTGTGAAAAAATAGGACTAAAAATCTGAGCTAAGATCTTCCAAGATGTCATTCAGATGGTCTATATTTTTTATTATTATTTTCTCTCAAGCTCATATTGACCAAACTCTATTTTTAAAGAAACAATAGATGAGGGGAGAAAGCCAAAGGTATATAATAAATATCTAGTATTTAAAACAGTATCTTTCAAATTGTCCAAGGAAAGAATATGGAAGAAAGGAATTTATTGATACATCATTCAGGAAAAAAAAGCAAGACGTGAGCATGAATAGAGAAAAGACAGGCCCAATAACCAAGGAGAGCCAGAGGTTAACCCCTTCAGCTCTGTATCATTAGAAAATAAGGGTTTTCCAGTGCTTATCAAACTTCTAATAAGATATCTTAAGTATATCTTTCCTTTTGAATAGTTTGAAAGAATAAAATTAACATTTAGTTTTTGACATTAAAGACCTGACGTGCAATGTCAATGTATAAGGAAAAGACTCATTTATTTTTTATGTACTTGTTTACCAACATGGTTTATTGAAAGCTGTTCAACAAAATAGAAGCACAGCAAATTTTATTTATACTTTTGTCATACAAACAATTGCACAGATATATAATGCACTACTCATCTTTTCTTACTGTACCGGAATCTCAAAGTCATTTCATTATTATAAAGTATAATCTTTGAAACCTTACTGAATATTATTTTGAGCATTAGAATACATCTCCAGAAAGAATTCCTTAAGTTCAGGAAGTGTCAAACTTTAACTTACAAATAACTATTATTCTAATCTTTGTCTACTCCCCATAGGCTCCCAATAAAATGTTTTCTTCCTGCTGCTACGTTTTGAGATATGTTAAGTAAAAACTTATAAGCATTTAATTTCTGGGAGGGGGGAACCCAACAAAATAGGAATAAAACTACATATAATCCTTTTCTACTTTGGAAAAGCTTTAAAAGCTCAGTTTTGTACTATGTAGCTGATTTGCAGCAAAATACCAACAGTAGTCACATTTTTTTTTTCATTTTTAACATTAGAACAAATTTAAACAAGAGACATTCTTCTACAGGCAAGCAGGCTATGTGTAGAAATCAATCTAAATGTCCAGGTCAAAATTGTATTTTTGAAAAGGCATTATGCAGCAGAATTTCTAATGGCATGAATATTCTCTCTTTAGATGCAATGAATACAAAAATACCCCTGCCATTTAGATGAGGAGCAATCCAGGTGCTCGAACTGAATTGTGTATGATTTCTAGCTTTCTTCAAATCTCTCCATGCTTTATTTAAAGGGAAAATAGTTTTCTAAAAGAAAATATCTGAGTAATTTTATTTTTCTAAAATTTATTCAGGATGACTTTAATGAGAAAGAAAGGAGTGATTTTTTTTTTTTTTTTTTTTTTTAGCATCTGTGAAATACTTTTCCACATTGTTTATTAGACTTTTGTTGGTTTATAGTGTAAAAATTTCAAGAAAGTTAGTCATTCTACAGTTAACCTAGTGGTAAAATTATCACTATCTGATATGTATTAAATTATTATTGTGAGACCAAGACTAAGTGTGATATACAAGCATAAGCCTTGTTCTAGAAGTTTTTTGTTCAGATTTTTGAATTATTCACTTTACAAATATAATTTTGTACATTAAATTTTGATGATTTTGTGATCTCTAGATTTTATCAATTACCACCAAATATCTCTGAAGTTATTACATTTTAGATTGTTATTTATTGTACTATGTCTACCATCTCACATCTTTAAAAATGTATAGTTATTTGACATGTCATCACTATTATAGTTCCTGTTGATGAACTAATCCACAAATAAAGCTTGCATTATTTAGCTAAGTTCTCCAGATTTTATTAAAATGGACACATTTCCTTAACTGACTTCTGAATAGTCACGTGGATATAAAATTGAATATTATTTGTTTAAAATGGCTGTTTCTATTGCTTAACAATCAGTGAAAAGTTTTGAAAAGGAACTCAGGGGTGCTTATATCATAACTAAAGTGGACACAACTCTTCTGTTAATGCTATCTCCTCCAGCCAGCCTCAGAATTATGCCTTTTTTTTTTTTTTTTTTTTTTGCCTCTCTGTATAATTAATCACCAAGTTTTCAAATTCTGAACCTAAAAAAGAAGTTCTCAGGCAGGGAGCAGTGGCTGGCTCGGAGGCCGAAGCAGGAGAGCTGCATGAGCTCAGGTGTTAGAGACCAGCCTCAACAAGAGCAAGACACCCATCTCTACCGAAATTAGAAAAATTAGCCGGGTATTGTGGCACATGCCTGTAGTCCCAGCTACTCAAGATGCTGAGGCAAGAAGATTGCTTGATCCCAGGAGTTTGAGTGTTGCAGTGAGCTATGATAACGCCACTGCACTCTACCAGGGGCAATAGAGCAAGATCTTGTATCAAAAAAAAAAAAAAAAAAAAAAAAAAAAACCCAGAAGTAGAAGTTCTCAAAAGATGTACCTTAGCAAAACTTTCTAGATTTACCACTAACATTTTATTCGTAGATTAATTTTGGATAACTCATGATGTATACACCTTTTTTTAAAAAAAAGTTAAACTCATAAGTTGTATGACAAAGTTTAGAGTGTATCATAACCACAAAATTTTAAAGACCACTGTCCTTGGTTTCTGTTTTAATCATTAATTACCTAAACCACTGAAGAAAAATATACTAAATTTCCTACTAATCCTTTGAAATCTCTTTATTCTAACAAGAATCTTTATGGAACTGAGAAAATTGCCTTTTTCCCGTCAGTTAGCACACATCTGATGGCATTCTGTTGCCTACAGAAATTTGAGTCTATTTCAAAAGTGCCATTCCACTGTCTATTCCATGCAATGACCCTAGTGTGGATCAGACGGTGATTTTAAAAGTGGACAAAAGTATATTGCTTTCCCTATGAGATCACTCCTCTAGATATCTAGGCAAGGTTATTACAGAAAAAAATTCAAAACATGGAAACAAACATGAGGATAACCGTGTGTCTTGCATGTTACATCTTTTTTTTTAATAGAATCATGGAGAAGTACTTAATAATTCAGGATAATATACCTGAATTTGATCTCATTTCTTGATATTTATTTAAACCCCCAAATCAAAAGTTATATGTTAATCTGTAAATTTCTATCTGCTAGAAAAGATAAACAAAATGTTACAGATTTTAGGCCCTATAAAATACTACAAAATTTTGTATCTGTTAGCAAATTTATTTCAGCATTTCTTTGGTTGACTATGTAGATCTATAATCCTCAAATTCTTCATTAAATCAACTTTACCTTTCTGGTTCCATCATCAATGAATGTGTTGAATGACATTATTGATACTTTTATGCTATATTTGATAGGAGCCATGCTTTTAATTCTTTAAAAATTATTTAAATATAATAAAAGCTTTATACTTCTAATAACTGCTAATAATGCCTGCTTAGGTATAATAACAGAAGGAGACATTCTGGAACTACTCTGTATGAGGTAAATCTCTTGAAAAAACACAAATTTAATGTTAGTCTTTAAAAAACTCTGTATGTGGACACAAGAAAAATATCCTTCATTCAAATATCCAATTTTTTTTTGTGTGTGTGTGATTTTTTTTCACATTTATAACTTCAAAACAATCATTGTGCCAAAACATTTTTCCTACAAATATGACTAAAATATGGCATTTATTAAAAAATCAACAATATTTGGCATTTGTGCTCTCTCAAAGGTCGTATCCAAATATATCTACGTAAAGATTTGGCCATGTTCTCATGCTTCTAGCAAATATCCAATTGTTTATCTCAGATTATTAAACATCCTTTCACTATCCAAAAATGAATATAAATTTTTTAATCTGCTAACAAAACAATATTTGTAATCATTGACTTCTATTTAACCTAGAAACATTTAGTAATCTAATGATGAATATTTTCCTTCTTTTCGGAGTTCAAAATAAATTTTATAATATGGCTTTTCATGTTTCCTTGATAATATAAATATTCTTTATAAGCCCACTAATTTCTACCAGAGCAAATATTAATTACAACAGAAAGAAAGTGAGATACAAACTTAGGATAAAGAAATAAATGTTTTACTGATCATGACTGCTTAATGCTTTCAATGATATTTTTTGAAAATATAATTGGAGAAATTTCAAATAAAGTAGTCATTAAAGCAAACAGGCCTAACTCCTCTGTTGCAGTGTCTCATATACTGTGCTTTTGACAATTAGGGAAAACAAAAACTGTTGCTCTCTGTAACTATTTTTGTGTTGGCTCCAATCATTAAGACTTGTCTGACTCATTTCTAGGCATTCCTGTTTTAAATGTCTGTGGTATGTAGCAGCTGTTGTTGTTAAACTTACATTTTTTATAGCTTTATTTTAGAGTTTGTGATTATTCAAGTAAAGTCTCAGTAAAAGTGTTTTCTGCAAAACATTATTTTCCAGAAGCATCAGATATTTGATCACAGGAAATTGTCAGAGAGGATTTGGAGTTATAGGTTTAGGATATTTTTCAAAATTATACTCTGGTTTTTATGGCCAAGAATAAATTTATTCTTTTGATTTTCTGTGAGGAAAACCATTAAAATACAAACACTTATACAAACAACTGATTTTCTAAAATGTTTTCAAAATTTCTCAAAAACTATGTTTCTTTCATGTATGAAAAGAATATAATGATGGATATTTAGTGACACACAGGAACAAATATGAATGCATATCTGAAAATATGTTTTCATTTTTTTGTCCACTTCCTTTTCTAAATGTCCCTTTATTCTATGATAACAAAAGGATTGCATTTGGTGCTATGACTTGTTATTAAGAAGCATTGACATACCAGTGATGTTCACTCGTATCAACCTCTGATGTGCCAAAATGTTGCCCTCACAATAACGTTCAAAACATTGAATGATATTTAAAAGTGATTTGGGAACCAATATTTTTAAATAAATATTTTTAATTTTGGATTCCCCAGCTATCTCTCCTCTACTCACTTCTTTACCCACCACAGTCAGGCTCCTGAGAATATCTGAGTATAACAGAAGTTGCAGCCAATGTAACATGTAACATATTTATTTTTTGAGAATTTGCCCTGAATTGCTTTCTTTGTCTGTTTGCTAGAGTCAGGGAAGATATTGAAGGCAATAAAGAAATTCATGTTCTCTTTCTCTACCTCTCTCCTAAATCCACATCTTAAAGTCAGCCATAATGAACGCATTCCTACATCCTCAGTTCTGGGCTTCACTGTGATCTCTAAACCACTTCAGTGATTTATTATTATTTTTAAGTGTAAAAGCCATAACATAAATCAAATGAGAGAGAGAAAAAAAAATAGAGTAAAATGTGGCAGAGCCTTCAACTCTTAGAAGTCTACTTTAAAAAGCTAAAGCTTAATCCAAAACATAGATTTAAAAAGAATACTTTTATATATACATATATATAACACACACACACACACACACACACACACACACATATGGCTTGGACTGTACTAATTCTTTCATGTCCCTGAGTCATGATACCCAAAATGTCTTGTCCTAGAGTACTGCACACCTTGTTTCATTTTCCTCTATGCAATTGCTCTGGTCCTTTCCTTCCATTAAGCCTTTTTTACTCTTGCTCTATATTTTACCCCGTTGAATGATCTCGAAATTCATCAGCCTCCCCAACTTCATGGAATTTGTGGTTAGGGCAATATTACAATAGAGAATCTTCTTTAAAATAAATAGATCATTTTGAAATGAATTCTTACCCACAAATTGATGTTTTTTTCTTTGATCAATATGGATTTTCAGAAAACAAGATTGCTTAAAATGGAGCAATATATAAATTAATAATTTGACATCTGACACATTTAGATATGGATATAAACCTTAAGACAAAAGTGCATAAACTTTCCTTGCAAAAATTTATAAGATTTTTTTTATTTCTGGCCTTAAGCATTATCCCAAATCATTGTTAAATAATAAATTATATGGCTATTGCCATTAACTTTGTTAGCACTAACTTTCTACAGAAACAAGCAATTGACTTTACATCCACAGCCATCATCTGCATCTTAACGTTATCTTAGTGACTTTCCTCTCCACACAGAAAATTTCAATAAATTCGCATAGCTTTCCTTGCATATATTATTCATTCCAAAACACAGAAGAATTGGAGGTGATCTGAAAGAAGTGGATGTCACAAAAAAAAAAATCTCTGAAAAATTTCAACAAATATTGTACGTTCAGTCTGACTGAGAGAGATAGTTACTCTGTTACATGAATTGCAAAGCACTCTTTGCAAAGATTTGAACTTAAAGATTCAATAAGATATTTTTGGCTTAATATCAACATTTCTGAAAACAGGGAATATCACTTTCCCCTCCGAAAGAGTATACTAGGAAAAACATTAGTTGGAGACCTAGTGCCCCTTTTAACTAATATGACAATATTGACACTCCATTTGACTGCTTTACACAAAAATGTTTGCCTATTCCTACCAAGATATCCTGACAGCTAAGAATTGTTTGCACTTTTCACCAATATAATCTCTCCCTTTGATGGTTTATTGACGGTTGCATACTTGTTTTATCCTTTGAAGGTCAGATATCTGGTGAGCTCTAACTGTAGCTGGTTGATTATAAGTGTCACAGCAGTCAGTTAGGTATCCATCTCTCTTTGGTCCTGGACCTTTGAATATCCCAGTCACTTACTCTGGATTTGTGATGTCCATTTCACTGACTTTCCTGGCTGTGACTACTAGTTTGTGTACTTTAGGGACTCTTACTGCTTCAATCCCTCTTGAATTCTCTGTCATTTTCTATCCCACATTTACACTGTGTCCACTTGATAATTTAATCAACAAACAACTGTGGAAAAACTTTATGGACCAAAAGTGTTTTTGTGATAGGTTGTTGCTTATAATGATGTACAAAACGTAGGGTGATTTTCTAAACAGATTTCTTGGCAATAGCATTTGCCTGGTAGGTACTTCTTATGTGACTGGACTTTAAAGCACTACCTGGGCACATAAAGAACCAATTTTCCTGTTCTCGAGTGGCTGAAAGTAACTGATGCTTTCATGTCCAAAACATAAACATTTTGGTTGAGACTAAAATCAGATTCTGGGGCACATACCTATGGAGGACTGTGGCCTACAATTATATTTGAAAGCAATATCAGAGATGTCTATTCTTATTATTCTTATGCTGCAAGCCTATCATCTTGGGTTGAAAGCATATCAAAGATATGATTCTTAGATAGAACTCAAGGACACAAACAATGAAATAATTGGGAAATTTGTAGGCGATAATCGTGATGTGTTAGAACTTCAAGGAGTTCTTCCAACTTCTTTTTCTCTTACTGTAGTATTCAGAAACAATGTAAAAGGTGGTGGGTGATGGTGCTAATCAAACTTGTAGCTAATACCAGACCATCAGAGAGGAAGGAATTAAAACATAGAGAAAAAACAAAGCTGCCATAGTAATAGCTGGCTAATATCAACACAGTCAGATAAATGTGAATAATCTTAGATTTTATTTAGTAAGCAAAAGTCCAGTGGAAATTGAAGAAGATTAAAAGTAGCTCCCTACATCTGACCAGAGTGTGTTTCTTATGATTGAAAGACACAAAGTAATGGATTTGCAACCCACAAATGAATGTTTGAACTGTTGTCTCTCTGTCTTCTAGAGCTGCATTTGATTCAGCCACTTATCTATTCTCTTAGAACATATTCATCTAAAACCTACTCAGGGCTGGACGTTGTGATAAATTGAGAGAATCAAATGGATAAGAGGTCACGATTGAGTGTTTATGACAGAAATGGGCACATACTCACAATAAAGGTGATAAATACTATAACTGAGATGAGGGTAAGTACTGGGAGATCACAAAGGAGAAAGGAGCCATTGCTTTCTTGGAAAATTAAGGATGGCTTCCCGGCTGTGGAAATAATGAGCTATGTTTTAGTGGATGTGTATGAGTATTCCATATGGAGAGAAACTGACAAAAGAATAGAGTTAGGAGTTTTATGTAATTTTTGTAAAATACACATGAAAGAATGTGGCAGGGATAAGAGAAAACCTTGGAATATAAAAATTCTTGTATGTCATTTAGATTATTTAAATGGAATCTTGACTTGTGATAAAAGTAATTATCAAAATTTGTACTAAAATATATACCTTAAAAGAACAATAATGTCATAAACAAACATTTTATAGAAAATAAAACATGAATAAGTATATTGAACTATAGTAAGTCTTCAACATGATTAAAGAAATGAAAATTCTGAGTGGTCACTAAAATATATTCTAAAATCAAAGTTTTTAAGGTATTCCCTTAAATATTATCTGCTCAGAGAAGCTCCCCTTGACCTGTTGAGCAGCAGTAAACCACATGCTCCTATCCATTTAAACTGCTTTATTATTTTTTTCCTTTAGAGCATTTATGCAGAAAATAATTACCTCTAGCTCTCCATTCTATTTTATTGTATTTGTTTATTGCTTTTCTGCTCCAAGAAGCTCCATGAGAACTTTAGTCTTTTATTCACCACTGTACCCCAACTGCCAGAATGGTGCCTGGTGAATTATAAGCACTCCAAAAATGTTTGTTGGATGAATAAATCACAAATAGAAATTGTGACATGATACTTCTTACTCAGGGAATTGACAGTGATTGAAAAGCATAATGACATCAACTGTTCATGTAAAATATGTGCTATGATAAAATAATTAATGAGGGTTTAATTTGAAATATGTTTTAGATTTTAATTTTACTATATCTGTAAAGTTAAGATGTACAACCCCCTTAAGAATATGTCTTTAGATATATTTGTACAAGTTGTTTAAAAAAGTCAAAGTCCTACAAATTTACTTACTTATTTATTCGTTGTTTTTCAAGATTCGATCTTGCTCTTTCACCCTGCTAGAGTGCAGGGGTGGCGTGATCATAGCTCACTGTAGCTTCAAATTTCTGGGCTAGCTCACATGATCCTCCTTTCTCAGCCTCCTGAGTAGGTGGGACTACAGGTGCACACCACCACATCCAGCTAAGTTTTAAATTTGTTTTGGAGATGGGGTCTCACTATGTTTCCAAGGATGGTCTTGGCCTCAAGTGATCCTCCCTCCTCTGCCTTCCCAATTGCTAGGATAACAGGCATAAGCCACCAAAGTATCATTAAAGTATCAAGACACAGCTAAAATACCCATCAGTATAGAGTGAGAAACACAAATTAGAATGTATCCTTTAAATAAAAGAATATTGGGAAGCCACTAAAATGAGATAGATAAAAAGAAAACTTATAGATAATAATTGTAATAATATTTATATTGAAGAATAACGTGCTGTGTAATATCACTTAAAAATGTAATGTACCTTATATAATTGTTATAGTATACAATGGTGATGTTTCATAACTAAAACAGTTTCTATTTCATTAAGTGACGTGCCCACATATATCACATGAGGGCCAGACAACATACAAATATGACATAAGAACCCAACCTGGAAGCAACTTTGGCAGTTGCAGCTTCTTTATGTTTTACCTGTGCTTTACGATTAGTGGAATTGTTGAAATTATTTTAAAATCTTTATACTGGGTAAGATCTCTGATTCTAGTGAGTCTGATTTGACAATATAATCCTTTCTGTAATCTCATATGCATATTTACATATACATAGTTATGTATATATGTATTGTTTGAGAGAGAGAGAGAGAGAGAATATTTAGAATATCTTTAGAAGGATTCATGGAAAACTCTTAAAATGGATTATCTCTAGGGAGTTTGAGGAGGAATTTCAGTTGTGAGAGAAACTTTTTCTTTTGCCTTTACTTTTCCATTTTAAGTGTTTAAATGGGCTTAAATTGAATTAGCAGCAATAATAAAAAATAACAGCAAAACTAAAGACAATTAAATATATTCTGAAGCAACTATATACAAAGCAAAGTAAAAAGTTTTAAACGATGTAATTAAATTTGCATTTTAGAAAAAAATATTTTGGAACTGGCAAGCACGGATCAGACAGGTGAGAGCATGTTAATATCAACACTATTAAATAAGGGTTCAATAATCCAGGAGTGATATGAGAAGGAACACAACTTAAGCACTATAAGAGATATACAGAAAATGGACCTACTGAGTTTGAAAAGAAAGATGCTAACTGACTGGATATGGAGAATGAGAATGAGGAAAATACTACAAATAAGTATTAAGTTTTTTAGATTGACAGGCAAAGAGAATAATTTAGTAATTCAGCAAAACACAAGATTTAGGATAGTCCTATCAGTTGCCTGAGGAAGAGGGAAATCTCCCAGAAATAAAATTAGAACAGAACAGTGTCACTCCCAAGATGAATCTACTGGGCAAAGAAGATACAGTCAAACTAATTGTGTTCAGAAGCTTTCTATGGGAAGATCAAAGGTAATTAAAATGACATAAATACTAGGGTAAATTAGAGAAAGACACATTGAACTCACAAACTTGGTGAAGCAAATCTTCTCCTTAAACAGCCTCTTTTCAGTGCTCAAATCTTGATTTTTTTTTATTACTAAAACTACTACAACTGTTAATGATAATACTAATATGGTTATTTTTATAGTCAGTAATTTTCTACACCTTCTATAATTTGCTATGTATAAACTGTGTTATTGTTATTATTAACATCATCATATATAGATAGAAACTTGAAATTTCACAAGAATATGGAGCCAATGTAGCAAAATCACTAAGTGGTTGAGCTAGATTTGAAACTTAATCAATTTAAATCATCATCCCACACCCTCAAGCCTTGTGCTCATGATTGCTTTGGAATTCAGGGATATTTTGGATGCCCTTGGATGACATTGGAACATTTCTATCATCTTCATGTTATAAAGATAAGCCATTTGTGAATATTCAGACACTGAATCAGGACTCTTTCAGAATCTCATTCAGATCCAAGCTCAAAATACTGGATTGCTAAAGTGGATGCTATTATTTTTATTCCCAAATTTCATTCTTAATTCCTTCAATTCAAGGTTGAGATGGCTTCAAGAAACCTCAAGTTAGCAAAGAGCATTTATGATAAGGGCAATGTAACAAGTAATAAAATAATTCAATGGGACGGTGACATACGAAATAATGCTAATAGGATTTATGTGATTGTGCAATTTATAGTAATACAGAGAAGTCTAGGTTGTACTTGCTAATGAGAGAAATAGAATACTGCATTATATTTGTCAATATTCCACTTTCTGAGCTAATATGAGAATATGCTCTTACTTTGTCTTGCTCTGATTTCATTGTTGCAATGTCAGCTCACATTTCCTATCCTGGTACTCATGAGTTTGTCTTATTCTGTCTCATTTTCATTTGCTTAGAATTGCCTTTGAGCCATATTTATTGACAATAATTAATCTAGAGTATGAATAAGGTGACCGTAAACTTTCCAGGAGCTTTTTATATGTCAGAGATTATTGATTGAGAACGCTTTGTATATAGGGAGTGAGAAATCTCTGAATTCAGTAAAGTTAATCTATCATTGAATCTAGTCAAGATACCTGCGCCCCTACTAATAACTAACAGGAATTAATTTTCCATTTATAGTATAGCAAGGAAAAGTGGCTTTATGTGCAGAGTATGTTTTGTTCCATGTAATATTAGTATTATTTTAATTACATTAGGTACCATTAGTTAAGGAGTCTTTTTGAGTTTAAGAGTTTCAAATTAATGGAAATAAAAATAAATCTATAAATCCTCTCCTGGTAGAGCTTACAACATTAACAGATATATTTTAAAATGGATTCAGTGGTTAACCTGAACTTACAAAATAGAATAAAGTTTTCTGATCTACAGAAATTTTAATTTATATATTTGCTTCAGGACCTATCTGAGGTAAACAACCTAGCAATAGACTCTGGGTGTAGGGTGTCCCAAGTTCTCACCATTAATATGATGACAGCATCTGAATATTCATAATGAATGATACGATTTTTCAATAATAAACTGAAGAAGATTATTTTGATAGCTATGAACTTCATCAGGAAAATTTTTATCAAGTATTTTATTCATTCAATTTAGAATTATGAGTTGACACTCTAGGTGAGTCAAAATACAGAAGAGCACATGACATTATCAAAAAATGAAAGGTTATGTTTTATTTAGAAAAGCCCCAATGAACTCAAATGTAATGGTGTCAAAACTGAAAGAAAATTACCCTGTTAGAGTGATTTATGATAATTACAGCAATTAAATTGTTTTTAAATGAGGCTTTTGGGGGTTCATAGTCAGTGTCTTTTCTAATTTTAGAGATTTATGAAGGAGAAAATTAATGTAGTAAGTGAAGAATCAAAATTTCCTATATATGTCTCAGGTTTCCCATGTATATACAAATTTGGGAGTGGAAAATTTGTATAAGATTGAAGTATTTTTGATTTCAAAAAAGATGTATCAAAAATAAGATAATGATTGGTTTATTTAAGAATATGTATAAGCCA
The DNA here is from genome assembly GCF_041146395.1 of Eulemur rufifrons. Lineage (NCBI taxonomy): Eukaryota > Metazoa > Chordata > Mammalia > Primates > Lemuridae > Eulemur > Eulemur rufifrons. The sequence continues at coordinate 49,958,671 of NC_091001.1, forward strand.
AGTGACTTTTATGCATGGAAATTTTCTGTCTTCTCTGCCTAATTTTGAATAACAGCAATCTCAACCAATCTCAATGAAGAAAGAAAGACAGACATTGGCATGTTATTTAAAAAAACACATTGTGTTTTATATTGGCAAGCATGTGAAATTAAAAAAAAAGACAGGTATATTATTGTCCCCACTGTGTATGTGTGTGTGTGTGTGTGTGTATAATTGAAAGATCTATCAATTTGAGACGTTTTGATAAGATTAGCATTAAAAAGCAGTTTTTATTAACTTGATATATTTAGAAAAGCAGAGGTACCTTTGTAATGTTTGAATATCATTTTTTGAAAAAGCATCACAAAATCTTAAATCTGAGATTTGAAATTAAATTTTTGCTAAAATAATAATTTTCTAGTTTTTGGTGGGAATTAAATATTGATGATGCTAACTGAGACAGACACCAAACACAATAACACATCCATTAGTTTTTGACTTCACTCTTATGAAAAGATATACCATTATTCTTCAATTGACAGGTTATTTTATTCCTTATGAAAGGTGAAAAATATAAAGATAAAACAAAACAGGAAACTAAACAAACAACATTTCTGCTTTTAAATATTCAGTTTTTCAAGGTTCCATCCATTCTTTTTAATCTTTTCTATCAACATCCAATTGCACATCCTAAAATAATGCAATAGCTTAGTAATTTGCATCTTTGCCTCACGTCACTTTCTCCTTAATCCATCCTCAATATGGCTTTCCAAAGAATTTTTCTGAAATGATATTTGGAGTATATTAGTTTTATGGTTAAGTAATTTAAAAATTCTTATTGCTGATAGAATAAAATTAAACTTTTTGCATGGATTAATTGTTTTTTAATGAACGAATCAACATCTGCTTACTTCACTATTTTCACCTCTTGCCATTAGTGATTTTCAATTAATGGTTCACATACTCCCTAGTACTTTGTTACCCACCCTTATACTGTCTTTCTCATTTTGAGGTCCTGCTTATTCTTCAGGGTCTTCCTTTTCAACTCCTTTAGTATCCCTGTTTCAGTTATCAGCTCCTCTTGTGATAACACAGCACATGTTTTTTGTTGTTTTCTTTTAAGGTTTTTTTTTCTCCAGGTATAATAGAACTTCACATTTCAAAAGGGTTTTACAGCTGTCTGTCTGCCCATGTAGTTTGAATACTTGTCAAGGGCAATGATTGTGATTTCTCTCATCACTATTAGCTGGCATAATGATTGGTTTTTAATAGGTGTTTAATAAATGTTAAATGAATTAATTAATCTTCACTGGTAGCACACTTAAACTCTCTTGCTAATGTCTTACAAAATCATTGCCTCCTAAACTTATATAAAATTAAAAAACAAAGCTTTAATAAATGTCAAAAATATTTTATGTAATTATTCATATTGTAGTTAAAAAATTGGCTGCGTTTTGTTACATAATGTTTTGGTAACATTCTCATAAGTCGCCAGGGAAAACAACAAAAATAAAAATACATTCATCTCTATGTTGCAGAGCTGTTCATCTTTATTACTATTTTCTATTTGAAAACATACTTTTTTTTTTTTTTTGAGACAGAGTGTCGCTTTTTGTTGCCCTGGCTAAAGTGAGTGCCATGGCGTCAGCCTAGCTCACGGCAACCTCAAACTCCTGGGCTTAAGCAATCCTACTGCCTCAGCCTCCCAAGTAGCTGGGACTACAGGCATGCGCCACCATGCCCGGCTAATTTTTTCTATATATATTTTAGTTGGCCAGATAATTTCTTTCTATTTTTAGTAGAGACGGGGTCTCACTCTTGCTCAGGCTGGTCTCGAACTCCTGACCTTGAGTGATCCACCCGCCTCAGCCTCCCAGAGTGCTAGGATTACAGGCGTGAGCCACTGCGCCCAGCCTGAAAACATACATTTTTTTATAATAAGAAGAGGAATACATGAAATTGGCCAGACATTACCAATATGGACAATATAATTTGAAATAAAATTATACTTTTTCCTCTCTTCAAACTTTTTTTGCATTACCTGAGGGTAGCAAAAAAAGGGATCTACATTTCAATTTCCTTTCTATTTGCAGTTATTCATTTAATATCAAATATTACACATATATCTGTTTATTAATTTATCATTCTCAATCTGATATGCATTCTTCTTGAGATGCAAAATGAGAAATTTAAGTAAATATTAGAACATTTATAGTTGAATCTTAGCAATTGTTATTTTTGTACCCTCTACTATTTTTAATATGCACAAATTTACAAATATCACTAATGATACAAAACTATAAACATTTTAGTCACTGTTAAAATAATTAGTGCAATTGGTTCTGTAGCGAAAGTATATGATCCTTAATTATTAAACTTGTACCTTCTAAAAGAAGGTGTTCATGGTATACATATATCACATTTTACTAATCCACTCATGTATTGATGGGCATTTGGGTTGTTTCCACATCTTTGCAATCGTAAATTGTGCTGCTATAAACATTTGGGTGCAGGTGTCTTTTTTATAGAATGACTTTTGTTCTTTTGGGTAGATGCCCAATAATGGGATATAAGAAATAACAGTGATATAGAATCTCTTTTGTTCTCCTGGAGAGAGTTGGAACCCATTCTATTAAGTGAAGTATCCCAAGAATAGAAAAATAAGCACCACATGTACTCACCAGCAAATTGGTTTCCCTGATCATCACCTAAGTGCACATTTGGGAATAACACCAGTTGGGTGTTGGACAGATGTGGGGGGTGGGGGAGGGGATGGATGTATACCTACATAATGAATGCGATGCGCACTGTCTGGGGAATGGACACGCTTGAAGCTCTAACTTGCGGGGGGGGACATGGGCAATATACATAACCTAAACTTTTGTACCCCCATAATAAGCAGAAATAAAAAAAATAGAGTTGGTCATTACACAGTTGTGTACGAAGGCTAACACTCTAAAAGAACCCCATCATTCTACCCAGAGGAGACAGGAAAAGGGTCTGTGGGGACAGAGAGAGAAAAGCTAAATAAATCAATCTCCTAACTCTGCATATGAACCAACACCATTCCTCCAAGCACTGAAAATGTAGAATATACCCAAAAGATTTTACTAAAGGCTTTGATAATTGAATTACAACACAAACAACTGCCCAAGTCCAAGAACGAACCCTAGTGGAATACAGAAGGGACAGATCCAAAAAATATAACAAAGGAGTTGATAACTGAAGTGACATTATAATCTATCACCCACAGTAAATGAGACAGAATTTACAGCATGAAGTTTACTAGATTGATTGCTTCTTAAAACAAACAAAGGAAAATAAAATCAACATTCTCCAGAGGATTTTAATAGAACCAGAATTTTGAAACATAATATTCATATTATCCGTTATTCAACCCAAAATTACCTGGCACATCAACAACCAGGATATCCAAACAATTCAAAAAGGAGCAGACAGTTAATAGTTCCCAAACCAGACATGACCCAGATATTGAAATTATTAAACAAATACATTAAAATATTTATTATTATCATCTTCCAAGAGATAAAAGTAAATGCTCTTGAAATAAAAAATATATGTAGCTGTTATCAGCAGAGAAATAGAAACTAAATATCTAGATAAATGAATAGACTTTTTCTCCAATAAAGTCATTTAGAATATGTATGCTAATATTTGCCATTATTTGATAATACAAATAGATGTAATATATATGACAACTGAAATATAAACTGGAGGATCAAGGAATCTATATACTATAGTTGTAATTCTTCAGTGTTTTACTTGATAAATTATATAGTTTAAGTAGAATGTAAAAAGTTGGGACAATCTCTAAAACCATATTTAAAAAAAATAGAAATCCAATAGATAAATTAAAGTAGAATATTAAAATGAAACACAAATTATCCTAAAATAGAAGAATAAAAAGTAAATGAAATAAAGATGAAAATAAAAAATGGTGGACTTAAATCTACCATATTAATAACTAAATTTAGGGTAAGTTGTCTAAATATACTAATTAAGAGATTTTAAAATTAGATTTAAAAAGAAAAGCAAGATAAGACTATACTCAGTTTATAAGAAACTCATTTTAACTACAATGATATAGTAAAATTAAAAGAAAAATGAAAATGGAAAGGATATGCTATGCAAAAAGTAATTTATAAAACAAATTTCAGTGCCCTGCTTATAACATTGAAAGTAGTTTTCAGAATAAAGATGGTGATCAGGGCTAAAGGTAGCATTACACTATGCCAAATATAAAATGCCAATTTGCCAGTCATTCTAAATGTGTATACACCTAACAACAAAGCTATTTATACAAAATACTTTAGGCAAAACTGATAGAACTGCAAGAAGAAATAGATAAATCCATAGTTTTACTTGGAGAATTTAACACTCTTCTCTTAGCTATCTATACAGAAAATCAACAAGAATATAAAGATTGAAAAAATACTATCAACCAACTTCACAAAGCTGACATTTATGGAATACTGAATTCAACAACAGGACAAGATATATTCTTAAGTGCACATGAAATATTCACCAAGATCACATTTTGAGCAACAACCACAGGCCTTTGGAATCTTAATATAATTAAAATAATACAAAAAATATATTCTCTGACTGTAATTTAATTAAATTAGGGACCAATAATAAAACAGATCTAGAAGAGTCCCAAAGATTTGGAAATAAATAATTCAAGACAAAGTTCTGATTCCAAAATGGAGGCATAGAGGAAAGCTGGCTTCTTCCTCTCCTTCCTACAGAAAACCAAAAACAAACCTACAGTGCTAAGATCTCGTCCAGCAACAACCCAGAGCTTGGATATGAGGATGAGATAGTACCCTGGACCACAGAGACGTGAAAAACTCCAAGCAGATGTTAGGAGAATCAAATTTCCAAATCCATGACACTCCTCCCCACCCTAATTCTGCCAGGCACCAAATGTGCAGAAAGTCTCCACAAAACTTATGGTTTCTATAATGGAAAAAGTGAAATTGAGGTAATCAACCGTCTTCCCCACCTTCTTGGGTTTCATGGCAGGACACCTGTCCTTGCCTCAACTCCACAGGTAGCAATATGCTTGAAGGGAGAAATATCCACGAGGCAGAGACAAACAGAGCAGTGTATAATAGCTACAAAAAACCCCCCAAACAAACAAATAAAAAAACTAGGAATCATTCTAACCAAAGTGAAAGATCTATACAAGGAAACTATAAAACTCTGATGAAGAAATATAAGAGGTCACAAAGAAATGGAAAGATATTCCATGCTCAAGAATTGGAAGAATTAATATTGTTAAAATGACATTACTACCTGAAGGAATTTACAAAATCCCTATAAAATGTCAATGATAGTCTTCAAAGAAATTGAAAAAAATACTAAAATTTAAATGGAACCACAAATGATCCCAACTCGAAATAGTCAATGCAATTCTGAGCATAAAAAAAAAAAAAAAATGCATAACACTGAGGAAAGAACGGTCTTTTCAATAAATGGTGCTGGGAAAACTGGGTAACTATAAGGAGAAGAATGAAACTAGACATCTGTACCTGACCATACATAAAAATCAAATCAAAATGGATTAAAGATGAATCTAATATCTGAAACTATAAAACTACTAGGAGAAAATGCTGGGGAAACCCTACAGGACTTTGGTCTGGGCAAGTATTTTTATTTTGTAAGACCTCAGAAACACAGACAAACAAATCAAAAATAGATAATTAAGATTATATCAAGCTAAAAACCTTCTACATAGCAAAGGAAACAATCAACAAAGTGAAGAGACAAGCCATAGAATGAGAAAAATGTTTGCAAATTATCCATTTGGTGAGGAATTAATAACAAGAATATATAGGGAGCTCAAACAACTCAATAGCAAAAAACCAAATAATTCAATTAAAAATTGGCAAAAGATTTGAATAGACATTTTTCAAAAGAAAACATATGAATGGCCAACATATGAAAAACTACTCAACATCACTAATCATCAGAGAAATGTAAATCAAAACTGCAATGTGATATCACCTCTCCCCAGTTAAAATGGATTTTATCAAGAAGGCAGGCAATAACAGACACTGCCAAGGATGTGGAAAAAGAGGAAGGTCTGTGCACTGTTTTTTGTGAATGTAAATTAGTACAACCAATATGGAGAACAGTATGGAGGTTCCTTAGAAAACTAAAAATAGAACTACCATATGATTCAGTAATGCCATTACTGTGCATATATCCAAAAGAAAGAAAATCAATACATCAAAGACATATCTTCACTCCCATGTTTACTGCAGCACTATTCACAATAGTCAAAACATGGAATCAATCTAAGGGCCCATCAAGGGAAGAATGGATAAAGAAAATGTGGTATATATACATAATGAATACTATTCAACCACAAAAAAGAAAAAATCCTGTCATTTGCAGCAACATGGGTGGAAGTGGAGGCCATTATGTTAACTGAAATAAACAAAGCACAGAAAGACTCATATGTGGGAGCTAAAAATGGATCTCATGAAAATAGAGCATAGATTGGTGGTTACCAGAAGCTGGGAATGGGACGGGGGAGTGAGAAGATGAAGGGGGAAAAAGAGTATAAATGTATTTATTAACACTGAACTGTACACTTAAAAATGATAAAGATGGTAAGTTATGTATGTACACTTTACCTCAATAAAAATAAATTAAAAGATTCAAATAATCCATTGGCCAAAGAGGAAATTTTGTAGAAGTTTAGGAAATATTTTTAATTAAATAAAAATCAAAATACAACATTTCAAATATTTGAGATGCAACTGAAAGTTATTAATGTAGATTTTATGACACTAAATACTAATATGGTAATATAATAAAAGTCTGAAATAAAAAAAACTAAGCTTCAAAAGTAAGAAACTAAAAACAAAACGAGCAAAATAATCTCAAAATAAGCAGAAAGAAGGGAATGATAATGACAGTAGCAGAATTCATTACTGAAATTGAAAACTAAAAAACAAAACTGAGAAAAAACAAGTCTGGGCATGGTGGTTCACACATGTAACCCCAGCGCTTTGGAAGGCTGATATTGGATTCCCTGAGCTCAGGAGTTCCAGGCTGCAGTGAGCCATGATGATGCCACTGCATTCTGGCCTATATCAAAAAAAAAAAAAAAAAAAAAAAGAAAAGAAAAAAGAAAGAAAAGAAAAGAAATTTAAGAAAACAAACCACTGAACAAAAGAGCAAAGAAAAATATATGATTGGCAAATCAGAGCAAGAAAAGATGTTTTTGTTCAGCACTACTAGTCCTTAGTAAAATGCAAGTAAAATTCACAGGAAGATATACATATCCACTTAATAGAATTGACAAAATAAAAACCTGACAATACCAAATCAAATGCTGGTTAGGATGTGGAACTGCTGGGACTTTCATGCTTTGCAAGTGGAACTGCAAAATAGTACAGCCTCTTAAGAAAACAATGTGGTAGTTTGTAACATGTTTACCATATGAACAGTCATAGGTATTTACCAACATGAAACGAATTCCATATTCACACAAAAACTGGTACACGAATGCTCAAAGCAGCTTAATTTATAACCATAAAAAAGAAAATCACCCAAATGTCTTTCAAGTAGATGAATAAACAAACTGTGGCACATCCATACACTGAAATACTACTCAAAAATAACAAGAGAAGATATCGTGTGATGGACATTTTTGGAGGTGATGAAACTGCGCTGAATTTTTATTGTGATAGTGGTTACAAACTTTATATATTTTTCAAAACTCAGACTTATACACCTAAAAGAGTGTATAAAATACATTAAAAAGAGGAAAAGTAACTGTGTAAAATAGTGATCTATAATTAATATAGCTATGCTTTTAAAAATAAATAAATTTATTGAAACAATATAGTTCAACTTTGAATCAAAGGAATTAGAGAAGAGATTTTTGAAATGGAACTATAGAATAAAAACAGATCGTCCTATCTCCTCCCAAACCCCGCTAAAGTGTAGACAGCAACGGGAAACATGAAAGGTGAGCAATGTAATTGATGATTCTGCCTTGAAAAAGTCTCAAAGAAGAGAGTACAGCATCTGATCATTGGAAAAGACTGACCAAAGTTGGATTCTCTCACAGGTATGAGAAAGTTAAGGCTCAGAAAAAAGCATAAGAATCAGCATCCTGATTCTGCATTAGACCCTAGGCAAGAGCAAGGTAAATTTCTCTCTGTGTTTATATGTTTAAAATTTTTATGTGTGTATATATACATATACACTTTTTTAAAAAACAACTTTACTTTTGTCTTTCTTTTTTTCTCTCCCCCTTACATAGGCTTTATTTTTTAGAGCAATTTTAGTTTCACAGCAAAACTGAATGATAAATACAGTTTCCATATACCCCCCATATACCACACACACATTCACAACCTCCACCCCATCAACATCCCATACCAGTTATACATCTGTTACAATGAACAAACCTACATTGACACATCATTATCACTCCTAGTCCACAATTTGCATTAAGATTTACACTTGGTGTTGTACATTCTATGGGTATTGACAAGTGTATGATGATATGTATCTACTATTACAATATCACACAGAATAGGTTCACTACCCTAAAAATCCTCTCTATTCCACCTATTCAATCTCCCTCACCCTCTCAAATACCTGGAGACCACTGGTCTTTTTACTATTAAATATCTCCACAGTTTTACCTTTCAAGATTGTCATATAGTTGGAATTATACATAATGTGACCTTTTAGCTTATTTCACAAGTAATATGAATTTTCAGTTTTTCCCATGTGTATTCATGGTTAGATAGCTCATTTGTTTTTAGCAATGAATACTATTCCATTGTCTGGATAAGAGTTTATTTATTCATTCACATACTGAAGGACATCTTGGTTGTTTCCAAGTTTGGGCAGTTATAAATAAAGCTGCTGTAAACATCCATGTGTAGGATATTTGTGGGACATAAGTTTTCAACACTTTTGGGTAAATAACAAGGAGAGCAATTGTTATATCTTTATGGTAAGAGTATGTTTAGTTTTGTAAGAAACTGTCAAACTGTCTTCCAAAATGGATGTGCTATTTCTCATTTCCATGAGCAATTAATGAGAGTTAATGTTGTTCCACATCCTTATTTGGTGTTGTCAGGGTTTTGGATTTTGGCTGTTCTAATGGGAATTTAATGGTATCTTATTGCTTTTTTGATTTGCAATTCTTGAATGACATATGATGTTGAGCATCTTTTTTATTTGCTTATTTGTCATCGGTAACCCTTCTTTGGCAAAATGTCTCTTAGATTTTTTGCCCATTTTTAATTGGGTTGTTTATTTTCTTATTGTTGTGTTTTAAGAGTTTTTTATACATGTTGGATAACAATTCTGTACCAGATATATTTTACAAATATTTTCTCCTGGCCTATGACTTGTCTTCTCATTCTCCTGACAATGTCTTTCACCAGATCAAACACTTTTAATTTTAACAAAGTCCAACTTATTATTTATTTCATGTATCATATCTTTAGTATTCTATCTAAAAAGTCATCACCAACCCAAAGTTCAATGATTTGTCCATATGTTATCTTCTAGGAGTTTTATAGTCTTGCATTTTGCATTTAAATCTCTGATTCATTTGGGGTTGATTTTTGTGAAGGAAATATGGTCTATGTCTAGATTATTATTTTTTTGCATGTGTATGTCTAGTTATTCTAGCACTATTTCTTGAAAAGACTATCTTTCCTTTTTCCTTTTAATTTTTATTTATAATTGACATATAATTGTACATTTTGGTACATGGGGTACAATGTGATGTTTCAATGCCTGTATACATAATATAATGATTAAATTAGGGTAATTACCATATCTATAACTTTAACCATTTACCATTTCTTTGCGTTAACAACTTTCAAAATCTTCTGTTCTAGCCATCGTGAAATATATACTACATTGTTATTTGCTATATCCCACTGTATATTATACCAACAAAGCTTATTCTTCTCTCTGACTGTAACTTTGTACCCATTGATCAACATCTCCTTGTCCCCTCCTCCCCTCTATCATCCTTGTCCTCTGGTAACCACTATTCTACTCTCTACTTCTATGAAATATTGTTAGATTCCACAGATGAGTAATTTTATGCAGTGTTTGTTTTCTGTGCTTGTCTTATTTTGCTTAAAATTATGTCCTCTAGGTTTGTTCATTTTGCCACAGATGACAGTATTTCATTGGGTTTTATGACTGAATTGTATTCCATTGTGTGTGTGTGCATGTGTGTCTAACACTGTCTTCTATACTGTAGATGGGCATTTAAGTTGATTCCATATCTTGGCTATTGTGAATAGCAATAAACATGGAAGTGCAGCTGTCAGACGTACTGCTTTTGCTTCTTTTGAACATGTACCCCATAATGGGATTTCTGGATCATATGATAGTTCTATTTTTAATTTTTTGGGAAAACTATATACTGTTTTCCATGATGGCTATATTAATTTACATTACTACTGACAGTGTGTAAGAGTTAATACCCTTTTGTCCATATGCTCATCAGTATTTGTTACTTATATCTTTTTGATAATAGCCATTTTAACTGGGTTGAAGTAATCTCTCATTATGTGTTTTTTCATTTTTATTTCTCTTATGATTATTGATATTAAGCATTTTTTCCATGTATCTCTTGGCCATTTGTGTTTATGCTTTGATAAATGTCTATTCAGGTCATTTGTCAATTTTTCAATTGGATTATTTGTTTCTTTGCTATTGAGTTGTTGGAATTTCTTATATATTCTGGTTGTTAATCCCTCGTCAGATGCATAATTTGCAAATACTCTCTTCCATCCATAGTTGTTTCTTCACTTCATTTATTGTTTTATTTTTGCTGTGCAGAAACTATTTAGATTAATGTAGTCCCATTTGTCTATTTTTGTATTTTTTTCCTGTGCTTTTGAGGTCTTATTGAACATATTCTTGCCCAGTCCAATTTCATGAAGCATTTTCCCTATGTTTTTATCTAGAAGTTTCACAGAAAACTATGAGTTTTCTCTATTGTATTGCCTTTGCTTCTGTGTCAAAGATCAGTTGACTATATTTGTGTGGATCTTTTTTTAGGCACTTTATTCTGTTCCATTGACTTAATTTTATATTTTTTATCAATACATTCTGCTTTGATAACTGTGCTTTATATACATTTTGAAGTTAGATAATGTCAATTATCTAATTTTGTTCTTCTCCTTAGATACTACGTTGACTATTCTGGGCCTTTTACTTCTTATAAACTTTGGAATCAGTTTGTCAATATATAAAATAAATTGCTAGGATTTTGTTTATAATTACATTGGATCTATAGATAAATTTGGGAAGAACTGACATCTTGACAATATCATGTGATCTCATCAATGAACACAGAAGCTCCATTGTCTTACTTTTTTTAGAATTTGGTAGTTTTCCTCATATAGGTCTTACACTTATTTTGTTAGATTTATATCTAAGTATTTAATTTTGGGAGATGTTAAAATAAATGATGTTACTATAAATTTTCATTTAATTTTAAATTCCTATTCATTGTTGGTTTCATATATATATATATAATTTTAAATGATAATAAAAATAGAAAACACTTATTGAGAATTTTACTGTATGTGAGACACTGTTTCAAACTCTTTATATGTATCGTCTCAATTTATACTGCCCCAAACTGAAGGAGCTATGCATATTGCTTTCTTATTTGACAGATGAGGAAATTGTAAAATGGAAAATCCAAAATAATTTTCCCTAATTCCCTCTGCCAGTAAGTGACAGAGACAAGATTGGAACCTGAGAGCCCTAACTCCTAACCATTATGGTGTACCATGTCTACAGGCTACTCTAGGCCTGTAAGTACAATTCTAAGATAATTAAACTACACAGCATTCTGGGATTGCATTGCTATTGAGGGAAAGATATGAAGTGGAAACAAGCAAACAAACCAACCCAGAACCATACATGAGAAGAGTTTTCTTAGATATGTTATCTATGAAGCTCTGTATTCTACTCAATTTTAATTTTTGACTTAACTCTCTAAGCTGTATGTCAAATAGGTCCAGAGTTTCGAGGGTAATTTGTGGTGCATACGTTAGAGCAAGGACAGAGAAACCCATCATAATTTTGATGTGTTATCAGACTTCAGACCACTTTAATATTAGGTTTGATTGCCAGTTGTGTATATAAAAATATGTATTTCTGGATAAATATTTAATTTTATGGATTTCTTTTAAATTGTGATGGTAAAGGAAGAATATTTTGTATCTTATGTAAGAGTGAAACGTTGATATTGCTACTTCCTTGGAAGCTAGAAATAGTGGATTGGCATAGGAGATGTAGCCATGATATTTCTGTGTAATTCACAATGTCAATAGGATTGCTAATGAAGATTTTAACCTGAATAGCTATGCCTTGCAGACTGTGTACTTCCAGTTCACTTAGTAAATTTCCTTTGTGTTCTTCTGGCTTGGATAAGCATTTAATAGATTGGATTAGTTAGAGGGTATGGCTAATTACTTGAATACTATGATTTTGATATATACTTGTTCATGGCTGTCATATTCCATAGTGAATTAGCAGAAAAAAAGGCACGCCTTTTACACAAGCAGAAATAGGCCTATATTTTAAATGTTAGAGGAAATTAAGTGAGTGGAATAATGGTGTGCTGGGAAAGTAATTAATGAGAATTTGTTATACACATATAACACATGCACTAGCACACACAGAGACAATACAGATATGATATAGAACATTGTAAATGTAAAAATAGGCTTAACATATCGATGGAAAATAAGTCCACAAAAATAGGTCCATCCTCCTTAGCCATTAGGATATAAACAAAAAATCCTAAGCCCTCCAACTGACTGAATGTATCTTCTCTTGGCCAAGGGGACCCCAACCCCAGAGCAACCTTCAAAATTGAGTTCTCAGTCCTAATTGCATGGGAGGTCAGACACACCTTGTTATGCTTACTCCTTTTTACAGTTTAGACACAACTGAGCAGCATAAATATTAAAATAGAATAAGACTGATGGAACAGACTCATGGTGGCAATAAGATATGAAATTATAAACAAGACCTAAGGCCATGCCAAGCAAGGGTTAAATCACACACCCCTATAATTAAGGAATAAAACATCTTGTAATTGCCACAAGGCTTTTCTTTTTCTCTAGCAGCTAAACAAGCTCTTGCCTCAAATGAGATAAGCAATATTAAAACTATTGACACCTCACCCAGTGCCATAACCACAGCTGTTCCACAAGCCGTAACCCTGTTCCACAAACCATAACCACAGCTTTGATTGGACAAGACATTGATTTCAATAACTTTCTCTTCATAATAAGATCAGTGACCATGGACTGGTTCTTGCCAGTTTACAGAGGCTGTGCATTTGAGTGCCTTTGTTTCTTGAAAAGATCTTTTGAAACACAAGGCCTAATTGTAATACATTTCAGTGTTAAGCCTCCACTTCAAATTGAACATGGGTCATATGTAACAAGTACGTTTATTCAATATGCATGCTTTAAGACCCCCTTCATGAATATTCATAGATCTTCCTGTAACCTATTGTATATGCATACTTGGTCAACCCATTCAGCACAAATCCCTATTCTACTTTCCTCCCCCACAAAGTGCCTGCTTTTCAGCTTTTGCCCGAGGGTACACTTCTCAGTTTGTCTAATGGCCACCTTGAAGGCTGTAACCCTTTATAAGAAATGAAGTCTCCTTTCTAAGTTTATAAATTGTGTGATTTTTAAGTTAACAAGAGAAATAAAAAATACGATCACAATGAGGTATCATTACAAGACTACTAAAGAAACTAAAATAAAAACACTGGCAGCACCAAATGCTGTCAAGGATGAAGAGAAATCAGATCTATTGTTGGTGGGAGTGTCAAATGGCTGAGCCACCAAGGCAAGTAGTTTGGCAATTTTTAAAAGTAATTAAATATATGTTTACCATATGACCCAGCAATTGCACACCTAGACAATTATCTAGAAAAGTGAAAAGTTATGTCCACACAAAACCTGTACATGAATGTTCACAGCAGTTTTATTCATAACACTCAAAACCTAGAAACTACTAAAATGTCCCTTAATCGATTAATGAATCCCATTCTCAGCAATAAAATAGAACAAACAATTGATGTATGAAACCACTTGAATGTCATAAGGGCATTATACTGAGTGAAGAAATAAAAACCAGAGCCAGAATTCTAGGAAAGGTGGTGGATTGAATTTATGTGTTAACCTCTGTTCCTTCCTTAGAACTTATTATCATGATATAAAAATAAATTTAAATGAATATAAATTCACTAAGTGAAAGAGAAGAAGACAGGAGAGAAAGGTAACAGGAGTTAGGCAGTAGGGGGAAAGATAAATGAGCATTGAAAGACCTACTCTAGAGATCAAGACAGCAAATAATGACATCAAAAATGCTGAATACTATTAGTTATTGAAAAATGCAAAATTAGAAACACAGTTAAATACCATCATATACCTAGCAGGACTGCTAAAATTAAAAGATTGTTAAGAGGTAGTTAGTGCTGGATAGGATGTGGAACAACTAGAATTGTAGCATTCATGTAGGAATGCTAAATAAGAAACAGTTTGACAGTTTCTCATACCGGTAAACAAATAACAATGTAACCTAGCAGAGTAGCTCTGTGTTAGGTTCCTGGGCTACCATGAAAAATTACAAAAAACTGGGTGGCTTAGAACAACGTAAATTTGTTCTTTAATAGTTCTGGAGGCTTAAAGTCTACTTCTGCAGGCTCTGGGACAGAATCCTCCCTTGCCTCTTCCTAGATTGTGGTCTTTGTTATCAGTCCTTGGCATTCCTTGTCTTAAGCCGCCTCGCTCTGAACTTTTGCCTCCTTCTCCACATGGCCTTTTCCACTCTGCTGTCCTTTGCATCTCTGTATGTCCAAAACTTCTTTTCTTGACAAGGACACCAGTCCTTGGATTTAGGGTTCACTGTAATCAAGTATGACCTCATTTAACTTGATTAAGTCTACAAAGATCCTATTTCCAAAAAGACTACATTTTTGGAGGACACTATTTAATCCAGTACAAGCTCTATTAATAGTCACCCCAAATAGGAAGTAACCCAAATATCTTCCAAATGGAGAGTGAATAAATCTGCTGGGGCAAACTGAGAGAATTACTCCTCAGTTCTGAGGAATTCATGACCTAACTAGAAATACAATTTTATAGCAACATTAACAGAAGGGCAAAAAAATTGTCAACAAGCTAATAATATGACTGATTTATTATTTAACAAACATTTATCATGTAATTATTACCAAATGCAAAGCACTATGAGAGGAAAAACAGGGATAAAATTTGTGTAAGGTAAAAATTCCTGACCTCAAAGGAACTTAAAACATGATAGATGAGGCAGACTTTTTTTTTTTTTTTTTTTTTTTAAGAGGAATGAGTGAAACTGATCTTTGCAAGAAATTCTGATGATGGGTTGCATATGGAAATGCTAGTTGCAATGTTTCAAATTATAATTTCATTTCCTTTTTTTTTTTTTGAGACAGAGTCTCACTGTGTTGCCCAGGCTAGAGTATTGTAGCATCAGCCTAGCTCACAGCAACCTCAAACTCCTGGGCTCAAGCAATCCTTCTGCCTCAGCCTCCCAAGTAGCTGGGATTACACGCATGTGCCACCATGCCCAGCTAATTTTTTCTATATATTTTTAGTTGTTCAGCTAATTTCTTTCTATTTTTAGTAGAGACGGGGGTCTCACTCTTGCTCAGGCTGGTCTCGAACTCCTGACCTTGAGTGATCCACCCGCCTCGGCCTCCCAGAGTGCTAGGATTACAGGCGTGAGCTACCACGCCCGGCCATGATTTCATTTCTATTCTACACAAAATACTACTGCCTCATTTCTGAACTCTACAGCCTACCTTTTAAGTGTCCTCTTCAAAAGCCTTCAACTTCTTGTCCAATTTTATATCAACAAAGACTTCTCATACCAGGCAACTTCTTTAATTCCCACAGATATGCCTGGTTACTTTCAATTCATCTCTTTGATTTTATTTCTTTTGTTTGAATCATCTCTGTCATCTCCTCAGTTGCTCTCCAAATCCCAAAATATTCAGTCTGAGTCACATTTTCTTTACGCAACATCATTCTGGAAAAAAAAACAAACACATAAATAGAATATTACACTTCTATCAGGACTGCCACTAACTTTTGTTGTGCCCAGAAAGGAGTACAAATAAAAATGTATATCTAAATTTAAACCAAATGTCTAAATATTTAAAGATTAAATATAGTAAATAAACTCTTAAGTGTATCATACTCTATCCTCTTGAAAACTTTTTTAAAACTGACAAAAATTTGAAAAATGTGTAAAGCTTCAGTTGAATGACTAAAATAAGCAAAATCTTAAAGAATCTGAGTTAATTATTTCTGAGCATATCTGTGTGTCCTTTTCCTGATCACTGGTAACATTTGGATAAGTAATAGAATATATTGACAGATCGGAACTTAGTACATTCTTGCTCCATATAATTTATCTTTCTTACATTCATTTTGATAGAATTGAAATTTATTATTGCATTCAATATTTTACATAATTTTTGTTTTATTGAAAATAATGATAAATTAGATGAACTTTCTGAGCCATCATGGATAAATTTTGCTCTCCTGAGGAAAATAAGCAATTACTCTTTAAATTGGAAAATAAACAATGAATTTTACATATTCTTTTCAAACATTGGACAGGGATCAGTAAATACTACGGATAATTTTATTTTCACATACAAATAGCTATTGCTTGTATCAAAATTTTTGCTATCTTTAAAGCAATATATAGCTTCATAAAATAATGTTAAAAAAAAATCAGGCTCCATAAATGTTATGCCTACACATGCATATATGAAAATTTAGTATGAAGTATTTAATATTATAGAATGTTCGTCATCCTACATGTGTATCCAGTGTAAATACTGAACTAAATTGTGAGAACCTCTGGCACCATGAATTGGAACACAATAAAAACTAACTTTTCTTTTTTCCAAAGAACTTCTACCACTCAAATTTTCCTTGTAGCCTGAAGCAGTGTTATCTCAGTAATATTGTCACAATTCACAAACTTGGTGGCATCAGGACACAGTTGCCAGAAACTAAAGAGCACAAAACGTGGAGAAGCATTCCCCTGGGGTCCAAGGATGTTGTTCATGACAGTGAAAATTGAAGGACACAGATCACATCCTACCAGCACTGGGTGCCAGATCCCAAGGTATAGATCCCATGTGTTTTTCTTAACAAGTTGATTTCTTTGTGTTTTTTGTGATACAGGAACCTTTCTATTAATATTATAAAACACAAGTGCTGGGAAAGGGGCACCTCTTGCTTGGGTCTAAAGTGACACTACATTTGATTATTCTTTATTTTCCTCCCACTCTATGGTCATTGAAGTCAGAGCAGAAATACATGATTTTTATAAACTATACTGTAAGAAAACTATTAAGCTATAATATTTTGCATATAATTCTTATTTAGTAGGAAAATACGCCCACGTGAGTTGTTAATAAAAGTTATCTCTTCACTAAATTGTTCACACTGTTTCAGGTTTAACCTTTTTGCTTTAGGTAATCAATACGTAGAAATGTACCCTAAATGGGGAAGTGCTCATTTGTGCCACTCACAAACTGTTCTCCAGCTCCCAGCAGGTGGAAGGGGCTGAGTGACATTATGGACAAAGCATTCTGGATGAAAGTGATTTAGCTACACACAAGGGATCCTAACGGTCTCTTTTCCCAGGCTCAGCAGTTGGCAATGATCCAGGTAATATATATTCCGTCAGCTGAGGTTCATGAGTGATGGGTAATTGCAACACCTTAGCTGATTCACAATGGAAGTCTAGAGTCAACAAGAAATAAGCTCCCTCAATTCTCAATCTCTCTCTACCTCTCCTTTTCTCCCTCCCCATCTCCCTCCTCCCTCTCTCTCTTTTTCTCATTAATATCATGTGATGATTTCATTGTGTACGATTAATCAATATCATTTTTCTGGATCAGGATATCATTGATTTGTCTTTGATATAAAATAAATGTTAACCAGTGGGTGGCTTCAACAGTTCTATAGGGAGGCATTAATATATATAAAACAGAATTTAACATTTCATGATATGTAGATCCAAAGAAGAGTAGAAAACAATGCCAAAAACAGTGCCTTGTGGAAAATAGAGTATATAATAAATATTATTTTCTTGACATTTTTGCTAAGATAGATTCCTTATTCTGTCATATCAAACCTTCTAATTACTGTCATTGTTAAGAAGATGAAATAAAACAAAATCAAAATTTATCAAAATGCATATGGTTAAATAAAATACATTATTTTAAACAAGATAGAAAATTTACTTTAGCTAATTTTTGTTTCTTGCTTTCAAGAAAATAAAAAGTAAAATGCAATTCTGTCACTTTTGTAAATTTTATATAAATAATTACATGTATATAAATCAGAAGTGTGTGTGAAATATAATAATCCAGTCAATTGTAAGCTATTACTAAGGAATAGAGTAAGGAAAAATATTTTGAACTTATCGGGAATATGGTTCTCCCCTTAAATTACATGGTCATTTTAAAAAATGACACTCTGGTTAAGAATTAAGTACTATGGAAATATCTACCCCAAATTCTATATAATGAAAAATATAAATTCTAGAGAATATAATTTTCTCATTATTAATGAATTGATATATAATGAAAAACAAAAAATATTATACTAACTGTCCTTAATCATCTTTTGTTCTATTTTACTAGACTTTTTATTTAGTAATCATTTATAAAATAGTGCTAAATGGACTGCTTGTAAATCTGTCATAAATTCTCAACATATTTTCATCATAGCCATATGAAAGACTCAAATGTTAGATGAAGAAACAATTTTAATTTTTATTTCTAAGGTTTCAGACTTCTCCTACAAACTTATTTTCTAGAGATACTAATAATATGCAATGAGAGTGGAACCTCACCAATGCAGCATCTTCCATACATTGTAAAGTTATGGCTTTACTCATCCACTTATTTCCTTTACAACATAGAAATAGGCCATGTACAAAAAATAAGTCATGATACTTTTGTTGAGTGAAACTTCCAAAAAACAAGTTTTATGATACATTGCTCTTGTATAATGAAAGAAAACACAGCACAACTATCTTGGGGGTTGAGGAACATGGATCACATAATTATTATAAAAAATTCAGAAGTAGCTGGAGTGATACTTCATTTTTTTTCTGAGGCACAAACATTCTTGTGGATTTTGTTGCTTGTTTCATGCTTTGACACCCTTTTTCTATTATTTAACTCCATTCTCAGATAAGATGTTATCTTGTATTCAACAAATACCTATAGAGCCACAGTCTTCCTGGCCTTACATTGTCTTAGTTGCAATGATGAAAAAAATAAAAAATAAAAAAAGTCTGCTTCATCCAAACCAGCGAAGATACAGTATATTTTTGATCAGGAAGGTATAAAGAGTCTAAGAACAAATAAAAATAGGACATCTCTTTGTTATTCTATGAAAAATGCATGACAAAGTTTCACACTTTTAATTCCACCAAACTTGGATAACTCCAAATGTGTTTACCAATCATTAACTGTAACTATGTCCACAGATAGATGTGTGTGTTTATGTGGGTGATGAAATGCATAGATAAAATCTGTCAAAATTTGGATTCCCTTATTCTTTAATAATTTCCCATAGAACTTCTTTCCCATTCTCTTCATTTTAATGAATTATAATGATATAAATTATCATGTATGATGTACTTGGAGTTTTAGGGGACATAACAAGAAATTAAGAAGGCCCTGGGGTATTAAAAGTATGGAATTAGGCACAAAGATACAAAGTAGAAGAATATCTACATTAAAAATTGCCCACTTTTCTGTTTAATCCATGGAACTGTCTTTTGCAGATGACAACTTCTTTTTATAATGTCTGAGGTTGCTCAAATGTGAGGAGGAATTTGCCATGACATCTGTTCCTTGTGGAAAATGAAATAAATCTAATGATTTTTATATTAGGCAATTACATCATTTAATGTATCTAGAAAAGAGAATTTTAACAAATTCAAATGGTAACAAATTGCAAATAATTATTTCATTTCATTTTGCATCTCAACTGAGCAGATGTATCAGAAGAGAGAATGCTCTACATGAGGTAGACAATCAGGACAAACACAATCAATATTAATACACCAGATTTGCTGCTACACTGGCAAATACCAGCATAGTGGACAGACAGTTTTGTTAAAATCATGTCACAAGAAATAAAATTAAAAACACTGATTTTTTTTTCTGTTTTTCTTAAACTTCAGGGCATAAATTAATATTTCCTAGAATAAATATCAATAGGACAAAACAGTTTTCACTATAAAACTTACAAGATACAAAGTCATTTCTAAAGGGGAAATAACCTACTGAAAATGTGTGTATTTAGACACAATTTAAATTCATGTACTACAACTGTGCTGTCCAAAATGAAAGCCAAGGGATATCAGTGAATAATGAAAACATGAAATGTGCCTAGTGCAACCGACTAATAGAATTTTTAAATTTAAGTTGTTATTTGATCAGTTAACATTTAAAATGGTTACTCAATTCAGTTACTAGAAAATGTTGAAGTATGTTTGGAACATGAGCAGGTAAATCTACTTTTTTAACTTTTAATTTTATATAATTTAAAAATAGTTTATGTATTCCTGATAGAAACTTAGTACTGGAATTGAAATGTGTAAAGATTTCAAGTAGTACAAAAAGATAAAATATTTCATGAACACCTTTATATTGATTACCATTTTGACTATGTTGGGTTAGTCAAAATCACTATTAAAATATATGCTTATTGTACATTTAATAGAAAATAATAACATAAGATATTATTATATATTTTCAAAATTAATTTCATGTTTCCTTTCACTTTTTTAATGTAGGTACCAGAATATTTAAAATAGCTTATGTCTTACATTATACTTTTATTAGACAACACTGTTCTAAAATGATATATGATACCTATCTTATATCTGAAACTAATTTTCCTTTCCTCCCTCCCTCATTTCCTTTCCTCCCTCCCTCTTGCCTTTCTTCTCCCCCTTGAACTAAATTATGAAATGTACTTTAAGATACTTAAACAGAGTTATCATTATTTTAATTTCTTCACATTTTCTTACTGCTTTCTCAACCCCCTAACCAAAACCTGTTTCCCCCCAAAGCCTATAACACAATGAAAGGCATTTGTGTTTATATTTATTGACTGCTTTTTAATTTCTAATTTAGTAAGAAAATGAGACAACCAAATCTTGGGCCAACTTTTATTTGCCTAAAATCTTTTACCTAAAAACAAAAACAAAAACAAAATTATTTGGAAAATGATTTTTAAAGGAAATTATGAAATTGATGTTTTAGATGTAATTTTAGCATTTTTAATCTTGTCTCCTGTATTCCAATATTATTAAGATCCACATTAAGGTCTCTACCTATTTCCCATTAAATCAAACCTCTGCAGTCACATGGCTTGAATACAATTAAGCAGGAAGGAAACAACCTCTTCCTTTGAATCTTAATTCAGCAATGTTTTCTTTTTCTTTTTCTTTTTCAAAGTATCATATAATAACATTGATTATTTTTTTTGGTGCAGAATTCTAGGATTTTAATACATCAGTAGATTCTGTGCCTACCACCCCAATGAAGACACAGAATAATAAAAACATCACTAAGGCTTGATAGTCACATTCTAACCTAACCAATTCCCAACACTTGGAAAACACTGATCTATTCTCTACCACTGATCTTTGAAAAGATAAAAGCATTTTATCTTTATTTAAAGTATATGATACTTTAAAAAAGAAAATTAAAAAGAAAACATTGCTGAAATGTACAGATTCAATTAAAAAGTTCACAGGTTCAAGCGTGACCATTCCCCAGACTGTGCACAGTGCACTCACTCATCATGTAGAATGTTCTGACTCGGGGGGATAGAGGGTGGGGGGGGATGGATTGGGGGTATAACTACATGATGAGTGCAATGCGCACTATCTGGGGAATGGATGGGGGATGGGTGGGACATGGGCAGTGTATGTGGCCTGAACTTTTGTACCCCCCATGATGATAAGCTGAAATAAAAAAAAAATGTAAAAAATAAAAATAAAACAAAAAATTATATGAGGTAATGCATATGTTAGTTGATTTAGCCATTCCACAATATATACATATTGTAAAACATCATGTTGTACACTGTAAATATATGCAATTTTGTCAACTAAGAAAATAAATAATAACATTTACAAAAAGTTCATAGGTTCTCATATCACTTGTTAAACTTTGGAAGTTTACAATTATTATTTCCTCAAATACTTTCTCAGCACCCTCTCTTTCTCCTTTCATTATGGAACTTGATGACACAAATGTTAGACCTTTTGTGTCGGTCCCACAGATCCCTGAGGCTCTGAGCACTACTATAAAAAATTCTTTTTATTGTTCAGATTAAATGATTTTTGTTGCCATATCTTCAAGTTCTTCTTTATGTCACTATTTAGCCCAATCAGTGAGGGTTTCATATTTGTTAGTACAGTCTTAGTTCTAACATCCCCATTTGGTTCTTCTTTATATTCTCTATTTCTTTGCTGGCATTTGGAATTTTTCCATTTTTAAGTGTTCATGACTGCTTGTTGAAGCATTTGTGAATTAGTTACATACTTTGCTAAAACATTCGAAATCTGTGTCATTTCATTGTTAATGTCAGCTTATTGTCTATTTCTGTGTTAGTTGCGATTTCCTTTGCTTTCTTTTCCTGAGTAATTTTGTACTGTATCCTGTATACTTTCATTAGTATGTTATGGGAGTCTGGCTTTTATCTAAATTCTAAGAAGAGTTTCGATTTTTTTTTTTTTTAAATTTAGCAGGCAATATACCTAATTGGTTTCAAGCCCATACTTCTAACATCCTTCTGTCAGTTGTGGTTTCAATGTCAGTTCATTTTTTCAAATCCTTTGCATTGCTATTCAGATCTGTCTTAGGTGTGCACCAATTAGCACCCCTCCTAGATCCTTGGTTGTGGTCAGTTCTCAAAGTCTTTACTATGCTGATTGAGAGCACATTCATGGATGTGAAAGCTGAGATGAAAAAGTAGGTCATAAACAACTTTATGTGTTTATTTTTTGTGCTGTCCTTCCTCTGTGTGATATCCTGGGTAATTTAAGGCTCCCAGGAACTCCCTTTTCCAGCTACATGAGGACAGAAATAGAAAACAGCAACAACAACAACAACAAAAGGAAGGGGATGCCACGCTTTCTCTGAGAGTTAGGAATTCCTTGACCTGCTCCTTGAAGTGGAACTAAAGAACTTTTGGCTCTAGCTCTGTTTGTGCCTTGGTATTTACTTCCAGGTTTCAGGTTGCACTATCTTCCAGTTGAGGAATACTAAAAAATAAATAAATAAACGAAAATAAAAATAAATAAAAGAAATGATGAACTAACTGTCATTTCAAGCGTACTTCTGATAGTCATCCCCAATCCCCTGCTATTTATATTTTAGTATCCTAAAATTTCTTCTCCATGCATTCACCCTGATAGACAGGATAGTGGGTGTGTAGTCCATCTTATCCAGAACTGGAATCAAACAACCATATTTGATGAGATCTTTTTTCTGAGTCTTTATCTTCTCAGATTCTGTGTTTAGCATATGTCATAAGACTTACGGAATCTTTATGCTCTTCCTAATTTCAAGTGTCATGTTTAAATGTCATTTTTTGTTGGTTTAAACACTGCATCTATGAAATCTTCCGTTACAAAAAATGACATACAGATGATATTTGCTCATGGAACCCCCTCCCCAATTTTTATTTTCATTTTTTTATTTTTTAAAATTTTGATAGATTTAGGGGGTGTCAGTGTTTTTTTTTTTGTTACATGGATGAATTTTGTAATGGTGAAATCATGACTTTTAGCGTACCCATCACTGGAATAGTGTACATTGCACTCAGTAATTAAGTACTGATCACTTACCCCCTTCCACCTTCCCCTTTGCTTAGTCTCCAATGTCCATTATAGCACTTTATGACCGTATATAACCATTGTTTACCTCCTGCGTATAAGTGAGAATATGTGTTACTTGTTTTTCCATTCCTGAGTTACTTAAGATAGTGGTCTCCAGTTCTATCCAAGTTGCTCCAAAAGATGTTATTTTATTCTTTTTTTAGCTTAGTAGTGTTCCATGTATTAATATATATTATACATACCACATTTTCTTTATCCACTCAGTAGTTGATGGGCACTTAGGTTGTTGCCATATCTTTGCAATTGCTAATTGTGCTCTAATAAACATACAGGAAAGGTGTCTTTTTGATATAATGTTCTTTTCCTCTGGGTAGATACCCAGTAGTAGAATTACTGGATCAAATGGTATTAATAAGGTCTACTTTTAGTTGTTTGATGAATCTCATACTGTTTTCCATAGTGGTTGTCATAATTTACCTTCCCACTAACAGTGTGTAAGTGTTCCCTTTTTGCTGCATCTGTGCCAACATCTATTGCTTTTTGACCTATTAATAATGGTAATTCTGACAGGGGTAAGGTGGTATCTCATGTTGGTTTTAATTTGCATTTTCCTGATGATTTTTGGTGTTGAGCATTTTTTCATATGTTCATTGGTCCTTTGTCTATCTTATTTTGACAGAAATCCATTGATGTCTTTTGACCAATTTTTGTTGGGATTATTTGTTTTTTGTTTGTTTGTTTTCCTTGCTGATTTGTTTGAGTTCTTTGTAGATTGTGGATTTTAGCTCTTTGTTGGATGTATAGTTTGTGAATATATTCTCCCATTTTGTAGGTTGTCTGTTTATTGTGTTGATTATTTGCTTTGCTGTGAAGAAACATTTTACATTATTTATGCCCCATTTATTATTTTTGTTGTTGCTATATTTGCTTTTGGGGTCTTAGTCATAGATTTTTTTCCCTAGCCCAATGTTCAGAAGAGTTGTTTCTACATTTTCTTCTATAACTTTTATAATTTCAGGTCTTACATTTAAGTCTTTAATCCATCTTGAATTAATTTTTGTATATGGTGAGAGATAGAGATCCAGTTTCATGTCGCTATAAATTTCCCTGCACCGTTTATTGAATACGGTGTCCTTCCCCATTTGTTAAATTGGGCAGTGTATGTTTTTGTCTGCTTTACTGAAAATCAGTTGGTGGTATCTATGTGGTTTTATTTCTGAGTTCTCTATTTTGTTCCATTGATCTATGTGTCTGCCTTCATACCAGTACCATGATGTTTTGGGTACTTGCATACTTGTAGTATAATTTGAAGTCAGGAATATGATGCCTCCAGTTTTGTTCTTTTTGCTTAGGATTGCTTTGGCTATTCATGGTCTTTTTTGGTTCCGTAAGAAATTGAGAGTTGTCTTTCTAATTCTGTGACAAATGACATTGATATTTTGATGGGAATTGTATTAAATCTGTAAATCACTGTGGGCAGTATGGACATTTCAACAATGTTGATTCTTCTAATCCATGAGTGTGGGATGTTTTTCCATTTGTTTGTGTCTTCTACGATTTCTTTCATCAGTATTTTGTAGTTCTTGTAGAGATCTCTCATTTCTTTGGTTAAGTATGTTACTATACCTATGAAATCTTTTACAAGAAATGACTTTGAGATGATAGTTGTTATGGAACCCTCCAAAATTTTAAATTTTTTTCTCCATCATATATCATTCTTTAAGCTAATGAAAGACATAGATGACAATAATAACCTAAAAAGGAACAATTATAACTAGATGTGTCTTGATTTCAAACCCAAATGTGAAAAACTAATCCTGGGGAGCTGGATTGGATATTGAAGGATGAGAAAGGCAAAGTTCAGTGCTCTTTCTCCCAGTCATCTCTATGAGTTTTTGCAAATATGCTTGATTTTCTACCAAAGTGGGGCTATGTGGAATCGTCCTTTCCTTGAGGAGCATAGATCTTCTGGCTTCAGAAAGAAGATATACCTTTACAATAGTCACTGCTTAAACTAAACCTGGGATTTTGCTGCATGGATGATATAACAATTAAGATGGATTTTTCTTTCTGTTTTTGCTTCTCAATCAGAATATTCGGCACTTTTGAGATTTCAAAACTTAATTAATGAAGAAATGGAGTGATCCTCCAACTGTATGGACATAATCTAAAATACTTGGCTTGCTAAAAAGTATATAAAGAAATGGATCCTCACACATAATTTTGTAGAGAGTAAATTATGTTTGGGAAGGGTTTTCCATATTCCACCTATTGACATCATTTGTCTAAATAAACAAACGTGTGGCTCAAGCCTGTAATCCTAGCACTCTGGGAGGCCAAGGCGGGAGGATCTCTCAAGGTCAGGAGTTCAAGACTAGCCTGAGCAAGAGTGAGATCTCGTCGCTACTAAAAAATAGAAAGAAATTAGCTGGACAACTAAAAATATATAGATAAAAATTAGTCGGGCATGGTGGCGCATGCCTGTAGTCAGCTACTCAGGAGGCTGAGGCAAAAAGATTGCTTGAGCCCAGGAGTTTGAGGCTGCTGTGAGCTAGGCTGATGCCACAACACTCTAACCAGGGTGTCAGAGTGGGACTCTGCCTCAAAAAAAAAAAAAAAAAAAAAAAAAATGCTAATGGCCCTAGTGACTCTTCCCTGTATTTTTAAATTGCTGACTCTTATAAGAGTTCTCCAAAGATGAAGTTACTTTCCTACTCAGCAATGGGATGGAGTTTTTAATGAATAAGTTAGATAGCATTCTCCACATTTCAACTACATTTGGAGGAGCTGATGCATAAACTCATTATTGACTCAGGATCCCTGAGTTTAAAGTAGTTTGCAAGGTATTTTTAAATAATGTTTAAATTTTACCTCTTTCATATCACTACAATTATTTTCAAAGTGCCCATATTTTACCTGTATTTCTCCTCTAATTTCTCTCTTTGCATTTCCAAACAGCTGTTTCTTCCCTTTTCAACTGCTCTTGTTTCATAAGCACCACTAATGAGCCAGTGAGAAGTCTACTGAATCCCCACAAGCTGTAATAAATGTAAGACAGAATTTTAAAACTTACTTTTATTTGTACCTCATTTAAACTTTAAATCCAAAATTAAACACACACACACAGACACACATACACACAGATTATTGAAACTAATTTTCCTTGTTTTACTCTTATACATGAGAAACAATGCTTGGTTTGTTTGCATATATATTAACATATAGTATTTTGTAAAGAGTAATGAATACACAAAATTTAAACAAAATAAATTCAAATGGGTTATATGTACATATAAATTTTCTATTTAAGAATGTAAAAAGCAGGCAGTTGACTACATATAATGATTTAAGTATCTATATTCTTTGTATAGGCCCAGATTTATGTAACACAATATAACATCTCTTCTCTTCTCTTCTCTTCTCTTCTTCTCTTCTCTTCTCTTCTCTCTCTTCTGTCTCTTCTCTTCTCTTCTGTTTTCTTGAAGTTCCATGGTCAAGCTTTTTTATCTGGTTCTTCTTAATCTTTAAAGTCTCTTACTACATTTATATATTTTCCATTCATTGTCATTCTTAATTTATTTGTGCAATTAACTTTAGCATATCATAGGTAACACATTTAGGATCACCTTCATTCTGATATCTCCAAACTTCCACACAAATTATTGTCTTTTGATTTCTAGCTCTTCAAAGCATAGTTAGATTTAATTGGCTAATTTTGAACACTAGCCTGATTCTGAAATGGCAACTTTTTGAAGATTCTTACCACAATTGCCACTTGGATGTACACATGATGCCTTATAGACAAGAAGAAAAAATCTGATTTGCATAAGCATAATAGACTTTATTTTCTTTGGACATTGAGGGTGAGATGTTGTGTAGTTTCACCATTTAAGCAAGCATTAACTAGTATGTTAGTGGAAAACTGTAGTATGAATGCAGAAATACATGGAATGTAGATGAACACACACAGTGGAATTAGAGCATAGAAAAGGAGTGCAATATTAGGGAACAATGATGAAGGGACAGTGGTGCCAAAATGTAAAGACCTTAGAAATCAACATTTCTGTCTTGCAACAATAAAAGCCTGGATGAACTGAAAATTGATGTGCCTTCTGATACCCATCAGGGAACTAAGTTTCCAGGACTACCTGCCATCCTAAAATATGGAGATACATGCACAAAAAGAAAGTCACAGCTGAGATTTTCCCACATCGAGCAGAAACTACTGGAGCCATAAACTGCTAGGGAAAGTTACATGGTAATCTGATGAATTCCTGGAGGCTGAATGTGGGTGAGCGTGAGAGTGAGACAACGGAAACTGCAGACTCAGGAGGACCCCAACACTTTCATGCAATTTACGTTTCGGAGCTCCATCGACATCTCACAGTCAAGATCCCAAAAGAGTGTACTAATGGTGCTGGCAGGGGAAAGAGAAGAGTAATTGTTGTGAAATATAGCCAGAGCCTTCTTCACAACACACACCTCATCTCCTTGGGGGAAAAAATACTTCGTGACCCTTATCGCAGCTGAAGAAGGGCATTTCTCCTTCTCTAGAATTTTCTAGCCTTCTTTTCTTACTAGGAAGCAGGGTGTGTGTGTGTATACACAGTTAACAGGAGTCAACATTTCAAGAAAATAGATTCAGAACACAAAAGCCACGTAACACAGTAGGGAGAAAGGGGGGAAAAGCTATATAATTAGATACACTCTTATGAAGGTAACATCCCTTCATAAGAGACAGACAGATGCACACTAAAACACTACAGCTTAAGCATGAGATTAAAGAATTAATCTATACTTTAC